>NC_138177.1:1200000-2400000 GCF_964165515.1 Mesoplodon bidens
TGAGGTAAATACAATAGATACAGCTATCCCCACTTAACAGATGAGGAAATAAACATACAAAGGTCGGGGGCCTCACTCGAGGCCCCAGGACGCCTCAGAGCTGCCACCAGAACGCTGATATCCTAGGTGCCCGTCTGTTCCTCTTTTCCACTCACTACACCTTAGGACTGGTATCAAAAATCTTAGTTTCAGGTATAACATACTTTAAAAAATTAACTACCTCTGAAGTTCATCTCCCTGTGTAGGGAAATACACTGACTGAAGCTATATGCCCTAGAGCCGGGAGTAGCTGATGCACAGTGAAACTTCCAAGGGAATGCAGGTTAAAACATTATGGAGGAAATCCCAGGGTGCCTCCCTTTAGCCAACAACTCTCCAACCTCTGTGTCAGTGAAAAGGAGCTGGGGTTGGGGATCCCCTGTTGCACAAAATAATGACCTGTTCCTAGGACAAACACACCCGCCCAGGAGACTCACACTCGTTGGCAGGCTTTACCTGTGCACGGTCTGCTCCCCTCCCTCTCGATTCTTGAATGAGACCCTGGGAACTACCTGAGGATTATCTGTCTGATTTGAGGAGACGGATGGGGGGAAGAGGTAACTGATTTATTTCTTTTTTTTTTTACAGCTTTATTGAGATTTAATTGACATACAGCTTTGTATAAGTTAAAGGTGTACAACACCTATATATTGCATGATTACCACAGCAGTTA
The DNA here is from genome assembly GCF_964165515.1 of Mesoplodon bidens. Taxonomy (NCBI): domain Eukaryota; kingdom Metazoa; phylum Chordata; class Mammalia; order Artiodactyla; family Ziphiidae; genus Mesoplodon; species Mesoplodon bidens. Next base: position 1,200,713 of record NC_138177.1, read on the forward strand.
TTAAATACCTCCATCACCTCACATAATTACCATTTCTTTTTTGTGGTGAGAACATTTAAGATCTCTTAGCAACTTTCCAGTATATAATACAGTATTGTTAACGATGGTCACCTGCTGTACATTGGATCCCCAGAACCTGTTCATCTTATAACTGGAAGTTTGTGCCCTTTGACCAACATCTCCCCCACTCCCCAGCCCTTGCAAACCACCGTTCTGCTCTCTGTTTCTGTCAGTTCTGCATTTTTAGATTCCACGTACCAGCAATATCATACAGTATCTGTCTCTCTCTGTCCGACTTATTTCACTTAGCATGATGCCCTCAAGGCCCGTGCATGTTATCGCATACGGCAGGACTTCCTTCTTTCTCGTGGCTGAATACTATTCTATTAGCTACAGTATAAACAGATATATACACACATACCGCGTCTTCTTCATCCATTCACGCGTACACTGACACTCAGGTTGTTTCCTGTCTCGGCTACCGTGAATAACGCTGCATTGAACACGGGAGTGCACATATCTCTTTGAAATTGTGATTTCATCTCCTTTGGATATACACTCAGAAGTGGAATGGCTGGGTCATATGGTAGTTCTCTTTTTAATTTTTTAAGGACCCTCCATACAGTTTTCCACAGTGGCTGCACCGATTTACATTCCCACCAGCAGTGTGGGAGGGCTCGCTTTTCCCACACCCTCGCCAACACTTGCTATTTCTTGTCTTTTGGATAACAGCCATTCTAACAGGTGTGAGGTGGTAGCTCAATGGGGTTCTGAGGCGGACCTCTCTGATGATTAGTGACGTTGAGCATCTTTTCATGTGCCTGTTGGCCATTAAATGTATGTCTTCTTTGGGAACGTTTCTATTCAGCTCTTCTGCTTTTTTAACTGGATTGTTTGGTTTTTTGCTATTGAGTTGTATGAGTTCCCTATATATTTTGGATATTGACCTCTTATCAGATATGTGACTTGCAAATATTTTCTCCCATGCCACAGGCTGCCTGTTCATTGTGTTGACTGTTTCTTTGGCTGTGCAGAAGTTTTTTAGTTTGATGTAGAGCCACTTACTTATTTGTGCTTTTGTTCCTTGTGCTTTTGGTGTAATATCCAAAAAAATCATTATCAAGACCAACGTCAAGAAGGTTTTCTCATAGGAGTTTCATAGTTTCAGGACTTACTTGACTCCATTTTGGGTTAATTTTTGTGAGCGTGAAAATACGGGTCCAATGTCCTTCTTCTGCATGTGATTATCCAGTTTTCCCAACACCATTTATTGAAGAGACTATCTTTTTCCCATTGAGTCTTCCTAGCTCTCTTGTTCAAATATTAGTTGACCGTATATGTGAGGGTTTGTTTCTGGGCTCTGCAGTCTGTTCCATTGGTCTATGTGTCTACTTTTCTGCCACTATCATACTGTTTTGATTACCATAGTCTGTAATCAGGAAATGTGATGCCTCCAGTTTTGCCTTCTTTCCTTGGCTATTCAGGGTCTTTTGTAGTACCAAGTTTTAGGATTGTTTTTTCTATTTCTGCGAAAAATGCCATTGGAATTTTGATAGAAATTTCACTGAATCTATATATGGCTTTGGGTTGTATGAATGTTTTAACCGTATTAATTCTTCCAATCCATGAACATAGGATATCTTTCCATTTGTGTCTTCTTCCGTTTCTTTCATCAGAGTCTTACAGTTTTCAGCATACAGATCTTTCACCTCCTTAAATTTATTCCTAGGTATTTTATTGTTTTTGATGCCATTGTAAATGGGAATGTATTTTTTACTTCTTTTTCAGATAGGTTGTCATTATTGTATAGAAACGCAACTGATTTCTGTATACTGATTTTGCATTCTACAACTTTACCAAATTTGTTGATTAATTCTAACAGTGTTTTGTTTGAGTCTTTAGGATTTTCTATACATGAGATCATATCATCTGTAAACAAAGACAATTTTACTCCTTCCTTTCTGATTTGGATGCCTTTTATTTCTTTTTCTTGCCTGGATAGGACTTCCAGTACTATGTTGAATAGGAGTGGTGAGAGTGGGCACCCTTGTCTTATTCCTGATCTTAGAGGAAAAGCTTTCAACCTTTCACCACGGAGTATAATGTTAACTGTGGGCTTGTCACATATGGCCTTTATTATGTTGAGGGACATTCCTCCTACAATCAGTTTGTTGAGAATTTTTATCACGAAAGGATGTTGTATTTTGTCAAATGCTTTTCCTGCATCTGTTGAGATGATCATATAATTTTTATCTTTCATTCTACTAATTGGTATATCACTTTTATAGATTTGCATATGTTGAGCCATCCCTGCATCCCAGGGATAAATCCCATTTGATCATGGTGTGTGATCCTTTTATTGTGCTGCTAAATTCAGGTTGCTAATATTGTGTTGAGAATCTTTGCATCTATATTCATTGGGAATATTGGCCTAGAGTTTTCTTTTCCTGTAGTGTACCTATCTGGCTTTGTTATCAGGGTAATGCTGGTCTTGTAAAAAGAGTTTGAAAGTGTTCTTTCCATTTCAATTTTTGGGGAAGAGTTTGAGAAGGACTGGTATTAATTCTTCTTTAAATGTTTGGTAGTATTCACCATGGAAACCATCTGGTCCTGGGTTTTTCTTGTTGTTTGATTACTGATTCAATCTCCTTATTTGTTATTGATCCATTCAGATTTTCTATTTCTTCCTGATTCAGTCTTGGTAAGTTGCATATTTCTGAGGATTTACCCGTTTCTTCTAGGTTATCCAATTTGTTTGCACACAATTGTTCACAGTAATCTCTCATGATCCTGTGTATTTATTTCTATGGTATCTGTTGTAATGTCTTCTTCATTTCTCATTTTATTTATTTGAGTCTTCTGTCTTTCTCTTAGTCTAGCTAAAGGTTTGTCAATTTGTTTATTTTTTCAAAAAATATAAAAGCTCTTAGTTTCATTCATATTTTCTATTGTTTCTCTGGTCTCTTAGTTCAATTATTTCTGCTCTGATCTTTGTTATTTTCTTCCTTCTGTGAACTTTGGGCTTAGCTTGTCCTTCTTTTTCTAGTTCCTAGAGGTGAAAAGTTAGGTTATTTGAGATCTTTCTTTTTTCCTACGGCATGCATTTATCGCTATAAACTTCCCTCTTAGAACTGCTTTTGCTACCTCCCACAAGTTTTGGTATGTTGTATTTCATTTTCCTTTGTTTCAAGATATTTTTGGATTTTTCTTTTGATTTCTTCTTTGACCCACTGGTTGTTCAGTAGCATGCTATTTAATCTCCACAGTCTGTGAATTTTCCAGTTTCCCTCCTGCTATTGATTTCTAGTTTCATAACACTGTGGTCAGAAAATATACTTGGCATAATTTCAGTCTTCTTAAATTTGCCAAGACGTGTATTGTGGCCTGTCCTATGACCTATCCTGGAGAATGTTCTGTGCGCACTTGGCAAGTGTGTTTGTTCTGCTGTTGGATGGAATGTTCTGTATGTCTACTCGGTCCATTTGGTCTAAAGGATAGTTTAAGTCCAGCGTTTCTTTGTTGATTTTCTGCCTGGACGATCTATCCATTGTTGAAAGCAAGATACTATCATTGTATTATTGTTTATTTCCCCCTTCAGCTCTGTCAGTATCTGCTTAATATGTTTAGGTGTTCCGATGCTGGGTGCACATGTATTGTATTCACAATTATTACATCCTCTCGATGGACTGAAAGGGGTAACTGATCTGGAACAGACCAGAATTCCACACACAAAGAGTTAACAGTGCTGCAAAGGTAAGCATACATATGAATGCCTCTTCCAACAGAGTATACTCCTTAATGAAAGAGTCAGAAATTAAAATCAAAACTACTATTAAAAATCCAGTTTATTTTTAAAACGTCATTTGTAAATTGTAACCCCAATCTGAGGAGATAAGGCTGAGTGGGACTTGATGGTAAATTAGGCATAAAGTTCTTCAATTCCATAGGACACAAAAACTATACACAGTACTCATACAAGTATTTCCTGCCCTAGAACATCATTATTTTAAGGCAGGGGTCAGCATACTTTCTATCTAAGGCCAGACATCGCTGTAGGCCATTTGCTCTGCACAGCTATTCAGCTCCGCTGTAGGGGTGCAAATGCAGCTTTGGATAACATGTGAGCAAACGGATATGGCCAGGACTGGCCCTGACTGTTCTAAAGCATCATGTCAGAAAAGGTCACTGGAGAGACATCGTTTGGACTCAACTGCAGACTGTGGGTAAAGTGGTTTAACAGAAAGACTACGCCTCACTATAAGCCATGGCCACACAATTTTGTGGTGGTTCTAGCAAACGCCCTAAGACCTGTCCTCCCTGCTATCTAATGAGTGTTGTTTGCAACCTTTTTAACGAAAAGAACCCAAAGACCTCCAGTAGCAGAATCCTGACCTATTCTCTGAAATGGATTCTTCTGAAAATATAAAGCACGTTCTTTCAGAGTTTAGTCTTCTACGTTAGCTCCCTTACCGTGACAAACTACCAGAATACTTTTCATGATTAGTATGGGTTGAAGATCGTTTCAGAGGTTGTAAAAAATACCTCAACCAGGACCACTTTCAGCTCTCATCAAGAGAAAAGATGCAAAGTCATAAACAGAATGTGGCCAGTACTCAAAGGGACACTGTATCTCATCCTTCCTTTAGACTTCACAGTGTGAAGCAAAGTCCACACTGTGTACACAGAGTAAGACACGCTCATGCCCCTCCTCAGTCTAACCTGAATCATCAAAGAACAGTCAGGTCGCCTAACTGCACCATGGGTACACAGCCCCAGAATGGCAAAAACAAGGAAGGACTGGCCCTCCTTTTGGCATCGGGCCTATTCTTGTGTGAGTATTAAGAGGGTATGTGATGTGGGTGATGATGACTAACGCTGTGCGGGGAGACCCAACCTTCCTATCACACTACAGCACACGGCCCTGCACAGCAGAGCCTCACCTACCCCCTAGCTTACCTTGCTTCTTCACTTGCTGCAGAAGAAGATCCTTCATGGCAGGCTCCTCTGCGAGGTCAGAGGGGACTTCCCCTTCACTGTTCACAACACCCACGCTGGCTCCATGGTTAATGAAATACCTGTGCAGACAAGGTCCAGAATCAAGGTTCTCTCTCCAGTCTAACATCAGCTTACACTCCTATCCCTGGGGTTCAATGCAGAGCACGGCCTCTGTTCTGGAGTTTTTCATGTGGTCCCAGATAAGGCATTCCACTGTTGACTTCTAACTCCACTAGCCTTCAATAACTAGGATCAAAAGCTTCCCTGTTTCTTTGTAAGAACAATGCCTACAAGCGGGATTTCCTTCACACCCATGTCCCTAACCCCCACCCTCTCATTCCCAGTGGACAGCAAGAGACTTTCTAAACATCACAAGGAAGACATGCAGCCCTAAAGCTCACCCACCATCCCTGGGGTCCAAACACAGGCTCCCAGAAGGACTTACTACACCTGTAATATTGAGAATGAGAGTTCCCAGAAGACATGTAAAGAAGTAATTCTCACAGAAACCTTCCCAATGCCACATTAAGAGTATATTAAGTAGTGTTGGGGCATGAAAACAGAAAAATAAAGGATGAATTAAAATTTTCATCAATCTGCCTAAATTACGCCTCCATAGAACTCTCCCTTCAACCAGCCATATATATGAAATCTACACTCTAAGAAGAAACTAAATTACTGAACAAATTGTTCTATTCTAAATGATTAGATTCTATATTGAAATATAATACTTGATCCTAAAGAAGAAAGGTCTGACAATTTTAATACCTTACATAGATCCTTTTTGATTTTCACAGTACTTTTACGTAAAATTATATAATGAGTCTTAAACAATTTTATGAAGTAGGCAAGGTGGGTACTATTAGGGGGCAAATAGCAGAGGTTATGCCCCAGTCTTCTGAATTCAAGTCTAGTTCACCTTGGCACTAAATCAAGTTACTTTTGGGCCAGTGAGAATCCCAATTATGCTGGGAGCTCTATCAAATATAAGTATTTAAAGGAGAAAGAAAAATTGTTTAAATTAAACTTCAATGAATCAACAATTCAGTAAGCATGTACTGGTCCCCTCCTGCGTTTAAAGGTGCCACATTTTAGACACTGGAGAATATCTTAAGAGGATAATCAATGCATGGCCACTGTATTCAAGGAGGCAGAGGAGAATCAACAAAGATTACATCAAGACCACGTTTTTGCTTTCTCATTGCCTAGTACCTAGTATAAATAGAGCTTCAATAAATGTTTTTAACTTACAGATTGATTCCACATATATGAACTCATCTCATTTTCAGCTTTCGCCATCTTTCCCTCACAGACTCAGATGGAAACAAACTCTTTCTCCTCCAAGGCTAACCTGCTCCATGTGTTTTCTTAATTGTACTGACGCCCAGTCCTCTGTCCATCTGTTGCCCCTCATTTCCCTAATCAAGAGCTCCTCTCTTTTGGTTTCTCCCCTTCAGGACAAAGAGGACATTCAACTTCACCTCCCCAACCCTGAAAAATCAAAACGCAAATAATATACACAGTAAGCACTCGATAAATGCTTTCTGGATGGAACTGTACCCTCCACTCCAATCAAACTCAACGCCTCACTGTCCCCAGACACACCCCACTGTCGCTCAGTCTCTCCCACAGCTTGAGTCGTTTCTCCCAACCGATGAAACACCCTCCCCTTCTCCTTTCCCTGCTGGAAACTTTCCATATCTTTCAAGGTCCACTGACAATGCCTTTGCCTGTCCTCACCAAGCACATCTTCCCTCTCCTTCCTTGAACTCCGTCCTCCCCAGCACTGAGTCTGCACTTCTGTCATGACATACACGGACCTTGAGGCAACTGCCCCACCAGGCTGAAAGCTACTTCAGGACAACAGCTGTGTCTTCCTCACGGTTATCACTGTCATGAAGTCTGATATGCTCTTTCTTCTCTTGGCAATCCACAAATATTACGTGAAATAAATAAAACATCTTAACCACTCTGCTCTGACATCTATTCCATTCTTTACTGGATCAGGCACAATGTCACTTGGGCATACAGGCCCCTGCTTTTCCCTTTTCTGACAAGTTCTTAGACCCATGATCAAGACGACTCATTTCTAGAAAGTAATCTGGTTCACAAAGGGATTCTTCTTAAGTAAGGCTACCTTCCTAAACCATTTTAAGGGTGAGGAGGAAACAGGAAAAACCTCTCTAGTTTCACACTTTTACCTGAACAAGAATCAATATCAACCTATGAGGTAAGATTTTTTAATTTATTATTATTTTTTTTATCTTTGGCCGCACCATGCAGCATGTGGGATCTTAGTTCCCTGAGCAGGGATCAAACCTGGGTCCCCTGCATTGGGAGCACAGAGTCTTAACCACTGGACCGCCAGGGAAGTCCGTAAAAAGTAATATTTACTTTATTCCTGAGAATCTCTATAGTTACCATGAGGCTTCAGAAATACCCATTAGCTCCGTAAATATGCCCTTTAGAAAATAAAGCCTCTGTGGGAATTCCCTGGTGGTCCAGTGGTTAGGACTCACTGCCGAGGATACGGGTTCAATCCCTGGTCGGGGAACTAAGATCCCACAAGCCACGTGCAGTGCGGCCAAGAAAGACCGAAAGAAAATAAAGCCTCTGTATTCTTCTTAACTCATCATTGACATCAGGTCTTTTTGCTACTATTCTAAGGGGGGGAAGAAAGAAAACGAAATGTGTTCAAAAACTCAGAATAAATTAGCACCCCAATAAACTATAAAGCCAAACTAAATGCTGTACCCTTGGGTCAATCTGCTTCTAAGTTAAACACTTACTGGTAATAGAAATGGAAAACATCCCGCTAACTAGCAATAAGCCTGAACTCAAATCAGTAATAAAGAGCCCCTAAACCTCTTTTTAAAAAATATGTCACACTGAGTTCAAATATGAGACAAAAAAAGGTCATCATGGAACACGGAACAGAACGCACTTACATTCTTCCCTAGAAAGCCAGTTTGCCTTTTCTTTGTTTCCACTCCCTCGAAATTTAGAGTTTCTAATGATTCCGGGAATAAGAGTATAGAGTTTAAGGTCTTTAAGATACAAAAAGAAAAATGACAAAATGATCAAATGCTAATCGTATCTGAAACACTGTTCAGAGGCCCTGAGGTGAGCCAACCAGAATGAGTAGCATAAGCAACGGGGTTCTTTCGTTGTCCAGAACATGCTGCTGCACAGACGAGTATGTAAGGATGGCCAGGTGGATACCGGCTAAGGGTGACGCGCAGCAGAAGGTAAGGAGGGTCGTTCCCGCCACCCCACCACACAAGGGGGTCTGGTCCAGCTCAGCTTTCCTGGCCAGACTTTCCTGTCTGACTACTAATCCCCTGTATGAGGAAACAGTAACTCTCACCAATTCATTTCACTCAAGGTAATATTTATTTGGGCAAGAGACACTTAAATTGTGAACTTATTTCCAAAGGAACTATGTTCATCCACAAAGATGAGATAAAGAAACAACTGTGAAAAAGCATTTACAATCATCCTCTGTACTCAGCTTCACAAAAGGAAGAAAAAAGGGCCTCCGTGGATTACGCCAACACGAGGGGCCCTAATTCCAAGTGTGAGCTCTGCCTGTTACCGTCCAATGGAGAAAAGTGAAATCCTTGAATGTAATGAGATTTGGTAGCTCAAAATCACAAACAAGCCACCTGAACAAATAATCAAATATCAATGATGAGGGACTAACATGTTCTATAAATGTTTCTTAGATACAGCTTTCAAGTGAAAATGGAAACCTCTGAGGAAGCCTCCTTAACTCCTGGGCATCGGAACGTTGGTGAATGGGTTAGGCTGAGAATCAGACCCCGCCCGTGAGACGCTGCGAAGGGGCAGCCCGGCGAGAGGAGGCGACTGATTCACGGAACCAGAACAGAGACAGGAGAAAACCGCACTGCTGACTCCTGCTGGCGGTGGGGCCAGTCCAGCCGCCCGCTTTTTAGAACAAGAAGCCCAGTCAACACCAGTGCTTCGGCCTGATCTTTCTCTGGCTCTGACCCTGCCGTTGTCTGACTTCCCCCACTGGGCACCCTCCCCCAGGACACCCGGGCAAAGTAGTTTCTGTGGGAGGCCATTCCCAGGCCTCTGCAGAGCTGTTTGCTGAACAGAAGAAATGTAACGGAGCTCTAATCCTACTAAAAGGGGCCTTAAGACAAGCAACTGGATCTTCAAAGGATCACAGCATATCATGATTTTATTTAGAGAACTTACCTTAGCAATCTACACTTACCCTCATCTAGAATACACTCAACTGCCTCATTTTAAAGATGTTTTAAGTGCCAACGTCTCTTTCTATTTAAAAATAACCTCCCTGACCACTCCTTCATTCAACAGACATCTACTTAGCGCCCCTTCCAGCCCAGACACTATGTGGTTGGGATTCTTCTGCCCAGGGAGGGGCCCCGGCTGTGCTGGAGGCTGGTCTCAATGAGGGCCGGGCGGGGGGGTGCGTGCCCCTCCCACCCTTCCTTTGCTCGGATGCTTGGCTCTCACTCTTCTGCTATTACCTATGTGAATTCTGTGACCAGCAGCCAGGCATTCTCCACCTTCATTTGTATTAAGCACTGCTTTAAAAAAAAAAAAAACAAAAAAACAAAAAACAATAAAACAGGTTTACAAAAAAGTCCAGAAAAATTCTCTAGGCCTGCCCACATGTGTCCAGCTATAGTCGCTCAAAAAGTCAACCCAGAGCTTCCCTGGTGGCGCAGTGGTTGGGAGTCCGCCTGCCGATGCAGGGGACACGGGTTCGTGCCCCGGTCTGGGAGGATCCCACATGACACAGAGCGGCTGGGCCCGTGAGCCATGGCCGCTGAGCCTGCGCATCCGGAGCCTGTGCTCCGCAGTGGGAGAGGCCACAACAGTGAGAGGCCCGCCTACTGCAAAAAAAAAAAAAAAAAAAAGTCAACCCAGACAGTGCAACAAACAGAAGCCACCTCTGCATATCCCAACAAATATGAATTACCTGAAAATAGAAGCAAACACAAAATTTCAACTAAAAAAACTATAGATTTAGCAGCTATGTAAAACACAGTATCAATTATTCCTTAAAAATAATTCAATTTCCTGCTTTTATAATTTGTAGTAAAGAGAAATTACTGCTATTTATGAAATTCAAATTCTTAAGAGTGAAAGAGAAACGAAGGCTATCCTACAAGCACCCCACCAGTACAGAGACTCACTCTGCTATGTTGAGGTAGCCACAGGACGCTGCTGCGTGGAGGGGTGTCCAGCCCTCGTTGTCCTGCTGGTTTACATTGGCTCCATTCTCCACCAGAAACTTCACCATGTCCAAATTTTCATCAATACAAGCCTGAAAAGAGAAGTCCATCCATTTACTCAACAAGCATTTACTGAGTTCTACACCGTGCCAGACACTGCTCCGGGCACAGACAATGCAGCAGCGCTGATGAAATATTAATTTCCACTTCTTGCACCCTGATGCAAGTGTCCAGAATGTGACTTCTCAGCTTTGTGATCTGATGCAAATCCCTGAATTCTTCCCATGCCTCAGTATCCCAGCTGTGCAACAGGTCTAATGACATTTAGTCTTGTTCATAGTGCTGTTAGGGTTAAACGAGGAGAGTGACTTACTCTAAATGGGTGGAGCTGCCTCGTCATTATAAAGAAAAGGGGGGATGTTAGGAACCACTGATTGGCCCATGAATTTTAAAGGAAAATAGTCACATAGGATCAAATGCAACTTTCTCACTGGGAAGTTGCAGTTTATCTTCTAGGGTCGCTAAACTATCCCCACTTTGGTGAGAAAGGGTGCAGTGATCCTTCAAACAGAAGAAACGTATCTTCTTTTCATGTATCTTCTGAATAGCTGCAGACAGTATGGCAAAGTATGTTTGCAGTTGTGGTTGGTTAGGCATCCTTAGCTGCCCAACTCACAGCAACAATTAGGAGAAGGCAGAGAGGCTTTCTGAATAAAGGCTTCAGGCCTACCAGAAGCCTAAAAGGAACAGTCACAAACAGCAGTGAGGCGTGCCAAGACCCAAAGGCCATCTAGACTATCTACAGAGTAAAAGGAGGCAAAAAGCCCACACCCATAAAAGTGATCATCATCAAGGCTTAGGTGGATCCAAAACAGCTGAGACAATTCAGGACTAGAAACAAATGAGATTTCTCTTTCTAAAACTTGTCTCTTAACCCCCTCCATTTAAAAAAAAACAAAACAAAACAGGTTAAAGCTTTAGCTGAAAAACAATTATCTGGGTCAAAATGATTTTTATAACGATATTAATACATGATTTGCCTTTTCTGCTGTGTTGACATTTGCACTAACAATGCAAAGCCATGGTGGGGAGAACTCCTGAAGACTTTGCACAAGTCAAGGGAGGCACCAGAGGGTGCGGGTGCTGACTGTACTCTTCCTGGCCACGTGCTCTCAAGCAAAACAAAACCCAAAAAAGGCCAGTGTCACTCAAGAATGACCTTAATGAAGCAGTAAACATTATTAATTTTATTAAACTGTAAGTGTTCTTAATATTCTGTGTGACAAAACAGCAGGCACACATAAAGCCCTTCTCCACGTAACAAAGCACAGCGCCATCTCTAAGCAAAAAGCTCCTGTGCACCTGTTTGAGCTGTGAGATGGACGAGCAGCTTTTCCACAGATGCTATTTTTCCTCAAAAGAGCAACCGACAGGTAAATTACGATGATTAAGACTTGAAGACGAACAAGGTGAGCCTGTCACTTCAAAGAAAAAAAACCTAATATTTGTTGCCAATGATAAAATTTGACCATCCAATTAAAATCAGCATTTTGGGAAACATACCCACTACCATGAGCTTGACAGCTTCCTAATACTCAGTTTTCTGATGTGGTCAATGGGATTATCAACAAATGTGGTCTTTTGATATTATAGACTGAAACGTATTAACATCTGGAAGATGTGCATAACTCAATGAACCCATATTTTCCACATAATCAGATGCATGGTGTGAGAAAATCATGCATGGGTAAAAGATTCATTCAAAATACAAGTTAGACCACTGGATTTTAATATCTCAAAGTAAGAAAAGTCCACTGACATGGTTTCAGATTCCACACTGCAACTAACATTTAAGAAACTACTATATACTTCCTGGCGTTTTAGTATAGTGCCAAGAAGAATGCCCATAATTGTCTGGACAGACTATTAAAATACTCCTCCCTTTTCCAAATAGACATTCATGTGAAGCCAGATGTTCTTTATATACTTTAACCAAAACAATGTATCACAAGACTGAATGCAGACACTAAAAGATTTGTAAAAATGTAAAACAATGCCACTCTTCTCATGCCACCATGTCAACGGACTTTTCTTACTTTGCTTTTGTTTTTGAAAGTATATAGCTCTTTTCAATTAAAATATGTGATTTAGGGCTTCCCTGGTGGCGCAGTGGTTAAGAGTCCGTCTGCTGATGCAGGGGACACGGGTTCATGCCCCGGTCCGGGAAGATGCCACATGCCATGGAGCGGCTAGGCCCGTGAGCCACGGCTGCAGAGCCTGCGCGTCCGGAGCCTGTGCTCCGCCACGGGAGAGGCCACAACAGTGAGAGGCCCACGTACCGCAAAAAAAAAAAAAAAATGTGATTTATATGAACATGTAATGGGTTATTGCTATTTTAAATGAATTAATAATATTTTCAAGATTTTTCAGTAATATATAATAATACTTATGAACGAAAGCTCTTTGGGGTCCTGAATAGAGTGTACAGGATTTAGAGTGTACAGGATTCCTTAAATCAAACAGTTTGAGAATTGATGTCTTCAGTGAAATATACCAAGGGACATTTTATGGTGATAATGAGCAACAGTTTAAACAGCAAAAGATTACTGTGGGAAGAGTTCAAGCCAGAATTCAGAAGGTAACTACTACACTTAAGAAGCACCTATCCTACCAAGAGGACTTCAGGAAACCCCTCCAGATAAACCTCGTGTCAATCCCACTTAGAAACAAAGGATGGATGAAAAGCGGTTGATTCAACCTAGAGGATATTTAATTAGGCAAACTTGGTTACAAAATGACATCTTTATTCATTTCCCCCAAACCATTTGATACTCTTTTTACAATTAGTGAGATTAGCTAAACATCTCAACCGAGATTTGATTTGATGTCATATAATATATTCCTCCAACCTGATCTTTTGAGGCCAGACGACTTTTATAGCCAGTATTCACGACAGTCTCTTTTTCAACAAGCAGCTCCAAAAATTACATTTCTTCTATGATGTTTTCTTAGGTTGATCAATTTTGACAAGCTTTCCCCATTTATACTTCTTTACCAGGTGAAGTATTTCATAACTATTCATAACATTATAAACTATTTCATAATTATGATTATCACTAAATCTCTCATATACTGTATGTCTGCCAGTCTATAATCCCGCAGGGCAAGATTTAACCAACCCCTTGCAGAGTACCTCACTAAAAACTATTAATACTTTAACTGCGAGGATGGAAGAGGGCATTTAAAAAAAATTTTTTTTAATTAATTTATTTTTTGTTGTGTTGGATCTTCGCTGCCGTGCGTGGGCTTTCTCTAGTCGTGTCAAGTGGTGGTTACTCTTCATTGTGGTGCGTGGGCTTCTTATTGTGGTGGCTTCTCTTGTTGCGGAGCACGAGCTCTAGGTGCCCGGGCTTCAGTAGTTGTGGCTCGTGGGCTCTAGAGCGCAGGCTCAGTAGTTGTGGTGCACGGGCTTAGTTGCTCCACAGCATGTGGGATCTTCCTGGACCAGGGATCGAACCGTTTCCCCTGTACTGGCAGGCGGATTCTTAACCACTGCACCAGCAGGGAAGTCCGAGGGCACTTTTCAAAAAGCTGCTAAAGTCCAAGGAGAAGAAAGTGTTTTAGAGGTTAAGTACACTCTCTGCCCATGTAGTCATAAACTCCTGTGTCAGGAAGGTCAAATGTGCCATCTTGACCTGTGTTAAGCAGCTGGGTCAACTGCTCCTTGCTTGGCTGCAAATGTGTCTGGCTCTGAGAGAACAGCCTGAACACTGAGCCAATGGCCACACCACCACTAGGCAGAAGTTTGGAAGCCAGTGTTTTCAAGATGATTCTTCACCCTTTGCAGATGATGGCATCCCAATTCCAGAGGCTAAAATAACCCCAGCTAGTCCAGGTATCAAACAGGAGAACACCTGTCTTTTCTCTTTCCTCCCCTCTTACTTATCTCCCTTCCTTTTCTTAATCTCCTTCACCCATCATAACTTTAGTTCCCTTCCTTTTCAGTTTCATAATTTCTGTCCATGAACCTTGAATCCTTGATACAGTATTTGTCTAAGAATGACACTGTGAGGATGTCCGAGACCCAATAACAACAAAAAGCTGGCCTAATCTTCAATGTAATCTGACAAAGCATCCATCTCTAAAGAATCATTTCAGAGGAAGCAAAGCAGGATAACTGTTAGGTGATTCCCAGCACCCTCCACAGAGTGCAGGGCAGTGGATGGTGAGGAGCGTCGGCTTTGGGGCCAGGCGGACCCGGGCTCGTGCCCCAGCCCTGCCAGCGCGCAGAGTCTTGAGCGAGAATACGACCTGAGCGCCAGTGGCTCACCTGGAGCACAGGAATGCTGCCCACCCCGCAGGCCTTAGTGAGGGTGGAAGGAGGCGAGCCCTTGGCAGAGCGCGTGGCCCTGCTGTTGTCGAGCCGTGGTTTTAACAAGCAGCAGCAACTTCCCCAGGAGAAAGCTGACGTCGTACTTACTCCTCACCTACCACTGCCCTCCAGCTCCAGCGCCCTGTGGGAGGAAGGCAGCTTCGTTGCAAATGTCTTTGAACAAGCAAGGTTTGGGAGCCTGTTTGTTCATCTGACTTCAGGAAATTCCCTCTAGGGCCCAGGATCCTGCGGGTTCCTAAGGTCAGGCAGGAGCCACAGGACTCAAGCAGTATGTCCACAGTTAACTAAAGAGGATCGTCGTCGGGCAGACCAGTCAACAAATTTGTAGGACGGTCACTCCCATGACATATCTTGGAGTGACCGTCCTCTATTCTTTGTTTTTGGTTTTGTTTTGTTTCTCCCTCCAGAAGAAAGAATATGACTAAAGTCCTGGAGGAGAGACACACAGTCCCTGAAAACCTTCCCAACTCAACAGTGACTAAATTTAGACGCCCGCTGCCCACTCCGTCTGCAGCTGTGCTGCTGACTCACGGGGACTAAGCCGGCAGGATGAGCAGACGCGCCATCTACGAAAGCCGCGTCCGGGGCCGGGGCCCCCAGCACCGCGCCTCCACACAGGGCTGCGCGAGCCTTCCCCATACACGGGTCTTTCCTTCTCTTGAACAGGCAAGGAAGGCTAAACAGCTTTCTGATGTTACTTTTGACACCACTGGGAAAATGCTTCTTTGCATTTAACCCTATGCGTTCTGCTGTGGCTTATGTCCATTTCTTTCTATTTTCCTTCCCTAAAAGACACGCAGAATATTACTAAAGTAACAACCTGTTCTAAGCTCCTGGAGAAAAGGAGATATTATTTAATTATTAGTCCAGAAAGCTATCAGAAAAATTGCCAGGTAATAATTTAAAGCTTCCTAAAATCAGCATGTCACAGTTCCCTGGCCATGAGAAGCTACCTCCGAGGAAAAATCCTTGATTTTACCAGTAAAATGGGAAAGAGTACCACAGTCCCTCATCTGTACCTAATATTGCTCTCTCTACAGCTAAGGGTAACGGTTGGCCAGTGCCAGAGTTAATCTGGGAGTGCAGAGGCGGCCTTACAAAACAAAGCCTCCTCCGTTCCCAGAATAGCCTGTAACTGTCACCGCCACCAAGCGCCACAGGTCCAAGCACTGACCTTGCTGCCCTGTCTCGGGACACTGCTCAGACTACCTGCCCGGGCCCAGAACGGCGTCTCCCCAACAAAGTCCCGTCCACCCCAGCACGGGGGACATGCTGACGCTGGTCTTGGGGCAGCGGGACGCCCACCTGTTTGGATTTTTCAGCCCACGCTTGCCTTGATTTCAACAAATCAGGCTGACAAAGGTGCTGGGAGATGATGATGCTCGTAACACATCCCCATATTCCATACCTTTAACTATTCTGTCCTTTAGGCTTCCAAACTTGTACATTTCAATAATAATAATTTACATATAGTGTATATAACTCAAAATTTATATCATTCCCAAAATTATATAATTTCAACTTTATGATGAAAACCCTAAATGCTTGGAGATAACAGCAAAGAGCTTAATTTCGTTCACAAAAATACTTACCAGCCAAACACCCTGAATCACCTGTATGAGATTCTCAAGTCATTGCTAGCAACGCTAGCATGTAAATTCCATAAGGGCAGGGATCTTCGGCTCTTTGCTCACTGATATATCCCAAATACCTAGAACAGCACTGAGCACCTAGTAGGACACCAAAAGGTGTTTGTTGAATAAAAAGACGAATGCCCAAATGCACAGAAAGCCACATTTTCTATACATTCTGTTGATTCTCGGTTATCTGGACTCACCACAGACTTCTCTCCAGACTAATCCCACCAACATCACACGGCACATCCAAGTACGGGCTGGGGCTAGACTGAGGACGCTGTATATTGATGCCTCCCATACATTTTGTTGTGTTCACAGATCTCCGTTCCTTTGATGCAGTGTGTTGAACGGTGGCCCCAAAAAGATACGTCCATGTCCTAACCCCTGCAACTGGAGAGTGTGACCTGACTTGGAAAAGGGGTCTCTGCAGGTGTAATGAGGTGAAGGTCTTGAGGTGAGACCCTAAATCCAATGACAAGTGTCCAACTAAGAGGTAGGCAGGCAGGCAGGCAGGGGGAGATCTGACAAAGGCAGAAGAGGAGGTGGCAGTGTGACCACGGGGACAGAGACTGGAGTGATGCGGCCACAAGGAACGCCAACCGTCACCAGGAGCTGGGAGAGGCAAAGAACAGGTCTCTGCCCTGGAGCCTCCAGAGGCAGTGTGGTCCCATCAACACCCTGATTTCAGACTTCTGGCCTCCAGAGCTGTGAGACAATAGATTTCTGTTGTTTTAAGCCATGAAGTTCCTGGTGATCTGTTACAGAAGCCGCAGGAAACTAATACAACTGGCACGGAATAGGAAGTCAGAACCTAGAGAGCCTGCCACGTCCTCACCCCTTGGTACTAACAAAAGTCACAGCAGCGGATCACCCTTCTTTGCCAGATGAAAGCTGGTCAAAAAATTAATTATACCACTTCTTAAGATACAGCTGCATTTAACAGAAGGTTTTTCAATCAACTTTCAGCCCAAAGAGCAATTGCCCTGGAAGAGCTGACCAAGTGCTTGCGTTAGGCATGCTGCTGCAGGTGCTCTGGCCGAGGACTAGAGCTGAAGCTCAGGAGGCAGTGAGTGAGCGGACTCACTCACTCATGGTGAGTCTGCTGTGGACCCGGCGGGTCTGAGCTCAAAGTCCCCTTGCTCCAGCAGGGCAGCCTCACCGTGTGACAAGAATTCAGACGAACAGATTCAAGGTGATAGAGAAGTCAGTACATTTGGAAATCTCAACCATCAGCAGATCAGCACGAGAAGGCTTTACCTTACTGTAGTTCATACCACCTGACCCAGTGCTTGAGTCAAGCCTTCCATTCCGACCGTGATACAATGTAACCACTACTTAAGTGAGAATCATAACAGCAGGCTGCTCCAACAGACAGGTGACCCAGCCACTGTTAGCTCTGTGTGAAAGACTCACAGCCCCACTGGCACGGACAGTTTGGCTCCCAGATGGTGAGAACTATATTTGATTATGTACTCAGTGGTCAGGCAGGCTCTGGACACAGATCTGAGGCCTTTCACGAGAGAGAGCCAACATAGACATCAGAAGGAAAGAATTTTCCATGGAGTGTACACTAAGGTTCTTGTTCTCGATAAACTGGCATATTATTCCGAGACTGTAAGTGTTCATAACTTGGGGCCAGAGAACACCTTCCTTCAGTTAAGAGCAAGAATTATACTGTCTAAGGGTTGACCGTATTTAGATTTCAAAAATATGTTCATTCTGGGTTCTAACACAACATCCTCAAAGTGCCGCAGCCCTGACCCTTCTAATAGTGTTTCCCTCAATCTTCCCCGTGCATTTAAATGAAGAAGATCCCATTAAGTTCTCTTACAGGTATCACCTTGGCAACTTCTGTACTATAAAGGCTATATACAGCTGGCCTAACTTTTGTCATCAAGGCAGGTTTCTGAAAAGTCAAGAAGAAGAAAGAAGATGAAGAAAGGGCCCAGAAAATGAAAGCTGCATCTCCTCAAAGCCCATGATTATTCTCAAACAGAAGTTTTATAGTTCCAGTCTCCAAGTCTCTATCTGTCACTCACCGATAATCCAAAAATGGAGAAACAATAAATGAGGCCTAATAATTGTGGTAAATCCCAAGCAGCAGTTCCTCTCAGGTCAAAAGAGTGTGTATGGCTAAATCAGCCTGACACTTGTAGAGCAATAAAAAAGCCCTTGGAGAGATTACCTTCTTACAGATTGTGCACATAAGGGCTGAGGCACAGCAAGTCATGAAATGATTCACCTTAACAGACTAGATCAAAAGAGGTTCCTTGGGAAAAGTAGACTATAACAAAGCTGTAGAAGGAAGGAAGGAATGTGGCCGCTGGAGCAGTCAGCATTATGACTTTGCATTCTACAGATGCAGAAACTAGCTCAGAAAAGTTAATTGAATTATTTAAGGTCGTATACTCAGTTGTGGAACCACCTAAGTTTTCTACCTACCAATTTAGAGGCACCCAAAACGGTATTCATGGGCCATGCTCAAGATACCACTTGGCCCATGGAACTTTTTTTTTTTCTGGCTGCGCTGTGTGGCATGCGGAATCTTAGCTCCCCAACCAGGGATCGAACCTGTGCCCCCTGCATTGGGTGTGGGGAGTCTTAACCACTGGCCCGACAAGGAAGCCCCTTTTGTGTGTGTGTGTGTGTGTATGTGTGTGTGTGTGTGTGTGTGTGTGTGTGTGTGTGTGTGACGGAACATTTTTAATACCTGACACTATCTTCCTAAAAATGACGTTGCTTTAGCATATACAAGGTAAACTGACATTAGTCTAGCTCTGCAATAATTTCATATGAGGAATGTGGCCAACTGGTTGATGTGAGTTGGTCACTCCTGACTAGACTAAATGCAAAACACAAAGATCCCATTTAAAGTGCCTGGGGCTTCCCTGGTGGCACAGTGGTTGGGGGTCCGCCTGCCGATGCAGGGGACGCAGGTTCGTGCCCCGGTCCGGGAGGATCCCACGTGCCACGGAGCGGCTGGGCCCATGAGCCATGGCCGCTGAGCCTGCGTGTCCAGAGCCTGTGCTCCGCAACGGGGGAGGCCACAGCAGTGAGAGGCCTGCGTACCGCAAAATAAATAAATAAAATAAAATAAAATAAAATAAAGTGCCTGGGTTACCACTCTGTTTATTAGCATGCGTCTAGATTAGAAACCTCCCTCACAGCTTGGCTACCTGTCCTAACCGCAGCCCAAGGTCCACCCTGCTGCCAGTTGGCATGTAAACTGCCGTCCCATGGAGAGGGATTTTTCTATTTAACTCCAGATCACTCCGTGCCCATAAACAAGTGTTTCACAAGCCACAAGAGTACGGTCTGAAAGCAAGGGCACGGGCAATGTTCCACGCTGTCAAGTAAGCCTCAAAAAAGGAAGGCCGGCAATTCTGGGACCTGAGCTGGGTAAGGAGTAAAAGCCACAAAGAAATTACAGGAAGGTCAGACTCTCAAAGTATAAATCAGTACAGCACATTTTATTCCTAAAAGAAGACATTAAACACGAAGTTATTATTTTCCCAGCATTTTCATCCAGAGTTTTGCATAGGCAAAGCTACTACTATATTAGTCCGTATCACTTACCGTCATGTCTTCCCATGGGCAGAGTCCTGCACTGCACAGGCAGCAGGAAACACGATCACACGACCCTACTAGGTGCGGTGCGGTAGTCTGCAGTGCGGACTATGGAATTAAGACTGCCTGGTCGGGGGCGTCCCTGGTGGCGCGGTGGTTGAGAGTCCGCCTGCTGCTGCAGGGAACCCGGTTCGTGCCCCAGTCCGGAAGGATCCCACATGCCGCGGAGCGGCTGGGCCCGTGAGCCATGGCCGCTGAGCCTGCACGTCCGGAGCCTGTGCTCCGCAACGGGAGAGGCCACAACAGTGAGAGGCCCGCGTACCGCAAAAAAACAAAACAAAACAAAACAAAAGACTGCCTGGTCAAACCCTGGGACGACCAATCAGTAGCTCTGTGTCTTGAAACAAGCGATCTCTGTATGCTTCTGTTCCCTCATCTGCAAAATTATCGTACCAATCACAGTACCTACGTCATGGGTCACAGATAAGCTAAGGTACACAAAAGCACTTAGTGCCCAGTATATAGTTTGATGCTATGGAAGTGTTAGCTGCTACTGTGACTATTATCAGCATATTATTATTTTTGTTTAGTCTCTAAGAGCACAAGAAAGGGCAAAATTTATATACTTCATTTAAAATAAACACAATATAGTATAAACTCTATGTAAGTTCCAATAGATGCCAACAGGCCACAGAAGTCGGGTTCTGTTAGCAAGAAAGAGAAGGAAGTAAACGAGAGGTGGGACTAGAGGAAAGGGAGGACAACGAGCCAGGACTGGAAGGAGAGCTCACACGGGGCTCCGGGGCCGCAGACCAGGTTTTACAAACGTAACAGAGCCACTGCTGTAGAGGCCCATCAGGTCTGCTGTCAGCAGAGGCAGAAAATCTGAGAAGACAGATTTAAGTTGCAGACCCAACACTGACACATCACCAAAGAACAGGTTAAGACTTTATCTTGGTGACGTGTCCCTTGAGTGTGAAGCACTTCTCACTTATTCACGTAACAAACATTTACTGAGGCCTATACTATGCCAGACACAGTCCTTAGGAAGAGAGGCAGGAATCAAAAATGAGTAAGACTTTACCATTTAGTGGTAGAAAAAGTCATTTAACTGATACATGCAAGAGGAATCATACTCTAACATAAGAGAGACATGTACAGTGTTAGAGCTCAGAGTAAGATGTCACTAACTTTGTCTGGGGGTGACAGGGAGCACCTCCCCAAATGGTTATTATTCACCTGCGTCATAAATGAGGAGGCGTCGCCAGCTGAAAACGCAGGGATAGAGAGAATCAGAAGAAAGGGAACAGGACACACAAAGGTCCAGAGGAGAGGAAAACAAAGTTTTTTGGAATGGTGAGAAGTCTGGCATGTTTGTACTCAGTCGGGGGGCGGAGGGGGGCATACATGAACATCTGAACAGGGCTTCCATCTGCCAGACTGAAGAGTTTGAACTTGACCCTGCAGGCTAATGGGACATGGAAGGAGGAGAGGCTGGTAGGGTAGATTGGCAGCAATGAAGGCCCGTATCCCCCTGTGAAGACTTTAACCTTATCTTGAAGGCAGCAGGGAGGGCCTGAGGTTCTGAAGCCAGGGGGTGAGAGCATCAAAACTGTCCGAGAGTGAGACCTGCAGCGAGAACAGGAAGCCTGACCTGTGGCAGGAGAAACTCCCCACGGAGACACCTCTTGGGAACCGCAACCGTGGCCAGGAAGGATGAGGTCCCGAAGGAGTGCACTGTCGGTGGAGACAGGGCAGGGACGGGTCTGAGGAGCTCCCGAGGCGGAAGGGACAGGGTGGCCGGCCACGCCAAAGGTGAAAAGGGGTGACGCAGGCTTTCAGGAGCTTAGGACCCGGCATGGACTGTGACACCACGGAGCCAAAACAGGGATTCTAAGCAAGCCTTAGAAGTCTTTTCTGCGCCTGATCCCCAGGCAGCGCTGATTTCCCTCAAGGCCTCCATGACTTCCGTGTGCAGCGGGCACTGCCTGCTGCCCTGCCCCTCTGACACCACCCCCAAGCGAGCCCAGGAAAAGCAAGGCCAAGAAGCCTGAGCTCGCAGCTTCCCGGCCCCGCAGCTAAGCCCCGGCTGGGTCAGTGTCAGGAGTGCTGTGGCCCGGCCCTGGCAAAGCATTATTGAACAGCAGCCCACAGAGCTGGGGAGCTGAGGTTACGGATCGGGTCTCAGCTGCAGCTGAAATCTCTAGTCTAAAGTCACGTGTTAGTGACAACAGCGGCGACTCTACAACTCAAGAGAACACCTCCGATTTTTTCTCTAAAGTTTAAATCTCTGGGATAGGAAAGGAGTTGGTGAATTAAAAGCATTTTGTTGGGCCCATGTGGCATTATAAAAAAAGATTTTTCACATTAAAAATTCCAATTTGAGGCTTTTAGAAAACAAGAACACTTGGCCACGCTGGGGCCAGATTCCCACAAAGCGACGAGCGTCTGGAGCCGAGGAACAGTTGCCGCCTCCGGGCAGAGCGTGAGCTCCGGACGCCACGCCAGCCCCACTGGGTCCTACCCTGCCCGCTACATGCCCTAGCCGCCTTCCCCAGGTACTGTATCACGAAAACATTCAAACACACGGAGAAGTTCAAAGAACTTCAACGTCCCCCCAGCCTGCAGTCCACCACGAACCCTGCGCTAGACTTGCTGTACCACACACCCACCCCTCACCGACTCAGACCTTCTAACAACTCCCCGAAACCCTTCACCATGCATATCACTAACTAGCGCTCAATGCGTGCGCACAGCCTTATTTTTCTTTTGAGGTAGATTCTGCACACGGGGAAAGCACACACCTTATGTGCTTCACTCACTGGGCCTGGACAAACGTCTGCACTCGTGCTGTGCATCGCTGTAGGTGTCCGAGCTGCATCCCTGAGGCATCTGACCCCTGACACAGAGGAGTGCTTTCCAACTTGCTCTGACCTCTGCACTGCCTGCGGCCAAGGAAACACTGGCTACGAGCAGAATCAGTTGACCTTTCTTAAGGCAGCATCTTATTTCTGCTGGGCCTTAACAGACCAAATCTGGGTATGATCAATTTTTGTTGTTGTTGTTGTTTTATTAGAAGTATCGCATTTTAAAAAATTGAAGTATAGTAGGGAGTTCCCTGGTGCTGTAGTGGTTAGGACTTAGTGCTTTCACTGTCGTGACCCAGGTTCAATCCCTGGTTGGGGGAACTGAGATTCCACAAGCTGCACAATGGGGCCTAAATAAATAAATACATAGATACATAAATAAATTGAAGTATAGCTGATTTACACTGTTGTGTTAGTTCCCTGGTGAGCCAAGTGACTCAGTTATACATATATATATTTATATATATATATAATTTTTCAAATTCTTTTCCATTATGGTTTATTACAGGATATTGAATATAGTTCCCTGTGGTATACAGTAGGTCCTTGTTGTTTGTCTATATTATATATATTAGTGTGTGTATGTTAATCCCCAACTCCTAATTTATCCCTCCCCCCCCCTTTGGTAACCATAAGTTTGTTTTCTATGTCTGTGAGTCTATTTCTGTTTTGTAAATAAGTTCATCTGTATCATTTTTTTTAGATTCCACTTATAAGTGGTATCATATATTTGTCTTTGGCTTACTTAGTATGACAATCTTTAGGTCCATCCATGTTGCTGCAAATGGCATTATTTCATTCTTTTTTATGGCTGAGTAATATTCCTCTGTGTGTGTGTGTGTGTGTGTGTGTGTGTGTGTGTGTGTGTGTGTACGCACACCACACCTTGTTGATGGACATTTAGGTTGTTTCCATGTCTTGGTTATTGTAAACACTGCTGCTATGAACACTGGCATGCATGTAACTTTTTGAATTAAGAGTTTTCTCCAGATATATGCCCAGGAATGGGACTGCTGGATAATATGGCAAGTCTATTTTTAGTTTTTTAAGGATAATCAATTTTGCTGATAACATAAATTCACTACTGGGGCTCAAAGAGAAGGTAATAATGGTTAAGACTTTAGAAATCTAAATAACTTTTTTTTTTCCTGAAAGCATCAATCTAAATAATTTAAGAAACATGGCCTATAGTCCAACTCTCAGACTGCTATGTCCTGGAGGTAAGGCAGTGGAATGCATAGTACAAATCAATAAATAACACAAACATCCCTTGAGGTCACACACAGAAGAGTTAGACTCCACCCTCTCTGACTAGCTTAGTGGTATTGCCAAGGTAACAAGGAGAGCTTCTGTTATTTACTTGTTAAGAGAAGGCATTACTAAGCCCAGGAAAAGATCAGGAATAGCAAAAAGAAACCTCCTCATGTTCCAAAGGTAGAATAATGAACAAGTGAAAACCTGAAAAAAGGATTAAAAATTTACTTAAGTCGAAGACATAGCCCAGCTATGCAATGGCATCCCTTTATGGAAATAAAAATGAGAAATGGGGGCTTCCCTGGTGGCGCAATGGTTGAGAGTCCGCCTGCCGATGCAGGGGACGCGGGTTCATGCCCCAGTCCGGGAAGATCCCACATGCCGTGGAGCGGCTGGGCCCGTGAGCCATGGCCGCTGAGCCTGCGCGTCCGGAGCCTGTGCTGGGCAACGGGAGAGGCCACAACAGTGAGAGGCCCGTGTACCGCCAAAAAAAAAAAAAAAAAAGAGAAATGTCCCTGTCTCCTTTGATGGCAAGTGCTTACTTATCTGTAATCCAACCCCAGACTCCTGAAGCACTTGGCGGGCAGTGCACCCAGGATTAGGCAACCCTCGCCAAGGTCGGGGAGGTCAGCCGCTGCTGCAGACGTGTTGAAGGTGAACAGCAGCGTGGGCTCTTTCAACGGGTCTCCATCACCTCACTCGTGGACGGGCCGAGCCAAAGCGTGAGCACAGGCACGTCCAGGACAGAGGTGGAGGGCACATTTCAGAACAGAAAGGGGGGGGGCAGCACAAGGTACGACACAAGCAGAAGATCCAACACAAATGCCAGAGCCCAGCCCGATCTCTCCACAGCAAAGTGTCCGAGCTGTTAAGAGAGCGAGCACCAAACTGGACCCTCCTCTGACCGCAGGGTTGATGGGAGGACATAAGAGATAACAAATACGAAAGTAGATGCTTAAAACGGTTAGTACGTAAATCCAAGTACTGCTGTTAACACACGGTCTTCGTGTGATTTTTATAAAACAAAATATACTATGAGGCAGTCTGGTGCATTGATTTAGAGCAGGGGATGGCAAACTTTCTCTGTAAAGAGCCCGAGAGTAAGTATTTTAGGCTTTGCAGGCCATATAGTCTCCCACACACACTCAACTCTGCCTGCAGTGTAAAAACAGCCATGGACAATACCAATGAGGGTAGCTGTGCTCCACGAAAATTTTATGGATACTGAAATTTAGATTCCATATAAATTTCACGTCACAAAATATTGTTCTTCTTTTTCTTTTTTCAACCAATTAAAAATGCAAAATCCATTTTCAGCTTGTAGGATGTACAAATCCAGGAAGTGGGCTGCATCTGGCCTGTGGGCTCTAGTTTGCTGACACCCAATTTAGAGCATTGGCCAGAAAGCTTGAGTTCAAATGCCAGCTGTGAAATTTAATGGCTCTAAGGCCCTAGGTAAGTTCCTTCTCTCTGCCTGGGCTACCTTACCTTTAAAAGAAGAATAACAGTAGTATTTTTCTCACAGTGTTGTTATGAGGACTACCTGACTTCATATGTGTACGGAGGTTGGAACGGGACCAGTCAACGTACCCGCTCACGCATGTTGCTATTATATGCCAGCTATTATACGCCGTTACCATGACAAGTCTCCAAACGTGCCACATTTCCACACACATCTGCACACGCATTTCCTCTGCCTGGAATGTCTTGCCTGCTTAGAGCTTCTACGTGGTCTCAGTGACCTAGTCCACACATCACCTCCTCTATGAAGCCCGCCCTGCTGTCCCTCCCATCCTAGCAGGCTCAGTTACCACCACCCACGTCTCCAAGCGCCTTGTATCTTATTGTACTTATCTCTGACTGTCAACTTCCCCACCAGGCTAAATTCCTTCCAAGGAGACTGTGACTTACTAAGTGTATCCCCAGGTCTTAGAATAGCACTCTACACACAGAAAGCACTCAATACACATTTGCTTAATGGTACCAGTAACTATTTAGAATGTAACCTAACACATCAAGTGTAACTAGGATAGAAATCTGCTGGTTATAGGACAAATGTGACTTTAACTAAATACGAAAACAATTCCTAATATTCCATTTTAATACAGTCAGTCACGTTAACATTCATCCCCAGGCACGTCCAGTGAGCACACACAGTGTGTCCTGGCACCGCTAGCTGGGAGCGGAAGTGTCAGAGTCCACACGGTGATGATCACAATACCAGCTTTTAGTAATTCAGAGGTTCATCTCCCACCTCAATCTACACAAAGTGACCTGTGTTTGGTACCAGGGGAGAGAGTGGGTTGAACAACGAACTCTGAAACGGCACCAGTGTAGCACTGCATATGGCAAAGAGCAAGAAGGAAATGGGGAACCCTTTCCTGATCCTACTCTTAAACTCGTAAGGAAATAGTGATCAAAAGGCGTCACCAGGCCACTGAGAGAGGGATGCTTTCCGAGCTAGTCAGC
Source organism: Mesoplodon bidens (assembly GCF_964165515.1). Classification (NCBI taxonomy): domain Eukaryota; kingdom Metazoa; phylum Chordata; class Mammalia; order Artiodactyla; family Ziphiidae; genus Mesoplodon; species Mesoplodon bidens. The sequence goes on from NC_138177.1 coordinate 1,227,126, forward strand.
ATCCTAAGGGAAACCCAAGCACCACCATGCCACGCCCAGCAGGCCTGCGGAATCTGCCCCTCTGCCCAGACCTCTGCCAGGCAAGCTATGTGCTGCACCAGACACAACACCCCCTCTGACAGAAGCACCCTTGTCCCCGGGAATACTGGGCTGCCCAGTGCGCCTGGCACACCGTCGCTTAAAGACGTCAAAACTGTTTTGGAAGAACAGGTTGGTGGGGGAGGGACTTCAAAGTAACTAAATGATGAACATTTCCTGAAAGGCAATTTAATGTCATCAAAATCAGTTAAATGTTGTAACAACTATGAAGAGAGTCCAGTGAAGACCCAGATCACCGTCTACCAGGTGACACTAACATGCTGTCACACGGAGTAGGAGCCTTTCATCTTCTAAGTTAACGTCACATTTCTAAAATCCCAGCTTGTTGCTGTGGAAATGACATGACAATTTGTCCTTGGTTTTTGTGTTTTTGCTTTTTCTGGTGTGTGTATGTACGTGTCTGTGTTTGTATGTATGTGTGAATGTGGTGTGTGTGTGTGTGTGTCTCTGTGTCTAGGTCTGTGTGTGTGTGTGTGTAATGTGTATGTAGGGGGGTGTCTCTGTGTGTGTATGCGTGTATATGTATGTGTAGGTGTGGGTGTGGGTGTGATGTACCGACTTAGAATTGTCAGTTTCTCCAGAGGTCTCTTTCCTTCTTTTAGGCCATGAGATCATATCCTATGAAAATCTGCTGAATTTAAGGAACAGAAAACAACATACAGAAGATATTTCTGTTAGGACTATGCTGAATTCTTGTCATTGTCATTGTCATTACTATTATTATCAATATCATTTTCTTCAGTGCCTGGAAATGGCTATTCATGTACAGTGCCTGAGCATTGCTCAATTTGGACACTCTGATGATCGCTAATTCTTAACAAGGTAATTCTAGACACATCATATCAACAACTTTTTTATTCCAATAATATATTACTGTAATAAAGTTGATCAACAGGATTGGGTTTTATTGTGTTTTAGAGCCAGATTAATTTCAGTGGAATAATAAGATATAAGTAAATTATAATATAATGCCATTCATCTTACCAGAATATTCAATATTTAAATATATTCCCATGGGTCTTCTCAACAGTCCTCTAAGGAAGGGTAAGGTTGGCAAGTAATGTTAACAATGGTGACGGCAGCCAATATTTTTTGAGGACTATTTGAAGCTGGGCATGTGGACAAGAGATGGGAAGAGAATGGAGTGAAAAGAAGACCTAGCACCAAGCTTTGAGCCATTCTAGGGTGCACACCTTGAGTCTGGTGCCTTAGACCACTCGGCCATCCTGACATGCCGGGTGAGACGTTCTAGCCTTTAAAAACCACGTAGAAAAGGACATGCAAGCAAGGAAGGTGCAACCAGAGAAGAAAAGAGAGAAACACTGATCATGGAAGCCACAGGAGCAAAAGGTTTCAAGAAGGAAGGAGAGAGTGGTTGACGCTGCTGAGCATCAAGGGAAACAAAGAACAGAAATGTCAGCATCAGGCACACCCACAGGCCTCAGATGCCCTCAGCACGGAGTGCTTCAACGCAGCCACGAGGCAGAGGTGAGGCAGGAATGGAATGAAGAGTGAGTGGAAGGAAAGCACGGATAAGCCTTGGAAAATACAGCTGAGAAAGGAGGGAAGAGACAGGGTGACCACTGGGGGCTGGGGACAGGCTGGGGGGGCGTTACTGTACAGTGGAAGAGGCCAGCGCGGTTCATGTCATTTGGAAGGGTCCAAATAAAAGGGAAAGGTTGAAGAAAGGCTGAACAGTGTTTGGCTGTGGAGAAAGGCTCTAAAACAAAGGCGGAAGGATTAGATGGAAGAAACACCTCTGCCCCTGCACCAGGAGGGAAGGAACAGAGAATGCTGCAGACACAGGCAGAGTGGTTTGGGGGTGAAAAGGTAAAGAAGTTCTCGTCTAATTTCTCTGTTTTCTATCCTATCTGTGGAACAGCAGTAATAACCGTAACAGTAATGGAAGTGGTGGTGGGAGTAATCATAATACTGGTGTTTATCGTATTAAATATTCATCTATTTAATTCATATATTTAGTCAATATAAAATGTACTAGTAATTCAATATTTAATATAATGATTTGATGTTTATACAATTATATTTTATATAATGAACAGAATAGTAATTATTCTAATTAATAAAGAGTCATATCAAACAATATTAACCAGTTAATTTTTTAGTACTGTGGGTTAAGCACTGTCCCGCACGTTAATTCATTTAATCCTCCTAGAAAGCTTTTAAGGAGGCTATTACTGTTATTCTCATTCCTCAAAGGTTAGACAGCTTGCCCAAGGTCAGAGGCTGAAAACGAAGAGGACAGCATTCAAGCCCATCCGTCTGCCCCGAGCCTCCTCACTGAGAGAGCACAGCTCTCAGCCCTGCGCCCCCACAGCCCCGCGTCAAAGCGCTCTACTCGGGGCAGCGCCGGAGACAAAAGCCAGGCGGGAGGCTCTGTGCTGGGAGGCGGAGCAGTAGCAGGCAGCGTCCGCTGTTGAAGACAGAGGACCAAGCGCGGCGGTGAGAAGGCCAGCAAAGCAGACAGGTGTGAAGTGATCTTTTCAGGAAGGGGGTGGTGAGCGGACCGGAGGAAACAGAACAGCATTTCCAGACAACGGTAAGGACCTGTTTGAACTTGGTGACCATAAATGTAAAGTGGGAAAAATCTGTACTATTCTGTGATTTTTCCACCACTTCGGTGGAACCAAAGAGAAATCAGAGACTTGGGTTCATCCAGAGTTAGGACATTACCAGATAAATTCAAACATTTCAGAGATAAAGGAGTTCAGGATTCAGGGAAAGCGTTAAGAGTGCATGCAGAATCTCAGCAAGATAAGGGAAGCTGATGTGAGGAGAGATGGGGGAGGAACTGGGAGTCCCAGTATGAACTAGGTGATAATGGGAGTGGCTGAGTCAGCAACTGCCTTGACGGTCAAAAAGCCAGGCGCTTAGAGGAAGAGCAGTCTAGGTGAGAACCGTGTTGGGGGTGACCGGAGGAGGGTGACACAGCAAGGCGGAGGGACGAGCCACCCAAGACGAGGAAGTTAAGAAAATAAGAGGCCAGAGGGTCCGATGGTCTGAGAGTAACTAGATGGAAGTTACGCGTTGTCTTTGATGAACGAGGTGTAAGAACATGGCACAGCACCATGGCATGCGAATCAAAGGAGCAGAAAGTATTTTATTGTTACAAGAGGTACCGAAAGTAATGCTAAGGAAGTGACAATGGGGAGAAACAAGGGCACCAACCCTCCTCCTCCCTGACCCTGAGTTAGGTGAGATAGGAGAATAAAATCACTTGACGGGGCTTAAGTCTATGTCAGCAGGGTTCCTAACCCCCAGCCCAAGGGTCTATCCACTACCAGCTTATACTATAGCCTTTTTCTTCCAACTGATTTTTTTAAAGTAATCCAGTAACATAAGAGTATATTTTTATTGTAAGAATAAGAAAAAATGAAAACTATCTACAGTTTGGTGTATATCCTTCTAAAATGTTGTCTAAACAGCTATATACTTCTATATGGACAGATTTTTCTCTTTTAGGATTTTTAAAAGCATAAATAGGGACATATTATATGTATTTCTGTGCACTTTTCTTTCACAATATTTTTATAGACCTTCCATGTTAATACAGGTCTATGCAGGTCTACCTCTTTTGTTCACAACTGCAAAAGATTGTCACACTATGAATACATAATTTATTTAACCATTCCCCTATTTATATAAATTTAGGTTTGTTCTAATTTTTTCTCACTAAAACAACAAATCAAAGAACAGTTCTGTACAAACATCTTTCAGCACATATGCCAGTGTAAGGAAAGAAAACTTGGGGGCCAAATAATTTCCATATATTTTTATAAACTCTGCCAAACTGCCTCCTGAAGAGGCTTTAACATTCACAAGACAGCGTTTAAGAGTGCCCAGTGTCTCAACTCCATACCAGAACCCACATTTGACAGACCAATTTTTAAATTTCTATTAAAGCTTTGAACAAAAATGTTTCAATTTGCATTTTTCTGATTAATAATGAAAGTGGGCAGTTTCTCATTTTTTTCAACAGCTTTACTGAGACACAATTCACATACCATACAACACACCCACTTAAAGTACATAATTCAACAGTATGCTTACTTTTCAGCATTTTGTTTTTTTAAGTACAGTCACAGATAAGTGAATCCGTCACCACGGTCAATTGAAGAAAATTTTTGTCACCTCAAAAAGAAAGTCCATAGCCTTTAGCTGTCACCCCTCTACCTCCGAGCTTCCTTCCCCTCAGCCCTAAGTAATGAATAATCTACTTTCTATCTCCATAGATTTTCCTATTCTGGGCTTTCATGTGAATGTAATCATACAATATGTAGACTACTGAGCCCACGTGCCACAACTACTGAAGCCCGTGTGCCTAGAGCCCATGCTCCGCAACAAGAGAAGCCACTGCAATGAGAAGCCCGCCCACGGCAACAAAGAGTAGCCCCCGCCCACCGCAACTAGAGAAAGCCCGCGCGCAGCAACGAAGACCCAATGCAGCTAAAAATAAAATAATTCAAAAAAACAATCAGTTGATCACAGATGGATGGGCTTCTCTCTGAACTCTCAATTCTATTCCACTGACCTGTATGTCTATCTTTGTGCCAATATCACACTGTCTTGATTACCATTGCTTTGTAGTAAATTTTGAAATCAGGAAGTGTGAGTCCTCCTACTTTCTTTTCAAGATTGTTCTGGCTATTCTGGGTCCCTGGCAAGTCCATATGGATATTATGTCATATATTTGTTAACCATACAAATAGCTGCCCATTTGCAGCCTTTCTTCATTTTTCTTTTGGATAGTTAAATTCTTAAAAATTGCTTGTATGAACTCAAATTCAAAAAGATACACACATCGCCATGTTCATAGCAGGACTATTCACAATAGCCAAGACATGAAAACAATCTAAATGTCCATCCACAGATGAATGGATAAAGAAGATGTGGTACATATATACAATGGAATATTACTCAGCCATAAAAAAAGAACAAAATGATGCCATTTGTAGCAACATGGATGGACCTAGAGATTATCATACTAAGTGAAGTAAGTCAGAAAGAGAAAGACAAATACCATATGGTATCACTAATATGTGGAATCTGAAATATGACACAAATGAACCTATCTACGAAACGGAAACAGACTCATAGACACAGAGAATTTGTGGTTGCCAAAGGGGAGGGGGTTGGGGGAGGGATGGAATGGGAGATTGGGGTTAGCAAATGTAAGCTATTATATACAGAATGGATAAACAACAAGGTACTACTGCATACCACAGGGAACTAACTATATTAAATATACTATGATAAACCATAATGGAAAAGAAAAGTATACATATATGTATAACTGAATCACTTTGCTATACAGCAGAAATTAACACACAACATTGTTAATCACTATACATCAATTTAATTAAATAAACAAATAAAATTTAAAAAATAAAAAAATTGCTTGTATGAAGAATTCATTTCTCTTGATATTAATCCTTTGATCATAAACCTTTTTCCTAATCTGTCATCTGTCTTTCAACTTTTTTTATGATGTCTTTTGTCATACGGAAGTTCTGAGTTTCATTTTGCTCAGGAAGCCCTTTCCCTCCCACTCCTTCTTTCCTAGTTATAAAAATATTCACCTGTATTTCCTTCTTAAAAACAATTTTATATATATGCGCGCGTGCGTGCGCACACACACACACATACAAACAGTTCTTTGATTCTTTGGAATTTATTCTTGTGGATGGTGAGAATTAGGGGCTCTAATTTTTCCCAAGTAAAGAACCAACTGTCCCAACACCATTGATAAATCAGTCCATTTTTTTCCTATTAATTTGAAATACCTTTATCAAAATTAAATTCCCATTTGTACTTAAGTCTGTTTCTGGAATCTCTATTTCTTTCACTGATCTATAATATTTATTCCTGTATCAGTACTATAGGATTTTAATTACTTTACTATAGGTACTATGTTTTGGCATCTGGTAGGGCAAGACCCACCTCACTGGGCTTTGGGGAATTTTCCTGGCTATTTCTGAAGACATTCTGATTGACTCTTTCAGATAAACGTCAGAATTATCTTGCCAAATTTTCACTGAAATTTTGATTACGACATGCCAAAGTCTTTATTTAATTAAGAATTAAGCAGAAAGAAACCCTTTATCTTTTTGAGACCAAGTTTCACCTTTCTTGCTCTGAACATTTTTTTAAAAACTCAATGAGACAGCCTACATAAATAGTACTAGCCCACCCTACTTCCCAGAGCACCAGCTAATTTTACTTGTTAATATGCCACACTGGCATGGTTGACAGTTCTTAAGGCTGAATGGCAATTCAAGGTCTTAAAGTAATTTAAAGTATCTGTTTTCAAAGGCTATGGTAAAGGCCAAGAGCAAAGTCATTTTTCCAGGTTAGCCGAGAGGGCAGTGGAAAGACCAGAGCAAACGCCAAAAAGCTTCTGACAGAAAACTGACAACTGCATGCAAACACAAACATCATCAGCTCCACTTTCTCAGTCAACAGACTGTTTGAACTGGCCCTGAATGTCTCCTAAAACATTCTTCTCCCTGGACTCTTATTTCGCTTCTTCATGCCTTTCCACTTAAAAAAAAAAGGATGCCATGAAAAGTTGTGTAATCCCATTCTTCTAACTGCATTTTGGAAAAGGCCTTAGGCAAAGATATGCCTAGATATGTTCTCGTGAAAATGGCCCTCTTGAACAGTATATTATAAAAAGCCAATGACAATAAGATAAATATATACAAAAAAAGTGTCAAGGTGTTTGATACAACAACACTTAAGCCAATCCTTAATTATTCAGTGCCTTAAGTCTGCCAACAAAGAGACTCAATGGAACATACGAAATACACAGGAACCCATTAAAGTACTCAGATTGACAGGTACATTTCTGAAATCAGTCATGAATAATACTGTAAATAACAGGTCTTAAGACACTCATAGATCTCATAGCCACAGAGTTCTTCCTACTGCAAAAACCCCCCTCCCCCTATTGCTACAGTCCCTTCCTCCCTTGCAAAAATCATTTTGAATAGTCTCTCCTTACTGGAAAAAAAAAAAAAAAAAAGAAAAAGCAGCTCTTGGAATAATCATTTAAACCATCATAATACTAACCAGAGGAAAAAGTGGCAATTATTATGACTGAAATAGAAAATACATTTAAAGGATCCAAGGGTTTTTTCCCCCAGATGTTCAGTCAGAATTAAAAAACAAAAACACCTAGTACAACATATAAAACTTCTTCCACTAAGAAGAAGCCACAGGGAACAAAGAGCGGCTACTGCATGAAATACCTGCTGAGGGAGCACAGCCACGGGAGAAGATGTACAGGGTTGAGATGAGATGCAAACGGAGCTGCGCAAACATGAATTGTTGAGACCCAGTTGTCTGGTGCGAAGCTAGGAAGGTTTTCTGCAACAGACGTGTGCAGTCCCCTCTTGATTTCCATAAAGCTTATGTGAAGTTAGTCACGCACAAACCCCAAACATCAAGCAATATGCTACCCGGGCTTTGATATTTTACAACTAATCACTAAGCATTCTATGCAGCACTGCTGGCACTGTCTGAGAAACCAAGTAATCGATTTGGGAACCATAGCAGTTTTGGCCTGAGAAGTCAATAATACAGAGAACCTGACAACAGCTGGTGCAGATGAGAATGTGGAGCAACAGAGACTTTCAAAGGCAGTTGGGAGCAGTGTAAACTGGTGCAGCCAATAACCTGGAACAGCGCTATCCGGCGAAGGTGCACAAACATCTGATCTTTCACATAAATCCCAGAAAAATGTGAAGACATTTACACACAGAACCTTGTACAAGAAAGTTCACATAGCATTATGAGTTTTTTTTTTTTTTTTTTTTTTTTTTTTTTTTGCGATACGCGGGCCGCTCACTGCTGTGGCCTCTCCCGTTGCGGAGCACAGGCTCCGGATGCGCAGGCTCAGCGGCCATGGCTCACGGGCCCAGCCGCTCCGCGGCACGTGGGATCTTCCCAGACCGGGGCACGAATCCGTGTCCTCTGCATCAGCAGGCAGACTCTCAACCACTGCGCCACCAGGGAAGCCCACATTATGAGTTTTTAAACTGTGTTTTTACAACTTCATTGAGATGTAATTCACAGACCCTAAAATCCACCTGTTTAAAGCTTACGATTCAGTGCTTTTTAGTATATTCACAGCTGTGCAACATCCCCATCTATTTCTCAACATCTCATCACCCCAAAAAGAAACCCCCCATCCTCAGTAGTCACCATTCCTCTCCCTCTCCAGCCCCCGGCAAATACTAATCTACTTTCTGTCTCTGTGGATTTGCCTATTCTGGACAGTTCATACACATGGAGTCAATACATGGCCTTTTGCATCTGGTTTCCTGGTCTTAACATAATGTTTTCGTGATTCATCCACATGGACCACATACCAGGATTTCATTACTTTTTACGGCCAAATAATACTCCACTGTATAAATACACCATACTTTGTGTATCCATTCATCAGTGATGGACACTTGACTTGGTTCACTTCTTGGCAATTATGAATAATGCTGCTATGAACATTCATGTACAAGTTTTTATTTGGACATGTGTTTTCAATTACCTTGGATATATGCCTAGGAGCAGAACTGCTGGGTCATATCGTAACTCTATGTTTAACACTTTGAGGAACTACCAGACTTTTTTCAAAGTGGCTGTACCATTTTACAATCCCACTAGCAAAGCATGAGGCTTCAGTTTCTTCTTAACCTCACCAATATTTGTTATTGGCCACCTTTTTTATTAAAACCATCCAAGTGGGTGTGAAGTAATATCTCTGTGGGGGTTTTTTTGGGTTTTTTTTTTTTTGATGTGGACCATTTTTAAAGTCTTTGTTGAATTTGTTACAATATTGCTTCTGTTTTATGTTTTGGTTTTTTTGGCCATGAGGCATGTGGGATCTTAGCTCCCAGGCCAATTTGTTACAATATTGCTTCTGTTTTATGTTTTGGTTTTTTGGCCACGAGGCATGTGGGATCTTATGTCCCCGACCAGGGATCCAACCCACACCCCCTGCATTTGAAGGCAAAGTCTTAACCACTGGACCGCCAGGGAAGTCCCTATCTCTGTGGTTTTGATTTGCATTTCAACATTATGTGTAATAGCAAAACAAAACAAAAAACACACAAACATTATTTTGAAAACAACTTACATGTCCATCAACAAGAAAAGTAAATAAATTTTAGTATAATCATGTGCTGGGCTACCATGTGACTATCAATGTGAAGATGAATGAACTAGTGCTATGTGAATCAACACAGACAAATCTTACAAATGTAATATCAAAACTGTAAAAGCACATAGCAAAAGGATATATAGAATATGATGCCATTTATATAACTTTAAAAATATGTAAAACAATATTATAAATTATTTGGGGATACATTTATATGAGGTAAAAATATAAAGACATATTTAGCTATATATTTATTTTTATTTTTATTTATTTATTTTTTTTGTGCCGTATGCGGGCCTCTCACTGTTGTGGCCTCTCCCGTTGCGGAGCACAGGCTCCGGACGCGCAGGCTCAGCGGCCATGGCTCACGGACCCAGCCGCTCCAGGGCATGTGGGATCTTCCCGGACCGGGGCACGAACCCGTGTCCCCTGCATCGGCAGGCGGACTCTCAACCACTGCACCACCAGGGAAGCCCTTAACTATATTTTTAATAGTTTATTTCTTAAGCTGGTTGGTGGCTACATGGGTATTTGTTATATTATTTTCTCTAATGTTTGAAAGAGTTTATTAAAAATAGTAAGTCGGGCTTCCCTGGTGGCTCAGTGGTTGAGAATCTGCCTGCCAATGCAGTGGACATAGGTTCGAGCCCTGGTCTGGGAGGATCCCACATGCCACGGAGCAACTAGGCCCGTGAGCCACAACTACCGAGTCTGCGCATCTGGAGCCTGTGCTCCGCAACAAGAGAGGCCGTGATAGTGAGAGGCCCGCGCACGGTGATGAAGAGTGGCCCCTGCTCGCCGCAACTGGAGAAAGCCCTCGCACAGAAATGAAGACCCAACACAGCAAAAATAAATAAATTAATAAACTCCTACCCCCAACATCTTAAAAAAAAAAAACAGTAAGTCAATGAGAGGAGAAGTCTGGCTATGACATCTGGCCCTTCTGCATGCTTTACACTGTAGCAAATATACAACCAAAGTTAAAGCTCAGGATACAACTGAACATAGATGATACCTCCTAAGACTTCTCAGTTTAATGAGAAAGAATCTGAAAAAGCAACAGGGCTTCCTCCTATCCAAACCCTAACAGAATCTGTTATCCCACACAGTTTTTAAAATATGGCCAATTTCATTTTGTTTTTCAAAATATGACGAATTTCATTTTGTTGTATAACTATCTCTACATAAGGAAATCAGTCTAAAAAAATTCAGGTTATCAATAAGATTTAAACTTTATTGATATCACTATTAAATAACATAAAATATTCTTGGATTTTAAGTACACATTTCAAAATCAACCTTTTTTTTTTTTTTTTTTTTTTTTTGCAGTACGCGGGCCTCTCACTGTTGTGGCCTCTCCCGTTGTGGAGCACAGGATCTGGATGCGCAGGCTCAGCGGCCATGGCTCACGGGCCCAGCTGCTCCGCGGCATATGGGATCCTCCCGGACCGGGGCACGAACCCATATCCCCTGCATCGGCAGGCGGACTCTCAACCACTGCGCCACCAGGGAGGCCCCAAAATCAACCTTTTTAAAGTTCTCGAAGAAATTCATTTTCCTCAACATAATATGCTTTGTTTTTCAAGTCATTCCAAGTTGGAAGTTGGATTGTTTAAAAAAAGTCACATCACCTAAATTAACAGAATAAGCTTAACACAACTTGGAAATTTAAAACTGTAAGTCCTGCTGTATCTTAATTGTGTTGGTGTTCACACAAATCTACATGTGATAAAATTGCACGTAACTATACACACAAACACACACACACTCAGAGTACATAAAACTGGTGAAGTCTGAATAAGGTCTATGAATTGTTCCATGTCCATTCCATGGTTTTGATAATGTAAAATAGTTATGTAAGATGTTACCAGTGGGAAAAAATCGGGTGAAGGGTATACAGGACCTTTCTGTATAACTTCCTATGAATCTACAATTATTTCAAAATAAAAATTAAAAAAAAATTCTTCGGATCTGACATTAGATACTGAGAAATAATCCACTTACATCTCTCTGGGCTCTGCATGAGACTCCTTTATCCAGACATTTTTCAGTCCCATAGTTGTTGGTTTACAGATTGCTCAAGTCCTTTGTTTTTGTTTTTTTTTGAGACTAGTATAATTTTTTTTATTGGAGTATAATTGCTTTACAATGGTGTGTTAGTTTCTGCTTTATAACAAACTGAATCAGCTATACAAATACATATTTTGCTGCTACCCTAATAATTCTGGCCTTTAAACTACTCACTAGTACATGAGAGGGTGAGGAGAAAGAAGAAAGGTGGAATTCTAATAATTTTAATATGCTACTTATTAACAGATACCACAAAGGAAGGGTTGGAATGATTAGATTTCCCTTTCTTAGGCTATTGCCAGGAAGCACGGACAATGCAAGACTGACTATCCTACTTGGAAGGAGTCCTGAAGCTGGTCCAAAAGCACAGAGAAGGATACGCTGCTAAGCTAGATGCAGTTTTTCCATTAGCTCAGGAAAAACACTAATGGAAATTCACAAGTCATTACTGAAAGCCCAGATAAGCAGCAACCTGGCCAGAAAGCACTGCCCCCTGAGTCTTGGCTGAGGTACGGGAGGGCACACACACTCTCACACAACCAAAATAAAGATCATCAAAGCCACCCCAGCACTCATTAACACACAATACTGGACTCAGATAACCTGAATTAGGTTTAACCAAAAGGTGCATTTTCCCCCTTCTGTACGAATAAGATGGGTTATCAGTACTGACTTCTTCTCCAATAAAGTTCAGAGAAGAAACAATTACTGTTTTACACTGAATAAGTGCAAATATCTTCAGGGCCCCTTGGGATTTTAACCTGAAATGCATGCATGTATGTATATATGTAAATTGGTAAAATCTGAATAAGGGGAATGCTATTAAGAAACAATTTATGGGGAGTTCCCTGGCGGTCCAGCAGTTAGGACTCAGCACTTTCACTGTCGTGGGCCTGGGTTCAGCCCCTGGTTAGGGAACTAATATGGTACAAGCCGCATGGAGCAGCCATGCTGGGGGCTTCCCTGGTGGCGCAGTGGTTGAGAGTCCGCCTGCCGATGCAGGGGACACGGGTTTGTGCCCTGCTCCGGGAAGATCCCACATGCCACGGAGCAACTAAGCCCGTGCGCCACAACTACTGAGCCTGAGAGCCACAACTATTGAAGTCCGTGCACCTAGAGCCCGTGCTCCGCAACAAGAGAGGCCACCACGATAAGAGGCCTGCGCACCGCAACGAAGAGTAGCCCCCGCTTGCCACCACTAGAGAAAGCCCCATGCGCAGCAACGAAGACCCAACGCAGCCAAAAATAAATAAATAAATAAATAATTTATATTTTTTAAAATGAAACATCTTATATTTTTATTTATCTTTTTTGGGGGGGCTGTGCCGGGTCTTAGTTGTGGGGCACGAGGGATCTTTCGTTGTGGCATGCAGGCTTAGCCCAGCTGCTCCCGCGGCACGTGGGATCTTAGTTCCCCAACCAGGGATTGAACCTGCGCCCCCGCGTTGAAAGATGGATTCTTAACCGCTGGACCACAGGGAAGTCCCGAAACATCTTTTATTTTAGCAGTAACAAATAAGATCCGAGCAAGCCACAATCCAGGCAGTAAGTTATCGTTGGCATTCATGCCTAATTAAATTGTGTTAAGATGGGGCTAAACAGATGCAAAATAGGAATGTCCTGGAGGCACTACCAGAAACTATTAAAAGCAGGATACGGTAGACATGGGCCTCCTCAACTTTGGCCAACAACAGTAATCATGAAAATGCAACATCCAGTCAAGGCTTCCAACCAAGATGTGGTCAGGCTTCCAAGCACACGGCCCCCAGGGGGTCTGGGAGGGAGGCGGCATTCCGTCAGCCTGCTTTTCGCGAGTGAGACCCCACAGGAAAGGAATGGGACAACTCCCTCTGGAGAATGTGTTCAGAGAAAGCAGATAAGATGTTCTCACTCCAGCTAAACTTTTCTCATGATTTAGTTGCTTCCCCAAGTAACCCATCAGAAAAACATTATGATTTCTAAGACTGCAGAGGCCCTCTGCCTTCAGGTCAGCTTAACAATCTATTCCAAACAGCTGAGAAGGTCCTACAACGTTTTTGAAAATTCAGTTTAGAAAACTGGGGTCTAACTTTATCTAACCTACAGCTAGCTGGACTTTTACATCGTTAGGGAATAAGGAAAAATACAGATCTGAGGCCCTGTAGTGACCAAGGACTTGGGAGACAGTGATACTTACATACTAGTCTTATCTCCTCTGAGAGATGGAGATAACTGACCAGAACATAATAGGAAGAAGACTCAATTCTAAACCTCATCAGAGGGACTTCCCTGGCAGTCCAATGGTTAGGTCTCGGTGCTTTCACTGCCGGGGCCGGTTTGGTCCCTGGTCAGGGAACTAAGATCCTGCAAGCCGCACAGCACAGCAAAACAAAACAAAACAAAACCCACATGAGAAAATCAAGTTTTTTAGGATTTTGACTTTTCTGTTTTTCTATTTTAGATGCAAATGCACATCCAAGTTCTCTGCAGCACATGATGTTCCTTGCTACCAAGAACCGTGCCCGACAAGCAATAAATGCTCAATAAGCATGTAGCTAAGTAAATGCCTAGATGAATGAACGACTGAACAACCCCTCTCTCCTTCTTCAGCTTCCGCAACGTACTAACTGGCTCCCGGCTTCCCCTCTGACAGCTCTTTCTCTTCCTTTCCTCAGTATGCAAATTCCCCAGGGGTAGCCCCAGGTCTCCTGCTGTCCCCGACACTGAGAGAGCCCATCTTCTTCCAGAACCTTCCCAGGCACTGATTCATTTTTTTCAAGCAGTGTGCTGGGCACTGAGGAGAAAGGATGGTTGAGACGCGCTCTGCGGGCAGGGGCTCGCGGCCTAGCACGAGACAAGGCAAGGATGAGTCTGTGGGAGACACTGTCACACGCGGCTGCTAAACCAGCATCAAGAGCAAGATGCTACGAGAGCAAGAAGGAAGGATAAATTCTGACAGGGCTGACGTCACAGAGGAAGTGACATCTGAGCGGAGCCCTGGAGGATTGAGAGGGTTCTACAGGTGTAGAAGGGCAGGGGGGCAACTAGGCAGAGAGAAAAGCACGAGCAAAAGTTCAGGAGGAGTGGGGGGCGGGCGGGCGGGCAACGGGCGAGGGATCACCTTGCACGTCTGTGAGTGTGGCTGGGGAGCAGAGGGAGAGAAACTGGTGAGACAGGTTGGAAACCGTTTAGATGCCACGTTGTTAGCATCCAAGGGTTTTTACCTGCGTTCCAAGGGTTTCAAAACGCAAAGCTGCATCAGAATTGCCTGGGATGCATGGTAAAAATACAGGTGACTGGGCTGTGCGCCAGAGCTACGGAATTGGAATTTCCAAAGGTAGGGCCCAGGCATCCGTATTTTAATGAATACTATGGTATATAGTTAGATTTAGCAACCATTGTTAATGTTTTAAATAAAAGTTGCATTATTAGATTGGTATTTTAAAGATAACTCTGAAGGCACTACTAAAATGGACGGTAAATGTGCGAAATTAGAAAAAGGCAGACCTACAGCAGACTACAGTAATGACGCCCTCATTTATTCCACAAGCACTCAGCAAACACGTGCCTACGGTTCACAGGAGAGAGGACAGGGTCCCAACAGTGTGAATGGAGACGTTTCAAAGACAGAACTGGCAAGTCCTGATGATCCAGCAGATCACAGGGGAAGGCGGAGAGAGAGCAAATCCCAGTTTCCACCAGTGACTCCCAATGTGGATAAGCACAGAATAAAGGGTCCCTGGGTCCTACCCCAGACCTACCGAGTGAAGGGCTTTGGAGGGTTGGGCTCAGGAGTTTCTGTCTTCAACACGTGCCCCTGATGATTCTCATGCGGTCAGCCAGGCAGCAACATGGGACAGACAACTGGGAACCGATGTCTTAGACGGTAATTTCCTCCCCCGAGGACAAGACAGGAGGAACAAGTTTGTGACTGGCATGAAAACAGTTTTGCTCCGGAAATACCAAGACTGAGCTAAACCTGAGTAACACATCTAGATCATGATGTCTAGTGGACAGTTAGAAATATAAATCTGGAGTCCAGAAAAAAGATCAACTGTACAGAGGTCAGGGTTGGACAGATCTGGACACCATTCGTGCATAAGCTACAGATGAGGCCCTGGGAGCGGGTAAGGTTACAAATGGAGAAGTGATGGACGGAAAAGTGGGCTGAGAAGGGACATCTGGGAAGAGAGTGGGCAGTGGAGGGTTAGAGTGAAGGAAGTGTGGGAGGCTGATTCAGGAGGTTAGAGAAGGGCTGGGAAAGCAATGCCTCAAAAGCCAAAAGACAAGAGTTTTCATCGATAAAAGGAATCACACGGACAAAATATTATAAAATGGTCCAAAAGGAAAGCAACTAAGAAGAATGATAAGGTGAGGCATTTAGGAAGTCTGTGGTAACCTTTAAGAAAGCAGTTTCAGTAGGATGGCAGGAATTAAACTAGAAGAGCAGTTATACACTTATACACTTATACCTGCTTATAACTGCTTATACACTAAGCAGTTATACCACTTCTTTTTTTTTTTTTTGAATCTACATCTAGCACTTCAAGTGTTTCTTTTTTTTTATTTTATTTTATTTTATTTATTTATTTATGGCTGTGTTGGGTCTTTGTTTCTGTGCGAGGGCTTTCTCTAGTTGCGGCAAGTGGGGGCCACTCCTCATCGCGGTGCGCGGGCCTCTCACTATCGCGGCCTCTCTTGTTGCGGAGCACAGGCTCCGGACGCGCAGGCTCAGTAATTGTGGCTCACGGGCCCAGTTGCTCCGCGGCATGTGGGATCTTCCCAGACCAGGGCTCGAACCCGTGTCCCCTGCATTGGCAGGCAGATTCTCAACCACTGCGCCACCAGGGAAGCCCTATACCACTTCTTAAAGAGAATTTGAGGACAAAGGAAAAAAAGATGAATCAGTGGCTTGAAAAAGAGAGAGAGTTCTTTTGGAGGCCATTTTTATTTTTAAGAATGGAGACAACGTGAGATGTTTTAAAGAAAAGAAGGCGACAGGAAGGGAGAGGAGTGTGGGGCACACGAGAAGAGACGGTGGACCGAGTACATTCCAGACGAGGCAGGGAGGGTGGTACCAGCCTCTAAAAGGAGGCTGGAAGGAGGAATGACAACAGAGAGGGTCTGGAGGGACAGACAGGCGCACTGAACATGTCTTTGTTGTTGTTGCTGTTGAGTAAATGATGATTATGTCACCATCCTTATTAGGAAAGAAAGCGAAGATGTGGCTGGAGCACGAAAATGAGCCGCGGCGTCCCTGGGGATGATGAAAACACTGGCAGGTGGTCATGAAGGCCCAGAGGAGGGCACTTCACTTCATTTAACCAATACATATACAAGCACTCTTGGTGGCAGGCAGTGTTCTGAGCACTTCACATACATTAACTCAATTATTCCTCACAAGAGCTCTATGAGTCTGAAAGGCTCATTATCCTCATTCTACCTACGGTGAAACAGGCACAAAGGCTTTAGGGGACTTGCCTAAGCTCGAAAGTGGCAGGACCAGGACTGAAATCCGCATGGTCTGGCCCCAGAGTCCTGCTCTTGACCACTCTGCTGCTTCTTCAACACAACATCCACGTGTTTGTAATGTAGCCAAGAGGAAACAGGACAAACTTCACCTTGCGCTCTGAGGAGCCCAGGAAAGCGGGGCCGGGAGGAGGCAGCGTTAAGTGCTGTGGAGAGCACACACCACAGGAAGTTGGGGTCACTTATGAAAGGGTGGCTGTAGAAACAGTGGACTTCCCACCACTCCAGCGTTTCCGACTTCAAAATACACCTCGGCCCCTAAACTCCTCTCCAAATTCCAACCGTTCAATGCACCTTGGTGGTCTGGCATCTCACAATCCTACCTCAAGCTGTAACTGCCTGAAGCTAAGCTCTGCTTTGCCCCACATCAGCTTCCTCGTGCCTTCCCCATGTCTGTCACAACATGGTGTAGAGAAAAAGCTGCACCCAAGAGGACTTTCTCACCCTTTTTCCCCAGCACCTAGTTCAGTATCTGGCACACAGTGGATGCTTACTAAATATTTGTTGCATTTCAGTTTATTCTCCCAATCTTAAAATTGTCTCTGACTTTGGCTTCTCCTGCTTTCTACACCCAGTAAGTTTCGACACCCTGTGTTTTGCCTACATGCCTGCTCATACCTTCCTGTTCTCTTCACCCCTCTTCACCATTGCTGTAGAAGCTATTCTAATAAGCTACTGCTTCCCCATTCTCAATCCAATACAGTCTCACCAAAGCAGTCATTTAAAATACTGTCCTTCCCACAGGACTCCCCTGCTCCAAAGTAGTCAGTCTCTTTATTCAAGAAGCAGTTATGCGATGCCCAACCTGCCAGAAACTGTGCCCCTTCCACTTGAAAGTAACCCCTGTTTCCTCAGAACACCCCCACTAATGGTCTGTTCATTCCAGTCACCCCATCTGAAACAGCTAGTCATGATTTTCCCATGTAATAAGGCCTCATCTCACCCAAAGGCGTCCAAGTTCTTGAGGGACGAGGACGTGTCTCTTGCTCTTTCCCCTACTGGATGTGCAGCACGTGCGGGGCACAGGCCAGCACCCTGCTGCTCCAGACCAGCGGCGCCCAGCACTCAGAAAGAGAACAGACACATCGCCCTTGATGGATTCTGCTTTGGTCCATTATCCTATTTTATTATTTAATATTTATATTATATTGAAAAAACTTTAATGATTCTTTCCATATTACTTTACTACATACAACAACTTCCAGGGTAATTTTTATATCAAATAAAAATAAAGACTAATTTTACTTAATTCACATATAATTTCTAAAAGGATGCAAGTCTTGGGCTTCCCTGGTGGTGCAGTGGTTGAGAGTCTGCCTGCTGATGCAGGGAACACGGGTTCATGCCCCGGTCCGGGAGGATCCCACGTGCCGCGGAGCGGCTGGGCCCGTGAGCCATGGCCGCTGAGCCTGCGCGTCCGGAGCCTGTGCTCCGCAACGGGAGAGGCCACAACAGTGAGAGGCCCGCGTACCGCAAAAAAAAAAAAAAAAAAAAGGATGCAAGTCTTTTATCTTTACGTACAAGATTGAATTTACATTCCAATCCCCAAACTATACTTAAAAAACTCTGTTTTATTCTTATTACAACTGTCATATTCATACCAATTCATTCAATTTAGAGTTTGCTTCAAGCTGATACGGCGAAAGCTGTAGTACTTCTAATACAGCAAATCGTCTGAACTTTGCAAACACTTTCTGTATCAAAGACACTGCTAACAGCTTCACTTCTCATGTTGACACACTGCTTGTAGGTCAAGGCTCTAAATGCTGCAATATGTTCAGCATCTAAAATCCTGCTTTATGCTCTCCTCCTTGCTCTGCTGGCCTTTAAAAGTCATACGAACATGATATCCAATTCCTAATTATCTCTAAGACCTAACCAAGCAAAGTTTAACAAAACAAAAAAAATCTAAAATAAGAATCAATTATTAAGAAAGAAAATCATATACTTTGCAGCAAAGAAAGTTATAAATAGGAACCCAAATTCCAATTCTGATTATTCTCCTTAAATTAGTCTCTGGAACAACTCACTGCCCTTCCCTTGCCACCACCAGCTTCTTCTCGCGAATTCATTCACTGAATAAATAGTTATTCCCAATGTCTAAAATTGAATAGATATTATGGTGGATGCAGCTAACATAATGGTGAATAAGTTAGGCACAGTCCCTGGCCTCTCAGAGCTTACAGTCTGGTTAGGGGAAGACAGACAATTAAATGAGAAACTATAAGACCATATGTCAAGTGCCATGACAGGTAAGCTATAAGATACCAAGGGAAAGCATAGGAGAAGCACCTAACATGGGAAAACAGAGTATGGGTAAGCCATGGGGTGGCGGGGGGGATTAGAAGCAACGATGTTGAACCTGAGACCTGAAAGATGGGCAGGCAAAGAGGAGAGACAATAAGGTTGGGAAAGGGGAGACAAGAGAACACACCATAACTGAGGGAATGAAAGACAATCAATGTAGCTGAAGCACAGAATCCAAAGTTGGGAATGGTGAGAAGGAGACTAGAGAACAGGGCAATGACAACCACTTAAGGGTTTTAAGGGAAGTATGCAATGTTCAGCAACTCCTGGCTGAAGTATAGGAAATAGAGGAGAAGCAGGGAAACCACTCAGCAGACTATTTCTATTACCCAGGTGAGAGATAAAGGCTTGGACTAAAGTAATGAAAAAGAGACCAAATGAAAGCAGACAGACTTGAGAGACACGTAGGAGATGAATCCGCAGGACCTGGTGGCTGGAAGCTCACGAGAGGACCATGTCTGTTTTGTTCCCTGTGCACCCTCAGGCCTAATAAGCACCTAACACACAGTAACTGTGAACAAACGAATCAAGAAAAATAAGGAGCCACAGATGTTACCCAGGTTTCGCATAACAGCTGGGTAGAGGGAGGTGCCATTTACTGAGAGAGGAAACACAGGGACCCGTGAATATGCTGGGTTTGAGGTACCTCTGAGCCATCCAAGGACAGACAATGAGAATGCAGGTTGATGGCCCTTACGAAGCTCAGGAGAAAAACAGATCTTCCTGGAAATGTTAACTCACGGCAGCCTCAGTGGCTCAGCTAAACTACAGTTGGTAACTGGCACTTTTCTGAGGGGAAGAGGTTTTTTTTTTTTTTTTTTTTTTGGCTGCATTGGGTCTTCGTTGTTGCGCGCGGGCTTTCTCTAGTTGTGGCGAGTGGGGGCTACTCTTCATTGTGGTGCGCGGGCTTCTCATTGCAGTGGCTTCTCTTGTTGCGGAGCCCGTGCTCTAGGCACACAGGCTTCAGTAGTTGTGGCACACAGGCTCAGTAGTTGTGGCTCGGGGGCTCTAGAGCGCAGGCTCAGTAGTTGTGGCACACGGGCTTAGTTGCTCCACGGCATGTGGGATCTTCCCGGACCAGGGCTCAAACCTGTGTCCCCTGCATTGGCAGGCAGATTCTTAACCACTGCGCCACCAGGGAAGCCCAGAGGCACTTTTAAAGCATACTATGTGTGACATGACTCCAATCACCTTTTAAACTCCCCAGGGTTATTAACTAATGGCTCTAACATCAAAGATATCAAAAAATTAATATTCATTCCTGATCTTAGAACAGTTAGCAAATAAGCTTTCATTTCTTGACCAAAGTGATGGTAACTCAGGCCTTTGCTTTATAAAAATCCATTGATTATATATTTTTGTTTTACATATACTTTTCTGTATGTGTATTAAATTTTGCAATAAAAAAGGTTTTTAGGGCTTCCCTGGTGGCGCAGTGGTTGAGAGTCCGCCTGCCGATGCAGGGGACACAGGTTCGTGCCCCGGTCTGGGAAGATCCCACATGCCGCAGAGCGGCTAGGCCCGTGAGCCATGGCTGCTGAGCCTGCGCATCCGGAGCCTGTGCTCTGCAAGGGGAGAGGCCACAACAGTGAGAGGCCCGCCTACCGCAAAAAAAAAAAAAAAAAAAAGGTTTTTAAAAACCTTAACAAACTAGAAATAAATTGCTTAATCAAAAGAAGCTATTAAAAACAAAGTAAACATCATATTTAATGGAGACATATGAGAGACATCCTAATTAAAGAAAGACAACGGATGGAAGATGCCTTCCATCACAATTATTATTCAACACTCTCTGAGGTTCTGGTCAAAAAATGCAGACCAGAAAAGGAAAGGTTTACACTTTAGAGTATTTGCAACAAATGGTGCTGAGGCACCTGGATATTCGCATGCAAAAGAATGAAGTTGAATCTCTACCTCACACCATATGAAAAACTAACTCAGAATGGATCAAAGACCAAAATGTAGTAACTAAAACTATAAAACTCTTAGAAGAAAACATAGATGTGAATATTTGTGACCTTGGATTAGTCAATCATTTCTTAGATATGATATTAAAAGCACAAACAACAAAAGAAAAAAATAAATAAATTGGACATCATCAAAATTTTAAACTTTTGTGCTTCAAAGGTTTAAATCTTGGGGGGAAAAAAACCCCATCATGGTTCATAGATGCTAACATCTAACTAGAAAAACCAGCACTTGATAAAACTAATAAATAGAGTTCAGTAAGAAAATCAAATAAATACTATTTTTAAAAAACAGCTTTGGGCTTCCCTGGTGGCGCAGTGGTTGAGAGTCCGCCTGCCGATGCAGGGGATACGGGTTCGTGCCCCGGTCTGGGAGGATCCCACATGCCGCGGAGCGGCTGGGCCCGTGAGCCATGGCCGCTGAGCCTGTGCGTCCGGAGCCTGTGCTCCGCAACGGGAGGGGCCACAACAGGGGGAGGCCCGCGTACCATAAAAAAAAAAAAAAAAAAAAAAAAAAAAACAGCTTAGGGGCTTCCCTGGTGGTGCAGTGGTTGAGAGTCCACCTGCCGATGCAGGGGACACGGGTTCGTGCCCCGATCCGGGAAGATCCCACATGCCGTGGAGCGGCTAGGCCCGTGAGCCATGGCCGCTGGGCCTGTGCATCCGGAGCCTGTGCTCTGCAACAGGAGAGGCCACAACAGTGAGACGCCCATGTACCACAAAAAAAAAAAAACAGCTTAGGACTTCCCTGGTGGCGCAGTGGTTAAGAATCCGCCTGCCAATGCAGGGGACATGGGTTCGAGCCCTAGTCCTGGAAGATACCACATGCTGCGGAGCGACTAGGCCGGTGTGTCACAACTACTGAGCCTGCGCTCTAGAGCCCACGAGCCACAACTACTGAAGCCCGCGCGCCTAGAGCCTGTGCTCCACAACAAGACAAGACACTGCAATGAGAAGCCTGCACATGGCAACTAAGAGTGGCCCCTGCTCACCACAACTAGAGAAAGCCCGCACACAGCAGTGAAGACCCAAATGAGGCCAAAAATAAATAAATAAATTAATTAATTAATTTTTTTAAAAACAGCTTAAACTGGTTAGGTAATATGAGGAAAATGCCATTCAGAACATCAATAAAACAACACAATACTGTCTGGGCAAACGTGCCATCATTATGTAAGATGTTAACACTAGGGGCAGCTGGGTGACAGGTATACAAGCTCTCTCTGAACTAGCTTTGCAACTTTTTTGTAACTCTAAAATCACTCTAAAATAAAAGGTTTATTTTTAAAAAAAAGATGAGAACATGACAAAACAAGCCACAGGGAGAAAAATATTTATAATGCATATCAAAACAAGGACTTATATCCAGAAAATATAAAGAATGTCTACAAATCAATAAAAAGACAAAAAATGTTTTTAAGTGCAAAAGATTTGAACTAGACACTTCTCTCTCTCTCTCTCTCCCCAAATGACCAAAAAATACTGAGAAGGTATTCAACATTAGTCACTAAATGCAAATTAAAACCCCAATGAGATAACAATACACAAATACTAGAATGACTAATATTAAAATGACTAAACAACAACAAAAAAAGACTGACATTATCAAAAATTAACAAGGATGCAGAGCAAACAGAACTCTCATTCATGGCTAGGATAGTGTGAAATGCTACAACCACACTGGAAAACTGCAAGCTGTTAAAAAAGTTAGAATTTTACAACTCTAGGACCCAGCAATTTCATTCCTATGTATTTGCCCAAGAGAAATGAAAACATATGTCTATGAAAAGACTTACAGAACAACATTCATAACAGCTTTATTCATAATGGACACCAACAAAAGAGGAAATAACCCAAATGTCAATCAACAGGAGGATAAGCAAATTGTGGAACAGTCACACAATGGAATACTACTCAGCCATACAAAGGAATGGATAAACCTCAAACACATGTTCAGTTGAAGAAACCAAACATAAAACAGTACACACAATATAATCCATTTTAAGAACAGTCAAGACTAATGCAGAATGATAGAAACCCTAACTATGATTCCCTGGGGAAAGGAGGTTCGAGAGGAACTTCCAAGGACGATGAAAATGTCCTGTTTCTTGATCTGGGTGATGGGCACATGGTTGTATACACTCTCAGAACCCATCAATTATAGACTTAATATCTATGCATTTTTACTACAAGTAAAATATACCTCAATTTTTTTTTTCCGGTACGCGGGCCTCTCACTGTTGTGGCCTCTCCCGTTGAGGAGCACAGGCTCCAGACGCGCAGACTCAGCGGCCATGGCTCACAGGCCCAGCCGCTCCGCGGCATGTGGGATCCTCCCGGACCGGGGCACGAACCCGTGTCCCCTGCATCGGCAGGGGGACTCTCAACCACTGCGCCACCAGGGAAGCCCTATACCTCAATTTCTAAAAATGAGAAAGTGAGTAAAGTTCATCTGTCATTTTTAGGAAATGCTTCACTACAAAGGTGACATTTGAATAAAGACTCTGCGGAAGTCTAAAAAAAAAAAAAAGCCATCCATGGGGATATCTGACATAAGAGGATTCCAGGCAGAAGGAACAAGAGATGCAAGGCCTTGTAAGGAGAGCAGCAACTGGGGTTCCTGAGAAACAGGGAGGCCAGGGTGGCTGGAGTGGCAGCCAGTGGACTAATGGAACGTCACCCACGTGCCTCCTAAGAATCAGGCACTGAGTTCAGATAGCTTAACACAAAGCTTAGGTAAGTAGCAAAACCAGGATTACAACCCAGGTATATCTGATTCCAAAGCTCATAATCTTCATCATTTTGCAATAGTAACTCAACATAGTAATAGCCAATATTTACTGAGTGCTTATTAATGTATTTAAGCTAAAGGACTTTATATTGGATCTCCCCAGTCATATATTGCATTACAAATGGGTTACAAGTATGACACAAAGATCTTTTGAATGAAATTTTGTATTGCTATTAAAAAATGTTTTGCAACCAATCAAAAATTTTAAATGGTAAAATCATATTTAATTTGTATGGCTCCTTCCATAAACTTCCTAAATTTAGTAATTATAATTTTGCTACATACTCCACTACCAGAGAGCATGCTACAGTGAGTCCACAAAATAGCCCTTTCTCTTCCTATTGAATCATTTTAATCTATATTTTTATTTTAGTCTACATTGTTCAACATCAGGGAAGATTTATGTTTTGCATGCATGTGTAAAATATTTTGTTTTTCTACTGAATTTGCTCTAATTTTCCACAATTTTTTTAACTAGAAGATATGTATGTTTGTCATGATTGTCATCACGATCATCAACATCATTATTGATATGGCTGATATTAGATGTTCTTAAATAAAACATAACTGATTTTGGGCTTCCCTGGTGGCGCAGTGGTTGAGAGTCCGCCTGCCGATGCAGGGGACACGGGTTCGTGCCCCTATCCCGGAAGATCCCACATGCCGCGCAGCGGCTGGGCCCACGAGCCATGGCCGCGGAGCCTGTGTGTCCGGAGCCTGTGCTCCGCAACGGGAGAGGCCACAGCAGTGAGAGGCCCGCGTACAGCAAAAAAAAAAAAAAAAAAAAAAAAAAAAAAAAAACCATAACTGATTTTATTAATTTCTTGATTGTTACTTCTTGATCTGTTTACTTATGAATAGATTTTAATGCTAACACAACATTGTAATCAACTATACCTCAATTTTAAAAAATAGATTTTAATGCTAACAATTAGCCAAAGTCTGGTTTTTAATAGATTTTCTTATGATATATTAAGAAATTTAATGAATTTTTATACCAAACTCCCAAACCTCACTTTACCAAGGGTGCTATACAAATACTGTCATCTTCTGCGTATGCCACGACATGAATGAGGCCTGGAAGCAACGTTTTTGGCATTATCTCACACTAAGCAAAGGCAGAATTATGTAAGAATCAAAGCAGAGATAGAATGCAAAAAGAAACCTCCCCCTACAAAATAGTATGTACCTAAGAGGTCTTTTGAAAGTAAACAGAAGGTCTAGATGGAGAGGGGAACCAGGACTTCAGAAAAGCAGTGTATCCTAGGTAGAAAACCAGAAGCTTCTGAGTCAGACAGATGTAGGTTCCAATACCGGCATGACCTATGGTATCTAGGTCAGGGCAAATTGTCTTCTCTGGTTCTACTTCCTCAATATTAAATGGAATAATACCATCTACTTGGTGGAACTGTTGAGGCAAGATAATAAAAAGAGCAAAATGCAGTTCAGCAGTGTACACTCAGTAAAGCACACTTATTATAGTTATGACACACCGCGAGTTCTACCAAGTTAAAATATTTGGAAAAATTAACGTGACCTGGGAAAGAATGCAAATAAAAACAGTTAATGTGTTAAGGTGGTATTTGTACTAATGAATTGTTTTTTCTTTTATATAATTTCGTTTTAATGTTATGTTGCTTAGCAGTAAATATACAGATGAAGAAGTCAAATGGGAAACCAATACTTAAAAGAACTCTTAGATTCATTTTCTTGGAATGTGAATAATTATCCCATGATGTTTCTATTATATTGAAGTTTTTTAAAGAGAAATGCAACCATATGGTATCATCCTTCTTCAAAAGTTCAAAAGGAGTTAGAGAATATTCTGCTTTTTCTTGAAGTTATCTTGCAAACAACCACATTTTCAGAGACAGAAAAGAATATCAAGCAGAAATTTGATTTGTTTTATAAATAAAACATTTCATTATATTTTATTTCTGTTCCATGCTTATGGTATTCTTTCAGCTTCTTTCTAGGCCTCAGATTGCTCATTTGTAAAAATGACAGAGGTGGATCAGATGTTGTCTTCTAAGGTTCTTTCTGCTATGGTGTCCTGAAACTTGATAATCCTATAACAAAACAGTATATATGGCCAGTCCTGCAACTCTGCATCCAAGTGCCCCTCTAACAAGTCTTTTCCCCTAGTGGTAGCCCCCAGAGCTGAAGCCATTACTGACTCTTACCCCTGAGCCGGTGAGGCCAAAGGGAGCTGCAGAGCTAGGAAATCCACAGGAGAGACAGCAAAATGATTAATGATTTGGAAACTGATCTTAAATTAAAGGGATGGGTATTAGATCAGAATAAAGAAGACTGGATTAGAGAAGGCTGATTATCTAAAAATATACAAAGGCAAATTGTAGATAATGATCAATACTCTTTCTCCACTTTTACTATGAACAGGGTAACAGGAAATGGATTCAACGCTAAACAGGAGCAATATGGACTAGACTACGTCTTTAAACCTGTGAGTTTCCCAATCCCTGAGGGCAGGGACTGTGCCATCTTTGTATCCCGGCATCTACTATAGGATCTGGCATCTAAGAAGTACTCAATGAATACTTGGCAAAAAAAAAAGACCCAAAAAACTTAATAAAGGATCATTTAAATTTTTAAAGATCCAAACCACAGAAGTGTGTTATGGAGACAGAACAGGAAATTTCTCCTTTTGATATTAAAAAGAGAAAAAAGAAAAAGAAGATACAGTAATAGCCTTCTTAACAATAATGTAGATACTGGCTTATGCTTCAAAGTTATTTCCCATTCAAAACCCTTGAGCCTTGGTGATCCTGTCATGGACGGGCTTTAGCAAAGAAAGAGCTTAAGCAAGGCACACAGCGTCTCCTTGCACCTGACAACTGGTGCCAACCATAAGTCCGTGCCTGCCATAAATACCCACTGAGCACTGAGAGTCCCAGCAGGAAGACTCTCCTGACGCCAGTCCAGTGCCCAGTGCGGCAGTCGGGAGACGCGAATGGATGGGCCTTTTCACCTGGCCCCTGTGCTGCGGGAGCTCTCCAGCAGGGAAGAAGGCTCTCAGCAGCTGGAAAGCAGCTGGGTGACCCTTCAGAACCATTTCCATCACCCCTAGTGATTTACAGTGAGGTGAGTCATTCTTCTGACCTCATTTTTCATGCTATTTACCGTCGAAAGGGGACAATCTAAACATGCCTCGATACAAGAGGCACGATCACAAAACTGTGAAGCTGCAGCCGAAGGACCCAAACATAATGTGTTTGGCACTTTAAAGCCACATCTCATAGCTAGGCCAGCCGACTTTTAAAACAAATGAATGAAAGAATAAAAATAACTAACTAAAAAAAGACACCTGGCAAAAATGCTGCAGAGAAGCAGAAAGAAAGTAAACCTGCTTCCCATGAAATGCCCCATACAAATAAAACATAGTTTGTAAAACAATACACCCTGCTGTGAAATTCCCATTCAACTAGAAGGGCAGACCTCTCCTTGCCGACCAACCCAGTCTCCATTTGAATGTTCCAAATGTCACTTCCATTTTCAAAGATGAGCACATCATCTGCCCACAGCTGACTGATACATCCAGAATGGACACTCCTCTCTTCCTGCCTCTCCCCTTATAAGGCAGGGCCCTGGGAAGAAAGTCTCTCTTCTCCCCGTACAGCCAATTTACTCTATTTTTTAGTTCTCTTTGGATCCTTTCCTTCGAAGTTTTCTTTTATGATGAAGCTCAAGGGCTGGTGGTGACCTTGGGGGGCAAGAAACCACAGTACTGAACTAGAACTTTGAACAATATATCAAAATAGGGGGAACTTCAGCTAAGAGTTAATGAAACAGATTTGAAAAGGTGATAAAGTTTTACCCCACGGTCATCGTCACTGACAAATCTTTACACACGAAGGCACTGATCTAAATTTGCCGAGCCCCACGTCAAGTCGTGCAACAGTCAATACACTACACTGACCTGTATGAGCCACTTTATTCACAAGGTTCACAATTTACATGCTCTGAACCGATATTTGGTATCCCAAGTAGAAGGTCAACACAGGGAGATGTGATGATGATTAGAAGAATGTATTGATTAATAGAATTCAGGTCTAGTCAAGGCTGGCTTGAAACTTCAAATTTATGTTTAGGCCACCAATGGCCACTAACAAAGAGATAACTTGATATTAGGTATCTCCTGACAGAAGTATATACCACCACCTATGACGTACTCTTGCCAAAAAATTCAAATCTGAATCAGATCAAATCTCTGGATCTTATCATCAATTTATAGAAAATACAGGAGACAAAGGAACATGTTAACATTATAAGCATGCAGTCAGCAGAATCAAGATTGTGGGAAACTCTACAGTACAAACAATTCAGTTTTTCAACAAATAAAACGCAGAGGAAAAAAACGAGGAGGAAACTAAAGATTAAGAGTCTTAAGGTACCTATGAACCAATGCAGACCTTATTTGAATAAACCAACAGTAAAAAAAAAAAAAAAAAAAAAAAATTCATGAACCACCAGAGAAATTTAAACACTACTGAATACCTTATGATTTTAGGGAATGAGTGTTCAATTTTCAGGTGTGTTAATGAAACTGTAATTGTTTTTATTTAAATTCCTATCTCTTACAAATACATATTAAATATTTACAAATAAAATTATGTGATAATTAGGACTGGTTGTAAAATAATCCAGTATATTGGGGATGGGGAGCGAAGGATCTAAAAATGAAACAAGACCGGGCATGAGTTCACAACTTTTGAGAATTCATTATACTATCCTATTTTTGTATTTTGAAATATTCCATAATTTAAAAGTTTAAAAATAAAAAGAAAGTGGGTCACTAGACCAAAAATTCATATGTAAAAGCCAGGTTTTGCAAGATATATCATAGATATTCAGAGCGTGGCACTGTAAAATATTTTCTGAAAATTGCATTAGAGCTTGATTCTAACAGATTGCCACAGTATTATGATGTTTAAGTATAATAAGAACAAAATCTTTTCTAAATTCTTACATAAACCCATTCCATAAGTACAATGTAGTACAACATTGCATCAGAAACTACATACAGATCAATTTTCAGTATTGAAAACTAAGGTTTCAGTTTTCCAATTAACTTGACTTACGAAACAAACTCTGCGTGCCTGATAAAACTTCAAGCCCCCCAAATTTACTCAAACTGGTTACAATCTAAAATCTAGAAACATTTTTAAAATTATACTTCAAAAGCAGAAAAAGAAATAAATTCAAAGCCAAAAAAAAAAGTCAACAATTTGAGCGAGCTTCAATTAGTAACCCAAATGAGTTTTCAATTCTTTGCCTTATATAAAACTCTGGGTCAAGATCATTTATCTGGATTTACTGAACCACCAAAGATTAATTAAAGATCTCAAACTTCCCTCTTCCACCATCTTTAGGAAAATAGGATCATTTTCACCCTTAAGTATAGATGAAAACAGTCGCAAATACTGATGAATGTAATACTCCCCCTCCAACCTCCAAAAGCCAGAATGCTAAAATAGAAAATCACTACATGGGACTTCCCTGGTGGCGCAGTGGTTGGGAATCCACCTGCCAATGCAGCGGACACAGGTTCAAGCTCTGGTCCGGGAAGATCCCGCATGCAGCTGAGCAACTAAGCCCCGTGCGCCACAACTACTGAGCCCACGTGCCACAACTACTGAAGCCCGCGCCTAGACCCCGTGCTCCGCAACGAGAAGCCACCGCAATGAGAAGCCCGCGCACCACAACGAAGAGTACCCTTCGCTCACCCCAACTAGAGAAAGCCCGTGCACAGCAATGAAGACCCAATGCAGCCAAAAATGAAAGAAAGAAAGAGAAAGGAAGGAAGAAAGGAAATCACTACGTTGCCAATTTCCTATTATAAATGATAATAGTAATCAGCTATTCTGGAGAGCATTCCCCAACTTCTATTTAGATTCTAAGGTGTATCAATTGCTATGTAACAAGAAGCACATCTATTCATTCAGTAAATGAATGTGAAAGAATAAACAGCAGATGAAACAGTTTGCTGGCACTAACCTCCCTGTCACGGCTCTGCTAAGGCTGCCTTCCAGTGACAGTGCTAATGAGTGGGAAATGGGCCAAAGCAGAACTGAGAAATAAAATAACCTAAACTAGCTAGTCAGCCCTTCAGTAACAGGAATGCAACCTTCCTGCCTCTAGTGCCTGGTTTAATATCCAAAAATATTCTTAACTCATAAACTATGAAACCTCTGGAACTAACCGGAAACCAGCCTTTTGGGAGTCTTCTCATATATTTTGGGCCCTAATTTACAGTTGTAATCACACTGATGGTAGACCTTTTTCTTCCCCTTCCAAAAGTCAACAGAAAGACTAACTTAAGTTATCCCTAATAGTAAAAGTGTGATATAATCTCCATGAATAGTCCTCAAACACCTTCCCACTGAAACTGCTCTTTCAAAAATTATAAATGACCAAATCTAAGTTTTTTTCAGGCCTCTTCCTCCATTTCCTTTTACATTATTGACCAGTCGTTCCTGAAACTCCTCAGTATCACTGTGCTTTCTTGGTTCTCCTCTGCATTAGTTTCCTCTTGCTGCTGCAACCAATGATCATAAACTCAGTGGCTTAAAAGTACATGTATTTACCGTCTCACAGGTCTGGAGGTCAGAAGTCTAAACTCAGTCTCACCGGCCAAAATCAAGTTTCTGGCGGGGCTCCTTCTGGAGGCTCCGAGGGAGGACTCCGTCCCCGTGCCCTTTTCAGCTGCGAGAGGCTGCCCGCCCGCCTTGGCTCTTGGCCCCTTCCTCAACCGCTCCAGCCTCATTTCTGCCATCACAGCTCCTACTACTGACTGTTCTGCCTCCCTTTCACAGAGACCCTTAAGATTACCCTGGGCTCACCTGGATAATCCAGGCAAATCTTCCCAGCGCGAGATCCTAAATTTAGTCACATTTGCAAAGCCCCCGTTACCAGGTAAGGGAACGCCCACAGGTGCTGAGGATCAGGCCTGGGGCAGCTCCGAGGGGCATCACTCAGCCTAGCGCCTACCCCACAGCTCTAACCGGACCTTCTGCCTCCTCTGCTGCCACCGAACGGTGCTCTTTGCTCTCCTCTTTCATATTTTATCCCATCCTCTCCACGCTCCTCGCTTCAACTCTCACCTTTACGCTAATATCCAAGTCTCTCATGTTAAATGTGAGGGAACTGGAGCCTAGATGGGAGGTGATGACGGGCCTTGAATCACACAGATGTCGACAGGATATTTCTATGTGGATGTCTTCAGAGCAGCTCAGTCCAATGCTGGACTGAATCCTATTCCTGTCTGAATAACACAAGTCTCTCAGACTCAGGCTAGAACTGTATTACACTCTTCTCTGTTCTCTCAGCTGGTTCTTTCATCTCTGTCCCTCCATCCATTCTGAAATCCAATTACAGCTTCCTATTCCTGAAACACTGCTTTGGTTGGGTTACCTCTCCTGCTCAAACCCACCGTTCTCTACTAAGGACTGCATCCCCCCCATCCCCACCCCTCCCGACACGTCCATCGGGACTCCCCTGCGCCCTCTGCCTACACACCACACCCATTCCTACCTCTCACCCTGAACTGCCTTCCTCTGTCCCTCCACTTAGAAGTGACTCATAGAACGTACCCCTCTAAAAGGAATTGGTTTTTTATTTATCTATCTCCAAACCAGACTGGGTTCCTTGACGGCAGAAACTGTGCCTATCAGCAAACATACACAGTAGTTCCCCCCGCTTACCCCTGGTTTCACTTTCCTCAGTCACCTGTCGTCGGAAAACACCAAATGGAAAATTCCAGAAATAAGCAATTCCTAAGTTTTGAATTGACTGCCGTTCAGAACACCTGATGAACTCTCCCGTCCACCCGCTCCACTCCACCCCACCCTGTCCAGAACACCCAGTCTGCGTACACTGCCCACCCGTCAGTAAGGAAATAACAGTACCACGGACCCTTGAACAGCAGGGGTTTGAACTGTGCAGGTCCACTTATAGGCAGATTTTTTCAATAAACATGTACTACAGCACTGGACGATACCCAGGTGGTTGGGTCCACAGATGTGGAGCCCTGGCCATGCAGGACCGGCTGTAAAGTCACACACAGGCTTTCTCTCGCAGGGTCAGCACTCCAACCCACCCGGGGTACATACATACAGGGTTCCCCACTGCACGCGGTTTCAGGTGTCCACTGGGGATCTGAGCTTAAATAAATTCCAGCCCTGCCATTCATTACCTGTGGGACCCTGGGCAGGGTCTCAGTTTCCCCATCTCTGTAAAATCCAGACAATGGTAAAGTACATATCTCGTGAGTTCTTCTGAGTATTGCTCACAAGTTAACACATCAGAAGAACACAGAACAGTCCCTGGCTCAGTAAATACCATCATAAACAGTGGGAGCTGTGATCAGTACTTTTACCACCTACTGCTGCTGCCAATGCGACTACTACTAGTATTATAGCTGTCACTGGAAATGACTC
Organism: Mesoplodon bidens; assembly: GCF_964165515.1. Classification (NCBI taxonomy): domain Eukaryota; kingdom Metazoa; phylum Chordata; class Mammalia; order Artiodactyla; family Ziphiidae; genus Mesoplodon; species Mesoplodon bidens. The sequence continues at coordinate 1,259,502 of NC_138177.1, forward strand.
ACCACTACATGACTAGTAACATGGCTTAAAAAACAATAACACAAAGTACTGGTGAGGACGGGAAGCAACTAGAACTCAGACACTGCTGTTTGGAAGCAAACTGGTGGGGCCACTTTGGAAAACAGCAGTTTCTTTTAAAGCTAAACATTCATTACCACATGACTCAGCTGCCCCACTCCTAGGGATATAACCAAGAGAAATGAAAAATTATGTTCACACAAAAATGTGTATGCAAATGTTTATGGTGGCTTTGTTCATTATTACAGAAACTGTAAATAACCTCAATGTCCTTCAACTGGTGAGCGGATAAACAACCTGTGGTACATCCATACGTGGAACATCTCTCAGCAATAAAGACCAATGCGCTACAGACACACACAACAACATGGATGAACCTCAACACATGACAGCAAACGAAAGCAGTCAGATTTAAAAGGCTCCATACTGTACGACCCATCTATGTGGCATCGTGGCTACAGGAACAGGAAACGGAGGAAGGGTTGCCAAGGGCTGGGGGTGGGAGGAGGAGCCGGCCGCCAGGAGCACAAAGCAACCCTGGGGGTAACGAACGTGTTCCGTATCATGACTGTGGTGGTTACACAGCTGTGTGCACTTGTCAGAACTCACAGAACTCTACATTTGTAAAAGGTGAATTTTACTGTATATAAAGTATACTTTAATTTAAAAATATGTACAAATAAAAATAAGCAGAGACTTAATTTTAATTTACCAGTAAGACCTGTCCAGCCCTCTACCTTTAGCAGAACTGTGCGTCATCTACACACAACTACAGCTTGGCTATTGGAAAATACTCACAGAGAAGATTCCAAAGCCCAAATGATAGTATATAGCTACTCTACAGGACTTTAAGAATGGGGAACAAAAATTTGGCTAGGGAACAAATAAAAGTCATTTGCATCTGTACTCCCCCACCCACCCCCCAAAAAAACCCACCATAAGAATAAGCCTAATTTCCAAATCTGGCTTTGAGTTCCATTATGGCACGGCAACTTGAGACAAATACTCGTAAGGCAAGTGGCCAGGTGGCCAACAGGTTCTAATGCCTCCTATTAACCAATGTGAAGAGGTGAACTACCAGAATGACTCAGGATGACTGTTCTAGAGCCACAATAAGAAAGACGCCAACAGGAGTTTCTTAATCCCAGATTACCTTGCGCCCCTAACACCAAGCAAAATTCACCAATATACAGGATAAGTCCCTTCCCCCATGGAACTATAAGACGAATAAATAATGAACTTGGAATAAAAGAGAAAAGGTTAAGAATACAAGTTTTATTCTAGTTATAAAATAAACAAGTCATCGGAAACAGACTCACAGACCTGAAGAATGAACTTATGGTTACCAGGGAGGAAGGGTGGGGGGAAGGGATAGTTAGGGGGTTTGGGACTGACACATACACACGGCTATACTTAAAATGGATAACCAACAGGGACTTTCTGAATAGCACAGGGAACTCCGCTCAATATTCTGTGACAAGCTAAATGGGAAAAGAATTTGAAAACGGAGTGGATACATGTAGATGTATAACTGAATCACTTTGCTGTACACCTGAAACCATCACAACATTGTTAATCAACTATTCTCCAACACAAAATAAAAGTTGAATAAGTAAATAAATCCTGGGGATGTAACGTGCAGCAAGGTGATTACAGTCAATTATATTGCAGTGCATATTGGAAAGTCGCCAAGAAAGTGTATCTTAAAAATTCTCATCACAAGGGAAAAAACTAACTTTGCGTGGTGACTCGATTTATCACAGTGATCATTCCACAGTGCACACAAATACTGAAGCAAATGTTGTGCACCTGAAACTAATATGATGTTAACTGTCCATTACACCCCAATTAAAAAAGAACGCAAGTTTTATTTTATAAGTTGGCACACATACATACTATTTGGAATTGAACTGAACACGTAATCATCTTAGTGTTCTTCTGTCTCACTCTGAATATAAACTGCTCTGCCTTTCTTCCTTCCCTCATCTATCCCTACCTCCACCTCTCTTCCAGGGAAATAGATAATTTTCATTTCCCTGAGGATACAGGGTCAGATTGAGGCAGCTCTAGAATGACAGAGGCTACTAGGAGTTGAATTCCAGTCTGGGGTGACCCTGAGGGTCCAAACTTGGACTCTGAGACTGTTACAAAACCAACCTGAATTCGGAGTCAAGCACAGTATCATTCTAGTCTCCTAGGTATCCCTCCAGATGAAGACTGATCAGCCTGGCCTAGTGTTAAGATCCACATGTACTGACACCGGTGTCCTCCCCACACCCACATAAACGTAAGCGCCAATATAATACACTCTGAAGGAGGAGCAGGCATCCATTTTAACAAGTCCCAGAAAACCTCCTCTCCAAAAGCAAGCACTTGCCTCTCAGTAAGCTGGTAATTTGGGAGATACGGTTCTAAGGGCCTGTATCTGGACCTACAGTACCCAAGGTCATAACGCTAAGGATACAAGATAGGTGCTAATAATCGACCTTACAAAATAAATAAACAAATGAAAAGAAAATTTTAAAAGTACCATCCCACACAGAATTATTAGCCCACATTTCATGCCCTGTAATATATACACATAAATGAAACGGGAATCCCTCTGTGAGCAAACATGTGCTTCCAAGGGTTATATAATCAGATTAGCGCCCTTTTCACTGACAGCTCTACATACACACCAAATCTTAATTTATTTGCCCAAGTTTGGTTAGACTGCATCAGTTTCCAAGGCTTTCATCAGAGTAGGTCTAATCTTTGAGATACTTCTTATCCCAGTCTATTTCAAGCATTATTAATAGGCCCCCTGGAGCTTATCTTTGACTCAAGCACCTCGTGGCAGAAGCAAAGGCTGCCAAGAAAGAAAGGTCTCTAAGTCAAAAGTAGCATCAAGGCACCACAACCTGAAGTGCAAAACATCTACTGTAACCTTGCGGGAGAAGAAAACTCATCCCCCCAACATCTTCTGGGAGTTTCTTCCAATGTGCTCAGGTAATAGTCCACAGCTGGTCAGGAGGCTGCGGCCAAAACGAGAGAGACTGGAAGTAGTCATCCGGACAGTTCACATCACACTTGTACAGCACGGGGGTATTTTAACTGAGTAGTTCATGGAAGTGTACCACTCTCTGCTTCACGGGACAAGCAGTCATTCACTTGATGGCTGTTCAGCCCCTGGCGGCTCCAGCCTCACATTTTGAAAATAATCTTGTATGTATCTTCAGAGTTCTTCAGACATGGGAGAAACATACTATAACTCTGCAGAAACTGACTTGTAAAAGGATTCCTGAGCCAATATAAGCCCCTGTCTTGATTCAAACAAAGGGACGGTCTCTCAACATAAGGTTTGCTTGATCTCACATCTTCAAGCAGCTTAATCTTTAGCTGAATTTCCTAGTATTGAGTATACCTGGTCAACTCAACTCACCGCCAGCCCTGTAAATAGGGAGGAATGCAATAGTGCACTGGCAGGTGTTTCTCCTTCCTCTCCTATTTCAGGAGATTACGGAATGTGAAAGAATATTAACTGAGAGAAGCTGCGCTTCACAATCTGGGGTGGTGATTAAGAGAGAAAGAAAGACACCAAGGGGACCAGTCTCAGGAAAAGGGGTCAGAAAAGTGCTTCCCTGGTGTGGGAAGGAGACCTACCAGGAATAACCTCAAAGTAGGTGCTTTTCTCAGGGCATTGTTAAAATGTGTGTGGTAAGAGCCAGACTCAGCTAGCAGAGTCACCGTAAAAGAAACAGGGCTACTGAGTTATACTCAGAAAATTGTGCTTCAATAAAGAACACGTGGACTAGAAACAGATTTCTACTCCTCAAGCCTCTAGGACCCCTTCAAGTGTTTTCTTTCAGAATCTAGACCTCAATCTCCTTATCATCCCAAATACATCTGAAAAGTAAAAATTCATCCTCTCAAAGAGCTCAGAAATTTAAAATAATGCATGTGGCCTTCTTGAAACAGAGAAGCTCTATGCCCCCCATGTCCTCAGCCTGCCTTTTGTCTGTGGAATAACTTTAGTCAAAGAATAAGTTTAATCAGAGAAGTGAGAAAATGCAGAAACGAAGGAAAACAGTCAAAGGAGACCAAATAATAATAGTTTAGTCCTTAAGCATGGTCAAGGACCTTCAGTCCCTCTTCAAGGGCTATAGATAATATTCTGAGCCATATCCTGTGAGCTGTTTACTTTGTAGATACTGAAACCCCCGCCAGCTGGAAGAAGTTAACTACATGATGACCAGGCTGTAGCCATGACCTAAGCTGCCACAATTCTGAGAACCGGCCTCAAGAAATGGGAACAAACCGACCCTGGAACTGAAGCCTAACTGTACTTAAAAACAATCAAGATGATGCTGATCAGACCACCAATGACCAATTTCAAGATGACCATCAGAGCTGACTGTGCTGTTTCTGCATGGAGCCCCCTCCCTCTGCCTGTAAAAGCTCTTGCCCACTGACTGTCGGTGGGGGGAGTCGGCCTTTAGGCAGGCGTCCACCCTCCGCCCCGCCCCCCTCCACGTGCTGGCATCCAAAGTAAAGCAAACTTTCCTTTCCACCAACCTTGCCTCTTTATTGGCTTCTGAGCGGCGAGCGGCCGGACCCCACTTTCAGTTACACTCTTTTGTGTCCATCTTATTTATATTCAGCTCCTTGTTAGGTGAGATATACAGCTCTGGAGCTTAAATCTGAAAAATCCATGCCTAAGGGCAACTTCTCGCCCCTGTAACCTCGCACAAGCAACCATTTTCTAAGCTTCAGATTCCTCAACTGTAAAACGGTTATTACAACAACACTACCTGCCACACCTGCTTCAAAGGATCACTGCTGAGATTACATGCAGTAAGACATATAAAATAATTTTTAAAAAGCAAAGGACTACACAAATGTTGGTTGCTACCTTAGGTGGGGCACTGTTGAGAGCATGAAGAAATGCATATAACAGGGTGAAAAGAAGGTTCTTTTATTTGAAAAAAAAAGGACTGCAAACATGGTGAGGACGAATTTTAAGGTACTGGCTAGTATGTTCAGGGAAGTGGTATGACGCGAACTTGAATTATTGTTTAGAAGTGGGTTCTCATGCCAACACATCCACTTTGCACAGACAGCAGAAGAAGGAAAACAAGAGAGATTAAGAGTGGGTGTCCAGCTCCCGGCTCACCGAAATAACTAATGGAGTTCCACGTGGAGAGGGAGGGTGGAGTTAGTCATGACAGCCACACAGAACATGGTTGCATAAGAGGGGGAAAGTAAAGGTGTTCGTACCAAGAACAGAACTAACTGTCAAGTTACCCACAGTCCACAGATTACAGCCCGATCCGGGGCGTGTCATTTCCACAGGGGGCTTTAGGGGAAAAGAAAGAAAGAAAGGCTATTCCACGAGCATCAAGCAAACCAGGTGATTCCGCAGATTGGTTCTCCGCCGGCGCGGGTAACGCTGGCGGGGAGAGCGTGAGGTCGGGGGCTCGCGAGCTGCGCCCGCGGGACACGGAAGCTGCCTTCAAACCATCGCAAACCAGAGGACGCAGCGCGGACCCAGACCCGCCAGCCCCGGCCCGACCCCGGACTCGCTCCCGGGAGAACGGAAAGCCGGCTTCCGAGAGGGAACCGGGCAGGCGGCGCGGGCGCGCACCGGGGGACACCGCGCCGACCGGGGGTGGCGGGATGCGGACACTGCCGGGCGGCGGGGACCCCTGCCGCGGGGCTGGGGTAGGGGAGAGCGGGAGGCGGCTCGGCCACCGGCCCCGCGCGCTCACCTGGTGCAGGGCGGTCAGGCCGTCCACGTTGGCCGTGTCCACGTCGGCGCCCCGGGCCAGGAGCCGCCTCACCTCGTCGGTGTCCCCGCTAGAGCAGGCGGCCAGGAACACGGCGCCGTCCTCGAAGCGGACCCGCGGGCCCCCGCGCTGAGCCTGCGGCGGCAGCCCCGCGCCCGGCCGGTCGGCGGGCTCCTGCTCCGTCAGCGAGCCCCGCCAGCGCCGCAGCTGCTCGGCCCGCCGTGCCCGCGCCGACTCGGCCCGCTTCCCGCCCAGGTGCTCCATCTCCGCCATCGCCGCCGCTGCTGCGGGCCGCCGCCGCAGCCGCCGCCAAGCGCCTCAGCCGGGAGCGGAGAGCGGAGACCCGCGCGCAGCCATCTTTACTGCTCCGCTGCCCGCGCCGCCCGCGCCGCCCGCACTCCCCCGCGGCCTCAGCACGCAGGCGCGGCGGAGCCCCGGTTGCATCACGGGACTTGTAGTAAGAGATCCACGCGCCCCCCCATCCCCCGGGCGCACCCGCTCCCGATGGGAACTACAAGTCCCTGGATGCGTGGGGAAAGAGGCGCGGCCCGGGGGTGCTCCCTGCTTGGCCGCGGACGCGCGGGGTCACCTCTGCCCCGAAGCGGGAGCTGTCCCCCGCCCGAATCACCTCCGCGGGCTTTTTGGGAGTCGTAGTTTATTCTTGTTCTGACTTCCAGCTAATCTCGGCTCCCTAATTATCACGTCAGCCTTTTGAAGTGGAAAAGGGGTCGGTAATTATCCCTACTTTCTATTGTGGAAAACTGGACGGAAAGTACCCGAAACTCTCAAAACCGTGTCCTGGTTGTAAATCCAGAGCTTTATTAACGTTGTAATTTAGAACGCATTAACAGGTGGCCCTGAAGAGATCCTGGGAATGATGCTCGCAGGTATAGTGGGAAGCGCATTCAAGTTCAGTTCTCCTCCCAACAAGTTACTTGACTTCTCCGAGCCTGATTTGTAAGATGGGAATAATAATACCTTAGGGAATTCCCTGGAGGTCCAGAGGTTAGGACTTGGCGCTTTCACGGCCGGGTGCGCCGATTCAATCACTGCTCGGGAACTAAGATCCCACAAGACCCGGCGCGGCCAAAAAATTAAAAAAAAAAAAAAAAAATCTCACAGGGTGGTCGTGTGGAGCGGATGAGATAATACATGCAAGGATATCTAGTACTATCTCTGTGCGTATACCAGTTCACAATAAATATTAATTTCCCTTCTGTCTCTCTCCTCCTCTTCTACCCTTTTCATGGATCTTAAGTTCTTGGGAGGCATATGTGGGACATATATCCCGTCTTCCATGATTTTTTCCCCAAAGCTACAAAAAAATACTATGGTGCAAACACAGTATTGTAAGTCAACTATAGTTCAATTAAAAAAAACTACCGTGCGCGTCCTAAATTCCTAAGGCAGCACGCAGGCCATTTTCATATTCACAGTGAACTTGGTTATTAAAACCTGTCAGGTTGACTCAGTAACTTTAACTCCCCAGGGCTTTAGCCCTGGACAAAACATAACTCTGTTTTCCATTATGATAGAGAACATATACAATTATTAGGTTCTTTGAACTTTCCTGTATGGTTGAAGTTTTTCATTTAAAAAAATGTTGCAAAAATGATTAGGTCGTTGTAAAGGGAAACTTTACTATGTTCTATCGTGTGCCTCAATTTCCCCTGAGACAAGCCAAGAATCAAATGAAAAAGGGACATATAAATGTAAATTATTATGTCTAATAATACGACGTCTATCCATATGTGCTTTAATTAGGTAACCTTGAATTCTTTATAAATACTAATTAAGTCATACATCTTTGAGAACTCTGAAGAACAATGTGCATAAAAATAAAAGATGTAATACTGTATACTTTATATAGCCATATTTTCCTTGCATTAATTTAGTCACCATAGAACTTCTCATGCCTCATCATCTATTGGAATTAAAAATTCTGTATGAGGTTTACTTTGTAACTTGTCAGCATGGAACCTCTTCGTATTCCAACTCTGCCTCTTGCTGATAATTAAAATTGCTCACAAGCTCTCAAATAGAACTGTCCCTATAGAATAAAAGAAATATTGATATTAAACCAGATAGGAAATAATACTTAGCTAGGAACCTAACCCGCTTCAAGAAACCATTATTAGCTGAACTCTGCTAGTCTGGCAAGGAAACAAAAAAGTAAGAGAAGGGCAAGTTTTCAAATTTCAGCAAATTGCTGAAATCTCAGGAAACAGATCTCTGACAGCAATCCACGTGCACCATTTTAATATTATGATCCTGGTACACAATATCGGCTCAAAAAAAGTATGTATAATTGGACCATATATTTTACATACTGGTTTTCTAATAAGGATTTTTTAACTAGGGTAAAATTTTCATGGATCGATAATGTTACATTTCTTCTGGCTGTATTCTTTTTGCATTCAGAATCAGGAAAGAAGAAACATCTGGTTCCACTTGTAAAAATAAGCTAAAATTGGCCAAGTCCAAGTTAAATCCATACTTTCCCAAGAGGTATGAACTTAAATTTCAATACTAGGAAGTTCCAAGTAGTACTTCCTTACTGTATCTATTTTACTTGTTTTTTTCCTGAGGTAGTAAGAAAATGATACCCTCTTTGGAGATTTTAAAGAAAAATATAAGTAGTTAAGTTCCTTACATAATTTACGTGCAAACCTACCTGGAAGGAGATGAATCTTCCAGCTACGTGATTACGGAATGCAGTGATAATTATTATAATCTAATTAATTTAACTAGCTCAGCCAAAAAAAAGTTATGCCACAAAAAAAAAAATCAATCTGTGTATAATGATTTGAAAATCTTTTCAAAATTAAAATCATCTAAGTTTTTTTCTGAAACGTCTTCCCCCAAGAAGGGCTCTCTGAGAGTAAACTTAAACAATAAACTTATACAATTGTTTACTACCATTAAACAAACATGAGAGTTTAGATTTCCTATATATTCTAAAGAAAAAAATATTTTATATGCAAGTGAATAAATCCTGACAAATAATCCTGTGTATAAGTAAAACATAATTTTTGTACTTTTTTCTTCCAGTTTTACTGAGATATAATTGACATACAGCACTGTATAAGTTTAAGGTGTGCGGCATGATGATATGACTTACATACATCATGAGATGACCACGGTAAGCTTGGTGAATAGCCATCATCTCATATAGATAACAAAATAAAAGAAAAAGAAAAAGCTGTATTTTGTGATGAGAACTCCTAGGATTTACTCTCTTAACTGTCATATATAACATACAGCAGTGTTAATTATATTTATCACATTGGACATTATATCCCTAGTACTTATTTATCTTATAACTGGAATTTGTATCTTTTGACTGCCTCCATCCAATTCCCCTGCCTGCGGTAAACCACAAATCTGTTCTCTTTTTCTATAAGATTTGTTTGTTTGTTGAAGTATAATTAACCTATAAACTATGTCAGTTCCTGGTGCACAACATAGTGATTTGGTATTTTTACACATTACAAAACCATCACCACAATTTTTGAACTTTTAAATGTACTAAGTGCACCAGCTATGATGCACATACACTGTTGTATAAAGTGAGGAAACTTTTATCAAATAATAATTTCCCATACACTTAAAACATGAACCACAAATTAGAATACTCCATTTTTTAAAGCAATGACACCGGTACAGTTTATGAAAACCTTTCAGCGTGGCCTCTGTTCCCACCAGTTGACATACCTCCCTCTGGTGGACAAACAGAGACTGTACATTTAGCCCATGGAGTTCTGTTTTTCTTTTTTCTTTTATCCGATTCTTTCGGTTTGGCTTCCAAAACTACAGGTCTTTGCTTATTTTATCATACTATCTCTCTTTTCCACCAGACTCAACATACTGCCTGGTTTTTCTAAGAGACATTTTTAAGACTCGATTCTCAGAAAACCACCCAAGAAAGTAATCAATTTCAGCTCCGAAGACAGAACTGTAATTGTGACACAGTTACAGTTGGGGTGGAAAATAAGAGAAGACACTGAAGAGATTAAAATAGAAAATATCAGTACTAAAATAAGCAGCCAACTCCAGAACTAAGACAGAAAACACTTCCCCACAATGAGTAAATGCTAACAGTAGGTGCGAACCCGACAGCTAACTGGACAGTAACAGGATTCCTGTGTGATTCGCATCTCCCCTCGTGGTTCACTCCCACAACCGACGTGAGGCCCCGGGAGCGCCGCGGACCGTCCTGGAGAGCGCGGGTCTGCGGGGCAGAGAGGACGCCCCACGCAGCGGTCACCGGGAGCCACGGCTACTGAACGCAGATCTGGGCTGAACGCACAAATCCCGCAGCGGTCGGACTGTACCGGTCCGCAGGTTTAGGAGGACCGGCCGCCCCTCCCGCAGCCGGAGCAGGAGGCGAGGGTGGGTGCGGCCTCCGGCCGGCAGTGCAATCCGAGCACGACAGACGCTCCCCGCGCTAGAAGCCAGGGCCGCCGGACCGCGCGCCCCAAGTCGGAACCCGGCTCCGAACCCTCAGTCCCTCAGATTCCGTTGAATTCCCGGAGCGCCCTCCGCGGGTATGACTGTCCTGGAATGGCAGCCCCTCCGCGTGAAAAACCTTGACCGCAGCCCCTTCTCCAGATCAGATTCTCCCGGTTCCTCCTACCGCGCCTCTCGCTCGGACAGACGGAGCCAGTCCCGAGCCAGTTCCCGCGCGCCGCGCCCCTGTTCAAAGCGCGTGGGCGGAGCCCGCTCGGAGCCTAGCCAATCGGAGGCCGCGCTCCTCCCGGGCGGCGCTCCGGACCAATCACACCCTCGCGGGTGGGAGGCGGGGCGACGCAACCATCGAGCTCGCGCAGGCGCGGTGCAGGCTGGTCGGCGCCTCTGCACTGCGAGGGGCGTCAGCGCAGGTGAGAGAGCGGGTGCTCCGGCTCTTCTGCCGAGAGGCCGCCCGCGGGGGTCTGCGCGGGGGAAGGGGCGGCTTGCTGCCTGTCGGGGGACCTTCCTCTTCTCCGACTATCGGCTGTGGAACGGAGGCTCTGGATGTCTTGACAGCCGTGGAGGGCGCGTGCCCCCGGCCTGTCCCCCTGTCCCCCGGCCGCCCCAGCCATCTCGCTGCCACCACCACGCCCCAGCGGCCGCCCCCTCCCAGCCCCCGGGCCTCCCCCATCCCTTCCAGGCATGCCCCTCCCCCCGGCCGTCCCGCCCCCTCCTCACATTCTCCCTGCCGACCCCCACCCCCGCCTCCTCCCTGCCTCCTCAGACGTACCTGTGCCCCCCCCGCGACACTCTGTGACTTTTGCCTATTTGTTGTATTGTCATTGATTCCCAGTGTCTGCTTACTGAGAAAAAGTGGTAAGGATCAGTATATAAAAATAGTGGTTAATTACGTAGTAAAGTAACTGGTTCCAGAGATGATGGTCTTAAAGGTGTGGCTAAGGAAATTTGGAATAATTTACATGAATGACTGTTGTAGTGTAATTGATTCTATTTAACATATTAATTGGCCTGTAGTATGACTAATTCTATTTAAATATTTCTGAGTGTGTCAGTTGTGGAGGAGCAGCAGCCCTGGAGATTAGAAGGAGAACCAAAGGACGCTTTGTCTTTGCACCCCAGTTCAGGAGAGTACCTTGACCCAACTAATACACAAACTTAGTCACCTTTAAACATATGGTTAAGATAGATGCCTCAGTTTAAGTTTATGATTATCATAAGTTGCTGTCGTCCTCCTAACTACAATCTATGACCACCAGGTAATCTTCTGATTATGATTAGTTTTCCAAGTAGGAATAACTTAGGGAGAGAATATGTGGACTTAAAAATTTTACTGTAGTTTTACAAATTAATAAATTGACCTTTTAATTAATGTTTAAGTCTTTGTGAGTGAGCTTGGCATGAATTAGTACATCTAAGCCCTATCAAATCTAGGTTTACTGCCAAGTTGAAGTTTTAGACTACAAAACTGAGAACCAGATCCTGAAATGTGACCTTTTCCACATATAAGTGAGTGAGGTCATACAGTATTTGTCTTTGACTTATTTCACTTAGTTTAATGCCTTCAAGGTCCATTCATCGTGCTGCAAATGGTAGGACTTCCTCCTTTTTTATGGCTGAATAGTATTCAATTGTGTATACATACCACAACTTCTTTAGCTGTTCATCCATTGATGGATGTTTGAGTCTTGGCTATTGTTAATAACACTTTGAACATGACATGCAGATATCTTTTCAAGTTAGAGTTGTTTCCTTTGGATGTATTCCCGGAAGTGGAATTGGTGAATCACTTTCTTTTCATTGCAGAATGATATTCCATTGTATGGACATTCCCCGTTTTGTTTATCCATTCTTCAGTTGACAGACGTTTGGATTGTTTCCATTTTTTGGCTATTATGAAAAATGCTGCTGTGACCATTCATGTACAGATTTTTATGTAGATATGTTTTCAGTTCTCTTGATTATATACCTAGGAGTAGAATTACAGGGTTATAAGTTACTCCTTGTTAACTGTTTTGAGGAACTGGCAGACTATCTTCCAAAGCAGCTGCATCGTTTTGCATTTCCACCAGCAACATATGAGGATCTGTGTCTCCACATCCCTCGCCAACACTTAGATGCTGTCTTTTTGGTTATAGTTATCTTAGTGGTTGTGAAGTTACAGCTTGTTGTGGTTTTGATTTGCATTTCCCTAGTGACTAATGATGTTGGGCATCTTTTCACGTGCTTATAGAATTATTTTTGTATCTTCTTTGGAGAAATATCTATTCAGATCCTTTGTCCATTTTTTAATCAGATCCTCTGTCCGTTGTTTATCTTTGTCCATGATATAATCAGTAATTATGATTGTGGTAGGTTGTTTGCAAAGATGGCCATCATTCCTCCCAACTCAGGCTCTGTGCCCCTTTCCAACGTGAGTTTGCCGGTCCTCCCATCAGAGGTGGAAGAGAGATGAACCACCCCAGCTTAGACCTCCCAGTCCATTCAGCAGCCAGTAGAGCCCCCAGATGACTTCAGCCACATTAGTAATCCCAGACAAGACCAAAAGAAGTATTGTTAAGCTGAGCCCAGCTCAAATTGCTGACCCACAGAATTATAGCAAACAAAACGTGCTTGTTTTTGTTCACTAAGTTTCGAGTGGTTTTATGGTAATCAATAACTAATATATTGGTAAATGTAAATATGTTAAATATACCAATTAAAAGATAAAGATTTAAAGACTGGGTTTAAACAATCCAGACGTATACAAGAGGCACATCTAAAGTGTAGAGATGCAGAAAGGTTGAAAATAAAAAGATGGAAAATGATGTTTCAGCAAATACCAACCAGAAGAAAGCTGGAGTAGCTTTAACATGAGATACACTTTAAGAAAAAGGCATTACTGGGGAACCGAAGTGTTCTTTGCTAGTGATAAAAGCTATAATTTGCTAGGAATATGTAGCAGTTCTAAATTTGTGTGTATCTAACAGCTTAGCCTAAAATATATAAGGCAAAAATTGATAGGACTGCAAGGAGAAATTAAGAGATTTCACGTCAGAATGATCTACTCTCAGTAAACATCTCTCATTACTGATAAATCTCAGAGGAGGGGAAAGCAGTAAGGATGGAGAAGATTTGAGCAACACGACCAGCACACCTCTCTCGTGGGCGGGTAGAGAACGCTGAGCCTGTAACTTTGGGGCAGTCTTACTTATAAGCACACCTGGGACATTTATGAACATCGACTGCATATTTTGCAATAAAGCAAGACTCAACACATTTCAAAGGATTTGAAAAGCTACATATTAGAAATCAATAGTAAATACAACTCTGAAGCTCTTGCATGTTTGAAAATTGAGAAACCTGTTTCTAAATAAATTAAAGAAATCGTAATGGCAATTAGAATATATTGAGAACAGAGGAATAAACATTCTACATATCAAAACTTTGTAATGCACTGGTAGTTAGAAAGCAATGTATAGCATTATATGTCAGAACTGAAAAGATAACTCTATACAAATAAATGTAAAACAATGCAATAGATAAATCTGTAGAAAAATTTAACTTGCCAAAATTGACTCAATAAGAAATAGAAAGCTTAAATAGTGCTATAATATTTAAAGAAATTGGGTTTGTAGTTTAAAATCTTCTCACGTTGAAAATGCCATTACCAGGTATCATTCTGTCAAACATCTTAGAAACAGGTAATCTCCCAGACTCTTCTATAGGATGTCAAACTAACTCATTTCAGGAGGCCAGCTTAACTTTGATAACTGATGACAAAATTAGGAAGGAAAATTATAGGCCAGTTTTACCCATAAGCAATAGTGTTGAAAGTTTTTCCTCGAAGGTTAGGAATAGGATAAGAATACCACCTATCAGCTCTTTTCTTCAGCATTGTACTGGAAGTTATAGCCGGAACAGAAGACAGGGAAAAGGTTAGAAGGGAAGAAATAAACTGATTATTCATGGATGATATATGTAGAATTACCAGCTGCAGCCCACCTCCCAAATAGATTCATCATTAGCATTATTAAGTTTTGGTTAAAAATCTACTATATTTACATATATCAATAAGAAATGGGGAGAAAATAGAGTTTTAAAAAAGATTAAAATATAAAGTACTGGGCTTCCCTGGTGGCGCAGTGGTTGGGAGTCCGCCTGCTAATGCAGGGGACACGGGTTCGAGCCCTGGTCTTGGAAGATCCCACATGCCGCGGAGCAACTAGGCCCGTGAGCCACAGCTGCTGAGCCTGCGCGTCCGGAGCCTGTGCTCCGCAACAAGAGAGGCCGCGATAGTGAGAGGCCCGTGCACCGCGATGAAGAGTGGCCCCCACTTGCCACAACTAGAGAAAGCCCTCGCACAGAAACGAAGACCCAACACAGCAAAAATAAATAAGTTAATTAATAAACTCCTACCCCCAACATCAATATATATATATATATATATATATATATATAAAGTACTTAGGAATGAATCCAACAAAAGGTAAACTCTTTATAGAGAAAATTATAAAACTATTGAAAAGCATCCAGAAAGACCTGAACATGGCATGTTCGTGAATTGTAGGACTCACTACCATAAAGATGTCAGTTGATTGACATCTATGGAGTCAGTGGAATTCCAGTCCAAATCACAGCAGCTTTCTGTGTGTGTGTGTGTGTGTGTGTGTGTGTATTTGTAGACTTTTTAAACTGTTCTAAAATTCATATGGGAGAGCTGAGGACTAAGAAATAACCGAGGCATTCCTGAAGAAAAAGAACAGGGGGGAAGAACTCACCTTCCCATATACCAGGTCTTACTAATAATAAGCTACAATTAAAGCAGTGAGGTATTGGCTGAAAGATAATACAGTTGGCCAATGAAACAAATTCGATGATCCCAAAACAGGGCCATCCATACGTGTATGGAAATTTATGCCAACATCAGCAGGGAAAAGATGGACTTTTCAATAAATGGGGCTAGGACAATTGGTTTTTCCTATGAGGGAAATAATTCAGACTTGGACCCCTACTCACACTATACACACAAATTGATTGCTAGTGGATCAAAGACTTAAATGTGAAAGTATCTAAGTTCGGGGGTAAGGAAAATTTTAATACACAAAAGTGTAAATATTAATGTAATTGATTACATGAATATTATGTGTTTGTCAGAAATGTCATGAATGAAGTGTAGAGGTGGCGTTTGTGACTCACCTGTGGAGCCAGAGGTGGCCCGAGGGAGCAGTAGGGCCGGGGGGGGCGGGGCTTGTTGTAGATGGGAGAGATGCTGAGCATGTTTGAACGTTGATGGGAAGAAGGAAAGAAGATCGGAAATACTAAAGAAAGGTGAAATTGACGGAGCGGACTCGGAAGGGTTGAGAGATACGTGGATTCCAAACTCCGTGGAGAAAACCCCAGACCTTGAAGCGTTGGTTTATAAACCTCTCGTTGGAGTGAGGACCGTCCCCCATCCCTGCCCCTGCTCTCCCCCCACAGCTAGTCCGTGACCATCCCTTTCTCTGCGGGGCACCTGAGGACGCAGTGGTGAGCAGAACCAGACCCAGGTTCTGCCTCAGTAGTTAATTATGTATCAGTGGAGACGGACATTAATTGAAAGCATGCAGACTTTTTGTAGAAATGTTTGCATTGTTTTATACTTTACTTTTCTAGATGTGTTTGCTTGAATAGATAACTAGAAGGAAATAGAAAAAACCCGGACTCCCTTCTCAGAATAGAGATTAATATGAGGACTTTGTCCTTCAGTGGATTGAAACCGTGTGCTAAAAACTGGGGTCACTGTCACTGACCCTTTCGTGAGTGCCCCTTTTCTCCCCAGGGATCCCAGCCAGCGTTCAGTGCAGCGCCGGGAACCGTGTGTGGGTGCTTCTCCCTGGGGTCATGCAGAGAGCATCCCGTCTGAAGAGAGAGCTGAGCCTGCTGGCTGCGGAGCCGCCCCCGGGCATCACGTGCTGGCAGGATGGGGACCGCATGGAAGATCTGCGAGCTCGTAGGTGTCGCACCAGGCGTGACGGGTCACGACCCTGTCAAAGTTTGTGCTGATGTTTGAACACCTGTGTGTTCTTCTAAAGTAGGGGACAACTGCAAGGTCAAAGTGCCCCGCCATCTTTCTCCCTAATTTGTTTACATTTATAAGAGGTTTCCATGACCTTTCTCCTTTGGCCTTTGATTCCATCTTTCACTGATTTGTAAGCCAAGATCTGGGTGTCAGCTCTGAAGCAGTGTTAGCACCAAAGCTCACCTTCTCAAATACCCATGAGGCCAGATGGGAAACGTAAGTGTTCAGAACACTGTGTCCAACCAAAGCAGAACTGCAGGTTGTATGTGATCTGAGGCCAGCGTTGTCCACCTTCTGTTTTGATCTCCTGTGTATTCTTTGTTTGACACCAACTTTGGGTGCACTGGTACATTGCATGGGGACTTGGTGAGCCCTGAGAGAGTTTCTGTCCCAGGCCCAGCTTTTCCGTTAGGACCAGACTTCATTAGGTCCATGGGGTGTGGAAATTCAGATCATTGGTTACGTCCTGACGTTTTGTTCTTTTTTTTTTCTTTTAAGAGATACTAGGTGGAGCAAACACACCTTATGAAAACGGTGTTTTCAAGCTGGAAGTTAACATTCCTGAGAGGTCAGTGTGAACTGTATCCTAAATTTCCCGGGTAAAGCGCAGTTACTGGAAGACAGAGCAGTGTCGAATGCAGGAGTTAAAGGACCTGGATTGTAATCCTTACCGTGACTTACCGTGACTTAATGTGACCTTGGGCAAGTTATTTCATGTCTCTGGAGTTCGATTTCTTTTTCTCAACACTGAGTTGGATCACATCTAGGCCTCACCCCCACCCCACCCCCTGCCCGTCACTGTAGTAAAATATACATAAAATTGACCGTCTAAACCGTTTTTAAGCACGTGGTTCAGTGGCATTAAATGCATTCACATTGTCGTCCAGCCGTCCCCCTCACGCATCTCCAGAACTTCTTCGTCTCCCCAGCCTGAAACCCCCAGCCCATTAAATGCTGGCTCCCACGGCACCTGGCAGCCACCATTCTCTCTGCCTCGGTGTTAAGGCCCCTTTTAATCCAGGTCTCCTGTAAGGCTCTCATCAGGGGAGTGGAAGCTGTAGTGTAGTCTGTGATTTGTAGACACCTGTTCACCAGGCCAGGCTTGTTACAAGTTCTGAGAGAAGCAGCTCAGTAATCACGGGGGGGCGTCAGTTCTGAGACCGATGGGGATTTTCCAAATGCAGGGTATAAATCAAAATTGGATCCTGTTTTTCAACACCCATCTGTAAAAAAAGGGAAATCTGAGGAAATCTGAGTAGTAGATGATATTGGAAAATAAGTTTTGTATTTTTTTCACAGGTATACTGATAGTTTTGCAGCTCTGTAGGAGAGGGACCTTATTCTTAGGAGAGACATGCTGAAGTATTTAGAGGGTGAAGGGGCTTGGTCCAGGTCGTGGGTATAAGAGTGTTGTCAGTACTATTATTTCACCTTTTCTACTGTTGATACATTTTTGTGATAAACATTTGGCAAGAGCAAAGGGTTGCCCCTCAAAGGCTGTCGTCCTAGTTAGTGACCAGCAGCTGTTTGTAACGTAGGAAGCAGTGTTTCAGTAAAACCTGCGTACTCCCCTGTGCTTTCAAAGGTACCCGTTTGAACCTCCTCAGATCCGATTTCTGACCCCCATCTACCATCCCAACATCGATTCCGCCGGAAGGATTTGCTTAGATGTCCTCAAGCTGCCGCCCAAAGTGAGTGGAGGGGGGGCCGGGCCGGCCCCCTTGCCTGCCGTGGTCCTCGGCTCTAAAACCGGTGTTGGAGAAGCACGTCCTTAGGGCCGCTGTCTGTCTGCCTGTCTGCCTAGGGCGCCTGGAGACCGTCCCTCAACATCGCGACCCTGCTGACTTCCGTTCAGCAGCTCATGGCCGAGCCCAACCCCGACGACCCGCTCATGGGTGACATCGTAAGCGCCCCCGGCCCCCCGCTCGCGGCCTGCTTTCCCCACGTCCTGCTCCCCATTGGGGAGGGTCGCCTAGTGGCTGCAGCTTGGTTACCAAGTCCCTTCTCTCTCCACTGACTCTCTGCTTCCATCCTAGTCCTCAGAGTTTAAATACAACAAGCCAGTCTTCCTCAGGAATGCCAGGCAGTGGACAGAGAAGCACGCGAGACAGAAGGTAGGGTGTCTCTACAGCTCTGATTGCACGCCTGTGGTTGCTCTGTTACGCGTGAATGTGTCTCTGTGTGTGTGTTTATTAGATTTGCCAAGTTCGTACTGGACATTAGGATGGCCGGTTGATCTTCTCCCCCCGCAGCCTTCTACATAATTAGTCAGCAGCTAGCTCAGGCGGCTGGAGGGTTTCCCGGCAGCTGCGGTCCACCCACGATACCACAGCGCAGCTGAGGTCTCTGGTTTAGGCCAGAAGGAGCTCTTTGCAGGGGTCGGGGAGGGCGGGAGGGGAAATGGACGTGGAGGAAGGGGGAAGGAGAGACGTCCCCATTTTACGTCCATAGCTTCCTCATTTAACAAAAGACAGACTTCAGGACCAGAGATGAGCACGCGAGGTTTTCGCTGAGCTGCCCCGTGCTTCAGACCGAGTCACGTAGCGGTTCGTGTCGCTTGTGAAAAGAAGTAAAAATTAAACAGTACAGAGGATTGGAGAAGCTGGTTTTGGAGAGAGTGTCCTATCCAGGAGGCAGCAAAGAAGGACCTGGGAGAGTAGTCGGTGGGAACCTTGTGCTCTACCTTGCCTGCTCCTTTTTAGGCTGATGAAGAGACGCCTGATAACCCCCCCGAGGCGGGTGACTCCAAAGGACACAGCGAAGCACAGAAAAGGAAAGCCAGGCACCTGGGGGGCGTAGAAAAGAAATTTCTCCCTGATGTTTAGGGTGGGGCTTGTCCCGGCCCATCTTAGTTAATGCGTTCTTTGCCAGCGTTCTTCGCCAGCGTGGTCCAGTTTGCTTACATTTCTGGAATGTTTTTCTTTGTATTTGATGACATTATCATTTTTGTATCCTGTGAAACAGACCTTGTGTATTTATATGTTCTGCTCTACATTGATTCTCTGAGTGTAGTTTGTTTTATTTAGCTCATACATATGTATTCCAAAACTTGTAAACCTGGAAAATAAATAATCATTTAATGTTGAGTACGTGTTTATCCTGAATGTGTGTCTGACAGCAAACTGGCCAGAGAGCTATACAGTAAGAATGTGAAGCTATTTGGAGTTGTCCTTTATTTTGCCAACTCACCAGCATCACTCAGGACCCTGAGTGATGGACGTGGGGGTCAAATAGCCTTAGAGACAATTCGGTGACCGTCACGCTTCCGGGATTCTGGGTTTTCAGAAGTCTTGAACACAGTGTGGGGATACGGTAATTACCCTTCTGTTAACGTTTCTTGCAGCTTGCACTTTCTGTGACTTAACTTACATGGCTGTGGTATAACTTTCGTTTGTTCAACAAATAGTGACTGAACACCTGCTGTGTGCCAAGTGTTTTAGAATATAATGGTGAGAAAATCAGGTGTGGGATTAACCAGATAATCGTACAGATTTACATGGATTTTCACAATCCTTTCTGTCTCTAGCTTCATTTCACGGCAAGTACTAAGGTGCAAGCTCGAATCCCTGCTCGTGACTTTACAGTACACTTGGGCCTGTGCTCATCATTCTGTTTAGATGACGGAGAAAACAGATTTGGGCAGAAATCGGCTGAAGTGGAACGAGGTGCCGAGTGACAGCAGATGTTGGGGCCGCCTAGGCAGAGAAAGAGATTGTCACGTCCCGCCCGTATCCCAGGCTGGTAGTCCTGTGCCAGGCTGGGCACCGTGCGCGCAGAGTGCATCCAGTGAGCAAGCAATTGCCTTTCATCCACCGCGGAACCGCCCTGCGCTCGGCAGTGGCCTGCCTTAGAGCACGAGTGGTAGCGACAGACGACAGCGTCAACCGAAAATGTAAATTTCCTGTGTGTCCCCCCCACTTCATAAATTTCCAACTTCTACATAATTCTTGAACCCATTTCTCAAAATCAGCTACTGTTCTCTTGTTAAAGCCCAGGAATTAATTTTGTTCCAGACTTGTCTCCTATACTTGAGCACATTTAAGTCAGATTTGGGGTTTCTAAATGCCATTAGTATATCAGCCAGGATGCTTTCAGCTGTGAGATCCAACTGGCTGGTGATGACACCCAGGAAGTTCTCTACCCTGTTTACCGGGAGTTGGGGCCAGGGTGGGCGTCTGGATTGGCGGTTCAGAGGCTGTCTCTCGCATCTGCCATCCGTCCTCATTGTCCCCTCCTGAAGTGACCACCAGCAGCCCTCAGGGTTGCGTGTTTCTTGTTCACATCCAGCGGCGGTGGAAAAACCAGCCGCTGTGGAAGGGAGACACCAAGTGCTGATGGTGCTGATGGGGGTACAGGCCAGGTGTGAAGCGGGATGGCCTTAGGGGTCATTGTGGGAAAGGACAAGCCCCCTCGGCAGCGGGCCACCACCAGGTCTCTCTCCTGCACTGCCATCATGGCCGGCACCTTGTCCCCTGGCCTCCAGCCTGGACCCTCTGCGGTCCACGCTCCTCAGAGCAGCAAGAACATCTTCAGATGATGACAAAGCCAGATTGCACCTCCTCCTAAAACCCTCCAGTGCCTTCCCTCAGCCTCCCCTCCCCACACACCCTCCGCTCAGTACACCACGCTGAGCCGCACTGGCCCCCTCCAATCTCAGCACGCCAGCCCCTCTGGCCTGTGCCGTCCCCCTGACTCTACCTGGACCGTGATGGTCTCAGCCCACGTAGCTGCCCTGGGACGCCCTTGTCCAGCCCCTCTGAAGGAGCCGTGGCCATTACCTGGTGTACCTCATGGCCCTGTACCCGTCTGCCAGTGTGTCCACTCCAAATGCTGGAACGTAGTGGCCACAAGGGCCTTTGCACTAATTGCAAGAAATACCAAAGCCAGGAGCTATTAGAAGCCATCCCTCCATCTCTGGGTTAACAAGTACAGGGGACTTGGGCAGAGAACAGAAGTGAGAGAAGAGGGAGATGAGGAGGCCTAGCCCCGCCCGCAGCCCAGGGAAGGATGGAAAAGCATCAGAAGCATGAACATGGGTCCAGGAGACCCTGGCCAGCCCAGGCGGTGCTGCTCGCCAACCGTGCGCCCCCAGAGCCCTGCTCAACCTCTCCACGCTTTGCGTTTGCCCAAAGAAGGGGGGGACAGTTGTGGGGGCTGACCGGGCTGCTGCACCCAGAGCGCCGAGCACAGGGCCGACCCCGCGAGCTGAGCAGGGGCTGCAGGCGGGGACGACGGTCCAGCCACATAAGGCCCCAAAGCGCTGCTTGCCAGGACAAGCAAGCTGCACCGTTCCCCCGAGTCGGAGAGGAGATGACGTCGTGACTGATCCCAGAGACACTGCAGATTCCAAGCATCCTCTCCTGCTGCCCCTGCGGCTCCCCAAAATCTAAGTAAGAACAGATTTTACCACCCACCGTGCGCGCTGAGGCTGGAGACTAGCTCTTTACCCTTCGGCTGCGGCGGGAATTCGGCACAGACAAATAAAGCTCCTTTCCCAGCCAAGTTATTTTTCCATCAGCAAGCAGCTCCCCGAGGTTGCCCTGTTTAGGTTGGGGCAGCCTGGGGGAGGGAAGGACAGGGCTGGGGGCGGTGCGCTGTGGCTCCAGAACCTGCCCCCGGGCTGACTGGCCGCTGGGAGGCTTGGATCCCACACAGGGAGCCCGGGCGGCTGTGAGAGGCGGGGTGGTGGGCGCAGGTCTCCGTGCCCAGAAGCTACGCCTGCACTTTCTCCTTCTGTCCAGTCAGCATGGCTCCTGCCGGGGCCCCCCGAGCGCCCATCCGCCCCAGCTCTCAGCCTCCATCAGGTGACAGGTCCCCTTGGTTTCTCCCCCTCGTGGGCTTGCCTCTCCCCCGACCCCACCTCCCACTGGGCCGGACCTCCGTCCTCCCACCCATTGCTACCTCCCTTTTTTTTTTTCTCTCGCGGTACGCGGGCCTCTCACTGCTGTGGCCTCTCCCGTTGCAGAGCACAGGCTCCGGACGCGCAGGCTCAGCGGCCATGGCTCACGGGCCCAGCCGCTCCGCGGCACGTGGGATCTTCCCAGACCGGGGCACGAACCCGTGTCCCCTGCATCGGCAGGCGGACTCTCAACCACTGAGCCACCAGGGAAGCCCGCTGCCTCCCTTTAAGCAGGACCTTGCAGCTCGGCTTTGGAGAAAGGCCTGCTGAGCCGCTTTCCCCCAGACCCCCCATCAGAGGCAGCTGCCCTGGGGGTGAGCTTTAGTCTCGGGGTTCTCTCCAGACCCGGAGGTATGTTTGAGAGACCCCCTGGACACGTCCTCTCTGGGGAACCCCCAGCTTCCCCCTGCTGACAGCTCACCAACCACCTTGGCCCGTGCCAGGGGACGCTTCTCTCTCATGGCCCAGGGTCCCCGGCACCGTCACCCATGGACCCCTGCGAACCCACAGCCTTCCTGCCGCGCTCCAAGCCCAGGCTGCCAGCCTTCTTCTTGGGAGCGGCTCCTCCGGGGACCCTTCCTCTTCCTTGTCAAGTGTGCTCGAGGCTGAGCCGGAAGACAGCTCAGAGCCCCAGTTTCTCGTCGCGTTTTGGATTAATAACACCTAACGTCTCTCAAGTACTTACTAGGTGCCAGGAACTAAGCTAAGCTCTTTACATGAAAAATCCCCTTTAATCTTTTCAATAACCTTCAGAGCTTAGGTACCAGTGTCATTTCCATGTTACTGATAATGAGACAGAGAAGTCAAGTAAAACCTCAGGACGGCGGGCTGGACCAACTCCACGACCCCATGTGCCGACTGCACAGACACTGCTCTGGCTTTTGTGCATCTGCCCCTCGGCCCTGGGCAGCTGTGGGGCGGTCCCTCCCCCACCCGGTGAGGAGCGGGCGAGGATGCTCCCTAAGGCGTGTCCCTGTGCTGATGCCTGACGGTTCTGTGATTCTGAAGCCACCTGTGAGCTCCCAGGGGAGAGCCTGCAGGGGTCAGGTTCAGGGAAGAAGCCAAGAGGCTGGTCTCCTGACTCTCCGCCCTCCCCCTCCTCCACCCCCCACCCCTGCCCTGTGGACCCCCTCCCAGCACCACTCTCCCCAGCTGACAGCCCACCCCGCCCACCCTCCTTGCCCGTCCAAGCCCCATTCACGGCTGCCCTCTTCCCCCAGGGGTTGCTAAGAGGTGAGTGGGCTTACTCCAGGCTTTGGGCAGCGGGTGTGGAGAGAGGGGTCTTCTCTAGCCAAGCGACAGATCTCACACTCGCACCCGAGCAAAGGAGTCATCGCTTCACAAACCGAGGGGTCCAGTCATGCTTTCCCCAGGTCACTGGGAGCCCCGGAGATGGAAGCCCATCCTCAGACCCATCGCAGTGGCAGAAAGAGAATAAGCCGAGAAGCCGGGGTCACGGCCACCACTGGACCCAGAGCCGAGTCCCCCCGCAAGCCGCATGCATTAGGGGGCGGTGGGGGCAGTTGCTGAAGTGGAATCGATGTTCCCAGAAGGAGGAAAGCGGCCACTGGGCCAGAGCACAGGCCCACCCCACGGAGAAAGAAGCCACAGGGCGGAACCTCAGCCACCGTGGTGGCGTCTGCGGCTCTGCCGCCTTCTGACGAGGCTGTGACAACAGACCCGAGGCTGAGTGTCAGGGTGGCCCTTTTCAGGGACGGGATGGCTTAGCTCCCATCCCCCTGCCAGACGGCCCCTTGAGAGTAGGGTCTGCTTACACGTACTCGTTTCTTTTGTTTATTCTTTTATATATGAGATACTTTACTGGGCACCTTTTTTTAAAAAAATCTTTTGGCCGTGCCCAGCGGCATGTGGGATCTTAGTTCCCCGGCCAGGGATCGAACCTGGCTCCCTGCAGCGGAAGCTCACTGTCCTAATCACTGGACTGCCAGGGATGTCCCGGCACTTTTTATAAATTATTTTAAAATTACTTTAACAGTGTTTGAGTTTGAGATTATTATTCCCATTTTCTACATGGGGAAGATTATTAACCTGACAAAATTCAGTCAACTAGTAGGTGGTTTAGCTGGGATTAAACTCTAGCAGGACCCCACAGACACACCAGTCCACACACTGCCCTTTAGGGGACCAGGGTAGGGGCCTGGCCTGAGTGGTCAACCCATCCGTTGACCTTTGACCTATGATTTGGCCTGGTGGAGAGAAGGATATCCGGCTAGTCGGATTCTCTCTCAACCTCTCAGGACGTTGCCTCGGAAACCCCAAGAGAAAACAAGGCCACCAGCCCAGGAGCTGAAGCGAGGGATGCACAGTGGGGCCTCGAGGGAGAGCAGGGCTCACAGGGAGGCCCCTGGAAGCAGAGTTTATGAATAAACACAGAACATTCGTCAAAAGGAGCTATGAGGTAAAGAGAAGATGTCGTGACTTGTAAGTGGCCCTTGACCCCGCAGTTCCACTTCTGGGAAGGTACCTCACGGGTGCATGACAAGTGCAGTGAAGGACACACAGCCAGTGGCTGCAGTGTCGTGTGTAAGAGCAAAAGATCCAGCAACTCAAACGCCCATGAAGGGGATGAATGAAGTGTATGCTCCATCTACATAACAGGAGGTCGGCTGGGACTCTTTAAAATGAGAGTGTCTCTCCACTGATATGGGCTGTATTAGTAGGTGAACAAGCAGAAGGAGAAGTGTGGTACGCTGTGCTACGATGCATAAGCATATACATGCTTGTTGTTTGTGCAGGAGAAAACTCTGGAAGGATGCAGAAGAAAACAGCAGTGGTGGTAACCAGTGAGGGTCAGGGACGGTGGCAGGTGCGGGCGCGGGGGGACGGTTGAAAAGACACGTGCTCTTCGAACCACGTCAGGGTATTATTATTATTATTATTTTTTTGGTACGCGGGCCTCTCACTGTTGTGGCCTCTCCCACTGCGGAGCACAGGCTCCAGACGCGCAGGCTCAGCGGCCATGGCTCACGGGCCCAGCCGCTCCACGGCATGTGGGATCCTCCCAGACCGGGGCACGAACCCGTGTCCCCTGCACCGGCAGGCGGACTCTCAACCACTGCGCCACCAGGGAAGCCCCACGTCAGTGTATTATTGATGCTTATCCAAAACTAAGGAACCGAGGGGGCGCGGAGGAGGTTGCAGACGGGGCAGGGCGGCCGGAGAGCTCACACTCCCCCATCTCAGCGCGGCCTCACCCCAGCCCAGCCCTCGGGCTTCAGACCCGTCAGCCCAGCCCCGCTGATCTTTCTGGTCTTCCATTTGCTGAGATTCTGCCTCCCTTCCTGCTCTACGCTATGTCCTTTTAAGAAACACCCTTCCTCCCAACCGGAACAGTGTACGGAGGGCAGCTGAGTGGCCTCCCCTGCGGATGGGCCGGAAGGATGGGGGTCGGAGCTCCAACCTGAAGGAGAGTGGGCCTGGGTCCCCGGAGCGCACCGCCGTTCTCCCAGGAGGGAGTCGGCACCGGCCGGGGCAGCTTATCCAAGGGTCGCAGCTTTTCCTGGAACCCAATCCGTTTCCCCCACCCTGAGAAGGGGCCCACCAGATGGTCTTAGGGACACCATCCGAGTCTGAAGAGAGGCTGGGGGAGAAGATTCCCAGGGCAGAAAGAAGTCCGAGACGGCCAGCCAAGGACAGGAAAGCAAGCGGAGTATGTGGGGTTCGCAGGGTCAGGAAGGGTCAAGGGTGCTCAGAGTCTGAGGAGAGAAACCCCATGGCTCGGGCGTCCTCTCTAACCCAGTGCCAGGCGCACAAGGGCACTTAAATCTGGGTGGGCGGGGTGATGCCGATACCCCCTCGGCTATGCCCCGACGCCCCAGAGCCCAGGGGACAGGGCACCCTCCTCTCACAGAGCAGCCCCTGCCCCGTGCCCATAGACGCACCAGAGAGAAGAGGAGAGGGGCCGGGGGACCCGGAGGCTTCACGGGTGCTTCTTTATCAGAAGGATCCGATCGATATTCACAGCTCGGCGAGCCCGGGGCCCACCCGGGCGGGGTGCACCAGCACAGAGGCCAGAATGGGTCAGGGGTCCCACGGCCGGCGCCGTCCTCACCTACTCGGGCCTGCGGGGAACCGTCGTCAGTTCTCCCCACTCCCCAGCCCTGGACGGGGAAAGCTGGGAAGGAGGTTCGAAGCTCGAGGTGGAGGGGGCACGGCAAAGGGAAGGCCCGCCTGAGGCTCCGTAACCGCGGCCTCGCACCCAGCCCTGAGCAGGGGTTTCCTCACGGTGTGGACAGAGCTGCGCAGGACCCTCTGCTGCAGGCGGTCCGGGGAGAGGGGTGGGCACTGTGAGTGCTCCACGGCAGGACCGTCAGAGGCCAGGGCGGCGGGAACCAGCATCTCCACCACCGCGGCCCCTGGGACGGACTCTTCCCCGTGGGCACCATCTTGGAATATGTCATCAACCCAAAACAAAGGCATCTACATGCATTGAATTATTTGGCTTTTGGTGTTGAGTTTAATCGATGACATACCTATCTTCATAATCTACTGATCACTGCGGAGAGAACCAAGGATTGACACACCGACTTGCAGGAAAGCCAGGCGAACACGAAGAAACTTTACTTCGCCTCTCGTGTTGGGTGAATGTACAACATCTACGAGGCTTTTGAATAATAAAAAGTTCCTGGCAAACACCTCTCCTCCAACCAAAAGGTGGAGCCCTGGACAATGCCCAGCTGGTTGGGAATAGAACACAGACAGCGGTGGGGCTGCCCTCGAGCTTGCAGCCCTGAAGCCCCAGCCCTCCTCGTGGGAGAGGCCAATGCAGGTACGGGTCCCACGACTCCTGGGCTCCAACGCACGGCCGTCCTCCCCCGGCCCACCCAGCAACAGCTCCAACTCCGGGGGGACGGTGGCCACACAGGGAGGGGCCTGGACGACCTCCCAGAAGTCAAGGCTCCTGAAATCACACCCCCTTTTGCTGTCCGTCCCTGGGGCATCTCGGAGAACTCCTTTCTCTCGTAAGAGTCACTGCTTCTCAGCACCAAAGTAGAGCGACCTCCTTCCACGAGAGGATCCTGATCAACCCGGGAGGTGGAGGGACCGGGGTTCTCACATCACCAGCTGACAAATGAATCCCCCACCACCGGCGAGCACCTGCCGGGGCTGGCCCCGTGCCTGGGCCCTGGGGCTCTCCTGTGGCACCAGGGCAGCACGTCTGGCTTCAGAGCCTGGCCTCTGACTTAGAATGAGATTGAAAACGTGCAGGTTCCACCGTGGTCCCCACCTCATCCCTCAACCCCACCTGGTGGCTTTGGCGACTCCCGTGAGAATTTCCACTTCGGGGGGAGGGCAGGGAGACAAGGAGACACTGGGCTGCAGGCCATGTAACTATCAATAGAAGGACCTTCCCAGGTCGTCCTAGGAGCGGAAGCCCTAGGGGGCTGGCTCAGGACCACGACAGCACTCGGGGAGCGCTGGGTCCTGCTGGGTCCCGGATTCCGACTCCCATCCCGACGTGGCAGACGTCGGGGTGCCCTGGACAGGCCTCACCCTCTTCCGAGCCCCGGCTCTCACACCTTATCCTGTATTTGGGGGCAGGGAGGGGGTGCCCTGGTAAAAAGCAAGGGAGGGAGGCCACAACGGGAAAGGCAGAAGGTCCCAGCCAATCTGGGGCGCCCAGGAGTCCCAGGCCTGGGTGACGCTTCCTGCAGCCCAACACGCAACACAAACATCCCCCCAGGCGCTGGCCAGGGGGCTCCCTGTGCCCCCTAGAGGGCAGGGCCTGGGGCACAGAGGGAGGGCCAGGCTTGGGGCAGAAGATGGCAGACGGAGAACCACAGGAACCATAGGAAGGCAGCCGGGAGCCAGGAACCCTCCGTCGTATGAGGGCGGAAGCTTCTCTGGTGGCTGGGAGCCCCTCCACCTGCCCCGTGCCGGGGTCTGAGGCTGGAACACAGGGCAGCAGCCTGCTCCCCACTCTTTTCAGGGCAGGACGAGAGAGACAAGAAGGTCACATCTGGTTGACAGGGTCCAGCTCCCAGGACCGGGCTTTCAGGACTGGTGGCCTCTTGTGATGTCACCAGGTGGTGCAGAAGGGGGCCCCTGGGAGAGACGAAGGCTGGTCTGTGAGACGCTAGTGGATATTCCACGAAAACCCAACCGGCAAACCAAAACCCATTGTTCCATAGTCTGGGGAACTGGCTTAAAGCAAGTTCAACAGATCTCACTGCTGTGGGATTCTCCTGCCTCTTTACCACACTGACGTGCACCCTGAATCTCTAAGAAAGGGGCACAATGTCTTGTTTTCAGAAACTTATTTTCACAGCAGTCTTTTGGGCGGCATATCCGGGACCAGTGGGGCACAGAGCACACGTGCATCCAGTCCCGGAGCGAGGGGAGATGCCCTGGCGGCCCCTCCGTGGCCTCTGTGCAGTCCCCTGCCCATCGCACCTGATCCTGGGCCGCTCGGGCCCCACCCCCGTCACTGTCCTCTGCGCCCCTCATTTCCCGTAAGCGGACAAACGTCCAGACCTCTGGTCCTCAGCCTCAGACACGACAGGGAAGAGCCCAGAGCAGGGCCGAGGGGAAACCAGGCCAAGGCCACACAGTGGTGGCCTGGGAGAGGGGGGGCCGGGGGCGGGGCCAGCTGGTGGGGTTTATTTTACAAGCAGCGTCCTTCACAGAGGGGGCGGGCGGGGAGGGGCGTAGGGGAACGGAGAGGACATTCACAAGTGTGAGGCCAAGGCAGAGCCAGACGCCTGGAAGGCCCCGGCCCCTGCCCGGCACCCCTCTGCTGGCACGGCCCCCTCGGCCCCCGGCGGCTGTCCGCCGTCCACGACCGGTGGCCAGTTCCCAAAGCGAGTTCCCTCTGGTTCCACCAAGTGGCTGCCCTCCGGCCGGGAGCCCCCGGGCTGCTGGCAGGGAGCGAGGGTCACGGAGGTGAAGCCGTAGGTCTCCAGCCCGGGGGCCCGGCCCGCCTCGGAGGCCTCCAGGATGAGCTCCACGTCCGAGAAGGCCACCAGGGCCTGGGTGGAGTCACAGGAGCTCGGCTCCAGCTGACCGGCGGCTGCCAGGGCGAGGGGCCCCGGGACCCCTGGGCAGGGCCGCAGCCGCCGCAGGTCCTCCCGGAAGTGGGGGCTGAAGAGCAGGTAGAGCAGGGGGTTGAGGCAGGCGGGCAGGGGCAGCACCAGAAGCAGCACGGACTTGACGGCCTCGGGGGTGACAGGGGCGAGGCCCAGCGCGGACGCCAGGCTCAGGAAGGCCACGGGGCAGTAGAGGAGCCCGTCAGCGAAGGTGAGACGGGCCACGTGGCGCACGGCGGTGCAGTCCCACACAGCCGCCAGCTCGGCCTCGGGCAGGTCGCGGGAGAGCCTGATGTAGGCTGCGGCCACCACCAGGAAGCAGGAGGCGTTCAGCATCACCAGCGCCGCGGCGAAGCCCAGGGCGGCCGGCCGGCCTTCGGGCGGGGCGTACGGCAGGCAGAGCGGGGAGGCCCCGTACTCACCCACGGAGGCCAGCGGCAGGGCGGCCGCCAGCCCCGCCAGCACCAGGCAGCCCAGGGCCCCCGCGCGCAAGCTGCCCGGGGCCGGCGCCTTCCCACGGGCCCGCACGCAGGTCACGGCCACGCTGCAGTGCACGGCGGCCAGGGTCAGCAGCAGCACGGAGGCCTCGGAGCCCAGCACGGACAGGAAGCCCGCGGCCCGGCAGCCCGGGCCCGACTCCCAGCGGGCGCCATACTCCGCGAACCGGCCGAAGGTCAGCGCGTCCACCGAGGCGAGAAGGCCACAGGAGAGGCCGGTCAGGGTGTTGGCCCCTGCGATGGCCCCCACCACAAACTTGACCGGGGGCAGGGGGCCGGGCCCGGCTGCGGACAGGCTCAGCAGCACCAGCCCGTTGCAGAGCACGGAGAGCAGCACGACGGCCCACACGGCCAGGCGGATGCCCCAGCTCTCGAAGAGGTGCTCGCAGGGCTTGAAGGGGCCTGTGGGAGAGAGGACCAGACTCCAGCCTGGGGCCCCGGGGCTGACACAGCCTCACCCATCTGCAGGGCAGCCCTGCAGGCCACCGGGAGTCTCAGGACTCCTGGTGGGTCTGGGGGAGGAGCGGAGGACACAGAAGGAGGGCTTCTTCCACGAGCTGCAGGGGGTGGACACCAGCCCAGGACACGGAGGCACAGACATGCGAGAAACGCACACACGGTACAGACTAAGGCAGCACGGACCAGCCTTGGGGAAACATCAGGCAGAGCGGCCCTCCCCATGGAGCAGCGTCCAGAAGCGAGGAAGGGACAGGCTGGCCTGGAGGAGCGGCCAGGGCAGTAGCCCTAGGGACAGGCTGGGCCCAACCCACAGAGCGGCACCCAGGACCCTGCCGTGAGGAGCCTGGCCAGGTGGGCTCTCCCTGGTTCCTCAGCCACATCTAATGCTCACGACTGGGTCATAACATCAGAGGGCAGGTGGCTCCTGGGGTTTTCCCGTCTGGTTCTGCACTGGATGGGGGACAGCCTGGCATTGTCCATCTCTCTCCCCAGGCCCTGTCCTCAAACCACCTTGTAACTTTGGACACCTTTGTTTCTTCACCCATTTTGACCTTGGACTCCTGTTCTTCAATGTGCTGATAGGTGGCTTGGAGATTTGAGAGGATTTGTGACAGCTATTTTTTAAACATTTTTTTTCCTGATTACCAAATAGTAGATGTCAATTGTAGAAAAACTGGAAAATGTAACATGGAAAGATTAAACCTGCTTATGATCCTGCTCCTCAGAGAAACTCATCATTTTGCTGTGTTTTCTATCAGTTTTAAGAAATACATATATACATATAGATTTTTTAAACTAAATTGGGACTTTACTGTACATAGTTTCTCATTCTCTCTCTTTTTAAAAATTTATTTATTTGGCTGCGTTGGGTCTTCGTTGTGGTGCACAAGCTTCTCATTGCGGAGGCTTCTCTTGTTGCGGAGCACGGGCTCTAGGTGCGCGGGCTTCAGTAGCTGTGGCTCGTGGGCTCTAGAGCGCAGGCTCAGTAGTTGCAGCGCACGGGCTTAGTTGCTCCATGGCACGTGGGATCTTCCTGGACGAGGGACTGAACCCTTGTCGCCTGCATTGGCAGGTGGATTCTTAACCACTGCACCACCAGGGAAGTCCCATAGTTTCTTATTCTCTTTTTTAAGTTAAAGTTTCATCCTGCACACTTTCCCATATTGTTACATGACTGAAAAACACGTTTTAGGTGTCTGTGCAGTCAATATGGGCGCACCAGAATTTATTTGGCCATTTGTATGTGCTATTGTAAAAGTGAGTGCAAGTTGGATTTTGTCTTTTGGAGCTTCCCCTTTTACGTCATCGCTGCTCATCACCGGTTTTCAGAGGCCTCGTGAACACACACCTGCCCCTCCAGGTGCGCGGGTGCGCTGGTGCGCTTGCCGCTGCGGGCACTAGAGGGCGCGCTAAAGCCGCGAAGCGCGGGGCGCGTGTGCTGCGGGGCCTGGGCGGGGCTGGAGAGCCGGTGAGAGGGACGCTGTCCACTGCCTTCCACTCGTCCGACGGTTCCCAGCCCGGCTCCCGTGGCCGCTGCTGCCTCCGGGGCGGCCTGGGGCTTCGCGCTAAACACAGAGGCTGGGCTGGACCAAAGGGGAATTTTCTTTGTTTCTTGACAGCAAGATGGATTTAGGGGAGACTGAAGGAGGCTTCCTCAGCCGTTAAGGAGCGGACAGTGCTGGAAGGAGCCCCCCGGGACACCCGGTGTTTTACGCCCTGGAGAGGTTTACCTACGAGAGACGGCACCCCTCCTGGGATGGAGTGGGGAGGGATGCAGAAGGGGGCCTTGCAGGGTGCTGCCCCTGCTCGAACTCTCCGGGTCTCAGACGAGCCAGCCCCGCACCCCGACCCTGAGCAGTGGGGTCCCTTCACTGAGAGAAAGTTCCTCCTGGCTGTATCACCTCTGGCGACTCGTAAAGGTCGCTTTGACTCCCCTCCCCTCCCCCTCTCCCGCTCCCCGCAAGCAGCCACCAAAGGGGGACGACAGCCCCTTCCCCAGGAACGACCACAAGAGGCTGAACTCAGAGAAGACTTGGGGCTCCTGAAACGGAGCAGGACGCCGTGTCCTCCCCACCCCCATGTCCTCCGCCTGCCTCTTGTCGGTTTTAACCAAAGAATAAGTTTAATCAGAGAAGCGAGAAAATGCAGAAGCAAAGGAAACAGTCAAACAGGACGAAATAATAATAGTCACTGAGCAAAGTCCAGGACCTCCAGTTCCTCCTCGAGGGCTGTAGATAATATTCTGAGCCATGTCCTTTGAGCTGTTTTATAGATACTGAAACCCGCCCCCGCCAGCTGGAAGAAGTTAACTACATGATGAACAGATTGTAGCCATGACATAAGCTGTCACAATTCTGAGAACCGGCCTCAAGAAATGGGAACAAACCGACCCTGGAACTGAAGCCTAACTGTACTTAAAAACAATCAGGATGACGCTGATCAGACCACCAATGACCAATTTCAAGATGACCGTCAGAGCTGACTGTGCTGTCTCTGCATGTAGCCCCCTCCCGCTGCCTATACATCCCTGAAACTCCCCCGTAAAAGCTCTTGCCCACTGGTTTTTGGTGGGGGGAGTCGGCCTTTGGACATGAGTCCACCCCCACCCCCAGGTTGCCAGCCTCCAAAGTAAAGCAAACTTTCCTTTCCACCGACCTTGTCTCTCGAGTATTGGCGTTCAAAAGGCGAGCAGCTGGACCCCACTTTCCATAATGCTCCTTCCCCAGTCCCTGCCCTCCCCACCCCGAGGCACCCCTCTCACCTGGAACAGGGCTGCACTGGACAGTGGGGTGTGGCCTGGGGTCCTCCATCTCCAGCTGGAGCTCGTCTGGGTCCACATCATCTTAAGGGAGACCAGAAACTGGCTCAGACCCTGGTCTTGGTGTGGGTCAAACCCCACCTTTCTCCCAAACCCCACCCCTCTGAGATGTTGTCCCGACTCGTCTGCTGGGCACGGGGCCTCCCAGTGGCCCTGCACAGGTGTGTCTACCCTCGGGGGCAAACCTCTGGTCAGCTCCCTATCATCCGCCTGTGGCCCTTTACGCCTAAGACCTGCTCTTCCTGTAACTCAGACACCGAGTGCCCCCATGTCCTCCCAGGCAGCCGCACAGAGCCAGGGGAGGCTGCCCTGCTGGTGGGGGCCCTCCACACGGGCCGGCCCACCACTGTGACCCCGTGTCCAGCTGGGAGCCCTGCACACCGCAAAGGACAGAGCAGCAAGCGGGATGTGCTCGGAGGAGGTGGACCAGGGACGGTGACGACAGCCGAGCCGCTGGGGGTGCTGGACTCGGGAAAGGCAGGGTGAGGGGAGGAACGCCGTCCTCAAACAGCTGCTGGCCTGCAGGCATCATTACACCCCGACGTGGTGACGGTCCCAGATGGCAGAACCAGCATCAACAGACGGGTCACAGAAGGAGGCAAATCGTGATCCAGAGGGAGAAGTTCTGGGTCTTCCTACACAAAGAAGTTCCCAGCATCAGAGTGTCCAACAGAGAGGTCCCGTGTGCTGAGCGTAGGACCCTGTTGCTGGGCGTTGGGCACAGGCCGGGGGCATGTGGGGTGGACGAGACGCGGCCCTGCTCTCGAGGAGCCGTGGGCACGTACGCTGCACCCACGAGGTCACCTGGCGCCAGAGCTGGGGCTCCCCCAGCTCTCATCCTCCAGGCCCCACGCCGGCAGAGTCCTCATCCTCACCAGCTCACTGATCCTCCCCACAGCTGCAGGAAGCAGGCAGCCCCGGGCATCATCGGACAGGTGAGGAAAGCGAAGACCTTGCCTTGGGTCTCACAGCCAGTGAGCGACAGAGCGGAACTCAGACCAAGCCTCGCTGGGCCTCAGAAACAAGGTCGGGGGACGGGGAGGCGGTTGGGGGAGCTTTACAGATGCACGCGGTGTGCGTAACTGGAGAGATGGAGAGACTGGAGAGACTGGAGCAGGAAGTCCCCAGTGTGAGAAGGGCGCTTCTCTACTGCATTAGCAGACAGACTAGATCATCTTTAACCATCCTTCCAATTCTAAGTCTAGGCTCTGCGATTCTGTTAGTCTGAGAAAACAGGATTAGAAAGGCAAATCCCTTGTTAAAGAAACTCCAAAACGTGTTTAAATCAAATGGCATTATTTTCCTTATTCGCTCTTGTGCTGTTTCTTAAACCAGGGCCTGCAATCTCCAGAGGGGTGTACATCTCAGGGGCCATAAATTCTTTAAGAATATTGAAATGATAAATGATAACTAAACCAGTTTACAGTTTATAAAGACGAAACTCTCTTTTGCAGCGATAATTCATCACTGGAAGATCCCCCTCGAGGCTTGTGGGATCTTAGTTTCCCTACCAGGGATTGAACCCCGGGCCCCTGGCAGTGAGAGTGCCGAGTCCTAACCACGGGACCGCCAGGGAGTTCCTGGAAAGTTTCTGCAGTTGGGTTGGGGTAGGCGGGCGAAACTGCCTCTCCTGGAAGGTTAGGGAGCCGGGCCAGTGGGCTCTCCACCTTGTACAGGCCAGGCCCAGGCAGGCGACCGTTTGTCACACTTGTCCCCGCCTTCAGCTCACATGTCTGCTTCCTGTGTGGAGCCTTCCTCCCACTTAAAGGGTAAACAGTTCAGTTGGGAGCTTTCCCTGGAGGCAGGGAGGCCCTGTGGAGCTGCCCGTGGCCTGGGCGCTGTTGGGTGGGCAGGGGGCCGGGCTGTGCCACAGCCTAGCATTCCATCCCTCGCCACCTTTCCTGCTCTGTAGAACGGAGCTCAGCAGTGCTTGGAAATCAAAATGCACGGATGAGATACAAGAGCTGAGGCCTGTGGACTCCGTCTGAGGCTGTAAGGTCACAGCCAACGTGCTAAGGACCGTTCTTCACCGAGGGGGAAGTGGGATATGGCTGTAGCCGCGGCCCTGGTGCCGTTATGGCAATGGCCGCCCACCATCCCGACGCCCTGTGGTTCTCCCAGACTCTGGCCTGGTGGAGTTTCACTTTCAGGAAGGAAGGTTTCCACTCCTTCCATCCCTGCGGAGTGGACGGCAGACATCCAGGCCGCCCCGGGGAAGCTGCTGCCCCTGCCGCGCTCACGCTCTCCCGGGAGGGCTCCCGTCCCCTCCGCCGGCCCACGGTGACCTCCTGGGCTCCCAGCTACACTCCTGCGTGTCTGGCCAGAGGCCCCTCCCTGAGTAGCCACCGTGGACGGAGGGCACACGCTTCCGTCTGCGGGATCTTCAGTGCTCCCGATGGCCTGTGGGGCGCGAACGCCGCTCCCAGTTTACGGATAAGAAACGGAGGCTCCGCAAGGCCTTGTCCATGGTGACCCAACCCGTGAATGGTCTGGTGGAGTTAGAACCTGGGTCCGTCTACACTGGCGTGAATGTTCTTACGTGTTTAGATCTGATCTTTCTGTTTAGCTTCTGCACTGACACATTGTGAAGACGGAGTTAGAGACTGAAGGGAAACCCCAGAGTCGGGGCCTTTCCCCTCCCTCCTAATTCTGCTCGTGCTCTGCGACAGGGGGCGGGCCACGAAGACCTTCTCTCTGCCCTTCATCAGAGACCCCAGCCCGGAGGTGTTCCGCTCTGGCCTCCCCAGAGGCCCCCGGGCACCGGGGCCTCTGAAGTCCCTGGTGAGACGGTGGGGCAGACGGCGGGGGCAGCAGTGGCCCCCAGCTGCTCCTTTTGGCTCTGAGACACAGCGTGAGAGGACCCTTTTCCAGAAGCAGGTTTAATCTAATTGATTTAGCCTGACCCCGCCTGGCTCGGGCTGATTGGAAAACGCTGTGTGCTCTGAGGACGCCCGCTGCAGGGCTCACGTGGCGGGGCGGGGGGCACCGTGGAGGAGCTGCGGCCCACGAGGCCCACCAGGACAGGGCTGTCCCGTGAGCCACGGCCTGGGGAGCGCCCTGGGGGCCACAGAGGGCTTGGCAGGCGGGAGGCCTGCCTGTTGTCAAGGTCAGCGCCACCCTTGTGTCCCCGGGCCTGCGGGACAGGCGTGATCAGGGGCAGCCCCTCCCTGGGCCCCCGGCAGCCCCTGCCGGCTCCCCTCGGGGTCCTGCGCCTCCTCCCTCCCGGCACCCCCACGGCCCCCCAGGGTCACTCACAGCGGCTCTCGGCTGGGCCGGCAGGGAGGCCCAGGGGCCTTTTGGGAGCGTCCCGGTCGTCAGGGTGAGGGCCCTGGGGCGCCCGTCGGCCCAAGGCCTTGAAGAAGCCAGGGCAGACGCCGTAGGAGCAGCACTGGTAGGCGTAGGGCACCTCCAGGGTCCTGGGGAGTGGGGGAGACGGCCACCTTAGCCACGGTCAGAGGCCCGGCAGACCACAGCTGCCCTCCAGCCCCCGAGCGCCCTGCTGGAGGCCTCCCGCCCACGGCCTCCCAGGCTTCTTCCTCAGGGCCGCCGCCTGCCCGCTGCCCCCCAGGGCTCTGAGTGCCGTCCAGCCTCGTCCTCCCTCATCTAGAGGCCTGAGCCAGGCTCCGACGGGGAGCAGCTAGGCCACGCAGCCTGGGAGCTCTGCCCCTCCGGGCGGCCCTCCTCTTCCCCTCGCGAGGAGACAGGGTTCTCCTGGCCCCTCCTCACCCTTGTCCTCCATGAGGCCTGCGCCCCGTGCCTCTGGGCACGTCAGAGCTGGGTCGGTGCCCTGCGGGTGAGGCCGGACCCCCACTGCTTTGCAGCAGAGCGTGGGCCACACGGGCTGAAGGAGGCCTGGGGTCCTCGGCCCCAGCAAGGGCTGAGCAGCTGTTTTCTACTCATCAGCACCCTGGGCTTGGCCCTGATTCCAGGCCCGGAAGCTGCCCAGGTAGGCAGGGGGCCTTTCCCCCATCTTACCTCTGTCCTCGCCGGGGTCCCCCAGGGCTGGGATTGGGAGAGGTCCCCCAACGCTCCACGGGGATGAGGAGAAAGCGGCCCTCCCCACTCAGGCTTGGCCAGACCCTGGGCCTCCAGGCTTTTCTCGGGGTGAGGCCCTGGGCTTTCTCCTGTCCCTCCCGGCCTGGCCACTGCCCTGAGGCAGACTTCTGTAGGTGTGGGGACGGGAAGCCTCACCTCAGTTTGGGGAAGCTGTCCTTGGGGAAGGCCTGGGACAGAGCCCAGTTCCCTTTGAGCTTCAGATGCACCAGGCCCCCAAGCCCGGCCAGGGGCAGTGTGGTCAGCTGGTTGTCCGTCAGGTCCCTAGGATAGTGGATGGTCAGGGTCACTGGCAGTCAGGGGGTGGCTGGAGGCAGACTGTGCAGAAGGCGTGGCCAGTGTGCCCGGGATGGGAGCCAGAGGAGAGGAGGGAAGGAAGGCTCGGCAGGAAGGAGCACGGATGCCGGGCAGGGGCGGCAGGGTGGCCAGGGCTCCGTTGTCCCCCACTCGTGGGACCTCGGGGGCCAACTACACGGGGCTGTTGGAGGTGACGCCACGCCATCCCAGCTCCTGGGTAACATAGCTGCTCAGCCACAGCTGCTGGGCCCCGTCTGAGTCCTACCGGAGTCCCTGTCCACCCCACCAGGGCATCCGCCTGCTATGCCGGCCCCCGGCCCCCTGCTCTTCTGAGGACGCGGAGGCCAGAGCTGGGACTGAACAGCGCGGCCGTCTGGCCACACGCAGGGGTTCGGTCACCCGTTCTGTTTCAGGGCCAGCTTAGTAGCCGGAGGTGGAGATGTGCATGGCTCCCCCTGGAGAAATATCAGAAGCAGCCAGGCCTCCAAACCAGACAGCGCGGCCACAGACCGGCAGCGTGGAAGCGGCCTGGGCTGGGTGTCAGGGAACCGGGCCCCGTCACCAGCTCCCCGTGAAGCCGAGGCGTGTCGCAGGTCTGCCCGAGCCTCAGTGGCCTCATCTTTCAAAGGGATAAAAATACCCATCCGAGCACCGTGGCGGAAGCAGAGTGAACGGGCGGGAAGCAGAGGTGAGAGCGTGGCCCGCAGCCCAGAGAGCAGGGCCGTGAGCGCCGGGGTCCCGGCCCCCTGAGTGAGCACCCACCTCCCGCAGGCCAGGGAGCACCTGAGAGGTGAGGGGCAGGGCTGCAGTCTCCGGTAGACGCGCCTTCAGGACGTGGTGGAGAACAGGCACCGCTGTGCGCGGTGGCCCCGCAGGCCCCTCCTGGCGCTGATGCACGACCCTGCAGCGGCCCCACCCGCTCCCTGGTCACACCCCGGTGGTTTAGGGACCTGGCTGCCCGGGGGCTGAGGCTGCGTGTGGTGCTGCAGAGCTTGCAGGGGTGGCTCCTGCTCATCAGGCCCACGTCTGTCCAGGGGGCTGGGAATGCCGGTTAGGCTGGAGCCACGTCCCCAGCATGTGTGGCCGACACCCACGCGTGTCCCACCCCAGGCCAGGCCCTCCTGCCCCTGCTGGGCAGCCCACAGGCCCATGGTGCTCCAGCACCCAGGAGGAGAGGACAGTGGACACTCACAGCTTGACCAGGGAGCGCAGGGTCGCGAAGGCCTCGGGGTGGATGGACCGGATGGCGTTCCAGCTCAGGTCCCTACGGGCAGAGGACGTGACAGGAGGGGACAGTGACACATGGAGGACCCGTCGTTCTTACCCTGGGTCACCGACACGTGTGCCATGATGCGGGCATGCAGGGAGGCTGCCCCCCTGGGTGCTGGGGGTTCTCATGGGGCGCAGGCGTGCAGGGAGGGTCCCCCCACCCTAGGTACTCACAGGGCCTGCAGGGAGGTCAGCTGGCGGAAGGTGTCAGCTCTGATTTCCCAGATGTGGTTGTGCTGGAGGCCACTAGGGCAGCGAGAGAAGCTGTATGAGCCCAGAGGCCCAGACACTGCCCCCACCCGGACCCCACCCACTGGGAGGAAGAAAAGGACCCAGCCCGCAGAATCACCAGAATTAAAGGGAGCATGGGGGATGTGGCTGCCTTGGGTAAATGGGTCAGGAGACAAAGCTCCAAAGCCGTCCCTGTGGCCCCAAGGGGCGTGAGCTTCCAGGGCTCCCACTGGCCCTGGCTCCCAGCCCTGCTGGCCTCGCTCCTCAGGCCCTCCAGACCCTAGTCCAGCAGCATAATGCTGCCCGGCCCCTGGCGGCCCCCGACGGGCCCAAGCTGGGGGGCAGAGCTTAACAGACTGGAGTCTGAGCGGGAGATGGACCCTGGGCCTTGGCGAAGGTGCAGACCCTCCTGCCTTCAGTGTCAAGGCACCAGCACAGGCCCTCACGCCCCCGACCCTGCCTGGTCCCAGGGCACAGACACGGAGGGCCGGAGGCCCTGTCACTTGGGGCAGCAGGAGCTGGGTGAAGGGAGCTTGGAGAATCTGTGAAGTGGTTTCGGTCCCCGTGGAACCTGCAGCCCAGGTTTCCCTCCTGGATACGACTGTGCGTGTGTGCTTATGGAAACCGAGAGCCTGGGCACTTCCAGTCCCCCACGGCCACCCCACGTCCAGCCCACCTGCCCCTCCGCTGGCCCTAATCACTGTCACGTTTCCTGTTGCCTTGACCCCCAAGGAGCCGCCTCGAGACCCCTTTTGGGCACCATCTCCTGGGCTGTCACTACGAGTCATGGCCTGTCCCGGCCTCTGCCGAGCTCCCAGCCCTGACCTCAGGGTCAGCAAGCCCAGGGAGGGGAAGGTCAGGGTGCTTGTTGACCCCGCCCTCAGGCCCAATGCCCCAGACTCACATTTCCTCCAGCTTCTGACACCCGTGCAGGCTGGGCAGCCCCTCGATCTGGTTGTGAGACAGCTCCCTGGGGAGAGGAGACCGGGCTGGTGAGGGGAGCTGGGCCTCAGGGACACGGCTGTGGACCTCCTCACCCCAGGCACTTCCCTCCAGCTCCCCGCTGGGCCCCTCCTCTCTGCGGGGCCTGGATGGGGCTGCCTCATCCATATGAAGGCCCAGGGGACCCTGGGAGGGCCCCAGGGGTCAGGAAGCAGGAGGTGAGAGGGGCACGACAGGGCCACACCGGGACGAGCCAGCTGGCCGAGGCTGCCCAGGCGGTACCACTGTCGCAGTACGAAGCCGACGCCTCTGGGGATCCCCCGGCCCAATCCCTCACCCGGCTGAGGCACACAGAGGGGCCAGGACCTGCCCGTGGACACACAGCCTGTCGGTGGCAGGCTGGACACCCACCCAGGTCTGGCCGTGCACATCTTGAGCCAGGGGCTGGGGTCCATGGTGAGCACCTCAGACCCGAGTGAAACTCAGGGGAGAAGAAACTCCCTGCTCCCCACGGGACACGTTAAGCTCCTCTGTGGTCCCTGTGTAGACTGGGGTAACCTATTAGAGCCACTTTAGGGGGACCTACGACGTGCCGGGCGCTTCCAACCCTCCTAAATGAGCCCTCGTTTTGCAGATGAGAAACCGGAGCTCAGAGACACAGAGGGGGAGCCGGGGTTCACCGGCGGGAACTGGCAGAGCTCGGCCTCCGCCCCGGCTCTGACTTCACAGACCGAGGCTTTTCCCCGAATGGGAGAGGGCAGCCCAGCCCCTCTCGGGCAGGTGTCAGCCCAGGCTGCCTCTCTCCAGGAAGAGAGTGACCAGGGGACAGAGGCCAGAGGGGCCTTGCCCGGCGGGAGGGCGCGGGAGGCACTCACAGGACACGGAGCCTGGGCAGCTTCTGGCACATCCCCAGGGGGAGCCGCCGGAGGCCCGCACGGGCCAGGGTCCTGAGGGGAGAACGGAGCGGGGCTGGCACCG
Organism: Mesoplodon bidens; assembly: GCF_964165515.1. Classification (NCBI taxonomy): domain Eukaryota; kingdom Metazoa; phylum Chordata; class Mammalia; order Artiodactyla; family Ziphiidae; genus Mesoplodon; species Mesoplodon bidens. The sequence goes on from NC_138177.1 coordinate 1,300,281, forward strand.
ACCCGGGCCCCGCCGTCCCCGGCCCCTCCCCCCGCCTCCCCTCTGGCCTGACGCTGACGTGGGAGCACAGAGCTGACACAAGAGAAGTGGGGGGCACGGGGCGGGGGGCTGCAGGGAGAGACAGGAGGAGGTGGGTTGGGGTGGACAGAGGGGCATGGCCGGGCACCGCCTGGCAGGCGGTCCTGCAGCCAGACCCTCCCGCCCTCCCCTTCGTGTCCCCCCACCCCCCGTCTCCTGGTGTCACCAGCAACACAGGGGCCGGACCCTTTTCTGCTCCTTGTAGGGGAGGGGGCCACGCGCAGGCCATGGATGGAAACTCCAGCCCCAGTGGGGCCCTGGGAACCAAGCCCAGAGCCCGTGCCCTGTGCCTGGGGCAGGGAGGATGCCGGGGCACCCGGGGCAGGGCAGTGGGCTGAGAGCAGGCTGCAGAGCGGCCGGCCTTGGGACAGGGTGCTCCGGGGAGGACGTGAGGCCAAGGTCATCCTCGGGAAGCTACCACTTCCCTCGTGGACAATTATTTTTCCAGCGCTGGGTGTTGGCGCGACCCTTCTGCTCACTCTCTTACAGTGAATCGAGGGCCTGCTGTGCTCTCACCCCTCCCTCGCCAGGACAAAGTGGAAACCAGGAGGCACAGGAGGTGGCTGTCACAGCCCCCCTGCCACTCCCGGGCCCTCCGTGCACCTCGGCTTGTGGTTAGGATCTCCGAGAAACCCCAGGCTGGGAAAGCGGGGAAGAGCAGCCCCTCCCCTGAACCAGCTGCCAGCCTTGGGGGAGCGGCCATGGGCCCCGGGGCAGCCTCTGGGCCAGGCTAGAAGCCACAGCAGAAGGCCAGACAACGGGGACCAGAGTCTGGGGGCTCTGGGGGGCGACGGGGGATTGGGCGGCCAGCGTCCACTCACAGGATCTCCAGACTGGTGGTGCCTTTGAGATCTGGGAACCCCTGGATGTCCGTGGCACCGTTCAGAGATCTGGAGATAGAGCACCAGGTGCTGAAGGGGGGTCAGCCCTCAGGGACACCCCCACAGGGACCCCATCTTCTGGGGACACTGTCCTTCCCCGACCTCCCTCCAGTGACCCCAGCTGCTCAGGCCCTGGTGGAGGCTGGACGCCTAGCAGGGTCCAAGCTGCCATTTCCTAGGTCAGCTCCACCCAGCCTGGCCCGGACAGAGCCGGTCACCTGGCCCCCAGCCACCTGGCCACCCAGCCACCCAGGCCCAGTGCGCACAAAACACAGGCAGGGACCGTGGGACTCGCCCCGTGTGAAAGGCAACAGCTTGAGTGCTTCTGGAAAGGTGTTTGTCTGCTGGGGTTGCTCGTTGGAGCCGGGAAGCGGGTCTCCCCTAAGTGTCACCTGCCGGGGTTTCCCGCCGTGGTCACCCCACCTCGGGGGACCATGCGGGCCTGCAGGTGACAGGAGCCCAGCAGGATGGGTGCCGCCGGATCCTGAGGAGGACCCTGGGCTCGGGCCTGAGCAGGAGAGCCCGGGGTCCACCGATGAAACATACGGATGGTGCCAGCCTCAGGGGTGAGAGTGGAGCACACGGGAAGGTGGAGCTTGTGCCCCAAAAGACTCAGGGGCATCCCTGTGCTGCTGCGTGTAGAGCGTCACCTGCAGGAGGTTTTCTGAAGACGTTGCACTCGGGACAGGAATTGAAAGAGCAGGAGAGATGAGGATGCCTTTGGGTGTCCAAGAGTCACAGGGTGTGGCTCCGGGGGCCCCGGAGAACCAGCACCTTGTCAGGTTGTTGCTCCTTCAGCTATGTGAGCAGGACCCTGACTGGGCGGGACTGGCGGGCGGGGGGTGGTGCCAGAGGGCAGGGGGAGGCACCAACTCACAGGGTGTGCAGCCTGGGCAGGTACTGGAACGCCGACCTCCCCACGAACTGGATCGGGTTGTCATAAAAGTGTCTGCAGGAAAGACACCGAAGCCCTTCATTTGCCCTCCCGGCTGGACCGAGGCAGGGGTCTGCCCTCCCCTCCCCGTGGGGACCAGCACGCAGGGAGCCCCTTCCCGTGGGGACCAGCATGCAGGGAGCCCCGCTCCAGTTCCGCCTGCCAACCCCGTCCTCCCCCAGCGTGCGTCAGGAGCAAGGACTCACATCGTCTGCAGCAGAGGGTTCCCCAGGAAGGCCTTCTCGGGGATGGCCTTGATGTTGTTGTTATGGAAACCCCTGGGGGATGACACGGGGCGTCAGGAGGATGCGGAGAGCCCGTGGACGGGGACAGGGGGCCCAGGACGCTCTCCAACAGCCAGGCAGGAAGGCCGTGGGCCCAAAGGGACATCAGCCTGGGGACCCCGGTTCCACATCTGCCTGTGACTTTCCCTCTTTGCTCAACGACCCGTGGAAAGGAGAGAGGGTGAGCCTGGGCGGAGGGGACTGTGAGAGCCACTCAGGGGAACAGGCTGGGCCCAGACCCCAAGGAGGGCAGAACCCTGGAGGTCCCCAGGAGGGAGCTGAGGCTGCATGGGAGGAGGAAGTGCAAAAACAGGGGCCCCCGGAGGAGAAGTGGTCCCCAGATGGAGCCAGGCTTGGCCTCAAGGCCCTGAACTGAGGAGCGGAGCCACGGCAGGGAGTAGGGGGGCACAGGGGGGACACCCGTGACTGTGGAGGAGAAAAGGGGGCGAGGCCCCCACCGGGCGTCCAGGCTCTAGAAGCCGGGAACAGTGCATCTGGTTATCGGGGAGAACAGTTCCAAGTAAATGCTGGACTGAAAAGCACAATCCATGCCCCCTCTGTCGGCCTTTTTTCACCAGCGACCCCTGGTTTCTCTGTGTCTTCCTGGCCTCTGCGACCCCTCCCCCCTCCCCTCATCACTTCCACGCTCATTCACGAAATTCACCTCCAGCCAACGCCCACCCAGCCTGCTTTGTTCCATCAATGCTCCTGCATGAATTCGCTCATCACACGTGCCTGATCACCCGCTTCGTGGCCGGTGTTGAGCCGAGCTCCGAGGGATTCAGAAGTTTACAAGACAGAGGCCCTGTCCTCAAGCTGCTTCTCCCAACAGACGTGGACAGACACACCCCACGCGTGTGCCTTCCTGCTGCTGCTACCCCAGGGATCTGCTCTCTCCCCAGAGCTTACATCTCCTGCTCCCAGGCCTCTGCACGCCCTGCTCCGTCCACGCCCTACAGACCGAGCAAATCTTCTCCCTGCCTTTCCCCGCTCCAGGGGAGAGGCAGGCCTTGGTGATTCGCTGGCAGTGGAGGCCGTGCAGCTGTTCCTCACGCGGACCCTCCCCTGCAGCTGCTCCAGCTCCCCACCTGCTGCCGGGCGTTCACACTGTCAGCGTCTAGACCAGGTGAGGGGGAGGCACGGGGCTGGTGCTGAAGGCCCCGGGCGGCAGTGAGAAGAGATTCCGCGCTGCCTGGAGGTTTGCGCTCTGGTCTAAACTTCCGCTGCCTTACCTGGTCCCCCTCAGCTCCACGGCGGCCCCTCCTCCCCGCAGGCTGGCTTCCCGCTGGCTCAGCGTCCCCCCTGCCCACTCGCTGTCCCACCGGGTCTTCGTCTCCACTGCTCTTCCTCCCCCACTGTCGCCTAAAGCCCGTCCACCCTTAAGGCTCATCTCAGACATGTGAGCGCACAGCGCTCCTTCTGTGCTCTCTGGACGCCCAGACCGCTTTAGCTGAGATTGTCTGATCTGGGGTCGGAGTTCTCTGCCGGCCCTGCGCTGCCCTGTCCTGCCCCTGTACCCTGCACCCTCCACAGGCCTGAAGCCCCAGGGGACGGCTGGTGTCTGTCTCACGCCTGCTTTGCATTTAGCAGGAGCAAATGCATTTTAGAATAAAACGAGCAGTGGTCCCCGCTGCCCCACTGGGACAGGGGACTGAGGACGGACCCCAAGGCACAGACCAGCCCCCCGCTCTTGTCCCCTTACATCCTGGACACATCCAGCCAAGACAGGGGGGTGCCAGGCAAGCCTAACAGGCGGGGCTGGGCCTTGCTCTCCCCAGGCTAGAAAGGCCCAGCTCCGCGGATGACTCAGCCCCAGAGATGCTTGGAGCCCAGCAGCGAGGCCTGTGACTGCTGATCTGGGAGGTCGGGACCTCGGGAGATGAGGGTGTGGGGGGCCCTTGGGCACAGAGGACACCCCAAACCCCACAGAGGAGCTTACAGTTCCTGCAGGCAGCCCAGCGTCCGGATGGCCACGGGGAACTCGTGCAGCTGGTTGTAATTCAGGTCTCTGGAAAGAAGGCAGGACAGTCGCTGGAGGGCAGTCCCCAGGGCGTGTCAGAGGCTCCGGGAAATGGACGCTGGCTCTGGGTTGGCTGGAGAGAGGGTCTGCCAGCCTGCTGGGCCCAGGGCCAATGTCCGGAACACACTTTGGGCTGTTCCTCTCCCATCGCTGCCCCCAGACCTCGGGGGGGGGCCTTCCCGGCCACGGACCTGTTTTGAGGGGACACTTAGGGGTGGATAATGGAACCAACTCTCTCCAAACGGCCTCCCGGGCTGAGGAGAGTATCTCAAGGCTTTGGAGACACCAGTGGATGGGGAGGGGGCCTGGGGAGAAGGGGGCAATTTTTAACACCTTGTCACCGGCACGAGGGATTCTGGAAGCTTCCTCAGGTGACCATCTTGGCTATCTGTGGCCTCTGCTCTCGTCTTTTGCAAAAATGGACAGGACGTCTTACCTTCTGGTGGTGGCGTGACAGCTAATCTTTCTCTCACCCTTTCCTGCATTTCCCCCTTTTTTTAAACAGTGAACATATATCATGTGTATAATCAGAAAACATTGGAGGGACGTCCCTGGTGGCGCAGTGCTTAAGACTCCACACTCCCAATGCAGAGGTCCCGGGTTCGATGACTGGTCAGGGAACTAGATCCCACGTGCACGCCGCAACCTAGGAGCCCGCCTGCCATGACTAAGACCCGGCGCAACCAAAGAAAGAAAGCAAGAGAGAGAGAGAGAGAGAGAGAGAAAATATTGGAAATGATGTTGAAAAGTGATAGCAACCCAGGTCGTCGAGGGTATGGGGAAACAGCGTTCCAATAAACCCTCAGTGGGAATTTAAATGTGCACAACCTTTTAGGCAAAATCTGACAGAATCTTTTCAAATGAGGAGGTGTACGCTGAGTCACTCCACTTCCAGGAATTCAACCCACAGAAGAGTCTGCAGCCAGGGGTGCAGATATCTGTAAAAGGAGGCTCATCACAGCAGGGCCAGGCGTTGTGCCCTTCACGGCGCTGCGGCTAAGGGCGGGAGGAGACGTGCAAGCGACCAAGAGCAAAGCTGATCATCCTCGGAGGAGACTGAGAACCCCGCCAGAAGAGGGGTGCGCATTTTGAGGAGTGGAGACTGGGAATGGGGGGTGGGTAAGAGCGACAGGGGCTTTTAGAGGATGTCCCCCCCCCCGCCCCCACCAAGAGACTTCAGGACGGATGTTGGCTTTCAAAGCTGTAAAGCTGGCTTCTGTCTCACTCGGTAGCCAGTGCCTCGGCCCTACGTAGGATGCGCCTGATCTGGGGGTGCCATCCTGGCACCTCTACACGCCGGTGGCTGTGAGCCAGGCTGGGACCTGGGCCCCTTTGCTGCAGTGCTGGCACCTGGACACATCTCTCCTCGAGCCACAAAATACAAAGAAACTGTGTGGGACTAAAAATAACTGTGTGCGTGCACAGTTGGGGCAAATTCTGGACAAAAGATGCAAATAGACCAAAACACCCAACTGCCTCTTCTGAAGAGCCTGGAGCAAAAGCAGAGGGTCGGGAGCAGAAGCAGGGGACTGCGCATGCCTCCTGCACACGACACCACCTAAGGGTGGGCAAAACACGTAAGCTACCCCTCTGGCCTGACCTCTGGACTCAACCCTAGCCTCACCCCACAAAAGGAAGAAGCTCGCCCCCTTTCAGAGAGCGGGTCAGCTCTCTGAAACAAGGGAACCTGTTGCTTGTTCTCGCTCCCCACTGCTGCAGCAGGGGCCCCAGTAAAGCCTTGCCTGAGTTTCTTGTCTGGCCTGATCAATTTCTATTGCTAAAGGAAGCCAAGAACCCTGGTCGGTAACAGCTGGAGCACAGGGTCCCTGCTCTGGCAGGGGAGGGACGGCTCAGGTGCAGTGTCCTCTGGAGCCCCCAGGATGACCCCAGCCCACCTTTTCGGCCTTTGAAAGCCACCCTTGCCCTGACAGCTCTCATGAGGCCATCCAGTGCCAGGACAGGGCCACAGGGAGGCCCTTTAATTAGTGACTTGCAGGTTTTGTGGTACATACAGGTCAACACAGAGACAGTGACAGATTCCTCTACATGGCAGGGTCATGACACCTAACAGTCCACAGGCAGAGCCAGGCGCCTGGCCCAGGGGCCAGAGGGGCAGTGACAGTCGAGCTGGGTAATTGGCCCCTGACACACACACACACACACAGACACAACTCCCGGGTTCCGCTCAGACCCCCCTGGTGACCTCGGGGAACCCCTGCTCTGCTTTGCTCTGCCCTGTCCTTTAGGCAACCAGACACCTTCCCCTCCTGTGTGCATACCTGGACTCGCTCAGAGAGGCCCCCCAGGCCGCATGAGGGGAAGGTGGGCCGAGGGCAGGGGGTTTGCAATGCACCTTCCTGAGACCAGAGGTGCTGCAGGAGTTGGCAGATTCCTGGGGTTCTACAAGGAGCGGCAGAAGGTGCCTGGAAGATCGGGCCGAGAGGGTCAGGGACGGAGGCAGAGGCGGGGTAGGTGAATTTTTTTCTGACCTTAGATTGTGCAAACGATTCACCCTCCCGCCCCAACGTCTCCAAATCCAGAGCCCCCTTCAACCTGGCTCAGCCCATTCAGGAACCCTCCTCTGCTGCCCCAGGAGAACTAGACTTCCCACAAGTAACATGGGAGCATCTTCGCTCAGAAGTCTTAATACTGCAGCATCATCTTCAATGCAAAGGCCCGCCAGCTCTGGCCCCCGAGCTTTTGCTCACAATTTCATCCGCCTGGGACGCTCCGGGCATCGGCACGGCTACTCCCTCCCTTCCCTCAGGCCTCTGCCCAAATCAGCCCTCTTCAGGAGGCCCCCTCTGACCCGCTGGCTGTTCCCTTGCCCTGTGTGGTCGACTGGAGGTGGCCCCGAGTCTCATCATGTGGCAGCAGAAGTGAATCAAATCATCACATCGCACACCTTAAACTTACACAACGTCGCATGGTCGATTACAGCTCAATCAAGCTGCCTGGAAAAGTGGCCCGAGTCCCCTGCAGCCTCGCCATCCCAGCTCCTAGAGACTCGGCAGTGCCCAGCAGAAGGGGGTGGAAGGGACATGGGGCCACCCCGTCCTGAGTCACAAGAGCCCTCATAGCCTCTGCCTCCTCTGGGACGGCCCTCACCACGTGTGAGAGCCCGGCTGGCCTCCCGCAGGACGAGGGCTGCGTGGAGAGGGCGGGTGGCCGGCACCAAGGCCCCATGCGCCCTGGCTGAGCCCCAGCGGAAGGCAGCTTTGGGACGGGCCCGCGGGACAGCTCCGCAGAAAAGTGGCCAGCACACAGGTTCACGAGGAATCACAAATGTCGCCTTAAACCACGAAGCTTTAAGGTGAGTTGTATGCGGCAGTAACAACGAGATACCCTGCTTTCTTTTCCCTCATGGAACATGTTGACATCTGACAGATATCTGTTGACTTTCTTCCCACCAAACTGGAATGAAAGTTCCTTGAAAACAAACACTTTGCTGTTTTCTAATTGAAACCCCACAAGGGTCCTGGCACAGAGCAGCCGCTCAACGAACACTGTTGTCTGAGTGAGTCAGTGAAAGGTCTAGACAAGTTGATTAATGAGAAACATTAATGGACTCTTACAGGAATCTGGAGTATTCGCGGGGACAGCCTTAAGATGCCGAGGCTGATGTCAAGAGGCACCAGACAGTCCTGAGCGGTACCCTCAGGGTTGCCCGGGCCCAGCTGACAGGTCCCCTGGGACCTCGCCGTCGTTGAGCCCTTACATACTTCATTGGACTCCTGTCCAGCAGCCAAATTGAGTGGTTCCAGCCCTCCTCGACAGTTTCTGGTCAGGAATTTTACCAGGAACGGCCTGACAAACAGTGGGGAAAGACATGTGGTACAAGGCATGTGAAGTAAAAGGCTATTTTTGTCGAAAAATGTGGGAGAATAAAAATGGTGCAAATGTCAAAAAGAATTCTGCGAACCACATGCCAAAGAGGTAGCCTGATTTTTTCCAACTGGATGTCTACACAGATTCAAGGGTAACTGCCACGCCCTGCTTCATCCGGGCCGCGTAGATGTCACCTCTATGTCACCTCCGGTCTAACGGCCCAGGAACATCCCCGCAACCCTCTCTGCCCCTGAAGAATTCAGTTCAGGGCGACGGGGGTTTGTTGCTGGCCCCAAACACACAGAGAATTCCACTGGGTGGAGCGGGCGGTGCAGAGACGCACGGGAGACACCCCGTCTGGACGGCGGGATGAGTGGCCACGCAGGATGTGGCGGGTCCCACAAACACGACACCAGGGCCTGTGGAGGTGGAGATGCACATGGCTGAGAGACAGGGCTCCACAGGGATGCGGCCCCCGGACCAAGGGCAGGCAGCAGGAGGGACATCAGGGCAGAGAGCATGGTCTGCGGGAGGTGAGGGGTGGGCTTTGGAGCAGAACAAGCAACGCAGTTCGGTTGAGCAAAGGGCGCTGTTTCCAGGTGAGGCGGGGGCAGGGGCCGCACGCTCTCGGCCGGAGCCCTGGCTCCAGGTCGTCCCTGGGACGACCTCTCCGGCACCGAGCATCCACCCCAACGACCTCTTGTCCCGCAGCCGCCTCACCAGGAGCTGCTCCGAAGGTTCCTGACCACACCCAGCCGTTAACTGGCCAAGGCGGAGAGCACTGTGTCCCCCAAACCCACCCTCTTCTCTCTCTGCAGCCACGCTGCCCATGCCACAGCCCCTAGCCCCGTTGGCCACCTAAATGTATGACACGTGAGTAAAGTTAAAAGTTCAGCTACTGTGACAAAGTGAAAGAGCGGCATGGACATATATACACTACCGAACGTAAGGTAGATAGCTAGTGGGAAGCAGCCGCATAGCACAGGGAGATCAGCTCGGTGCTTTGTGACCGCCTGGAGGGGTGGGATAGGGAGGGTGGGAGGGAGACGCAAAAGGGAGGGGATATGGAAACATATGTATATGTATAACTGATTAAATTTGTTATTTAAAAAAAAAAGTAAAAAAAAACACAAAAGTTCAGCTACACCGGCCACACTTCAGCTGCTTGGTCACGACGTGTGGCTAGTGGCCGAGGTGTCAGAAGCACAGATGGAACCTTCCCACCGTCACGGAAGTGCGGCCCTCTGTAACAGGGGGCACAGCCAGGTGCGGCATCTTCCCAGCTCCCTGCGGCCCGCCTGGCCACGGGACTGGTCCTCCCCTCAGAAGGCAGGCAGCGGTGACGCCTGCCACCTCGAGTGCAGGGCCTACGAGGCAGCCAGACGGCCCCCTCCATGGCCTCGTCGCCCTCTGCCAGCTAGATGCCAAGCACGGTGAGGCCCTGGGGATGGCAGGACCCCAAGAAGCCGGATCCCTGCGTCGCCACACAGAGGAGGGCCACCTGCCGAGGAAAAGCACCTCCTGGGGCTACTACACGATCCAGAAATAAACTCCTATTATGTTTGCGCTACGGTTCATGCTTTGGTCTATTGGGGACAGCAATTTAGATCTCATTCCACTGACCTGGCGTCACACCCGGCCTTGAACCTGAGTCTGAAGCCCCCACTCAGCTACTACACACCTGCCAGAAAGACGCTTCTAAAATGCACAGCTGATGGTGTCACCCTTCGGAACACTCAGAAAAGGCTTCTCACGACTCACAGGACAGCGTTCGGGTGCCTTCCTGGGCTCCAACGCCTTGAGCAATCTTTCAACTCCACCTGCCGTCTCACCCTGTGGAGCCTCACCCCCTCCTGTGTTTAGCTGTGGCTCTTCTGCCCTCAGCCCAACGCCCTCTCCCCACATCCTCAGCTGTCAAAGCCCTCGACATCCTTTGAATCCAGCCCAGTCCCTGCAGTCAGAACGACTCACTCACTCTTCCACAGCTCTCCTGGTGTTTTCTCCAGAAACAGGGTCAGGGCGAGACGGGTGATAACGCTGGTGGTGGTGACAATAACGATGATAATAGCAATTGCTGTGTAACAGTCACGGTGCTAGGTGACTTACTGTCGTACATCACCTCATTCCCTCGCCAGCCCTTTGAGGCAGGTACTGTTATTACCTCCATTCTGCAGGAGATCCACTGAGGCACAGAGGGAGACCATCCCTGGACCACGGTTCTAGGAAAGGAATCGCCAGGACTGTAGCCCCAGCTATCGGCGTCCAGAACGGGGTGGTCCGGGTACATACTGTCTCCCATGTGAGACGGGAAGCCTGTTGGCAACAGGAAGCAAATGGATTCCCTTGTGGATATCCTCGAGCCCAGGCACCGGCCACGTGCATGAAGGTCCACTGTCAGGGTGATGATCCGCGCCCCCTGCGGCTGGCCACGTGGGGCTGCGTCTCGGCCCTCGGGTCAGGCTCTGACCTGCAGGCTCCTGGGGACGGCAGGGAAGGCCTCCCCTGGCACGAGTCTGATTCTTCCGTCGCAGGTGATTTACGATGCCCTAAACTTCAGCTAGAAAACTCACCCGTGGCTGTAGAGTCTATTATATTTAATAACCCAGAATCAGCCAGAAGCCCAGGAAGAGCGAACTGTTCTGTCTGCAGCTGCGAAGGGCTGAGGTTAAAGAGAAGCCACTCCCAGCTCCAGCCAGAACTCGCTCTGGAAGCGCAGTTGTCTGTGGCTAATCCTCCCTGTCGTCTGCTCAGCTGTCCCAGCCACATCCAGCCGGGACCAATGGCGTCGTCGGCAAATGTAGCTAGGAAGGCGACCCCAGCCCCGTGATGCTCCAGGACCCGCAGCCCCGGTTTCTCCTTCCACCGGGCTGTGAGGAAACAGCCACTCCTGGGAACCCCGGGAGCCTCGCTGTATATTCGGAGCACAGAGCTGGCAGGATTTTACCGTCATCTTGTCCAGCCCCGTCTTTCTATTGATCAGGAAACTGAGGCTCGGAGAGAAGTGGTAGATCTCTGCCCATCAGAGCCAGGCCCCGAAGCCAGTCCTGCTGGCTCCCGGGCTAACATGGGCTCCGTGCTACGCAGAACGAGTCCCGCTGGGCTCCAGGTAGCAGGGCCAAGGGCAAGGTTTTGGGGAGACTGGGAGAGACGGTGAGTGGAGGGGGAGTCAGGTTTCCCCGGACACCCACAGGTAGGTCAAGGCAGGTGACTCCGAGCTGGAGGCTGGGGTCTTCTGTGACTTTTCTGCTTTGGAGTGAGCGGAAGAGCTCCTGCCGTCTGGGACCAGCAGCGTCACTGAACTTTGCCCTTTGCTTCCTAACCTGTAACCCAGGGACGCCCACCGCACATGGCAGTCTGTTCACCTGGTCCAGAGCTTGCATGGGGGGTGCTCACACAACACGATTCTCTCCGTCTTCCTTTTCCTGGACACAAGGCTCCAGAACAGGCAGCGCACACACAAGTTGGCCTCTACTTTCCACAGCCATCAAGAAAAATTAATATCATTAATTCGGTTTCCACTTACACTTTTATTCTCAAGGCTGTTGTCTGTGTTTATCACCAGGTCACAGGTAAAGGCATGTGGAGGAATGTGGGGGCCCAGCTCCCATGCGAACCACAAAACCCAGACACTTGGAGCCACGTTTACCTACCAAGGCTGGTTGGGAAGGCGGCTAAGCGCGGTCAGCACACTAGCAGTCCTAACTGCTGAGCCCGGGCCCCAAGTCTGACTCCACACACTGTGGAGTCTGCCCCGCACACTCGGGGCACATGTCCTGGTGAGCCAGGACCCAACAAAACTTCATGACTCATAGCATTGCTGCACTGTCTGAACAGCCTGCCGACCAGGCCACCCATTAACAAATGCAGCAATTAGTAAAACTCTCCTCGGTTTCTTTGGAGAGACGGGCATGCCCTCCTTCCCCTTCCCTCCACCCACACCCTCTTCTTTGCCAGAAAGAAACCCCAGAATGTCCCTGATGCAGTAGCATGGCTGATTTTAATGCAGCTGTTGGTTCTGACACTGAGACTACATGCTGCCTGCCCTCAGGAGGTGCCGGGGATCGGAGAACCCTGGACTGGGAGAGAAGTGAGAAGCAAAGTCCAACCCGCCCGGGGTCATCCCCGGGGTCCTGGTGGCCAGGGCTCCGCCTCTGCCTCGATCCCCTTGCACTGGCGGCCGCCGTCGAGCTGCCCTGAGGATGAAGTTGCCGTCCTCATCCTGGGCTAGAGCATCCCCTTCGCTTCCCCCTCGGCCCCCACCCCATCCGCCAGACGACCACCCGTGTGTAATTACCTAAGTCACACTCCACCTCCAGTCCTCCCGAGTTCTTTGGGTCGAGGTTTGTAGACATTTCACATTCTCACCGCCCTGCCCAGAAAAGCCTGTCACTCTAAGATATGATACTCAGAGCAGGACCGGGTCCTGTAGAAGTGGGTGGGTCCCCGTGGGCAGCACCGCCTCACCTGGACAACCTGGATGCTGGGCCCATCCATGCAGGACACCGGAAGGCTCTGAGGCGCTCCTGGTCACAGCAGAATGCAGCTGGACTAAAGGCGGGGCCCCGAGGTCCGGACCATAGGGCTTGTGGGAAGGGGACCTCGCATCAGGCAGGGATGAGGGACCACCCCCGTGGGCATTTCTCCAAGTTAGAGAGCTTGGGGCAGCTGGGCTACCTCCTGGGCTGTGGATATTTAAGTCTGGTTCGGTGAGAGGTCTGGGTATGGGTGACCAGAGCTGGGAAGGACCTTGTGGATGAGATGGTCCATTGCTCCCACAGCTCAGAGGGAGAAGCTGAAGCTCAGAGAAATGGATTTTCCAGGGGCCACAAGCCCATTCGTCTGTTCACCAAATATGTGCCAAGCGTCCTCCCTGTGCCAGGGGCCATGCCAGGCGCCACAGGTACAAGAGTGGACAGAGCGGGGGACAGACCACAGATGACGTCGATCAATGAATAACGAAGACTCAGATTGTGGAGAAAACTAAACAGGAAAAGGAGAATGCCGGGAAGAAGTTGCAAAATGGTGGTGGAGGAGGACCTCACTAGAGAGGTGACATCTGAGCCAAGTCTTGCAGGAGGCAGATCATTGTGGAAGGAACATTCCAGACACAGGAGGCAGCCAGGGCAGGGCTTGGGAGGCGGGACATACCCGGCGTTGGCAAGGGCGAGGCCAGTGGGAGCAGGGCTCGTCACCAGAGGCCAGAGTCGGACGGGGAGACGCTGAGCATTTGGACACAGAGCAACAGGATCGGATTTGTGTTTCAAGTCCCGGTGGCTGTCGCGTGGGACGCACACTGCAGAGTGACAAGGACGAGACCATGGCAACAACCCGGGGACAGACTCAGGCGGCCTGGGGACGGGGGCGGGAGTCAAGTGCTCAGACCGTCCCTGTGAGCTGAAGACGGAGCTCGGATGCGGGACGTGACAGAAGAGCGGCTGCGTCACGCAAGGTCCAGCAAAGCCGCCTCCACAGAGCTGGGGAGACTTCCGGGGGGGGGGGTCCGTGGGCGACGCTGCCGGCATGTCAGTCAGCACCCAAGTGAGCATGGCAGGAAGGCCCGTGGACATGGACGTCTGGAGTCCAGGGGCAATGACCTCCGTGCTGGAGGCATCGGCAAATGCACGGGACGGAAGAAAGCGGGGCCCGCGGAGGACGCAGAGGGACGGGAGCCGAGCCTTGGGGTCGCCGGGGTCAGGGGTTAGGGTGCTGGGGGCAGACACGCCGGAATTCGTGGGAAGTTAAGAGGTGCTCGGGACTCCCGGCCTAGAGCCCCGCAGTCTCTGTGATGAGGGCTACGTCTTTCTTGTTCATAAACGTTCCCCCAGAGCCCACAGTGGGGGCCTGGCACATACTGGACACCCAGTAATATTCATGGAACCGGTGAACTCAAGAAACAGAAGAAGGAGGGTGGTGATCCTCGATTCCTGCCGGTGCCTTCTGCCCACGGGCCCTGGGGGCCAGACCTCAACTTCCTAGTTTCCTCTCCACGGCGTCCACCCAGGAATCTGCTGCCCAGTGGTTCCGGGCCCTCCACCCGCATTGCACACCAGCTGGCCCGGGGGCTGGGGGAGCAGGACCCTCAGAGCCAGCGGGGAGCAGTGATAAGCGCGGTGACCTTGACTGCCCAGAGCGAGGTGGCAGGAGGGTCTGCCCTGCTGGGGACGACTATAAGAGCTGTCCTGGTTAGGACGCAGGGCAGACCCATCCGGAGCTCAGTTTCCTGCCTGTTAGAAGTCATTAGTGGTTCTGCGGGAAAAGCCAGAAACAAGTTTTATATGGAATAATAAATTCTTCGAAGAAAAGCCACAAAACCCCACTAACTTGCAGTTAATAGACCCACACATGTAAGAGGATTAAAAACCGGCGAGGAAAGGCTCCTCAGCTCCTACAAGGTTGGCCCCAAGCGGCCGCGGGCCTGACGGGCTGACGTCGGGCCAGAGGCAGGACACCCTGGGCGCCGGCCAGCAGGCAGCTGGAGCGGATTGACCTGCAGCCCCAAACAGACATGTCCGAGTCCTGACCCCGGGAATCTATGAACGTGACGTCGTTTGGGAAAAGGGTCTTTGCAGATATAATTAAGTTGACGATCTTCTCAGGATGGCTGGTTTACTGGGGTGGGCCGCGGAGCCACTCACAAAGTCCTTATAAGAAGAGGATGCTCGGAGAGGCCATGTGAAGCAGAGGCAGAGACTGGAGGAAGCACTGACCAGCCCAGGGACACCAGGGGCCTCGGCAGCCACCAGACGGTAAGAGGGGCACCAGGCAGGGTCCACCACAGACGCTCAGAGGGAACCAGCCCCTCCCACACCTTGACTCTGGACTCCGGCCTCCAGAGTTATGGGAGAATACATCTCTGTTTTGTTTTGTTTTTTAAAGCCACAAAGTCTGTGGTAATTTGTGATGGCAGCCACAGGAAGCTAATAACAGTGGCTGTGCCCTGACTGACCAGGAATCCCTGTCCACCCTACAGAGGAAGTGATCACAGCTCGGGCCACCGTGAGATGACACCCGCGGACAACACTCTCCCTGCTGCCTTCTGACACAGCGCTGTGGAAAAGAAGGGAATGAGGGAGAGAGGGAGGAAGGAAAAGAACATTAATTAATTAAGGGGGAGGAAAGGCACATTGCTGTCTGTCCATCATTAAATGGGATGACAGGCTGGAGAAGCCAACATAAATTAAGCACCCACAGGGTTCCAGAGCTGTGAATTTCACTACACGAATTGTAAAATATCTCCCCCATTTTCCACGTGTGGAAACTGAGGCTCCTGAGAGCTCAGGTGACTTGCACGTGTCACACGCCTGTGGCAGAGGCAAGGGTCTGAATCCAGGTCGACCAACTCAAGTCCAGTCCCTGGAAGGACCTCCGTGGAAAGCTGCCTGGTTGTCCATCCCTGACCTAAAGCTGACCGTCGGGCCCAGGACTGGGAGGTGGCTGGATGCTTTCAGGACCCAGTCAAAGCCAGTTTAGAGCAGAATCTGTTGGCCTGGGTGGTTTCAGTGAGGCGGAGACAGAGGGACACATTGCAGCCTTGGCTGCTGGTGAAGTAAAAATGCTCCGCAGAAGCAGATCCCTGGGGTGTCTGCACCAGAGGAGGTTTTACATGGAATGTGCAGTTTGGGATCATAAGGCAGAATCTTCTAATCCCCATCCTGCCCTGCAGTCCTCCCAGACCTCTGCTGGATGCTGGTCCTGATCTAGAGAGGGAGCTATAGCCCAGAGGTTTCTGTTCCTGCCGGGGCCCCAGGCTCCCCTCTGAAGGGGGGAGGTCCAGCCAGCCCGGGGGCTCAGTCAGCCTGATTTGTTTAATGAGGTTATAAGGCGGCCCAGAAGCCATCACCCAGGCCCGAGGGAGGTAAGGCGCTGTTGTCCCCAGACCCCTCCTAGCCCAGCCCCTCGGTTCTAGCTGAGTCGCAAACACCAAATCCCCAGATCTGGGGGGCAGGTACAGGGCGGTGCTCAGGTTGTAATTATGTTTGTTGGGCTTTTTCTTTTCTTTTTGCACAATTTTATTCGAAACTGCAGCTGGGCCTTCCAGGACCATCCGGGACAGTTCTGAACAGCATCCTGTGGTCTCCAAGCGTGATTTCCAAACACTGGCCTCAGGGCCCGGGGCGCCTGGTTTGGATCCCTGAGACCTCCCCGGAGAAACCTCCCAGGGTTGCTCTGGGTCACGCTTTCTCTTATTTCTCAGCCCAGGTACCTGGGAAGTCCCGTAACTGGTCTGAGTTCATAGGAGCTGGCACTAAATGGAGCGATGTATCAGGAGGCCAGCGGCTTGGGCTCCACCATCACTTACAAACTGTAGAAACTTGGGCATCTCACCCCAAATCTCTAGATTTGGTCTGATCTGGAAAGTGGAGGGAACAGTACTTGGCAGGCAGGGCGCTGGCCCACCTCTGATTCCAAATTTCCCGCAGGGGCCGGCCATCCTCATTGTGGGAGCAGAAAGGAGGTATGGGTACAGGATAGAGTCTGTCCTGTCTGCCTCCAGCTGGGCTTTCCTGCAGGGTCTGAACTGGTGAGGGCAGCGTGGGGGGAACGGCAGCCACGTTCCCACAAGCCTCTCCCAGTGTGATCAGCCTCCCTGGGAGCGCAGGAGGCCTGCACCCACCCACCCCGGGGGCCTGCGTGCTTTGTTCTGCTCAGCGGGAGGGCGGGACGGCAGCCCGAGCCCCGGCCCCGCCCCTGCCCTGATCACCTGGGTGTGTGGGCTGTTTGGGAGTAAAAGAGCAATGCATGGTGCATGTTTACCTCAGTTACTGCTCGTGCAGATGAGGGGGTGAAGCCTCCTGCTCGGGCTGACCCAGCTGGCGCGTGTAGAACCGGTCGTAGGACCCAGGCAGCCTAGCCTTCAGAGCAGAGGTCACAACAGAAGCCGCGTGGCCACGGGTGTCCCCATGCTATGCTGGGGCCCCGCGTGACTGTGTGTGTGTGTGTGTGTGTGTGTGTGTGCGCGCGCGCGCGCATGTGCGTGTGTGCGTGTGTGTGTGTGTGTGTGTGTCTCCGCGTGTGCGCGCGCGCGCCTGCACCTGGCCCCTCCTCCCCAGGTGGAAGGGTCAGGCCACAGACGGAGCCAAATCACAGCTCGGGCAGGGGGGTTTGATGAGAAGGGTCTAACGCCCCAGGGAGACCTGCCCTTCCAGAGAGACGCGCACACAAAAGCTCCAGGGTAACCGCGGCTGCAGAGCAGGCCAATTATGCAACAATACAAGGTTTGACTACCTCTCCTTCCCCCTTTCATTCTCCCAGCCACTCCCCCCTCTACATCTGGCTGCCCCTCCGGCCCCCCCAGCAAGCTCTGGGCGATCAAGGATAAGAATGCACTCTCCCCCTTTTTACTGGGAGATCAAAAGTTGGAAGAAGAACTCAGCCCTCAGGGGTGGGGCGGGAGGGTGCTGAGATCAAGGCCCCGGAGGAGGAGGGGGTGGGGAGCGGCTGGTCCCCATGGGGTGCCATCTCCGTCAGAGCTCTGCACAGGGCTCTCCTTTTTTTTTTTTTTTGCGGTACGCGGGCCTCTCACTGTTGTGGCCTCTCCCATTGCGGAGCACAGGCTCCGGACGCGCAGGCTCAGCGGCCATGGCTCACGGGTCCAGCCGCTCCGCGGCATGTGGGATCTTCCCGGACCGGGGCACGAATCCGTGTCCCCTGCATCAGCAGGCGGACTCTCAACCACTGTGCCACCAGGGAAGCCCCAGGGCTCTCCTTTAATCCAGCATCACGGAGGGTAGGGAACTGCAGATTGGGTCCCATGGCTGGGAGATTGGGTGTTACTGCCCCCGGGTGGCTGAGGCCGGGCTGCAGGCTTTGCCCCCCCGCGGTGCAGGTCTCCCAGCCTTGGCCTTGCCATCTGTAAAGTGGACGCAGGCCCTGGGCTTTGTGCAGTGAGCCAAGCACTGCTGCGGATGAAAGGTGAGTGGGCGCCAGCGGCACCGGCTCTGAAGCTCAGCCAGTGCCAGCCGAGCCCAACGCCCTGCGCTGCCACCCAGGGCTCGCTGAGAAAGAATCAAGCAGCGCGCCTGGACCGTGAAGAAACAGCGCTAGTCGGCTTTTTAGAGGTGCCAACCCACACCCAGCGTGTGCCCCCTCCCCAGCCGACTTCCCGGCAGAGCTAACAGCCCCACCCGGCCCCGGGCAGCTGCATTGGCCTCCGTGCTGCTCTCTGGGCGCCAGGCAGCTCCAAACCTGCCCCAGCGCTCCGTATCCTCCAGGGAGGGCGGCTGCGGCCCAGGCCTCGAGGGGGTGCTGGCCACCCCTACATCCGGGGCCCCAGGCACCCAGCACATGGCAGGCTTGCACAGGTCACATGTGGCACAGAGACTGGGCACTGGCTGGGAGCTTCGGTGGGTTTTCTCAGTTAACCCCCCAGGTCTGCTCTGTCCCCACGGAGGGTAACTCCGGGCGGCCCCACCAGCTCCCCAGACGTCCATTTCCCAGCATGTGACCGAGCGGCCTAGACTGTCCCGTTTAACTGTCCGGCCGCCCGTGACAGCTGGCAGGGAGCGGGCGGGCACGCAGCCCAAGCCACACGCAGTGGCAAGGAGATGCCCAGCTTTCCTGACCCCAGGCTGGGGCCCCCCGGCCCGCCGGGCATCAGGTTGAAGGTGGAGAGGCTGGAAGATCTGCACCCCATCCAGAGAGCACAGGATAGCCCCGAGCTCTGGTCCCCACCTCCTGTCCGCTTCCCTCTGTGGCCACAAAGGCAGACAGCCCGGCCCCCGGCGCAGAGGCCCCAGCCCAGCCCCCCTTCTCAGGTCACAGCTTGTCTCCCACATTTTCTCCTCTGCCACTTCAGATGCCTGAAAACCCCTCCCCTCAGGAATGACACTTTGTGTGTTGGGGGGCGGCGAGAGGACCGGCACCGTGCGTCGGGGGTTCACCCTTGCTGGCCTGGGGTCCTGCTCTGCCCTGTGCCCTCCCAGGCCTGCAGCTGGCGGCTAAGGTGCAGCCCCTCCCCCTCCCGTGGGCCGGCTGTTGGCTCCAGGGGGGTGCATCCCACCCGCTCTGAGGGGGCCGCGAGACCGCAGAGGAGGTGCTGAGGGCTTGGGTGCCTTCTGACCGCAGCTGAATTCCAGGATGATGATGGGTAAATAATGTGGCTTTTTCAGAGTCCACAGCTTGGGCGCTGAAGGGGCGCCTCCTGCCAGGCTTTCCGCGAGTTAGAGCAGCCGGAGACCCTCCCCCCGTCAGCAGCCTCTCTCCCACAGTGGTGGGGGGCTGGGGGTCACTGCTGCCAAGCCAGCCCCGCCCCACCCCAAGCCTTCCACTTCCAGGCTTAATATCCTCACTCTCCTCGCTTCGTCTCGCAGTTCCATTTCTGTCTAAAATCTCATTGTCTTGGTCTCTCTGCGGGCAGGGCCACCCTGAACTCCCAGGGGGCACAGCCCACGCCCTGGAGGAGGACAGAACCCACTAGGAGCGACACTCAGAGAAAGGCCACGTCCCAGCGCCCCAGTCCTGCCACTTCCCCTCCGCCCCCCACGCCAGGACTCCCGTCCCCAACAGGACAGACCCCCCCACCCCGGCACTCACAGAGTCTCCAGGTTGCGCAGCCCCTCGAAGCTGTGGGTCCCCAGGTGCTGGATGTGGTTGTTATGGAGATGCCTGTGTGGGAGGAGAGGCGGTCAGGACAGGTGCGCGCAGCGTCGGGCTGGGGCGGGGACGCAGACGCGCTTGCGGAGGAGGCACAGACAGTGACCCCAGAGGGTCAGCCTTTGTCTCCAGGGACAAACTGACGGGCCAAGATGGACTTCGGAAGCCACAATCCCCAAGGCTGGAGTGGCCAGGGGCTACGCCGTTCAGACTTCCTATCAAGGAAAAAACCAGAGGCGTTTCCCAGGCCGAGGCGAAGCAGGCTCCCACCAGGCTCCCACCAGGCTCGAGGGGAGAGGTCCGACGTCGGGGATCCAGTTGGGGCTTCTTCTACGGGGCCCAGCTGCCTGGGTCAGGGGCCAGACGCACTGTAGGAGCCGGAAGCAAACCACGGCAGACAGCGTGTCATTAAAGGTGAGCTTTCTGTTACAACCGGAGTGAGCTGTGGGCCTGGAGATGGAGACGGGTGAGGCCAGGGGCGCCAAGGAAGGCTCCTTGGAGGCAGCGGCCCCGCGCAGGACCACAAGGTCCGGGACGCAGACACGCAGGGGTAGGGCGTGCCAGGCGGAGGCGACGTGAGGACAGAGGCGGCCGGGGGCGGGGGTGAGGGCTTGGCCGGAGCACACGTCGGGAGAGAGGCCCGAGGTCAGTCTGGGGGACTTCCAAGGTCAAGAGCGAGTTGAAAGTAAGTGACAGAATATTCTTCTCCCAAGTCCTAGTGAGATGAGCAAAAATAGCAGAGACAGGCCCCCTGCCCCACCCCAAATACTACCAGTAGCAGCAAAGCAAGGGCAGAGACATAACGCAAATAAACAGCAAAGACTGTGGCCAAGGAAACATCCTCGTCAGAAACTGAACTGGTGAGAAAACAAGATCCTGCGAATTCTCCCTGCAGTCCCCAAATCTGAAGAGAAGTGGCTGTGGATGTCCTTTTCCCTCCCCACTGCTGGCTTCCCAGGGAAGAGGGGAAGGGAAAGTAAAATGAAGGCTCCGGGCTCCTCATGCGTTGAGGAGACAACCTGAAGCCCAAGGGAATTCCTGCATGGAGGGAACGAATTCCTGCATTTACCACAGCCTGACCCTGCCAAGGGACCACCTTACCTGCACCAGCGCACCTGGGCACCCACAGGCAGGTGGACCCTCATTTACCCACCGCTCTGGCCCACAAACGACAGCCTTGAGGGAGAGCCGAGGGGGCCAAGGTGATGCAGCTGTCCCAGCAGAAGCCAGAAAGAGAAATCACATGGCAATTGTGCAAACATACAACAGGAAGAGCAGAAGAGAGATACCCAGGCCAGGTGAAGTCCCAAGCCTAGAAGAAAACATAACAGATGAACGCGCAGCAAGACATTTATCACAGCTGCCTTCTGCTGCAAAACAACCCAGTAAAACATTTCAAAGACAGCATTTCTAAGTGAAAGCAAAAATGACATTGTAGAGTAAGGAAATGAATTGAAGACCAAAAATACATCAGTAAAAAACCAGTCAGTAGGGCTTCCCTGGGGGTGCAGTGGTTAAGAATCCACCTGCCAATGCAGGGGCCACAGGTGGGCTCAACTACAGGATCCCAACTGGTTCCCAGATCCCTGATCCAGGAAGATCCCACATGCCGTGGAGCAATGAAGCCCACGTGCCACAACTACTGAAGCCCACGCGCCTAGAGCCCGTGCTCTGCAACAAGAGAAGCCACCACAATGAGAAGCCTGCGCACCACAACAGAGTAGCCCCCGCTCACCGCAACTAGAGAAAGCCCGTGCCCAGCAACAAAGACCCAACGCAGCCAAAAATAAATAAAATAATAATAATAATAAAAAGCTAGTAAATAAGTTTGAGACAAGGAACAGTATAGACACTGCTGGCAGTGCAATGGATGTCAGAGAAAAAGCCTGAGCTAAAATGGTGAGCTTGGCTGCATGAGAGCAAAAGGCTAAAACAGCTAGAAAATAATCGATGTGAGTCAACACTGGGCTATTGATGTCTCTGAGGGCCAGGATCCAAACATGAGACAAAAGACGTATTCAAAATGTAACACAAAAGAAAACTCTCTACAATAAAGAATGAAATCTGCAGGTCAAAAGCATACATTGTTTCAGGAAAATTGGATGCAGAAAATTCCACACTGTGTCATATTCTAGTAAAGCTATTAAAGTTCAAGGATTAAAAGACATCTTCAGGAAGGAAAAGGAAATCACGTACATGGGGAAGAAATCAGACTGGCCTCCAAGATGTTCAGATGGCAAGGCAACAGGCAGACCCCATCCTATGTGGTGGGCAGGGCTGGGGGTCTCGAGAGGAGGGGGTCCTTCCCCACCTGCTCCATGTCCAGGAGGCAGGCAGACCCACCGCAGGGGCTTGGATTTGACAGGGAGAACACAGCCCTGGCCTCTGGGAACGAGCCCCTCCCCTCCATGCTTCCTTCGCTGTCACCAAACTCCCCTTTCCCGCACCTCCGGCTGAAGCTCATCTCCGTCCCCACCCCGTCCCCCAGCCCCGCCAGCGCCTCTGGTCCACAGCATCTCAGCTTCTGACCCTGCAGCCCAGGCCTACAGACTACGACTGGGTCACTCCAGGCGTCCCGAGCACCTTCTGCAGGCCAGCCTGTTGGGGCTTATGGTCCAGAGGAAGAGATGAGACCCCACACAGGACAGCACTGCCGTCCAGTTCAGCGCCCCTTGGTCCCCTCAGGGCTGCGCAGAGCAGCCTGACCAAGGCCCAGGGTTCGGGTTGAAACGAAGCCTCTCTGCACCCGCTGGTTGCCTCACACCTCCGGCCAGACCCCCGTCCACCCACCTTCTTCCTCTGCCTCTGCGCTTTCCTGCAGCTCAGCCCTAGGTCCTGGACGGCTTTCTCCAGCCCCCTCTGCCCTGCAAGGTCACCGGCCACGGAAGCCTATGTCCCCGGTCCCAGGGCCGGAGGAGCTGAAGGGCAGGGGCGATGCTTCTGGGCTTCTCCTCGCTCAGCGTCGTGGGCCCCTGGGCCCCTCCCCTCCTGTGCCCGGTGGCCCCCCGGCCCCTCCTGGATCCGCAGTAGCCAAACTCCCCCACTCACGCCCCCGACCTTGGCCTCCCACCCTGTGAAAACCTCAAGTCGGATGGATTCTTCCTTCGCAACGTCCCTCAGGGCCATGCCTCTGTCTCCTCCCTAAGCTGGACTTTGCCTCCTAGATCCAGTCTCCCCTGTTCCCGCCCATCCTTCAAACCAGACTCCCAACCCCCCTTCTCGCCTCCAGCCTCCCCTGCCCCGCGCAGGCCACAGCCGGACTCCTGCTCTGACTCTGAGCTCCCGGACACAGCTGCCCGGCCTTCTCTCCGGCCTCACTGGCGTGCTCGCCTCAGCCAACAGCCCGCCGCCCCCGTGTCTTTGCTGACACCTGCTTGGAGCCCCTGCTCCTCACCTGCCTACTCTAAGCCACCTTTCCGGCCCAGGACGGCCCCCAGCCCAGCAGGCCCCCGCTTCCCTCCTCCAGCTGCTTCGGCTGCCCTGAGCCCCGAGACGAGCCTGACTCAGCGTCCGGTCCCCTCGGCCTGAGAGTTAAGCAACAGCACTGCTCTCCTTCCCACCAGCATCCTGCTACTGGGACTGGCCCGCCAGCCTCTGAGACAGCGGCCGGCTCTCCTCCCCTGGACTCTGCAGGGCCCCCACGGGCCTCCGTACACCCTCCGCTGCTCGCTTGTCGGGGGCCCATCGTGAGGCCCACATTTTTCCAGCAGTCTTGTCTCTCAGAGACCTGACGCCGTTTATTCCCAGGGAACATCACGATGTCACAGGGCATCACCAAAGCTGGAATCAGCCACCCCATTCTGTTTAGCCGCCGTCAATACCCCCCACTGGCGCCCAGAAGGAGGACAGTGTGGCCATGCTGACAGAGGATGTGGTGCAGGAGGATGCTGGTCCCGCTTCTCCAGTCTCCCAGGACAGAGAAGTAGACAAACTCATGCCTCGTCCGCTCCCTGGTTTGGAAAATCATACCAGATTTCCAAGAGCAGGGGAGGCCTTACGTCCCCACGGCAATTAGGATGTAACCCAAAGCAATTACACATGACCTCCAAGCCCTTGGCAATTACCCTGTGAACTTTGCACTCCAATGCTAATTTGCACTCCAAAGTTCCGGGGTGGGGGGGGGGATGGGGGGGGAGGACAGAGTTAACCCTGCGCTCCAGTTCCTGCCGGGGATGCTATCTCCCACGGAATTACCGGCAGGGCTGTGCTGTCTAATTACAGCGCTGGCTTCTCTCTCCTCCTCCAGGCCTGGGGATGAGGTGAGTTTATCCCACCCCTGTGCCAAAGCACAAGACTGCATCCACCCATTGCCTGATTGTCAAATATGGTGCAAATCATTCAGGAGATATTTGGCATGCATTCCCATTGGTGCGGTATAGTTAAAATATTTGCATATAATAGCAGAGGGAATCGCAGCTTAATTCCTCTCTTTCAGCCTCTCAGAGCACTTCTTATGTCCCCTGGCCTCACAGTAGCCCCACGGGGTCAACAGGAGATGGTCATCCTCACGTTACAAGGGGAAACGCAGACCGGAAGGTTCGGAAACCTCAGGGACACAGCCAAGAGCGCAGCTGTGCAGGGTGGACACGCCGCCATCTGGGTGGGCCAAGGGGCAGCACTCACAGCACCACGAGGCTGGACAGGTTCCGGAAGGCGTAGTCGGGGATGTGGCCTATGCGGTTCAGGGCCAGGGTCACGGCCTGCAGGGCGCGGAGATTGCCGAGGGCCCGGACGGGGATCTCGGTGAGCGCGTTGTCGTCCAGCCACAGGTGGCGGAGGGAGGACAGCCCCTCGAAGCTCTTGTCCGGGACCAGGGAGATGAGGTTGGCATCGAGGCGCCTGGTGGAGAGAGGGGAGGGTCAGTGCTGTGCCAGGGCAGCCTCCGAGGCGCCTGGGAATAAGGGACCCCGGGGTTCGCCTCAGCTCCAAGCCACAGCTTTTGGCCCTTTCCGCCCTGCATTCCCGTCGGTGACCCAAGGCTGGACCCACAGCCCGGTTGTGGACAACAGTGTTCCCCCTGCCACGCTCAAGCTCCTCATCTGGGCCGCGGCTCCCCTGCTCTGGGGACGCTGTTCTCCCCAGCTCCATCCACTCTGAGGCTGGATAACAGAGATGTTCCCACCATGGACACGGGGAGAGCTCCTCCCTGGACGTGGCCAAAGGAAATGCCTCCTCAAAACCACAGGCCGCTCCCTACTGCTCACCCTGCTCCCCGGCTCAAGGGCCCAGGTGTTGGACGGGGCTCCCTGCTTGGCTGATGGCCTACGGGAGGCTCCTGGATGTCAGAACAGGCAGACGGATGGTGGACGGTCCGGTCTGTCCACAGCCAGAGGGTCCACGGCGGCAGAGGACTTCTGGTGTGAGGTCTAGACACTCTTGGCAGCCAGCAGGACAAGGAGACAGCCCATGCCAGCTTTTCACAGCTGTGCCCAAGCCACGAGGTCAGTGACCAGTGTGCCTCCTAGTCCAGGGCTCGGGCTGAAACCCCATCACCCCATGCAGCTGGTCCCACAGGGACGAGACAAGCTGGCCTGTGGCCGTGGATCTGCCCCTGGGCTTTGCTGTCTTGAGGGGCTTTGCACTGATGCTTGGTCCTCTGTGTGGGCAGATGGCACCTATGTCATGGAAACGCCAGCCCTCAACCACACAGGCCCGAAGGCCCCGTCATGCTGACCCTAAGGAAGACTGGGCGGTGGCGGAGGTGCCTTTCTTCCATCCCAGCAGCACGAGCCCACGTGTCGACAGCCGGCAGTGCTCCTGTCTGTTCCCTGAGCCGTTTCACCAGTGTCCCTCCCACCCCTGGGAGAAACCCCCAGGCTCACCAGCAGGGGAGCTGTGGGTGAACAGGCAGACACAGGAGCCTTGGATGGGAGAGCAAACCAACCAGGACAGGCCCCGAAAGCTGCAACTAGGAAAGACCTCCACCCACGTCAGACCTGACCTGACGGCCACAGGCCCTTCAGTGAGTGCCTGTCACTTGGTCACTGTCGTCAGACCCTCGATGGTCTGACTGTGCTGGTGACCTGGGGACCACAGGTGGGAACAGGCTCCAAGAGCCTTCCCAGGATGGCCTGGTTCGGAAGGCCAGGGTGGGGCCTGGAATCTGTTTCTAAAGAGTGCCCTAGATGTTTCTATGCACAGACAGTTTGGAAAGTGCTGGATAAGCATCGGCCACAAAGAGGACGGTGTCCCCGCCCTTCACAACTCAGTGGGAAGGTCGGAAGACGTTCCAGCGCGGTGCGATGGCTGGGGAGGCATTAGGAGTGGCCTCAGGTGGAGGTGATGTGACGTGGAGACCTGGCCGACTAGGAGGAATCAGCCAGTGGAGGAGGGCGGCGTGTGGGAAAGAAAGAGAGCATCTTGCAGGGGATGCAAGCAGCCAGGCCCAGGCGGGGCTTCAGGAAGGGCAAGGGGAAGCCGGAGGGAGCAGGGCTGGAGCTTGAGGGCCCTGCGAGCGGTTCTGTGCTCTGTGTCAGGGAAACGGGGAGCCGGGGGGGGGCTGTAAACAAAGAAGGACGTGGCCAGGTTTCTGGTGCTGAGGAGGGGCCAGCCTGGAGGCGGGCAGATGGACGAAAAGACAGGTGCTCGGCACAAGACCATGCCCAGAAAGGGACAGGCACGTCCGTGGGAGCTCGAGGGGTGAGCTGGACCACTGCAGGGTCCAGACCCCAAAGGGTCCTCTCCTGAAGGAGCCCCTGTTGCCCTGACCGGGGATGTCATGGTGCCGGCCTGGCAAGCTCCCTGGCACGGGATCGCCCCCGGCAGTTCTAGGAGCCTTTAGCATCCCCTGCAAAGCACCCCGCACGGGACACCCCTTCACCTCACCCCCACCTGCCCCGTGTGCCATCACAGACCCTCGGAGGCAGCACCTGAAGCCTCATCCTCATACAGTCGGAGGCCCCGTTTACCAAGCGTGCACTTGCTATGTTCCGGGGCACTGTATGTATCACGTCATTTAATTTTTTCACAGCCTGTGAGGTTCACATTTTGCAAATGAGAAAAATGAGGTACAGACAGGCTGAGTTCCTTGCGGTAAGTCACACGTCTGGGAAGTGGTGAAGCTGGGGTTCGAGCTCAGGCATCCAGCTCCAGGTAACACACCTCTAACCGTCGTGCTGCACCGCCAGCACGCTCCTGCGCCCACGCGCCTCGCCGATCCCTGCGCCAACCTGGAGCTCCTCCCTCTGCCCCACCCACCATCTCCCGCACCCCGCACTCACACACCGCCTCTCCACCCCATCGAGCAGGCTTGGCCACACCGGCTCCGTCATGCCTCCCCCGCCCCCGCCGCCCCTGGCCCCAGGCATCAGTGGTGCAGATCGTCCTCCGGCAGTGTGGTCCACAGACCGTAAGCTCAGCACCACCGGGGAGCTGGTCGGAAAGGCAGAGTCTGAGGCCCCATCCCGGACTTTCTGGGTCAGAACCTGAATTCTAACCTGACTCCCAGGTCATCGGTTGGGTCGTAAGCACATTAATGTCTCCCAAGCACCGAGCCAGGCCTTCCAGAGCTTCTGACGCTCTGGTCAGCGGCAGGGACAGCTGGACGGGAGAGGGAGCCTGAATGGGGAGCCAGACGTTTCGTCCTGTGGTCAGTGCTCGGCTGGCCCTGGGGCCTTGCTCTGGGGTTCAGTCACCCATCACTCCAGGCCCCGGGCTCCAGCACCCCCTCCTGGGTAAGTCATCTCCCACACCCTCCACGACACACCGTTCACAGACAGCAGTGTCCTCAAATAAACAGGGGAGCGACTCCCCAGCCTGGGGCTGGCCGAGCCGCCAGTGGCCTGAGGGGACCCGGACAGACCTTCCTACCAGGCGTGGTCTTGCTCTGACACCCGTTCCACCGCGGTGAGGCTCTCACCCTCACCTCGCTCCCGTCCACAGAGACCCCAGCAGATGTCCGGAGGCTCCTCATGGGCCTGGGGAGACCCCCAGTGGGGCAGCACCTTGGCCCCAGCTTTCCCAGAGACCATGGGTGGGAAGCTGAGCCCTGAGTCCCACTTAGACCACATAGACCGCAGCCCCACAAATGGCCTTAAGGAAGGTAGGATTTAGGCCAGGACAGTGGCGGGTGGGGCTCATGAATGAGGGCCTCAGGCAGGGGGACACAGGGCCAGTGTGGATGGGCAGCGGGCATGACTTCATACTCCCTTAGGAGGTCAAATCCATAAGCCCCCCCTCCCCGTGGGACACGGGGGGTCGGGTGGGGCTGCAGCCTGGCTCTCGGCCGCTGCCTTTCCAGGGAGCCTGGGTCCCCGAGGCAGGGGTGCTCCCCCTCCAGTGACAACCACGACCCCGCAGTGTCATTGCTCCCACTTACGAGCCCTTGTCCTAGGCCAGGTCGGTACCAGGCATGTGATCGGCATCCTGGCAGCAATGCCACGAGGGGCTCTGAGCACGTGTTTCACAGAGGGACCAAGGTCACTAGAGAGCTGGGGTTCCACCCAGGTGTCTGAGCCCAAATCCACGTGCCTCACCCCCTGCGACACCGGTCCTGGAGTTGTGAGCAGGGTGAGCACCTGAGCGCCCGGGGAAGCGTCCCACTGAAGGACAGAGGACAGAGGCGGGAAGCCAGACGCGAGCCGGGGCTGGGGCCGGGCAGGGGGACGGCCGTCACTCGGTGAGCTCGGCGTCCGGGAGCTGCCTCTGTGTGCATACGTGGTGAGCACACACGTGTGGCCTCACACACACCTGCGCCCGCTTTCACAGGTCACCACGGCCCTGATTAGTCCTGCTGCTGCGTTGGGTGCAGCCCAGGGCAGGAGGGCTGAGAAGGGCCACCTCTCCCTGGTCGGCTCTCCCATTCGCAGGGAAGGGCTGGGCTGGACCAGGGAGAACACCCCGCCTCCGTCCACAGCTCACAGGCTTCAGGCGCCGTAGGCGGGGTGGGGGGGGCGGTGGGGGGGTGCTGGGAGCAGAGGAAGTGTCTGCAGCACCTCCCACCCTGCCCGATGCTTGGGGACAGGGACGTGCCGAAGGGGGAATCCAGCAAACTGGCAAGTGTTGGAGCTGGGACAGTCGCGGGTGAGGTCGGTCAGGCCTGAGCCTGCGTCTGGGCGGGCCTGGCACAGGTGGGCTCAGTGTGGGCCATGGACCCAGGGCAGCAGGGCTGGATTTCCCACACAGTGATCCATGTTGCCCACTTAAATTTGAATTTCGTGTAAATAACAAATCGTTTTTTCTATAAGTAGGTCCCATGCAATATTTGGGACATTGCCCAGTTAAATTTGAATTTCCAATAAACAGGAATAACCTTTTAGAATAAGTAGGTCCTGTGCAGTATCTGCACTTTATGTGGCAGCTCTCACCCTGGGGGCGTCCTGTGAGCATGGACTTGGCCAGCAGGCGGATCTAGTCACAAATCCCTCATTTAACCTGTTGGGCTGGTCTCCTCAGCTGTACACACTGACTCCCCACCCATCCGAGACTACTTGGAGGCTAAATGCACACGAAACGCACAGCTCAGAGGCTGCCCGCAGCTGCCTCTCTAACAGGGAGGCTGTGCAGAGGGGCAGAGGGGCCCAGGGAGGAGCTCGGCACCTGGCGACCTCAGGTCCTCCTGAGGCGTCGGCTGGGAGGACAAAGCCCCCTTTTAGGTGGGTCCCCAAGGCGCCCAGAGAGGAGTGGGGAGGGGGACGAGAGGAAACGGAGTGGCACCGGCTTCCACTCCCCCTGCCCCTCTCCTGTGTGGGGCGGCCCCCTGCCCCCAGCAACCTCTAGCCCCTGGGGACCCTCCTGCAGCCCCTGCCCAGCCCCTGGCAGGCCGGGTGTCCTCCAAGCATCCCCCACCCCTCAGTTTGGGTTCCGGCTCCCGGGTCCCGTGCTTGAGGGTGGGCGGGGGGCCCCCTGCTCTGGAGGTGGCAGCTGAGGAGCTGGTCCAGCTCTCCGGCAGGGAAGAAGAGGGCAGTTATGCCACGGAGCCCTGGAGTAAAGCCAATAGCCCGAGCTCCCACGGGGGCTGGGCTCCGCTCCCCAGGAGGCTGCTGGCCAGCAGGCACCTCACAGGCCAGCCTGGGCCTGCCTGGGCCCTGGGGAAGCCGCTGAGCCTCTCCAGAGCCAAACGGCTCCCCGCGCTCCCCCAGGAGGCCCGGAGGGAGGGCTGGGCCCCTGCTCTCCAAGCCCCGCAGGCTCAGGCAGCGGCCTGGTCCCACTGACAGAATGGGAGGGTGGAGAGACCCCAGCTGGGAGCCAGTGACAGCAGAAGAGATGGAGCTGGGACCTTGCTCAGTGACAGTGACAGTGACAGAGACCGGAAGAGCTGGGGTGTAGACGCAGATCCTGTTCCCTCAGAGCTTGAAGGAGCCGTCTGCCCCACTCAGCTCACCAGAAGGGCCAGGAGCCCAGAGAAGGAGAGAGAAATGCCTGAAGCGGGTAAGCGGCAGGGCTTGACTCAAGCTTAAGGCTTCTTTCCACCAGCCTGGGTCCCTATAAGGACTGCACCTGTCTGAGCTGCAGGAGGCACATTCCTATTTGGAGACCAAGGTCGCTTACAGCCCGCAGAGCACTAGATTGACTGAACAGACCCTCTCTGGACTTTCTTTCTCTAACCCTTCCTATGTACTACCCAATCTTAGTCAAACTCAAGACAGAGGGACAGATTCGGGGCTCCTAGTGGACCACCAGCTGATCCACTTGTTGTCACCAGGTATCCACTCAAAAGGGATCAGGCATGGTACCTGCTCTCTGAGCGCAGTCCCCAGGGAGGGTCCCCTGGTCTATTCTGCTCCAGTGGCTGCAGGGTCTCTCCAACTCTGAGCCACGCCACGTGGAGGACCAGCGGTTGTGGAACACAGCCCTTGGGAGCGGAGAGGGACTGACACCCCTGAGGACCAGCGGGCCCAACAGAGAAGATGAAAAAGAAAGGTGAAAGAAGGTGAAAATAGAAAGAAAGCAGCCACTTTGGACCCGGTGACCCTGTGCACGAGGCAGCCACTGACACCGGGGGACCGCCGTGAAGGTGAGGGCTCGGGGACAGACTGGCACCTGCTGAGCCGCAAGGATGTGCCTAGGCCTCCCGCAGGCAGTGGGCCCCAGACTCCCACATCAACACCGCCACCAGTGCCGGCCTCCAGCCTCCAGCCTCAGCGGGAGGGCGTGGGGCTCCCAGGGGGTAGGCTTGGCGGAAGGGCTGGTCCACCTGGGCACCAAGCAGACACAACCAGCTGTCGCCCAGGTATCTCTACACACAGACACTCCCCGCTCCCTGGGAGACCGCAGCCTGCAGGCCCCAGGGGGCCTGTGCGCTCTCCCAGGGCTCTCACAAGCCACTACTGCAGCCCCCCAACCACCAGGCTCCCCAGGTGCCCCTCATCACAGGAGTCTCAGTTCAGCCAGTAAGCGTCAGTCCCTTAGTCCTCGATTTCATCGGAGCGGATGAACTTCAATCCCGATGGACTGAGACATTCCACCCAATGGAGTGCACGGAACACACTAAGCGCTCATCAGCGCCGACGGCCAGGCCAGCCTCGGCTCCGGGCTCCAGCATGAGCTGCACACAACCCCTCTCTGGAGAAGCTCTTAGACTATTTATTATTTAATGAAGCAACACGAAAACCTCAGCCAGCGTTTCCTGAGAGCTACTCATCACCAGGCGCGCTAGTATTTCACATACACTTGCATATTGAACCTCCACCCCAGCCCTGTGGAGTTGGAAGCTCGACCTTCTCACCTTGCCTGCAGGAAAGCGGGCTCAGAGGTGAAACCGTGCTTCTGACTCCAAAGTCTGTGGCTCCAAACCCACAGTTGGTACTTGGTCAAGTGAGCCTGTGGAAAACACTCTGCAGCTGGGACCCGCCTGATGCCTGTGGGAAATCCAGTAAGGCCTCACAGAGGAGGTGACATTTGAGCTGGTTCCCAGGGGAGGAGTCTTCTGAAGGGCGAGGGGGCGGGGCCTCTGGTCCCCTCTGAGACAGCTGGTCCGCAGGGGCACCTGCGGCTCTCGACCACCTGAAGGGAGGCTGGTGCCACTGAGGAACGGAGCCTCTATGTTTATTTCATTTTAATTGACACACGTGCCTAGCATTCCGTAGAGGCTTCAGGCAGCCAACCCCACCCCCGTGGCCCACAAGCACTTCAGGACGATTAAAATTTTACCACTTGGGCCTCCCTGGTGGTGCAGTGGTTGAGAGTCCGCCTGCCGATGCAGGGGATGCGGGTTCGTGCCCCGGTCCGGGAGGATCCCATATGCCGCGGAGCGGCTGGGCCCGTGAGCCATGGCTGCTGAGCCTGCGCGTCCGGAGCCTGTGCTCCGCAACGGGAGAGGCCACAGCGGTGAGAGGCCCGCGTACCGCACAAAAAAAAAAAAAAAAAAATTTTACCACTTGGACACTATTCCTTTTTTAAAGAATGGAAGTTGCTGATAGTGTTTTTAGAAATCTGGCAGACATTATTAGGTAGCCTTTTAATTTCAATGGAGATTATAGCTTTTTGAGAGAAACTTCTGGAACTGGGACACAGACGTGGAATGCAGGGAGCTCTGGGAAGGAGGATGGGAAGGATGCTCAGTGTAGGCGGGAGGAAGGCCAAGGCCAGCTCTGGACTTTTGACCATCACCACGCTCTTCTCTGATCACACGGGAAGACCCCTGGGGGCATGGGCTGTGGCCTCTCCCTGCAACTTGCCAAGTGGGCATTCGACCTGTGTGGCTTTTGTTTGTTTTGATGGAGTTCTGAGCACTTCCAGCACTGTTCATAGGACCGCCTACCGAGAAGAGACCAGTCACAGGGTGAGAGCTGAAAGGGACCCCCGCAACCAAGGAGGAAAGGGGTCAAGGACGGTCAAGGTCACAGAGTAAAGAGGGCAGAGCCAAAGAAGGCGGTTGGCATGGAGCCAGCTTCCCTTCCCTCCTGCCCTGGCCCACTGGGGAGCATACGGCACTCACCCTTCTCTGCCCCACAGACAGGGCCCGGTTTAGACTCCCAGAGACCCCAAGGGGACAGCCACTCCTGCCCCGCGTCATGGCCAAGGTCTCGTGAAGAGCTGGGGTCCCAATGCCCGGCCTCCCAGGGTGTGCACGACGCTGAGTCCAGAAATGAAAACTCTTGGGGGTTGGAACCCCGAGCACCCCAGCGGGAGGAAGCGTCCTAAAGTGACGGACAGCGTCGGGGGGCGGAGCGGACGCTGGTGTCTAGGCCCCCAGAAGCTTAAAGTCGAGCTTTGCTGCAGGGGCAGGGGTGGGGGTACAGGAGATGGAGCCTTAATTAATCTGTGTCCCCCCAGCGGAGGGGAGGGTTAGGGCAACACCGCTCACCGCCTCTCCCCACACAGGAAAGTCTGCGTCTGTCGGAGGACTGTGGTTTCATTAGCTCTGATTTATGTCACCTAATGAGATCCTTCCCCTCTTGCTGTCAGCCTCTCAGCAGATCAAAGGGAGGATATTAAGACAAAGCCAATTCCAACCGGTCCTCTGAGCTCTGCTGAGGCTGGAGCCACCCTTCCCCTCCACCCACCAGGAGAGTGATGGATGGGCGAGAACCCCAGGAGCAGAGAGAGCTTCCTTTGTGTACATCAAAGGTGACACCTGAGCCTCCCTCCAGGCTATTCCGCGTGTTTAATCGGCACTAACATATAAGAATAATTACCTGCCCTCCATGGGGGAGGCAGGGAGGATCCTCCGTGTGCAGCCTTTACCAGCTTCCCCTGAAGACACAGACCTACAGATCTGGGCAGAAGGCCAGCCCTGTGGGTGACAGTCCCAGAATCCGGGGTGGGGACTCCGAAAGGCACCCATCCACGCCCCCGCCTCCCGCCGCTGGATTCCAGACAGCAGGCTGGCTTCGGTGGGCCTTCCTGGGCCGTCTGAGAGGCGTTAGCCTGTCCTGTGGCTGCCTGGGGCCAGGGCGCCTGCCCTCGGTAAGGAGTGCTATGGCCGGTGGGGGAAGAGGCAGACGACCCCTCCAGGGAGGGGCAGAGATGTCCGCGGTCCAGGAACACGAGCAACACCCCAGTGTCTTAAAGGCCACCCCACCAGACTCTGTAGTAACAGGTGCCATGGAAAAGGGTGCCGTGGGGGATGGAAGAAAGACGCCGGTTCTGCGTCCCTAACCCAGGGTCCGGTCGTCCCTCCTCCCGAGGGCCCCTGGCTCCCCGTGGACCAGTGTGGAAGCCAGGAGGCCACAGCTGCGTGGGGTCAGTCCTTTCCCCCCAGCCCCTACCTCCCGCCCCTCCACCGACCCCTCTGTCTGTCCACCCATCCGTCTGTCTGTCCACCCACCCATCCACTCACACAGACTAGAGAACCACCCCCATGTTCTGGGCTTGTCTTCCTCCTGCTCAGTCACCTACGGCTTCCAGCCAACCCCGAGCTCTTTAGCTTGGGCTTCAAGAGCCTGTCCCCGGAATGACTCTCCCATCCGCCTCGTTTCTCAGAAGGGCCCCCCATTCTCCACTTCATCTGGGAAGCATGCCTCTCTCCCCCCACTTCCCGTCCCGAGTGCGTGGTTTATTCACCTCTGCACCTCTGTAAAGGCCGGTGCCCTTCCTTGCACTAGGCCCCCCTCCTCCCCCTCGGGGGCCCCCGACGCCCATCACCTCTTCGGATTTCACGGATTGACCTGTGAGCACCCCGCACCTCCACCCGCGCTGAAGCTGACACGGGAGACTAGCCATAGGCCTCTCCCCTGGCCCAGGAGACAGGTCAGATACTCCAGTAGTTCCCAGTTAAAACAGCGGAAAATGTAACCACCTTCCCACTACGACACCTATGGAGACACAGAAAAAGACGAAATCTTAGACCTTGACCAGAAGCAACACTTAACCAGAATCTGACATCAATGCTGGCCCCGAGGTCAGTGGAACTGAGGAAAACAGCCAGGAGTGAGTGGTTTTCATCTGGTTTGCTCTGTGAAACAGGGGAGCCCCTGCCTTAGACGGAAGGCGGAAGGCACGTCCCCCCTTGCCCGTTTCTTCGGAATCGCGTTCCAGAAAACTGCACAGCCGCCTCCCCTGACTGTGTGAGCAACGCGTTTCCAGGCAGCCAGGGCTCCAGCCCCCACAGCACCCCAATCCCCACTTCTGTGTCCACTCAGAGACCCCGATTCCCGAAAACAACACGGCAGGAGGGAGGGGCGGGGGGCGGCGGCACCTGCATCCTGGGAGGCCAGGGCCACCGCGCAGGAGGACAGCCTGAGTCAGGCATCTTGAGACAAAGCACTTCTGGCCGTGGCTCCACGGTGGCATCACTTGCGGAGCTGGTAAACCTCTGGTGCTTGGGCCGGACGCAGAACGCCTGAGTCGTCGGTTCAGGGTGGAGCCTAAGCATAGCGTCATTTAACATTTCCTCTGGTGTGTCTAATGTTCAGCCGGGGGGCAAACCTTCACACCATGCAGTCCTCTGTGCAGTCCTTGGCCCAGGGAATCAGAGAACCACCCACTGGGTGAAGTGGAGGCTTCCACGCGGGACACCAGAGCTATGAGCCCCTGCTGAGGTGCTGAACACCGGCCTGGGGATCACACACACCGACCTGCTTCCCATCCGTGTATCTGAGAAGCTAACTGAAACGGCCCCGGACGATGGAGAGCCAAACCAGGGGGAATCCATGTTGCCACCTGGTGACAAACACCACGTCCCGATGAGATGCTGTCTCCTTAAAGATCAGGGGAAGCAGGACTCAAAGGGACATTCGTAAACCCATGGCCACAGCACGAGGACAGCAGCCAAAAGGGGGAAGCAATCCAACCGCCCACCACCGGATGATGGGTAAACAAAATGTGAACATACACACAGTGGACTAGTATTCAGCCCTCAGAAGGAAGGAAGTTCGGACACCTGCTACTACGTGGATGAACCTTGAAGACATGATGCTGAGTGAAATCAGCCAGACACAAAAGGACAAATACTGTGCAATGCCACTGACATGAGGTCCCTAGAGTAAAAATTCAGAGACGGAGAGAGGAAGGGTGGGGGCCAGGGGCTGGGTCGGGGGCTGGGGAGTGACTGCTTAACAGGCGCAGAGTTTCAGTTTTGCAGGACGGAGGGAGGTCTGGGGATGGATGGTGGGGGCAGTGACACAGTGGTGTGATGCACTTAATGCCACTCAACTGCACACTTGACTATGATTAAGATGGAACACTTTATGTTATATAGATTTAACCACGATTTTTTTGTTTTTTGTTTTAAATTTTTATTGGCGTATAGTTGATTTACAATGTTGTGTTAGTTTCAGGTGTACAGCAAAGTGCATCAGTTATACGTATACATACATCCACTCTTTTTTAGATTCTTTTCCCATGTAGGTCATTACAGAGTATTGAGTAGAGTTCCCTGTGCTATACAGCAGGTCCTTATTAGTTACCTATTTTATATATAGTAGTGTGTATATGTCAATCCCAATCCCCCAATTTATCCCCCCCTTAGCCCCTGGTATCCGTAAGTTTGTTTTCTACATCTGTGACTCTATTTCTATTTTGTAAATAAGTTCATTTGTACCACAGTATTGATAGTTTGTGTATAACCACATTTTTTTAAATAAAATTTTTTAAAAGAGAAAGGAAGAAGTTTAAAGCAACATTTTTTTTAAATTCTGAAGAACATGAACATGATAATAGCATCCTGAAACCCAGGAAAAGATTAAATCTCTAAAAATAATTTATTACTAGAATGAGAATAAAAACATCCTCAGTAAGGTACAGGAAATGATGAGGTCAGTGGAACAGGAGCAGACACGCATAGGAGAGAAAAGGCGGAGGCGCAGGAACAACAGCACAAAACGGGGAAAAGAAAGGTAAACTTCAAAGAC
This sequence comes from Mesoplodon bidens, assembly GCF_964165515.1. NCBI lineage: Eukaryota > Metazoa > Chordata > Mammalia > Artiodactyla > Ziphiidae > Mesoplodon > Mesoplodon bidens. Next base: position 1,336,631 of record NC_138177.1, read on the forward strand.
ACATTGAAATGTGAGCGGAGCTGGGTGGGCAGGGAAGTTGCAGGAAGGGAAAGTTGAAAGAGCAAAATTAGAACATGCGTCCCAGGTGAGAGTGAGCGGAACCAGCACCACAGAGAGTTAATCGGCCGTGAGAACAGGATGGGACGCTGCCCCTGACGTCGCAACACAGGTCAGAACAACGAGACCAAATTCATGAAAACAGAGATCAGACGAGCAGGAGAGAGAATTAAATCTGAACTTGAGAACTGCAGGTATTCAGAAGATTAACCCACAACGAACGGAGCAGAAGCACAACACAGCTATAATTTAAAAAAAATTCTTTGAGGCTGGGCTTCCCTGGTGGCGCAGTGGTTGAGAGTCCGCCTACCGATGCAGCGGCCACGGGTTCGTGCCCCGGTCCGGGAGGATCCCACATGCCGCGGAGCGGCTGGGCCCGTGAGCCATGGCCGCTGAGCCTGCGCGTCCGGAGCCTGTGCTGCACAGTGGGAGAGGCCACAGCAGTGAGAGGCCCGCGTACCGCAAAACAAAAAAAAAATTGTATTTTATAAATGTTTACTGTGTTCCAGGCAAACTGAAGAAAAAGTGATTCATACCCAGACACATTCTGGCTAAACTTTAAATTGTAAAGATAAAGGGAAAAACTTCCATAAGCATTCATAAGGAAGACACATGCTATCCTCTAAGGAAAAAATGATGAGGGCAACCTCCGAATTTTCTGGCACACCACATGCCAGGGGAAAAATTGAGCTACGTCGACAGGATTCTGAGAAAAATACATAATGATCCATGAATCTTATATCCAGTTATTTTGACAATTATATGTGAAGTCCACAAAAATATATTCTCAAATATGTAAGGGATCAGAAAATGTACTGAATGGGATTTTTGGGGGCCGGAGTTAGGTGTAGCCTCATAAAATAAAACTAAAGGCCATGTTATAAAACAAATAGATGAGCAAAATATAGCAGAAAAATGGACGGGAACTTTCCTTATCAAACATTAAAATACCAAAAAAGAAAAAATAAAACAAAACCCCAAACATGAAAATACCTAATTAAACAACTATTTGAGCTTATAAATAAGTACAGCAAGATTGTAGGATTCAAGATCAATACACAAAAATCAACTGTACTTCTACACACTTGCAATGACCAATCCAAAAGTGAAATTGAGAAAACAATTCATCTTTAGCAAGTGGTGTTGGCAAAGCTGGATAGCCGCATGTAAATCAGTGAAGTTAGAACTCTCCCTCACACCATACACAAAAATAAACTCAAAATGGCTTAAAGACTTAAATATAAGACATGACACCATAAAACTTCTAGAAGAGAACACAGGCAAAACATTCTCTGACATACACCGGACCAATGTTTTCTTAGGCCAATCTCCCAAGGTAACTGAAATAAAAGCAAAAATAAACAAATGGGACCTAATCAAACACACAAGTTTTGCACAGTGAAGGAAACCATAAACAAAACAAAAGGACAATTTACAGACTGGGAGAAAACATTTGCAAACGATGCAGTTGACAAGGGCTTAAATTCCAAAATATACAAAGAGCTCATACAACTCCGTAACAAAAAAACAAACAACCCAATCAAAAAATGAGCAGACATTTCTCCAAAGAAGACATACAGATGGCCAACAGGATGTGAAAAGATGCTCAACATCGCTAATTATTAGAGCAGCAGTCCCCAACATTTTTGGCACCAGGGACCAGTTTCATGGAAGACAATTTTTCCACGGACGGGGGGATGGTCCAGGTGGTAATATGAGCGATGGGGAGCGGCAGATGAAGTTTCACTCGCTCGCCCACCGCTCACCTCCTGCTGTGCGGTCCAGTTCCTAACAGGCCGCAGACCAGTACTGGTCCGTGGCCCTGGGGGTCAGGGACCCCTGTATTAGAGAAATGCAAATAAAAACTACAATGACGTATCACCTCACACCGGTCAGAATGGCCATCATTAAAATGTCTACAAACAATAAATGCTGGAGAGGGTGTGGAGAAAAGGGAGTCCTCCTACACTGTTGGTGGGAATGTAAATTGGTGCAGCCACTGTGGAGAACAGTATGGAGGTTCCTCAAAAAACTAAAAATAGAACTACCATATGACCCAGCAATCCCACTCCTGGGCATATACCTGGACAAAACCTTAATTTGAAAAGATACATGCACCCCTATGTTCATAGCAGCACTATTCACAATAGCCAAGACATGGAAACAACCTAGATGTCCATCAACAGATGAATGGATAAAGAACATGTGGTATATATACACAATGGAATACTACTCAGCCATAAAAAAGAATGAAATAATGCCATTTGCAGCAACATGGATGGACCTAGAGATTATCATACTAAGTGAAGTAAGTCAGAGACAAATATCATATGATGTCACTTATATGTGGAATCTAAAATATGATACAAATGAACTTATTTACAAAACAGAAACAGACTCACAGACAAAGAAAACAAACTTATGGTTACCAAAGGGGAAAGGAAGGGGGGATAAATTAGGAGTTTGGGATTAACATATACAAACTACTATATATAAAATAAATAAACAATAAGGAACTACTGTATAGCACAAGGAACTATATGCAATATCTTGTAATAACCTATTATGAAAAAGAATATATATATGCATATATATATGTATAACAATCATTTGCTGTACACAAGAAACTAATACAACATTGTAAATCAACTATATTTCAATAAAAAAAACAATTCAATTTACAATAACATCAATGCAAATAGGAATAAATTTAACAAAAAGTACAAAGTCTATACTTTGAAAACCATAAAACATTGTTGAAAGAAATTAAAGAATATCTAAATACATGAAAAGACATATTCATGGACTGTTAAAATGGCAACACTCACCAAACTGATCTATAGATTCAACACAACCGCTATCAAACTCCCAGTGTCCCCCCTTCTTTTTTTGCAGAAATTGCCAAGCAAATCCTAAAAATCCATATGGAAGTGCAAGGGAGCCAGAACAGTCAAAACAATCATGAAACAGAAAAACCAAGTTGGATGACTCACACTTCCTGATTTCAAAACTTACTACAAAAGTACAGTCATCAACACTGGATGGTGTAGGGACTTCCCTGGTGGTGCAGTGGTTAAGACTCCGAGCTCCAGGGGCCCGGGTTCAATCCCTGGTCAGCGAACTAGATCTCACATGCATGACGGAACCAAGGAGCACGACTGCCGCAACTAAGACCCAGTGCAACCTAATTAATTAATTAATTAATTAATTAATTAAAAAAAAAAAGACTGGATGGTCTATAAGGATAGACGTATAGGTCAACTGAATAGAACTGAGAATCCAGAAATACATTCATACATTTATGGAAAACTGATTACAAACAAGGATGCTAAGACAATTCAATGGGTGAAAGAACAGTCTTTTCAAAAAACAGCCTTTGGGGTGATGAAATGGTTCGTTGAACTCTCCATCTGCATGCAAAAGAATGAAATTGGACCTCTATCTCACACCTTATACAAAAATGGACTCAAAACAGATCAAAGACCCAAAACTATAAAACTCTTAGAGGAAAACGTACCTATAAATCTTCCTGACCTTGGATTAGGCAATAGTTTCTTAAACAAAACAACAAAAGAATGGAGAAAAGAAAAAGAAAGAAAGAAAACACAGATAAATTGGACTTCATCAAAATTTAAAACTTTTGTTCTTTAAAGGACACTATCAAGAAAATGAAAAGACAAGACTCAGAATGGGAGAAGATATATGCAAATCATACATCCGGTAAGGGACTTGTATCTGGAATATTTAAAGAACTGTTACAAATCAACAATAGAAAAGGACAATCCAGTTTTAAAATAGGCAACGGATCAGAACAGAGATTTCTCCAAACAAGATACACAAATGGGCAATAAGCACATGAGAACATGCTCAACACCATCAGTCACTAGCATGTGTAAATAAAAACCACAACGAGACACCACTTCACACCCACGGGGAAACTATAATTACAAAGACAGTACCAAGTGTGGACAGGGACATAGAGACATTGCTGGCGGGAAGGTGAGACGCTGCAGCCACCTAGGAAGATAGTTTGGCAGGTCTTCAAATGGTTGTCTATAGAGTTACCATGTGACCCAGCAATTTCACTCCTGGTTATACACCTGAGAGAACTGAAAACACATCCACACAAATGTTCAATTATTCACAATAACCAAAAAGTGAAAACCACCTAACATCTACCAACTGGTAACAGGTAGACAGATCGTGGTCTATCCACACAACAGAATATTATTCAGCCGTCAAAAGGAATGAAGTACTGATAGATCCACGAATACACACCTGGGTAAATCCTGACAACATGCAAAGTGAAAGAAGCCAGACACAAAAAGCTACGTTTTGTATGATTCCATTTATAGGAAATGTCCAGAATAGGCAAATGCAGAGAGACAGAAAGTAGATTAGAGGTCTCAGGGGCTGGGGTGTGGGGAGCGGAGATGGGGAGTGACAGACAGCTCACAGGGATGGGTTTCTTCTGGGGAGATGAGAATGTGCTGGAATTAGAGGGTGCTAATGGCTGCACAAGTTTGTAAACATGCTAAGAACACTCAACTGTCTAGTTTTAAAGGGTGAATCTTATGCTGCGAATTACATCTCAAATTTTAAAAGTACTTAAAGCTAAAACAATTACCCCAGTGCTAGGTTAGTACAGTCTCGAAGGAACAATAAACCAGGCCCCAACACAATTTGTAAAGATTAGCACATCATGAAGGAAGCGTGTGTTTGTGCGGGTATGTGGTTTCAGAGAGAAATGCAGACATGTTAACAAGCATCGCGTCTGGGTGGTAGAATTGTGGGTGATGTCTATTTTCTTTTTATTTTCTGTATTTTCTAAATTCTCTACAATGAGTCAGAACAAAAACAAACATGTTTTTTAAAAACAAACTGTGTCAGCGTATAATTAAGTCCCAGGCTCTGTTGCACTCGGCTGGGGATGGCGCCTGTGTGGGGCGGGGCTCGGGGAGGGGAGGATTGCGGGGTGAGCAGGAGAAGCCTCATTCTCTGGGGCCATTGCTGTGGTCCAGGCTCTGCCCCGCACGGCCTCCTCACTGGCCTCATGGAAGGGCCGGCCCTCGCTGCAGACCGGCCTCCTCCAGGCTGCCAGCCACGCCTGCACCAAGGCTGCCTTCTCCAGGTCCAGCATTGCCCGCAGCCCCCCAGTTCACAGCCACTTCTCTGCCCAGCCTGCTCCCCTCCCGCAGGGCTGTCCTTTTCTCTCTGCTGCTCACCTTTCATTCTACCTTCGAAGCCCAGCTCGGGTGCTTCTCCCTGTGGGGCTCTGCTGCTCCTCCAGCCAGGAGGGACCCTGGCATCATGAAGGTCCTGCTCATCTCAGAAGCTGGCTGCCAGGCCCCCGAGAGCAGCAGCTCTGTGACTCAGTGTATCCTAACGGCCACAGTTAAGACTCAGAGGCCGGGGGTTCTCTAAAGCCCTAAAAGCTGTGGGCATTTATTTCGAGGCGTTTTATGTTCGATGACAGTGTGTCCTTCGGGCCCTTGCTCTTGGTTCCAGGTAGATTCACGGCTACGCTGCCAGCCCAGCGATGCCCCCTTTGACTTTGGACCAAACCAAAGACCGTGTTGTCTAGAAACTATGACAAGATTGATGCGGAAAAGCTCTCGGTTCCCATTTTATGAAGACCTTAGTTTGGACCAACTGGAGATTATCATGGCCGTGGAGGATTAATTTGGGTTTGCAAGTCCTGATACGGATGTGGAAAAGTTAACCTGTCCACAAGAAGTTGCAGATCACACTGCAGATAAGAAAGATGTACACGAACAAAGTATCAGACCTCTTCTCCACTGAGAGAGGACAGGTGGTCCTGGGAGCGTCTGGACATGAGAACACACTGGTATTTAAATTCCCCAGGTGTTTTGCCCTTTAAAAGTAAAGCTATGAAAAAGGAGAGAACAAAAGAGAAGAAACTAGCCGTCAAACTCCTCATCTATGCACAAGAGTGGAAGGACCTGCACTTCAGATGAGCTCAGATTCAAACCCCAGCTTGGACGCTTGTGGCTGCACAGACCTGCTGTGACCATGTCCTAACCTCCACCTGACGGTCACTCGCTGAAGCTGGTGTTTGACCGGCCTGGTGCGCGTGCTGACCGCCACGGAGGGAAAGCGATGAGGGCCTCACACTCACTCCGCACAGGGGCGACCGGCCCCTCAGGAGGACCCCACCTGGTTCTGCAGCAAAGCCTGACGGGGGTGAAGGCCCACCGCTCCAGCCCCCACGGTCTCAGGGTCCCTCACGTGGAGTCTGCCGGCCCCATGGGTCAGTCTAATAATAAGCCTCATCATAGCAACGCCCTGCGCGTGCACTTGGGACCCTCCCAGCAGAACACGGAGCATCTCAGGAAGCTTCAGAGCAGTCACTTTATCATCCCCAGTTCGCAGCGTACAGAACCATGGCTCAGGATGTGCAGACAACTTTCACCTAGAAAGAGGTGGAACTGGCTTCCAAAGACAAGCAGCAGAGATTTCAGAGAAAGACCCCGGAATCACACACACCCCTCGCAGCTGAAAGGAGTCAGAGCCTCCGGGAGCCCCCAGCCCAGCCCAGCCTGAGCCCGCACGCCGCCCACCCAGGGTCGGCAGATACATGAGGCCTGGCCGAGGGGGACGTGAGTGGCCACTGGCCACGCCCCCCGAGCCTCAATTCCCTTCTCCCTCTGACTCCCAGACTCCAAGTGGCTGGGGCAGTCAGATCCAGGACACCGGTCAGGTCTCACCAGGGAGAGATGAGCCAAGAAGGGGCCCGTCTGCCTGGGTCGGCATGGACCAACCTTTCTCAGAACTCTCCAGACTTGCCAGAAGGTCACCACTTAGCATCCCATCCCCACCACACGCCGCCCTGCACCCCCGCTCTGAAACAGATCTGTAGATAATGCCTAAAGGGTATTTACTATGTCTGTACTCACACCCTGCCCTGAATTCTGATTATGTTCTCCTTCAGCCCCCGCAGCCAGTGGCAGCTGGCAGGCTCTAGGTCAGCACCAGCAAAGACAAGAGAGCTCTGCCTGGATCTTTCCTGCTCTGCTCTGCTCGGGCCAGGGCCTCCCCTCCTGCCGTCCTGGTGTGAGAACTGAGGAAGCCTGGTTCTGGTACTCAGTGTACTCAGCAGGCTCAGAGTCAGATGGAATCAGTCTAGGAGGACTTCCTGGAGGAGGTGTGTTGCACTGATTCAAGCAGTAGAGAGGCAAATCCTGGCAGAAAGGAAGAGGAAAAGCGTCCTAGCCTGAGGAACAGCTCCAGCCAAGGCTTGGAAGTAGGCGAGGACAGGTTTGGGGAGCTAGGGACACGACGGCGTAAGTGACCTGGCTGGAGTGGGTAGAGAGCAGATATAGGCACACGGACATGAAAGCAGGTGTAACTTATAGCAAGACTTGTCCTGCTGGCCCTGAGGTCTGTGGTTTCTGATCAGAGGAGCAATATGATGAAAGTGGTGCCATCCAATGACTTGGGGGAGCCTTGGGCCCACCCTCACCTGGCCCCTCTGACCCACTCTGCCCCAGCAAGCAGCAGGACTAAGAATCGGGGAGACAGCTGGCTTCCAGCACCGCCACCCCCGGCCCCCAGACATGCTCTCCCCCTCCGTTTCCCCCCACTCCCGATGTTTGGAGGGAGGGTTTTACTGCAGGCCCAGGTTAGTAGATGTGCAGCTGAGGGGCCGGTTAACAGGGCCAGAGGAGCACGCTGGGCCTGGGGCTGGGGCCGAGGCGGCTGCAGCGGCCCAGAGGGCCTGGGGGCTCCCTGAGGAGGCATGCAGCCCCGGCTGAGGAGCACGAAGGAAGGGGACTGGGAGCAGGGGGTCCAGCCTTCTGGCTCCTGACTGAGATGCATCGCGTCCAGACACTGACTCTTCGTCCCCACCCCCACCCCTCCTGGCCCAGCCGCTTCATAGTGAGGCCCGCGTTGCCCGCCGGGGCAGGGACTGTCCCTAAGTGGCAGGCAGTCCTAAATGATGTTATTCTTGGCTTTGGAAGGCATTGCGTGGCTTTTTAAAAAAAATAACAAGTTTATTGCCCACCTCTGTCTTATTTGTGCAGATCCGGGCACTGACGTGCAGGCCCTGACGGCACACGGCCAGGCCCGTGGCAGGGTCCGCGCCAGCCTGCGACCGTGCTCCGCTGGCTCCAGCCCTTGGCCGCTGTCGTTCCCTGACGCCCTTCCAAGCTCGGCCTGCCCTCCGCCTCCCCCGACAGGGACAATGCAGGGCAGGAAGGCCCCCAGGACGCCCTCCTTCCTCGAATTCCTGCGTGTTCTGAGGAAGCTTCCAGAGGAAGGCGGGAGCAGCAAGTGCTGGCGGAAAGACAGTCCACTTAAGAAGCAGACACACCTGAGTCTGAACTCCAGCCCCCGTTCTTACCCCCGTTCCTCCCTGGCCCGGCTGCCTCACCTCTCTGCCCCCTTCTGCATTCGTTTGTTTATACGTTTGTAAGCAAAGATGCCTGAGCGCCTGCATGTGCCAGGCACAGTACCAGCGGCGGGGAATCCTGAGTGAAAGGAGGGACAGTGTCCACCCTCATGAAACTCAGAGGGGACGGAGAAAGGAAGTAAGAGGACGACAGCAGGCGAGCGGGACGCTCTGGCAGTGCGGGGTGGCGGGGCCCTGCGGAGTGAACGTCGGGGCAGAAAAGGCTTCCTGCGGGCAGCACGGCCCCCCTGAGGCCTGGGCAGGGGAGCAGGACGCACTTGCTCGGTGGGTCTGCCGGCGGTGGCGGGGTGGCGCAGGTGGCACGTCCTGCAGCTCAGCAAGGAGTTTTGTCCTCAGGGTGTCGGGAGCCACGGGGATTTTAAGCGGGGGGGGGGGGGGGTGACACGATCAGGTTTGTGTTTTAAGGTCCATTGGACTCAGAGTGGGGAAGATCGGGATGAGTCCAGCACGAAGCGGGGCACCGGCTGGGAGGCTGCTGCACCCTGGGCAGGGGCAATGGCGGGCAGTGATGAGAGGGTCAGGGTGGCCGTCAAGTCGTGGATCAGGAAAGTAAGTGACGACACAGAGGCTGGGGCTGGAACGCCCTCAGGAGGGGCGTTCAACTCGAGGCCAGCTTGGCCACCCACGCGAGACTCCACCGGCAGCCCACGCAGCAGCCCAGGCTGCAGGCGCGGACTCAACAGGGACGAGGAAAGGAGCCCCCAGGATTCTGACATCGATCGGGTGGCACGGGCTGGGGGCCTGCAGAGAAGACTGAGGAGAGGCCCGTCAGGTAGGGGGGGCTGAGACCCCGTGAGACAAGAGCTGGGCAGAGCCTGCTGGGCTTAGGGAAGGTCTGGACCTTGGTGAGAACCACTGCGAGGGACCGGGAGACGCAAAGGCCAGCCTGGAGGTGACCAACGGAACAACGTGTGCACTGTGAAGGGGAGCGGCGGCTGGAGGGGCCTTGGAGCAGAGCGTCCTAGATGGCGCCAGAGCCCAGGGCCCTGCAGCCCACGGAGGCACTGGGTGGTGCTGTCACCTGGAGGTGCGCAGAGCAAGCCCCTTCCCGCTTCCCCTCCCTCTGCTCCTGGTCTCGGCCCAAACTGCGGGGCCTGGGCTCTGAGGAGAGGGATGGGCCAAGGTCACCTCCAGCCCCAGACAGGTGCTGCGTTCCCTGCTTGGGGCATCCGGGTGGGGCGCCCTGAAGCAGTGTCCGGAGGGCGGGCGTGGGAGGAGCCGGGAGCCAGACCTGCCCCTTCTCCCAGGGAGACGCGGCTCTGTGAGGGGCTGTCCTCTCCAGGGCTGCCAGGGCCCCTCGAGACTCACCCAGCTGGAGACACCGCGGTCCCCCCCGCCCCTCCCCACCACCCAGACCCCTCCTGAGGGTCACGGAGTCCTCCAGACCAGGTCCCGCCAGAGCGGACTGTTTTATTTCGGGGCAGGCGGGGGGAGGAGTTGGCTCCAAGTCCAAACAGTTGTTGCGGCCGGTGAGGGGGGGCCGCCACTTTGGCCAGAGTCCCGGGGGGACCACATTCCAGAACCACTGATCTTAGAGCCATCTGGCCAGAGAAGTCACAGAGGCTCGTAAAATGATGGTCCCCTTTCAGAAAGGAGCGAAAAAGCATCTGCAGGCCTGCCCCCATCTCGCTGGTGACACTGGGAGAGTCCCCTCCCGTTTGGACCCGGTGACCCGCCGCCTCCCCCTGGTACTCTGAGGCCCTGCGCCTGGGCGGGCAGCCTCCACCCTGCGGCCTCTGGGGCGGTCCGAGCAGGAGCCCAGGCACCTGTGGCCTTTTCCGGTTGGTGTGCAGACTCCCACACGCCGGCGAGCGGCTGACCACCACCTGGGCGCCAACAGCCAGAAACAGGTGGACGATTACTCACAGACTCTCAAAAAAGATCGCCCCTGACCAGTCTTCTCTCCCTGGATGGACGGACAGATGGGCGGCTGCATGGCCGGGGAGTGGGGGCAGGGGAGCCCCCAGTGGAAGGCTGGCGGCCGGCACACAGATGCTGTCCCCCCCTCTTCCTGGCTGGGATCTGGCCGCCCCTCACCTCCCTCTGGGCTCTAAGGCTTCAGTGGGATGGAATTCTGAAACGAGGTGGTGAGATCCCAGCAGACAAACTGTTTACCAACTCTGTGATCAACTCCCTGAACCTTCATTCCTCATCTGTAAAATGGGGATCATGGGACGTCCCACAGAGATGTGTCACCAGGAATGAGTGAGGTGACATCTGCTGAGCATTAGCCTAGGCCCTGGTACCACAGCGGGTGTTCAACAAGCCCGAACCACAGGTGTGATTCTCATTACATACACTGGGCTTCACCATGTCCATCAGCTCTGCTGCGCTTTTCTACACTGACTTTACATCACGTTCACCTGCCCTGACTTCTCTGTCTCAGAAGCTTAAGTCCGTGCTGTATGGGTGGGGATGGGGGTCTAGGTGTGCGATATTCCCACGTCAAAGCACGAGCTGCTGAAAGGCAGGGCCCTTGTTTTACTATTGAGCTCAGGCATTTTAGGCTTGAATAAGCAAGTGAATAGATGGATGAAATGATGGACGGAAGGATGGATGGTGGGTGGACGGATGCATGGATGGTTGGTTGGATGGATGGATGGATGGATGATGGGTAGATGGGTGGATGGGGGAGGGAGGAAGGGAAGATGGATGGATGAACACCAGGGGTTGGATCTCCTCTGCCCTCCACACGCACCCAGAACCCAGGCCAGATCTCCACACTGGCATCAGCTGCTCGGGAAGAGGCACTATGCAGGAGGGAGGAACCTGGCCTCTGTCATCTCCCCATGGGGGGGTCACCCCACTTCTTGGCCCTGCCCGGGGCCCATGTGCACCTAATCTCAGTCTGAGTGGCCAGCTCCCACCCCCGTCCTGGGTGCCCCTGCCTCTCCCAGGTCTCTCAGGCCTAGGCCTGTAGCTGCTCCACGGGGCTGAGGAGACCCACAAGGGCCGAGGACCACACTGCTCCTTGGTGGCCCAGCTTGGGCCAACTCACTCCCAGACCAGCATTTATGGCTGAAAGAACCCTCACAGGATCCCAGGGCCCAGCCCACGCGGACACTCTCCTAGTTCTCCGAGAGCCAAATTACCCATGTTGAGACCTTCGTCACACACAGGGGGCTGCCGGCGTGCCCGGCCACCCACCCACCTGGAAGCAGCCTCTGACCCAGACGCGTGTAGTAATCAACTCCCGGAACCTTGGGGAGATCCAAATACAGTAGCATATAATCATGGGGCCCGAAATAGCCTGCCAGGGAGGCCATCTGCCACCTCGTGGTCCCTGGGGACCCCTCAGTGGGCCCCACAGCATGGCCGGGCTTCGGGGTTTCTCTGGCCGGCAGGCAAGTTGGGCGGCGCTGACCATATCCACTGGATCACCTGAGAGCTCAGGGCAGCTCGGGGGCTTGTCCATAGCAGACCGGGCATCGCCAGGGTCAGAGCCGCCCAGACCTCCAGGCCTGTGTCCCACCTCCCACTGGTGCCGGGCCGTGCTGGGGAGACACCGCCCCCCTGCCCGGCTGACTCATGGACCGCCACCCCGGCTGAGCCTCTGGTCTCCTTCTGACTCAACACCCAGCTATCACCCTGCCACTCTCCGCGGGACCCTCACCGGCCCTCTGTCCCCCTCACACCCCTGGCTGGGCTGGGTGGTGCCTGCCAAGAAGGTGCATTGTCATCCGAACTCCTAGAACTTGTGGATGGAAGAACCGTATTTGGAAAAGAGTCTTTGCAGGTGTAACTAAGTTAGGGGTCTCAAGGTGAGATCACCTGGATTATTGGGGTGGCCCTAATCCCAGTGACAAGTGTCCTGTGAGAGACACAAGCAAAGAGGAGGGGCCTCATGAGGACAGGTGACGTGGCCTCGCGGAACGCTGGCAGCCGACAGCCACGGGAGGAGGCTCTGAGGAGGACCCGCCCTGCTGACACCTTCATCTTGGCCTGTGGCCTCCAGACCGCGCAAGCGTCCGAGTCTGCTATTTGAAGCTGCCCAGTGGGGCTGGGGGGTCCTTTTCGTCCATAACTGGCTCTTACTCTTCTATGGGCGTCAGAATCCACCGGGGTGGGGGGTTCGTGGAAATGCGACTGCGGGCCGCACCTTCAGAGGTTCTGATTCAGCAGGTGCGGGTGGGGCCTGGGAGGCCACGTCTGACAGGTTCCCAGAAGGTGCTGGCGCCGGTGCCCAGGGACCCCGCCCGGAGAACCACTGCTCGACATGGTCCCTCCAGGCGGTGTGAGCCGTTCTCTGCCTGGGCCCCTGCCCCAAAGACACCGTCCTTGTCCCCATGATGCCCTCCTCCTTCCCCCGGCGCTCAGAGGTCTGAGGAAATGCTTCCCCAAGGGACCCCCTCCTATGCACAGCCGGCTCCGCCTCTGCCCCAACGGGAAGCTGCAGCAGGGCTCCCCCAAGCTCTGTCGGTCGGTGGGCTGTAGTGCCCATGCCGCTCCTCGCATGGCTGGGTCGGACGCGCTGTGTCTGGCGACAGAGTGCTAGAGCTCTTCACGAGTCGATGGCTGTCAGGCACAAGCGCCTCACAGCCTCTCCTGAGGAGTGTCTGAGGGTCTGATCGGCACCAGGGGTCTCTAGGGATCCATGGCGATACCAGAGTGTCAGCAGCCTGGGCTCCCCTGGCAACCAACACTGTCCACGTGTCATGGACCGAACGTTTGTGTCCCCTGAAATTCGTATGTTGAAGACCTCAGCCTCCTCCACACGATGGAATTAGGAGGCGAGGCACTTGGGAGGGATGAGAGCCCTCCCGAGTCAGGAGAAGGCTCTGCCCGTCTCGGCTCCCCAACACCACGGCACCGTCTGCAGCTCGCGAGAGGCCCTCGCTCACCAGAGCTCCACCGCGGGCCCCGATCGCAGCCTGCCAGCCTCCAGCTGTTAGAAATAAACACCTCCTGAGCCACCCATCTATGGCACTTTGTTACACCGGCCCAACCCGGCCTCACCCAACCCCGGAACGCCAGGGTGCAGACAGACGCAGGCCGAACCAGCATCCGCGGGCATCCTCCAGCGAGGTGTACGCTCCAAGGCCGGCCCTGGGAGGAGATGCACTGGAGGCACCATGGTCCCAGAGCCCCCGATGGCCCAGTGCCCAGGGCTCATCATCTGCCCACTCAGTGCCCTCAGCATGGCCCTGGGGGGTGGCTGAGTGTCACGGTGTGTGTGTGGACCCTGGGCCAGGCTGCCTGAGCTTTGACCCCGGCTCTGCTACGTACTGTCTGTGTCCCTTCCACCGAGTCCCTGCACCAGCTGTGCCTCAGTTTGCTCATCTGTGACATGGGGTGATGAGGTTAGTGGTCTAACCATCCCACAGACCCGCAAGGTGAAATGAGGTGTGAGGACCAGCGGTTCACACACGGAAGGGGCCGTAAGTGCTGGTCATCACTGGTCTGGGGTACAGAGGAGGGTCAGAGATATGGAACAAGGGGGGTCTGCTCAGAAGCCCCCCAGGAAGACCTGCGATCCCTGTCCTCCAAGAGCCTGTGCGCTGGGTGGCACGGCTGGGCCACTTTCCTCCTCGACCCACAGGCAGGTCCCCAGGAGACGGGCGTGTTTGCAGAGGGACCACCCACTGCACCAGCCCCCAGAGACTAAGCGTGCGGATGTCACAGGTGACTCGGACACGGGCGCCCCTCCCCGCTCTCCCCCAGCACAGGCCCCGGTGTGTCTCAGATGGGGCTGTGCTGCTTCTGACGGGGGTCTCGGACTCGAGTCCACAGCGCCCTGGACTCGTTTCCCCAGCTCGGCCGAGAGCGGCGGTGTCACGGGGCTGCCCTTGTGGTGACGTGCTCCTCCCGGCGTGTCCAGGATGGGGCTGTTTTCTGTTTTCTCCCCTAATTTAATCCTGCCGCCGGGCCTTTCTGATTCCTCTCGGGCCCCACCCGGCCCAGGCCGGAGGTCTTTCTGGGCTGTTTCTCTGCTCTTCCATGGATCCCCCGCCACCCCGGCCCCGCCTCACCCCCACCCAGTTTCTCTTTTCCCCCAGGCTCCTCTGGCTGCCGTGGTTTCTCTTGGCCGTGGCTCTAGCCTGGCGTGACACGTCTGGCACGGCCACCCTCGCCCTCCCACACTGGTCGGGGAGGAAGCAAGTGTATGCAGGGGACGGGGCGGGTAACGGGGGGGCCAAAGAGCCTGGGTGCCACGTCGGGCTGCGTGCCTGGGCCCATCCCCTGCCCGCTCCCCCCACCCAAACCCGCTTCCTGTCCCGTGGACCACGGGACAGAATCTCCATGGACGTTCCAGGAATGTCCAGGGGAGTTTGCCCAGGGGAGGCGAGGAACTGCCTTCCCCGGGGCCCTGAGCCCCGGCGCCCTGGCTGCTGTGGACCTGCTGCCCCAGGTGCCAGCTCTGACTGAGGGAGGCCCGGAGCCGGTCGGAGCCTCTGTTCCCTCACTTGATGGCAGAGACGGCCACTATCACAGGGGCGCGTGAGGATGGACTCGGATCACGTGGGTGTGACGCCGCACGCGGGGCGCTCGACGGAGGCCGCTCCCCTCTCTCTGCGCAGCCCGGCAGTCTGGGCCTGCCACTCCTCACCCCTCCTGGACAGAGGAGCCCGAGTCAGGTGGACAGTGTCTCACTTTGATGTAACACCCACCAAACAGAACCTTCAGGTAGGGTGACACCCCCCTTCTCCCCAGCACATGCACACGCACGCGCACACACACACACACACAAGCACACGCACACTCTGATGTCCTGCAGGCAGGGTGACCCGCGCTCCAACTTATCCCAGATGCCTGGTCACCCCACCGGCAGGTACCCAACATGTCCAAAGGGGCCTCGGCGTCCCCCTTGCCCTGTGCCCTCCCCGGCTCATCCCGTGGGGTTCACAACTCACCACTCGTTCAACACATTCTCACCAAGTCCCTACCGCGGGCCAGGCTGTCGGTGACCGGCCTTTCTGTCCACCCAGGTGTCCAGGCCAGAGAGCTGGCGGTCAATACGGCTCTTCCTCTCCCTGGGCACCCACGTCCGGTCAACACCACCATCCCCAGGAGTGACAGTGGTAGTAGTAGCTCCTTTCTGTCCTATCGAGGGACACAGACCCTTTCACCACCTCCCTTTTACTGAAAAAGGAGAAGCACATAGGCCAGGCAGCTGCAGGCCTTACAGGGAGTGAATGAAGGAGCTGAGGTTTGAACCCAGGCAGTCTGAGCCCAGAGCCCTGACAACCAGGCTTCTTGATATTCCCAGAGCCAGTCCGCTGCTCCTTTAGCTGCTTCCCCCGCCTTTCCTCCGGCCCCGTCACGTTCCCTTGGCGTAGGAGCCCGGCACCAGCTCCCCGTCTCCAGGCTGTCCTCCTTGACTGCCGCCAGGGTGATTTGCAGTGATGCAAACTCCGGCTGCAGGTCCTGTGATGGCTCCCCAGGGCCTTAAGCATAAAGCCTGAATCCTGGGCAAGGTCCTCCTCATCTCTCGTGGATTCCGGATCTCGTTCCGCTCCTGCCCTTCCCCCCAGCCCCCCAGCGCCCCACCACCACAGCCAGCCAAGCTCGCCCCCATGCACATCCTCCACGGCCCGCTCAGTTCCTTCTTATCTCCCACTAATCCTTCAAGAGGCAAAAAACTCGGCTTTTGCCTCCCCAGCAAAGCCTCAAAAACACGTGTGAAATGAATGGTCGGGCAACAAGGTAAATGAACTACATGACAGTTGTGTCCCGCACGGCACAGCTGCCCCAGGTCCTCCCCACATTCGCTGCATACTTGCTCTTCGTGAAACCCCCTGAGATGTCGGGGGCGGGGGGGGGGGGGTAACCTCCCATGGGGAGGCGGGCAGCTGGGCAGAGAGACCGTCAGAGACCAGCGTTTCAGACCAGAGCCAGCCGGCCCGCCGCCAGCAGTGTCTTCACAGGACTGCAAGAGGCAACGCCCTCTCGGCGGCCTCAGACCCGTGGGGCCCTGGGCCTGTGTCCCCGTCCCCACCCTGACCCCTGGGCAGCAGGGGGGACGGCCACGGAGGGAGCTGGCCGTCTAGTCTCCCGGCTGCAGGGCCTCCGTGTCTCAGGAAGTGCAGGAAGTGCCTGTGTGGCCCAAGCGTGTAAAAGACAAGACCCTCAGTGTCCCCAAGCACGCAGAAGACGCAAGTCACAGGGAAAACATTAATCTCTAAGTAAGTGTGAATACATCCAGTGGAAGTCTTTTCCCCCATGGAAACCTCTTTGATGCTCTGGATGAAATGTCCCCCTCTTCCCCAACCCCCCATTTCTGGCTGCCCCTACTCAGCAGGCGCCCCAACAATAGTCTGCCCTGTGGGGGGCTGGGGCGCAGCATGGGCCCTCCTAGCCTTTGACCCTTGACTGTGGCCTCGAGGGGCACACCCGGCTGCCTGCCCTGTTCAGCTGTGACCTGAATGGAGGGAGAGGAGGTGACAAGGCCAGAGGCCCAGCACATGCAGGGATGGAGGGGGAAATGGTGGGAGGGGGAGGACGGGGGAGCGGGGCCAATGGGCAGCTGGGGAGAGTGGGGTGTCTGGGCAGAGAGGGAGGAGACTGGCCTGGGGGTTGTGGCCCAGCCCCCTTGGCTGGCCCTCTGTGCACGGTGGGTCCTGGGAGGGGAGGACGGGGCAGGGACCACTGCAGGACCCACAGGCCAGGACACCGAGGCCTTTGTCTTGACACCGCACGTTCAGCCTGCCTCAGTTTCCCCCAGTCCTGTCCCCCAGCTTTGATTCCCCCCAACTACCTATGTCCTCTCCCATCAGACGTAGATGTACCTGAAAATTCAGTTGGTTCAGGCAGCGCGCATTAGGCCCCTACTGCATTCCAGGCCCAACGGTGTGCACCCAGCTCCTGCCCAGAGGACCACAGCGGCTGGTCCCTCACCCATCCCACCTGCTTCTCCTTCTGCCCTGGAACCACGACGCCCCTAGTGGACAGAACAGGAACTGCAGCGTTCCATGGAGGGCTGGACGGGTTGGGGCGGGCCGTGAGTCTGGGACGCGGCGAGACATGTGTCTGAGTTTGAATGCTCCCCTGCCACCAAAGTCCTGGGATCGGAGCAGGTGAGCTCCTTCCTGACCAGACAGCCCCTTCCTGACGCTTCTTTAGAGCGGTAGCCTCCAATGCCCACACAGGCTCCACGGCAGAAGGCCAGACATCCCAGGACGGCGGCCCCTGGGGCCCCACCCAGGGAGGTCCCATCCCCACAGTCCTCCACAGGGTCTGGGTGCCTTCCTGCCCCGAGATACACACGCGCTCATACACATGACGTAGGACGATGACAGCCCCCTGAAGAAACAAAAGCCAGGAGCACACTGTGGGGACGGGGGGGGGGGGGGTGCAGGGAGGAAGGGGCGCCCAGGCCCGCCCCCAGCCCTCCCGACTCACAGAGACTGCAGGCTCCGCAGTTCCCACAGCGCCTCGGCGGGTATCCGTCCCAGCAGGTTGTTCTGCAGCATCCTGTGAGGTGAAGAGGCGGCTTGAAGGACTCCCACCCGCCCGCCTGCCTGCCCGCCACACCGGAGCCCAGCCTCAGAACCCGGAGTCCTGTCCCACCCCTCCCTGGCTGGAGGTCCAGGGCGCCGTGCACGGGGCTGGGAGAGTGCCTCAGAAAGACTCTGGGGAAAAGGTCGGGCTGGAGAGGACCCTTTGAGGCAGAGGAGACACAGCCGGGGAGCGGAACGTGGGCTCCTCCGGCCGTCTACTCTGGAAGGGCGTGGGCAAATGCACGATCTCCTCCCCAGGCCTCAGTTTCTCCGTCTGCAGCCGAGAGGCCAGGTTTTCTTCGGGGAAGGGGAGGATGTGCAGGGCCCAGGCAAGTCTGTCTTTGTGGTGTGTGTGTCTATAGAGACAACTTGAGGCGCCCACATCGGAGTGTCAGCACCATCTGGTGACGCCATCACACATGACCCCACAAAAGCAGGGACATGGGCTTCCCTGGTGGCGCAGTGGTTGGGAGTCTGCCTGCCGATGCAGGGGACGCGGGTTCGTGCCCCGGTCCAGGAAGATCCCGCATGCCACAGAGCGCCTGGGCCCGTGAGCCATGGCCGCTGAGCCTGCGTGTCCAGAGCCTGTGCTCCGCAACGGGAGAGGCCACAACAGTGAGAGGCCCGCGTACCGCAAAAAAAAAAAAAAAAAAAAGAGCAGGGACATGCCAGCCGGGGGCACGATCCGCTAGGGAGGCTGTCCTCCTGGACCTGCAGGGCAGTGAGTCAGAGAGCGAGAAGGGGAGAAACTGGGGTCTGGGGCCTTCAGGTGGCACTGCTGACCCCAGCCAACCCTGGCCACCAGAGCTGTGCTCAGAAAATTGTGAGGAGGCCATTCCAGGGCCTCGGGGAGTCCCCGAAGCCTCAGGGCCCTGGGCAAGGGTCCTGCTCGCCCAGTCCTAAGGGAGGACCTGGGTGGCCGCTGCCACTGGAACATCCTTCCCTGCTGGCCTCTGGAGAAGAGGAGGAGGGGGCACATGGGGCCGGCCCCCCCAGGGGGTCAGGGAAGAGCCAGGGGCAGGAAAGAAGGAAGCTGCCTCACCCTGACCCGCACACCCGTCGGGCCCTCCTGGGCCAGGTACAGCCCCAGGAACAGCACCTATTGCAGGATGGGCTGCTCTGGAACTGGGAGGGACCTCCAGGGAGACCTACTGTGTGCCAGGCATGCCGTCCACCCTCCCTCCAGGCATTACCCCATGCAGGAGCTCTGGCCACATCCGCCCCTCACCTGCCCCGACGGGCACAGGGCAGGTGCCCTCAAGAGGTCCAGGCATCTCCCCACACACCTGGGTCAGAAAGAACTGTGGCTTCCCTGAGGACAGCTCTGGTGGTGGTGGGGGGCAGTGTGTCTGGGCTCTCAGCCTTCAGGACTCTGCAGGACAGGGACCCCCACCTACGGTCGCGGGAAAAGGCACGGGGCAGGGGCTGACCCTCTTGACCCAAGCCTGGCCAGAGCCTTGGAGAACCAGCGCAGGAAGGCAGGGACCCTAGGAATAAGACTTCCAGGTCAGGTGTGGGGCTGGGCGGGATGGACAGGGGAGGGGTTCTGCCACAGCCGCTCAGAGAGGATCAGAGAGGGAACCCCCTTTTTTGGTCCTTTGCCTCCGGAAGGGCAAGGGGGAGGCAGAGTGTCCTGCAGGGACAGCCAGGCCTCACCCACCAGAAGGAAGATGAAGTTCAGACAGGGGCCCCTGGAGCAGCTAAAGTGACCGCCTCCCAGCACAAAACGAGGTTATTGTGCTGATGGCGGGCTTTACTGCTCTATTTTTCTCGCAGGTCTGAAAACAAGTAAGAGAAGGCACTGCAGAAGGAGAAACCGTGGCGGACGCCAGGGAGTACTTCTTGCCCAGATGCAGGTGGAATCCCTGCTGTGAAGACACTGAGTAGGCGGGCGCCATCCCCCGAGACCACCCACCCATCCCTGAAGCAGCGAAGTGGACACAAAGGCTTTAGGGAACTGGGGTGTCCGCGGGGGGCGGTTGGGGGTCAGTGGCAGTGGGAATGGACAGCCTGGCTGCCCTCCTCTCCAGCCGCAGCCTCTCCTGCCGCCCGACCCGCTGGGGCGCACGGTGTCCAGGGAGCGGGGCTGCGGCTTCCGGGAGGCTTTGATTAATTGCCTGATGCAGGCGAAGAAGAAAGAGGCTTGACCCTAAGCTGGGGGCTTAGGAACGGGACGCGAGTCTCACATCTTCTGAAGGCCCAGCAGACAGATCCTCCGCTCACCAATCCGGCTGCAGGTCTGGGCCTGCCGCTGGGCACGGACGTGCCACCACGCAGGCCGCCTGGGCCACATCTGGCTCTGGGGGCCTCCCCACCCCCGGGGAAGCGACGCTGGTGGGAGCAGGACAGACAGACCAAGAGAAGAGGCAGAAGGACTGAGGGCCGGCAGGATGGGAGAGCAGGGTCTGCAGCAGAGCGGAAGGAAGGAGGAACAGGGGACAGAGGCAGAGTGCCCGCGGGCAGAGAGGGAGTAGGGCGGCACGAGAGGCCAGCAGGGCCGGAGTCAGACAACACGGAGAACGGAGAACGCCTGGAGGTGGTCGGGGGCTGCTGACAGGCTGGAAGCCTGAGGCCCACAGGCCAAGTGGGCAGGGCCACCGCCAGCCCATTGACAACTTGGAGCAAATTAGAAAGATATTCCTTTCTAGATGGAAGTAGCCCCAAGGCTGGCACAGCGCTAGATTTCAGCCCCTTCTCACCCCTCAGGTGATGGTCTTGTGCAGTGAACAACCTGCTCAACTGTACAAAGAAGACCTGCAGGTCAAGTTGGGGCTGAGGGGGCAGGAGAGCGTGGGAGCGGCTCACCACTTTAGGGAAATTTCAGATGCTCCAGGATCAGCCTCCGGGCTCCTCCTCTTCTTCCCAAGCCAGTCCCTGTGGTGACGAGCCCTCCCGAGGAACCTCTCTGATCCACCCTCAGACCCCCCACATCCCCTTCTCCCACCTCCTTTCACCCACACTCATCACAAGAGCAGGAGTGGGGCCCGGGGAGGACAGTCGCAGTTGGGACGAGGTGAGCTGTGGACTGGGGCTGGGGAGAGGGTGCCGTAGCGTCCCCTTTTGTCCAATGGGCTGTGGGCTCAATGGAAGAGAATAACACAAGGTCCTTTTCAATTCTCACTTTCCTTTTGCTTCAGGGACAGAGACGCCTAGGAACTGGAGGAGGGGAAATGTTTGCAGAGATAATGGGACTCAGTGCTGTAGCCAGAGACCAAGGCTGGGGCTCGAGAGGAAGGGGGTCCAGAGGAAACCTCTTCAGAAACTGTCCTACCCACCCGGCCTAAGAGTTCCGGGGGGGCACGTGGGTCTGAATCTGACCTTGACCCTCAAAGACCTGTGTTAACGGGCACTATTCACATTACAGAAAGGAGAGGAGGTCACTTCCCTACATTGTGGCCTAAGCACCAGGTGCTGTTATACGTTTGTTTACAAATCACAAAGTTTGTTACAGACAGGGCGAAAGCAAAGACATGGAAATACTTAAAATGAAAAGTGAAGATAAGGAAATGAGCAAGCCAGTGGCAAACCAAGACACAGGTTACAAAATTTCCATTTGCCCAGAGTTCTCCAGGCTGCATCTCCATGTAAAGTGGGACTTAAGACTTACAGGATTTTCAGGCTGTAGAGACCAGAGAACGCCTGTCCCGGGATGTGCGAGAGGCGGTTTCCAGAGAGACGCCTGCAAGTCAGAGAGAAGGGCTGGTGGGTGATGCTGGCAGGGAGCCAGGCAGGGCGGTGGCCCTGGGTCAGCATCCTGGGACGTGGGAGGGACGCTGCTGCTGGCGTAACTGCACTGCCAACTGCACAATGACCCCGCAGGGGGCCCACTAGGACCCCCAGCCTTCAGAGGAGGAAACCAAGGCTCGGGTCACAGAGGGCGCTGGCGTCTCCCTGGACCCGATTACCACTAGGCCCACGTCCACCACGTCCATCCACAGCGCTGACCTGCTTACCCATCATCCCCCCGCGTTGTCTCCCGTCACCAGTGGAGTCAGATCAGACGGGTGTGTCTGGGTCTCCCTGTGCCCTAAACTACACAGACAACCCCACTAGTCCAGGGGGCAGGAAACGGGGTGTCGAAATTAGTCTAACCCTGTGGTCTAATTAAGCGTTTCCACGTTTGTCATGGGTGACCATCAACTCTGAAAGGAGCAAACAGGACGGAATGTGCTGATGCGTGTCCTCAGCGCTAAGCCTGACGGAGCAGTCTGCTGAGGATGCAGCAGAGCCTCTCAGGCATCACTGGGCGCATCAGTTCTCACTGAGAGGCCTGCCGACTGCCGATGTGGAAATCGTGCTGACACAGCTCAGAAGCTATTTTTAAAAAATATATCTCTACGAGGGGACTTGCCTGGCGGTCAGGTGACTAGTACTCCGCGCTTCCACTGCCGGGAGCGCAGGTTCGATCCCTCGTGCAGCATGGTACGGCCAATAAACACACACACACACACACTCTTTTTATTTGACGTTTGTTGTTTAAAAAAAAAACACATGGAAAGGCATCGTGACCTTTGGGGTTACTAGCTTGGGTTCCCTAGGTGGGCATCTTGCCTCTAAAACAGGCCCAACCCCTCTCGGGGAGTGGGGGATGGAGGACCGGCAGCCCCCAGGGCTCAGGCTGTGCCCGTGTCACCAGCCCGGCTCCCAGGCCTTTGTCCTGCCCTTCATTCCCACCGAGCTGGGCCCCTGCACCTCGACGGCCCCTCTGTCCCTGCCTTTGAGAACAGCCTTCAAATTCCTCCTCGGAAGGCGTCCCCACCCACCATGCCCACTCGCTGACGTGGAGAGCCCGGGTGCCCACGCCAGGCGCCCTCTCGTCTGCTCCGGGCAGACTGAGTGCACCCGTGGGGGGCCGTGCCTAGGGTCAGGGTGAGGAGGGCTGTGCAGGAGGAGTGGGTCAGGGCCAGGAGCCCCCAGTCTGAGAGTTTAAGCAAAGCCGGTAGAGTCCCAGGATCAGTGGTGATGCCCAAACAAGAACCAGCAGGCTGGGGGTCGGGTGAGGAGGGGGGCAGGGCTGGGAGCAGGTGTCCTGGCTGCCTGCAAGGGACAGCGGACACTCTGGCCAAGGAGATGACTCTCTCACGTGAGGTGCTAGAGCACGAGGCCAGCCTGCAGGGCTCCAGGCCGTGGGGAGGGATCAACCAGGGAGGACTTCCTGAAGGAAGTGGGCCTTGTGTTGGCCCTGACAGAGTGGAGAGAGAGATGGTGGGCCTGCCGGGCTGGAGGGGAAATCTGCTCAGATGCAGGAGGGCTCCAGGGATGGACAGGGGGATGGGCCTCCCTGGAGCAAAGCTGGCCAGGTGGGCTTGGGCCAGGTGAGGGACGGTCCTCGAAGCAGCTCCTTTGGATTGTGGGGAGCCAGAGAAGGCCGTGGAGCTGGTAAGAGGCACCCTGAGATGGGCAGGGTGTGTCAGAGAGGAGGTAGGTGATCTGTTCTTAGGGGCTGCGGCCGCCCCAGGGGAGGGGACGTCAGGGCAGCAGCAGCAGCAGGGATAGGTACAGGGGACCTTCAGAGGAAGAACCACCAGGACCTGGGGAGCGGCCGGCGGCCGGACACAGGGGGCAAGGGCAGGTCAAGGATGACCCCAGGGAGAGAAGCAGCGCTGACAGAAAGCCGGTCGGCTTCAGGGAGGGAGAGGCTGGGTGTCCGAGTTCCCCTGTCCCCACTGCCCCCATCGGGCCCACACCTGGGCAGCTGGGGCTGACCCCGCTCAGAACAGCTCCCCAAGGCCGTTTCCGCTGGCTCCACCCATCCCCCTGGGGACCCCCAGTTCCCTGTGTCAGAGGTCACAGTGCCTGCCTCCAGCCTCCCGCCCCGCTCCCCCCCCATCTACTCACAGCTCCTCCAGGAAGCGCAGGTTGAGGAAGAGGCCGGGCTGGAGCTCCGTGAGGTTGTTCATGCTCAGGTCTCTGCGGGAGAGAAGGGAGCGGGCAGGCTGTGAGCTGCGTCCTCCCGGGCCGTGTGCTCCCCGTGGCTCCCCCTGCGCCTCCCGCCTCCCCCCTCCCTCCACGGGACGGGCTGTGATGAGGGCCACAGAGGAAGCCGACCGCGTCGGGGACAGGCCAGAGAAAAATTCAGGGGATGTCAGAGCAGGACAGGGCCAATCAACATGCAGGATCCCTCATGGACGTTTTACCCGAGACCACCGCCATCCCGTGGGCTCCTGGAATCAGCCCGACTCACCAGGGGGTTGCCTTTTACTCAGTCCCTGCGCCCGCGGGATTCCACAGCCCTCTGAGGCCTACAGTCTCTCTCCTGTCGTCTCTCCCCCAACCCCACCAGGCTCCTTCTACTTTTCTCCAACCAGAGGGCCTGGCCGCTGGTACATCCCTGAGGATGCTTGATTCCTGAGGAGTCCCACCTTAGACCAGTCTCGCCTTCCCATATTATCTGAGAGACCCTGAGGGTGGTTTCTGTGTCACTGCCCTCCAAGATACCCTGCACACAAAGGAATCACAATACTGTGATTGTGTAACAGCTGGCGTTTACTGGAGGCCCACTTTGTGTTAGGCACAGGCTAACCTTTATCCAAATACAGTATAAGTCTCCTACATACGAACCTTCAAAGATGCGAACGTGCGTTCGCATGTCCAGTCACATAAGTTAGGTCACGCATCTGGCGTACATTGTCACGTGCGTGCATCCTTTACAAGTGGTTGTGTTTTTGTGTACTTTGCAGTATAGAGTACAGTAGTACAGTACCTTCATTTCAAGCCCAGGATGTCTGAAAGCAAGCGTAAAAGCAGCGGTGATGTAGCTGGTACTGCTAAGAAGCACCAAGCGATAAGATGGAAACAAAAGTGAAAGTAATTGAGAGTGAAGCGAGGCAAAGAGATGTTAGACATCGCTCATACTTATAACATGAATCATTCAATCATTGGCACGAATCTAAAGAACAAGGACAAGATCATGGAACATGTGAAGTCTGCTGTGCCGACGATGTTGACAAAATATTGAAGCATGGAAAAGTGATGGAGGAGATGGAGAATCTTCTCAGGGTGCAGATGCAGGATCAACATCAGTGCTGAGTCCTGCTCAGCTTAATGCTGATTCAAGAGAAAGCGAAAAGCCTTTATAAAGCCTTGAAGAAGAAACACGGCAAAGAATCAGAGGGCACGTCTTTTAATGCCAGCCATGGCTGGTTTCATCTGTTCAAGGCTAGAGCCAACCTTCACCATGTAAAAGTAAGTGGAGAGGCAGCAAGTGCAGATACAGTAGCTGTCCGGGAACTTCCGGAAAACACTTTGAGAAACTATTGATGATGGTGTGTATTTACCCAACCAGGTTTTTAATGTGGATGAGACACAACTGTACTGGAAGAGGATGCCAGACCGAAGTTACATCAGTAAGGAGGAAAAGTTGATGCCGGGCTGTAAAGCAGCAACGGACAGGCTAACTGTTGTTTGGTGGCAATTCTTCCAGTGATATGAAGCTGAAGCCTCTCTTAGTTCATCATTCAGAGAACCCAAGAACCCTTAAAAACATAGCCAAGGGCTCTCTTCCTGTTGTGTGGAAGCATAACCCCGAAGCCTGGATTACACAGGCCACGTTCCAGGACTGGTTTTGCCACCACTTTATCCCAGATGTAGAGAAATATTGCTCGGAGAAGGACATTCCACAAAAACATTCTTTTGCTGCTCGACAATGCTCTGGGCCACCCCCCATTCATGGATGACTTTTCCCAACATCAAAGTAGTGCATCTGTCACCGAATACTGCATTGCTCATCCATCCTATGGACCAGGGAGTTACAGCGACTTTCAAGAAATATTATTTAGGTCACACTTTTTGTCAGGCAGTAAAGGTAAGTGACAAATCAGGAAGAACCTAGGGACAACTTTGGAAGGATTATAACATCTACAAGGCCATAAAAAACATTGACTTTGCATGGTGTGAGGGTATGGTGGTCACCATGAATGGGGGTTGGAAGAACCTTTGCCCACAGTTTGTTCATGATGTTTGTGGATTTGAGAAAGTAGATCAGAAGTCTGAAGAGGTCTTCAGCAACGTAGTGACCCTCAGCGAGAAGCGGGAGCTAGATCTGCAAGAGGACGATTTCATTGAACTCCTTGCTGTGCAACATGAGGAGCTTACTGATGGAATTGGAGGCGCAGAGAAAGGATGAAGAGGGACAGGAGGAAGAAGGAGTAACTGAAGAGATTCATGACACAGGAAATGCCAGGGGGATTTTCTTTATTTGAGGAAGCACTGTTAGTTTTTGAGGCCAGGACCGACCCAAACGTAGAATGATACACAAAGGCTGCAGCAAGCTACTCAGAATGCAATCCAGGGCTACCTTGTCATCTATGACGAGAAAACAAGAGCTACTACCCAGACATCACTGGATCGTTTTTTCAAGAGGGTGGATAGAACTGAATCCAGCAAGGAGCCAGAACCTGTGCCATCAACGTCAGGCCTGAGTGAACTTGCAGCTTGCCCTCCATCTCCTGTTGCTGACGACCCTTCAGCTGTATCATCTCCCACCTCCTCCTCCTCCTCGAGTCAGTAACTGTTCCTGCCTGTTCCCTCGATGCCAGCCCCTGTATGCCAGCTGTTGTACTGTAATATTGTCCTTTTCAAGGTACTGTACTGTAAGATTTCAAATGTCTTCTCTATTTTTTGTGTTTGTTTTTATGTATTGTATGTGTGTAAAGTGTTATAAACCTATTACCGTACAGTACTCTGTAGCCGGTTGGGTAAGTCGGGTACCTAGGCCAACTTTGCTGGACTTACAGACAAATAGGGTTTACAGACGCCCTCTCGGAACTGAACTTGTTCGTGCGGAGGGGACTTACTCTAATCCCATTTAATTCTCACAACAACCCCAAGGTGGATTCCAATGTTACCTCCACTTTACACTCAAGAAAACAAAGAGGAAAATGCTAAACATTTCTAATTTGAATAAGATTAAATCTATTTTCAAGGGGGAAAAAAGAAAGCAAAGCGGAAAAGAGCGCTGAGGTCAACTCTCCTTGGTTTACCTGCCAGACCTCAGGCTTTCTTAATCTCTATGACCCTTAGTTCTTCATCCATAAAAATGGTTGAACACCACCAAACTCCTAGGGTCCTCGTAAGGATTAAATGAGCCAGGGCTTACAGACTGCCTAACAGGGCACACACATCAGTCCTGTCCCTCGGTGACCTGTGGGAAAGCGTCCCAGCCCAGCAGGCCTGGAGTAGGCAGAAGGGGTGACCTTAGCCTGCTGGTCCTGCCCCGCCCCAGCGTCTTCCTCCCAGTCCGCGCCGGGGAGCAGTGATGCTCGGGCTGCACATGTGAGTCTCGTACACTTGGAATCCCTCCTGTCTCAGACTCCTAACAGCTGCTTCTCACCTCCGCCAGCTCCCCCAGCCTGAGGGCACAGGGTGGACCCAGACCGGCCCACCGTGTGGCCGGGCACCACCCGCTGGCCTTCCTGCAGCTCCCTCCTCCCCACGGGTGCACGTTCCCTGCAAACCCCAGGGTCTCCATTTTCCACAAGAAACGCGTGTGACGTGTGTGCTGGAGATAGGGTGGGGGTCAGGGGTTCGAGGCCCAGCTCCAACCTATGAAAAGGCTGTTTAGGCTCCGGTGTTTTACCTCCAGTGAAGCCTGGCCTCTGGACGCTACATGCTCTGAGGAAGGAAGCCATCGAGGGCAGGTAGAGCCGAGGAACCGGCAGGCTCCCGTCCGGCTCCACATGAGGACCCAGGGTCCGGGCCGGGCCATCCCGGGCCTGCCCATCCAGAAGGAGGGCCGGGCGAGCTGTGGCTGCTTGGCTGGTGGCCGCAGAGCCGCAGGGCACGCTGGACGGTGGCGGGAGGAGACGGTGCGGCCACGGGAGCTCAGGCCGCAGATCCTCCTGCCCGGCCCCGGGTCCGGTGCACGATCAGCCCGGCAGGAAAGCGTGAGGATCCACAAAAGCAGGTACCTCTGAACACGTACCCCGAGCATCTCTGGACGTGTCTCCACAGGCGCTCGCGGGCATGTGACTCAGGCCCCATCACTCAGCCGTCACCCCGGGGGCTGCACCTCAGAGGCTCTGATGTGGCTCCATGGCCCCCCCACAACGAGCAGCCTCATTGTTCTCCTTGGAGAGAAGGGAGCCTGCACCCCGCCCGCCCCGCATCCTGCCCGGGACAGCGCCCAGCCCAGCTGCAAGGCTCCGTGAGGGGCAGAAGGGGGGTCTGCCAACACTGCAGGAAAGGGCTAGGGCTGGCACCAAGGAAAGGGGGGCGGAGGGAGACGCGGGGCACGCGGGGCCGCGGAGGGGGGAGACGCGGGGCCGCGGAGGGAGGAGACACGGCGGCGGTGGCTCCAAGCCCGGCCGCCGGCCTTGGGGACCAGGGGACCGGCACGCGGGCCTCAAGAGGCACCTGCCCTCGGGAGCTCTGACCCGGGAGTCCGGTGAAGGTGGCGGTCCTGGGAGAGGTCACCCCGGGCGCCCAGCCGTCCTTGCCCGGACCAGGGCAGGCAGAGGGGCGCGGGCCGTGCGAACGTGTAAGCATTGCGAGTGTCAGGACTCGTGAGCCCCTGCAGCGCCTGTGAGGCACCGGGCATGCGTGTCGCGGGAGGGCACGTGTGTGTGTCTGTACACGTGCAAGTTTGGGTTGTATTCATGAAAGTCACAAGCATTCTCCAAGTATCCACGTTATCAAGACAAAATTTCTGTGGGAGAAACTCACCCGGCTTGCCCCCGCGGGTGGAACTCTTTTCGGCTGTGACCTTGGGCGAGCGGGGCTCCGTCCCTGGCTGGGAGGGCGCGGGCTGCTCGGGGGGGCTGCTTGGGGCCCAGCTTGTGGGTGAGCTGGACACCGAGGCCTGGCTTCAAACTCTGCCCCACCGCTGCCGCCCTGTGAGCACTGCGAACGCACGTACGCGCACGCACGCACGTACACGCACGCACGTACACGCAATGCACGCACGCATGCGTGCACGCACACACAGCTCTCCGGGACGGGCTTTGTGGGTTCCTGATTTACACAGTTACACAGAGAGGCCCCTTCGGAAGGGCACGCTTGGTTTAAGTCTGAACACTTTTGGACGCGAGGCACCATGTTTCGTGGTGGGCACTGCCCGCTGCATCTCTCAACTGCAGGGGCCAGAGGCTGGGTTGCAGCCCCACCCCGAGGCCTTTTCCCAGCAGCCCTTGGGGCACCCAGAGGGGCTCTGTTTGCTGGGCTGGACACAGCCATGGGCAGGGGGACAGAGAGGATCGATGAGCGAGGCTGGCAGCCCGAGCACAGGAAGCGTTCTCAGAGCTCGACCCTGTGTAGCAAGTGGACCACCAAGGAAGCCAGGAGAGGCGGCGGCGCCGTGGAGACCAGGAAGATGCTGGGGAACTGAGGGGCATAGAGCAGCAAGACACAAACCTGGACAGGGTGGGGGGTAGTAGGAGACCCGCCCCCAGGGCCATCTGGCTGACACCCAAGGGCCCTGGGGGATTTGTTCTGTTTGCATTTTTTCTATAAGGAGAAACAGCAGACGGCAAAGCCCCTGGGTCCTGCTGGGTGGGCCTGGGAGGACTGTCACCACCGGTTGGAAGAGAGACCAGGAAGCAGGGCCCATCTCTGCAGCCAAGTAAAGAGCGGCCAGAGTGACCGGGAGATGAGCCCCTGTCCCCAGGCATGGCTGTGCCCCAAG
Organism: Mesoplodon bidens; assembly: GCF_964165515.1. NCBI lineage: Eukaryota > Metazoa > Chordata > Mammalia > Artiodactyla > Ziphiidae > Mesoplodon > Mesoplodon bidens. Next base: position 1,366,179 of record NC_138177.1, read on the forward strand.
GCCACCTCTGTGAGGCCCTCCCAGCACCCGCCCCCACCCCCGGCAGAGCTGAGCATCGTCCTGCGTCCTACAGGGTTTTGTTCAAGCTCCCGCAGGGGCATTAGCTGGGCTCCTGCTGTGTGCCTGGTGCTGCCCTGCCCCCATCACCACCCAGCACAGCACTGATGAGCCCGTGGGCCTGGCCCTGCCGCGTGACACCTCCCAGCCTCTGTCTTCCCATCTGTGAAATAGGGATCACGATGTACTTGCCTCACAGGGGTTGGAGTGAGAATTACATGAGTCAATAAACTGTACGAGTTAGTAAAATAAACTCAGGGCTCGCTCAGCATGCCTTCTTACTAATGTCCTCACCAACTGAATTATGATGATCCGGACACAACGCCCCATGTGGCCAGGAGCTCCCTCAAGGCAAGGACTTACTCTCGGTGCCCTCTGCAGCCTCCAGGCCTGGGGGTACCTGGCACACAGGGTCTGCACTACACACCGAGTGAGTGACCACAGCCTTGCCCAGCCTCTTTGCCCATGGCTGGCAGCCCTGGCACTCAGAGGACACTGGCTGACCTGTGTCACTAAGAGGCAGATGACAGGAGAGAGGGCTCGGATCTGGGGTCAGGGGCCTGGTCCAGTCAGACCCACGTCACCCTTCCAGCCCCCCAGATTGCTGGTTTCCTTTCGGATGGGTGGCTGTGGATTCCGAGTGCTGGGCTGGGGGGACATGGACGGCACGGGGCCAGCCCCAGGCCCAAGTTCGCAGTGTTGCTGGGGAGGGTTGTTTATCACAGAGCGATGAACCCCGCATTTGTACCCTGCTCCCTGGTCACCAACTGCTCCCGCCGCCGCTCTCCCCGTTGGGTCCCAAACTGTCCGTCTGGACTCAGAAGGGCGAGGGCAAAGAGAGATGGCCTTGGGGGCAGAAAGAGGGGTACGTGGGACGCAGGCGGGTCTGGAACGGAAGGCGCCGAAGACAGGGTTGGGGGGGGCTCGCCATGCACACAGGACCGGCCAAGCGCCTTGGGGCTTCTGCATCCCTGCCCGCTGCGCAGCGCTGGGAGCATCTGCCAGTTACTGTGACTGCCCAGAACCCCTGCGCTTCCAGACTCCCCTGAATGGCGTCTGTGCTCCTTCAGTCAAGAGGGGAGACAGACACAGAGGGGGACCCAGCCCCCGAGGCCCCACGCCAGCTGATGGAATGGGGGCTAGAACTGTGTCTCCTGAAACCAGCGCCTGGACGGCGCGTCTTCCTCCGTCAGCTGACTCCTTATCAGGGGGACTGGTACTGGCTGTCTTCTTGGAGGCTCCTAACTAGTCGACACAGAGTTCTCTTAGATTTCTGCAATTTTCACAAATTTCCCAACAAAGGAGTGGCCCCAACCAGGGCAAAAGCATCCACCATCACACACACAACAGCACAACCTGAGGCTCACAGGCCTTGCACAAACCCCTGTGTGAGAACAACACTGTAGTCTTAAATTGAAGGGCTACTGCTTGATTCTGCCCTGTCTTGGCTCCCCTGTTTGTGAGGACATCTCCAGCCTGGCTGGGGGGGCCGGAGGGCTTGAGAAGGAGGCAGGCAGCATGGGGGATGGGAAGACAGATGCCGACGGGGAGGGTTGGCACCTGACTCGGGGGTCACTGGGGTCCCCATGGTTTCTAAGCCAAGACCAGGCTTGTGCAGGTCAGAGGGAACCAGGGAGAGATGGGAAACCCAGAGCGCCGTCAGGTGCCCCGGTCAATTCAGGCGGGCGGGGGGCACAAAGCAAGGGAAGAGGACATTCCTAAACGTCCTGTGAGAGGGGAAAGGTAGGGTTTTTTAGCCCTGGGCTGTAAGACCACAGGAGACAGGGAATGCCACTCACGGTATTGTGATACTTCATCTATGGATTTGTCTCCCCAAGCTGATGGCAGTGAAAGGAGACCAGGGCCAGGAGAGATGCCTCCCACTCAAAGATGCTGCATTCGGGAAATGGAGGTCTGGCACCAACTTCAGGCCAAACCCTTGTTTCCACCTTCTGCTTCTTGGAAAAGGGAAAGTGCCAGCTGGAACACCAGGTCGAGGGTGTGGGTGCCCGGCTGGGGTGAGGGAGGGCGGCCTCGGAGGTGGAGAGGGTCCCGGGCCTGCCCTGCCCCTCAACCCTGCAAGGGAACCCCTTTGTTGGGGAGCCGGCCGCCTCAGGCTAAGGGGACTCCGCTGCTCTGCCAGGCAAAGTGGCCAAGCTGGGATGGTCCCAGAGCCCCTGCCCTGATCAGAGGTATTTCCCCTGGCCCGGTGGTTGGTCCTAACCCTCCGAGCCATGCTGTGCAGGCCGGCCCTCCACCAAGCCCAGAGCAGGCGAAGGCACCGCAGAGCGAAGATGGGACAGGCTGCCTGTGTGTCTGCTTCCCCTGCGTGGGTCCCTGCTGCCTGCCCAGCCGAGCCCCACACGCGGAGAGGCCGGAGGGCAGTCCTGGGCCCAGTCAGGGCTACTGCGTGCAGCCCACGAGCACAACGGGCCGAGGTTCTGGGAGCCGCACGGCTGGCTCTGCCCGTCTCCTCTGGAGATGGTCCAGACCTCCACCGCCCGTACTGACCGTTCACACTTCAAGTCACTGAAAGTAAATCAGAGGGAAACTTCGGTTCCTCGGCTGCGCTGGCTACATGTGGCTACGACGTGCGTGTCCTTGGGTGTGTCCTTGGGGTCCTATCAGCAGCACCCGGACAGCCCTGCAGTTGGCCTGGGCTGTTTCCTTCCCGGCTCTGCCGCCTGCCAGCTGTGTGACACGGGGCAAGTGACTTCGCCTCTCTCTGCCGCGGCTCCTCCCTGGTAAAAGCACTTTGCCAGCATCCGGCACTCGGTGACCAACCCGCCGCCAGGGCTGCCGCTCACCGTGGCCCAGCTCACATGCCTCCACCCTCCAGCCTCTCACGCCACCGCCCAGCCGTGTGTCATTCAACCAGCATTTAGTAAGCGCCTACTGAACACCAGGCACTGTGTCAGGTGCTGAGCTGCCGGGTCCAACAATGAGGGGTTCCTGCCCTCCGAGCCCAGTCAGGTGGGACAGTGACAAAAGTGGGCGGTGACGAGGGCTGGGCCCGGGGCTGGATGTTATATGCCTGGGACTGACCTCTGACCTCTGCGGGCTCCGTAGACACTGTCATTGCCCGGCGGGGCTGGTCCCCACACGGCGGCGGCCAGGCACCGGCCTCGTCACGCACAGTATCGAGGGCCATTTCCTATGCAGCACAGAGGGGCGGGCTCCCCACATGGCGGCCCTGGCTGGGATCGACCTGGACCCGAGGGTCCAAAGCAACTGCTCCGGGACTCGGTCCCACCAAGCTCAGTGCCCTCCACTCACCAGCGTCCTTCCAGCCCTGCTCTGACCTCTGCTCCTCCGCCTCGGGGTGTGGAGGTGCGAGGGCAGGAGTTCTGTCCTCCCTGTGGGCCTGGAGCCCCTCAGAGAGGAGGGCGGGGATGTCCCAGGGGATCAGAGCTCCCCAGGGCGCCCAGGAGCAGGGAGCAGGGGCCACAGCCGGAGGACCGCGGCAGCCCTGGGGCGGGAGTGAGTGTGCTTTGTGTGCGGAGCTGCCCGCAGCCAGCCCTGGCCCTGTTTGTTTGGCTGAAGCTCTGTCCTGCGGCCTTTATTTCACCAGACAAAGAGGCGGGTGTGCCCGGGGGGAAAACGGGAGTGGGCCCTCTATTCAGAGTCGCCCCCCACCCAGCTGGAAGCCTTCCTCTCACCTCAGGACCCCTTGCCCCCTTCTCATCCGGGCAGCTGCCCTCGCCCAGCCACCACCCTCGCCCAGCCTCGCCCATCACGGCCAGATGGTGCCCTCGACTCTCAGCTTGAATCTAGCAGGAAAGAGCGGACGCTGGGCATTCAGAGCATCTAAGAGCCACCTTTGCTGGGACGGACCCGTTGTACAGACGCGGCTCAGGAAAGCAAGGCCCCTCCGAGGCCACCGTCCCGGGTCCGGCCCCCTCCGTTTGGGTGCCTTCTGTTGGCTCTGGCACATCCTTGGCCTCATTTAGTCTAATCCTTTTATCAGGCCGGGAGTGAAGCCTTCTTTATTCCCTTTTAAGTGAAGAAAGGGAGACTTGGAAATATCAAGTTACTGCCCGTCTAGTCACAGTAAGTGGCAGAGCCAACCCTGCGGGGTTGGTTCTGTTGAGCCCAGCTGGGTCCCAGCCCGCCCGAGGCTGAAAGGTGCGGCAGTGGGGTGGCAGCTCGGGAACAAAGGAGGGGATTAGGAGGGCCTCTTTGTCCCGCTCCCCCCTCCCACACCCTCCCCCCCCCCACAAGGACCGGTGGGACTTTCCGGAGCCCGCCCCCTCCTCCAAGTTCACCTGGTCGGGCGCACCCTGCTCTCTCTGCCCAGGGACGTCCCGCCCGCCTGCAGAGCCTCACCTGTCCCTCCCATCAGCCCCTGAGGCCCCGATGCCTGGTCCCGGGGCGTTTCCTGCCACGTTCCGCGCAGCTGGTCACCTGTCCACCACCTTTGTCCTCCCCTCTGGTGGGCACGCCGACAACCCGCCCTCTTCCCCAGCCCCACCTGTCTGGTTCATGGACTTGTAGGAAGACTAAACCATGGTCCCCACTAGCATCCCCACCCAGGGAGAAGTCCTGCCTGAGGTCCAGCCTTGCGGCCTCGTGCTGCGGTTGCACTGACCTTCTCCCCCGGGGAAAGTAGCCTGTGGGCTCCGGGGCCAGACTGCCGGGTCTGACCTTGGCCCGACCACTTCCCAGCTGCTTGATGTCAGCAAGTTGCTTTTCCTCTCTGTGCCTTAGTTTCTGCACCTACAGATGTTATTCAATAGCCCCTCTTCAGGGAATTGCTATGCAGGGGGTCAGCCCTGCCCACCGGGCATGCAGCATCCCGCCCTCACCAGCATTCACCCCAGGGCCTTCATCTGGAGAAGCAGCTCTGCAAGGTTCCATCAGAGAGGGGGTAGGGAGGGCATTCTGGGTCAGCCCTGCCCTTAGGAGACACCAGCGGCTGCTTCTCTCTGCAGCCTCCAAAGTGTGCCACCTTCTCATCCTCTCATCTTCTCATCTTTGATCTTCTGATCTCTGGCCAGGGTCCCCAGCCAAAGGCATTCCTGTCTCCTGGCCTCCTCCAAGGAGAGGCAAAGGGCTGGGTGCCTCCCGGTCCCCTGGGCTCCCTCCACCCTGTGCTGTGGGTATAGCCAGGACTCCCACAGAGGCCCTGGGACCAGGATATAGCCCGGTCCCTTTGGGGAATGTCTGAGGGGAGAAGGGTCACAGGGATGGGCCGCCACTGAGCGTGGTGTCCCGGGCCGGACACTGCTGGAAAGGTGCCTTCAGCTTAGTTCCTGCTCCCAGCACCCATGTGCAGAGCTGAGCCGAGCACAGGTGGTGTGTGTCCCCACGTGCACACAGGGAAGGAGGCGGCACACCCTGCCCTCAGGATGCCAGTCTGAGGACACCTTCAGACCACAGGCACAGCTGGACAGAGCTGAGGACGTTAGTGTCGGAGGAATCCCATGCCTGAGGACCAGGACACAGTCAGGGAGGGCTTCCTGGAGCAAGGCCAGGAGGGACAGGGTAGCCCTGAGAAAGTGGCTTGACTGAGAGTTTTGCAAAGGGTGGGCCTGGGCTGGGCTGCTTAGGGCCACAGCGAGAGATGCTGCAGTGGGCCGAAGAGTGGCCTTCAAAGAGATGTACCCAACTCCTGATCCCTGGGACCTGTGTGCCTGATCTGACTTGGAAAGGGTCTTTGCAGTGAAATTCAGTGAAAGATCTTAAAATGGAGGAGCTTCTGGGTGGGCCCTGAATCCAATGACAAGTGCCCCTAGAAGAGACACAGAGACACACGCAGAGCAGGCAGTGATGAGGCGACTGGTGCTGGTTGGAGTGATGCAGCCACGAGCCCGGGAGCCGGCAGCCCCGGAGCTAGAGGAGGCTGTGGTGGATGAGGCCCCTCTGACACCTGGATTCCACAAGAGAGTCATTCCTGCCGTGTTAAACCACCTGGTTTGCGGAGCCACTGGAAGTGATGCAGGGAGCACGGACCACAGGCCCCTCCCACACCTCCCCCGCCCCGCCCCGGGAAACACACTCGCACCCCTGAGCTGCCTCTAGGATCCACTGTGACCCCAAGATTCCACTCCTGGGTGTCCGTGCTCACCAGACACCCATCCAGAGCTGCTCGCGGCAGCTCCACCTGTAAGGCCCCAAACTGGAGGGCCTGTCCACATGGCCCGTGTCCTCCCGCAGTGAGGACCGGGCAGCAGTGGGAGTAGCATGGATGGATCTTCAAACGTGGCGAGGGGGAGGGGCAGACACAGCAGCGCTCCGTCCTGGTAAAGTCTAAACACAGGCAAAAGGAGGTGCCGGGGCTGCTGAAGCCAGGGCCAGGGTTGTCTGGGGGGTGTGGTGGCGGGGGGAGACCGGGAGAGGCGGTCGACGCTGTTTCTTGGCCTGGGTGCTGGTTGCGCAAGTGTACTCAGCTTGTGGAAATTTACCAGGACACACTTGCCACATGTACTCTCTTCTTAAATAAAAATGAGTTTAAAAAATAAGGGGCCGGAGTGGGGGGGCTCATTCTGAAAGTCCTCCGTGAACCTGGAGTCGGCTAAGGGCTCCCTCTGGATTTCCTGGTTCTACTTCCCAGCCTTTACCTTGTGGGACTGAAATTGGATGTGCGTTTCCGTGTGTCTTTTCACCTCACTCATCTGTGCATCCCCTGGCATACAGTAGGTGCTCAATAAACACCTGCTGAGATTTGCTGCATAGCCAAGGGCACGGTGTTCTCAGACTCGCCCCAGAGGTCCCTGGCCATCGGTCCCAGCGCCCTGGGTCATCCCAGGATCCAGTAGGACACACCCTCCCCACTGCTGCCCCCTCCCCTGTACCTGTCCCCACCCAGCACGTGCAGGGTGGTACCTTCTGACCCACCAGCCTGAAATCTCTCCCGACACAGACTCGGACCTTCAGAGCCAGGCACACAGTGCAGACTCAAGGACCAGCAGCCTCGGGTCCCTAGAGCGCTCTCTCCATCCAAGCCTGCATACCTTTCTTTGTCTTAGCTTGTTGGAAACTGGATGGAAACCTTCAAAAGAGGTTTTCTTTGTAAAGAAAGGGTAAAGAGAATGACTAGGAAAGGCAAAAGCTTCTCAGTGGCAGGTTTATGCAGCAGACGTCTCACTCTCACGAAACCCAGGCCGGCCAACTGGCAGCTTAAGTCCCGGCTCCGTCCTCACAGCAGCCGTCTGGGTGGACGCCACGCCTCGGGCCTGCCGTAGAGCCAGGCCAGCACGGAGCCCAGGTGCGAGGGCTGCCCTCCCACCCAGACTGTCTCTCAGGGGAGCACATCTGCTCTCGGCCACCACACCTCCCGCTGCTACCATTCACTTCTTCATTCACTGCTTCACTCATCCCAGCAATGTTTTTGAGCACCCCGTGCAAGGGTGATACCAGCCCTGCTTTCCTGGGGCTGCCAGCCTGGTTGGGAAACAGACGAGTGAACAGGAGTTAGACCCAGGGGGGCTGCGTCCTAGGGCAGAGACGGGAAATTTCCCGGAGAAAGAGAAGTCTCAGTCGGCCCCTCGCATCCTAAATCAAGCTCATGCTTCCCGGGCTGCAGGCTTCTTGCCTGAAGCCATTTCTTAACCACATCCTTGCAGTAAATCACAGTGATAGTCACGGGGCGCCACCTAAGTACAAATTAGGTAAAAGCAAAATCCCCGGCGGGGCGGGGCAGGGGTGCAGGGAGTGGCTGGCCAGCTGATGGTCTGACTTATTCCAAGGAGAAGCTGGAGGTTGGTGCTGGGCACACTTTAAAATGCAGATGTGGCCCCAGCAGGTCTGGGGTGGGGTGTGAGCCTTTGCACTCCAGATGCGTCCCCAGAGGAGGAATGCTGCTGGTCTGGTGGGGACCACGCGCGTTGAGTAAAAGGCTTTAGGATATCCAAGGCACTAGATGGGGTAAATCGCCTTTACTCAACCCCTCAGAACTACTTTTTCAATCACTTTTTTGCTAAGTATTGAGCAGACTGGCCCATGGAGACATCCAGCTGTGGCCTGGCCTGGACAAGGATGGCCGGCGGAGGGGCCAGCAGAGGCTGGGATCCTGCCCTGCTCCTCTCTCCAACCCCGCCACCTCCCACGCAGTGGGGCCTCCAGGCGTGGTGGTTGGCTGCAGGCAGGTGGGCTGCCTGCAATGCCACGAGATTCCCACGCGGGGCAGGCCCAGGCCTTCAGCCTCCTCAGCAGCAGGACCACCCAGCACCCCCGTCTCCAGGATCCCTGGGACCACCCAGCACCCCCGTCACCAGGATCCCTGGGACCACCCAGCACCCCGGTCTCCAGGATCGCTGGGACCACCTCCAAGGTCGCCTCTCCAGGCCAGCTGCACCCCCCACCCGGTGCCTCCAGGGCCAACAAAGCAGGGGGTAGCTGCCCCTCTCCCCTCTGAGGAGAACAAGAAGGAAGCTGGAGGTATCATAGCAGGAGGGTAGAGGGACAGCAAACTCCTGGGGTGTCAACTGTAAAGCCAGCAGGGGGGGGGCACTGATCTGTCACGGGGGGCGCAGCCAGGCAGGGGCAGGAGCTGCCACAGGACTCCAGGAGGACCCCCAGACTCAGCTTCCAAACCCACCCCTGGCATTCCGCTCTGCCCACTGCACCGCACAGGCTCCGGGGTGACCTCAGCAAGGGGCAGGCCAGGGTCCGGGGAGCCCAGTACTGCCCAGCCCCACTCCCCATGCTCAGCAGGGACCTGGGCCCACAGCACAGTGCCTTTGCACCCCCCCTTCCCTGCGCCAGTGTGGGTGGTGAGTCTGATGCTTCCTGGCAGGTGGGAGCAGGGCAGGCGCAGGGGGTCACCCTGGGCTTCTGCATTCAGAGCAGGGGAGATGGTGCAACGCGAGGGCTGGTGTGGCGTCGACGGGCGGCGGGGCGGGCTCGGGGTGGGGGTGGGGGTCCTCCTTCTGCTGGCTGCAGGTGGTTAATGCGGGGCCTTACTCTGGCTGGGCGCACAGCACCGGGATCTCAGGTCTCGCTGGGGGACGCTGCACCTCTCGGGGACCGGGGCCCCTCCCTCACCTTGGCTTCACTCGCACCCGTCCTCCCACTCCGTCCCCTCTGCTTCTACAGTCTTCTGGGACGCAGAACTACCAACCCAGCAGAAGACAGGCCCAGAGACCAGAGGACTTGTCAACAAGCTCTCAGCAAGCTGGGGGCAAAGACAGAATGGGAGGCCGGGGCGTCCTGACTCCAAGCCCACTGAGCAGAGAGGCGCCCAAAGCTGCAGCCGAAACCGGAGGAGGGCCCCGTCGACACCCCCGTTCCTCCCGACCGTGCAGCCCTGAGTGTACACGCCAGAGAACACCGCCGCCACAGTGGGGGGGACCCGGGAGGAGAGGGGCCGAGCTGGCAGGGGTCTGCAGGGTGGCGGCAGGGTGGGGGGGACTCGCACAGCCACTTACTGAGTCCTTGTCTCCCCCTCGTTTGTGGTGGAGAATTGTCAGTGTAATACCAGTGGCCGGCACAGCCGGGCGCTACTAAGTACACACTTAATAAACTGTGGCATAAATAAGACCACGGCAAGTGGCTGCCGTGTGTCAGACATCCTTCCAAGCGCTTCTGCATGTTAACTCGTTCACCGTCACCCGACCCCACCCCGTTCGCACGGAGGCCTTGCCCACTGGAGCCCGACAGCTGGCCGGTTCGCAGAAGCGGGGGGGTGCGGGGCTCCCCCAAGCACAGCAGCCCATGGTCCCCACCCGGCAGACGCCACTCACAGGCCAAGGAGCCCCCGCAGCGATGCCCACTCGGCTGCGTCTGGACAGGGGCTGCCTCCACGCATGGCGTCCCTCAGAAGGGGCGTCCGCCCCATCCTCCAGCCTGTCCTGCCCGAGGTCATGGCTCATCGTGACCCTGGGAACAGAAGCAGTGGATCCGGCGGTCAGGATGCAGGGCACAAGCACGGAGGACGGGACTCCATTTACCAACACCTGGGATGGGAGGCAGGTCGAGACCCTCATTCTACAAACAAGGGCAGGAGCTGCGCAAAACAAGAATGAGGCCCTTGTTCAAACACCAGTAAGACCTTTGCGGTGGCGACAGCAGAGCGCTAGCCCGGGACGGCTCCGAAGGCGGGAAGGAGCACATCCAGGGGCCAGCCTGGCGGAGGGGCGGCCCAGGCCCCAAGCTCAGCAGCGCTGGGTGGTCACTGTGCTGGGACACCAGGTCCTGAGTCTGCCCCGAGGTACCCGAGGGCCGGACGGCCTGTCCCCATGCGCTCCGGCTTTTGTCCTTGACAGTGGTCCTCCCAGCCTCCTCATCAGCATCCACCACAAAGGCACGGGATTCGCTTACGGCCCTTGCTGCCTGGGGGCCCACAGCCCCAGACACTCGATCCACCTCTCGGTCCACAACACCCACCCGGTTGCCCCAGACCTGAGCCGGGGGAGGGGAGGATGAGGGCAGTTCCTGTAAGTGCAGCTCATGCCCCGTCCAGGGCACCCCCTGCAGGTGGAGACCCAAGCCTGGTGGAGGCGTGTGTGTCTGTGTGTGTGTCTGTCTCTATGTGTCTGTGTGTGTGAGTCCGTGTCTATGTGAGTCTCTGTGTATGTGTCTCTATGTGTCTGTGTGTGAGTCTATGTATGTGTGTGTGTGTGTGCGTGTGTGTGAAGGGAGGTGTGACGTCCTGAGGACAAGCGCGCCAGGAGTGAAGTCCTGCCTGTCTGAAGGGGAAGGCCTGGCCCCTCCCTGAGACCCACCCCCCCCATATGAGAGACATCAACAGCCTAAATCAATGAGGCAGGTGGACAGATGGACAAACAAATGGGCGCCCCCTGAGCAGACATGGGCGGTGATGCAGCCTGGTAGTACTCAGGAAGGGAACACACCCCCAGTGTCAGCTCTCCGTCCCCCAAGCAGGGCCTGCTCGACACAAGCTTCCTTGGGGGAGGTGGGGGAGACGACCGCCGGCCTTGCAGTGACTCCCCCAGGGCCTGCACGGGGGCGGCGGTCAGGCATGGGCTTTGCCCCTCCGTCCCCGCCCCCCGCCGCTCCTGCTCTGGACCTGCCTGCCGCAGCGTCACCCCCCCACAGGCTGCGTGACGTGTGCCCCGGTCTCACCTCCCCCGAGTCCCCCTGCCTCATCTGAGCGGGGAGCAGTCCAGCCCCACGAGGCTGGATGCAGAGAAAGCCTTCAGGTCAGAGTCCGGGCAGACGGGGATGTTCAGTCCCCATCCGTGAACGAGTAAGTGAAGGTCTGCTTCCACCACAGCCGGGGGTGGGGGCGGGCAAGGGCTTTACCTCTGACCAGTGGCCAATGGGCCGGGGCTGGGGGCTGCAGCACAAGTGAGAGACGTCTGCAGAATGCGCACAGGCGCTCACGGCACCTGGGCCTTAGCCACCGGGACGTACTGCCCTGCATGCGAGGAGCCTGAAGCAGATCTGGACTCAGACAGGTCACCTGGGGAGGCGTCTGTCCCTCCTACAGGAAGTGTAAGAGGCCCTTGGTGGTGGCTGTCTTTGATGCTTCCAGGAGGGACAGGGGGTGATTCAAACTTGCAAATTGCTCAGGGCACTGGAATAAACCTTGACGTTCCTGGTGCCTATAGGCCCCTAAGAAAGCAATGCACTGGGCTGGGGTGTAGACGGGGACGCTGGACCCCCTTTGCACCTCCGCTCCCCGTCCCCCCAGGAGGCCATGTGCCCCGGCTCTGAGCCTGAGACCAAGTCCAAATCCCTGACACCCTGCCCGTTGCGCCGTCTGGACACCCCCAGGGCCGCCCACCTCCTCCAGCACCCCAAAGGCCAAGGGGGAGGGGAGAGGCCAGGGGCTTGTTCCAAATCTGACTCTCTGGTCTTGCTCCCAGCAAAGCCCCGGCCGCAGAGTTGCGGGAGGACCAGGGTGCTGCAGGTCTGCCTCAGCTTCTCACCCCAGTGCCCCCGGGAGGCCGGTGGGCGACGGCACTGAGCTGGGCAACTCCCCCCATCCATGGGACCGAAGGAGATGGAGGCCAAGTAGAGGGGCAGCACCGGGGCCAAGACCCGACCCTTCCCGCTGGCCAGGGGTACAGCAAGCTTTCCCACCACAGCAGGGCCTCCGGGTGTGCGTGTGCCAGGGGCCCCCAGCCTGGCCGGATGCTGCCTGGAGAGGCTGGACGATTTACCCCAGCTGCCGAACGCCTTGAATCGCTGTCGGGTTTTTTTCTTTTTTTAATGTGCCCTGAGGAGAAAAAGGCAGAAAGCCCTGCTCTGGAAGGTCCTGCCTCGGGAGGGACGGACGAGGCCGTGGACAGCAGGCCAGCTACCCTTCCCCCTCCCAGGCTCGTCCCCTCCTCCCCCCCGAGGGCCTGCCCTGCCCGCGACCAACCCGTGTGAATCTCCCGTCCACCAGGGCTCAGGCTAGGCCTCTCCCCTCCACCCCCAGGGCCTTCCCCGACCAGCCCGTCCTCTCACTCTTCCGAGGCCCCGACCCCGCAGCTGGTCCCCCGATGCACCCCCGAGTCCACCAGCTCCGGAGGCCACAGCGGGCAGGAGGGATAGGGGCCACCACTGACTCTTCCCGAGAAAGGAAAGCAACAGGCTCTAAGGGGCTGCTCCAGAATCCCTGGTCTGCCCCACGAGGCAGCATGTGGTTAGGAGGCGGTGGCGGCTGAAATCCCAGCGTCAGCAAGCGCCGCTGGCGGCCTTCACGCGCTCCTGAGCAAGGGGCTCGGTCTCCTCACCTGTAACGTGGGGATGGAGCTGGGGCCTCCCTCAGGGGTTTACACGCTTAAATGGAGGCAGTGAATGCCGACTGTTACCCTGACAGGTTAAGGCAGCGCCACCAGCGTGATGGCAGCTGCCCAGGTACATCTGCAGGGCTCCAAGAATGGGCCTTCCCAAGACTTACTGTTTTCCCAAAGAAACTTCTGGACTTCCTGGGAAAGTGCAACCAGGAAGGCATTTCCACCACCTGCTGGAGCAGAGAGGGGAGACAGAAAGCCCGGCACGAGCTGCTTCCCCGGCCCAGCCCCAGGCTCTACATCTCACAGGTACTCAGAGGGGACCCTGATCCCCAGGCCGTGGAGAGCTCAGGGTACAAGCCTCCCTTGCTGGCTCTGAGGAGGAAGCAGGTAGCGGCAGGAAATGGGACCCAAAGGAGACCTCGGCTCCTGAGGCTCTGGTCGCGGGGCAGCCAGGGGCAGCCCCCACCTGCCACCGCCAGCCCACCCGGGGTCCACGCTGGCAGGGCTCTGGGGGGCGCGGTGCCAACCCCGAGCTCTCCTCCCCACCGTGTCCTTCTGCTGCTTCCAAAATAACTCTCTGCTCTCTGCCCAGGTTTGGCCTCTTGGGTGATTTTCTTCTCCTGAGACCTGTTCTCCCATGTCTGAGGCGGGAAGAGAGGCCTGAGTTACTAGAAATTGGGGACCACCCCCTTTTACCAAGGGGCTAGTCAGCACAGAGGGGCCCCTACAGTTCTGAGAGCCCCCAAGTCAGCAAATCCGTCTCCGTTTGGCTCAAGGAACTTGTCTTTTCCAACGTGGGGGCCGAGGGTTGGAAATTTCTCCCACACTCCGGTCCCTTGTACCTTCCCAAGGGGCCCAGAGCCCTGCTCCTAAGGTCACACAGCCATTAGGGTCCTTACAGCCCCTCAGGGCGTGTCCCAGGGCAGAAGGGAGCCAGATGCCTCAGCCGTCCACACCCAGCTTTCCTTGTGCTGCACCGGAGAACCCGCTCTTTCCACGGAACTCGGTTTCTGGAGAGAAGCTGGACTCTCCAGACAGGAGTCACCTGGAAGTCCAGACTTCTCCTCTCAGAAGAGTCCTCACAAGTGCCAGGCTGGCCCATCTCCTCCAGGGAACCCTGTGAGAATGGTCACTTCCTCCATCACCCCGCCCCCGTCTCCCCCCCCCGCCGCCCCCGTCCCCATCAGGAGCCCAAGAGCAGAATGGGCTCCAGGGAAGGTCATTTCCCTGAAGGTCAGTGGGAGGGGGCTTGATTAATAAGAAGGATGGAGGGAGGGAGGGAGGGAGGAAGGGAAGAAAGAATGAAGGGGGCTCCCCTGGTGGCGCAGTGGTTAAGAATCTGTCTGCCAATGCAGGGGACACAGGTTCAAGCCCTGGTTTGGGAAGATCCCACATGCCGTGGAGCAACTAAGCCCCTTGCACCACAACTACTGAGCCTGCGCTCTAGAGCCTGTGTGCCACAACTACTGAGCCCGTGTGCCATAACTACTGAAGCCAGCACTCCTAGAGCCTGTGCTCCGCAACAGGGGAAGCGACCGCGGTGAGAGGCCCACGCACCGCCACCACAACGAAGAGTAGCCCCCACTCGTCGCAGCTAGAGAAAGCCCACGTGCACAACAAAGACCCAATGCAGCCAAAAATAAATAAATAATAAAATAAAGTAAGTAAATTTTTAAAAAGGAAGGGAGGGAGGGAGGGAGGGGAGGGGGAGGGAGGGAGGGGAGGGGAGGGAGGGGAGGGGAGGGGAAGGAAGGAGGGGAGGGGAGGGGAAGGAAGGAGGGGAGGGGAGGGGAAGGAAGGAGGGGAGGGAGAGGGAGGGGAGGGGGAGGGGAAAGGGGAAAGGAGGAGGGAGGGAGGGAGGGAAGGGGAGGGGAGGGGATGGAGGGGGAAGGGGGAGGGGGGAAGGTGGGAAGGGGAGGGAGGGGGGAGGGAGGGGGAGGAAAGGCAGCCCAATGGGGCTCCAGAACTTAGACTCTGTCTCCCTAAGTCTGCGCCCATCACAGGCAGTTCTGTTACCCTTCCTGGGCCTCAGTAGGTCCTTTGCAGTCGAGGGTTGAGAAAACCCGCACCCATGGTCAACGTTTTAAAGCAGACACAAGGCTCTGCCCCCCCTTTGTCCCGTGGCTCCTCCTACCACCCTTCCCAGTGAATGCTGTCTGGCGTTTCCATTCTCAACATGAAGAAAGAGAAACTTTGGAGAGAATGAGTGGCGGCCAGAGGACGCGCAGCCCATCAACCGAAGTGCACCGCGCCCGCCCTGCCTGCTGCCTGGTGGGCACAGTCTGCGCGGAAGCTGTAGGGTCGAGCCCTTGGAAGGGGAGAGGCGGGGCTGGCAGGACGGGCCAGGCGACTTTGCTCTGAGCCGGGCTTTCTTCTCCTCTGCCCGCCGCCCACCCGCTGAGCCCGCACAGCTGCTGCCAGAGCCCAGAGGTTTCCTTTTTCTTTTGCCCGGGGCTGCTTCCTGCCTTTCTTTTGAACTGGGGTGTTGGCTCCCCAAGACGCTCGCCCTCCTCCAGCGACCCCCCCACCGGGCCTGCCCCGTACGTAATGGGCCAGCTCCCCCCCACCCCGGCTCTGCTTCAGAGGAAGGCTGGCACCCAGTCCCTAGGGGACCCTCCTCCTGGAGCGGCTCCCACTGTCCCCGGGGGAGGTCCTGCACCAGGACGGGAGGCTCAGAGCCGATCTCTCCTGCGTCTCCGGCCCTGTTTCTCAACAAAACCTGTGCGCATTGTGGTCTGGAAATGTTCTGGCACGGGCTGAGGGTTAGAACTCAAACCCCGAGTTTGTGGGGTGGGGAGAAGCTCAGGCTCTTAGAATCTTTTAGAAAAGGACACTGAGGCCTGGCCCGGAAAGGGCGGCCTCCAAGGTCCAGAATGAGAAGAGGCCCATGGATCTCCCAGACGCAGCCGGCAAGGCCGCTGTCCTCCCTGGAGCCACATGTTTCTCTGCTTCTTCCGACGACAGGCCCTGCAGGGACCAGCCGCTGCACTGGGGGGCGGGCTGGGGTATCCCACCCGTTGTTGCCTCAGCCCCCTCGAAGCTCTGTGTCCGCACCAGCCAGGAGAAAACTAAAGCCTCTCCAGGCCCCGGAAGGCTCCTCCCGGCTCCCTGCAGCCACTCTCTCCTCTCTCCTCTCTCATCCCGTCCCGCACTTCCCTCAGTGCTAGCCCCACACCTCCTCCTCCAGGAAAACCTCCTTGACTAACACTTCTTGGCCCCAGTCACCCTAATAACAACACCGCTAACACTGGGCTCTTCTTCCCAAGGGCCCGACACTGTGCCAAACCCTCTACGAACGCTGCCTCAGTGAATGCAGACAACAGCCCTGTGCGGCAGGCGTGAGCTCCATTTACAGATGAGGAAACTGGCCCAGGTCACCAGCTCGTGATGACTGCAGTCCTGCTCTGCTGTGACCAGCACCTGTGCTGGGACCACCACTCTCCCCGGCACCCTGCCTCCGTCTCATCACCCCCAGGCAGAGATGAGCAGGATGCAAACTACCCAGAATCTACACACACACCACATCTGACCTTTCATCAAGGTCAGCGGTCGTCACAGCAGCCTTCCAGGGAGTAAGGTCCCAAGGAGGCAGTGAGCTGCCTGACGGGGGTCGCAGAGTGGGGGCCCCCCTTCACCCCGGCGGCAGAAGGTGATGGAAATGGGTGCTGAGGGGTCAGTGCAAGCGAACGAGCCTCAGGCCTTCTACGAGCAGCTCGGCCCCCCACTCACTTCCTGTCTCTGCTCAACTTTGGGGGCAAAGGAGGGACTCAGAATACTACCCAGATTCTCCAAGTCAGGGACAGCCCTGGGTATTGCCAATAACACATGTATATCTCTGTCCCCTCGCTGTGTGGACGTGGGACGGGATAGAGCAAGAGCCGCCCCACCTTCCGGGTGCCCCAGAGCCGGGGGTCCTTGTCTCCCAGGTGAGTTCCAGGGAGGACATCCAAACCCCCACGAGCCTCACTGAGACCACGGGTTGGAGAGAGGCCAAGGGCCTGTCGGTGTTTGGCGTCGGTCCCTTCAACCCAGTCAGCCGGGCATCCGACCCTGAGGGAGTGTCGTCTTTGCAGGTAAGGGTAGAGCAGAGACACAGTGGGACCGAGAGGGCGGGGCAGCGGTGGACATTCTTTGCACTGGCTGGGTGTCTCCTGGAGCCCGGAGTTCCTTGGTGCCCCCTACGGCTCTGTCTCTGGCACCTTCTGAAGGTCTTCAAGGGCACCCTCTGACCGGCCGCCCCCCGTACATCCACGTGTTCTCACCTGACCTTTCACCTTCTCCTCCATGTCAGGAAGACGCGTGTCCACTCCCTCCCACCCCATCCCCAGTGTTCACAGCTGGCTGGACCCCGAGCCCCACCCGGAGCAGCCAAGCACTGACTGAGGCCAGCACCCCGCGGTCGCCTCCCCTCGTCCCGCCACAGTCTGTCCCCTTGGGTTCTGCGCTCACCCCGGGCGCCGTTTTCCTCCCATGTGAGGGTCCAGGCACTGCTCGTTATGTGTGAGGCACTGAGCCGGGGAGTTTACATGACACGTCGCCTCACTCAGTCTGCCCACCACCCACTTGTCCCCACGTACAGACGAAGACCCCGAGGCTCAGAGGACTTGGGTGACTCCGTCGGGGGCAGAGCTAGGAAGGGGCCAGGGCTTGGGTGGCCCAGACGAGAGGCCCTGCGGGCCCCAGCATCCGATGAAAGTGTGGGCCATCCTCGGCCAGAGCTGGGCCACTTGGGGCTGGACTGGCATATCCTCACTTTGCTGAGGAGGGAAGGGGGCGGCCCTCACGCCCACCCTTCCTCGGCGCGTTTGTGCCTGGGCCGCTCTCCAGAGAGGCAGAGAAAGGAGGCCCACCGCCCTGCAGAGACACTCCACTCACCACCCAGACAAGACCGTGCGTGGCCAAGGGGGACCCTGCGTCTTCCCCTCCCTGCAACATTCCAGGGCCTGCTGCTAAGGTCCCCAGGCCGCGTGGGACCCTCCCTCCTGCCCTGGGATGTACAGGCTGAGTCCTGGGAGAGAGGGGCTTTCTCAGGCCCCAGGGAGACTCAGGGTCGGCTCAGAAAACCCCAAATGCAGACCTGACAGCGCCAGGGGACCTGTGACGAGACGGTGGGGACAGCCCTCCAGCAGGGTGGATTCTGACGGAGACACTGTCCTCTTTTCCCCAAGTCTTCCTGAGAAAGGATGGGTCTGGGGAAGGAGGTGGGACCAGTGAGCCCCTCAGCCTGAAAGAGGGAACTTTCTCTTGCTTCCCCAGAGAAAGGCTCCAAAGAAGTCATTTCCAAATTCTTTTTAGCCACAGAGCCCTGTCTTCAAATGAGACAATGTCCTACCCATGTCACCCACACACATGTAAAACAGCTAAAGGGGAGCTGCCCTGGTCCCATAGAGTTCAACAAATACTTGCCTGACTCTAAAAACTAGCTCCCACTTCCTCAGAGCCCCCAGGCCCTGGAGCCCAAAGCCGCAAAGCTCCGGGACCCCACCTCCAGGACAGATGGCCCAGACTCTCCTCCTCCGAGAAGAGGTCATGGAGGCCCAGGCGGGGCTGAGCCAGGAAGGTTTCCTCTCCCCAGAGCAGGGGGGAGGCAGGTGGTCTGGAGTGTGCGCTCACTCCCTCCTCCTGCCCAGGTGGCCAGGCCAGAGCCCCCAGCCCTCAAGCCCTGAGGGGCCGCTGCCCCCAGTAGGGTCCCCTTCACACATCATCTCACCCCAACTCAGACTCTAAAAACAGCTCTCTGGTTTTCAGCTTGGCACTGCCCACAAATTAGTGTCTCCAACACGGCCTCTTGGGACGTGACTTCAGGGAGGGCCCTGGGGAGCCAGAGGCCTCAGTGGAGGGAGATGGAGCCAGCAGGGTCCGTCTTGGAGGAGATGAGAGTGGCTTAGTGCCCTCTCCTGGCTTCTGGGACCCCAGCAAGGCCACCCAGCTCGAGTGACTGCTCCGCTCTCCTTGCCCCGGCCAGGGACGGACAACCTTTCCCCCCACGGGGCCCCTCCCCTCTCCTCCACTGAGTCCCGGCCACCGTCCTGGGTGCTGCTCTGCAGGAGACGAAACCAGCAAGAGGAGAAGGGGCAGCAGTGTGGGCCCCTCTGCTCAGGGCCCGGAGACCCACCTCTCACCTAGCCTGGGCTCCCACCATGAAGCCCCGAGACAGGGGCCAACTGGGAACCGGTCAGGGAAGCCCGGCCTCACCACTCGCCTGGCCTTCAGCCTGGGACCGTTCTCCCTGCCACGGCCCCGTAGTCCAGGACGGGGCAGAAGATGCCTGGGCCTCGGAGCTCCAGCTGCACAGGTGCCCCAGACTGAGGCCGGCCCGGCCAGCGCGCAGCCAGGCGGCCTTAGGGAGAAGCGCGTGGTACTCACAGGTAAGCCGTCAGGGGGTCCAGGTCCCCCGGCACCGCGGAGAGCCCGCGCTCAGAGCAGTCGGCCGACAGCATGATGCCGTCCTCGTGGCAGCGGCAGGGGGCCGGGCAGGCGGGCTGCGGTCCAGGCTGGGGGGCGCACGGGGAGGCGCAGAGTGCGGCGCAGAGCCAGAGAGCGCGGAGCCCGGGTGCGCTGGGCATCGCGGCGGCCGGGAGGGCGGCGGGCACCGGTGGCGCACAGTCAGAGCGGAGCAGGCATCGCTGCGTGGTCTTCACTCCTGGGTTTCACGGGTTGGGCTTGGCAAGGGAGGGCGGAGCCAAGGGAACTTTCTCGCCTCTCGCTCCCCTTCCCTCCTTCCCTCCGAGCTGGCAGGAATTTCATCCAGGAAAGAAAAAAGCAAACAACCCGAAGAGCGGAGAGCGGGACCTGCAGGCGTTTTGGCTGCGGGCTCAGGACCCTGTGCCGGAGGGGACAGCCTCGGGGCCACAGGGGATCGGAGGAGGGCCCCGGAAGCACCTTGTTTGTTCGAGGTCACCCACTTGGGGGGGAGCAGCCCCAGAAGTGCAACTCGGGGTCACCCTCCGCACCCTGGCTCCTGGGGAGGGGAGCGAGGGGTTGTCTCACCAGGTGAGCCATGAAGGGCCGGAGCCGCGGGGCGGGTGGAGGTCGGGCGGCTACAAGGAGGAGACTTCCAGCTGAGCCCCAGGCCCGCCACTAGAGAAGGTGTGACGTCCACTCACAAAGCGTCTTGCACGCGGCCCCAGTCAGGTGTGAGCCCGGGAGCCCCGGACCCTGCTCCCGGGATGGAGCCAGGCGCCCGGCTGGGGGACGCGCCCACCTGGCGGTCCCGGCCGGCCTGAGTCGGCAGTCTGGCGCCACCTGGAGGCCAGTCCGGCAGCTGCAGCTCCGCCAGCCTGAGGCTGGAAGGGCCAGGAGGGAGACTTGAGGGGGAGAGACGGTGGCTGAAGCTGGGCTCATCCCGGCGCCGGGCCAAGCCCAGGGTGGAGTGAGAGCCGGCCGCGTCTCCTGACCTTGCTGTCCCCGCACGGTCCATCCTGAGTGTACAGCGGCAGCCTGGCGGCCTCAGGGCAGGTGTGGCCGTTCATCCAGGACCATCACCCCCCAGGGCCACTCATCGCCCCCCTCCCCCATCACCCCCGAGGGCCACTCATCGCCCCGCTCCCGTTCTCTGCTACTGATCTCACCTCCCAGGCCCCAGGGGCTGCACGGCTGGACCAGGAAGGCGGAAACCGACCGTTGGCCTCCAGGGCGTGGGGCTCGGCCCTGACGTAGATGAGCCCCCAGGAAGACCTGGGTGGTCCTCGTGCACGGAGGGCCGGAGAGACCACGAGGGGCGCTGCCCGCCCCTCCCCCCGGCTCGGCCGTGTTCCCGGCCTCACTCCCCACTTGCTGCGGCCCCCCTGCTCCTTTGCAGCTCTGGTGCGGGGGCCCTGCTGCTCCTCAGCAGTGGCGGGGCCCGGGCCCAGCGCGAGGCTCCAGCCCGCCTACTGGAGGGTTGTCATGGGCCAACCCCGACTCCTGGGAACGCGTGTGAAGAGGGTGTGACCCAGCCCAGGGAGGCCCAGGTGAGCGGGAAGCCTGCCTCCGCTCCTCAGGCCGTGAGGGCCCTTCCGGCCTCCGACCCCTCCCCTTTCACGAGGAGCTCGGGGCGGCCAAGGAGAGCCCTGCCCCCTACCCAATTCGGGGTCTGACTCCTTTCGGGGCCTCCTGCTCTGGTTTGTGCAGGCTTTCTGCGTCCCCCAGGCCCTCTACCGGGAGCAGCTGGGGCCCCGCCTCTGGCACCAGCCGTCCAGGGCCTCGTGGTTGATGAGGGGACGAATGGGCCCTGGTGAGGCCTTGGCTGATGGTGTCGCCACGGTGAGCACTCGTGCCCTCCTTTCTGCTTCTCCTCCTGGTCTTCCCTCCCCAGACCCCCGCACTGTGGTGGAGCGAAGGAGGCAGAGAAAACCCAGCCGCTCTGGCCACGCAGCAGCGAGCCCCCGGCGCCTGCCGCCGGCGCCAGGAAACGGCAAGGCCGGGTGGCGGGGGGCAGGGCCCCCTCGCCCCGCGTAACCTGCTCTGAATCCAGGGCCCCCCCGCCAGACACTAGAGACTAGATCTGAGGAACGGGGAAACTGGAGGGCGGGGCTGGGGGCTGCCCCGCGAAAGCCACCCGCCAGGCCCCCCCAGCCCCGCTCCTGTCTCCCACCAGGCCCTGGCATGGATGGACAGAACGCACTCGGCCTCTGGCTTGACCACATCCCTTATTCCCCGACTCGGCCCCTTCACGGCACGGGGCCCTGTGTGCGTCTGGGGACAGATTCCCGAAAGACGACGTCAGGGCAGGGTGAGAAGGGGGCTGTGTCCGGACCCGCACCCCAAGCCGCGGGGCAGCGGGGTCTCTGCCTGCTCCTCCGGGGCCCCGCCCAGCGGCACCTGCGGTGGCTGAGCAGCGTGCCTGGCTTCTCCACGCCCCGGGAGCAGCGCTGGCCGGCAGTCAGTAAGGGCAGCAGGGTCATGGTGGGGAGCTCCTGCCCGGCTCCCTGCACGGCAACTGCAGCCTCTGCACCGGCCTCTCCTTCCTGCTCCCCCTCTGGGCAAAGACGCTGGCACCGGTGCCTGGAGGGGCCGGGACTGCTCCGCGGAGCCCACCCCCAGCCCACAGCCCTAGCTTACACGTGTGACGCTGAGGAGGGTGCAGGGCCTGCCTGCAGCACTGCTCTCAGCCACCCAGTGCACGGTCGCCACGTCTGTGGCGACGGGCTGTGACTCCGTGGGCCAGAACTCTTGTGGCCAGACCGGGTCAGGGCTGCTCGGCCGGCCAGCCCATCCCCACCCAGGCCCTGGTCACACCACACCCCCACCCCGACCCCCAGGCATCCCACACTCTGCCCCCGTTCCCTCACCTTCTCCCGGGAGTCTGGCAAGCACAGGGAGACCAGCACGCAAGCCCCGTGCTCCCACACCAGCTCCCAGAGCTCTGCGGGCCCCGGTCAGCATGACGTGATCGTGGCCAGAAGGCCTGCCTTGCAGAGCACAGCGTGTCCCCTGCCCGTCTCAGCTCTAGGACCCCCAGCCCCCCAGCCCCAGACCAGGAAGCACCAACGGCCCAAGGGCATGGTCTCACGGGGAAGAGCCAGGCTTCAGGCATCTCTCCAGCAGGGCCATCCTCCGCCAGAGGGGACCGCCCGTGACAACAGCTGTCTGCGGGACGAGGGTGAGGGTGAGGCTGCCGCAGGTCCCAGCCTGGCCAACGCCTGATGCCCGGTCCACCCGCAAGCCCCCTGGCACTCACGGGAGGCCGTGCTGTCCTGCCCATGCCAGGAGAGGGCATCGCAGAGCCGGCCTGCTCCTTGAGGGCCTGGAGCGGAAGCTGGGGAGGGTGACGGGCAGAGGGGCACCATGAGACAGGCCGCAGAAGTGGTGGCACGAGGGGACCCCGCGTCGTCGTGCCGCCCGGCCCGCAGCCACCTTGTGCTCCCCCAGGAAGCCAGCATTGCCAGAGCACGCCCATGGGGGGAAGCTCCTCACGGGGATGGGCTGCGGCCTGGGCGGGGCGCGGGCTGTGTTGGGGGTGCCGGAGGCTGCCCAGCTCCCGGTCTTGGCCTCCTCGGCCCTGCGTGGACAGAGCTGGCAGCCTGTTGGTGGGAGGGCCGGGGACCCTGCCTCCCACCGGGCAAGGTTCCGGGAGCTGCACGTACTCAGAGGTGCCGGGGGCCCCTTCCAGGATCCTGCTCAGGAGGCAGCCATGCAGGAAGACGTACTGGCTCTGGGGGGTGGGGGAGGGGAGGTGGTCAGCTGAGGGACCGTGGTCCAGCAGGGAGACTTCCAGGCCCTGACCATCCAGACGGCCCGGGGCAGGGGAGGGGCTTTGGGGAGCCTTCCCCTGGGCCTCCCCCGCTACCCCGGCGTCAGAGCTGGCAGGGGCCCGCCCACCTCCCACCCCCCCGCACAAAGGGAAACAGAAGCCCCGATAGGAGGGTGAGTGTCCGAGCCCCTCCCCCGGGGTCCTTCCCTGGCCCCTGGGGACCCTGTGGCCCGGCCATCTGCTCCACCCTCTCCCAGGGTCCGCAGCCCACCCGCCTTGCCCTCACTGGGGTCTGGATCATGAGGGGCCGGTGCAGGTGCAGCGAGCACACCATGTGGAGTACGTCCACTGTATCCTCCTCCTCCAGCTGCTGCAGCAGCCCTGACAGGGTCATAAAGGTGCCCGAGCGGCCCACGCCTGCACTGCAGGTCAGAGGGCCCAGGGCTGTGAAGCGGGGCCCTTCCCCAGCCCACCCCCCGCCACCCGCCGCCTGCCCCGCCTGCCTGCACCAGGGCGGGCCCTGCTCCCGGGGCGGCCCGCTCCTCTCCCGAACGGGGTCCACAAAGGCCAGCAGGGAGCTGGGTGTCTCGGGGACGCTGTGGTCTGGCCGGGTGGTGAACTGCAGCTGCTTCTCCGTCCCCCCAAACCCACTGTCCTCGGCTCAGCCCTCATTCTGTCACCAGATCTTGAGGGCGGGGTGGTGCCCCCCACACTGGGATGCTCCCCTTAGCTCCTCCAGCCTCCCGGGGAGTCTGCCTGCAGGGGGCCCAAGGGGGAGGGGGGCACTGCTGCCCCACGAGGTCACAGCCTGGGAAGGCGGATGGGGCCCAGGGGTCTGGGGTGAGCGGGGGCCCTGAGCCGAGCGCAGAGCAGGGCAGAAACCGTCCCTTCTCCCCCAGCTTCGGATGACCCTTAGCCTTCCCTGTGCTTCCCTACCCTTCCCTAACCTCCAACCTCCTGGGCAAGGGGGAGGCCAGGGGCCCAGGAGGTGAGCCGACCTTCCAAGGAGTCACGCCCCCCGCTCGCGGGCACGCACGTGCTGCAGCTGGAAGTCCCGTGTGGTCCACTTGTCCTTGGGCTCCTCGGCCAGGAGGTGGACGGTGATGTGACCGTGGGTGACAGGGGTGGAGTCGGCTGGCCAGTAGTACTCACATAGCACCTAGGGCCAGAGGGTCAGAGCGGGGTTGGGGGGTAGGTGTGGGCACCCCCATCACTGCCACCCCTGCTGTATCAGCACCTCCCACCCATCCATCTGTCTCTGCCACCCTGCTTGTCCGGAAGCCTCTCTCCCCCGGCCCGGCCCCAGCATCTCCACCCCCAGACCTCTATGTGACCCCTGGGACTTCCAGGCAGCTGCCGGGCTCCTGTGCAAACTGCATGGCCTTACTTAGGACCACCTGGCCTGGCTCCAGCTGGAGGGACTCAAAGGTGCTGTCCCAGGGCCCCACACGGAGCAGGGCACAGGCATGTTTAAAGCAAGAACACAGACTGGGCCCGGAGCAGGAGAGGGTGGTCTCGGTGAGAAACAGCAGAGGCAATGGAGGCGAGTCCAGCTGGGAGCCTGGGTTCCTGGTCTCCTTCCCTGCCCCATCCTGGGTGGCCTGGGGACCCCACCAACCCCCAGACTTCACCCGGCCTCCCAGACCCACAGCTGGTCCTGTGGGGAGAGCCTGCCACCTGGTGGCCACCCCGGGGGCTGTGGCATGCTCACCCGCCCACTCTCCATGCCCATCTGCTGGTCCCACACCAGCCGCCAGCAGTCCTCCAGGGTCTTCTTCAGAGGCCCCTGGGTGGTGATGAACTCCTGCGGGCGGGTGTAGCCCTGGCGGTGGGCAGGATCACGTTAACTGGGGCCCCAGCACACAGCCATGCATCCCACGGGTGATCTCTGGGAGTGAGGACTTCGTGCACAGGCTGATACGTGTGCACACATGTGAACACACGTGCACCAAGGACCCAAATCAGGAGGGTGACTTGGAGACAGCCCCACCTTGATGGGACGATGACAAGACACTGATGGCCCCGAAGTAGCCTCCCAGGCCACCCCCTCACCACCCGACCCACATCACCTTCGTTTCTCCCAGGGCTCCACTGCCCACCCAGCTCCCCCAGGCCAGCACTCAGTCCCTCCTCCAACAGCCCCATCTGCCTCTCCTGCCTCCACCCGATGATCCCGCCCCACTCTGTCCACATGTCCCGCCCGGCTCTTCTCTGGGTCTGTCCAGCTGCAGTGTCTGCCCCTCTTTCATCACTTATCAGGATTCTGCTCATCCTTCAAGAGACCAAATGCCCCCTCGTCCAGGAAGCCTTTCTTGATTCCTAGGTGGACTAAACGTTCTTTCTTCACGTGCTCTGAGCACCACATGTGTGCCCTTATTACAGCACTTGTCATGCCGCGTGGCAGGTGTCTCTCTCACACACACACACACACACACACACACACACACACATACAATTCCTGCTCCTGTGAAGGTGGGAATCCGCGTAGCCCAGCCCTGACTCCTGCGGTCCCAGCACAGTGACCAACACACAAGACACACAAGCTGGCGGTCTTCGTGGACGGCTAGGGCTGGACAGCGTGTCCTGCAAACCGGGCCCCTCCCGAGTGGACGCCGCAGCCAGCACGCAGGTGGCTCTACTGGGATGAAGCTGGCGGTGACGTAACCAGAGTGAGGCTCTCCGTCCAGCGGGGTCAGCCCGACCCGGCAGTGGTCCTCTGCAGACGCTAAAAGCCGTGCATTCAGGGCGGGCACATGCAGCCCCTCCTCCGGGCTGAGCTCTGGCCCCGCACACCCCTGCCCGCCGTGCTCACAGGGCAGCACGAGAGGGTAGCGGTTCTCCGCGGTGTCAGCAGGGTGCTCGGCCTCCAGCCTAGGCTGCCCCTTGCCCACCTCCTTCAGCTCCTGCAGAGACAGGGGCTGAAGCAGACCCATGTCACCCCCACACCGGGGGCGGGGTCGTGCACAGCTGGGGTCCCCCAGAGCCTGGGGGCGGCAGAGGCCTCACCTGGAAATCCTGAAAGAAAGCCTGGTGGGCACGGGCGCCCTTGGCCTTGTAGCCCTGTCGGAAGCTGTGGGCAGGGATGGGCCAGTGGGTCCACCTGGGGGAAGAGGGATGAGTAGGCGGCGGCCCTGGTGTGCAGAGTCCTGCCCTGGGCGCTGGTAGGGGCCAGAGAGAGGGGGCAGGGCAAACAGGACCACACTCGGAGGAGGTGGGCATGAGTCTCTGAGGCCCCGCCCCCAGATCCTGAGGATGGCTCTGGGCACAGCTGCTCGCAGCGCCGCTCAGGGTGCGGCTGAGAGAAGGAGGAACAGAAGCGATAGAGGGTAGATTGCAAAATCCGACATTGGAGAGAAAGAAGGAGAAGGAAGCGGCTTGGCCTGCAACCGTCCAGGTGGTCAGTCAGGGACCGAGAGGACGGGAGTCTGGAGGCAGAGGCTGAGGGCCCGGGAGGAGCCGGGGGCCCCTGGGAGCAGGGTGACGAGGGTGTGACAGCGGCTGAGGGCAGGCTCAGCTGGCGGGGCGAGGGACGCAGTCCCGGGGAGACCCCGTCATCACCCCGGCATCACCGAGCCTGTGGAGGGCGGGCCGCCTGCCCCACCCCACAGGGGCCACCCACTCACCGCAGGTTGTAAGCCACCAGCTGCTGGAAGCACAGGTTCTTCTCTGACCTGCAGAGGGTGACAGGGCCTGGGAGGCAGCCTGGGGCATTCCCTTTTTTGCCTTGCCTACCAGGAAGCCCAGTCAGAATAACTCTACTGACCCTCCTGGACCAGCACACGCTTTCTCTCTGTGAGTCAGTCCAGCTCTTTTGTTGACACAGGTGTAAACAACCCATCGATGAAACTTTCCGTGTCTCCCCCTCCCTTCGGCCTTGGCCCTCACCGATAGAGGGAACCCGGCTTGAGCTGCCCATTACAAACGTCCTGGGTCTAGCTGCAGTCCTCTGTACCCACAGGTACCATCCAGGACGTCGGCACGGCCCAGGGCCCCAGATAGAAGGGGCTGGGGAGCAGGATGGCCAGGTAGGAGTCCCGTCCCCCGTGGTGGTGGTCGTAGCAGGTGTGGTTGATGGCTTCACGGGGAGGCCGTGCCACTAGGAGAGGAACAGGGAGGGGGCGGGGCACATGGGCGGTGGGGTGGGGCCTCTCCCCGCCAGAGGCCTTGCCCGTGTTCTAGACGTGCCCGCCCCCCTTAGCATACCAGTCCCTTCCGCCAGAACGTCCCAGTCCCCTTTCCTGCGCCAAGACTCCCGCCAGCCTCAGACATTTCATCTCACCCGTGTCAGCACCTGGGCCCCTCGCCACCCCTGCCAGGCAGTAGCCACGGTCCCCCCCGCCTCCTGGGGCACGTTAGTGGTGGCGATGACGCCACAGCACTGGATCTGCCCGTCGTCCTCACCAAACATGCCCTGGGATATCAGCACACCCATCCCCATCTCAGGCTCCAGCTGGGGGGCCTCGGCCAGCTCGGGGGTGGGGGGATGCCAGGCTGGGGGCGGAGGGGGACAGTGAGGCCCTGACAGCAGCCCGCAAGGGCAGGGCCATGCCTGCAATGGCAGCTGATTGGATGCACAGAATCCAAACTGGGCTGGGTGCTGGGCACAAGCCCCGCAGGGGCGTGTCAAACGAGTGTGGCGTTGGGTCAGGGTCCGGGCCGGGGCTGGGGGTGACGGGGGAGCAAGACTGAGGGAGCGGGGCCCGAGGCCAAGGGGGCACCTACCCTCGGCAGCAGTGGCGCACACCACGGTGACCGCCCGGCTCCACAGGCCGTTCCCGCCCCGCGCGGAGAGGCTGCGGCGGCAGGACGTGGCGGGCTCCAGGCGGGACGGCCGGAGGGCATCCCCGGAGGTGCTGGCCTGGAAGACGCGGTGGGCGTGCCCTCCTGCTGCCAGCTGCTGTGCCACCACCGGACAGGTGGCTGTGGGGGGGAGGGCAGGAGGCCTGGGACCCCACGCAGGGCCCTCGGGGTGCCGGGGGGATGGGGGACTGGGGGGCAGCAGTGCCACCGAGGGAGGGAGCAGGGGTCCAGGGGCGGCCCTGCCCGCTGCTCCTTCCCCGGCCATTCCAACGCCACTCACAGGTCCAGCCGGAGGCGCTGGCTGTTGCCACACGGAGGGGCCCGGCCTGTGCGACCACCTGCACCTCGTACTCAGTGCCCGGAGTCAGAGCCGAGAAACTGGCACCGTCCACCTGGGCCCCCACGGGGCTGGAGCCCACTGGGACGCTTGCCTGGTACAGGTTCCCCCGGTAGCCGTCCCGGCCCCACGGCATGTGGACCCAGGGCGCCCGGGGCTGGGTGGGGCCTTCACTGGCCACACTTACCAGAGGGGGGGCGAGGGGGGCTGTGGGGACAACAGGGTCGGGGGGAGAGAAGGGAGGTGTCATGGCCTGAACTGTGTCCCCCCAAATTCAAGTTGAAGTCCAGACCCTCAGGACCTCAGAGTGTGACTGTATTTAGAGATTCGGTCCCTAAAGAGGTGATGAAGGTAAAAAGACGTCATTGCTGTGGGCCCTGACCCAGAGGGGACTGGAACGCAGACACTGAGGGACAGCCGTCCACTTGCTGAGGACTCTGCCGGCCTGGGTCTCAGACCTGTGGCCTCGGAACGCCTGCGGTTTAGGCCCCCATGAGGGGACTGGGGACTTGCTGAGGGCAGCTCTAGCGCAGGGGGAAGAGCACAGCCCCGATCATGGCTCCTTCCTCCCGAAAGGGCCCCACTTGGCCCTCCACGCTTGGCCCAGTCAGGAAACACCGGTTCAGGTGACCAGTGAGAGGAGATTCTACCCGGGAGGCAGACCACCTCCCGGCTTTCCCAGACAGCAGAGCACGAGCACCGGCCATGCCGAGTGAGCACATCGATCACCAGTCTCCCAGCCAGACAGGCCAGCGAGGGGGTTACACGCAGAGCCTTTGCCCAGGCCCAGCCCCAGCTTTGAAAGCCCCCCAAGTGGGTGGATAGGTTAAAGGGCAGGCAGTGTCTGGGGTCCAGGCGGGGCCCCTCCACCCTCCCCTTGGGCCCAGGGCCTGGGGTCACCTGGTGGACCCCTCCTTTGTAAACTGAGGCTCAAAGAGGCACAGGCCGGATGCGGGTCTGAGCCAGTTAGAGCCCCTGGCCGGAGCTTTCCCACTCCTCCCAGGCCGGTCAGAGGTCTCAGGGTCCTGGGAGAGGTTGG
This sequence comes from Mesoplodon bidens, assembly GCF_964165515.1. Lineage (NCBI taxonomy): Eukaryota > Metazoa > Chordata > Mammalia > Artiodactyla > Ziphiidae > Mesoplodon > Mesoplodon bidens. The sequence continues at coordinate 1,395,215 of NC_138177.1, forward strand.
GAGGGCAGGGCGGGCAGTGGGGGCCACCACACTGGAGAAGGATGCCGCTGGGCAAGGAGACCCCACTGTTGCCCAGCTCCACCGAGCAGGCATCGGGCCTCTGGGAGGGGCTTCCTGGCCCAGCCTCGTGGCTCTGGGCCTCCGGGCCTCACCGTGTGACCCGTCCTGTACTTCAGGAACTGTGACCCTTCCTGGGGCCCCCCAACCCCCCCCTCTGGGGTTGGTACGTGGCCAGGAGCGTGGACCCTGGGCCACACTGCCCACACGTGAGCCCCGACGCCCCACTGAAGACTGGTTTGGCTTTCTCCTCCGTGAGATGGAGGCCTCCCGGATGTTGTTTAAGTGAGAGAACACCGAGCAAGGGGCCCGGGGGGCCTGGCAGCTGGTCCTCTGGTCCACCCAGTCCCCACCTCCCCGCCACTGGTCGTGAGAGAGCTCGAGGGAGCAGCCCGTGTGCCACCGCACGGGAGCAAAGCCCACGTTCTGCCCGCCTTCCTGGTGCCACAAGGGCCAAGCCCCGGGGACTCTCGGCCAGGGCGAGGGGTGTCCTGGTGTCCGAGGGAGCAACCATAGTCAACCCAGCGGCCTGCTCACGGACCACAGGGAGGTCAGGGGCCGTGCAGCCCCTGGGACCCACTGAGCAAGGGGAACCTGTGAGGCGGGGCCACGCGGAGGGCACTCACGTGTCCAGCCTGTGGCACTGGTGCTGCTGCTCTTGTCCGGCCCCCGCAGGGTGGCCAGCCACGCCAGGAACTCGGTGCCCGGAGCCAGCTGGGCCCAGGAGAAGTTCTGTGCCTCAGGGGCCGGGGTCTCCTCACCCTCCAGAGTCAGGGGGCTCAGGCGGTACAGCCGCAGGAGGAAGCCGTCCCCGCCCCCAACGGGGGTGCTGCAGACAGCCCACAGGGCAGGGGGCTGGGCAGCCAGGCCCAGGCTCAGGTTGGTGGGAGGCGCAGGGACTGCAGGACAGGAAGAAACGGATTTGGAACAACCCAGCGCCCGGCCCTCCTGCCACATCGTCTGCGTCCTGCTCGCCGGTCTCCAGGCACAGCTAGCCCCCAGGCTCCAGCCCGCTCCTTCCTTCCCTCCCAGGAAAACCTCTTGGGTGACACGGTCTCCACCCTGACGCCTGCGCCCCACCTACTTCCCAGACCATCAGCTCCTGGAGGGTGACGCCTGGTCCACCTGGTCCCCACCAGCACCCAGCGCCTGTGTCTCACACCCGGAACACGGGCCTCCAGCTCAGCCACTGACGTTTTGCCCCTGAGAGCTCATCCCACCCTCCAATCTCTCTCTGTCTCTCTTCCTCTCTCTCTCTCTCTCTTTCTCTCCCTCCCTCTCTCTCTCTCTCCCCAACCTGAGGGCCTGGGTCCACACTTGCCCCTTGGTAAGGCCCCTCTCTGCCCACTCTACTCAGACGCACATGCTTCTTGGCCCACCTCCTTCCTCTGGGAACCCTTCCCTGACTCCTTAAGGTGGCTCTTCTGTAAGCCCTGAAAGATTAGCCAGAACCACATAGAATTCCCCAGAGTCCTCAGTTTTAACCCGTGGGAACAGAGCGTCACATGGTTCAAATACATCGTGCATATTCTTCTCTGTGCATCTACGTTTACACTGTGATGTATGAACCAATCGCATTACTTTAACAGACACATAAACCATCTGCTTACTTGTCAGCCTTCCTTTCTAGATGGTCTTCTTCATAATTGTTAGCTTTAGCACCTAACCCCATACCTAGAAATGGGAGGCATTCATTAAATATTTGTTGGAAGGATGGAGGGATGGATGGCTGACCAGATGGCAGGAGGTGGGGAATGCTTGCAAACAGATTCATGAGCGGCCCCACCTCAGATGGACGCATGGCTTCTGAGTCAGGAACACGGCACACAGAGGGCAGCGCGTGAAGGACGTTGGTCCCCACCACCACCGCCCAGGCCGCCCCCCCCAGGGCCCGCAGCCAGGAACTCACGGGTGCAGGCACTGGTGCTCTGGATGCTGCAGCTGAGGTTCCTTGCTCACGCCCACACCCACATGGTGTAGCAGGAGCCAGGCACTAGGTCCCTCAGCGTCAGGCTGGAATCATCGGGGCCCAAGGCAACAAGACCGCCCAGCGAACCTTGGCTGCCCTCCTGGCGCCAGCTGACCCTGTAGCCTTCCCGCTGCCCTGGTGCTGGGGCCCAGCCAACGGTCAAGTCAGAGGGGCTGCCCCTGCCGACGACCTCCAGTGACTGTGGTGCCAGGGGCCCTGGAGAGAGGAGCAGTTTGGGGCCCTGCAATGTCTGTGGCGCTGTGATGTGCCCACCCAGATCTCCACCCCAAGGCAAAGCCCCCCAGCCCCAGACCAGGGTCCGCGGTGGCTGGCACTCACCTATGTGACTTGTGGGGCTCAGGGTGGTGTTGCCCAGAGAGGGGACAGTGTCCACTGTCCCCTGGCAGTGGGCCCCAGGTCCCTGGAGAGTGACCTGGGTGGCACCAGGTGGCCCAGCGATGTTTCTGAGGAGGCTGGGGGCTCCCTGGGTGTAGGGCAGTACCTGGGTCCCAGGCTCCCTGCTGGCCTCCAGCCCATCCAGGGGCAGCTCAGTACCATTGCCTTTCCGGCGCTGGGCTGCAGCATCTGGAGGGGGTGTGGTCCCTGGAGAGTGAGGACTCACATGTCTCCTGATGCAGGTGCCCCTGGGCAGGACCCCAGCCTGTACCCCGCCAGCGCAGACTCACCATCTAGCCAGGCACTGGCCTGGGTCCAGGCCTCATAGGGCCTGGCCAGAACCCTCAGCTCTAGAGCGTAGTGTCCAGCGGGCAGGGGCCCTAGGAACGTGGCATTAAGGGCCCCGGGGCCCAGCATGATGGTCTTCTCCACCAGCCCACTTAGCCTGAGCAGGTAGCCATCCCAGGCCCCCGGCCCTGCCTTCCAGGTGACCCAGAGCTCTGGGGGCCGGGGAGCGAGTACCAGGTCCAGGGGGACTGAGGGATCTGCGGGGAAGGGAGACACATGTGCAGAAGGTCCTGGACCCCCGTGTCAGCTTCTTCCTGCACACCCTGGACCAGGCCTCATCCAGACGCTGGCAGTGACCCTGAGCCATATTCTGGGTGAGTCCTGGGACCCGGCCGAGGACGTGGTAACAAATGATAACACATCCGGTGCCAGACCTCACACTCCTCCTCACAACACTGCCGCTGCCGTCATCATCCTGCTTTTTTTTTTTTTTTTGGCTGGTTGGATCTTCCTTGCTGCGCACAAGCTTTCTCCAGTTGGAGTGAGTGGGGGCTACTCTTCGTTGTGGTGCATGGGCTTCTCACTGCGGTGGCTTCTCTTGTTGAGGAGCACAGCCTCTAGGTGTGCGGGCTTCAGTAGTTGTGGCACACAGGCTCAGTAGTTGTGGCTCGCGGGCTCTAGAGTGCAGGCTCGGTAGTTGTGGCGCATGGGCTTAGTTGCTCCACGGCATGTGGGGTCTTCCCAGACCAGGGCTTGAACCCGTGTCCCCTGCATTGGCAGGCAGATTCTTAACCACTGCGCCACCAGGGAAGTCCCATCATCATCCTGCTTTAAAGATACAGAGGCTGAAGCACAGAGAGGGTGAGCACTTTGCCCGAGACCCACAGCCAGTGAGTGGCAGCGAGACAGCACTTCCCTGAGCAAAAGTGCAGCAAAGTCCCGGCGGGCTCAGCCTAGCTGGACACTCCTAAGGCTCAGGACCTGGTCCTTCTCTCTCTGAACCTCGGTCCCTCCACCGTACGGAGATAAAACAACTTAAGGGGCTGTTTTGGGGGATAAATGAGGTGACACACAGAAGTGCCTGGCACGGGGCTGGCACATGGAAGCTGCTGGTGCTGATAAGTGTCACCACCGTCATCGTCTGAGGGGGGGGCGGGGGGGCTCCTGCCACCAGCCTGCAGGAGGGCAGCCCCTCCAGGCAGGCCTCACCCCTTCCCTGCAAGACTCCTGAAAGCCCACCCCACCAGCTGGCTCCTGCCTGCTTGACTGAAGAGCCTCTGCGGCGACCCCTTACCCACCCAGCACGCACGGGTCCACTCGGTGGCGTTGGGCCCCGCCGCCAGATGGGGCCCGGCAACAGCGCTGAGTGTCAGCTCATAGGGGGTTCCCGGAGAGAGGCGAGGGAAGGTGTGACTGGAGATGTCCCATGTGACCCCCGCTGTCAGCTTGGAGCCGCCAAGGAGGTCTGTGAGCACGAGGCGCAGCCAGGTGGCACCCCCAGAGCCATTCCAGGAGGTCTGCAGGGCACTGGCACCCGGGGCATGCAGCGCCAGCTGAGCTGGAGGCACAGGCGCTGGAGAAAGGGTGGGGAGAGAACAGCCGGGCTGGAGAGAGGGCCCGACGCGGGGCCCGGGCACCACCCCGGCAGCAGCAGCCCAGGAGCCCAGTCACGGGACGCGGCTCTGGATGGCCCCCCACTCCCAGACTGGCCGCCACCTGGGGCCTTGCCGAGCGCTGGCCTTACCTGTCCACTGATGGATGCTGGTCTTCGCTTGGAGGTTGGCAGCCCAGGTGGGAACCTCCAGAACGTACTCGCTGCTGGGTAAGAGGTCACTAAAATTGTCAGACAGGGTGCCCGGGGACGCGGAGACATTGTGAGCCAATGTCTGGGACTCCAGGCGGTAGAGGAGAATCTGGTAGCCATTCTGCCCGCCGGCGGCAGCGCCCCACAAGGCCTCCAGGTGGGATGGGCTCCCCGAGCTACGGAGCTGCAGGTCTTGGACCGTCAACAGGGCTGCATCAGAGGCAGAGAGAGGCACCAAGTTCAGGGCCGGGGCATCACCTCTGCTTCTAGTGCTCCTGACGGGTCACTGCAGCAGGCGTGGTCCTCAGAGACCTCACCATCTCTGGCCGCTTTGCCCCCTGCCAACCCTCCAGGGCAGCCACGTCCTGCTCGGCCCCTCCCCATGGAAGGCACCTACCCCCACTCTCCCCGAGCGGACCCCCTTCCAGGGAGTGGCACTTGTCTTCCTGTAGGGCGGGGGCAAGGGTGTGGGAAGAGATGGGCAGAGGCTCTGGGCTCCAGCCAGGACCAGAGAAAAGGCTGTCCTCTCGTCTGGCTTCCCCAGATGTGGCCGATCACCGCAGGACACCGAGCTGCAGAGGCCCTGGGACCAGGAGCAGACTATCCTGCTGTCCTGTCAGGGGTGTGGGAAGGAGCCTCCCCTGCCCTGCTTAATGCAGACCAGCCGCGGGGCCACGGGGCAGAGGGAGGCCTGGATGCCCTGGAGAGCAGGGGCCCACCCGCCTGCGGCCCCGGTGCCCACCTCACCTTGGCCAGGAAGCCTGGGAGCCACAGGAGGACCGCACACAGGAATGGGGGCCCCATCCCGGCCGAGTCTGCAGAGAGAGCTGGGTGGTAGCAGGAGTCCACCCCCACCCTCCCCTCGGTCAGTGGGCGGGCAGCAGGCCGCCAAGAGCCAAGAGCGACGCTCTCCCTCCCCAGCCCAGACCCTGTGCCAGCAGGGCCCCGCCAGGGGCACAAGGCTGCGGCCCCCAGGCTGCAGGCAAGCTGACCTCCCCCCGCACCCCCAGCTCCACCCTCTTCCAGCTGTTGGCTTTCCCGGCAGGAAACTGTCCCTCGAGACTCAGACCCAGAGAAGAGACGGCCTTGTGGGTGGGCAGAGACAGCTGGGTCCCCGACGCCCCGCCCCCCGGGAGAGGAGGGGGTGTCTGACCCTCCACTTGCGGAGGTGGACCGGGCCTTTGTGTTCCTGTGCGTAGGGGTCCTGGTGACGTGGTGGGGGTGTGTGTGGCTGGGTGCTGGGTGGATGGACCAGCTATGAGTGTGCGTCGCTTGTGGACATATACATCCGTCCCAAAGGCCTTGAGTCCAGTGATGGTAGGTCTAGAGGAGCCCTCTGGTTTCACGCCCTTGCCCCCCAGATAAGGAAGAAATATCCAGGGAGGGAAGAGCCCAGGCCCCAGTGTGAGGAGGGGAGCTGGGCTTGAACCTGGGACCTCCAGCTCCTGCTCCCGGCCCCCTAGGATGCGTGCTTGCCTCCCTGCCCCCAGCCCCCGCCTCGCCCCCTCTACCTAGACCCCTGCCCCGCCCCCGCCCTGCACCCTCTACCTAGACCCCTCCCCCTCCCCCGCCCCTCCCCCTCTACCTAGACCCCGCTCCCTCTACCTAGAACCCTCCCCCGTCCCACCCCCTCTACCTAGACCCTCCTCTTCCTCTCCCCACCCCGCCCCCTCTACCTAGACCCTCCTCTTCCTCTCCCCACCCCGCCCCCTCTACCTAGACCCCTCCCCCTCCCCCTCCCCTCCCCCTCTACCTAGACCCCGCTCCCTCTACCTAGAACCCTCCCCGTCCCACCCCCTCTACTTAGACCCTCCTCTTCCCCTCCCCGCCCCGCCCCCTCTACCTAGACCCCGCTCCCTCTACCTAGAACCCTCCCCCGCCCACCCCCTCTACCTAGACCCCGCCCCCTCCCCCTCCCGCCCCCATCTGGCCGCAGGCGCTGCGAAGGCCCCGGCAGCCTTCCCGAGGTCAGGCCCCCCGCAGCCTGGAGCCAACGACTCACCTGGAAGCGCTCCCCCGGAGCTGCCACCCCAAGGCAGCTGACACGGGGAAAGGAGGAAAGGGAGACAGAGGAAAGGAAGCGGCTCTGGGCCCCGGAGCAGCCTCGAAGGTGGGGAGGCGGACGCCCAGCAAACAGGCAGGTACATAAAGTCTGAACAGCTAACTGGTTTCCTGAGGACGCTTCTCTCAGGCCGTCTGGCAGGGAGCGTGGGCCTGCACAGGGACCAGCCCCGGCCAGAGCTGGGGGCTGCCTGCCCGTCCCAGCTCTGCCCAGCCCCAAACCTCAGAGCCGCCCACCGGCCTCTGGATGGGGGCCTGGAAACTCAGCACTGCAGCCCCATCAGACTTTCCAGGCCGCGCGGCGCGCGTGTTTGTGTATGTGCGCACGCGAGTGCACACGTGCTCTTTCAAAAGGGCTGGGGGTGGGGAACAACTAGGGAAACTGATCTGGGGCCAGTCTGGCCAAGAGGAGGGGGAAACGCACCTTTGGCCCTCCCCCTCACCTGGGCACCTCACTTTGGTGGACCTGCAGAGGCTGGAGAAGTGGGGTGGAAACACCCTAATTCGGAATCTAAGTAGAAGAGGTACAGCAGGGCATGGCTTTAGGTAAGGGGTGAGGTCTCAGACTGTACCCAAGACTTCCCAGAAAAGGGGGTCCCGTTGGGGACAGCACAGACCCCACAGCTAGTCCTATGGACAGGGCCTGGCTGAGGCACCTGGCCGTAGGGGCACACCTGTCAACCCCCAGCCAGACTGGGGCAGCCTTGGGCTGGGGGGCAGGGGTGGTCTGGAGAGGGTGCAGGAAGGTTCTGACGATAGAAGCAGTCTCCCCAACCCAAGCCTCTCCATTCAGCAAAGAAGTACCACAAGGGCTGTGTCTCCTCCCAGCAGCCACTCCCACAGACAAAGCCACATCCTCCACCTAGAGAGCCCTTGAGCACCTTACTGATTCCTTCTGGAGAGAGCCAGCCAGAGGCAGCGGTGGGCAGGGGACAGGTCCAGGCCTCCTGGCTCCCCCGCTGCTGCCTGGTAGCCCTCCCTCTTCTGGCACCCCTTCTGCTCCCACTGCTGAAGCCTGGCCTTGGGCATCTCCCACGCCCCGGGAAAGGTCTCCAGGGAGGGGATAGGCCTGGGTCCCTCTGACCAGGTTGTTGTGTGGGGTGAGGGGGTGTGCGTGCCAGCAGCCTGGCCATGTATGTGGCCTGACAGTGTACGCAGGCAACACTCATGAGCCACGAGGGTGCACACACCTGCCCGGGTGCACGTGCACGTGTGGCATCCAGGGACATCAAGGCAGCAGGCGCCGGGTGGGGCGGGAGCAGGAAGGCCTCTGGAGAGAAAGGCCATGTTGGGGAACACACGTCCATTTCGCTGGCTCTGGGCTTGGGAGGGAGAGGACTCTGCTCTGTCCTGAAGTCCTCCTACAGGGGCCTGAGTCCCAGCAACCCGGCAAAGAGCAGGGCTCCTCCCGGGAGTCCCAGGGCGGCTGGGCCAGCCTACTCGCGGGTCCTTCAGCCAGGGGCTTGAAAAGTATGGGAAAGTCCCCTGCACCAGCCGGCACCCAGAGGTGTCAGGAAACTGGGTCGGGTGGGGGCTGGGTGTCTGGGGGGCGCCCAGAGCTGCTCCGCACCTCCCACCAGCCCTCCCAGCTGGGCTCTCTGCAGCGTCCTCTGCGCGGATCCCAGCTCTCTGTGTCTGTCTCCCCTACACAGCCAGGGACACGCGGAATGGAAGCCCCCCGGGCTGGCCCAGGATCTGAGGGCTGTGCGTGGGGTGCCGGGATCAGGGCTTCTCCAGAGAGGAGTGGAGAGGAAGGCGGGGAGGGGAGCAGGACGTGGCAGGCGTGACCCCTGCCTCGGGGCTTTTATCGGGTGGCAGCCTTTGACCCCCGGGCGAGCAGGTGCGGCAGGACAAGTGCCTGTGGGAATTCCCGGTACACCTGCCCCTCTGGGGGACTCCGGACCCTGGGGCTCACAGCTCTGGGACTGGGGAGCGGCTGCAGGGGGACAGTGCACCCCAGTGCGTGAAGGCCAGGTGGGGAAAGGGAGCAGTGAGGAGGGGGACAGTTCGGGCGCCCTTGGCCCTCCCAGAGCCGCTTCTCCAGCTGACAACTCTGAGCGCCCCATTCCACCTTCTGACCGATGTGGGAGGGGCGATCCTCAACCCCTGGGGAGGGTGATCCTGAGAAGGAGCCCGAGACTCAGGGAGAAGCAGTTACTCCCAGTCTCAGCAAGGGCTCAGCGGGGTCTTCCTGGCTTCCTGCACCCCAGACCCAGCTCTGGATGCAAGTCAGCAGTTGGAGTGAGCGACCCGCGAGCTGCTGGGGGCAGGCTCACGCCGGGGGGTGGGGGGGCTCAGGGACAGGAGTCACTCCTGGGGCCTACAGGCCTTCACGTGCTCCCAGCAGCCTGGATGTGGCAGAGTCCACCCCAGACAGGGCACAGCGGGGCCCCCAGGCCCCCAGGCCAGGCTGCGGGGCCGTTGCAGGGCTCTGTCCTCTCTGAGGCCTGTGGCGGTGCCGCCCCCCGCCCCGCAGCTGTGTTTGCACCTCCAAAGATGTCCAGGCATTTCTGAGCGGAAAGGGGCGAGGGGTGGGCAGGAGGCAAGGTGACTATCCGCCTACCCCAAACACACCTAAAGGGAGCTGAGAGACCCTCGGGGTCTTGCCTAACGCCCAACCACTACCCACCCCACTCAACCCCCTTCCCCATTTCTTGGCCCCCAGCTTCCTTGCTCTCCACCCAAGAGCTCAGCCTCCGGCTTCTCAAAGCTGGGAGGGAGGCGTGCTCACAGCCAGAGGGCTCAGACCCCAAGAGCCTGGGGGCGCAGGCAGAGCAGTTTGGGGAGGGCTTCGCCCGCTTCCTCCTCCCCACGCCTGCGGTGCCCTAGCTTCCTGTTCTTGATAACAATCAACAGCTTGCCCCAGAGGGGGTGGCCCTCTTTCCAATCCCCTCCTGCCCCCCCTTTTGATCCCCAGGCCCCCGCCATCCACTAGTGGAAACACGGGTGGGGGTGAGGGCCAGTTGAGGCGGAGGTCACACCCCACAGGTCCACCCAAGCTCCTGCCCCCTGCTCCCCATCTGGGCACCAGAGCCAAGTGCTTCCTCAGCTCTGGACCTCCCGAGCCCCAGAGGGCCATCCTGTTCTCCACCTGGAGGCCAGCCCCTCCCCACCGCCCCCTCCTGCATGCCCACCCCCGGGCCTGTTGTACGTCAGTGCTTTTTTGCTGTCACCCTTTGATGGCTGAATCAGAGAAGTGGGTGGAAGGGGAAGGATGGGACTGTGGGTGCCGGGAACGGAGGGCGTCGGGACTGTTTCAAGGTGACAGGAGCCGAGCAGGGAGCCAGCAGGAGGCCCGCTGGTGAGGCAGAGGTGGGCCATTGGGGTCTTGGACTTGGGCACCCCCCTCCCAGGCCCAGGCTTCAGGCAACCCAGCGGCAAAGAAGACACAGGGGTCCCCTGGTGTGAGAGCCAGAGGCTGTCTGCTCTCCCTGGGTCTCTGAGTAGACGTCAGGGTTCTGGGAGGAGGCCTGGGGGGGCCTGGGGGGCGGGGAAAGCCCCGAGACCCTCCTACCCTCCAAGCTGTCTTCACTACCGACTCCCAGGGCAGCTGGCCCGGCTCAGGCCAGAGGCGGCTGGGCGCTGGGGTGTGGCTCAAAGGGCCTGGGATGACCCTTCCGGCCTGGCCCGAGCCTGGCCCCTTGGGGAGCAAGGACTCCTGCCTTCCCTTGCCCCACCCAGTCTGTGCCCACTTCTGTTTGTGCCTGGCATGATTCCCGCGGCTTGAAGGGGCAAGGGCTTCCAGGGCGAGGCTCCGAGGCAGAAGCAAAGAAGTGGAAATCAGTCTCCAGCTGAGGTCCGTGGAAGCCAGAGTACCCGGGCCTCTGCGGGGCAGCCTGGAGCTAGGCTCGGCTCCACCCTGCCCCACGAGCTGGCAGAGGCTGGACGCACCCAGGACCTGGAGGAGATGCCCTGGAGGAGGGGGCCGGGTGGTCAAGAACGGCCCAGCGCCTCGGCCATTCCCAGCGAGCAGGGCCGGGCCCGTGGCAAAGGTGCTGGGACAGGCCGGCGGCCCCCAGAGGGGCAGAGGCGGGAGGCCGCCGACCCCTGGTGGTGGCAGGAGGCAGCTGGGGCGTGCGTGGGTGGCAGCGAGGAGGGGCGGAGGGAGGAAGCTGGCTTCCTGAAGCCTTCTCAGCCCTCAAAGACAGACCAACAGACAGACAGACAGCTGGCGAGAGGCGCTGGGGGACACAGCTGCTTCAGTACGTACCTGAGGGGGCCGGGGAGGAACCCCGCGGGCCAGGGCTGTGCGAACCTGGGGAGACACGGGAGGGCATCTGGGGGGGGGATGAGTAGGAGGGTGCCCGGGACTACGGTGCCCGGTTGGGGCGCGGGTGCTGACCCCCTGATGTCCCCGAGGGCCGGGCAGGGCCCCGAAGGGAGAGAAGAGGCGGACGAGGTCCTCCTGCCGCGAGAGCCTCTCTGCCCACTCGGCCCCTGCGGGCGCGGTGACCCCACAGCCCCTCCCGGACTTGGAAGCTGGGACCCTGGTCTGGATGATGGGGACTGTCCCCCAGAGGAGGGCCCCCCACCACCTCTGCGCCCCCTCTTGTGCCCCCAGCTGTTGCCTCCCCATATGCGCTGTCGCTCAAGGGCTTGGTGAGGCCATTTCCTGTGACGGTTACCGAGGCGGGCTGGGGGGGGGATGGGCAGAGGAGGAAGGAAACACCCCCAGCCTCCCTCCTTGGACAGAGACCCCAGAAGCCAGGATGAGCCTGGGGCTGGAAGTACCAGCAGCCGGGCGAGGGTCCCGCGGGCCAGCAGCCTGCACGCCCGGGGCCCTGGCTGGCTCCAAGGCTGCAGGAGGCCTCCACCTTCCCGTCCAGAGGAGGCCCCCGTACACCCAGAGGGGGTGTGTGTGAGCCCTTCTTCCATCCAGAACCGCTGTATTCCCCCCTCGCCCTCCCTGACCTGGCCTCCAGCGTAGGTGCCCCGCCCCCTCCCCCCGGATTCCTTCCTATCTTCACCCACAGTCTCTACCCTTCATCTTGCCCTTACTCTAAACACAGGCTGCCGCCTCCTGGGTGCCCCTGCAGAGATCCTGACCTTCCCAGGGTGGAAACACCGCCACTTCCTGGGGAACGGAAGACACCCCAGTGAAAACAGAGGTGCCAGAGAGCAGAAAGCCGGCCTGGGCCTGGGAGCCTCCTCTGGCCGGCCAGGCAGCCCAGAGATCAAAGCTCACGGCAGAGTGAGCCTCCCCTGGGCCCAGCCCCCGAGCATGGTCCAGGCCCGCGGGGGGCACTCCAGAGCACAGCCACCGGCCACCCCTTCCCCTGAGGGCAGCCATGACCCAGCTTCCACCTGACCAGGCGCCAGCCAAGAAGCACGTGCGCCTGCAGGAGAGGTGAGACCTTTTCCGGGAGGGGCTTCCCTCCTGCGGGACCCTCGCCACCTCTCCAGGAAAAGGAAACCAGATGTGCTCATTTGCATGTCATTTGCATGCCCTTTACCTGTCTGGGGCACAAGCTCTGCGTCAGCCTCGCACCTGTGCCCCAAGCCCCAGGTCGGGTTGAGCACCCCTGGAGGGGGCCGGGGCCTCCAGACCTGGATGCAGGTCGGAGCTTTAGGGGCCGGGCTGGGAACGGGAAGTGGGGGCACCAGCTCTGGCTGACAAGGGGTGGGGGTGCACAGGGCCCGGGGCCTCTGGGGCAAGGGGAGACAAGGAGCTGGCCCCCAGAGGTGCCCATAACAATCATAACTGTCAGAGGCGGACCGCGCGTGGGCTTACGGGGCACTGGCCATCTGTGCTGCAGGCGCGGCTCCAATGTGGCTCTGATGCTGGACGTGCGGTCCCTGGGGGCCGTGGAGCCCATCTGCTCGGTGCGCACGCCCCAGGAGGTCACCTTGCACTTTCTGCGCACAGCCGGGCACCCCCTCACCCGCCAGGCCCTGCAGCACCAGCCACCCAGCCCCAAGCAGCTGGAAGAGGAATTCTTGGTAAGAACGTGGGGTCCCCTCCACGTCACTGCCCTTCTGAATCAGGAGAGCCAGCTGGCACCACTCTACCCTGGCCTGCGAGCCTGTCCCCTTTGGGCCCTTGGAAGAGAGAACCCCGGGGTCTCCAGGAGGGAACCCGCCCAGGCTCCCTCCTCTGCCCTTCGCCACATCTAGACCTGCGTCCTGATGCCAGGAGGGAACAGCTGGGTCCCAGCTCTACTAGGAAAGACGGAGGGAGAGGAGGCTGGCAGGGGGTTGGCTGTTCACTTGCTTCCTCCCCCCGCCAGAAGATCCCCTCAAACTTTGTCAGCCCTGAAGACCTGGATATTCCTGGCCATGCCTCCAAGGACCGATACAAGACCATCTTGCCAAGTAAGGACTGCGGCAGGGGCCTGGGGCTGGAGGCGTTCAGAAGGCAAAACAGCCTCAGCCAGGAGAGAGCTGCCGTACACAGAGGCTCTTCTTCCGGCAGAGGAATGCCCACATCCGGGCCTGGCTGGGGAAGGGGAGCAGTTACCACAACCAGGATGAGGATAGGACAGAACTGTGGGCCAGCACTGCTCAGTGGGACCCCAGGGAGTCGGTCTATGGTGTTCTTATCCCCATTTGACAAATGAGGAAACCAAGTCCCAGAGAAGTTGTGTAACTTGCTGGAGGTCACACAGCCAGTTGCACCAAACCTCCTTCCTCCTCTTCTTCCCACGTGGGAAAGGGCCCACACAGGTCTGCGGGGGGAGAGGCCCGTCAGGATGGCTCCCCGAGAGGGGGCTGGAGGATCTCAGATGGACGCAGTGAGGAGGCTGCAGATGGGGGTCCCGGGGTCAGCACCTCCTGTATTTCAGAGGCAGGCACAGGCCCTGTGAGCACGAGGCCTGGGGACACTCTCCCCTCCCGCTCTGCTCAGCGCAGCCTTGTCTGGCCAGGCCACCTCCAGATACCCCCAGTCTGGAGGCCACAGCCCTCTGCCTGCCTGGGCCAGTCCAGGGGCTGTTAGCACTCACGGAAGGGGGAACTGCTCCTGGCCCCGAGGCACCCTCCGTCCAGACCAGCTGGCCCTGGGGAGCCTGCTTCTTCATCCGGCTTGTACTGGAGTTGGAGTAAGGCCCCCTTAGACGGCCAGGCTGACCCGCCCTGGGGGTGGAATGAAGCCTCAGTTCCAGTCTGGCCTCTCAGGAGACAATATCTCTTTTTCCATTTGTATTGCTATGACCCTGTTCTGTGCCTCACTAATCTCCAAACCCTCACTTGTCCATCCTGCCCAGCACCAGCCAGGGAACCTTCCCAGTTACTTCTTTGACCATGGCCCACTGCTGGTCAGGAACATTCTGTGGCTCCCTTCTGCGTGCATATGAAATAATGCCATAGGTATTGGCCACCTGCTACTCGCAGGTGCCGTGACAACCACAGGACTCTCCTCTCTCTGGCCCTGCGTGAGTTTGCTTCGCTGGTCACATTTTGACCTGTGGCCTCTGCTGATTTTTACTTCCTAGACCCCCAGAGCCGCGTCTGTCTGGGCCGGGCGCAGAGCCAGGAGGACGGAGATTACATCAACGCCAACTACATCCGGGTAAGTCGCCGGCGGGGAAGGGGGACTGTGTCCAGAGAACCCCCAGGACACCACCTAGCACGGCTGGTGGTTGGGGCACCTGGTGTCCCAGCTCCGACTCACGGCTGCCACAGCCCTTCCGGGCCAAGCCGGCGCAAACAGGCCAGGACGCCAGGCGGGAGCACAGAGCAGACGTCAGACGCCGGAAGGAAGACCCCGGTCTCCTTGGCGCACCCCGTCCCGCGGCCCCTGCCAGCCTCACAGCACGGAGGGCGGCTCGGGCCAGGCCCAGCCTGCGGCTCCCAGGTCTGCACGGAAGGTGCAGCGCCAACTGGGGGCGCTCGGCCGGCTCCCTCCCCTCTGGCCTTCGCTGCTCCAGGCAGCCCCTCCTTCGTGGAGATGGCTTCAGTCAAGGAGCCGGGAGGCGGGGAGGCCAGGTGGGCTCCATCCCCAGCGTCAGCCCGCAGGGCTGGGAGGCGGCAGGTGCAGACTGCGCCCTCTAGCGGCTCAGAGTGGGTGGGACCGTGGCCGGGCGCCCCGGTGAACAGCCCGCAGCCGGGGCCGCCTGGGGGGGGAAGGCGGCCCGGTGAAGGGGGCTCTGGATTTCACCGTCCCCTGAGGAGCAAGAAGCTGAGGATACTGAAGGGGAGAGGAAAGGCTGGCAGGAGTGTGCTACGCCTCGCTGCTAAATACAGAAAGTAGCATGTAAAAGGGAAACATGCGCCCAATAAATACTGAACTGTTTTCTTCGCCTTTTGCGCTAGTATTCAATAGAAAGCAGCGGGGGAGGAAGGGAACATTCACAGAGGCCCTGAAAGATGCTAGACTCAACCCAACACACTTCGTAGAGTTTGGTCTGCACCACGTGCTGCTGGACGGCCATTACACCCCGCTTACAGACCAGAAGCTGGGAAACTCACTCTCGGCTGCACAGGCAGTGAGCGGAACGGGTTGGAACCCGGATGTTCTCACTCAGAGCCCATGTCATGTCCCCCATGTGGCGTCTGGTGTGTGTGTCTGTGACATGTGTGTCCGGGCTGCACGGTCCCTGGCTGCAGCCTGAGTGCGGCACCTGCAGGTCTGGCCGCCCCAGGGCCCTGGCCTCACCGCCCACCCTTCCCCGGCCTCCTCCGCCTGCAGGGATACGGTGGGAAGGACAAAGCCTACATCGCCACCCAGGGCCCTATGCCCAACACCGTGTCAGACTTCTGGGAGATGGTGTGGCAGGAGGAGACGTCCCTCATCGTCATGCTGACTCAGCTCCGAGAGGGCAAGGAGGTAGGAGGCTGAGGTACAGTCCCTGGCGAACCCAGACGGACCGGCTGCACCCACATCTGCAGCACACCCCTGCTGGGGCAGCTCCGGGCAGGGGCCTCCCCTGGGAACTGAGGACACCTGTCAGTTCCTGAGACACGTGGCAGGGAGGCCAGCCCCAGCCAGAAGCAGGGGTCGGGGGGCACTTTATCTGCAGGTGTCAAGTTCAGGACAGCCCAGCCCTTGCAGCGGGGGTGGAAATGCCGCGGGGGTGTCCCGGCTCCCATCTCCGCTGTCCTGGCCCCTGACTCCCAGCTCCCTGCCCCCAGAAGTGTGTCCACTACTGGCCCACGGAGGAGGAGACCTACGGGCCCTTCCGCATCCACGTCCAGGACGTGAGAGAGTGCCCAGAATACACCGTGAGGCAGCTCACCATCCAGGTACGGCCCTCCGGTCCACAGGGAAGTCGGGCCACCCTCACTCTCTGGAACTTCCCTGGGAGGCACAGGTTTACTCAGGGAAAGCTGCTTGAACCCACATGTAAAGAGCTGCTTGGGACCAGAAGAAGAGGGATGTGGGTGCCACCCTCAAGGAGCCTCTAGTCCAGTAGGTCAGCACCAACGATCCATGTGGGAACCGCCAGGAAGGCCCAGCGGTCTGTGCCAAGCGCCCGGAGGAGGGGGCGGGGTCCTGGAGTCACTGCTGGAGGAACCGAGGGCCGTTTGACAAGATGCTTAATAACTTGTAAAAGTGCCTAAAAACGCTTCTGTTACTGTGTAGCATCTTCTGCTCTCCAAAGCGTTTATCCTCCGACCATCATGGTCCCATTTTCAAGGTGAGGAAAGTGAGGTCAAGGGACTCACCCAAAGTCAACGTGCTGGCTGGAAGCAGAGCCAGGACTGGAACTTGGGTCTTTCCGCCCTCCCCAGAGGTATCCCAGGAGGGAGCGGTGGAGCAAAATGAGCAGGACAAGGCTGGCGTCTTCTGCTCGGGCTCACTCCAGCCCCAGCACCGCAGAAGAGGATGGGCGATGCCCTCATCCTGTCCCCTGTTCTCATGCTTTGTCCCCACCCAGCACCAGGAAGAGTGCCGGTCAGTGAAGCACATCCTCTTCTCGGCCTGGCCTGACCACCAGACCCCGGAATCGGCTGGGCCCCTGCTGCGCCTGGTGGCCGAGGTGGAGGACAGCCCAGAGACAGCTGCCAACACGGGGCCCATCGTGGTCCACTGCAGGTATGTGGCCCCTCCTCCGGAAGCCCTTCCTCCCCACTGGGTCCCTCCTGGGAAGGAGTGTAAGCAGAGCAGGCCTGGGTCGTGGACAGGAACCTCTCGGTCATCCAGCAAGCGCTCTGTCCTTCCCTCTGGCTGCACAACCTGGACGTGTGGGCTGGACACCCAGGCACAGTCCAGAGAGGCAGCTCCCGGTCTGCCGAGGCAGGAGACGATCCCCGCTGTCAGGAAACGCATTTATTCACTCATGAATGTTTACTGAAAACCTGGTATTGCCAGGCACAGTGTTAGATGCTTAAGGAGACAGCTGTGAACAAGACAGTTTGGTTTCTGCCAAGTTTTATGGTCTGGTGGGAGAGACAGCCAATGAAACGAACAGGACGCAGCATGATGAGAACATCATGGGGAGTGGGGGGGGGCACAGAATGAAATCACCCAGCCCAGACTTTGGCCAGAGAATGTCTTCCAGGAGAAATAACCTCTAAGCCAAAGTAAGACCTGAAAGGTGAATTAGCCAAGCGAAGATGGTGGGGTGGGGGGCGCGGAAGGATGCCAGGCAGATGGAGCAGCACATGCAAAGGCCCAGAGGTGCAGTTTAAAAACTGACTTGATGCTGGGAGCACAGTCAGCGAGTAGGGGCCGGATGTCACATGGGAAGGGGGCAGGGATGAAAAAGCCTGGAAGATAAGTGACGAGTGGCCTCACAGGACTGGCTTTGCCGGTTACAAAGAATACTTAGGCCACAGGGTAAGAAGTGGATTGGGGTGGAGTCGGGGCTGATGCAGGGGACAGACTTAAAATAAGGAAAGCATTTGGGATGCACATTCTCACTAGAACACAGCGGCCAAAAGTACAGGCAGAGGGCTCTGGAAGCCCCTCCCGCAGGTGCGCCCAGACACAGTGCTGGGAGGTCAGGGACTCACAGGGGAAGACTTCCTGAAGAAGGGAGGAAGTCAAGGGCACAACAGAGCAGAAGGGACAGGGCGAGGGGGCCGAGCACCAGCAGCTGTGAGGACGCGTCACGGTGAGGGAAGGACGTTCCGCGGGGTCATCCAGCCCAGCACGGGCACTGTCAGCAGGAAGCTGCTGTCCCCCACCGAGCAGGAGAGTGCTCCTGAAAACGTCCACAGGGACCCGAGGGCGACCTGGACCGGCTTTAGGGTGAGGCCAGTGAGGGATGCAGACGCCTCCGTGGCCGCCCCCAACCCTGTGGAGGCATCCCTATTTCCCTTCTGTTCGCCACCCACCCGGCCCCCTGTGACCTCCCCACCCCCTCCCTGGACTCCTGGACCCAGCGCAGGGATTGGCCGGACTGGCTGCTTCATCGCCACCCGCATCGGCTGCCAACAGCTGAAGGCCCTAGGGGAAGTGGACATTCTGGGCATTGTGTGCCAGCTGCGGCTGGACAGGTGGGTCTGCGGACTGAGCGGGGCACTTCACCACGAGGCACTTCCTGTGGGAAAGGAAGGGGCCCCTTTCGCTTAGAGAGCTGTTCTTGTGCAGCTCACACCCTGGCAGGGGGCGGGGGTGGTGGTGGCAGAGGTGGGGCACCTAGAGTGAAACAGGCCACCCTATGGATTTACCCGAGCTTTCAGTCTCTTCTGTTTCTTGTCTCTGTTTTTCCAAATTCCCTACTCAGGGAAAAGGTGGGGGGAAAAGAGTACAGTTGGTTCTGGAAACTAGGCGGCCAGAGGCGAAGCACAGAAGCTCACTGGATTTGGAGACAGCGGACCAGGGTGCATCTCACAGAGCTGTCACTGTGTTTCCCTGGGTCCCCATTTCTTTATCTAGAGAGAAACAATGGCCCTTTCCCCAGAGGGCTGCTGTGAGGAACGAGTTAACTGATGTGGAAGTGTTTGGGGAACACGAGCACTTGCTATACACATATGTAGAATTATTACTTCTAAGATTACCGGCAAGAGGAAATCTTGGGGTCAGGAATGTTCCTGGCCCAGCCTGGGGACTCAGGGGCTGGTTCTGCCCCAGGAGCTGAAGGGTCAGAGAAGACCCCTGCCCGCATGGGGCCCCTCCTACCCCCCACCCCGGGCTGGGGAGGATGCAGCGGGAGGGGTCCGCTGCAGAGAGGATGCACCTGGAAGGAGGAGCCCGACAGGCCTTCGGGAAGGTCAGGCTCTCCCCTCTGGACCGCTGTTCACGGCCTGTGCACCTCTCTCTGCAGGGGGGGCATGATCCAGACCGCGGAGCAGTACCAGTTCCTGCACCACACCTTGGCCTTGTACGCCGCCCAGCTGCCAGAGGAGCCCAGTCCCTGACCCTGGCACCCTCCCCCACCCAGGGCCGCTTCCCTGGGCCTGGGAAGGTGGGTGTGGGAAAGTGGGCCTCGTGACCTGGGGAACCCCCTGGGTGGGCATGGGAACAGGGTGCCCCTCGGGGTGTGTCTGGGGTCACAGGAAGCTGGACGGTGAGGACAGGGCTAGACACTGGTTCTTCAGCACTGCCCACTCCCCTGCTCCCTGCAGAGGCCCCCAGTGGACACCAGGGGCAACCCCCCATGTCCCTCCGAGCTTAAAGCTGGCGGCTGACCTTTACAACAGAGCTGGAAAGAGGCCCGGGCATCCTGGTCCCTGAAACGCCGTGTGAGCCTCAGTCTCTTCCTCGGACGTGGACATCAGGTGCTTTACTGCCACCGGGGGAGCACAACCAGAGGAGCACCTAGAAGCCACTCCAGCTGTACCCCCTTCCTGGGGCTGGCGAGAGAGTGACCCCAAGATCACCCTCCACCCGGGCCCAGCCCGAGAACAGGCCAATGACCTGAGCTGGGAAAAGCCTGGTGCTACCTTGGCCAAGTCCTCAACATCCTAGCAGGGACTCGCCTCTTCACCCACATCTGTGAGGCTGGACACCCCCCAAAGAGAGCAAAGACCAGACTACCCCTGTGCCCACACGAGCGTCCGGGGAGCAGGCTATGGAGGTGACCTGGTGGGACAGTTGAAATCTCTAGAAGAGGGAAAGTGTGCGGACCCCTTGGAGGCCCAGACAGCTGCCCCTGCCTCCGTAACTGCCGGCCACCCACCCCAGCTACTCCGCAGGGAGGCCCAGCATCCTCTGCCTGCCTTCCGACCCCAGAAGGGACTCCGAGTACCCAGGGAGGACACGAGACGAGCAAGGAGCCAAGAGCAGTGCCTGACTTCAGATAAGCAGCCCCGCCATGGCCTCCTCCCCGCAGGGCACGCCTGGATGGCTGGCTGTGGCCATGAGCGACCCGGGTGAAAGCACCTCCAGGGACCCAGGGGCTCAGGCTGAACCCGGACCCCCCATGGTCTACCCCGGAGAGCTAACTCGCCTCCGCACCGCACATCCGCACGATGTCCAGGGCCCCCTGGATCGATCTCAGGGCTGCCCACCACCCCCCAGGGAGGCATCCAAACCCTTCGTCCTTGAATCCGAGACGGGCCGCCCGTGGGCAGGAAGGTAGGCACCATCTTTCCAGGTGCTTGGCCCCTGGGGGCTGCCTTTGCTGGGGCCAGTTCTCTGAGGAACCCCCCAAGGAGCTGGGTCCCTGAGAACAGCTGGCCTTTCCCTCAGACAGCGCTTCTGGAAAACATGCAGCATTGGAACGGAGGGTGCCTTCCTTAATGCTTCTGCTGGTCCCCTCCCTCCTCACCGCCTGGGAATGGGCTCACCCCCTCCTGAAGCTTTCCTGCCCTGTGAGAGGCACTCCCGGGGCCTGTGGCGCGGGGTGCAGGGCCATCCGGCGCCTGGTCCTCCCTGAGCTCAGACCCCACAGGAGGAAAGCCACCGCACAGGTGGCAGGCTCCCCTCCCTGGGCGCTGTTGCCCCAACCCTGTCCCAGAGCTTGAGGACAGGCTCTGAAGAGTGACCAGGTGGGAAAATAAAGACTTCTCGGATGATTGAGTCATTCCTTCTTTCCCTCTTCTTCTCAGGCCTCTGGAGCCTCTTTACATCCGTAGAGAGAGTAAGAATCCCCAGACCAGGAACAGGCTGCTGCTCTTTACCCCAGGACGTGCACTTTACAGCCCTTCCAGGGACACGTGAAACAAAGTGACACTGGAGTCAGTCTGGGAAACGGGCAGAGGTGCTCCTTAGGAGCTAGAGAGGGACTCACAAAGGGCAAGGACTAGAAAGACCATGTAAGTTAATAACTTAATAATCCAGGATATTGCACAGGGCCAGGACTTTGTGATTCCTCCACTTTGGCAACTGATCATTTGGGGTCATCTCGGCTGGGCTTCGCAGATATGGTTGATATTGAAACTTTATGGGCCTTGGACTAAAACCACAGATGCCACGTGAGTGCCTGTGCAGGCCAAATAGGAAGGCACGCCCAAAGCGGGCTGTGGGCTCAGGGGGTCCAGCAGCCCCGAGCTTGGGTCCTCCCAGGACCAGCATCTCCGCAAGCCCCACACTTCCTACCGCCAGCTCTCCTGAAGAAAACTTTGGGTTTTACCAAAACAGGCCAACTTTTTTCATTTGCCACAAACCTCCCTAACGGGAAACCCCTCGCAGGACTCTCTCTGTTTAGTATCATTGTGGTCCCAGTAAAAGTCACTTTGGGCCAGAGGCTTCCGAAGCAAGTGGTCCTGGTACCTCGTGGTTAACAAGGCCTCACAGGTGGATGTTCCCCTCCACTGGGGCTCTGGTACCCAGAGGTGCTCAGAGGCAAGGACTCAGGGAACAAAAGATCTTAGAGACATCGTCCCCGCGTCCTGGGAAGCCACGGACCACCCTCCTCCACCCTGGAAATGGTCCCGCTCAACGGGGCCCTCGCCCACCTCGGGCCCACCGCCCTGTAAGAAGGAAGCGGGTGCCAATCGGGGCACGGCAACCCGGGAAGGCGAAAAACAATCGGAGCTCTTTCCCCAAGTGCCCCTAGCGCACAGCAGCCCGGCCCGCCCCGAAGCCCGCGGGCGCCCCGCCCAGCGTACCCGCAGCCCGGCCCGCCCGGCCCGGCCAGGAGGAGCGCGCCCGCTCGGGGGCGAGCAGGGCCGGCGGCCGCGCGGGCGGAGGAAGAGGACGAGGAGGAGGACGACTGCGAGGAGGACGCCGACCGGGAGGAGAAGGACGCGCGGAGGCCACACCCATCGGCGCGCCGATCCGGCAGCGAGTCGTCGGCGGCCGCGCGCTCCAGCCGAGCCTCCGCCCGCACCGAGTCCGGAGCCGGGCCGCACCGGGGAGGGGCCGCTCCGGCCGCAGCGCGAGGGCACGAGGGGCGGCGGGGAGCCGGCACCGGGCGCGGCCGGCGCAGCGACCATGATCGCTTTGTTCAACAAGCTGCTGGACTGGTTCAAGGCCCTCTTCTGGAAGGAGGAGATGGAGCTCACGCTGGTCGGGCTGCAGTACTCGGGCAAGACCACCTTCGTCAACGTGATCGCGGTACGGGGCGCCGGCCGGCCGGGCCTCAGGTCCCCGCCGCGCCCAGCAGAGCGGGCCGTCGCCTGGCGTGGCCGGCACGGCTGGCGCCGGCGGGGAGGCGCGGGCCCGGGCGCGCGGGGCCTAGCACGGCCCTGGGGACCTGGCGCCGCGCGCCCGGGCCGAGATGGCACGGCCGGGCGCAGGGGCGGGGGACGAGGGGACGCGGCCCGGGCCCCAGGACCGGCGGCGCCGAGGGTGTCACGAGGCCAGAGGGACCGCCGCCCGCTGAGACGGGCCCCCTCCGGCACCCGCACCCTGGCGCATGACGGGGCGAAAGTGCAGGGCCTGCCCGTGCGGCGCGCGGAGGGTCGCAGGACGGATGCCCGCGAGGCTGGTGGGGGGGCCCGGGCCGGCCCGGCCCCACCCCGGGGGATTAACCCCTCCCGGCCGGAAGAGGAAGCCCCGGTGCTATTGATGGGGGATGGTGGGGGAGGGATCCCTGGGTGGAGTGGAATCAGCAGAGGCCCTGGGCCCCAGCCCAGACTCCTTCTCCACGGGGAACCTCTCCCCGACCGTGGCGTGCAGCTGGGGTCCGGGGAGGATGCAGGGCACCCTAAAGGGAGCTCGGAGTCCCCGCCTGGCCCGGAAGTTGCAGGGCAGGAGGAGGTGCTTCGGACCCAGAGGATGAGTTGGAGGTGGAGGGGCAGGTCCACTCTGGGGACTCAGGGGAGAGTGGCTCTGAGGGCTTTGGGTCATCAAGACCGAGGTGGGCAAGTGTACGCCTTTCAGCGCCAGGGCAGTGGTGGGGAGGATTAAAACCTGCCTCAGAAAAGGGGAAGATGAGCTCTGGGTGTCTGAGCTGAGCTGCAGTAGTGGCCGCGGCCTGCATTTCCGAGAGGGCTGGGCTGGGCATGTGGGGCTGAGGAAGGCTTGGGCAGAGCTGAGGTGTCCGGGGACCCGGGCCTCGTCCGCAGACGGGGGTTTCTGAGAGCTGTGGAGCAGCCATACATGACAGGGGTCAGCAGAGAAGTGTGATCTGCCAGCCTGGGTACCTCGCCTGCCTGCATCCTGCCCACCTTCGAAGAGAAGGGTGGAGGGAGACTGGGGGGCAGGTACACCATGATGGCATGTTTGGGCACTGGCTTCCTTTCCCAAACATGTTTGCGATGACCTCTGCCCAGGGGCTCCTGGCCACTCACCCAGCAGGACAGACTCTTCGGGCCCAGGCTGGGTTTGTTGCCACGATGGTTCCTGGGCTCCTGTCTGCCCAGGCTCTGGCCCTTGGTCGCAGGCCCCTGGTTAGACCTGGCGTTGACTTGGGCTCCAAAAGCAGGAGCGCAACGCCTGGCCTCGGGTCCTGCGGGCCCGTGGCTTATCTCCGAGGTGCCGAGATCTGGGAGCTGTCTCCAGGGTGAGGCCGAGAGCGGACCAGTCGGCGCTGCTGCTGCTCTTGTGGCTCAGCCCGGGCATCACCTCTGGTCCCCAGGGAGTCTCTCCTCCTAGAGCG
The DNA here is from genome assembly GCF_964165515.1 of Mesoplodon bidens. Lineage (NCBI taxonomy): Eukaryota > Metazoa > Chordata > Mammalia > Artiodactyla > Ziphiidae > Mesoplodon > Mesoplodon bidens. The sequence continues at coordinate 1,418,601 of NC_138177.1, forward strand.
TTTACAAAGCTGTGTTCCTAGGCGGGGATCACAGGAACCCAGGCGGTTCCGTGTCCTGGTCGTGTCCAGAGAATGGGATGCTCTGGCAGGTCAGAAACGGAATCCAAGAGTCACAGGTTTCACTGCCAGGGTCAGGAGTTTCTGAGGGGTGCAGCGAGGGCTCCCCTCCCCAAGCCGGGCCTTCATCTTTATGACATAAATTTGCCACCTCAACTCACACATCCTAAAAGTGCAGCCTGGATTTCCCTAGAAAGAGGCTTCTCCAGAACACCCATCTCCCTTGTGGGCTGCAGTGGGAGTGCCCGCGTCCAGAGTTCTCAGCTCCTCCAGGGCCACGGCATTTCCGCCTACCAGTGTATGATCACAGTGGAGCGTCTTTCAGGACCCCGGGCTCTGGCCCACGCCCGCCACTGACCTTCTGAATCCCCTTTGCCTCTTCTTTTGGCCTTTTGTCTCAACTTTTACCCATTTAGTTTTTTTCTACTCGTTCTATGAGTCCGACTGTAAATAGAAATTGAGTTTATGTGTAAGCTGCTCAGCTGGCTAATGTGAGCTGGGAAACATCACAAAGAGACTGCAGTGCATCTGAGAACCCCAAACTCACTTTCTGAGTTCTGAAAAACTTGTGCTGCCAGAAAGTAGGAGATGTTTTGCCCGGGGGAAACAAGAGGACCATTTTCAAATATTTACAAGTGTAAAAAACTGTCCAGTGGAAGAACTAATTTCGGGGTTCCCAACGGGTAGAGTTGGGAAGATGGATTTTTGACTCATTATAAAGCACTCTGGAGCGTTGGAGCTGACCCAGGAGCCAGAGGGCATTCAAGTCTGAGCCAGGGGTTCCAGCAGATGACTTTAGGGTCCCTGCTGACCTTGAATGAGGAGCTTGTGAGATCTGAGGCCTTAGCCGGGAAATGCAGCTGTGACTGCTTCCAGCTTAGCTCTGATTCACAGCTGAACTGGAAATACTGGGGCCGGGGCGCCTGGCTCCCTGAGGGTCCTCCTGGAACCCTCCTTTGTCCGGGATCACATTCTGCCAGGCTAGGCTTTTCATTTCTGTGGGAGCCTTTGAATGTTCTGGGTTGCCAGAGAGCCATGATGGTTCCTCATGTACGGAAACCATTTCCAAGCACTTTGTGAGCCCTACTTGCCAATTTTTAGGAAACCAAAGCCCTTTCCTGCCATTTCACAGAAGGAAACCCTGAGGCCCAGAGAGGTCCAAGTGAGACCACAATGAGTGATAAACAAGAGCTGGGCTTCCTTCCTCAGGTCCACATTCTTCATCTGCCCAGTTGGGGATGGAGTGGGCTTGGGTCCAGTGGGTGCCCCATTCCACCTGCACCGTGCTGGGGTTTGTGGAGTTAAAGCACACATGGTTCTCCCTACTTAGCCAAAAGCAAAACCTCGTCAGGGCACTCCCTGTTCCTCACGTTTCCTCACTGTTAGAGGCTCTTGGACCCTTTTGATATCTGATAAAAAAACAGAGACCCGGGCTTCCCCGGTGGCGCAGTGGTTGAGAGTCCGCCTGCTGATGCAGGGGACGCGGGTTCGTGACCTGGTCCAGGAAGATCCCACATGCCGCGGAGCGGCTGGGCCCATGAGCCATGGCCGCTGAGCCTGCACGTCCGGAGCCTGTGTTCCACAATGGGAGAGGCCACAGCGGTGAGAGGCCCGCGTACCGCAAAAAAAAAAAAAAAAATCAGAGACCCTTTCCCCAGAGGCGTGTACATACCAACAAAAATGTGCGCATACAAATTGTGTGCACCTTCAGGGGGTCTCTGAAGCCCCTCTTTGGCCTCCAGGTTAGGAACCCTCATCCATCTTATCTTGAGCATCAGTCTTGGGCATTCAGTGCTCACATCCGAGGGACTTGGTGAACGAGCTCAGGTGATTCCTGAAGATAAAAGGGAATCAATCCGTCTCATTGTGGTGGGGGGTCTTCATTCAGACTCACAGGTTCTGAATGAGAAGCCATCATGTCCTACACTTTGGCCAATGGTTAGAGCCCCTGACCACTCTGTGTGGCCTTAGGCAACTTACTCCTCCCACCTGGTAGAAGACAATGACATCATAACAGAACAAGGCTGTCCCCTCAGGTTCAAGGTTAAGCCCCATCTCCTTCAGCCTGCGTCTGGGGGAGAAGCAGAGGTGTCCTACATATGAACGTGGAGATGACCTTGGGCGGAGTTTGGTCTGGCCTTAATAGAGGCCTGTGGCTAGTTTAGAACAATCTAGAGACCTTAGAGACAATTTAGAGGGGAGACGTGAGAATTGTTAGACTTTGAAAGTGGGTTATGGGAAACGGAATTACGGTTAACTCCTACTTACTGGGTGGACATTCACCAAGGTCAGTGTAGACGTGGCTCCACTCCCGAGAGCTCTCGGTCTAGTCGGGGTGCACAGGGAGGAGTACCCATCCTGCAAATGGGTACAGTACAAAGAGACCCAGAAGTCGCTTGCTGCGCGTTGCATTTGGGGCGTGGCTGACTTACCGACCCTCAGTTTGATGTGAACATTTACTACCGCGTGAAAGTGTAAACCTAGATTGTTTAACGTGACCTGCTCCACCGGAGGCTAGATACAGAAAGGGGGCTCTGGTCCAACAGAGAGGTGGGTTAGACCTCAGGAAGGACTTTCTCCTGGTCGAGCGACTTCGAGGGGCCTCTTTCTCACAGGGGAGCTCGGGTGTGAGGTGGACACTGGGCTTGGTCACGGCCCGTCTTGCTTGAAAGCAGGGGGCGTGCGGGAGCTGCCCGGGACCCTGGGGCGCCTGAGAGGCTCCGGCCTGGCCTCTGCTTCATTCCCGCAGCCTTTTGGTCCGTGGCCGCCGCGGACGGCGCATCTGGGTCCTGGCGATTTTTGCCCCTTTTCCAATTCTGCCTCTTCCTTCCAGTCGGGACAGTTCAATGAGGACATGATCCCCACCGTGGGCTTCAACATGCGCAAGATCACCAAGGGGAACGTAACCATCAAGGTGTGCGGCCGAGCCGGCCCGGGCGCGAGCCCACGGCCGCAGGGGATGTGTGTGTGCGTGGGCACGTGTGCGCGTGTGTGCACGTGTCGGTACGTGTCGGGCCCCCGGAGGAGAAGCTAGAGGAAGGCAGAGGCTTGGGTCCGACCGGATAGTTGGGGAAAGAGCTCAGGTAGGCTTAGGAGTCGGGAGGTAGAGAGCGAAGGAATTCCGGTGGGGCAGGCGGGGGGCACGTGGGAGCCAGGATGGATGGGGGGCCCGCCTGCTGCTGACACCCGCTCACCTCTCTTGCTCAGCTCTGGGACATCGGGGGACAGCCCCGCTTCCGCAGCATGTGGGAGCGCTACTGCCGAGGAGTGAGCGCCATCGTGTAAGTGCGCAGCAGGGCCGTGGTCGTTGGCAGGTGACTCACACCTGTGTGCAGCTGCCTTTGCTTTGACGGACGCTCTGGGCGCCCACCGGCCAGTCTGAGAACCAGAGGACTGACCACTTCGTGCTGAAGCGTCTGTGTGTCCCTCCTCATCTCCCTGCCTACCCCCAACCCAGACTCACCCCTATCCTGAATTTTGTGTGATCTAGTGGCTCATTCCCTTGCTTTTTTTTTTTTTGTGGTACGCGGGCCTCTCACTGTTGTGGCCTCTCCCTTTGCGGAGCACAGGCTCTGGACGCGCAGGCTCCGCGGCCATGGCTCACGGGCCCAGCCGCTCCACGGCATGTGGGATCTTCCCAGACCGGGGCACGAACCCATGTCCCCTGCATCGGCAGGCGGACTCTCAACCACTGCGCCACCAGGGAAGCCCCCTTGCTTTTTTTTTTCCTTTCATTGTTGGCTGTGCCACAGCTTGTGGGATCTTAGTTCCCCAACCAGGGATTGAACCCAGGCCCTTGGCAGTGAGCGCCGAGTGCTAACCACTGGACCGCTAGGGAATTCTCTCCCTTGCTTTTTAAAAATAATTGTATCCTACGTATATATGTGCCCAAACAAAAGATCATTTAGCTTTCGTTGTCTTTTGTTTGTTTGTTTTTGTTTTTGCGGTACGCGGGCCTCTCACTGTTGTGGCCTCTCCCATTGCGGGGTCGCACAGGCTCAACCGCCATGGCTTACGGGCCCAGCCACTCCATGGCATATGGGATCTTCCCGGACCGGGGCACAAACCCGTGTCCCCTGCATCGGCAGGCGGACTCTCAACCACTGCGCCACCAGGGAAGCCCAGCTTTTGTTGTTTTTAATCTGATTTTTAAATTTAAATTTTTATGTATTTTTATTTTCTAATAGTTTTTAAAGGTGACACTCCATTTACAGTTATATCAAAATATTGGCTCTATTTCCTGTGTTAAAGTACATTTTTGTAGCCTATCTTACACCCAGTAACCAGATTTTTTTTTTATTATTCTTATTTAAAAATTTTTTTTGGCTGCACAGCATGCAGGATCTTAGTTCCCAGACCAGTGATCCAACCCTTGCCCCCTGCGGTGGAAGCTCCGAGTCCTATAACCACTGGACCGCCAGGGAAGTCCCCAACCTGATTTTTTTTTTTTTTTTTTTTTTTGCGGTACGCGGGCCTCTCATTGTTGTGGCCTCTCCCGTTGCGGAGCACAGGCTCCGGACGCGCAGGCTCAGCGGCCATGGCTCACGGACCCAGCCACTCCGCGGCATGTGGGATCTTCCCAGACGGGGGCACGAACCCGTGTCCCCTGCATCGGCAGGCGGACTCTCAACCACTGCGCCACCAGGGAAGCCCCCCAACCTGATTTTTTAAAAAGCATTTTGATGCAAGAAAGTCTTCTGGGGCTTCCTTTGCTGTTTTCACCCCCTTGTCTAGCCAGCCCTGCCCTGAGAACGTAAGCCGGTCACTCTGGGAAGGACTTAGGTCTAATCCTATGGGGCCCAGCGCTGCCACAGGAGCAGCAGCTTCTCCAGGGGTCTGGGGGATGGGACAAGGGCAGGCCCCAGCAGCCCCTGCAGGTTCTCACTCCCATCCCTTCAGAAGACATTCTCAGAGCACCTGCCTGAGCCGTCCCAGGTGGCCTGGAGACCCCGGGGGGCCAGCCAGAGCTGCTGCAGCTCCTTCCCCCCCAACCCCGCAGCCTGTGGTGTCAGCTTGTCCCCACCTGCCGCCCCCCAGGTACATGGTGGATGCCGCTGACCAAGAGAAGATTGAGGCCTCCAAGAATGAACTCCACAACCTACTGGACAAGCCCCAGCTGCAGGGCATCCCGGTCAGCCCCGAGTGGAGTGGGAGGGTTGGGGGTTCGCCGGGAAGGCCGGGGACCGCTGGGGGCAGGTGGGGGTAAACACTGCTGGCGGCGGGGGGAGGGAGGGGTGCGGAGGCAACGGGGCCGCGGAAGCCAGCCCCCTCTGGGGGCAGCCTGGCCCTGGCTGCCCTGGACCGAGCCCTGCCCTCCCTTCTCGGCAGGTCCTAGTCCTAGGCAACAAGCGAGACCTTCCGGGAGCCTTGGATGAGAAGGAGCTGATCGAGAAAATGTGAGCTGGCCACTCTTCCCTGTCCTTCCTCCCTGCTCCCCCAACTCCCAGGCGCCAGAGCGGAGGGCTCGTTGCTGCTCTCGGCGCCCACCGCTTGGTGGCGCTAGAGCGCACTTGCCTGAGCCCCGCCCTTCGCCCCCCTCCCCCTCCTCGTCCCTCTATCCCCGACTGCCTCCGCGCCCGACCCCCGGCCCCCAGCCCCTTGCTCAGTGGCAGCCTCAGCAGACAGCTCTGGTCTCCTGCAGGAATCTGTCTGCCATCCAGGACCGAGAGATCTGCTGCTACTCCATCTCCTGCAAAGAAAAGGACAACATCGGTGGGTCTGGGGGCGTCGCTGCGCTCTCGGGGAGGGGCAGGAGGGGAAGGCAGCCGGTGGCTCTCTCCTTGGAGCCCAGAGCGCCGTGGCTCTCCTGGGCAGGACAGGCAGCGGGAAGCCCCGATCCTGAGCATCACCCCAGCTCTGCCGTCAACTGGTGTGTGATCTTGGGCAAATCCCCCCTCTTCTTGGGGCTCACTCCCCGCCTGTGACATCGTAGGGTCGGACCCTTCTGGTCTGAGGGACTCGTCCTGTGGCTTCGTCTCTTTCACCGCAGCCAGACGCCCTTGCACCCATCAGGGGCTGTTCGGAGCTTGACAGCTGGAAGCTGGGCTTGTGATGCCCTTAGGGTTGACCCTAGCTGCAGCGCGCCCCCTCCCCCCGCCCCCCCCCCCGGCTAGATGTGTGCTCTACCCTCAGGAGAACCAGCCCTGAAGCCCTGTAACCTCCTCTCTTGACCCGCAGACATCACCCTACAGTGGCTTATCCAGCACTCAAAGTCACGGAGAAGCTGAGACTGAGGCCCCGCCCCCTCGGACCAGGGACCGCCCTCCGGATCTGAAGCCGAGCTCCCGCCCCCTCCCCCCGCCGCCCCCCCAAGCCCACCCCTCCTTACTTGGTGTGGGGAGGGGCCCTCTGGGGGTCCCAGAGTCCTGTTCTGCTGAGGTTTGAACTCCCGATTTTATTGTAAAATAAATTGCTCCCCTACGGTCCCCTAACCTCCCCCCTCCCCTCTCCCTTTGTCTCTCCGCCGCCCTGCTTCCCTCCCCTCTGCAGCCCCGCCCCACAGCCCCGCCTCCTCTCCTGTCCCGCTCCCTGCTTCCCTTTCCCACACTCTTGTTATTGTCCTGTGTGTACAGTATATATATGTATATATATTTTAATTTTTTAATTTAAGCAAAGACTAAAATCAACCATTTGATGCTGCAGGGGCCAGTCAGGATCTGGGAGGGGGCGGTCTGGAGAGAAGGAGAATAGCGGGGTTAGCTGGGCCCGGTTCAGATCAGGAAAGGTAAGGCTGGCACAGGGGCAGGTACCAGCCCAGGCACGGGTGTCTGTCCCCACGTCCCGTTTGTCTCCACTTCCCAGTCTGGCCTGTCTCCACAGTGTTTGAATGTCACAGGATGACGGGAACTTCCAGAGATGCCCTTCTCTGCCCCCAGCCTCAGCATGGCCACCAGGCACAACCAGGCGCCGGAGACCGGGGGCCGAAGGGGCAGGACGCCAGCGCCCTAGCAGCCCCTCCCTCCTGTTCCTGGCTCCCAGCTCCTGCCCCTCCCCAGGCCCTCACCTCCACGGGCCACCTCATTTTCTGTTCTCGTTTTGCAGAGTTGCACAAGGAGAGAACTCAGCATGGGGGGTTGGTTCTTTGGGTTTTGTTTTCTGTTTGTTTAATTTAATGATTTGTAAAGTGATGTCCCTCTTCCTTTTTTACACTTTTCAGCTCATATTTAACCTCTGTTTGGAAAATGATTCTTGTAACTGTACATTTTTTTGCCTCCTAACAACAACAAGAATAAATGACAATTTTGTGTTGGGGGGGTGCGCGGTGCGGTTTTTTTTTTCTGTCCACGGCCCGGCAGGCTGGGGACTCTGGTCCCCGACCCTGGGCGCACCCAGCCAAAGGGAGGCACGCGCTCGCCCGGGCGCACAATGGCGCTTTACAGAGCAGCCCCGCGAGCGTGCCGGCTCCTGCCCTGCCGCCGCCTCCTCTAGCCGGACTTTCCTGTGTCCCCAGCTCTGAGCCAGCAGCTGCCAGGGGAATGGAGGGGGTCTGTGTTGGGAACTGCCGGGACGGAGCCTGCTTCCTGGAGTCAGTCCAGGCCCCCACCTGCAACCAGAGTTGGCGGAGCTGGTGAATTGTCCTGGCGGGGGGGGGCGGTGCGGGGGCAGTGCCGGGCCTGCAGAGCCCACGGCTTACCACCCTTGGCTACTCCTCTGTTGGTGTCCAGGCTGCTGTTTTCCCGGAAGAGGCCGTGCCCTCCCTTCCCTGCCCACCCCCGGCCCCTCCCAGCCCACTCCACCCCTAGAGCTGGTCCCCTCTGCCCGCAGCCGTGGCCTCGGAGGCTTGCTCCCTGCTTCCCAAATCCGGGGCCATCTTGACCCACTTTTACCGTAAGCCCCGCCCCCTGGGCTCCCCTCAGCCTGGAGATGGAGTGGCCCTGCAGAAGGCTCCACCCCTTCTCGCCGCACCTCTGCAGGGAGGAGGCCACTCCGCGGTCCTGGGAGCAGGGCCTTCCCCGGTGGCTCACCGGCCCTTCCTCGGTGCTTCCTCTTAGAGCCTCTTTCTGGTCATCAGAACTGCAGGGAGGAATGGCCTGCCTGGAGAGGGCTTCCCCACTGCCAAGGAGTTTGAGGAGAGAATGCAGATGGAATTTGGCGGAGGGAGCTAGACGACTTTAGGTTCCTTCCAGCCCCTAAAGGACAGGACACGTGCCCCCTGGTCTAGGAGGTCGAAGCTGGGGCCGGGCTGTCCCCTGGGCTCTCCTGGCTGCTGAGGTGTCTGGAGATGCCACGGCCTGGGAGGCTGGGACAGGACCAACAGTCACTGGTCTGGCGAGCAGGATGGGGAGTTTCAGGGATGACCTGCCTTTCTCGCCTCCTGCGTCCTCTGACGAGATAAGACAGGATGGGCTGGTCGCCAGCAAGCAGGCATCCTCCTGCCCCAGTGCCTGCACGCAGCACGCACAGCAGGTGCTTCGTAGGACAGACTGTGCGTATATGTACACCAGCATGGGGGGGGGGCCCTTTGCACTGCCTGGCCAAGCCTGCTCTGCAGTTCTGGAGAGTTGAACCCCCAAAGGGAGGGAGGGAAGGAAGGTGCCAGGCATCAGGCATCATGCCAGGAGCTTTATGTATCTTGTCTCATTCAATGACTCCAGGCCTCTGTGAGGGGGGGTTATTCCTGTTTAATTGATGGGGTCCAGTAACTGCGTCCAGTCCGGCCCAAGGGAGGCAATTCTCAGTGTAAGGTGCACATGCTGACGGGGTCAGGGGGGCTCAGTGAGTTGGCCCGCCTCCCACCTGGCTGACATGAGGGCTCAGGGTTGGTCCCCTAAAGACCCAGCTCAAGTCCACCGCCCACCACTGGCAGCTGCCCCCCCACCCCAAGCCCAGGACCCCTAAGCAACAAATGCCACATTGTTCCCCCAGCTGGCCTAGCCAGAGACACAGTGGCTCTTTCCCAAGGCCCGCTGGCCTGCTGACTAATCCTGCAAGCCACTCACGTTGGCGGGGTCCAGGGCAGCGGTGGCGGCAGGGCCTCGGAACCACAGGGAGGGGCAGGGGCCCCTTTGTGGCAGAGCCCCCAAACAGGATGCGGCAGTGCCCCCTCCGCGCCCCCAGCCTCCCATCCTCGGCCTGTGCGTCCCGCCTTCACCCTGGCCCCCCTCCGTCCCATAGGAGGCTGCTGGTGCATCTGGGACTGGGGCTGGGGTGGGGGGAGAGAGGAAGTCAGGGGGAGGGATGCGGAGGGAAGGGCCCCGGTCACCTCAGCACCGCAAGGCTGCCCTTGGTCTCCTCTCCAGCCTGCTCCCCCCACCGTCTTAAGTTGCTGCAGACAGAGCTGGGGGCTTTGGCCACTGTGGCAGCGGTCGGCCGAGAAACGGGTGGGTGTCTCTCCAGCACAAAGAGTGTGCGGCCAGCAGCGCCATCGCCTAGCAACGGCCTCCCTCTCTCTTGGCATCACCCGTCCTGGGGGTGGGTGCCAGGGAGAGAGAACAAGGCCATTAAGATCCGCAGGAGTGGGGGAAGGAGGCTTGGCTCCGGGGCTGAGGCCAGGGGGTATGGGTGGGGTGGGCAGAGGAGAATGGAGCCCAGGGCACCGGGCAATGCCAGTGCCTCCCCGACCCTGCCCTGGGGACCCTCCTGAGGCCCTGCGCAGGAGATCCAGGCAGAGCTGGCAGCAGGAGCTCCGCGGAACCCCGAGCTGCGCTTCAGATGGGAAGGGTGGGCTTGCGGGGCGGGGAGTGGTCTGTGGCCTAGGCCAAGGTGCTCCTTTGGTTGACCTCATGCCAACTTCGCTGAGCCCAGACGGGGCTAAGGGGCCTCTGTAAGGGCCCCCTGTCGGGGTCGGGGTGGGGGGGACCAGAGAGAGGAAAGAAGGCTCTGTGGGGCTGTCGATGGAGCTCTGGCTGCCGGGAAGGGGGTGGGGTAGGGGCGGGCGGGGGGCAGGCAGCTGGGCCGTCTGTAGGCTAAACAGTCTGTTCTAAGAAGCCAAACAAGAGCAGCTCTCAGAGTCAGAGAGGCTGGAAGCCCCCCAGGCTGCTGGTTGCCCTCGAATGGGGGCTTTGTGGGGAGGGAGGAAGAGCGGCGGGGGCTCCAGGGGAGATAAGTTTGCAGCCTTTACTTCCCAGGGACGGCTGGGCTCAAGCCAGCCTGAGGACACAGTGCCCCAGCTCCCAAGCCCTTCCGTCCACTCTGCCCTCACAGCCACAGGGCCCCAGGCTGGACAGGACACCAGCCACAGGCCAGGAAGGGCCAAAGGTAGCCAGGAGGGCAAAGCCCAGGTGCACCTGGGCACTGCCAGGATGTGGCACAAGAAAGGCCTGTGGGCACAGGGGTAGTTCTACCTAGTTTATTGTTTTCCAAGAAGGGTCTTCTACGGGGGAGCACCTGACCGGGACTGGGGGTGGGGGCGGGCAACCAGGGTACGTCAGAGAAGGAGGAGGACAGAGAAGGGATGGCACCTGGAGGGGGCGTCCAGGGCTGGCCCATCCTGTGCAGAGAAGAGCCCGGTTGCCGGCCCCCAAGGCCCCCGTCCAGGATGGGTGATGCCGAGAGGGGCAAAGTAAAGGCTCCAGATGGAGAGGGGAGAGCAAGGCTGGGACCAGGTGGGGTTCTGGCTCCCAGCCGGTGGGATGGAGAGTTTCTGGGCAGCTCTGAGGACCTGGAGGATCACCGCCCCCCAGCAAGAGGACGGGCGGGCCGGCCCCGAGAAGGGGCTCGGCCAGGGGGCTCCGACATACCCAGACCCCAGCCAGGGGAGCCGAGTCCATCTCTGGACAGAGCTCCCCCTGCCACGGCCAGCCAGCCTCAGCAGGGCGTGCCCAGGGCCAGGAGCGGTGGCGCCTCCCGGGGTTTGTGGAAGTAGACAGAGGTGGACAGCCCCGTCTGGAGCTTGGCATCGGGGCCGTCAGTGGCTGCCCCCCCACCGCAGCCCTCGCAGCAGCAACAGCAGCAACAGTCCAGGAAGGCGCGGCCCAGCGGCCGGCACACGCACAGGAGGAGCACGGGCGTGACGGCCGCCTTGAGGAAGGTGGAGAACTGGCCCACCAGGCCCAGGAGCTCCAGGGTCTGGCGGGCGAGCGTGGCCGAGAGGTAGGCGGCCACGACGTTGCACACGTTCTCGGGGAGGGTGCAGAGAGTGTAGACGGCGGTCAGGCCCACCACGGTGCTGCTGAGCTGGCCCTCGTGCTGCTCCTGCTGGCCCAGCCGGCACTCCGGCTTTCTGCCGGGCGGGCCCCACACCCGCCACGTCACCAGCTGGCAGGTGACCGTGAAGAGGACGGGCAGGCAGAAGTAGCAGCCAAAGGACCACCACATTCGGGCGTTCTGGTAGGTCAAGACCAACGAGTAGAGGGACTCGGGCAGGTGGGCCGAGGGCTTCATGACGCACGCGTCCACGGGGCCCGCAGCAGGGCCAGGCTCCTGCACCAGCTGCCAGAGCAGGAGCTCGGGCACAGCCAGCGTCATGGAGCCCACCCAGATGACCGCCAGCTTGGCCAGGATGGACGGGCACGGTTCGATGGGCCTGGCCTTGGGCAGGGTGCTGGTGGCCACGTGGAAGCGGTCAATGCCCAGGGCGCAGAGGCTGAAGGTGGTGACGCCGAGACAGGAGACCTGCGGGGGGGGGGGCGTGGGGAGGGGGAGAGGCGGGGGTCAGCTCCAGGCAACCGAGGGGCTGACTCAGACTGGAAGTACATGGCAGGCGTGGGAAGGACAGTGGTGGCACCGCCATTCAGGGGCATTTCAGGTCTCACGGCCAGCGTCAGGCGGGACCAGGGCCTTGGTGGATGGCAGAGCTGAGGTTGCCCTGCAGGCTGCCCGACTCTTGCCGCCCGCTGCCTTGCCTCTGGGCCCAGGGACGAGCGACCTAGGCCCTACAGCCCCTTGTGCTCCTGAGACTTTGGGAAATCATCTCTGAGGACAAACATGGACGGAGACGTAGGGCTCCTGGGCCTGCCGGGTCCTTGGATGGCCTCACCCACCCCGTCCACGGTGGGAGTGGCCTTGGGGGGCGCAGAGCATACACTCTCCCACCCTCCTCGCTCTGCCCGGAGAGGCTCAGGGCCAGCCCAAGTGGGGATGCAGCCCCCCCAGGCCGGCCTGTGCCCACCTCCCCGCAGGCGGCTCACAGAGCACACAGGAAAACCACCCTGTGAGCAGAGAGGAAGCCAGAGCAGCAGGGAAGAAAGTGCCAGAGAGAAGTGACGGGACTGGGGGGGTGCTCCCAGCTCAGATGATGTCTGGGCACACTCAGGGCTGTGCTCAGTTCCCCCTCCGTCCAAGCACTCCCCTCTCTGGCTGGCTCCCGCCCCGTCTCCAGGCAGGCCCCAGGCCAGGGCTCAGGCTAAACAACACACCCTCTCCTTTCCTACATCTCAAAAATGGCCCCAAGCTGTATTTAGCTGCCTCCTGTTCCCTCCTGGGGTCTCCTGGGGCCTCCCTACAAAAGGGTGCTGGGCGGTGCATTTGTCCCTCCACTCTCACCCGTCACCCCAGCCTCCAGGGAGGGCTCAGGGGTCACCTCTGTCCTTCAGGCCGTGGAGGGGGTTAGGCGGCAGCCTGCGTATCAGATGTGTTGGGACCCACAGTCGGGCAGGGGGCAGGGCCGGGCTCTCCTCGGCCACCAGCTCCATGCAGACAAGCGCTCACAGGGGTCTTAGACCTTTCCCAGGAAAATCCACCACATACTGAATTATTTCAGTTCTAAGCCCTTTGTAGACGTCACACATGTGAGCCTTCAGGGACTCACTCAGCTATGGTGATGGCGGTCAGCCCCGACTCACAGAGAGGGAAGCAGAGGTTTGGGCAGGTTAAGTGGCTAACCACGGCCACTCAGCAGAGCCCGGGCTCTGACCCAGTCTGCCTAGTTCCAAGGCCCTGGCTCTGACCTCCCACAGCTCTCCTGGGCTCTGAGCGCCAGGTCTCTTAGATGCAAGGGCTGTCCCTGGCCGGAGGGCCTCTTTCAGGTCTGAGCAACTTTGGGCCACCGTTAGGTGGTCTCCCTGGGCTGGGAAGGACAGGACAGGGCTGTACCGCCCGCTGAGCCTCAGAGAGTCTGTCTGGATATGAAACCATCGCTAGGTCACGGGACAGTGTCCAGACGCTGATCCTGATTCCTTCCCCACCCAGGCCGGCTGCCCACTCCCTCAGCATCTCCCATTCTCTCGGGAGGAAAGCAGCCTTTGTGGGGAGGGAGGCCCCAGTCACCCCAGCGCTCGTTCTTCCTCCTCCCACAGCGTAAGCAACATGCAAAAGGCTGCAGGCTGATTTCCTGTTCCTAGGCAGACATGTTGGCCTTGCTGTGTCCCACGTAAATGCACATATATTGGTATATTTTTGCACTGTTTTGATTAAGCTGTATCCGTGTGATCTACACATCTATCAACACCCACGTGCTCATCCCAGCGTGGAAGTTCCCAGAGGTGGGGCCAGTGGTCACCTTGGAGCCGCAGCTGGAGGGCCAACTGGTCTACCCTCTGGTCAGGAGACAGTGAAATGGGAGAGGAGCTGTGACCTGCCCAGGGACACCCCAATATGCCAGGGACAGAAGCTGGCACTAGAGCCCCAGCTTTAGCTCCAGCCGCAGAACCAGGTCTCTCCTTCCAGAGGATGGAGGAGGCGGCGGAAGGTGACGGCGGCGACGAGAGCCGCAGTGAGGGAGGGTCTTTCCTTCCTTCCGTGTTTGCACTCCCAGGAGTGGATACAGACTTGACCCCAGGGCCCTGACCCCCGCCTGCTCTCTCGGGTGCCTGAGAGCTCCCAGGAGCCAATCCTGCATTTGTCTTGGGGGAGAAGCAGCAAGACAGAGCCCCAGGCCTGCGGGGCCTCACGCACCCTCGCAGCCCACATCCGGCAGCACCCCCCACCCACCCCGTGGGCTCTAGTGGGACAGACACTCACCTCCACGAAAGGCACAGCCCGGCAAGACACGTCACCCAGCAGCCTCTGCTTGGTGATCTCGTGGAAGATGATGACAGGGAGGCAGAAGAAGAGGACCAGAAAGTCCCAGAGGGCCAGGCTGGCGAGGATGGAGTTCCAGGCGCTCTTCAGGTAGTAGCTGTGCCACACGATGCACATGACCGCCAGGTTGCCCACGATGCCCACGGCAAACAGCACCAGGGCCAGGAGCAGCACAGCGTAGGCCCTGTAGGAGCTCTCCGTCACCGGGTACAGGGGGTTCTGGATCTGCAGCCGCCAGCCCGGCGGCCCCGTCGTGTTGCCCCGAGGCTCCTGCCTGCTGCTCCCAGGGACCACGGCCCGGTCCGGGTGGCCGCTGGCGGCCACCTGGGGCTCGGTGGGCTGCGGCCCGGTGGGGCGGATGGGCCGGGGGTACTCAGCCCACTCCTGGGGCACATACTGCTGCACCCCCTTGACCTCCTCCTCCTCCTCGGTGCCACGCCTGGACCGGCTCGGCTGCTCCTGGGTCACGGCCTCTCGCCCCCCCCGGCGCAGGGGGACGCCCCCGGGGACCCTGCCGGGACCCGCTGCTAACGCCACGGCGAGAGAGATGGCCAGAGGCCACGGCCACCGCATGGCCGGATAAGCGGCAGTGGCTGCCCACAAGCGGAGGCGAGGCCGGACCGAGTGCCGGGCCGACTCGACGGGCAGCTGGCCGGTGGGCCCGCCCCCATCGGGCGTCTGGCATTGCCAGCCGGCTCCAGCACCCCCTCCATCCCCACCCCTAAGCCACCAGGCAGGGCAGGGCTGGGCCCTCTGCTGGACACAGGGTGCTCTGTGCCGTCCGCAGGACACGCCTCCCCGGGCCCCCCGGGCAGCAGGGCTCAGACCTGTGCGGCCCCCAGAGGCCGGGCACCCCCGGCCTCAGACGCTGGGGTCCTGGGGGGCGGGGGCGGGGGCAGGGTGAGGTGGAGGCAGGGCGCCGTCCCCTCCTCAGGAGGCCGGAGAATCACTGTCGCTCTCGTTTACTGAACCTGATGAGATCCCACACTCAGCCGGCTTCTGGATGAACCTTCACCACGGCCCTGCGGGGCGAGCGCCCTCATTCCTGTGTCTCGGGCTGGAGAGGTGGCCAGTCACTTACCCAGAGCTAAACCTGGCCCAGCTGGCCCGGGGCCTGGGCCTGACTCCAGACCTTCTGACCATCGCTGTTCTCAGTGGGTACGGGTCCACCGGCTTCCTGCAAACCACACAACGTTCCCCTGAAAGGAACAGCCGCCCAAAACTTAAAGCACCGCATTCTGATCCAGACACAAGGCGGATGGACATTTGCAGCAACAGGTCTTTCCTGAGCACCTGCCGGGTTCTAGACACTCAGTACAAAAACATAAAAGACCTCTGCCATCAAGGAGCCTTCAGTGCAGGGCGGGGAGGAATAAATATGTAAATAAATAATTATAGCTCAGGCATGGATGCTATGAAAGGCAAGGGACCAGCCGCCGAGGGAGCCCGAAGGAGGCTGGAGGCATCTGGAGGGCCTCCCAGAGGGGGTGACTTTTAAATGGACCTTGAAGAGCGGCTTCAAGCTCCCCAGACAGACAACAGGGAAGGAAGGGTGCTCAGGCAGAAGAGGCAGCACTTGCAAAGCCACGGGGGTGGGACAGCGGGGTGCAGCGCGAGGACAGCAAGGCAGGCAGCAAGGGAGCAGGGAGGGGCGTGCGGGCAAGGAGCCTGGGAGGCGAGCAGAGGAAGGACCGGGAAGGGCCCTGTACGCCAGGCCCGGGGTGTACGCCTTACCTTGGAGGGACTGGGGGGCTGCGGCTTGCTGAGCAGAGGACGTGGCTTGAGCAGGTCCCTGGGGAGGACCCCTGACGACGGCTGGGGTCACGCAGCCTGGGGCAGGGGCACCTGTCGAGACGCAGCTGTCTAGAAGATGGTGAGAAGCGGAGTCCAGGAAAGCCGAAGGCTGTGCGTGGGAGGGACAGGTCAAAGCTGACCCCAGGCCTGAGGTGGACAGTGAGACACTCACCTGGGCAGGAAAGGTGAGGAGTCTGGTGTGAGGTTGGGGGAAAACCTCTGCTTGTGCAGGTGAGTGGTCTGGGTAGAGATGCAGGAAAGAGCCACCTGTGGCCTAAGAGAAAGGCTGCAACAGGATGCAGAGATATGGGGGTAGAGGTGGGACTGCAGCTGCCCAGGGGTGTGCAGACACTTAGCGGGGAGAGCGCAGGGTGAGGCCCCAGGAGCTCCCACACTCATGAGAAAACGAAGAGAAAGTGAGGAGAGGAAGTGGCTGGGTTCCCGCTCCCTCGAGGCCAGAGAGGGAAGGCGGGCCATCTGGGTGGCCAGAGTCAAAGGTCACTCACAATCAGTCAGCAGACACCAGCCAGGGCTCCCGGAGTGGGACCAACCCAGAACTGACTTTCCTAGAAGACCTTCTGACCAGAAAGCTCTGTGCTACCCAGAGGCCCAACGTGCTGTGTGAAAACAGGGGTCCAGGGAAAGGGGGCGGAGCAGGCGGAGGAAGAAAAAACCTCATGCACCCTCAGACAAGATAAGGGAAGCATCTTGGGCTTTTGGAAGATCTTACCTTTCTGCCTTCTTCTCGTTTATTCTTTGTGTGGGAACAGGGACATGGGGGCTGCAGGGTCGGGCTTGTCTGGGCTTCAGAGTGTCACAGCGAAGATGAGATGCCCATCGAGAAGTCAGATCAGACAAGGACCAAACTGCACCCTTCGTTGTCACCACCCCAGCCTCCACGGCAGAGGGAGGCCAGGCTTCCTACCTCCACCTCCCCGGCCTCAGGAAAGGGCCGAGGAAGGATTGCAGGAGATGCACGGGGTGCCCCGTCCTCGGCCTGAGCATCCTGGGGTCCACCCTCGGAATGTGCTTCCCGAATCCTGGAGGGCTGCCCCCCAGCCCACCCCGCAGCAAGTCAGCGCCTTCACACCTGCGGCTCCCGGCACTTAGCTGCTGTCCTTGAAACCCACCACCTGCCTCGTGGTGGTTCGGGCAAAGAGTCATCACCATCCATTTAGTGAGCACTCACCAGTGCCAGGCCACGGTAAACGCTCGGCAGAATCATCATACTTCATCTTTACATTCTTACCCCAGCTCAGAGGGGTAAAGTAACTTTCCCAAGGACACACAGCTGGGATCCAAATTGCAGGTTTGTCCAACTCCAAAGCTGAAATTCTTAGCCACTTCTTTGCGTAGCCTGACAAAAGTTCAAAAGGGATCCTGAAGAGGCTCTACACCAACTCTCGTATTGGAAATGTGGAATACATTTCCAATGTGGAAATGTGCAGATGTGGAAACTGCAACCAGAGAAATCGAGCGCCAGGGCCAGGCACACACCAACACAGCGCCGACCCCAGCCCGTCAGCCCTTTGCTGCTTCTGCTCTGAATATTCCGTACTGACTGCACCTCGGGGCAGGAGCTCTGTAAACCCTGGCCGCTGCAAGGGCACCCCGCCTGCCAGTCCTGGGCTCCCTTGGCTCTTTGGGGCAATGGGGATGTCAGAGGCCACTAGGTGGAACCAGATGTTCAGAGATGGAAGTTCAGGGCTGCCTGCGCTCCGAGCCCCGCCCACAGACCCTGCGGCTGCCGGAGGAGCCGGTCTCCACCGGGTGGGTTCCCCGGGCCGACCCCGGGGGCTGTGGAGATGCACCTGCCATTCCACCCCACCCTCCTGGGGTGCCCAACTCGGACCCCTCACGGGTCGGCCTCCCCAGCCGAGACTCCTGTCCTGGACCAAGCTGGTCCCCTACTCAGAGGCAGGCCACTCAGAAGGCCAAGATCTCCCAGCCCTTAGGACCGGCTCTCCTCCATCCCCGGAATTCCCCATCCTCCTCCCTGGGAATTCCCCAGCGAGCTGGCCCGGGAAGGTCCTGGGGCGGGAGGCGGTGGCAGCGGGGCTGGGGCTGTCCCCTGGCGTGGAGCGGGGTGAGGGCCTTGGGGCTGCCGGGGAGGTGCCGCCCGAGAAGACAGTTCAGAGTTGACATTTTCCTGAGCAAGTTCCACTAGCCGGCATTGTCCAACGAACAGAACCACACAGTCCAGGTATGACTTCTTCGATGGTTCTGCCCCTTACGAGCTGTGTGACTTTGGTCGAGTACTGAACCTCTCTGGGCCTCGGCTGTAACGAGGGGACAGTAACAGACTAAATGGGCTCGTCTATGTCCATCGCTAGAAGAGCGTCTGGTACACAGGAAGCACTGGATGAGGATGAGCTGTTGCCATGGTAACTCACTTAGCACCACAGCCTCACGAGGCAGGTGCTGTTAGTATCTTCACTTTACAGATTTGGAAACTGAAGGACAGAGAGGTAGGAGGCAGCCGAAGAGGTGGGGGCGGGGGGGCAAATTTGAGACAGAGAGGTCACTCCATCCCAGGCAGCCCCGTCCAGTTTTAGACGGCTCGAACGTGGAAGTTGCTCCTTTATTAGAAATGTGACTCCAGGAAAATCCACTCGTCCCCTGGAGGGGACAGAACACACCCAGGATCCAGGTGGGGGAAGCGGTCAGCAGACATAAGTTCAACTCCGTAGGGAGTAGAACAGGTGGAGGTGTGTGCGGGTGACCAGAACGGGAATGCTGGGGCCAACCAGCCGGTCCTGGGGAACCAAAGAACGTTTCCTAGAGTCGAGCCTTAGGAGGGGTTTCTCCTGCAGCAGGGTCCGGGGGAAGAGGGGAGGCTCCTTTGGCAGAAAGGAGGTGGAGCCCAAGTTCCAGCAGGAAGGTGGCTGGTGGGGAGGAAGGGTTGATTCCAGACAGATCCCGCCTGCCGGTGGAGCAGGGGGTCACCCAGCGGGAGGAGGGAGCCTGGTCCCCAGCATCGCAAGACCAGGAACTGAGGGGCAGGGCAAGGGCGGGGTGAGGCTGGAGGAGCCTGGGAAACCCATGCAGGGCAACCCCCCACCCTGTTCCTCCCCGTCTGCCCCTCCCCAAGTGATCCCGGGCAGGAGGGCACCTGAGTCCCTGCACATTCTGTAGCTTTCCCTACAGAAACCTCCACAGGGTTCCCATCCTGGGGCAGCTAGAGGGCTCTCTGGAGTCTGGAACCTGGTTCCAGAGCCTGGGGTGGGCAGGGAGCGTCGGAATGAAATCTTCGGGGAGAGCCAAGACCCGGCTGTGACTGTGACAGGGGGGCCTGCAGGAAGCCACTGCAGCTTCTGCTTGGGTGGTGAGTGTCTGGGAGACAGGTGAGCTCCAGACAGCGCAGGCCCCTCGCTCCTCGCCCCCAGGTGCTGGCACTGGTGCCCCCCTCCCACTCACACAGCCTCAGGCAGCGGGGCTGAGACAAGCAGATTATTCACTGCCAGGTGCCCTGGCCGTGTCCTTTCGGCCTTCTTGCCCTGATGTCCTGCCACAAGCTGCCAGCCAGGCTCAGCACAAACGAACACAGAGCCGAACCGAGGAGGAGGGCTCGGCCCTCCCCAGGTGGCACCTGCCCGGCTGGCATCAGGGCACAGGCTGGGGTGCTGAGGGAGGATGGTTGGACTTCTGTTCTGGGGACCTTCTGAGCCCAAGAGTTGCTCTGGCTTCCTCCCTCCCTGGGGTCGGTGGGTGGTCCGGACACAGCATGAGATGGAGGCACGGGGGGTTCAGGCTGTGTAGCCCGGGGCAAGTCACTTTACCTTCTGACCCTCAGCCTTCCTGGCTGTAAACCCTACCTCAAAGTGTGTACTGAACATCAAACTGCATGGCTAAGGGGCGTTCCCGACACAAAGTGGGTTCCTCATAAATGTCCACCTCTTCCTTCACATCCACCTCATCCCCTGGTCTCACGAAGAGCCATCCTCGAGTGGCCCCGGACCCTTATGTGCATGCAGTCCCCCTGGAGCCCCCGTGTTGGGAGGGCCCTGGGCCTGCCGTCCGGCCTGCCTGGAAACGGGCTGTGACTCAGAGCGCTGTGGGCCCTCGGGCCACGCGGCCAGGAGCCCAGCACCTGAGGGCCCCTCCTAGAGTGAAAAGTCACTGCATGCCCTACACAGTCATTGCCCAGACTGGGGTGAAGAGGGGGGCAGTGCTTCAGAGGAGGGGAGAAAGACGGGGTGGATTTCCTCCCTGTATGCAAGGGAGGCTAAGGACAAACTCGGAGCCCTCACCACGGCCGGGTGTTTCCCACCCGGAATCGCAGCCAGCCTCTGCTCACAGGAACAAGCAGGGCCAAGCCAGCTGCCCCAGACCTGGGGTGAGACTTAACCTGTGGACGAAGAGAATGGCTTCTGGCCCAGGCAAGACCCCCCTGCTCTGGATGTCCCTGGTTGCAGGGGTCAAATCTGGCCCCCTCCTGATTCCCCCTGGACTCACTTTTTTTTTCTCTCCTGTCCAGACCAGCACAAAGTCTGCGGGTCTGCAGACTGGACTGGATTGGGTCCTCAATCTTAGGAGCTGGGAGGGGATCCTCTGCTGAAGCCACCGACATGAGCACAGACTCAGGGAGGCAGGTGCCTGCTGACCCAGCCCCGGCCCCGGCCCAGCGCAGCCCCTGACATCCTGACGCTGTGTCACTTCCTACACAGCACTGCAGGGCTGCGCTGGCTTCAGCCAAGGCCCTGCTCGGGGCTCAGGATTCACAACAATAGCACCCTGAAACCCGGGGGCTTGAAAATGTGAGTGCGGGTTTCCTCAACGCTCCAGGGTTACCCCGAAACCAACCTAGATTGTGCCGTCTCCCTGTATGGACATATCCCTCCACTTGCAGCCACGTTTGTATGACCAGCAGCAGCCCTTGGGCTCGGCCTGGTCCTCTGACGATGGAACCGACAGGAGCTCCGTCCTCCTGGCCCTCGGCGTGTCCCAGGATGCGTTGCCTTTCTCCAGGTCTCCCTCTGGGGGTGTCTGACCGCCACTGCCCAGGACGCCCTCCAGGGTGGGCCCACGAGGCCAAAGTCTGGCCGGGCTCCTGGAACTTGGGCAAGACGCCCTGGCCAACAGCACGGGCCCCTGCCTCCTCTGCGGGGAGGACCCTCACTGGCCCCCGGCCCTCACCTATGAAACGTGGCTTTGCTAGGGGAACTCTCAGTCCCTTCCAACCCCAGAATTCCCAGAGGAACTTCCGTGGATGACGCCGAGTTGATTTTTTGCCTGTTTGCTTTTGTTGGTTGTTTTTTGTTTTTTCAGAGGATGAGGGAAAATTCTGGACCCCTGTTGGCCTAACGGTCCATAGAAAGCTGGCACTGGACACTGCAATCTGCTGGGCCTTTTCCCTTTGCCCATCTCCACCAGGGGGTGGAGGGAAATGGAGATGGCGGCAACCCTAGCAGAGGCAGGAGGGAGCGCCCATCTCACTTGTGCAGGTGCGCGTGTATGCGTCTGTGGGCCTCTGTGCTCACTACGGGGCAGTGTTTGTCGCCCTCCATGGCAGACTCACAGAGCTCGCCACATGCAGCTGTATAAGGAGGTTTATATTTCTCTCCGGAACGGCTGGGGCAGGGGTGTGGTCCAGCAGATGGCTGGCATGTTACAGGTGTGTCTGGCTGGAAAAGGCACCTGGCCCAGCCTCTTGATTGGCTGTCAGTGAGTCACGGCGGTTGGGCTCCTGGAGCGGCTGTCATGGAGCCGGGGTCATGCCCTGCCTTATCTTTACTGCCTTCTCTGCCGGCGCAGACGGACAATGTTCCCCGTGTAGGCAGTGACGCTCGCAGGCTGCTGACTCCGGGTCAGTGGGACATGCCCTCTGGGTAGTCTTCCTGGCGGGGCATGAGTTCACCTCGACCTCGCCGCGCCTTGACGCTGCAGCCCACCCGGGTCCAACGGCCCCGCCTGGGAGCGATTCGAGGGGCCAGCTTGCCAGCTGACTGAAACCTGGCAAAGCCACAAAGGGATTTCCTCAGTTCCCAAAGACCCACCTGAACTGACCAACAGCATAAAAATGTTTGTGGGTAAACATTCTAGAAACCAGCTCCGGGCTCTGGGAAGGGCCTCCAGGGAGATGGGCAGGGAGGTGTTGTCATGGTAACTTGGCAATCTTCTGAGGTTCTGGCAGAGAGGAGGAGAGAGGCAGGTGCAAGGGTCCTGCACCCTGGCTTTTCAGACACAAGGGACCACTGGGCTGCAAGCCCAGGGGACACGTCCTGCCTCCCAGTCCCACATCACATGCACCCACAGAGCTTTTCACTTCCCAGGCCCTTCCAGGAGGGCGGGCCTGACGGCTGTCCCCAATCCCAAATGGACAAAGCAAGGCCTCGACAGGGACGTGCACTGCCCAAGGTCACCAGGTGGAGGCTGGCAGCCAGCAGGAGCAGACACAGGAACATCCGCCTCTCCACACCTGACAAAGCCCTCTGTCTGCCTGGCTGCTCAAACAGCTGCAGCCGCCAGGCCTCCATTAGGGTCCTGGGGCCACTCGCCTCGGGGACGGGGAGGACCTCGTACAACCACCTTGACTCCGGCCACTTCTGAGAAGCTCCGAGGTCTCAGCGACCACCCGAGGGCCTCGCTGTCACTCCTCCCCGACTCCGTCTGCCTGCCTGAGCAGAACACAAGTTCTGTGTCGGTGGGGGGTGGGGGGGCCCGCTGAGCTGGGGAGGCCCTGGCCAGCTCCCTGTGGCTGCCAGACTGTCCGCCGGTACCCTAGACCCGGCTCCCGCCCGTCAGGCGGGCACAGCGTCTGGGCAGAACGCCAGGGGGAATTTTCCACCTGCCTGGCTCTGCCGCCCGCTCTGTGGTCTGGAGCGGGGGTTGTCTCGGGCCGCCCACACGGGAAGGGCCGGCTCTCGCCTTGTTCCGCGACAGCGTCTGTCCCCCTTCAGAGACGCAGGGGCTTTTGGCTCTGGGTCATGAAGGCCCCCAGCTTACCCAGTGAGCCCCCGCCTTGAACAGACAGGGTGAATGAGGCACAAGAGAAATGACGTGACCGAGGTCATAGGGAGAGGTGGTGGCCGAGCCAGGCCCCAGACTCACAGCCCTCGACCGCAGCTTCCAGGCTTCCTGGAGCGCGCCTCTCCCGACCCTCCTCCACCGCAGGTTCACTTGGGCTGCTGGCCCCCTGCCCCCCAACACACACCCTGCCCTCCCTTCTTGGCACGGCTGGGTGGGTCTGCCCTTTCCAGCTCAGCGTGAGAAGCAGCTCTGGGGTGTGTGTGTGTGCGCGTCCCTGCGCGTCCCTGCGCGTGTGACAACTGAAACCACGATGGCCACAGAGGCCGGAAGACGGGGAGAGATTACAAGCAGATAGCCGGGGACTCCGCACCGGGCGGGGGCGGGAGGGGGTGCAGGGTGAGACCTGCCGGGGGGCCTTGGTGGGGGCGACACCCTCCGCTTGCCCCTCCCATCTCTCCCCTTGCTGGGGAGCTCAGACCCCCGTGCCGGCCTCAGGCCACCCGCAGGGATGGGGTCAGATGGCGCCCGCGTCCCGGGGCTCGGAGCCCGACATCTCTCCCGCCCACGGCGAGGTGACCCAGGTACACCTGCTCCTTCGAGTAAACAGCAAAGGAAAGGCCCGGGGCTGGGGCAGCCAAGGCTGAAACCGGGTGCCGGGAGCGCATGAGTCACGTTCTCGCCCTGCGACCGCCAGGGAGGGGAGCGGGAGGGAGGGCGGGGGACCAGGCCCACACCCCCTCCTTTGGGACTCCTGAAAGGTCCTCAGAAATCTCTCCTACAACCTCTTTGTTTCATCGAGTTAGGCGGCTGCACCCTAGAGATGGCCCAGAGAGGGCAAGTGACTTGTCTATAGACACACAGCATAGTAGTGGTCCCAGGACTTCTGAGCTGTGGGTTCAGATCCCAGAGCCGGGAACAGAACTCCAGCAGGCCTGCCCTGCCCTGCCCGGGTCAGGCCTGCTGCCCACTGGGGAAAGAGACTTGCAATTTCAGTCATCGCAGAGATGCGGTCAAGCCCTGGGGCTGCCCTGGGCACTGGGCTGACGTCAGCTGGGTGTCCCCCGTCCCCGGAAGCCCCGCCCAGTGGTGTGACATCACGGGTTGGGCTGGACCAGCTCTGCTGGGAGAAACTTTCCACTGGGGGAGAGGGGGGCCGAGGGATCCGGGTCTGAGTTTGCGTGGGCCCACGACCTAGCTCCGCCCCCCGAAACTCCGTAGGCACCTCTGCTGCCCACCTCCTGCTCCCCTCACCTCCCGGTGCTGCTCCCACGGGCGACTGAGTCAGCTCCCGGGCCGAGTCAGGAGTAGCGTAAAGTCGGGGCTCCCCTGGCTCTGCTGGTATTGTGGTTGGAGCAGTGGAATCCAGAGAATTCAGAGTTCCGGGTCATTTTAGCAGACCTCAGCCTGTCACCTCGGCCGAGCCCTGGGCAGGTGTCTGGCCTCACCGAGCCTCCTGTGTAAACAGGTCCCCCGCAGGGCTGCTGGGAAGATCAAGTAGAGTGACCTGTGTGTACCTCCGGCCCAGGGCCTGGCATGTGGCAACAAGGGCTCAATTTCTGGACGATGGAATGTCCCAGAAGGGGACTCTAGCATTAACAAGCGAAAGCTCGGAACAGTGTAGGGTCCCTGCCTTCTGCTTACTCAGCCACCGCCTCTGACGGCCGGGCGCCCTCTGGAAGAGGGCACTCGGGGTAGCAGTAGGAGGACGGAGCTCTCTGTTACCCCGAAACCGATGCGCTTCCTCTCCGCGCCTCTTCACGGGCGGCTGTTCGCACCGGAGACGCTTGTGCCTCCGCCCAACCTCTTCTTCCCGCGGAGCCTGAGG
This sequence comes from Mesoplodon bidens, assembly GCF_964165515.1. NCBI lineage: Eukaryota > Metazoa > Chordata > Mammalia > Artiodactyla > Ziphiidae > Mesoplodon > Mesoplodon bidens. The sequence goes on from NC_138177.1 coordinate 1,443,145, forward strand.
CTCACCCAGACGGCCGGCCCCGGCACGGACAGCCGGCCCCGGCGGATGAGGGCCTCCTGCGGGCTCCCGGCCGCTCTCTCTGCCCCTTCCTTCTTGCTGTTTGTCGCGGGGCTTATCGCCTTTCTGATCCCAGCATCCGCCACCTCCCACATTTGACCGCAGGCTTCCCTGAGCCAGGGACCTCCTGCGTCTGAGCTCCCTGCAGAGGGAAGAGGAAACGTTCGCAGCGCGAACGCACGACGGAGCAGGCTCCCTGGGATCTGGGCCTGGGAGACGGCCTGGCTGACCGCACAGCCCAGGAGCCCGGAACAGCCGCGCTGTGTGCTGCTGGCCCGTCTTGGTCCTTCGTGGTGCCCCCGTCACCGCCAGAGTGTCTGCGTTTGAAGAATAAATGTTACAGTCTCCCCACGCCCGAGAGGCCTGGACAGGAGGCCCTGTCTGGCCAGCCGAGGATTTCGTGTCCCCCTTCCCTGTGGTCGTTTCCCGGCTGTGCTGTGGGGTGTTGATGGAGAGATCCATTCCAGCGGAGGCCGCGGGGGACGGGGGATGGGCCGCCAGAGAGAGACCTGTCCACAGCCGGCTGTGAGGGCGGCAGAGCCTCCCCGCGAGGAAATTTCCTCTCCGGGACCCAAAGGCAGTAAAGATACAAAGATGAGTTCGGTAGAAATTCAATAGGAACGTGGAGGAAATTTCCATCAATCAAGCTCCCAGGGTCCCTAAATCTCAGAGTCCCTGGGGGGAGGGGTGGGTTGTTACCCCCCAGAGCGAGTGAGGGAGTGAAGCCCCAGCCCCAGGTGCCCAGGCTCAAGGGGCAGAGGCCTGAAGACCCTCCTCCCAAACACGAGCAACCGTGAACCTCGAACCTGCAGGGTGTCCCAGGGCCGCCCGCCCCCGCGGGGCTGCGTGCACCCCCGGGCTGCTCCACAGTCCTCACTCGGATGGGGAGGCCTTTCCTGTCCCAGGGGCTTTCATGAGGTGGGAGAGAGGGAGAGGGGGCCTGAGGATGAGTCATCATGGCAACCATCCACCCTGGACCTCGAGGTGGATCTCGCCGGCACCTCGCTCTGTATCAGGACCATCATTCAGCCTCACAGGGTGGGCTAAGCCCCCAGGAAACAGAACTTAAAAGACGGTGGCCCTGAGGGAGCCAAGCAGGTCGACTGGCGCGGCAGTGACGACCTCGGTCTGGGAGGAGGGCAGCTGGGGGGTCGCGGGAGCCCGGGAAGCGCCCAAATCCAGACGCAGCAGCAGCAGCAGGGGAAGGGGACCCGCGACCTCAGTCCTGAGGAGGAGAAATGTTTAGGGAGGGAGAGACATGCCGTTGGGGCACAGAGGCTGGACCGTCCTCCCAGCAGAGCCGGTCCAGCCCTGTGACGTCACACCCTGGGCAGGGCTTCCGGGATCCGGTGCCTTAGCTGACGTCAGGGCGACAGAGCGCCAGGGAAACTGAGGAGATGCTCCACCTCGTGGTGGGATGATTACGGGATCGCACTCGTGAGCCACACCTAACGTGTTACTGTGCAGAACGGGCATCTCCTGTGGCTGCTCTAAAGGGGCTGGGGAAGGGAGAGGGGTGAGGAAGGTCCCTGCTGAGGTGGGCTGGGGAGATAAGGGCTGGTGGGGTCCACAGGCGGCTGCAGTGGAGCAGGCTTTGTTGGGCAGGTCCCAGCCCTGCGGTCAGGACAGACAGCTCTCAGCTCGGTGTTCAGACCATCCATCTCCTGCGTGATGCACATCACCCCAGTGTTTCAGAAGGAACACCATACAGGCCCCTGAGGACCCTTTCTCATCTTTACCCCTGATGTTCGGTCCCAGAAGCTAATTCCCAGGTTCTTCATCTGGAAATATGGATCGTAACCCCGTCCCTGCCACCTATCACAGGGTTCTTGTGAGGATAAAGTCAGAAAACACATATAAAAGCATTCCACTGCAGGGGCCATAAGTAGGTAAGTGAGGGATGGTCCTGGAGCTTTGTCCATGTCCCACTGGCTCCCTCCGTCCTGCGTGTGGCTGGAACCCCTTGAAGACAGAGACCTAACGTGTGCTTCTGTTTTATGGTCACTGGGGCAGTTCTCATTCCACAGCAGGTAGGATAAGCCTTGCTGAGAGGTCTTTAAAATAAAGGATTTAAACCTCGAGGACTCTTTTTGGCAGCATTTTCCGCTTCTCTGGGTTGTTTGGCGTGCTGCTACTGCTGCCGACAGTGAGAGTGTAGTGGGGGAGAAATACTTCCTCTACCCTCTTAGGTTCTGTGACCGGTATCTGCAAATTAAACTAGGAGAACACAGATTAACAGGAGAAAACGCATACAGATTTTATTTGACGTCAATATTTTAATTTTTATATGCATGAAGGTCTTCATAGAAAAGAAGTGAAGGGACTTCCCTGGTGGTCCAGTGGTTAAGACTCCACAGTTCCACTGCAGAGGAAGAGAGCTTGATCCCTGGCTGGGGAACTAAGATCCCACATGCCGCGCAGTGCAGCCAAACAAACAAACAAACGAACAAAACAGGTGCAAGCTGGGTGCAGGTCAGGGTGATCTCGGCGTACCCGGCTCAGCCATGGTGCAGGCCTGGTACATGGACTAGTTGCCGACCACCCAAGGCAGCCACACAGCACAGAGCCCGGCCCCCGGAAGCTGGATACTGACAAATATGAGGATGATCCAGAACTAGAAAAGATCCGAAAAGGTAGAAACTACTCTTGGGTGGACATAATAACCATATACAAAGATAAACTACCAAATTATGAAGAAAAGATTAAGATGTTCTGTGCGGTGCATTGGCACTTGGATGTTGAGGTTCGCTACATCTTGGATGGCAGTGGATACTTTGATGTGAGAGATGAGGGGACAAGTAGATCCAGATTTTCCTGGAAAAGGAGACATGGTCACTCTTCCTGCAGGGATTTTTCAGCTCCACCCTGGATGAGAACTACATGAAGGTTATGCAGCTGTTTGTGGGAGAACCGGTGTGGATGGCGCAGAGCCAGCTAGCTGACCAGTTTGAGGCCCGGGGGCAGTACATGGGGTGTTGGCACAGACAGCAGAGCCAGTGCCCTGGGGCCTCGCACACCCCGGTCCCCCTCGTGAAGGTCCCGAATGTGGTAGCCTCAGGAAATATGGCATTTTCTCCTTGTTTGTATGTTGTAGGCTTGGGGCTAGGTGAGCTTTCCTTCACAAGATTATTTGATCAGAATATGTTTTAGGGCTTCCCTGGTGGCGCAGTGGTAGAGAGTCCGCCTGCTGATGCAGGGGACACGGGTTCGTGCCCCGGTCCGGGAAGATCCCACGTGCCGCGGAGCGGCTGGGCCCGTGAGCCACGGCCGCTGAGCCTGCGCGTCCGGAGCCTGTGCTCCGCAACGGGAGGGGCCACAACAGTGAGAGGCCCGGGTACCGCAAAAAAAACAAAAGAAAACAAACAAACAAAAAACAGAATACGTTTTAATGAAAGGAGCTATAAAACTGGTTTGTATTTACATGGAAGCCCCTGTGCAAATCTGCACAAATCCACTTGTTTTCTCTGATTTGGTATCAGTGGTCAGTGGCCCTGTGTCAGCTCACACCTTCAGCTCTAACTGAGTGAGTTTTGTTTCCCTAGACACAACCGCTTCGCTGCCGCATGTGGACCCGATTCTTGTTTTTTTTTTTATTTGTTGTTGCTTTTTGGTTGGGTTTTTTGTTTGTTTGTTTATTTTTTGTTCTTGTTGTTGGGGTTTTTTTTCGCCACACCGCTCAGCTTGTGGGATCTCAGTTCCCCAACCAGGGATCGAGACCCTGCCGTGGAAGCGCAGTCCTAACCACTGGACCACCAGCGAAGCCCCTCCATTGCGAACTTCTAAAGAACAAAGCCCAGATTCAAACACAGGCAGCCCAGCCTAAGGGCCTGCTCTCCTAAGTACTGGTCTGAATGTCAGCTGTTATCCAACGTTTTGGTCTCAGGACCCTTTATAACCCCTAAAAATTATGGAAGACTCCAAAGGGCCTTTGTTTCTGTGGTGACAGCTATCGCTATTTATCAAATTAGAAATTAGAACTAAGGAATTTTAAAAAATATCCATTTTTAAATGACAGTAATAAACCCACTCTATGTTACAGAAATAACATTTTTTTAAAAGACCTAAATTTCCCCAAGCAAACAAAAAAATTAGTGAGAATAATGACATTGTTTAACGTTTTTTCCAAATCTCTTTAGTCTCTGGCTTTATAGATTACAGCTGGAGTCAGCATTCGATCTGTTGTGATAGGCTGTTTGAAGTGTGTCTGAATGAAACCCAGCCTCACATGGACACGGGGCTTCACAAGCAAGGGGTATCTTAACAGCCTTTTCATATCGCTGTGGATGCTTCTGACACGACACCAAAACTCAACAAACGGAGTCTCTTGGAGGTTTGCTGCAACGAGGAATCGGAAACCATATCAGTGAACGTTTTGTTTCCTGGAACATTAAAATCCTTCATTCTGCCTCTCACTTTGTGGAAGACTTTCGGGGTGGATGGACGTGTCCACTATTTTGACTGTGCTGTTAGTTTCAGGGGTGTATACAAATGTCAAAACTTATCAAATCGTACAATTTACATATGTACAGAGTATTGTATGTCAATGATTCCTCAATAAAATTGTTTAAAAAAAAAAACCTGGCACAAAGGTAAGTGCCTGCTGTGCATTTATATGGTGCTTCCTAGGTAGACTCGGGCCACGTTCATTCATTTAGTTGTTTCACGGGCTCTGAATGTCCTCTGGCTCTACTAGGTGTTGGCCTGAAGCAGCAAACAAGACACAGTCCTCACACTGGGGAGCTTGCAGTCTGGTTGGGGAGACCAGCGATGACAAAACATCGAGGCATGGAGCCCTGTGGAGCAACTGGGAGGGGCAGCTAATCCAGGGGGTGTGGTCATGGAGTGCTTCCTGGAAGAGGTGCCATCTAAGGTGACACCTCCATAGGGTAGGATAGGAATTCATCAGGCAAAGACGGAAAGATGAGCTTTCCCAGCAGAGGGCATATAGTCACAAAAGCCCAGAGCCAGGAGAGGGGATCAACAAGCTCACAGGAGTTAGACGGCAGGGGGTGTGGGGAGGAGGAGGCCAGAGAGGTCAGCACTCAGGATCCAGGCTCGGTCCCAAGGGCAGTGGGGAGCCACGGAGGGCCTGAGGGAAGAGTGCTGAGGTCAGGGGCACACGGGGCTACAGAATGGAAGGTAGGTCGGAGGGACTGGGGAGTGGGCACATGGCCGGAGGCTGGAAACCAGGTAGCGGGCAATCATGGTGCGCTGGGCAGAAGTGCTGAGTGGAAGAAGTCGCACTGGATACAGAGAGAGGTTACAACGGGCAAAGCTGCTTAAACTCGGTTTTAATGATGAAAATAATGCTAGTTCTTGAAAGCAGAGCAATACTAAAGCATCTGAAGTAAAGACTGAAGGCCAGTCCCTCTGCTGACATGGAGAAAGCTCCTCGCAGATCTACGCTGGCTGGCGGATGGAGACGGGGCCCCCAGGCGGCAGCCCTCGGCTGACACAGCTTCTCCGTGGGGCCTGATATGCGGATGTGCTCTGGACAGTTCTTCCCTGGAAGCTGAGCTGAGACTCTGTTTTGGGCCCTCCCAACAGTTTTGGGAGCCATCTTTATCCATCAAAAGATCCCCTTTTGCTTAAAATAGAATGGATGCTACTGTCTGCAGTTAAGAACACTTAAGACTTAAGCAAAAGGCTAGCTGAGGACAAGGGGCTCGGAGGGGCTGGAGCGACAGGCCGAGGGTCTGCGCTGGATTTGGAAGGACAGAAGCAGAAAGCTGCAGATAGATGCAGAGTCTGGAGGTTTCAGAACTGTGTGGGGGAGGGGTGGTCACGGGATATTTGAATACACGATTTAAGTTGCAGGGCAGTTCCTAGTGATGACAAAATACAGGATGTGGTTACGGAGCTGGGCAGCTGACGTACAGTGGAGGGGAGACTTTTGGAGCCAAGGGCAAGGAACAAGGAGGTTACTGGGTGGATGGGGTTTCTCCCGTGGTGTATGAAATCACCCAAATGATGGCAGGATGAGAGATCCCGGAGCAGGCCCCCAAATCCATAAAGAATGAGGCCAAGAAACCAGCAGGTGGTGGAGACAGTGACAGAGAGGGGTGAGATGGCAGAGCTGAGGGGAGGGGCCTCTGGGGGACCCGTGGGCGGGGGAGGGGGGAACTTACTGAGTTGGGGGTGGGGCATGGTGCCTGGAGGTCAGGACGGTCGGCAGGGCCCTCAGGGCGGCCACAGGTCCTTTGGAGGAGCCCCAGGAAGGGGCGGGTTGAGCAAGTAGAGTGTTCAGGGGTCAAGAGTTTCAGCTGTTGAAATGGAAAGGCCTAGAAGGAGGGAAGCGGTGGTCTGGAGGGGAAGCTCAGAACAGCCAGGGGATGGGGACACGGGGAGAGAACACAGGCCAGGGCAGCTGAAGCTGGGGGTGGCCACCCGCAGGACCAGTGCGGCCAGTGTGAAGCCTCCCGGGAAGGATGGACGGGCCTTGGGGGAAGGAACAGCCCCAGCCAGGACCCACGGGCTTTAAAGGAATCCTAGGCCAAGTGAGAAAGTCACGTAACTTCTCTGGGACTCAATTTCCTCAGTTGAAAAGTGGGTACAAGAATACCTAATTTGGGACATCCCTGAGGGTCCAGTGGTTAAGAATCCACCTTCCAATGCAGGGGACGCGGGGTTCAATCCCTGGTCCGGGAACTAAGATCCCACATGCCGCGGGGCAACTAACCCGCATGCTCGGGAGCCTGTGTGCCACAACTAGAGAGAAGCCCTCATGCCTTGAAGAGCCCACGTGCCGCAGCTAAGACCTGATGCAGCCAAATAAATAAATAAATATTTTTTTTAAAAAAAGAATACCTAACTTGCCAGGTCGTTGCAAACTTTATAAATAAAGTTAAAATATGGCACGTAATCGAGCGTCTGGCCCAGGTGGGTTTTCAGTACACAGTAGCTGCTCTTGTTTTTCTTATTATAATTGAGTCCCTTTGGGAAGACGGAGGCTCAGGTGAGAGAGGGTGTGGTGCGAAGGTGGAATCCTGGGCCCTGAGAAAGCTCAGGGCCCAGCCCTCCCATGCTCCCCTCCCCTCCCTCGCCCTCCCTCACCCTCAACCAGCCTCAGCGAGAAGGGTGCCCCGGGGGCTCATAGAACCCAGGCTTCCTCTTTGCCTGAAACGAGGGTTGCCCATCCCCAGACAGAAAGTCCCCCGCTGGTCGGCCAAGCCTCATATCCTGCTGCCCAGAGCCTGGGCCCCCCCAAGGCCCCCCACCCGCTCCTCCCATCACCGTTTCTGACCCCTATAGCCCCCTGCCCATCTCACCGCATCTCTCAGCTTGTGAGAGGCCAAGGCTTGGCCCGAGGACCACCCATGGGCAACAGAGGCCGGACACAAAGTCCTGGGCCAGCCGTCGCCATGGCCACCAGCTGGAGGGCCTGAGGACGCTGTGGGGCACTGACCTGGATGAGAACAGATCCATCCGGCCCCCATCCCCCCCGCCCGCAGCGCCCTGCTCCTGTGTCCCCCTGCCCTGTCTTCCCACTGACCTCTCCCCGGAGTCGCAGCCCAGCTCTGCGCGTGGCTCTGCCCGTCCCTGTCCCTTGCTGGCTCTCTTGGGTCTGCATCCCACTGTCCCCATCTCTTTCAGAAAAGGACAACCGAGATGAAGGAGAGTTTGGATTTGGAGCATCGCTCACGTCCTACAAGCGCGCGCCCATCCCCCACCCCACGTCCATCCTTTCCCTCATCTGGACTCCTGCCCGTCCCTGTGGACAAGCTGCCCTCTCCTCACTCTTCTCCCTCTCCCTCCCAGGTCGCCAAGACAGGAGTGATCCCAGCTCCCCTGCTGGCTCTGCGGGGCCTAGGCCTTGAGGACCGGGAGGATGCGGCCAATGGCGCAGCAGAGCTGGCCTTTGAAGAGCCAGAGTCTGACTTTGCATCCCATCCCAGCCGCGCACCAAAGCTGCTGAAGCCCCCCAGGCCCCGGGTTCTGCATCTGTGGAACGGTCTGTGGTGCTGGATCGTGGGCATGCACCTAGGCCCCAGCTCTGCCACGAGCACCCCGGAGGGTGACAGCTGATGCCTGCGAAGCTCGCCTCTTCTCCCCCTGCCTTGTCTGTCGGGGTCTTCAGTCTGGGACCGAGAAGAGGTCACTCGTGCGGTCCCGCTGCCCCCAGCCCGGGCCTCCACCAGCGGGCCCGGGGCCAGCCCCTCCCCACAGCCGCCTGCCGGCTTGCTCTGCTGGGGCGGACACCTGCAGGACCGGGCTGGGAATGTCTCCAGCCCCCGACAGGCCCAGTGTCAGTTTCAGACCCTTCTGGGGTGGGAGGAGGCCCAGGGAGGGGCTGCCAAAGTCAACATGCCTGTGTCCCTGGGCAGGGACTGGTTTGGCACCTGTGGGCCTGGTTCCAGCCCACAAGCCCCGGCCTTGGCCTCTCCTGGGTCACCTAGAGTTCCTGTCCCCCAGCCCTCTGCCTCCTTCGGGTAGCCGGGCCATTGCTGGGCAGGACCACTTCCCACCCCGAGCCCTGGAGAGCAGAGGCCCTAAACCTACCCCTAAGACAGAGACCCCCTGCCCCACGCCTGTGATCAGGTCATGCCAACACGGACTCTGCTCTCTCCCCGTCTGGCCAGCGCGATGCTACCAGCCCAGGTAAAAGCCCTGCTCGTTCACTAGCTCGTTCACTAGCTCGTTCACTAGAGGAGCTTTTCCCCAAAGCCCCGTCGACTCACCAACATGTGCTCCCTCAGAGTCTTTGAGTCCTTTGCTTCAGAAATGCTTGTCTGGCTGTTTCCACCAGTCCTTACCCAGTTCTACTCCAGGCCCCTGGCCCTGAAAGGCCTGTCTTAAATCTTAAACCAAACTTCCACGCTGGCCGCCGCCCCCCACCCCACTGAGGTGGTCATCTGGCTGTCTCTCCAGGTGAGCAGTGAACTCTGTGTCACCAGCAGGCCGTGTTGGTGATGTCTGGGGGGTGGGCATTGGGCACTGTCTACTTATCTTCCCCCCGAAATGAGCCACATGCTGGTCTCTGCAGTCCCAATAGGATCCCAAGCCCGGCCCCCCGCCCTACAGCTGCCACTGACGGGGAGGCCGGTGTAGGGCCAGGACCGACCCAGGTCTGGTCACACACAGACAGAGGGATGGCAGGGAGAGAACGGGCTGGATTTAACCAACAAACATGGGGGTGCAGGCACAGTGGGGCTGGGCAGAGCTGGACAGGGGAGGCCAAGCTCAGCAACAGCCTGATTTTGTTTTGCACAACCTGCAGGTGGTCCACGCCCAGGCCCCAGGGAGGCCTTGAGAGCAGGTGGTGAAGTCCGTTGAAGAATTACACCCCCAGCAGCCCCCTTCTCTTTCCTGTTTCCAGGGTCCTCCAAGCGCTCCTGACCCGGCACTCTGCACCACGGTCCCTCACTCCCTAGCCTGGTACCTGCGCGCTCAGGTGTGGGAACCTGGCCACAGGGAGCGCGCCCTCCCCCTGATGGAGGGGGCGGCTCAACACCCCAAGGCCAGCACCCACAGGGATAGAGACTGGGCCCCTGAGCCCCCTCCCACCCCACATGGGCCTGGGCGTGCCCCTGGGTCAGGCAGTGGGCACACGGATGCCCTTTGCCCGCCAGGGGCAGGCCGGGTGGGAGCCCCGCCCAGTGCTGCCCTGCCCAGCCCCCCTCCCCACCCAGGGCGCCTCCTTCCTCTCCCCCAGCGGGTCCAAGGGCTGTACAAAGAGTCCTTTGTCTGGGCTGCAAACAATTGTTCTCCCTTCTGTGGAAACATGGGCTGTGTCTCATAATCAAGCTTTCAGAGGCTGGATCAAAGGGCACTGCAGCACGGGCGGGGGTGGGGGGTGGGGGTGGGCCGGGACCGGGGCGCTGTCCTCACCCCGACAGCCTGTCACGAGCCCTTAATCCTTACCTGCCCCAACCAAGGACACCCTTTCCTCCCTGGGCCGGGCCTGCACGAGCCTTGGAGTGGCAGGGAGCCGGTGGGGGGCCCTGTGGGGGCTGGGTGGGGGGCTGGGTGGGTCCCCTCCTGGCATCCGGCGCTCAGGTTACAGCCCCTGCCAGCGCCTTGGGTGTGAACGTGCAGAGAGGCACTAGCTGGTGAGAAAGGTGGGGCCTGGCTTGGCCCAAGGCTACCCCTGCCCCCAGATCCTCAGTCGAGGGGGGCGGCCCTTGGACCACAGGGGCCTCTTCCCCTCACTTGCTTTGGCACCAGCTGACTCCCTGCCCAGAAACACAGCTGAGTCTCTTCCACCCCCCACTCTGCAGCCCTCTGCCTGGCAGCCTCCAACCCGGCTTCCTCCCGCCCCTATCTCTGTTCCTCCCCACGTTCCCCTGCATTGCCCACATGGGAACCGCCCAGCCAGCACCCGGGGGCACGTCCAGGCCGAGGCCAAGGCTGAGGACACACAAGATCCAGACCACACGTTCCACCTCTACCTCCATCAACGAAGCCCACGTGACTTTTTTAAGACCCCCCCAACAAAAACCAGTCCTAGGTCATGTGGGGATTAAAGCCAGTCCTTCCTTCCAGGTTGGAGGCTCCCTGGGCCAGGAAAATCGCATGATCAGAGGGGAAGAAGCCTGACGGACAGATGGAGGGGCTCGTGACCCTGTTCCTCCTCTCACATGCGAAGTTCTGTGAGTCTGTTCATCACCCTAGGGAGATGCACAGATGTCGCTGGTATTTCAGAATATATGACAATCACAGACCCAGCCCCGAGCGCAGGACGGGAGACTGAGGCTCAGAGAGGAGAGGTCACTCCACAAGTTCACGGGCGCAGCTGAGGCTGGACGTTAGGTCTCCAGCTCTTGGGCCACAGACCTGGGTCCCTGCTCTGTCTCTGTGACTTGTCCCCCTGCCAGCAGCTGCCACCTGGGCTCAGGACCTTTCACAAGGTCCAGGTGAATTCCAACGTCTGGGAGACCCAGTCTCTCCCCTGAGGAAGCTTACAATCCAGCAGAGATGGACTAGATAAGAGTGACAGACTGGGACGGGAGTAAACACATGGGTCCAGAGCAACGCCCCGAGGTTACATCAAAACCTCCAGAGACGGAGGATTGGTGCTGGGGAGAAGGTGGCGTGGCCTCTGAGAGTCCCCGGTCTGCTCACGTGCTGGGGAGCCTCGGTGGGAGGGTGTGGAGGGGCTGCAGGCAGGGCCCCCAGGCTCTGAGGACAGGCCCGGGCCTGGGCCGGGGGGTGTGCAGGCAGGGGCGGGAGCAGCCCCTGTGCAGGGGAGGATCTCAAAATCCCTTGGAAGGAGATAGGGCCCAGGCGAGGGCAGCCTGTGATTAGGGGCTGGGACGCAGTGCTTGGCTAAAGAGCTCCCACCTCCCGGAGAGCCAGAGCCCTGGGCACCTTCTGGACCCTTCCTTTTCCCCAAGTCCCCACATCCAATCAGCTTAGGAAGTCAAGGCTTTCCAGCCCCCTGCTAGTTAGCCGCCCTCATAAACCCTGGTCTGTGTCGAGCACCCCCGAAGCCCAGGGAAGCGGGTTCGGCTGTCACCCCTCGAGCCCCTCCCCTCCCCAGACCCCGCGGCTGGAGGCCCTTCCGGTGGCACCTGGTCTCCGGCTGATGTCACCTCCTCCAGGGTCTTTCCTGACCACAGCTGGTCACCTCTTCCAAGTGTCCACTCTTATTCCCACAGCCTCGGGGCCCTCCCTGCAGGTTGGCTGGTTTTCGGCCTCATCCTCCCCCGTTAGAACATAAGCCCCACGAGGGCGGAGGGCCAAGCCTGCCCCGTTCACCTACCTCTACCCAGAGTGGCACCTGGGCACAGCAGGGGCTCAGGAAAGGCAGGTTCAATAAGCTGCATTTTAGACCTGTGAAAACAGAGGCCCAGAGAGACCAAGTCTCGCTCAAGGTTAACAGAGGTGAGAGAAGAGCCTCCCATGCCTGCCCCTCCCGCCCCGTCTCTGCACAGCAGCCAAAGTGAGTTTTCACAGCGTAAGTCGGATTCCCTCTGATTCGACTTCCCACGGCTTCCCAGTCTGCATATAATAACCACAAACTCCTCGCCTGGGCCCACTCGGCTGCGTTCAGAGGCCTCTGCCTGCCACCACTGTCCCCTCCTCTTGCCCCCCCCCCGCCGCCCTGCTTGTTTGTCCCCCAGATGATCGCACTCGCTTCTACCCCAGGGCCTTTGCACTCGCTCTCTCCTCTCCAGAAGTTTGCCCTTCACAACTCCGTATCCTCCAGGGCTCTGCAGAAAGGCCAACCCGACCACCATATCTACAGCCACCTGGTCATCTCCCCTTGATACCCTCCACTGCATCCTCCTACCATTTCCCCCACTGCACCCACCACTCCCTGTAATCACTGGGTTATTGTCCCCGACAACCAGAGCATAAGCCCTGCGAGAGAAGAGACTTGCCTGGCGGCTTCCCCGCTGTATCTCCGGCCCAGAACTGTGCCGGCACAAAGTGGGCACCCATGAAATATGTGTTAAGTGAATGAATGTGTGAGTGAGTGCATCTGGGAAGGAGGCCCAATGGGTAGCAAAGAAACGAGGTCGGAAAGGCGATGCCAGCCGCCAGAGCTGCCCTGCGGGGCAAGAACAGAGCCCTGCAGGCCGGGATGCCAGCACCGGGACCAATGGGACCAGTGACACTGAGCTCCAGCCGTGCTGGACTCCAGGGTGGAGTGCTGGCCGTGGAAAACTGGCAAGAGGCAAACAGGCAAGACTTGTGAGCCTAACCCAGTGCATCTCACTGCTCTTATCAACTTTCTCTAAAGCCGTTATCTCTCTGGACTTCAAACAGCTGCCTCTTATCTTGGCCCAGCCCAGGCAGTTATCGGGTTCTAGAACAACAGATTTTCAGGCTGCTGGGAGCCGCTGGGGAAGCCGTGTGTCTACCCTCCCTCCCAGGCCCCCAGGGCCCCTCCCCCTCCCCAGACCACACTCCCAGGCCCCCAGGGCCCCTCCTCGAAGTCTGGGGAGAGAGCAGACAGGTGGGACCTCCCCGAAGCAGGATCTCTCAGGAAGGATCAGGGCTAAGAAATTCAGCCCAGGGGCCCCGCTGGTCTCTCTGGCCTGTTAAGGGCCAGCGACTGGCCTCCCCTTGCAGCAGAGCCTGGGCTCAGGTCCTACCCTGGGGCCCTGGGCCCCCCAAACAGGCCTCCTTTGACAGCATCCCCGTCTGCCTCGACCTTGGGTGCAGAAAGAGAAGTTTGCCAGGGAGAAGGAGGGCACGGTGCCCTGGGAAACCACCTCCCTCTGGCGCAGGACCGAGTCACCGTCAGGACTCGGCGGCCACGTGGGCAGGGGTAGGGGTCCCCGGGATGTTGCCCCCTCCTCCTCCCCGCCCCCAGCCAACACAGGCTCCCTAGAAGCTCAAGCAGAGTCCAGGAGGCCAAGGCTGACATCTGCCTCACCTCCGTTCACACCAGGTGGGGCCTTGGCCCAGGCCCAGTTTCACAGCCGGAGGCGACTCTCCCCACACCTTGGGGCAGGGGCAGGAGGTGGGAACAGCCCCACACAGCCTGAGGGACGGGTGCCACCTGCCGTCGTCCCCTGCCCCCTTCCTCCCACGGCTTCGGGATGCACGTGAGTGTGGGCGTGGGGATCCGGGAAAGCAGGCCGGACGCCCGCTTCCCTGCACCATCACACAGTGAAGCAGGGGGCTGCCAGCGAGGACAAGAAGCACACAGGGCAGCAGGACTGCGACGCCATGTGCACGCCTGTGCAGAGCAGTTTGTCTGTAAATAAAGGCCAGAGTGATCGCAGCAGAGACAGGGAAAGGGCACGAGAGGCCGGGGAGGCAGGCGAATTTCAGATCCCACAGGGCCCCCTGAGCTGGGGTACAGAGCTCGGACTCGACCCCGGGGACCAGTAAAGCTGTCGGAGGCTGGAGTGGGATCCCCAGCACCAGATCTGCAGGTTTGAAAGGGCCCCTGGCTGCAGCGAGAGGGGAGGGTGGGACGCAGACCTGCAAAAACATTTTGGGAGTGAAGGGAGAGACGGGTGCCTCCGGAGAAGCCCAAATGCCCGTGTAGTTCTCACTATGAAGATGCTGGAAGCCAAACTCCGACCAAGTGGAGGGCCCACAGGGTTTTTAAACTGTTTTTGAAAAGGGGGTCTTCATAGTCCAAAAGGCTGAGGCAGCCTCCAGCTACAGGGTAAATTGCAAACCTTGGAGACACTGCGGGTTGGGTTCCAGACCACTGCGATAAAGCAAATATCGCAATAGAGTGAGGCACACGCAGGTTTTGGTTTCCCAGGGCCTCTAAAAGTTATGTTTACACTATCCTGTGCTCTATTAAGTGTGCATTACGTCTACAAAAACAATGTACACACTTAAATAAGAATACTTTCTTGTTAAAAAAAAACGCTAGCCATCATCTGACAACGTAGGGCTGCCACAAACCTTCAATTTGTAAACTACGCAGTGTCCGTGAAGCATCGTGAGGGAAAGCACAGCGCACGAGGGATGCTGGTCCCCACCCGCCTCCCCGTCCTCAACCCCCATCCCCCGCCCCCGGGGGACCCGGTGCCCCGACACCTCGGTCAGTACTCTGTCCCGCTGCCTGGGATGTCCCCTCCCCACTCCCGGGTCTCGCTCCACCCCTGGCGCAGGGCCTGGCGCAGGCAAACGCTCGGTCAGGTGTTTGCTTTACACACGGCGGAGTCCCCCGCGCCCTCTTGCACACCCTGCCCCAGCGGGGCTCACACATCCCCGCACCCAGCACCCGGCTTGCTCTGCGATGCTCTGTTTACCCAGGAGGGAGGGCTGCCAATGGGCCTTTCTCACTGCCCCGCACACAGTAGATACTCAATGCTGGTGAGAGGTCGAGTGACACTCTGAAGCCCTCGCCGTCCCTTTGAGTGACCAGAGCGAGATGACGCTCCTCTCTGACCTCCACCCCGTGCTTCCGCGCCGGGGGTCACTCCAGGGCCCAAGCCCTGGCTGCATGGTCACCGACAGCCTGGCTGCCCCTGCAGCCAGCCTCCGTCTGTCTCCACCCAGGAAAGTGAGGGCAAAAACAGCACGAGTTCCACCCGGGAAACGGGGGCGCACGGTCAGGGCTCTCACCGCAAGAGCTTGGCAAATGCCGAGTACGTGGGAGCTGTGCTGTGCTGGCCTCACCCAGCGTTCTCGGCCCCGGACCCTAAGTCCGCCGTCCAGCACCTCGAAAGCCTTGTTCTTATGGGGATGAGGCATCCCAGCAGTCAAAGAACAAGAAGATCCGAAGTGAAGATAACATTTTTTTAAATTTATAAAACGGAGGGATGAGGAAAGCAAAAGGGAGGGGAGGGAAGGCAGGCTGGGGTGGTGACAGGGGGGAGCACCGGTGTGCTCTGGTGTGGCCGGGCCACCCATCAGGGCCACTGCTGGCCCGGGCCAGCCCGGCTCAGGACAGCTCCTCCGGCCCCGCTAGACGGTGCCCCCCCACCCCGCCCCTGGGGCCTCCTTCCTAGCTCCCCAGCAAGCCTGCCATGAACGTTCTGGAGCTGCCCTGCAGTTGGCGATGGGGCCCCTTGGAGGAAAAGGACAGACTGTCCTCAGGAACTCGGACTGACCATCTAGCAAAGTATGGGGCTGCGTAGGTCCCAGAGTTCCCTACATGCAGGTTGGGGCAGCCACAGCTGAGGCACAGAATTCAGGGACTGAATGAGGGCTTGTTAAGGTAATTGATTATCCAAATGGCGATGCACCCGAGGTTGCAAGGGGGCGGTCACACCGGGACAGCAGGGTAGACACTGGGAGGGGGTCCACCAGTGTCCTCAGAATGCTGGAAGTTTCCAAGTGCTTTACCTTGTTTGGTCCTCAAAGCAGAGAGAATTACCTCCTTTGCAAGTGGATCTCCACCACTTTATAGGTGAATAACTCGAGACAGGGAGTGTTAATGAGGGGCCAGTAGTGTGTGCGCATGGCATCTGTGTCACACACCCCCTCGGCCTGGGTCACAGTGTCACCTCCCTTCCTTTCCAAGCCCTCCCACAATGATTCCCCAGAGCCAGCGCCTTAGCCCTCCTGATTGACCACCGGGGGAAGTGTGGCTTGTGCCAGCTTGTGCCAAGGGCTCCCACTGCTCTGCTTCTGGCTGGGCAGAGAGGCGTCCAGCCCCGAACCCCATCTCATCCCCTGCTTCTTGGACCACTCCCGACCGAGTTCCCTGGAAGCAGACGCTGACACCGAGCTGGAGTATAGCGAATCGATCAGGGATTGCCCCTTCTGGATAGAAGGGAGGGGACACAGGACCAGGCCCGGGGAAGCCAGGTGCCAGCGGACAGCTCTGGAGGAGAACCGCCCGTCAGGTTGGCCCACTTTGGGCCAAGATGCCAGGTGCTTGCACCTCCACCCCTCTCAGTCCCCAGATCCGGATCCGGGCTCCCCTGGGAAGGGTGTGACCCGGGCTCTCTGCCACCAGGGCAGACCACAGAGCTGACACCCTGGGGCAGCCTGGTGACCTCACTCCCCATGTCCAGGTGGCTGGCTCTTCTGAAAGGGGCTGGGCAGTTTAACAGTCCTTCATTCAGCAAACATTGCCGAGAAGCACCGTTGCAGGCGCTGCAGGTACGCAGAGCAGAGAGTCAGGTCTGACAGATCATCAGCTCGGGGCCGTGCAGCCGTGGGTCCGCTGTACGGTGCAAGCACTGGGGCCCTGTGTAGCGTGCTCTTGACAAGTACCTTCCTAAACCGCCTCACTGAGCTGTGACTCCCATACCACGTAGTCACCCATTTAACGCATGCAATTCAATGCTTTTTAATATATTCATAGAATTATGTGACCATCCCCACGATCAAGTTTAGAACATTTTCATCACCCCAGAAAGAAAGCCCATGCAGATTAGCCGTCACTCCCCATTTTCCAACCACACAACCCAGGCCTGGGCAACCACTAATCAGTCCACCTCCTGTCTCTGTGCATTTGCCTGTTCTGGACTTTTCCTATCCGTGGAATCACACAACACGTGGTCTTCTATGACCGACTTCTTTCACTTAGCTTAATGCTTTCAAAGTTCGTCCGCGGGACTTCCCTGGCAGTTCAGTGGTTACGACTTCTCCTTCCAATGCAGCGGGTGCGGGTTTGATCCCTGCTCGGGGAACTAAGATCCCACATGCATCACGGCCAAAAAAACAAACATAAAACAGAAGCAGTACGGTAACAAATTCAATAAAGACTTTAAAAATGGTCCACATCAAAGAAATCTTAAAAAAAAAAGAAAAGAAAAGTTTCGTCCATGTTGTAGCATGGACTATTATCCATTTTAATGCCTGAATAATATTCCATTGTATGGATAGATCACATTTTGTTTATCCATTTATCGACTGGAGGATTTTTTCCTATTATGAATAATGCAGCTATGAACATTCATGCACAAGGTTTTGTGTGAACATATGTTTTCAATTCTCTTGTCTGAGAGTGGAATTGCTGGGTCACGTAATCACGCGACCTTTAGCATTTTGAGGAACTCTCTTTGAGGAGACTCTCTTCCAAACTGGCTGCACCCTTTTACAATCCCCCCCAGCATTGCATGAGGGTTCCAATGTCTCCACATCCTGGCCAATGCTTGTTGTTGTCATCTGTCTTTTTTTTTTTGTATTGTTTTATCTTTTCTTTTTTTCTTCGCTGTGCCATGAGGCCTGTGGGATTTTAATCCCCTTACCAGGGATTGAACCCAGGCCCTCAGCAGTGAAAACGCTGAGTCCTAACCACTGAACTGCCAGGGAATTCCCTGTCTTTTTTATTATAGCCATCCTGGTGGGTGTAAAGTTGTGGTTTTGATTTGCATCTCCCTACCTGCTAATGATGTCGGCATCTTTCATGTGCTAATCAACAGCCTTATTAATTTTAGCTCAGAATTAAAATAATCCAGTGTAGGGGTTTTCACACTTGCTTGAACCTTAGAACTCTTAGATGAGCGTTTACAGTAGGCAAGTCTAATACACAAAACAAAGAGACCCAGAGCTGGGGTTGGGGCGGGTGACAGGGCGAGAATGGACCCGGGCTCGAGCCGCCCTGCCCAGTGTCTCCCCAGAGCCTCCCCCTGATGGCAATGGCCCTGAAACAACTAGAACTTTGTCAAGCATAGTTTGAAAACCGCTGACTAGGGCAACATCACAAGATAACTGAGAAGACAGGGCAGTAAATAATAGGGGGTGACAGATCATCCAATGCACAGGACTGAGCGACCGTATTGTCTAAACGAAACAGAGCAACAGGATCTAAAAGCAGAACATCAGAAAATCCTGTCTTCATTCAACAAATAGTAATCAAGTGCCTTTCCTGTGCCGGATTTTCTAGGTCCTGGGGATTACAGCCCCGGGCTCGTGGGATCTACATTTCCTCGGGTGGAGGCAGACAACAGACAAAACAACAAGAACGTCGGACGGTCACTAGGGCGCAGCAGCGGCTGGGATCCCTGCCGGGGACTGGTGGCTCCTTCACAGGAGGAGGTCAGGAACCCCTGAGAAGGGGCCATTTAAACTGAGAGGGAAAGACTAGCAGGCAGAGGAAACAGTCGATGCGACGCCCCCGCTGGACCCGGTGTGACCTGCACAGGAGCCCCAGGAAAACTGGAATCGGTGGCCTCTTTGGGCCAGGCTAAAGGATTCAGATTTCAAGTGTGATCGGAAGTTGTGGGGCTATTAAACTGAAAGGGATATCGCTGGCTTCCCTTCCTTTTTTTGGAATAAACTTTCGTCCAGGAGTGGCATTTAGAATAATTTTAACTTTCTAGAAAGACCGGGAGATAATACGGAGCTCCCATGTACCCCACGTGCAGTGTCGCCCCTTGTTATTAACATCTTACGTTGGTACATTTCTCACCGTGAATGAGCCAATCCTGCTACAGGATTACTGACTCAAGTCCATACTGTAGGCAGATGCCCTTAGTTTTTACCTAATGTCCATTTTCTGTTTCTAGATCCTGTCCAGGGACCACGTGAAGTTCAGTTGTCACATTTTCTCAGGCTCCCCTTGGTTATAACATTTTCTCAGGCTTTCCTAGTTTTTGATGACCTTGACAGTTTGAGGACTGCTGGTTAGATATTTTGGAAAATGTTGGGATTCGTCTGATGTTTCTCATACTATTACAAGCGGGTTTGGAAGGCAGGGCTGGGGGTCAAGATCCATCCAATGGGACAAGCATTGATTTATTTCAGAATAGATGTGTGGATACTTGCTGTATACACTGGGTTATGCTCTAATCCTACTTTATTTATTTGTTGTTCAGGTCGTCCCAGCCTTGGCCATTGGGAGTTCTTTCAGCTGGTTCCTGTGCGCTAAGACAGCAGCAGGAAAGCCCAGAAGCAGCCCAACTTACAAGAACACAACGTGGTAAATGCATCTTCCAGCCCCATCAAGCCTCCAGCCAACATCTAGACTGAAACCTTATGAGAGACCTCAACCCTGAGCCTACTTATCCAAGCCCCACCAGGATTCCACAACCCCTAGAAACTGTGAGACAATAAAGTTTATTGTCCTTTTATTTATTTATTTATTTATTTATTTATTTATTTTAAATTTATTTTTGGCTGCATTGGGTCTTGGTTGCTGTGCGCAGGATTTCTCTACTTGTGGCAAGTACTCTTCATTGCAGTGCGCGGACTTCTCGTTGCAGAGCACGGCTCTAGGAGTGCGGGCTCCAGTAGTTGTAGCTCACAGGCTCAATAGTTGTGGCTTGCAGGCTCTAGAGCACAGGCTCAGTAGTTGAGGTGCACTGGCTTAGTTGCTCCGCAGCATGTGGGATCTTCGCAGATCAGGGCTCGAACCCGTGTCCCCTGCATTGGCAGGCGGATTCTTAACCGCTGCACCACCAGGGAAGCCCCTATTGCTCTTTTAAATTTCTAAGTTTTGGAGTAGTTTGTTATGTAGCAATAGAAAATTTTCTTGGAAATTATACACATGAAAGCAGAAATAATAAACTCAATAGACAGAAAATAAAGTTCAGAGAATCTTCCAGAAAGTAGAGCTAAAAGGCAATGAGATAGAATATACAAGAGAAAAAATAAGAAAATTAGAGAATTAGTCCTGGCGAGTTAAACTTCTAAAAAACAGGGGTTCTTGGAAGAGAGAAGAGAGGAAATAGGAGTAAGAAAATCATCACTGAAACAGTCCAAGAAAACTTCCCAAAACTGAATTGAAATATCCTTCAGTTTCCAAGTTCAAAGGGCACAGCAAGTGCCCAGGACAGTGTTTGAAAATAGAAATACACAAAGGCACGGCATAGCTAACTTTCAGAAGGCCAGGTATAAGGAGACCCTGCCAGCTTCTCTAACGTACAGAGAAAGGGGTCACATTCAAATGACCAGGAACCAAAACGGGTTCAGACCCTCACTGGTGGGGCAGGTCTCTGAGAAAGAATATGTGGAGGGTAACTGTTTTTTAGATTATTAAAAACTGAAAATGTATATCCCACTCTCACACTTGGTGAATTGTTGGGCTAGGTATAGAATTCTATGCAGGAGATTTTTTTTCCTTCAAGAGACTTTTATATTTACAAAACAGAAACAGACTCACAGACATAGAAAACAAACTTATAGTTACCAAAGCGGGGGTGCGGAGGGGGGCACAAAGGAGGAGTATGGAATTAACAGATACAAACCACGATACATAGAATAGATAAGCCACAAGGACCTACTGTGTAGCACAGGGAACTATAGTCAGTATCTTATAATAACCTGTAATGGAAAAGAATATGAAAAGAATACATATATATATATAACTGAATCACTCTGCTGTACACCTGAAACTAACACAATGTTGTAAATCAGCTCTATGTCAACAACTAAATACAAGCACTGTGGCTGCTCTGAAGAATGTTCGTGGGGGGAGGGGAGACAGGAGCAGGGCTGAGTTAGTAGTGCAGGTGGGGGATGAGCGTGGCCAAGGCTGGGGTGTGAGGGGCGAAGACAGAGAGAACTGGGTACATTTGGAATAGTTCTGAAGCCTGATAAAAGTTTCTAGTGGATTAATATGAGGTGTGAGGGGTACAGAAGAATCAAGGATAATTCCTTGAATTTGGGCCGCAGCAAGCGGGTGGACTTGCTGGCTCCTGAGGCGGGGAGATGCCTGTCCACCCCCACTCTGTCCCTGAGGGCAGAAGGCTGAGACCAGGTGAGCAGCGCTCCCAGGGCTGTGCTTAGCCAGAGGGTTTGTGGGGGACAGGGAGTCACAGGAGGGTAGAGGTGACCAGAGCAAATAAGGATAAGTGGTAGGGGTGGGCTCGGCCACAGCAGGCCCAGTCCCGGTGGAGCCGGCAGGGAGATGGCTGCTCCCGAGACTGTCGCTCCTGACGGAGCCTCTGAAGCTCACCCTGCGCTCCCTTCTCAGGAAATGGCCCGTCCTCTGGATGCAATTCTTCTACTAAGGCAACATCTGCCTTCTAGCGACCTCCTCCCTGGTCCCTGACGTGTCCCCTGCTCAACCGCAGTGCAGAGAACCCGCTTCCAGGCTTCCTCGCCCCACTTCAAGCATCAGAAGTTTTCCCTGATGAGCCAAGGCAAGGACAGCTCCACAGGCCACGGTGAGAAGGGCCAGTTCTGCAGTGGGTCCCAAAGACTGGGGTTCACAGCACTCTGGCCACCACAGAGCCCTTCAGCTAATCCACCACCGGAAAGCCTTGTAGACTTTTCTTCTCTGTTCTTGGGCCCCTTTCGCCAGCAGGACCTAACAGTTCTCCTCTTGGAACTCCCCTAGCTCTACTCATTCATTCGTTTTCTTTTTTTTTTTGGCCACGCCTCATGGCTTGCGAGATCTAGATCCCCCAACCCAGGATTGAACCCAGGCCAAGACAGTGAAAGCTCGGAATCCTAACCACTAGGCAACTAGGGAACTCCCTGCTTGTTCATTTTAATGTTAATGTTTATTGAGCAACGGCTATGCTCCAGACCCTGAGATTTAATGGTGAACAAGAGACACAAAACACTTCTGATGGCACTTATCTCACACTGTGTCATATTATAATCAATCGTGCTTTTATTTATTCATTCAACAAACTTTTACTGAGCACTTACTGAGTGCCAGGCCGTGTACTAATTGCTGCGTACACAATCTCTGACTGCTTTTGGAGGAGGAGACAGGACATCAACCCACAATGCTGTCAGTGTGGTAAGGGCTCTGATAAATGCATGGATGGGTGGATGGGTGGATGGGTGGGTGGATGGGTGGGTAGATGGGTGGTGGATGGGTAGGTGGGTGGGTGGATGGATGGATGGGTGGATGGATGGGTGGGCGGGTGGATGTATGGGTGGGTGTATGAGTGGTTAGGTGGGTGGATGGATGGATGGATGGGTGGTGGATGGGTGGGTGGGTGGATGGATGGATGGGTGGTGGATGGGTGGGTGGGTGGATGGATGGATGGATGGGTGGTGGATGGGTGGGTGGGTGGATGGATGGATGGATGGGTGGTGGGTGGGTGTGTGGGTGTGTGGATGGGTGGATGGGTGGTGGATGGGTGGGTGGGTGGGGGGTGGATCAGGAGGAAGAGTAGAGAGAGAGCAGTTGAGAGGAGCTATAGGGACCGGCTGTGAAGGAATCAATCACCCGCAGCTTAATTTCACTGGACTCTAAGCTCCCTAGCACAGAATCCGTGCCTGATCCAGCTTTGTCTTACACATATGTAAGTGCCGCCCAGGATTTTACTGAGTGACTACAAACTTGTCCCTGGTTGTGTTCAGATGCCACAGGTTCTGTGTTCAGCCTGCCCTCCACTCCCCAAGCTGAGGCAGACCAGACACTGGGGTCTGACTTCCCTGTGTCGGAGCCTGCAACCTTCAGAATGGGGGGCTCCTCCCAAAGCCCCCAGTCCCGACCATCAGCCCCTCTGCACATTAACCTCTTGTGGGTGTAGCAGAGCCTATCTCTCCAGATGAAGGGCTGCAGGGAGGGAAACCAGAAAAGGCAGTTTTACCAGCTCCCCACCCACCTGCACTGCCCCAGTGTATGTTTCCAGGGAGAATCACAGGGTCCCCAGGCCACCCACACTCATCTTGTTCATCTGTCCTCCTGTCTCCCGGGATAACCCTGACTGGACCAGAGGGGGGCCACACTGACTGGACCAGAGGGGGGCCACCCGGTCAGCGCAGTGTGACCAGCCCCACCCTCCACGGTTGCAGTGGCCCTGGGTGCTGCGCCAGGTGATAGCCCAGCTGAGCCCCGCTGGGTGCGTGACTGGAGTTTGTTTGCAGAGCAGCACCCAGCTGAGCGCCAGCAGAGCGGCTGTCCTGCCCCCAACTCTGGCCCCAGGCCACACAGCCACGCCGCCCACACACAGGGTGCTCAGGTTACACCAGTGCCCATGGTCACCGGGCAGCCAAGGACAGGGAGGGAGAGCCACGCCCCACCCCCCAGGTAGCCCAGGAGGCTGGGGAGCGAGGAAGGCCCTATCCCAGGTCACCAGGAGAGTCAGGCTGCAGCCCTGGTTGTTATGGATACAGAAGCCTGGGCAGCCTCACTTTCCCTTTCCCAGGACTCGCTGTCTGAGGCCTCATCCAGCCACTCAGGGCTTGTCCTCACTTGCTGGGCGCACCTGAGCCTGGCCTCAGTGCCAGCCCCAGCCCTTCTGATCTGGACCCCCTGGGCTGGGAAAGCGTTGCAGGTAACAGCACAGCAGCAGTGACCACGGTCGCTGGGCTGCGCGCCCCCCCCACCCCCATGTTACCTCTCAGCCAACAGCTGACAGTTTCCTGGGCCTCACATCACATCAGCAAACCTTGTTCAGCTCTGCCACCAAAACAGTCCTGATCTGCTCCTTTGTCACGTCTCCACGGCTCTACCCTGGTCCACAGCACCGTCCCCTCCACCCTGGACCATTGCCACGGTCCCATCTGTGTCCCCTAGACCCTCACTCCCACCTGTGCTCTCCACGTGGCCACCAGAGTGAGCTTTGCAAGCATACATGGAATGGGTTATCCCGCAGTTTAAAGAGATGGCTTCCCGTCTGCCTTAGGACCCCCCAGCTCCTCACTCGGCCTGCAGGACCCTGTGCCCCCAGGCACCCAGCAGCTTTAGTGCACAGCTTCTCTGCTTCTCAAAACCCCCACTGTGCTCCGGCCTTGAGGCCCACCTCCCCCTCTTGGGGCTCACAGCTCCCCAGACAGGTCTTGGCTCAAATCTCGCCCCTGCAGAGATGCCTCTACCCAACACGTCCCAGTCTGCCCTGCCATCTTGTCTGCAGGGCACTGAAATGATCCAGTGTCTCTCTTCGCCTGTTTATTACACAACTCTTTCTGCCTTGACTACAAGGCACCATGTGTTCACGTGTGCCTTTCCAACATGTCACACAACATACGCTCAGTAGAAACACTTTTGAGACACGAGTGATGCTGACAATTTAGGTACCTTCCCCACGCTTATGCCAAAGTCAAGGCCTGCTGGGCTTTGTAAAATATTTGTAACAATAACAGATGGTTGCAATACTACTCAATACTGCAATAAATAATAAAATAGGAATATAATAGAATAGGAAATAATAAAAAGGAATGAAGGGACTTCCCTGGTGGCACAGTGGTTGAGAGTCCGCCTGCCGATGCAGGGGACACAGGTTCGTGCCCCGGTCCGGGAAGATCCCACATGCCGCGGAGCGGCTGGGCCCGTGAGCCATGGCCACTGAGCCTGCTCATCCGGAGCCTGTGCTCCGCAATGGAAGAGGCCACAACAGTGAGAGGCCCGCGTACCACAATAAAAAAAAAAAGGAATGAAGTATATACAAGGAGTTGGATAAACCTTGAAAACATTATGCTAAATGAAAGAAGCCAGTCACAAAGGCCACATTGAAGGAAATGTCCAGAATAGGCAAATTCACACAAACAGAGGGCAGGGCAGCAGTCACCAGGGAAGGGGGGGGCAGTGGGGAGTGACAGCTGGTGGCACCAGATTTCTTTTTGGACAAAATGTCCTGAAACTAGATGGTGGTGATGGTTGCACAACTGTGTGAAAATACTAAAAGACACTACCTTGGGACTTCCCTGGTGGTGCAGTGGTTAAGAATCTGCCTGCCATTGCAGGGGACACTGGTTTGAGCCCTGGTCTGGGAAGATCCCACATGCCGTGGAGCAACTAATCCCGTGCGCCACAACTACAGAGCCTGCGCTCTAGAGCCCAAGAGCCACAACGACTGAGCCCACGTGCCACAACTCCTGAAGCCCGCGCGCCTAGAGCCCGTGCTCCGCAACAAGAGAAGCCACGACAATGAGAAGCCTGCGCACCACAACAAGAGAAAGCCCACACGCAGCAACAAAGACCAAATGCAGCCAAAAAACAAACAAACAAAAAACATGACCTTGTCTAGTTCAAAAGGGTGAATTTTATGGTCTGTGAATTAAATCTCAATAGAACTGTTATTTTTACAAAGTAGTATATGGTTACTGTATGTGTCAAACTGTGCCGAGAGAGGAAAAAGAAGTGAAAAATCATCTTAAATCTCACCCCTGGAGGTAACGGCCGTTGACCCACTGGTGAGGTCGGTCCAGACATTACTTGGCGCCCACATGGGGGTGTCTGGTCCCTCACAGCCTTTTCTGAGACTGTTACTTTGTCCCTCAGGACCCTGGCTCACGTCAGGGAAGTCTGACCGCAAGCTTCCTCTGCTGGGGGGTCGGCTCAGGACTGTGACGAGAGGAGGGGACGCCCTGTGGTTTGTGGAGGGGCCCTCCCGCCCCTGCACCACAGGGCGGTTCCAACACAGCAAAGAACCAGTGGAGACCCTGCAGAAACGGCACCAAGTTACAGACGCTCTGCTGGAACCTGCTTGCTTCTGTCTTTTCCTCCCAGCCCTGCACCCCAGACACCTCACCTCATGTTACCTCATGTAACACCTCATGTTACCACGGGGAGCTCCACCCAGCTCGGGTACCACCTGCATGACCGTCCAATGTGTGGGTGCCGCGTGATTCACCCGACAGTCCCCCTGAGAGGCCACCTCTTCCAGGAAGACTTGGGGGTCCCCCGCACCAACCCACCAAGCTCCAGGGGGAGAACCGGGTGACCTGGGACCTCCCGATGGGGGGGCCTGTGCACCGCTGCCTTTGCTTCCTCGCCAGACTGCAGGGCCCCAGCGGAGAGCACACGCCAGCAGGTAAATCCTTATTAAATGAGCAAAGGAAGGATGAATTAATAAATACACCGAGGAGTGAAATTAAAGAGTTCATCGGAGCCTGGGACAGCTCTCAGGGGGTCTCTGAGGTTGTGAAAAACCACCTTCCCTCGACCCTTGGGTAATTTTCGAATTTATAAAGCATTTTCCTGCACATACTTTTTTTTTTTTTTTTAAACATCTCTTGAATGTCAGCAGACAAGAAGGCATTATCTGCCCCATTTCTGCGTTGACCGAGCTGAGGTTCAGAGAAGTCGCAGGTCTGACCTGCCGTCCCCAGGTCCCCAAGGGTGAGCCCCCGCCTGCCCCCCACCACTGGGCTCACTCCAGAGCTGAAGAGTGAAGGTGGGTCTTCCCAGCCAGGGGGCCGCAGGCAGCTAAGTCCAGCAGGTGTGTGTCCTAACACCAGCCTGATTATCTGGGCTCCACCCATCACGCCCCAGAAACTGAAGAGTGCGTAATTTAAAATCCGGGTGTTCCAGTGTTTTACCATCGCCACCCCCGCTGCCCGGGGGACTCCAAGTCCCCCTCCCAAGGTGCAGGGCTGAGCCGGGAGCCTCCCCCTCCCCCATCAAGAGGTCATTCCTGAGGACGCAACTCCGAGGAAGGTCACCCAGGGTCACCTTCTTCGTGCAGCCTGGGATGTGGTGCAGAGACCAGCGCTGACCCGTGTCTAGAAATGTTTACGGCAGTTTGACAAATAACTTTTTATCTGTTGATAGAACGAGAGCAGCAACAGAAAGGGCTTGTAATTGGTAGGTCTCTTTTCTTCCTCCTCATTTTTCCAGTCATTCATTTTTATTACGTTTTGCAAGAGCATGAGATTTGAAAATCAAATCAAAACGTAACAAAGCAAAAGCAAACTGGTCCCTCAGCACAACTAGCTGGAGAGGCTGGGGGTGACAATTCAGCCTGAGGGGACTGACCACGAGACCTCCAGCTCCGTCAGCCGACGGTCGGACTTGCTCACGGGATGGTGGCAGAGCTACATAAGATCTCGGGGGCAGCGGCTCCCCAGTCCCCACCCCTGCCTCCGGTCCCTTCTGCCGTTTCTAGGACCATCGACTCTGACCACCAGAGAACCCAGGGGCGGACAGAGAAGGAGCCACAGCGGCTGGGCACCTGGGGGCGTGGGCAGAGTCAGGGGGCAGCAGGGGGGCTGGAGAGCCCTGGTGGAGGGGCGTGCGGAGGGGCCCGCCTCCCAGGGAGCCCGTTCAGGAAGACTGTGCATCTCATTTAGACCCTGAGCTGCCGGGGCAAGGTGGGGAGTGGCAGCCCGAGGTCCCACGTCCAGCAGCTGGTCCTTTGTAGGGAGCTTCCTGGGGTCCCTGTGGGAATCCTGCCATGTGCTTGGTGGCTGCCAGGCCACTGAGGCACCAAGGAGGGGGGGGCGTGGACGGAGGGGTGGGAGGGAGAGCCGTCGAACCTGTGGAGCAGCCGCTGCAGCTGTGGCCCGAGCACAGGCGAGACGGGGGCTGGAGTCGGGGGCCGCAGGGCAGCGACAAGGCTGCTTTCCCAGGTCCGGGCACTTGTTCCACTGGCCTTTGGCCCTGTGGGCCCCCGGGAAGTGGCCGTGGGCCGTGGGCGTGGAGGACACAGACGGGGAACAGAGAGCAGAAACGAGGTCTCGGAGAGACGATGGGAACAGCGGACCGGAGACCGGGGGACACGAGCCGGACCCTCCCAGGCGGCGGGGACCCCTTCGCCGGGGCCGCTGAGGAGACCCCAGAGCCTCGTCCCCACGCCCAATGAAGGAAGCCCGAGAGGGGCGCTCCAGGGCCCTGCTGAGGAAGCCCCGCCCCCAGCACGCAAAGGCTCCTGGCAAAGGCGCGGGGAGCGTGAAATCAGGGTGCTGCGCCCCGGGGCGCCGGGGTGGGGAGGGGCCGCGGGGCTCGGTGCACAGCGCCAGCTGCTGGGCCGCCCAGGGGTCCCCAGTGGTGGGCGCGGCGGGACCCCTGCCCTGAGCCCCGCGATCCTGCAGCCTCTGTGCGCTGACCGCCCCTTCTGAGAAGCTGAGCCGGGAGGAGGGGGTGGGAGCAGAATCGGACAGGAAAGGGAAGGGGGTCCTGCTGGTCATCCCGACTCTTGTGGGGCGGAGTGTTGAGGGGAAGGGGGTGCTGGCGGCCAGCCCCCAGGGGACGGATGCCGTGGGCCGTGGCGTCCCCAGCGGACACCGCCGGGATCCCACCGGCCGCAGTCAGTCCATGCTTGGCGACTGTCTGCTCATCGTGGTCCCGGGAGACAGCGCGGAAGGGCATCTGCCGTGAACGGGGCAGTCGGTCCCTTGGAGGAGGAAACTTCTCTTCCGACTGAGTCACAGCTCCCGAGGCCCTGACCCTCCCTCCCCTGCAGCCAGAGATAGCCCCGGGCTGGACACCCCGAGTCTCCTTCCTGGGAGGACGGTCTCCCCCCGGTTCTCCACCGGACGGGCCTCCCCACGCCCACGCTCTCCCCTCGCTGCTTCTCCAGGTGTGACCTGTTGCTCGCCTCGCCCAGGGCACCCGGCTCTGCGGGGCCTCGCGTGGGGGGGGCCGGTGGCTCTCGCGTGGTTTCTACGCCCCACCCGACTCTGCCTCTCCCGGACCTCGGTTCCTCCGGGAAACGCCCACTGAGGGTGAAGAGTCTCTGGGGATTTGGACGTGACTCCGCGGCCCAGGCAGACCCCCTCGTCCTCTTGGACTCAGCTGAGAATCCCCGGCCCAGGGCGGTGGGAGCTGTACCGTGGTGGCCTGAAAAGGAGCCGAGCACGCTCCCCAAGGGCCTGAATCACCGCCAGTCCTGCGGCCCTCGCCCCACCCCCAAGGTCTCTGCCCAACCTGTCCTACAGGTGTGCCTGGCTCTGGGCCAGCAGGCCAGGGCCCAGCCACTTACGGGAAGGAAGGACGTAAACAGGGGACAAGGGGCAGGTGGAGGACAAAGGCGACCTGGGTCTTTGTCCCTCACTTGGCCCTAGGGCTGCCCACATCGCCCCCCGGGGGGCTGGCACCCGGGGACCTGGGGACCCTCCCCCCACTGAGGGGCACCACACCGAGCCTCGGGCTGTCCCCGTGGCTCCCATGGATCTACCTTCCCCTCCCCTGGGGCTGCCCCCGGCCCACCTGTGCCCCTCACGACCAGGGTCCCGGCCTCAGGCAAGGCCATCCAGCTCAGCCTGTGGCCAGGACACAGCTGGAGAGACAGCTGCTGAGTCACTGGCCAGACCTGGCTGTGGGGCTACTCAGGGGAGAGGAGGGGCTGTAGGTTTCGTGTCCCCACTTCCAGGAGCCGGGAGGGGGTAGACGGCGGGAGACCGAGGGCGTCTAAAAGGGCCTCAGCAACGTTGGCCAGGACCCAGGTAGGATGAGAAATAGTACCACCTTTACTGCCTGGCGGGGCTACTGCAAGTAACATGCTTGTGAGTGCTTGGGCCACAGGAAATAAAGCATTGCTGCAGTCGGTGAAGATGCAGCGACCCTTCTAGGTCCTGCCTGCCCCCCTCCTCCATCCCAGCCGGAGGACAGACCCTGGACCAGAGGAATGCGTCCACACGCTGTGCATCTGACACTGCGTGGGGGTGGGGGTGGGGTGGGCGTGCCAGGGCGGCCTCTGCAGAGAGGTCATCTAGTAAAGACAAGGCAGGGAGGGAGCCGCCTGGGGGCATCTCGAGGGGGGTCTGCGGGCAGAGCAAACAGGACACACAAGGCCTCGAGCCAGGAGATAGCTAGGAGGCCAGCGAGTGAGTCAGCACCCGGGGCCTCATGGGGGCCCGCCAGAGAGGAGCCTTGGAGGGTCTGAGCAGAGGAGAGTCAAGAGCTGACGTAGGAGTTCCCTGGACCACTCAGGCTGCTGGTTAGGGATACATGTGTATACTTACATGTGATGACATATTCTTATCTATAGTACATAATTATTATGTTATTAGTTTTAAATTTTTTCAAATTGTGGTACAATATACATAGTATAAAATTCACCATTTTCACCATTTTTAGTGCACCGTCCAGTGGCATGAAGTGCCACAGTGATCTCCAGGATGGTTCCTCCTGAGCTGAAGCTCTGCCCCCATTAAACACCAACTCCCAACCCCGCCCAGCCCCTGGCATCCCCATTCTACTTTCTGTCTCTGTTAATTGGACCTCACGTGAAAGGAATTTAGAGCGTTTGTCCTTCTGTGTCTGCTCACTTCCCTGAGTTGGTTTCTTATTCTTCCGCTCCAAGGGGATAACAATACTGCCATGACCACCTCGGGGTCATCCTGTGAAGACCCGAGCAGGTGATGGATGTGCAGACGCTCTGTAAACAGCAAAACCCAACCCGAGGGTCAGGACGGCTGTCGTCATCCTCCCGCATCAGGTCTGCCCAGCTGGAGGTGGGGTCGTGTGCTCACTTGTATCGGAGGGAGTCCTGAGCTTCCTTCCAGACACTGAAGGGACAGCAGGGGGGTCACCACGTGCTGGGTGACTGCTGTCCCTGGGTCAGCTGGTTGGAATAGTCCCTCGGCTCCCCGCTGCCCTTGGCTGGGGTGGGGGCCTGGTGTGTGGACCCTGGGAGACCTCGGAGCCACCTGCTGCTGCTCACTGCACACCCGCCATGGTGTGGTGCAACAGGGCTGCCTCTGCTCACCCCGAGTCTGCTGTTCACTCTGGGGCCAACCCAGGTAGATCCCTGTGAGCAACTGCATGCAGCAGCCTTTACCCTTCACTGCTGCCAAACACAATGTCACAATGGGGCATTCCCGAGGAATTTGGGGAACACAGAGGAGGACCTAACCCAGTCTGGGCAGTGGAGGAGGCAGTCAGGGAAGGCTCCCTGGAGGAGGTGACCAAATACCGTTTCACCCTCTGCTCAATAATAACAGCAGGGAGGACAGGAATAAAGACGCAGACGTAGAGCAGATGTAGAGAATGGACTTGAGGACATGGGGAAGGGGAAGGGGAAGCTGGGACGAAGTGAGAGAGTGGCATGGACATATATACACTACCAAACGTAAAATAGATAGCTAGTGGGAAGCCCGTGCTCTGCAACAAGAGAAGCCACCGCAATGAGAAGCCCGTGCACCACAAAGAAGAGTAGCCCCCACTCGCCACAACTAGAGAGAGCCCGCGTGAAGCAACGAAGACACAATGCAGCCAAGAATAAATAAATTAATTAATTAAATAATAATAATAATAACAGCAGAAGAGGCTTAAGTGGAGCTGCTGTGTGCTGTGCTGTGTGCCTTACATGCCCGACATCAATTAATCCTCTCACTAGTCCCATGAGGTAGGAACCCTTAGCATCTCCACTTTACAGCGAAGGAAACTAAGGCTCAGAGAGGTTCAGCCACTCACTCGAGGTTATACAGCTCATAAACGGAAGCATCAGAATGGAATGTGAGGCTTCCAACGTCTGTCCCCTTGTACCCCAGGCTGCCTCTTGAAGGGCAGGGTACCCTGAGGTGTGGGCAAGCGTGCTGCCAGGATGGCTCACAGCTGTTCACAAGAGGGACCGAGGTGGTACACAGACAAACATTTGGTACACAGACAAACATTTCTAAACGTTTCTAAACATTAACCCCTAGGAAAATGGTACATAGCACAGCAAACCCTTGATGACACAGAGATGTAAGGTTTCCTTTTGAATTAAATTTAAGTAAAAGGGGAGTCTTTTTGTAAGGTATCAATACACGTCTAATTAAATTCTTCCAAGTGTCACATAAAAATATTATGTTTGGGCTTCCCTGGTGGCGCAGTGGTTGAGAGTCCGCCTGCCGATGCAGGGGATGCGGGTTCGTGCCCCGGTCCGGGAAGATCCCACATGCCACAGAGCGGCTGTGCCCGTGAGCCATGGCCGCTGGGCCTGCGTGTCCGGAGCCTGTGCTCCGCAACGGGAGAGGCCACAGCAGTGAGAGGCCTGCGTAACGAAAAAAAAAAATAAAAATTATGTTTGGGGCTTCCCTGGTGGTGCAGTGGTTGAGAATCTGCCTGCCGATGCAGGGGACACGGGTTCGAGCCCTGGTCTGGGAAGATCCCGCATGCCACGGAGCAACTGGGCCCGTGAGCCACAACTACTGAGCCTGCGCGTCTGGAGCCTGTGCTCCGCAACAAGAGAGGCCGCGACAGTGAGAGGCCCGCGCACCGCGATGAAGAGTGGCCCCCGCTTGCCGCAACTGGAGAAAGCCCACGCACAGCAACGAAGACCCAACACAGCCAAAAATAAATAAATAAATTAATTAATTAAAAAAATATTATGTTTATCAGCTGGGTTTTTTTTTTCAATTCTGGTTAAAATATATCAATACATAAAATGAAATCAACATTTTGAAGAGTACGGTTCAGTGGCATCAAGTCCATTCACATTGTTGTACAACCACCACCACCAACTTCTCCAGAACATTTTCATCTTCCCAGACTGAAACCCTGTCCCCATCAAACACTCACTCCTTTCCCCTTCCCCTCCCCGGGTCCCCACCCTTCTACTTTCTGTCTCTATGAGCTTGACTCCTCTAGGGACCTCACATGAGTGGAATCCTTCCGTATTTGTCATTTTGTGTCTGGCGTATTACACTTATCTCAAGGGGAGCCTATTTACAGGGGAAAACATTAGAAGAAATCACAGTTGATGAGGTTTGCTGATGTGGCGATGGCTCGGGGGTGACTAAAGGCAGGAAATCGTCAGATGGAGACAGCCGAGGACTAGCTCACCCCGCCTGCTAAGGACAAGCCCGGAGCTGGACCTGCTTTGCCGAGAAACGCAGGAAACGTGCTGGAACAGGAGGAAGAGGATGCAGGGGAGCAGGAGGAGGGCGCCACGCAGGGAATCAACCAGAAGGTGCCTGGCTGCCCAGGGAGACCTTGTGCTCCCAGCGTGTGGGGTGGGGCTGGCCGTCCACTCTGTGAGCAGCTGCCTGAGGGCTCATCTACATGCTACCCCCCACCAAGGCCCCAATTTCTCCCACCTGTCTCAAGGGGTGGCACCCAAGCCTGGGCTCCAAAGGGCTTGGACTCAGACACGGCTAAGAAGCAAGCAGAAACCAGTGGTTGATGCTCCATATCGCAAGGATCTGAGTCAGTGAAGGAGATAAGCCCAGGGCAGGATTCGAGCAGACAGAAGACTGAGGCTGGGACATGCCTGGGGGCTGAGCTTCTGGGGTTGGAACATTGCAGGCATCTCCAGAAGGAGAGGGAGCATCCTCCCCGGCGGTGGGAGGTGCAGGCAGAGTCCAGAACCATGGCCAGAGTAGGCCAGCTCCTGACACCACGACCCAACGGGCCAGAAATGTCGACATGTGAGATTTCATATATATTCTATGTAAAGATATATAGCATAAGTATATATATAATATATATAATGACAGTATATATGTCATGTGTATATAATGCATGTGTATACACATATAGTTTATTAAATTTATATATATATTTTTGGGGGGGTTAAAAATAAATTTATTTATTTTATTTATTTTTGGCTGTGTTGGGTCTTCGTTGCTGCGCATGGGCTTTCTCTAGTTGCGGCAAGAGGGGGTTACTCTTCGTTGTGGTGCGCGGGCTTCTCATTGCGGTGGCTTCTCTTGTTGCGGAGCACGGGCTCTAGGCGCACGGGCTTCAGTACTTGTGGCTCGTGGGCTCTCTAGAGCGCAGGCTCAGTAGTTGTGGCGCACGGGCTTAGTTGCTCCGTGGCATGTGGGAACTTCCCAGACCAGGGTTCAAACCTGTGTCCCCTGCATTGGCAAGCAGATTCTTAACCACTGTGCCGCCAGGGAAGCCCTGTATATATGTTTTTTAAGTCCAGAACCTTGTGATATTTCTAGTGAAAAATATTAGCTTTCTAACACATAATTTGCATTTGCATTGCTAGAGGACCCTTTACCAATTTCTACGGTCAGTACATCTATTTCTGAAGACAGAATATTTACACAAGAGCCACAAGTGTCTTAAAAAGTGGTTCCGTTTTAAAATTCACAACAATCACAAGCAATCTTCTTTTGAAAAAGGACACAATTCTAATGTGAATGAACTCATCATGGAAAACAAAAGAGCTCCAGCCGAATTCTTTTCTCTGCAACATTGCCCGGGGTGGGGGGAACATCATCTCTTAATGAGAAGAATTCTATTTCTTCCCCCAGCTGAGAACTTTCTGCTTCAAGTTGCTAATACCGTTTCAATATTTTACTTCAATTCCTGGGTCTGCTCTGGGGTGCGAAGTCTTTTCTGTGTCATGTAAAACCTAAAGGGGACAGAGAGGGCTGAGATCTTAAGTGGTAAAAAGTATTTTTAAAATATTTATCCTCCATCTTGTTTCAGATGCAAACATACTTTTTGAACAAGGTTAGATGAATAAACGTCCATGTAAGTTCGTGTGAAACGTAGAACGTGCTTTGCTGTCAGGAAGTTGCCTCAGCAGCTGTACAGTCATATACAAACATATTTGTACAAGACTCATGAGCGGAGCTGCAGAGAATGAAGCAGGGGCCACCCCAAACCCCGGCTCTGGCCCGGCGGCCCCCTCTGTCCCCCACCGTATGGACGTGCCTCCCAGCCGTGCGCTCTGGCCATGGGGCCCTGGCTTGGGCTGGTGAATGATCTCGCTGCTCTCCGGGCAAGGTCATCAGCTCCCTGGGAGGGCGAGGCCCTGCGGGGAAACCAGCCGGGCCTGCACCGCAGGGCTGACGTCACCCACCCTGCAGGGTCTGCTGCCTGCCAGGCCAGTGGGCTCAAGCGAAGGGCACATTCCTGGCTGAAGTCCCCTCCCTCGCCGGCTGGTGGAAAGCCCTGGCCAGCCCTGGGGCCCCGGTACAGCAGGAAGGGCGGAGGCCTGGTCGGAGGGGCACTGGCGGGGACGGGCTGCGTGGCCGGAGAACTGACCGCTGATGGAGAGAACACAGGAAATGCTGTGCAGAAAGCCTTAAACTGGGAGTCTGCCAACCTCAGTCCTGGCTCTGCCGTACACACCCCTGGGCCTGTGCGGTGGCCCCAGCCCCCTTCCCCAAATGAGGACAGACCATCAGTTCCTTGGTCCCTTCTCTCTGGCTCTAAGCCCCTACCATGCGCCAGCTGCTCTCCGTGGAGGACCCTATTTAATCTGCAGAACAAGCCCAGACGGTGGGCAGGGGTGTGAGCCACATCTGAGAGGCAAGGAAAGGGGGGCAGGGAGCCAGGAGTACCCAGCCCGGGCCCCCCACCCCGGAGGGCTGGCTCCAGCACAGGACCAAGATGCCATTCTGCCTGGTGCCCACATCCCTCCCTACGTCTCCCCACCCCCCCAACCCCCAGCATCCCATACCTTCCCTCCCTCTGCCTTTTTGTATCCGTTCCTTGCAAACCCCAGGCCCTGTTGGTTCTCAGGGAGGAAGGCCTGTGATGAGCTGATTCACACACGCATCTCATCCAGCCCAAGAGTACAAAGAAGAAAATCCGTCAGGAGCAGAGAGGCCAACCTTTTACCCACTGGTTAGAGCTAAAGGTCTTCAGCCATGCCAGAGGTCACCAGTCAGGGGGGTCAAAGGTGATAACTAATGGCCATTAATTTCTTTAAGAAGTGTGAGGTGAGACATTCATTTGTTTGATAAATTGTGGATTGCAGGTGTGCCGTGCGACGGGCATTGGGCGCAAAACTGGCAAAGTGCTGCTCCCTCACGGAGCTTACGCGTTCGCTCGTGGGGAGATAGACAGTTACCAACAAGGCACCAAACGGCTCACACGGCATGTCTGATGGGGTCAGGACAAAGGAGAGAAATCAAACTGGAAGAGAGGCTGAGGAGTGCTGGCAGGGCTGGGTGCAGAAAGGGCTGCGACTTTCACTAAGGAGATGGGAGGCCATCCCAGAGGACGTGACATTTAAACAGAGAGTCGGAGGAGGTGCGGGCTGACTGCTTGGGCACAGCGAGGGCTCCGGGGGGGAAAGAAGTGTCTGTTCACCGCCCGAGGCAGCGAGGAGGTGTCGGGGGGCAGAGCGGAGCAGTCAGGGGGGTGACCCCAGAGGTGGGGGGCCCCAGCTTTCCCCCCGAGGAGAAGGACGTGCAGAGGGTTTTGGGGATGCCGGGATAAGAGAGCAGGTCCAGAGGGCGGAGGTGGCTGAAGTTGTTGGATTCGGGGTGTCCTTTGGTCCTAAGGCCCACGGGCCTTGCTTCCGGATAGAACAGAGAGTGAGAGAAAGGGGGGCAGTCAAGGCTGCCTCTTTGGCTTGATCAACTTTGCAGAAGGAAGACGTTTGCATTTATTCCACGGGGCTGGATGCTGGCGGCCGTCCACGCTTCAGTGGCATTTACTGCTGAGCCGAGTGACATCCCGATGAGAGGTGTGAGGACAGAGAGCGGCCACTCCCCAGCTCTGGGCGCTCAGCCCTGTGACCAGGGGAAGCAGTCAGGAGGGGAGGCCCCGAGGGGTGGCCCGCAGGCCAGCAAGCAGCATCTCAAGGACGAGGTTTGTCACGTCTCCCACCAGAGCAGAGACGGAGCGAGGCCTGAGGCCAGCCACCGCTCAGCGTGCCGGAGTGGCCGCTGGCACTGGAGCAGCGGTGTCGCCGGAGGGGGCCAGCGCCTGGTGGGTCTAGGAGACCACAGGTACCCTAGGGGAGGGGGGAAATGGGCGGTCCTGGAAGGGGACGGGGGGGGGGCGGTGAGAGACCGCCTGGGGGTTCTTTTAAGATGGAAGAAATTAAAAGAGGAAATCTATGCCCGTGGGACTAAGGAAGTAAAAGGGGAAATTTCAAGGGCGGGAGAGAGAACTGCAGGACGTCTGTCCTTGAACAGGCACGTGGCGGGGGAGGGGAGCCATGCACAGGCGGTGGGGGTTGGGGGCGGTCCTCATCTGGGCCTGGAGGGGTGAAGGCGGCGGGCACGGGGTGGATGTCGGTGAGTGAAGGATGCCGTAGTCTGAGGTTCCGAGAGGTCTCTTCTGATTCTTCCATTTTCTCAGGGAAACAGGGAGCAGGGTCCTTGGCTGAGCGAGGAGGGGAGGGGATGGGACGAGGGGAGGGGATGGGACGAGGGGAGGGGTGAAACGATCCTCTAAGAGCCCCGGAGAGGTCAACTAGGGAAAGGCAGCCCTGAGGCCACAGGAATTTAAACCAGTGGCTCAATTTCAGTTCACTGGCATTTTAGGCTGGTAGGTCTTTGCTGTGGGGGCACTCCTGTATTTTATAGGAGCCTCTGCCCCCAGTGAAACCACTGCTCACCCCATTTTCAAACCATAAGTATTTTGCTGATGAAATGTTACCTAAGCTCCCTTCAATTTTTTTTTTTTTTTTTTTTTTTTTTGCGGTACGCGGGCCTCTCACTGTTGTGGCCTCTCCCGTTGCGGAGCACAGGCTCCGGACGCACAGGCCCAGCGGCCATGGCTCACGGGCCCAGCCGCTCCGCGGCATGTGGGATCTTCCCAGACCGGGGCACGAACCCGTGTCCGCTGCATCAGCAGTGGACTCCCAACCACTGCGCCACCAGGGAAGCGCTCCCTCCACTTTTGAAGTGTGCACTCCTCCCGCCTCGGGGACACCCTCCTCCCCTGGTCCGGCTTTCTTCCTGCCTCATGGATCCCACTGTCTCCTCCTCCAACTGTCCTTGGACCCCCTCCCCTCTATTTTCTACACATTTTCCCTGAGTGATATCCAGACCTTAGCTTTAACTATCGTGTGTGTGTGCCTGATGACCCTCAAACCTGTGTTTTGGGCCCATATCTCCCTCCTGAGCATCTCAAGCCCTCAAATCCAACAAGGCGAGCAGTCAGGTCAGCAGTCCTTTCTCCTGAAGAACGGTACCCACCTCCCTACGCCTTCAGTCAGGACCTTTGGGTGGTCCGGACTCTGGCCCCAGGTCCCAGCGCTGAGTTCCGCGAGGTGGACTCCCGTGGCTGCCTGGCCCTGTGCCTGCCCGCCCCAATCTCCACTGCCATCACTTTGCTCGGGTCCTCACCCCTCTCGCTGGGAACCGTAGCAGCCTTCTGGTTGCTGTCCCTGTCTTCAGTTTTACCCCATCCATCTCCCGCTGCTCCGCCATCAGCAGGATGTTTCCAGAAAGCAATTATGACCCTGTCCCCCTGTTGCAAGCACCTTAACCATTACCCTCAGGATCTACATACCTCACAGCCTCATTTCTTGCCTCTCCTGCCTGGAAGGCTGGGCTCCAATCCTACCCAATTTCTCACCTGTCTCTGTATAAACGGGACCAATTCTTGCATCTTCACCTTTGCACATGATGTTCTTTCCACCTGGATGCCTCCATCTCTGTGCCCAGCTAGTTCCCACTCACCTTCCCTGAGCCCACCCACTCCTGCTGCCAGGAGCTGTGCTCGGCTGTGTGGCTTCAATGTCACTTTGTAAGTACTTTCATCACACGAGTTGTCCAGTGTGTCTAAACACCTGTTCACTCATGAGCTCACGAGGGGAGAGTCCTTGTCTTGGCTTCCTTTGTATCATCAATGCCTGGCACAGAGATTCTTAAGTGAATCACCATTTTCAATAAGGCATAGTATTCTAGATTATAAATAGATGAGTCATACTTAAGTTAACCTATCCCAAATATTGGATGTATTGCTTGTTTCACATTTTTTGGAATTACTAATGTTTATTTTTCAAAATGGAGAAAACATTTGTCCTCTTTTTTATTTTAAGAGCAGTACAGACTTTTTGTAAAAGAAAATTCAGGCAATATAGAAAGGCGTAAAAATCACGCATAAGCCCTCCATCCACAGATGGCCTTTGTCATCAAGCTGATGTATATCTTTGCAAACTGTTTTCTATGCATTCAGTTACTTCTACATTTAAAAACTAAAATTGAGACATATTGTACATGCTGCTTTATAAGCAGCTTAACAGTGTCTCATGAACATTCCATGTCATTAGATATTCATATATCATTTTTTAATGATTGCATAGTGTCTTCCTGTATGCATATGGCAATTCATTTAATAAATCCCCTCTCTTTGGATGTTCTGGTTGTTATCAAGATGCCATGAGTCTCCTTGTGGATATGTTTTTGTACTCTTATCTAATTATTTGCTTAAAATATAATCCTTGACATAGAGAATAGACTTGTGGTTGCCAAGGGAGAGGGATGGAGTGGGAGGTTGGGGTCAGCAGTTGCAAACTATTATATAGAGGATGGATAAGCAACAAGGTCCTACTGTGTAGCACAGAGAACTATATTCAATATCCTGTGATAAACCATAATGGAAAAGAATATTTAAAAAGGATTGTATATATATGTATAACTGAATCACTTTGCTGTACAGCAGACATTAACACAACATTGTACATCAACTCTACTTCAATAAAGAAAATTAAAGCTGAAAAAAATATATAGTCCTTGAAGTTGAATTGTCGGGTTGGATGCTTGCACATTTTTAATGCTTTGGCCCAGTTGTTCTCCAGGATGGTTGTTATACTTCTTTTTTTTTTTTTTGCGGTACACGGGCCTCTCACTGTTGTGGCCTCTCCCGTTGCGGAGCACAGGCTCCGGACGTGCAGGCTCAGCGGCCATGGCTCACGGGCCCAGCCGCTCCGCGGCATGTGGGATCTTCCCGGACCGGGGCACATACCCGTGTCCCCTGCATTGGCAGGCGGACTCTCAACCACTGCGCCACCAGGGAAGCCCTGTTATACTTCTAAGAGCAACATAAGGCACACCAATCCCCCCCTACCAAGACCCATATTGGGTATTACCATGTGTTTCCTCTTTGTCAACCCTGGACGGGGGGAAATGTTTATATTTCTATTCTCTTTGGAGAATATCGAACACCTTTGAGGCCAGCAACTCTCAGATAATCACATGGTAGATGTTTAATAAGTATTTTATGAATGATGGATGGGTGAGTGAAGACAAGTGTACAAAGGGTACATAGCATCTGGGATACTGGACTTCGGTCAAAGATGCTGGATTTAAATCCTGGTTCTGGGAACTCCCTGGTTGTCCAGTGGTTAGGACTTGGTGCTTTCACTGCCTAGGGCCCAGTTTCCATCCCTGGTCAGGGAACTAAGATCCCACAAGCCAAGGGGCCAAAAAACAAAACAAAACAAAGCATACAACCCCCCCCAAAAAAAAAATCCTGGTTCCATGGTTTGTGCAATCACAGACAAGTCACTAAACTTGATTAAACCTCAGTTTACTCAGTTGTGAATTGGAGATCGTAATTCCTACTTCATATGATTACTGTGAAGTTAATGAGATATTGTCCTTTAAAACAATGCAAAAAGCATTTTGAAAGTAATACTTATATGTGGTAAAATGTTCAAACAGTACAGCAAGTTATACTGTAAAAAGTCTCCTTCTCACCCACCTTGACTCCCTCTCCTATTCCAGAAATAACAGGGGTTTATTTTGTGTCCTCCCAGAGACACACAGGATAACTAATTAAATACATTGTTATGTAGCTGCTTTTTCCACTTAATCTGTTTTGGAGACTGGTCCACACACATTTACATGTAGCTACCTCATTAGTTTGAATTCATTGTAGTTTATTTAACCACTTCTTCGTGAGTAGACATTTAGACATCATGCTTAAGGGCATAAGATCTGGAATCAAACTGCTCGAGTCCGAGTACAATTTCAAACTTACCAGCTGTGAAACCTTGAGTAACTGGCCTTAGTTCTCTGTGCCTTGGTTTGCTCATCAATAAAATGGGGGTGATATAGACCCACCTCAAAAGGCATTGTGAAGATTTAGAGTTTGCATATGTAAAATACTATCAACATCCGGCATATAGTAACCGCTCAATAAAGTGACTTACTTTTTTGTTTCCAGTTTTTTATTATTTTCCAAAAAGTCCACAATGATTATCTTTGTACCACCCCGCCAAAAACCAATATGCACATTATACAATAGAGGGTGACCTTGATATGGATACAGAATGAATGGAGGGTGTGTTTCCACTCAGGACTAAGAAAGCTCAGGCCCTAATAACAAAAAAAAAGTGAGATAAACTACAGTATCAGAAAGCTGAGTTCGGACTTCCCTGGTGGCGCAATGGTTAAGAATGTGCCTGCCAATGCAGGGGACACGGGTTCGAGCCCTGGTCTGAGAAGATCTCACATGCCGTGGAGCAACTAAGCC
This sequence comes from Mesoplodon bidens, assembly GCF_964165515.1. Classification (NCBI taxonomy): domain Eukaryota; kingdom Metazoa; phylum Chordata; class Mammalia; order Artiodactyla; family Ziphiidae; genus Mesoplodon; species Mesoplodon bidens. Next base: position 1,484,192 of record NC_138177.1, read on the forward strand.
CGTGCGCCACAACTACTGAGCCTGTGCACCTAGAGCCCGTGCTCTGGAACAAGAGAAGCCACTACAGTGAGAAGCCCGTGCACCACAACGAAGAGTAGCCCCAGCTCGCCGCAACTAGAGAAAGCCCGCGCGCAGCAACAAAGACCCAACACGGCCCTAAATAAATAAATAATTAATTAAAAAAAAAAAAGAAAAGAAAGCAAGCTGAGGTCACAGGGCAACTAGGTAACCTAGAGCCCAAGGACAGATGGGCCCCTGCAAGGAGAGATGGGATGAGAACGGCTCACCTGAGGCAGAGTGAGGGGGAGACAGCCCAGGGGATGAGAGTTTTGCTATAACGTATTTAACAAATTGCTAAGGGCGGAGGGAGGCTCTCCTCCACAGGCCTCCTCAGGGATCACGAGAAAGACAGGGCGGGTGGGAAAGTTTAGAGAGCCCCCCCCAGGGGGGAAAGGCAGGAGCCCCACCTAGACCCACCCCTAGAAGAAGCAGGAAAAGGAGGAGGAGGAGAGAGGGATGGGCACAGAAGGGGACCTAGAACCTTCAGGTGCTGGGGAGGAGGGGCAGAAAACAGCTGGGGGTCTGCGGGGTCTGGGCAATTTGCCCCCAGGGACATTTGGCAAAGTCTAGAGACATTTTTGGTCTCCAGAGCTGGGAGGACAGAGTGCACTGAGGGCTTTTGGTGGGTGGAGGCCAGAGATGCTGCTGAACTTCTACAAAGCCCAGGACATCCCCACAGCAGAGTCAGACAGCCCCAAATGCCAACAGGTAAGGAAGCCTGCGTGACAGGCCTGCAAGGTCTTCTCCACACAAGTCCTGCCACAGACGGGAGGGTCATTGCAAAGTTCCTACCCTGGAGGCCCAGGCACATGGGGCCTGCCCAAGAGGAGCCTGGACCAGGACAAGGGGACCTCCTGACCCCCAGCACCGTGCCACCGGGACAGCAGACACCAAGCAACAGCCATCTACGCAGAGGACAGCATGGACAGAACACCTTCCATGACACAAGTGCAGAGGGACGTAGGTGCTGAAGGCCCAGGGTGCAGCAGGGACACAGAGAAAGCCCAGCACCAAGGGAGGGGCAGCCAACCATCACCATCACAAAGCTCAGACTGACCTGAACTCCTGCCCAGCTCGACTCAACGTTCCTGGACACACACACACACACACACACACACACACCCGATCTAGCAGAAGAGGCACACCCATTCCCAGCCACGTGCTGTTTATCTCATCCTCTACTGTTCTACACAGATGTCCAGCACTTAATAAAAAATTATGAGACACGCAAAAAAAAAAAGGAAAAAATCTCATTGTCAAAAAACAAAGTTACCAACAGAACCAGATTCATGTATAACTCAGATGTTAAAGGTTCTAGTGGAAAAAGTGGACAACAAGCAGGAACAGATGTAGAATTTCAGCAGACACGAAAACTGTAGAAGTCACACAGGGATGCTAGAGATAAAAAAGGACACTGAGGGGCTCCCCTGGTGGCGCAGTAGTTGAGAGTCCGCCTGCCGATGCAGGGGACGTGGGTTCGTGCCCCGGTCCGGGAAGATCCCACATGCCACGGAGCGGCTGGGCCCGTGAGCCATGGCCGCTGAGCCTGCGCGTCCGGAGCCTGTGCTCCGCAACGGGAGAGGCCACAACAGTGAGAGGCTCACGTACTGCAAAAAAAAAAAAAAAAAAAAAAAAGGACACTGAGAGGAGAATGGCTTCCATGGGATCATCGTAGAAGAAAGAAAGAAGAAATAAAAACACCGGAATTTGTTGTGAATCTCTGGACAAAGTCCTAACCTCTCAGAGCCAAAGGCGTCTCATCAAATTGAAAGGACTGATTCTTACCTCTGAGTGACTGAAAGGAAGAAAGACGGGGAGGCAGTCAGTGTAAATAACAGCCTTTGGAAATTTCTTCTCACCCACTGATACCGAAAGTTGGTCTTGTGTATGTGTGTGTGTCTTGTTTCAAAATGGGAAATAGTTTAGTTCTTTTATAGTAATATTCACAGAATCTTTCTTTTAAGAAAATATAGTTATTTTCCATGATTCTGCCCAGAGATAACCACTAACATTTTTACAAAAGTGTATCATTCGACACACGGTGAATGCAAATCCACTTTCTTCCCACTTAATGGTACATCATGGACAGCTGCACATGTCGGTAAATAGAGGTGCCCAACCTCACTTTATGGGTTGCCTGGGAGGTGAGTAAATATCTCTACTGCAGCGAGCTTCGCAGCCCCCTTTGGGTGACACTTAGGTCGCTACCATTTGTCTCCGGTTACACCACCGCCACAGAGGGAGCCCTGGTACATGTATCTTTGTGCACCTACCCAATTATTTTCTTTGGAAAGAAGTGCTCAGATGTGAAATTGCTAGGGAAAAGTCATGCATGCTTTTCAAGGTTTTTAGGCAGCTTGTCAAATTGTTCTTCGGAAAGTGTCTCCTAACTCCCACCTAGACCAACGGTTTATGCAGGCTTGAGTTTCTTCACATCCTCACCAGCCTAGACACCAGGGGTGTTCTTTTTACTCTTTGCCGATTTGATATATGAGAGGTGGTGTCTCTCCTAACCTTAAGCTGCTTGCATGCCAGACGATGCTACGGAAGAGTGTACATGCTCTGTCTGCATCCTCCAAACCCCAGCGTTTGCACTGACTTTCCTCACGGCTAGAAATCAGCCAGGGCACCAAGCCTGCAATATAAGGACTATAAATCCCAGCATGCCCTGCAAACCCATGGGGTAGATAAGGATAGACCAAGGGATGTTGGGACTTTCCCCTCCTGCTGTGGCCTGGGTCACTGAGGCTGGCAGGTGTGGAGGTGGGCAGGTGAAGCTGAGTCATTCGGGACACTGGGTGTGGTTTCCTGGATCAGCTCCAGAGTTGACACGAAGGTTCCAGTAACGGGTGGCTGAGCTGGACTAATTGCTGCTGGTGCTGCCCCAGCCCAGCCCTGCACGTAGCAGGAGGAGAGGAGGGAGAGGAGGGAGGGGGAGGGGAGGAGGGGGAGGGGAGTAGATGGGGGAGGGGAGTAGGTGAGGGAGGAGGAAGAGAGGGGGAGGAGAAGGGAAGAGGAGGAGGGGAGGAGGGAGGGGGAGGGGAGGAGGGCGAGGAGGGAGGGGAGGGGAGGAGGGCGGGGAGGGGAGAAGGGAAGAGGAGGAGGAGGGGAGGGGAGGAGGGAGAGGAGGAGGAGGGGAGGGGAGGAGGGAGAGGAGGGAGGGGAAGGGGAGAAGGGAAGAGGAGGAGGAGGGGAGGAGGGAGGGGGAGGGGAGGAGGGAGAGGAGAGAGGGGAGGGGAGGAGGGGGAGTAGATGGGGAGGGGAAGGGGAGGAGAAGGGAGGGGGGAGGAGGAGGGGAGACAAGGGGGAGGAAGAAGCCGAGGGGGGGAGGGGAGTCGGGACAAGAATGAGGAGGCTACTGTGAGTGCCTCAAAAACGGCACCTCGCTCTCCATCCTCCCACAGGGTCACTGGGAAGCATCCTGAAACCTACTCTGATGGAGCCCCCACCCCAGGCGCTTCTCAAACTGTGCATCTGGCAGTGGGGTTTCAGGCGGAGTCCGGAATCCATGGTGGGGCTGAGGAAAGAGGCGCAGGAAGCCAGGCTCTAGATCCTGGTCTCAGGCCCTTATGGGCTGTGTCTTCACCCTGCACAGCCTCGGTTTCCCTGCCTGGGAGACGAGGGCCCATCCTGCCTCACAGGCCTGCTGGGAGGCTGACGGGGGTTTGTTCTTTGAGATCTCGTGGGCTCCACAGTCCTGGGTGGCCCTTCCCTCCTGGGCCCCCGCACACAGCCCGGTGGCAAGGCAGATGCTCAGTGAGAGGAGGGATGAGTGACCCCTCACCCAGTAGGTGCTGCTTAGGAGGCAGCTGTCGACACTGAGCTCACATTCTCACCGCAAGCTGTGTGCCTTTGAGTAAGTCACTTGCCTCCTCTGAGCCTCAGTTTCCCCATCTATGAAATGGGGCTTGTTCACCTGGGTCTAGTGTCCTGTTCCACAGTCATTGGGATTTGGTTACAATGCAGGGCTCACTGACTCACCTAGGGACACTGTTTTTCCTGAAAAGAGGTCAGTTTCGGGAAGACTCTGTGAAGAGGTGTTGCACAGATGAATCCCTCCACAGGGAGAGGGGCCGGGCCGGGACAAGGCTGCCAGGCAAGGGTGGCTCTTTGGCACCCGGGGTTAATCAGCTATGCCCAGTGCAGAGGGCACCCATATTCCAGGGTGTATGTGTGTCCTTGATATGCTGTGCACCAACTGGGCTAAAAGAGGTCTTGAGGTGAGAAAATTTGATGCTCCCAAGTACATATCAGGGGGCTCTGGTCCCCAGGCCCTCATAGTGGAGGCGGCTGGCAGGAATCCACATCCAGGTATGACCCCCCCATCACCTGTTTACTGATTGACAGCCTCAATGAGCCATTGTTTTGCAGGTAGAGGGCCTGCAGGACGAGCTCCTAGTCCGGGAGCAGTAGGTGGGGGGCAGACACAGATACTTCCACCCAGGCTGAGGACTTCCTGCTTACGGGCCACAGGGCCCTGCATGGCAGTGACGATGGTGGCTGCGGGGACCCACGGTTCTGCCTCCGCAGACTGTGGTCCAGTGGGGAGCTGGCTCAGCACAGCCAGATCTTCTGGTTAAAGAGAAGCCACCATCCCGTTATTGTGTGAAAATTGTTCTGATTTTAAATTTATTTATTTATTTTTGGCTGCGTTGCGTCTTCGTTGCTGCACAGGCTTTCTCTAGTTGCGGCGAGCGGGGGCTACTCTCCTTTGTGGTGCGTGGGCTTCTCATTGCGGTGGCTTCTCTTGTTGTGGAGCACGGGCTGTAGGCGCGGGCTTCAGTAGTTATGGCACGTGGGCCTCAGTAGTTGTGGCACGTGGGCTCAGTAGTTGTGGCTCACGGGCTCTAGCGCGCAGGCTCAGTAATTGTGGCACATGGGCTTCAGTAATTGTGGCACGCGGGCTCAGTAGTTGTGGCTCACGGGCTTAGTTGCTCCGCGGCATGTGGGATCTTCCCGGACCAGGGCTCGAACCCATGTCCCCCGCGTTGGCAGGCGGATTCCCAACCACTGCGCCACCAGGGAAGCCCGATTGTTCTGATTTTAAAGAGTTGGCCACGTATTCCTGGTTTTCTGCAGCTGCAGATGCACCTGTAGCAGGAGGCATAGTGGGCGGCTCAGCGGCTCTGACGGGCAGGGGTGCTGTCCTCAGGAGGCCCCCAGGGCCCCGTGAATGCCCAGCTCTGCTGTCGCCACCTGGGAGTGGTTGATAATTTTTAACAGCTGGGCTGAATTTTCATTTTGCACTGGGCCCGACTTGGGGGCAGGCCGGAGCCCACCTGGCGGGGAGAAGGGGAGCAGAACCGCCTCAGAGAGGGGGCAGGGGGGAGCTGATAGCTCAGGGGCTGGGGGTTTCGTCCACTGCAGGGGGCGCGCTGAGGCCGTGTGTGCGCGAGTGTGAGGCTGGGGGGCCTGAGTGCGTGTGTGCCCAGGGGGAGGGGGCAGCCGGGCAGGGAGAGGCAGGGAGAGGCACAGGGCAGCCAAGCAAATATTTATCGAGCGCCTGCTCTGTGCCAGGCGCTGCGGAGGCACTGAGATGAGTAAGCCCGGCCTTGCCCGGAGGCCCCACAGCTCCTGAGGGTGAAAGGGTGTAAACAGAGCGAAAGGAATGGAAGACAGGGAAAGCTCGGCTCCCCCGCGTGCGGGAGGGGAGCTGAAGGGGCGGAGCCGCCCCTCCCCCGCAGGCACGCCCCGAGGGGCTCCCGCACCTGCCCAGCAGCCCCCCGACCCCACAGGGGCAGTAAGAGGTGGGGACTCACGCCCCCGAGTCCAGCCGGAGGGGACCGGGGGACGGGCACGGCTGCCGGGCCCTGCAGTGTCCTGGGGCGGGGGGCGGGGCGGCAGTGTTGGGCGGAGACACTGAGGACCACGCCCCCTAGGAGGGAGCGAGGCCCCGCCCGCTGTCGCCCCCCAGCGCCGGCAGGAGTCCAGGCTCCGCCGACCTTGGACCAGCCTCCTGCCCCAGCCGGGACACGGGGACGCCCAGTCCCCTCCGAGGGCTGTGGTGCGGAAGGAATGAGATAAAGGATGAGGAAAGCACCTCATAAACTGCAAACGGCAGGACAAAGGTCAGCGCGCCGTGCGGGCACTGCTGCTTCGGGCCCTTTGGCACGGGATGAAGGGCTGGGCCGCGGGCAGCCCTCCTCCCCAGCAGACCCCCCGGGCCGCGTCTCACCGCCGGTGCCTCCTTCGGGGCTGAAGAAGCTGATGGAGGCGGAGGGTCCTGAGCGAGCTTGGGGTCCCGGAGGTGTGCTCTGGTCCCGGGGCTCCTGCCCACTCTCAGAAGGGACTCAGGCAACGTGGGTGACCCTCTGGGGGCGCGAGGACCCCAGATAACGCGGGCGGAGAGGTGAGCACAGCGCCCGCACTTGGTCATTTTCAAGAAATGAGGCGACTCTTAGGCCGGGACCCCCGATAAAGCAGCCGCGGGGAAGTGGGGACTGCTGGAGACTAAACCCCAGCGCTCACCCGGTACCCACTTTCGCAAGGAAACTTCTTCCCCAAGGGCTCCAGAGGACTCCAGCTTCTTTCATGACTCCATCCCCTCCTGAGCGACCTCCCCACCCTCCTAGCCCCCAGGCCCTGTCCTCCTGAGTGAGCCCCATGCACACACGTGCACACGCACACACCAGCATACACCTGTTTTTCTCAGATCCCTTTCTTACCCGCATCCCTTTGGTGAATAATCTGATATTTCTAAGATAGCTAAACAGCCTTTCAAACGCACAAAATGGCTTTTTAAAGTGCTCCCCGAAACTCGAGGCCTCAGACTTAAGGAACTCCACTCTGGGAGACGTTCTTCACGAGGACCCCCCACCTACAGCCCCACCTGAACCCAGATGTGTCATTTTGTGCAGACAGAGCAGCACCTTCTGAACTCTGCTGAGGACACCGTCAGAGGAGCCCCAACCCCGGAGAAGCCTCTGGGGAGACGGCAGGGAGCACGACTGCGTCCCCAGGGCCCCCTCCCTCTGCGTCTGTGACCCGGGCTGTCAGTCTCCTTCGTGGGGAGGGGGCCGCGCGGTGGCAGCGGTGTCCACGGTGCCACGTCGACCAGGCCAGGCATTCCTCCGCCCCCGAGTCCTCCTCAAGCACTCATCTCGCTTTGTTTGTTTTTCCCTCCGCAAGATCATAACTCCGATTCCACGTCCGACAACGAAAGCTTGGATTCATCTTACAGATACTCAGCTCGCAGCCAGCTTGGCTGGAATGCACACCTACTCCACAAGGCCAGACACGCAATCCCAGACTCCTTAGTGGACGCCAGGGCACAGCGGCCTGACAGCGGGCTGCAGAGGCCTGGCTCGGTCCAGGTCGCCCCGCAGGTGCCTCGTGGCGGCAGGACAGCCCAAGCTGCGGGGAAGGATCACCCGTCCCCTCACTCTCCTCCAGCCTCAGCCTCCACCTTCACCTGCAGCCGGCAGACCCCTGCCCTGGTCCCCTTTCCCAACCCCATGGCCCACATCCGGGCCAGAGCTCCAGACTTTAGTATACAGGTAGCTAAGACAAAGGTTAGAAAAAGTCCACAAGGCACTTTATTGGAGGTCTCTGCCCCCATTCACAGGAGGAGGGAGCCAGGAGCCCCGTCCCAGGGGTCCCGGCATCGCCCTGCTCCTCACTGGTCCAGCAGAGGGCCTAGAACAGTCAGTGTGGCCACCAGCACCTGGTGAGGGAGGGGCAGGAGGGGAATGTCTTAGAAAAAATAGATCTCTATGTACATGTCTGTATTTATAGCGCATAAATTACGGGGTGCTCTGACCCCCGCCCGCGGAGCCCAAGCACTGAGCGGGGAGGGGGAAGCCAGCGCAGAAAGAGGGGGCCCTTCTCAGGGCCCAGGGCCCCCAGCCTTCTCAGCCCGCTCCGGCCTCTGTCGGAGGGAGGTGTCCACCACTGGGGTCCGATCGGGTCTGACGCGGCCCAGACAGAAGGAGCCGCGAGCGCAGCTACAGCCGGCGCACAAGTGGCCTCAAACACCAGGCTTGTAATTCCAAGAGGAGGACAGACAGCAGAGGCCACCTGCCCGGATGCCAGGACGACGGCCGACAGGAGCCAGAGCCTCAGCTTCTCTCCACGGCGCAGGGCGCATGCCCAGGCGTCCTGGGGGTCCCCTCCGGGGGTGCAGCCTCAGGTCCGAGCTTCGGTCGCAGGCCGGTCCGACCCTCAGTTCCTATGCCCGGCCACCTCCTCCTCCTTCCAGCCACTGGAGTTTTTGCCGAACTTGTAGACAAGCCGCCGGCCGTCCACCCGCTCCAGGATCTCCCGTTTGTAGTAGTACCTGAGGGGAGAAGGGTGGTCAGAGGTGCCCAGGCAGGGGCCCGCCTGCCAGGAATCCTCAGGTGACCTGCCCCGCTGGGCTGCAGCCCGGCCGGCCTGGGCCTGAGCCACCTGCTGCACGGAGGAGTCTCTGCTCCTTCGCCCTGCTCTGTCCCGAGCACCGGGCCGCGCCCTGGCTCCTGTGTGGCTTTCGCCTCTGTCCTGGGCCCATCATGAAGCCACGTGATTTTAGGGTTGAGGAAACCTTAGCGATGGTCTGCGAGGAAACCAAGGTCCAGAGACAGGCAGCTTAATGGCTTCGATGGTGTGGGCCTTGGCTACTGCCCTTATTACCACGAAGTGCCTTTCTTAGGACGAGCCTTGCAGGCGATACAAAGAAATGCTGCCACACCAAGTTCAGTGTGTGCTGCAGGCCGGCCAGCCACCTGCCAGGCTCCCACTCAGCCCACGAGGCGGCCAGACCGCGCGGTTCCTCGCTGCACGGGACTCACACCCGTCGGAAGGGGGAGGGTTCTGACGGTGCCAACGGCCGCCCCGGCCGGGCAGCGAGGCCCGCTCACCTCATGGCCCTGCTCAGCTTCTCATAGGTCATGCTGCTGTTCTTCTTCTTCTGGCCCCAGAGCTGGGCCACAGCCTCCGAGCGCAGGAACTTGAAGACACCCTCTTGCCGGTTCTCCCACTTCATGAGGCCCTCGTTGAGCTCCGGGTGGATGAGGATGTCACGGATGAACTCCCACAGGTGGGTGCCTCTGGGGGCTACAAGGCCAGGCTCCATTAGTCAGTGGCCCAGGGTACCCCTGACCCCCACGACGGCTGCCCATCCCAGCGCACAGCCTACTGACGGCTGCCTCCCTCCTGGCCTCCCCCACTGGACAGCCGGGGAAGCTCCAGGAAGACCACGTCTCACACGGCACAGAGGTTTAACTCGCTCAGCTCAGATACTGATCAAATGTCTGGCTGGGATGCAAGAGCGGTTGAGACACGGTACCGCATTGAGGGGCTCACAGTTTCGAGGGTTCACGGTAAAAAAGCAGATACAGGGCTTCCCTGGTGGCGCAGTGGTTGAGAGTCCGCCTGCCAATGCAGGGGACACAGGTTCGTGCCCCGGTCCAGGAAGATCCCACATGCCGCGGAGCGGCTGGGCCCGTGAGCCACGGCCGCACCTGCGCGTTCGGAGCCTGTGCTCCGCAGCGGGAGAGGCCACAACAGTGAGAGGCCCGCGTAACGCAAAAAAAAAAAAAAAAAAAAAGCAGATACAGCAAAAGGTGGTGAGAGCTCAGCAGGTGCAGGACCACAGAGCTGGCCCTGGCCTGGGGGACAAGGGGACAGCTTCCTGGGAAGAATGACCCCAAGAAGCAAACAGGCCCACTGCGTGTGGGAGGGGTTGCATGTGCGGATGAGAAAGAGCTGCGGGGGCCCTGCCGGTGGCTCTGGTGGCAGGATCCCACTCAAGGGCCAAGGCCACGGGGCAGGGACTTGGTGGGTGGAAGGGCCACCCCTGCACGGCCCTCGGTGGATGGGCCGTCCAGCGACTGAGCCACTGTCCCTGCCTGAGCCTGCCCAGCACCCGCCAGCAAGTGTGCCCCTCAGGCAGGACGAGGGGTGGGCAGGAAGCCTGGACCCCAGCCCCACCCTTCCTGCAGCCCCCGTGGCTCTACGGCCACATGCACCATGAAGGACCAGCCAGGCCCTGCCACCCGGCAGTGACCATGTGCACCCTGGCCCCGTACGCAGGAACATGTGGAGGGCCCAGCTCAGGAGAGAGGACCCACCGGCCCCACCACAGCCCCCAGCCGTGCAGGGCCCCCCAACCGTACAGGGACCCAAGCCGTGCAGGGCCCCCCAGCCGCGCAAGGCCCCCTCTCACCGCGCAGGGCCCCCCAGCCGCGCAGGGCCCCCTCTCACCGCGCAGGGCCCCCTCTCACCGTGCTTGCTCTTCTTGCCCTCAAGACACTCCCGGGAGTCTTTACTCAGCTTTCGGGGCCGGCCCCGTTTCCGCTTCCCATGCTTAAGGTCCTCCTTCTTGTAGTCGGGAAAGCCGTCTGTGGGGAGAGGTGGAAGGTCAGGAGAGGGAGGGATGGGGGCTGCTGGGGGACAACCCCCCTCCAGGAAAACCCTGAGGGGGTGGGGCAGGGGGCCAGCCCCTGGCATGGCTCAGCGGGACACCCACGGGGACCAGGAGGTTCCCTCCACTCACCCCCAGAGAAGAGCTTGCTGTCTGGGGCGTCCAGGTCCACGTCGCTTCCACCGGAGTCTGAGGCCTGGGGGCTCTGAGAAGCGCCGGTCCCTGGAGGGGCGGGTCAGAGTGAGCCCCTTCCGGTCCTCCCAGAAAGCCTGGGCTCTAGTGCGGGGCGCCAGCGCTCAGGGCATCTGGGGAGGGGAGGCTGCGGGCAGATGCCCGAGGGCTCACCTGCGGTGGAGACGTCAGAGCTGCCCGGGGAGGGGGCCCCCGTGCCGAAGCTGCCCGGGTAGAAGGGGCTGGCCTGTCTGCAGTCCTCAAGCATCTCCTGGGCAAAGGGGCTTCCCTGGTCTGGGGGCATGTGAGAGTTCAGAGGGGGCCCTGACTCTCCCAGCTGGGGGTGTGGGGCAGAGAGGGGACAGGACAGGCTGGGAGGGGTTGAGAGAAGGGGGCTCTCACCGAAGGGGCCCTGGTCCCCCAGGGGCTCCTGAAGTGCCATGCTGTCCTTCTCCAGAAGCTCCATGATCCAGCTGAGCTCGTCGGGGAAGCTGGAAGCTGATGAGAAGGGGGTCAGAGCCCAGGGGTCTCCCCTCCCCTCCCTGGGGCTCTCTCCCTGGTGGTGCCCTTGGGCCAATCCCCAGACCAGCCTCCCTAACTGAGGAGGGGGCGGGGCAGGAGGCGGCCTCCCCTCCAGGACTCACTGAGGTCCCACAGCTGGGAGTACAGCTGGTCCCCCAGGGGCCCAAAGACCAGGCGCAGCTCCTCGGGGGCGCAGCGGCAGAGCGCGGCCCCGTCCATGTCACAGCGCGAGAGGTCGATGGTGCTGGCGTCGTACTTGTGCTTCTCCACTTGGTAGCTGATCCAGTCCAGGACCTGGGCCTTGGACCAGAGCTGGGGCTGCTCCCCCAACCAGCTGGCCTTCTCTGCAAGGTGCCGGCACGGCAATGGGTCAGCCCCTTTCTGGAGCCAGCTGGGGATGCCGGGGGTCCCGCCTGGACTCTCAGAGCACGCAGCCAGGAGCAGGGCGGGCGGTGGTGCTCACAACACCCTGGCCAGCACCCCTGCCAGGCAGGCGCAGCCCCCAAATCCCAACACCCCAGCTTCTTACAGCTCACCCCAGCCCTCCCCCCCACTTGTCCCAGGCTCTTAGGTGGATGTCTCCCTCTCCCCAAACGTCCAGCCCCTCCTGAGACCCACCTGTGCCCTCCAGGGACATCTGCGGGCTGCTGAGCGCCAGCACCAGGTCATCAGCCCCGAAGGCGGCGGCAGGGGGAGCAGAGGCCAGATTGGGGTCCTCCGAGCTGTACATCGTACTGAAGTAGTTGCTAAAAACGTTGCTAATCTCACAGGTTGCAGCCATGAGGCTACCTGGGAAGGGAGGGCAAGGCTGGTGAGAGCCAGGGGCCCAAGGGCGTGAAGGTCAACATCTCTTAGGACACCCTCTCCTCAAGAAGGGCTCCAGGGTCTCAGAGCCCGGGGAACAGAGGGTGTGCTGGTGAGGGGGCACAAGGCCTCCCGCTGGGCTCCCTCCTCTGCCCTCCTGGGCCCACGAGTGGGACCGGCAGTCATGGCCACTCTGTCCTTTGCAGGGACAGGCTCTCGGGCCCTCAGGACACCGCCCAGCCCTGCAACTCCTGCTTGGGTAGGCTCAGAACCAAGCTCCACCGGCCCCTCCCCAATCCCCCCGGGGCCAGGCGGGGGAATGTGACAGGCAGGGGTCCTACCTTGGCGGCCAAGGGTGTGGCAGGCAGGTTTAGAGGCTGCAGGCGGAGGAAATGCAGGGGGAAAGCTCCGCCAGGTAGCACTGACGGCGCAGGCGGCGCTCCCACCGCGCTAAGTAGAAGCTCCGAGCTCCGCCTGCACCCGGGCCTTTATAGGCACCCGCGGTAACCTGAGCTGGTGGCTCATTGGTCGAGGGGATTTCCTGGCCTTTAGACTGGGCTCCTGGCCCCAGGTGATTTGCATATTTTGTGCCACTTGGCCGGGATCCAGGCCGGTGGTGCTGGGAAATCAGGCCCGGCTGGTTTAATGATTGTCAGGGTCTGTCATCCCGCACCCTCTGGGGTTGGGCACAGGGCAGTGGCCTGGGCGGGTGGCAGGTGGACGCTGGGTGGGCATCTGCACTTTCGGCCACCCTCTGGCTCAGGAAATTCCTCTGGGGGGCCAGGCCGGGGATGGGCTGAAGCGGGGAGGGGTGAGGAATCTGGGTCAGAACTGGGTCAGGAAGGCTTCTGGCCCCCAAACGTCTGCAGGTCTGAGGACAAGGGGGCCTAGCAGGGAGGGAAGATACGGAGGTTTGGGGATCTTTCCCACGACGCCCGGGATTCAGGCTGGAATGTTCACGGCCTGCCAGCCTTGCCCAGGGCCCCAGCGTCCGCAGCATCCCCAGGCACAGGGCCACCGCTGGCACCCACTTAGCTGTGCCTGCCAGACGCCATCCAAGCATCAGTCGCTGCAGCCCCCTCTGGAGGACCTGGCTCTGCTCTGAAGAACTTACCTGGCCCCTGGCGGAGCCCACCGCGTGGGGCTGCCCAGGGAGGGGCCGGACCCACGTGGACGTGTTTACCCCTCTATCTGGCCTCCATCTAATCCCCACGCACATGGCTCAGCGGCACCTACCTGCTGCCCTCTAGCGTCAGAGGCCCGGCTACCTGGGCCGGCTCAGCGCTCATCAGGGGCCAGGCCGTGTTAGCAGGGCTCCGTCTAACCCTTACGAGAATCGTCAGGATGCGTGGTGATCCCTATTTTACAGACGAGCAGGTGGCAGCTTGAGGGTTGAAGACTTGCCCAGGCCACGTGGAGCTAGTTAAGTGGGGCTGAGGTTTAAATCCCCCAACTGGCGCTCCTTCCAGAGGCCCTCGCCCTCCCTGTGGGCAAGGCAACCCCTCCTACCCGGGTCCCCTCCACCAACTCAGCCCTAACCACAAGGGCCGTGTCCCGCAGACCACAGAGACCTGCGCAGGGATGGCACAGGCTGGTGAGGGGGCACAGACGGGTCCTGGGGCCTCTTCCGTTTCCCATCCGTGAAGACAAGGCCCTTTGGACTTACTTATCCCTCAGATCTTTACGCATCAAAGATGCAGCATCTGAGCATCTCTTTCCCCTCCTCCTTGGTTAATGCCAAGGTCCTGGGAGGCCCGGCCTCAAGTGAAAGGCCACGCCCCAGCCCCCCTTCCTTTAACCCTCTGTAGGACTAAGAGGTTTGTCTCAGGAATCTGCCTCTTGTCTGGTCTCTGACACTGCTGGGTGCTGGGTGCCCCGCAGAGCAGAGGGCATTAAGGTCCAGGGTCCCTCCCACGGGCCACGGTGGGGAGCCGAGCTCTGGGGCAGCAGCTCCCTAGCCCTTCAGGGGCCTCCCCCACAGCCCGAGGCACGCCCTCTACCCTGTCCCTCGCCCTGGAATGTGGGAGAACCGGCTCCAGCTCCAGACGGCTCACGTGCTCCCCGCCAGCCCTCCGAGAGCACCTGGCTGGGAGAGGGCTGTGGAGGGGGCAGGAGAGGCGCTGTCGCAGGCCCACCTGGCGGGACAGCGGGGGACACAGCTCAGGACGCCTGGCTGTGAAGCTGCACTCAGGCTCCGGCTGCGGAAGGGGTCCCCCGGGGCTCCTCGGCGCCCCAGGGTCTGCACGGAACCAGGAAGGACACCGCTGGGCGCAGAGCTGAGCGGCTGGACACCGAGCAGGGTGCGGGAGGCGTCTGGTCGGCCCCCGGTTGTCTCCGCCTGTGACGGCGGCCAGGAGCGGCCAGGAGCCAGCGCCTGCGTCCTCGCTCCCACGGTGCAGGGCGTGCTGGGAGGTCTGTGCCGCCCGCCCACCCGGCAGCCAGCCACCAGGGAGACCCTGGATCTAGGAAAACAACTTCAAGATCCTGAAATACTTCTGTACGACCCTCCCCTCGCCCCACACCCCACCCCAAGTCGCTAACTGCCTAGATCCCCACGTGGAAATCAGAGCTTAGTGCCAGGTTCTGAACAGACTACTGCACTGCACACCACACGGAGCCCGTTACCCAGGACCAGGGAGGGAGAGGCCCCGCGAGGCCCACGGAGGGCGAGAGGCGGCAGGAACAGCACTCCAGTGCGCACGTATTAGCAGCTATACGGTAAAGAGGAAGGGCCGGGCGGGGCGCTGCACGGAGGGATGCGGCTCACGTGCAGGGCCTTCCCGAAGAGGCCGCCTCAGTGCCTGCTGTTTTTCACCTGCTCCTGTGGGAGCCCCACCTCCTCCAGCCCAGGCTCCTTAAGGACAGGGAGCAGGCGTCCTGCTCTGGGTCTCCCCCTGACCTGCTCAGAGCAGAGGGCGGGGCCTGGGAGAAGGGATTTCACAGTCACCAAGATACTTTTCACTTAAAAATATTTATTAAAATAATGATTAAACCTGAAAAAGGAATCACCAGAAATCAGCCCTTTGCACAGTACTTCTTCAAGAATCAGCAAAAAAGAAAAGAAAAGAGAGAGAGACAAGAAAATCCTTCCTGCTTTTCCCAAGACCCAGGCAGGGAGGGCGAAGCCTGCCGCCCACCCAGCCCAGGGAGCATGGAGGTTCCTGGTCGCACGACGGGTCCAGAGCCGTCCAGTCAGAGCAGAAGCCCAGAGTCCCAAACACCAAGCCCAGAGAACAGGTTACCCCACGGGGACGTGAACTTGGGAAGCTGATGAGAACTGGAATTGGCAGTCTGCAGACGCAGAGGCCACAGTGGGAGCCTCTAGCTGCCCAGGGGCGCCACGATCTGCTGGACGTAGCGGACCACGTTGCTGTGCAGCTGGGAGGCTGTGGCCGCGAAGGTCTCCTTGGCGAGGGTCTGGGCGGCCTCACTGCCCCCCATCATAGCGTGGTACAGCGGGAGGGTGTACTTCTGCTTCCCCTGCAAGAGACGCGCATGCTCGAGGCCTGTCAGCCTGCTCGAGGCCTGTCAGCCTGCTCGGTGGTCTGCAGCCCCCAGCCCCTGCCCTGGGCCCATCTGACAGCCTCGTGATCAGGGGCCAAAAGGGATACGGGTATCATTGCTGGAATGAGGGGCTTCCCAGACACGAGGGCTTGTGTTCCAGAATCTTCTTGGCGGCCAAAGATCCACGCGGCTAGGTCTCGGTATTCACCCTCCTGGAGATGTCTACACTCAACAAAACCGAGTAGGGGGTTGGCACATGGGAGACTCCAAACTTTCAGAGCTCTAAGTGGTCAGGCACCGAGGCAACAGCTCACGGCAAAGGCTGCAGAGCCTAAACCTAAACCAGGACCCCAGAAGGACCACCTGCAGCCAAGCAGAAGGAAACCCGCACCTTCACGTCAGCACGAGACGGCCACACCTGACACCCAGAGGCTGGGAAGCCTTCAGGGGCTCGAGAACCTGCCAGCAGGTACCTGCCAACAGGTGAGGGAGTCTGCGCATGGCTTGTCCACAGCCCGGGTCTGGAATCTTGTGGAATGGCTGATCCTGAGAGCCGTGGGCCCCTCTGCGGCAGGGCAGCGCTCCCGGGTGACCTGGGTCCAGCAGGCCTCTGGACTCTCCCAGGCCACAGGCTTCCCCCAGGAGGAGGAGCCTACAATCTCACCTTCACTCACCTCTCCTGGCCTCCGGCCTCTCCCTGAGACCAGCCACGCTGATGCATGACCGTTCGTGCCTCGGGTCAGTGCCGGCTGGCTCTTTCCCCGCAGGCCTCCCCGGCTGACCTGCAGGAGCTCCCGGCCTGGGGCTTCTCCCCCAGGGCGGCACCACAGCCTGCTTACAGGACCCCGCCAGGCCCTTCAGCCCTGCTCCCAAGAGGGCGGTCCGAGAGGCCCCGCCTGCCTTGTGCGCGAGGGGGACAGTCAGGTGGCGGTCACCCACCTGGCTGTGCAGGAAATCGCTCACTTTCCAGAAATCCTCCTGGTGGTCGTTCTTGAGGACAATCTGGCCCCATCGCAGCCGCAGCTCCGCGTTCTGGGCATTTGAGATCTTCGGGTACGTCTCTCCAAGCTTTTTCACATTCCCTGGAGAAAAGAAACAGGTCGTTAGTGATTTCGCCAGCAGATCATGAGCTGAGGTGGCCACGTGTGTGCCCGAGGCCCTCCGAGGGCACCGGGAGGAGCTTCACGGGGGCTGCCGCCCGCCCGCTCTTCCTGCTTCCTCAGGCCCGAGGTGGTCACGCCTCGTCCTGACTTTGCTGTAATTCCCACGGCTCTTCCTCCAACCTTCCCTTAATACGGACTTCCTGGGGTCGCCCCACCTTCCTTCCCGGACTACAGCCTGCGCACCTGCCTCAAATACCCCACCGCCAGCCTGCTAAACGTCAGCTTGCTCTGTTTTTCTGAGTTAACAGCCCTTGGCGAATACTACTTCTGGCTGAGCAGCAACAAAGCACGTGTGCTGAAGAGCTGCGGCCCAGCAGGTCCAGACCCCAGCCCCACGTCTACTGGCTGTGGGATGTGTTTGTGCCTCGGGTTCGTTCCCCACTCCCTGGGGTCACAGAGCAGCGACGAGGGTAACAACCCACTTTTTCTCACCGGGAGGGAGAGGAGATTTCTGGAGGATCTTATCCAGGAAATAAACCAGCTGGTAGGTCTTCCAGGCAGAGGTGGACACGGCCTCAATGGCCCTCATGTCCAGCTCCTCGGCCGCCCACAGCTGGGCCAGCTCCTCAGCTGGCCTCATGAGGGAGTCCCCGGGGGAGAGGTCAGGGAGGTAGGGGGGCCAGCCCGGGGTGTTCAGCCAGCGATCAAATTCAAATCCTGTTTGGCAGAAGTGGAGAAGATACCGTCAGAATTCCCCAGCAGCATCACGGTCCACCTGCCCAGGCAGCTCCCGAGACCTCGAGCCTCCGTCCGTCCCAAACTCTTCCCCCAACGCTGGCACCACTGCCCTGCACGATCACCCGCTCCACAGGGTCCCAGCCAGCGTGATGCCTAGACACTGTCTCATGGACCTGGCCGCCCCTTTCCACGTGAGCGTGTTCTGTGCTGCAAATCAGCCGTCAGAGCCACGTGCACAGGCAAGGCCCAGCCCCCACGACTAGAACGGCCGTGCTGACGCTCCTGGGCTCCGGAGCCAGCTGCCTGGGGTCCTGCCCGGCCCCACCCTCACTAGCTGGCAGGCAGGTGGCTGGACGGCGCCCAGCATGGAGCAGGAAGTGGGGACACATCTAACGAGCTGCCTGGCCCGCGACGGGCCACGCTCGCCCTCTCTTAGGAAGCAGGCCTCTCACACGCTCCCCAGGCAGGGCCGCTGCCCCATTCCTGCCCTGGGAGCCTGTCGGGGCGGGGGCAGCCTGGGCAGAGCTAAGGGTCTGACTACGTGTGTCCAGGGACGGGGAGACCAGAGGACGGAGAGGGCAGAAGAGCGAAGTGGGGAAAGGGGGCCAGGGGGTGAGCGAGCTCCTCCGGTGGGACGGAGCCTGGGCCCCGGGGTCGGGCCCAAAACGCCGCCCCCAGGGGGCGCACCTCAGCCCCCCAAGGCGTGGACCAGACCCCACCCCCCACGACCACCTAGAAGCGGTGGGCCGGCTCTGCTCACCCGGGATGGAATCCACCCTCCTCCTCTTCAGCTCAGGGAAATAGTCCAAGAAGAATTCCAGAAAGTCATCCGCTAGGACACTTTGGAACTTAAACTCATCCACGTAGGCCTGTGAGGAGGGAGGGAGGGAGGAAGGCACAGTCGGTCACCCAGAGCCCCCGGCAGCAGGGCCCCCGCTTGTCTCCCCTCACCTCAGAGCTGATGTACCTTGAGGAAATCGTCAAACTGGTCCTGGTCACCCACCAGGTGGGCTAGGTAGGAGACAAAGCAGAAGCCTTTCTCGTAGGGGGTCTCGTTGTAAGTATCGTCTGGGTCGACACCTGCAGAGAAAGCTCTGGATTCAAAGAGCAGCCATGGAAGGGACCGGAATTCAGCTTCCCAGGAACAGCAAGGCCACGAATGTTCCGGGTCCATCCTGGCCTCTCTCGAGGGACTTGAAGATGGACCCAATGGGAGGACAAAGAGAGCAGGCCCAGGGGGATCGCGGCTGCCCCCTGCCCGGGGCTCTGTGCTCGGGGGGTCCTTCCACCAACGCCTTCCCAGCCCCACGGGTCACCCACACGCGCTGCGCCTGCCCAGACCAGGGCGGGGTGGGTTCTGTGCATGTTCTGGAGTAAACAGAACTGACTGCCCATTTACAGGAAGTTCATGGTCAGAGTCAGAGGCATCGAGGAACATGAGCTTCAACTGCACAGAAAGGTTTAACTTAGTCACACGTGGAACTGAAGAAAAATCTTAGGAAACAAAAACCCATGACCTCAGAGCAGTCACGAGCTTTCGGGTGCTGGGTCACGCCCTCGGTGAGGCGAGGGTGACCTCGCTCTAGAAACGCTGCGGGGCTGACCTGACCGTGGACAAGGGGCGGCAAAGGGACAAGTAAATGACAGGGACCCAGACCCACAGAGCATCTCGAAGTCACTCAGGAGCGGCCCGGGGGCTCCTCCCTCCCGAGGGGGGCTGGGCGGTGGGCGGAGCGGCCCCAACCTGGCTCGATCGTCACGCGCAGCTTGTTCAGCGGGTGCCCCTCGCCCGTGACGTCCATGTGCTGCCGAAGCAGAGACCGCCCGGTGGCGGCTTCCAAGCAGGTGTAGGCGGGTCCTGCACGACAGGAAAGCGGCTGGCACCCCCCCGCGGTGCCCATGAGGCCCCAAGCCCGGGGGTGGCACTCCCCAGGCACAGCAGGCAGCGGGGGCTATGGACAGCTGACTCCTGAGCCTGCCCCACCCACACCGCCCCGCTGACAGTGAGTGACCTTTCCCTTCAGCGTGCTGTTATTTGTGGAGACGGAAATTTGATCTCCCACGAAAACAGAATCTCCTCATCTGACTGTTCTGTCGGACAGGAGAAACTGTCACCCAAGATTTGTCTAGCATCTGAGTCTCCTTCTGGCTCTAAAGACGACTGAGGGAGGGAGTTCCCGGCGGTCCAGTGGTTAGGACTCCACGCTTTCACTGCGGAGGGCCCGGGTTCAATCCCTGGTCGGGGAACTAAGATCCCACATGCCGTGGGAAAAAAAGAACAACAACTGAGGGGACGGTGTTGGGGAGGGCCCGGGTGTGTACCAGCCACTGCCGCCGCTCGTGAGGTGCTCTGATCTGGGCCAGTGGCCCCCCCAGCCCCCCAGCCTCAGTGTCCTCAGACGCACGGTGCACACGAACAGCTGCGTGCAGGAGTCCTAGCGGCCAGTACACTACTGCATTACATACTCTGGATGAAAGTGTAAACTTGGGAAGCAGGAGACAATATATGTTAAACAAAACAAAACAAAAAAGCCTTTAAAATGTTCAGGTCCTGAAATTATGTTTCTAGAAATTTATGTTTATTGAAATCATCTGAGATGCACGTGAACCTATGTAAAGATGTTTGTCAGAATATTATTTCGTTTGAAAATTGAAAACAGCCTAACAACTGCAGGTTGATTGAATAAATTATGAAGCCTCCACACTCTGGAGCTGTAGAAGAAAATTTAATGACTTGGGAAAATGTTTAACTTTATTATATTAAAAAAAAAAGGCAGTTCTAAAACCACGTACAGTCTGATGATCCACACACACACACACACACACATACACACACACACACAGAAAAATGTTTGGAAGGATAACCATCGATTATCTCTGAACAGTGAGATTAGAGATAAGTATTTTTGTGTGTGCTTTTCCACAGGTGCCAAAACAGATTTTGATCAGAGAAATAATAAAAATAACAAAAGCACCTGATACACCATGGGTTTTCAACATGGAGGTTGTGTTGATAATGTATTTTATTTTATTTTATTTTATTTTATTTTTTGGCTGTGCTACGTGGCTTTCGGGATCTTAGTTCCCTGACCAGGGATCGAACCCATGGCCTCGGCAGTGAAAGCGCGGAGTCCTAACCACTGGACCACCAGGGAATTCCGAGAATGTATTTGAAAAGCACGGCTGGGCTCAATTTGAGGGTCTGCCCTCACCTACTAAGTGGCTGAGGGACATTTCCTATCCTCTCTTGAGTTGCAGTGAACTCACATGTAAAATGGGAATAACAGTATCTCCATGCAGCTGCTGGAAGGTGGCACGTGACAGATCTGGTACAAAACAGGTGTTCAATACAAGGTGACGATGACAGTGATCTGACGACTCGCTCATTAAGCAAACTGGTACCTGGGCGACCAGCCCGGGCCACTCTCCCCCGGGGGACGCCGGCTTAGGGAGGACAGCGCACAGGGCAGCTCCAGCCCCAGCGGGAGGCACGTCCACCGCTACTTCATCCCGCCGTGTGTCGGTTTCGAGAATCCCTCTGCCCCCAGCCCCTGCTGATGCGTGACATGCAGTGAGGTGGGCACAGCTGCTTACACGTAACTTTGTCTCGAGTTGCCCGCCCTGGCTGCCACGGGCTCCCTGCACTACCCCCTCCTCCCTTCACTCCCAGGACCGGAGGCAGGTCCTCGGGGGCGGCTCACCGAACAGGACGGTGGAAATCCTCCTCTGGGCGTACATGGTGAAGCCTTCGTTCAGCCAGAACTCCCCCCAGTTGGCGTTGGTGACCAGGTTCCCGAACCAGCTGTGGGCGATCTCGTGGATGATGACGTCGGCCAAGGAGCGGTCCCCCGCCAGCAGGCAGGGGGTGACGAAGGTCAGGCAGGGGTTCTCCATCCCTCCAAATGGGAAGGACGGGGGCATGAAGAGCACGTCGTACCTGCCGGAGGCGGCTGTCGTGAGGGGCCCAGCTGCACCCCGGCCGCTGATGGGGGTGGCGGCACAGGACCGCGAGCCGGTCCTCAGTCCTGCCCCCGCCCCTGGCCCACTGGGCCTCCCTCTCCCAGTGGGCACGCGCTTGGCTCCATCACACCCAGCTCCCCAGAGGCCCACACAGACCTAACGGAGCCTCTTATCTAGGGGACCTCAAGTCTGAAGATGACAAAGAGAAAGTGGGTACGGAGCTGCTCCCAGCAACAGGAAAGGCAAGTCAGCCGCGTCCCCGACAGCGCATCCCCATCTCCAGCCCGGCAACTGTGGGCACGGGCACGCCTCTGTCACCGCAGTGCCTGCCCTCCCAGGCCCCTCCTCGGCCACAGCGGATGAGGCCTGGCTTATCTGCTCCCCGCTCCCCCACCCGCCCTGGATCAGGGCGGGGAGGGGGGAGGGCCGGCTCACTGTAACAACAGAGACATGAGAGTCCACAGGATACCACACCTTCTCCAAACGTAGGGTCCGAAAAGCTTCTCTCCAGTTGCCAAGAACTCTTCTATGACCCCGTCATACTCCTCCTTGGCGGCTGCGATGAGGCAAGGCTCGGCCCACACGCAGCTCCTGGAGACAAGGGCGCAAAGGAGGTAGCACTGTGCTCAGGGGCCACG
The DNA here is from genome assembly GCF_964165515.1 of Mesoplodon bidens. Lineage (NCBI taxonomy): Eukaryota > Metazoa > Chordata > Mammalia > Artiodactyla > Ziphiidae > Mesoplodon > Mesoplodon bidens. The sequence goes on from NC_138177.1 coordinate 1,506,031, forward strand.
GCGGGGCCCGTCCCGAAAGCACCTGCACCAACTGGGGTGAGGGCTGGGCGGGGCTCCTGCAGGTGACAGGCTCGCCCCCGGCCGAGCCTCAGTCCCCATCTGCAAGGTACGTGGTAAGGAGACGAGATGGGTGTGAAGGCCCTTCATACAGTGGCTCAGGTAGGAAATGCTGGTGTACCTCCGGAGAGATTAGAAAGGATTCTCAGAATCGAATCTTTGGAATTGAAAGAAACTTTAGAGATAAACCAATTCACATTAACAGAAATGTGGTAACTGTCTTCACTCTTCGGACGGGCAGGCTGATCTACTTGCTTTTAAATGGTCTAGCAACCCCCCCCGCCCCGCCCCGCAAATCCACACGAAAGCAAACCTAGTACAGCAGCATGGATGGGCAGACAGGTGTTCAATGCATCATTCCTTCAATTTCCTGCAGGAATTTTCAATTATGAAATTTTCACAGTAAAAAGATGAGGAAACAGAGGTAAGGGGGGAAAAGAAATCAAGAAGATCCAGTCCGAAGGAAAGCCAAGGCTGAAAGGGGATGGGAAGGACCGAGACCATTCTCGGGATTCAAGGACGAGCTGACCCCAAGTTCAGGGGCCCTGCAGCCGAAGCCTGTGTCAAGGCCCCTCGATGCTCCATGGAGCGTTCCCTACACGGACATCCTCAGTCGAGGGACAGACGGCCAAGTGGGTGGGTGCGAGGCCAGGACGAAGAGAGCTTCCTTTCGGCAGAACTTCGGGGACTGTTCTAGCAGGAGGGGGAGTGGGGCGACCCGCGTCGGGGGTCCCAGCAGCAAAAGCAGGAGCCTCGTAGCGGGAAGGAAGCTGCACATGCAGGCGAGGAACCACCAGGGTCTGGGGTGACCAGAGTCCAAGGTCTGATGGGGGTAGGTTGGGGGTGGGAGAGGCCCCAAGCTCGGGGCACAAAGGGCTTCAGATGCCACGTGACACAGCTGCCCCTGCAGAGCGCAGGGGGTGACACCATCAGGCTGTGTCTAGGGAGCTGTGGACACAGGAAACATGCTCAGTACGAGGGGGCGTGAGCTTTCCCAGGCACAGCTGGGGGCGAGGACCGAACCTGCGGCACCTGCGCCCAGGGCAGCCAGACCCACAAGAAGCCCAGTGAGGACCGGCCAGGAGGGCCCGGGATCGGGAAGCGGAGGCCAAGGGCATGTCCTCGAGTCCCTGCACCTTCCACGCTGAGCAACGGCCTCTTACCCCAGGAGCTTCAGCGAGTTTAGGGGACTGGACTCCAGGCGTGGAGAAGAAAGAGCCAGTTGGCCAGCTGGGGGTGGAGGCCGCAGGTCTGAAGACAGGACTAACTGATGAAGCAAAGCCCAGAGGGTGGGGGTGGGGGTGAGTCAACGGGTCAGATGAAGATTGGCTTTAACAAAGAAAGGACCTGTCGTCGGGGTCCAGACGGACGAATGGGGGGATGAGAGCAGACAGAGGGACCCTGGACGTGCAGGGCACAATCGCACCCGACAGACCAAACGTCTCCACAAAGCAGGGCCGAGACTCTGTGCTTGGAGGGAGGGGCCGGCCTCTGAAGGGAGAACTGGGGAGACGGTTTAGGGGGCGCGAGATGCAAAGGTGAGTGAAGGACGGCTGAGCGCACGGCAACCTCTCAGACGCCAGCGTCACCTTTTCTCTCGTTCCAGCTTCTCACCAAGAAACCAGAAATGTGAACGGGTACCACGCACAGCTTCCTTATCTTCTCCATCTCTCAAAAGAGAGAGACGCTGAGTGGAGAAAGGGGATGGCAGGAGCCCAGGCCGGACGGGCAGCAGCAGGACACGCCAGAGGGCCTGGGTGTGGGCGAGAGATGACCGGTCACCACCCGGGCGGGAGAGAAGTCCCACCAGGAGAGGCTGGCGGCCCGGGAGCGAGCGCAGCCCTTCAGGGCGAGGCGCAGGCACAGCGGGACTTGGTAGGAGTGAGGGTCCCAGAGGGCGAAGGTCCGCAGGAGGGGCAGAGAGTGAAGGCGGCCGCGCTGTGGGAAGTTTCTGATCCCGCCCCATTCACAGCGATGCCCGAGTCCAGGCCTGGGATGCGGGGTGCGGCCGTGAGTGGGAATGGGGGTCGGGGGGTGGGGGGAGAAGGCAGAGGAGGTGGAGAAGCCCTCAGGCCACCCTCAACCCAGGAGAAACCCACGTGGAGAAAAAGGGCACCGGGCTGAGAATAAGACCCCAGCACAGAGTCCAAGTCCCCAGGCACGACTCTGAACTGCTCCATCACCAGCCGGGGCACCACAACTGACAAAGACCTTCGGCCCTGTCCTCAGCGACAACGGGCTAGGCCGCGGACGCCCGCGACATTTCTGCCGGCACACAGATTTCTGTCAAAGAAATCAGGATGCTCTCAGTCAAGCTGGATCTCATCACCAGGATTCTAGGGATAAGAAGAAGCACGGGATCTGCAACAGAAACCCTTGCACCTGAATTCCAGTTCTGCCAACCACGTGACTGCACAAGGCTCTTTACCAAAGCCACAGTTTCTCAACTGCAAACTGGAGACAGCGATACGTCCCTCAGCGTTGCTTGTAAGGGTTAGAAGGGACCATACGTAAAGGGGCCCCTGGGGACGTCCACCAGTCTCTCCTGCCCGGGCCTTCCCCCTGCGGTAACGGGGACTAGACGGAAGAGCCTCCTACTCGACAGACTCCCTCAAGACCCTCCGACGGGACCCAGGAGGCAAGGACTGTCCACGTGACGGGGGACAGGAGTAAGTCATCAGCACCAGTAAAACGGGTTCCGTCACATTAACGTAGTCTGTCCTCATTTCAGTACAGCAGGTTCAAAAAACCCCCGCAATCCAGTGTGTTCAGAACAGGCTGTTCTCTCATTTCCCTTAGTAGCTCCTACTCTTACTAACACAACCTCAGCAAGAGTAAACACCCTGAAAGATGCTCCTCCCCTTGTCTACTTTCCATGCTCGGAGGTCACCTACTGCCCTGTCCACCAGGAAGCGACCCCTCGTCTCTCAGGGCTGGTGCTGTCCTGAGCATGTGGCCGGAAGCAGACGCCAACGGGGCCCCCACCCATCTCTCCCTCTGATCTCACGGCCCTGGCGCCACTGCTGAGCCCAGTTGCGAAGCCCGAGGCGTGTAGCCAATCCAGCACCTCCAGGGGCTGAGGGCCTGGCAGAGAGATGGACAGCAGCGGGGCCAGGAAGAGCCACGGCTTTACATCCAAACCGACCCTCTCACTTCAGGACGATGCTCCGCTGGTGGGTGAGATGTCAGCCAGGAAAAACCTGCGCTCCTGGTCAAATTTCTCTTTCAGGAAACCTTACAAAATCCTTATTTATCTCCACTAAACACATCTCACTTCACGGAGGCCCCTCTGACACAGGTCCAGGCCTCTGTGTCTGGAGCAGACAGACAAGCAGCTTCCCCGGGCCTCTCGGAGGGAGACAGAGAGATCAAGGCCACACATTTCCAGGACTTAAGCGCCAGAGAAAATGGGGAGATTTGCTACAAAGATAAAAAAAGCAAATATAGTAGCAAGAAGGTAATTTAGACCTTAAAGATGCTAATAAAGATCATCTTCTAAAACTGCTGCTGGAGCTCCCGTCTCCCTCTGAAGGTGGCCCAGGACCACAGCCACTGCAGGACTGATGGTCTCAGCGCAGACACGGGAGGAAGACAGGAGGGAGGGGGAGGAAAGGGCACATCCTCTGGCCATTCAGGCCGCACCCTGTGCCGCAGAAAGGTCCCGGGCTTGGGAGGCTCCGACGTGACCCCAAGAGCCACCCCAGGAGGTCCGCTCTCTGGTCAGAGGCCTCCGTGCTCAGAAGTCGGTGCCATGTTGCCTGCGGGGTCTTGGTCTCCTACCTGGGTCCAACTTCAGCCGAAACCAGATCTCCGACAGCCAAAGCTATCAGATAGGACGGGATGGGCTGACACATCTGGAAGAAGAACTTATTTGGACCTCTCTTCTCCCGGGTGTTAGCACTCATCACAGCTGTGAAGCCATCTGGGACCTGAGGAGAGAGAAAGCTTAGGAGAGTTCACCTGGACAGAGTCTGCTCTGGATCAGCTAGAGGGCGGCATGACCAGCAACCTGCATGGTGATGACAGTGGCCTGGGGTCCACCTTGAGAAGCACAGAGGCTTCCAAAAACTAAACTTGTGCCAAACTGATGGGATTTAGCACAGATAAAATTTCTGCAGGTGGAGGAGTTTTTCAGAGGTACCCCCCAATGGATGTAATAATCTACTACCTGAAACATGACCTGATAGAAATGAACTTTTCAATGTCAAGGGCAGGTACATTTGCCCTCAGCCTGCTCACCTCAATAAGAGCGGAGTATGTGCATTTCACCGCAGGAGTGTCGAAGCAGGGGAAGAAGGCGCGGTTCAGGACAGCCTGACCCTGCGTGTAGACGAAGGGCTTCCTCTTTCCTGCCGTCTGCTCCGGAGCCAACCAGCAAACCTAAGGGGAGGCAAGAACCTTTCAGAACTGACATCCTGCACAAGCGCAGCGCACGGCCAGGGCACGGCCAGGGCGGAGCTGGCCGGAGGGGAGGCTTAAGGTAATCCTCACGATCCTCCGCCCGCCAGTCCAGCTCAGACTGCGACGCTCTCTCTCCCCCAGTGTATTTAATCCCCCTGGAGTCCAGGCCAAGGTCTGACGTCCACTTCCCAGGGTGGACACCACCAAAGGGCCGCCCCTCAGTGTGTCCCATGGGCCATCTCAAGCGTTCCTGAGGTGGCCTCCGACCCCCTGGTCCTGCCTCCCTCCTCTGTCCCCCCCCCCCGCCCCGCCCCGCTGTAGTAACTTCTCACCAAAAAACAAATACTGGAGAAGCTGTTCTTGAACTTGTGATAAAAGACACAGAAAAGCAGAAGCTAATAGCAAGGAGTCTGATTAATGTGTGCTCTCCATCCCTCCAAGCTACCCTTTCAGAGTAAACGTGTTTTACATTATAGGCATTGGCTATGATTCTTAACTTGTCTTCTGTCAGCCCTTAATCAAGAGCACATTTGAACGACTTTTACAAACCCAAATCCTGCCCACAGCGAAGAGGAGTTCCCCTGTAACACAGATGCCACCGCGGGGGCGGTGAGGAGGGTGTGTCAGTACCGCACACCACGGAGAGGTTAGAACAGGGTCAGGTGACTTCAGGAGGGTTTCATAGGGGAAGCAAAACTCCCTGGCTGGACCTTCCAAAGTGGGCAGGATTTAGACGGCAGGAAGGAAGGGAGGAGAGTCCCTCCAGGAGGTGGGCAGCAGCGTGAGGACGGCGCGGGGGAGTGCAGCTTCCGGCGGAGGTGGGCACCCAGCCGGCAGCTGTGATGCAGGGCTTTGAGCACAGAGGCACTTGAGACCAATATCTTCCCCCCGGGAACGAGACTCAAGGACGAGAACATTCCCTGAGGTGTCTCTTGTTCTTTTTTAAATTAATTATTAATTAATTTGGCCGCGTGGGGTCTTAGTTGCGGCACGCGGGCTTCCCTCTAGTTGTGGCCCATGGGCTTAGTTGCTCTGCGGCATGTGGGATCTCAGTTCCCCGACCAGGGATGGAACCCACATCCCCTGCACTGGAAGGCAGATTCGTAACTACCGGACCACCAGGGAAGTCCTGAGACCAATTTTTAAGAGGCACAAGGGAGACACAATGGGATGCTGGGGTTTTCTTTGCTTGAGAATGCGTGCGTGCGTGCGTGTGTGTGTGTGTGTGTGTGTGTGTGATGAGTCTCGTTCCAGAGTCCAGCACAGACGGAAGCAGGGGAGAGAGAGGAACGACCTGGTGCAGAAACCCAGCAAGCTCCGCCTCAGCCCGGTGACCGGAGGTACGTTTGCACAGCAGCCATAAATCCTCTCAGTACTGTTGCCCTCCATACGACGTTACAGAAATGACACCTTATCTCTGTGAACTTCTGCTCAGTTTTGCTGCGAAACCGAAAACTGCTCTAAAAAATAGTCTATGAAAAACAAACAAACCCCCGTAACCCCAGCCTAATCATGAGAAAAACAACAGACAAATTCCAATAGAGGGTATCACACGCCTCCAAACTATCCAGGTCACCACAACAGGAGCGCCTGAGAGACTGTCACAGCCAACAGGAGCCAAAGAAGACATGACACACACAGTGGGTTTCTGGACGGGACCCTGGAGCAGAAAAAGACACATTAAAAACTAAGGTTGTGGACTTCCCTGGCGGTCCAGTGGTTATAACTCCGTGCGTCCACCGCAGGGGGCGAGGGTTCCATCCCTGGTTGGGGACCTATGCTGGTGGGGGACGCATGGCATGCCGTGTGGCCAAAAAAATAAAATGAAATAAAATTCTAAAAAATTTCACAATTCGTATGGAAACACAAAAGACCCCGAATAGCCAAAGCCATCGTGAGAACAAAAGATGGAGCTGGAGGAATCAGGCTCCCTGACTTCAGACTATACTACAAAGCTACAGTAATCAACACAGTGTGGTACTGGCACAAAAACAGAAAGATAGGTCAATGGAACAGGATAGAAGGCCCAGAGATAAACCCATGCACATATGGTCACCTTATCTTTGATAAAGGAGGCAGGAATGTACAGTGGAGAAAGGACAGTCTCTTCAATAAGTGGTGCTGGGAAAACCGGACAGGGACATGTGAAAGTATGAGATTAGATCACTCCCTAACACCATACACAAAAATAAGCTCAAGATGGATTAAAGACCTAAATGTAAGGCCAGAAACTATCCAACTCTTAGAGGAAAACATAGGCAGAACACTCTATGACATAAATCACAGCAAGATCCTTTCGGACCCACCTCCTAGAGAAATGCAAATAAAAACAAAGATAAACAAATGGGACCTCATGAAACTTCAAAGCTTTTACACAGCAAAGGAAACCATAAACAAGACCAAAAGACAACCCTCAGAATGGGATAAAATATTTGCAAATGAAGCAACTGACAAAGGATTAATCTCCAAAATTTATAAGCAGCTCATGCAGCTCAATAAAAAAAAAACAACCCAATCCAAAAATGGGCAGTAGACCTAAATAGACATTTCTCCACAGAAGATATACAGACTGCCAACAAACACATGAAAGAATGCTCAACATCTTTAATCATTAGAGAAATGCAAATCAAAACTACAATGAGATATCATCTCACACCAGTCAGAATGGCCATCATCAAAAAATCTAGAAACAATAAATGCTGGAGAGGATGTGGAGAAAAGGGAACACTCTTGCACTGCTGGTGGGAATGTGAATTGGTACAGCCACTATGGAGAACAGTATGGAGGTTCCTTAAAAAACTACAAATAGAACTACCATATGACCCAGCAATCCCACTACTGGGCATATATCCTGAGAAAACCATAATTCAAAAAGAGACATGTACCAAAATGTTCATAGCAGCCCTATTTACAATAGCCCGGAGATGGAAACAACCTAAGTGTCCATCATCGGATGAATGGATAAAGAAGATGTGGCACATATATACAATGGAATATTACTCAGCCATAAAAAGAAACGAAATTGAGCTATTTGTAATGAGCTGGATGGACCTAGAGTCTGTCATACAGATTGAAGTAAGTCAGAAACAGAAAGACAAATACCGTATGCTGACACATATATATGGAATTTAAGAAAAAAAAATGTCATGAAGAACCTAGGGGTAAGACAGGAATAAAGACACAGACCTACTTGAGAATGGACTTGAGGATATGGGGAGGGGGAAGGGTAAGCTGTGACAAAGCGAGAGAGAGGCATGGACATATATACACTACCAAACGTAAGGTAGATAGCTAGTGGGAAGCAGCCGCATAGCACAGGGAGATCAGCTCGGTGCTTTGTGACCACCTGGAGGGGTGGGATAGGGAGGGGGGGAGGGAGACGCAAGAGGGAGGGGATTAAAAAAAAAAAACAGCTAAGGTTGCTGTACACCTGAAACTTACACAACATTGTAAATCAACTATCCTCCAATATAAAATAAAAATTAAAAAACCACTAATAATACCTTGTACATGAAAGTTGCTCAATAAATATCTGTTATTATTTTTTTAAAAAACTAAGGAAATCTGGAAAAACTGTGGACTCCAGTTTATAATAAAGTATCGATACTGTCTCATTAACTGTAACCAATGTATCCGACTTGTAAAACACTAGTAAAGGGTAAACAGTGTGTGTGTGGAAGCGGCTTATGGATACTCTGTACTATCTGCTCAGTTTTCCTGGTAATCTAGACATCTATCTATCTATCTATTTAGGCTGCGCCAGGTCTTAGCTGCAGCACGCAGGATCTTCATTGTGGCTTGTGGGATCTTTGGTTGCGACATGCAGGTGGGATCTAGCTCCCTGACCAGGGATCGAACCCAGGCCGCCTGCATTGGCAGCATGGAGTCTTAGCCACTGGACCACCAGGGGAGTCCTCTACACAGCTTTTTAAAAAATAAATTCTATTAATGAAAACAACTGTAATGAGTTGGCAGGAAGAGGTACCAGGCACAGTATTAGGACTTATATAAAGACAACTCATGTAACTATTGTCAGGCTTAGCTCAACAAACACTATCATCCCCTCAACCACAATTCCTTCTCGTCATCTTCGCTTGAGTTTTCTTTGGTTCTCGGCTTTGTTTTATTGACACGAAGAGAAGAAAATGAAGGAGGCTGGCAGGACACACACTATAGAGTCCAAGTCAGGGAGATGCTGCGACCCACGGTGTCCAAGGTGAGAGCCCTCCCTGGGACAGTGGCAATGAGAGGAAGGAACAGGCACAGTGCCACCAGTGGAGACCTTCACAGGGCAAAGAATAGTTCTTCGTCAAGCGTGTATCTCTGCCACCACGTCTTAAATGAAAGCTATCTAGTTCTGATATTTAATTTGGGGTGCCACTTTTGTTAGGCTCACCCAGGAGGGCCTGATTTTTCCACTCATCCTATTTAATTTCTGCCCCAAACCAGGAACCAAAATATACTAGAGCAACCAAACACATTTCCAGATGGCATGTTATCCCTAGAGGTCCCTGGGTTTCTCCTCTGACCTTAGAGGTCAGTCTACATTGCTTTGGACTTTAACTTTTTAAACAAGTTCTATCATAAGGTTCATTTACTGCCCGAATGGTGAAAGATGGAAACAGAACTGCCCTTGGAGCGAGTTGCAACAGCAAAAGGGGAAGCGCAACCAAATAAGCAAGCTTCCCTGGTAGGCAGGCAGCCAGCTGAGACTTGTAGCACACCCCATCCAAGAAAGGACTGGCAGCCACGCCCGGACATTCACAGATGTGGACACATGACCTTCCCCTTTCTGATAGCCAACATTTGCCGCCCCCCGCCCCCCAGTTAAGATTTGAGTCAACCAACAGTGAGAAAGCCAAGTTATTCCAAAGCCTGGTACACCCTAATTCTGGTTCTCACTTTTACTCAGATTTTTTTTGGGGGGGTGGTACGCGGGCCTCTCACTGCTGTGACCTCTCCCGTTGCGGAGCACAGGCTCCGGACGCGCAGGCTCAGCGGCCATGGCTCACGGGCCCAGCCGCTCCGCGGCATGTGGGATCCTCCCGGACCGGGGCACGAACCCGTGTCCCCTGTATCGGCAGGCGGACTCTCAACCACTGCGCCACCAGGGAAGCCCTACTCAGAGTTTTTTGTTCATCAAATCCAGGACTTCGCAGGAGGAAACAGTACTAACTGCCCCGAGGCGTTAGGAGGGCACCTGGAACAAAGGACTGAGTCGGCAGCGGGTAAGCAGCCGGCACTGTCAGGCCGCCCTGGAGGAGAGCGGAGCAGCTCATCACCAGGGCCTAGCCTAGGCCGAGCGCAGCGACAACCCTGAGTTCTGTTCGTGAACCGTCTGCTGTCCAGCCTGGAGGAGGTGACCTCCTCGGGCAGTTGTGGACTAGAGACAGCGGTGCCGTGGGAGGGAAGGTGGGGGGAGCATCTGCATGAAGATGGGCGGGAGCGAAGGGATGGGAGGGGCGGTGGGAGGGGATGGGGGTGTCATCTGGATGAGGAGGGGGCGGAGGTATGGGAGGGGAGGTGGGAGGGGATGAGGGGGGCGCATCTGCACGAGGAGGGGCGGGAGGAGGGGCCGGCGCGGAGCTGGGGCACTCACCCCGGGTCCCTCGCCGACGCGGTAGGTGAGCTGCACCCGCAGGCGCTCGCCGGCGATGCAGGGCTGCGGGAAGCGCACGCACAGGGCCTGGCCGTAGTGCGAGAAGGGCCGCGTGCACACCGGCACCGGCTCCGGCTCCGGCTCCGGCTGCCCCGCGTCCGGCCGCTCCCGCCGCAGAGCCGCCGCCGTCACCTCCACGCACGGGTGCGAGTCCAGCCGCAGCTCCGCGGCGCCGCCGGGCTCCAGGCAGCGCAAGTCCAGCACCGCCGAGCCGCTCAGCCCGCGGCTGCCCGGGCCCGGCCCCGGAGGCCCGAACTCGGCCCGCAGGTCCAAGTGCAGGTGCAGCAGCTCGAAGGCGCGGAAGTTGGAGGCCGATGCCACGTCCTCGGCCTGCGCTGAGTGCAGCACCCGCCCGCCGGCCCCATGCCCGCTGCCCGCCATGGCCCCTAGCCGCCGTTGGACCGGGCCGCCGCAGGCCCCGCCCCACCGCGCAGGCCCCGCCCCGCCGCTTGTCGTGGTCCCCGGCGCTTCTGCAGCGCACCCGAGTGGGCCCCGACAGGCAGCGCTGGGCTCGCCCCGGCACTCAGCATGGCCACGCCCCAAAGCTCAGACTACGCCCCGCCGTTCGCCATGGCCCCTGTGCACTAGTGCAGGTCCCGCTCCACAGACCACGCCCGGAACCGGCATGACCAAGCCACAAAGCTCAGACCACGCCCCGCAGCGCTGACCACGCCCCTCCGATTGCCAAGGCCCCGGTACAGCCGCACCCGGACCCTGCCGCCGGCCCCGCCCCACCGTGCAGAACCCGCCCCGGAACGCGGCCGGGCCACGCCTCTCTTCTTGACTTTCCCCAACTCCCAGCTCTGCACCGGCATCTCAGGACTTCCGACAGGCGTGCGGGGGGAGGGGGTACAATTTGATCCACCTTGGCCCGAGTTCATCCCACTGGGATGTTCCCCAGTCCCTTCTCTACTGAGGTTTCCCGTGTCCTACTCCTCCAGGCAGGCCGCACTGAGCCCGATTGCAAGGGTCCGGGTTGGAGGTCGCAAGCTCGACGCTCGCCCAGTTATTAGGGCCGTGTCATCCTGGGCAAACCTCCCCCAAGAAAGGGGACTCTTTCCAAGTCTTCTTGTGCACCTGTAAAACAGGAGGAATTATAGCATCTCTCGAGCTAGCTGTGAGAGCTCAATCGGAAACAGCACGGGATTCCACGCCGATGGGGGTCCTCCCGGGACTCCGGGCGCGCGAGTCCTTTGTCCTTCCGCCAAGGGATGGGGACAAGCACAGCACCTTTAAGGCTGGGCGTCTGCTGTGCCGCTTGTACCCTCCTCCTGAATGGGACAGCTCTTTGAGCCAGGTACACACACTTCCTGCTGTGTTTCTCTCCTGTACCAGCGGTTGCAGTAGCCCTTCTGTGACTAGGAGCCACTCGACGGTGAGATTTTTATGGATCAGCTAGGAAATGAAATTTTAAGAGACAATGTAGGGAGTTTTTCATAAAAGGAAATAGTATCCTAGTATGTTCTTCCTAGTTTTACACTGTTAAAATACATTTTATCTCATGAAATGCTTATAGTAGATATTTTTAAATTCCATATAAGGTCAATGTTAGTTTTTTTTTTTTAACTTACTGCCTAGTGAGATCCAAAAACTTTGGAAATCCACTTTTCTGTGGCATTGAGCACAATACTTGGTACTTATTAGTCATTCAATATATCTACCCTCAAATTATTCGTTCCCTTATGCAATGCGGTTTTGTTGAGCATCTGCATACACCATCCACTGGGCTGGGTGCTGAGGATACAATTGAAGCAAGCCTGGCACCGCCCCTGTCCTGGTGGTGCTCACGGGCGAGCTCACAACTTAACCTAAAGACAAGGAAAAAGGTCACGACAACTCCATGTGCTGTGCTGTGACCTGGGAAGAACAGGAGGCTACGGGAAGCAATGTTTCCAGGTAAGTTGCTGGAGGAGAGGGCCTTTTATCTTTTTTTTTTTTTCATAAATTTATTTATTTATTTATTTTTGGCTGTGTGGGGTCTTCACTGCTGCGCGCGGGCTTTCTCTAGTTGCGGCAAGCAGGGACTACTCTTCACTGTGGTACGCGGGCTTCTCACTGCGGTGGCTTCTCTTGGTGCGAAGCACGGGCTCTAGGCACGGGCTTCAGTAGTTGTGGCACACAGGGCTTAGTTGCTCCACGGCATGTGGGATCTTCCCGGACCAGGGCTCGAACCCGTGTCCCATGCATTGGCAAGCTGATTCTTAACCAGTGCACCACCAAGGAAGTCCTGAGGGCCTTTTATCCTTGGCTGTAGAGTCAAACATCTGTGGAACTATGCTGTTTCTCCTTTCAGCGGTAACTTCTCCCTGGGGATAAGAGCAATCTCATCCCATCCATTCTCCTTCCTTCCTTCCTCTTCTCCTTCCCTCACTTTTGAATGCTTAGAATGCAACGTATCTTGGACATTTTGAAATAATGGCTGAAAATCTTCTAGAATCGATTAAAGTGTGACTCTAAGGATTTAAAAGTTACAACAAATTGCAAGCAAAAATATAAAAATAAATCTACACCTAGACATGTTTTAGTTAAACTGAGGAAGACCAAGACATAAAGGTCTTAAGAATACCCAAAGAAAAAAAGACAGGTTACTTATAAAAAAGCGACAAATGGAAATTGGACCAAGGGCAGACCTCTCATTAGCAACAAGAGGCCAGAAGGCATTATCTTCAAAACACTGAGGGAAAAAAGCCTGTCAACTTAGAACTGTATACCCAACTAAACTATCATCCAAGAATGAAGGCAGATAAATTTTTTGATGACAAAAATTCAGTGTTCACCATCAATAGACTCCTACTAAAGAACTTCTAAAGGAATTACTTCAAGAAGGAAAATGAGATGAAAAAAGGAATGGTGAGCAAAAAAAGTGGGAAAATTTAAACACTGTATAAAGCAACAATAATAAATATATATTAATAATGTTTGCATGAGGGAATCAGAATAAAATGAAAATATTAGACTAAATGTATATAAGAAGAGGGGGTGATTGAAGTCGAAGCATTCTAAACTCCTTGGATTATCAGGAGGAGAGGGAGAGGGATAAATGTGAGATTTTTTTCTTAGGTATGTGTTTTAAGATTTTAAAGAAAATCACTTAAGGAATGTAAAATGAATATAACTCACAAGCCAACAAATGGGAAAATATGTAGTATGATTTTTAAAAATCAAGGAAAAAAAGGAAATGAGCTGGGCAGGAGAGTACTTACCCCAGGCTGGAAGAAGCAGAGCTCATAAATACCCAGATGTAGACTACTCGTCAGTTCTAGCTCACATATTGGGGACGTACCTAACAGCACAGCCTCAAACTATAGAAAGTAGAAGGTAACAGAATTACAAGGGAAATGGGCAAATCCGCCAACAGAGAGGTTTACGTACCTCTCCCAGTAATTAACAGATCACACAGACAAAAGTCATACAGACATATAAGATCTGTACAAAAATGTCACCATCTTGACCTAATCAACACACACCAAACTTTGCACCTATTAGAGAAAACACACAAAACTAACCATAGATAGGCCATGAAAAACTCCCAACAAATACAAGAATCGATGGCACACAGAACAACATTCCTTTAACCACAATGCAATTAAGTTAAAACCAGCGTTGGGAGCCAATTCTACGGATCACGTGCGCTTCTGCACATATTGCAAAAATGAGCCGCTGAGTGTCCTTTGTTCTGGACCATCTGGTCGAGGATGCTTGTATAGAGAGCCACTCTGAAAGACAGATGGTGACTTCCTCTGGAACAAAGGGTGAGTCTGCTTATCATAATGGTTCTCAACCAGGGCCGGTTTTGCCCACTAGGAGATATTTGACAACATCTAAAGACACATTTGGTGGTTACAACTGGGAGAGGAGGTGCTGCTGGCATCCAGTGGGCAGAGGCCAGGGATCCTACATCCTACATTGCACAGGACAGGTCCCCACAACTGATTATCCAGCCCTAAACGTCCACAGTGGTAAGGCTGGTAAACTGGCTTACACCCTTCCAAGACAGAGACAGGGTCTTGCTTTGGAGCAAAGGGAAGTCACGCTATCTAGTATAATAAAGGTAATGTCTCCCTCAGAGGCAAAAGCAGGAATGCTACTGCCCACTATAAAAGCTCAGGGCATAAGGAGCTTTTTATAAAAGCTCCTCTCCCATAATGCCACCCACTATATCCCTAGGCATCCATCTGGATCCACCCATATAATCCTACCCTATAAGAGATGTTAGAGGACGCTCTTGAGACGGAAGGACTATGATACCAGAGAGGAACTTGGGTCCACACAAAGAAAAGGAGCGCTAGAAGTGGAATCAGTTAGATAAAATAAATCTTTTTATTTTTAATTGCTCTAAAACAGAGGTCAGCAATTTTTTTTCTCTAAAGGGCAAACATCTCAGGAGTCGTGTGCCCTGAGGTCTCTGACGTGGCCGCTTAACTCTGCTGTGTCGTATGAGGGCAGTCGCTCATAAAACGTGAAGACTTGGTATGGCTGTGCACCAATAGAACTGTCTTTATGGACACCAAACTCTTCATTTCGTGTCCTTTCCATGTGCCATGAAACGTTTTTCTTCTTTCGATTTTTTTCCCCACCATTAGAAACATTTTAAATCCACTCTTCACTCACAGGCCTTACAAACAGAGGCAGCAAGGTAAATGTGGCCCCTGAGCCTTCGGTGGCTGACGTTTGCTCTAAAAGACAACTGTACTCTACAAAGCAAAACCGGCAGCAAAGTATCGTGTGTTCTAACACTAATGCACCACAGGGTGGCGCTGTGACCACGCCGTCACAATCTGCAGACATTGCATCCAAGAAAGCAGATGGGCTTTCAACAGATGCAGCTGTAACCCACGTGTTCCAACCCTGACTCAGAAATTCACTATTTCAGGCCCATTTCACACAAAGTGTTCAGATAAGGGAAAAAGGGAGAAGCAGATGGGATCTTTCTGATAAGCATTTCAACCTTGAAACTGAGGAAACCACTCCATTATTCCAGAAAAAGACCTAGGGAAAAATTCCTTCCTGTCTGCTTGTTTCTGCATTTATCTTGGTAATTAAAACCATTTTCGTGATTTTACCTTTTATTCTGGGTTCTTGTACACCAAAATTAGTTTTAGAATATGTATTAAACATTTCAAATAGGTATTTTAAGATATTTATTAGAATCTAAACTACCTGGTTTCTAGTATTTGCTGAACTTAAAAAAAAAATCAATGTATAACTGATTCATTTTACTGCACACCTGAAACTAACACATTGTAAATCAACTATACTCCAATAAAAATTTTTTTAAAATCACATCTTATAAAGCTTATCAATGGATTTCATAAATTTCTATTTTATTAGGAAACAGGTGGTATGTGAACAGGTACACAATGGTAAAGTATTGTAAAGTTAATCATAGAATCTAGGTGATGGGTATATGTATGTTCACTGTGAACCTCAACTTTACAGGTTTGATATTTTCATTGAAAAAATGTTGGGGAAGAAGGTGGGGGAGAGGAGAGAAAACAAAACAAACGGCTCAGCATCTCCTCCTGCTGTGCAGTGACAACAGGACACGGAGAGGGGACGGGAACCTGCAGGGGCGCTTGAGCTGGTCCCCAGACCACCAGGAGCCAGCCCACTGGACAAACGGGGGAAGGCAGAGGACACAGCACACGAGGACGTTCTTGGGCGGTTATGAAACACCTGTGCCCGGAAACGCAGATGGCACGAGGCTTCCAGTAGAAAATCAGAGGCATGAAGTTTGCTTTCCCCTTTCCCTCTCCTCACCGGCCCCCCATCTCCACACTAGACACATAACGGAGACGGAGCCACTCGGCTCAGGCCAAGCCCCAGCAGGTAGGTGGGCAGCCAGGCTTTCCCCGGGAGCAGCAGCTCTCCTAAGTGCGGGACAGAGGAAGGGGGCATCCACCAAGGAGGAGAGGGGCAAGAAGCAGGGAAACAACTGGAAAGGTTTTCGGGGTTTCTACCTGCCGTCCCACATATTGTGGAATTAAATGTCAAGTTCTTCAAAAAGAACTGGCTTTCCATCTTTTTCAAGCTTCTTCTCTTCCCCCCCACCCCTCGTCCCAGAAAATTCACCTGTAGCCAAGGATTGCTTCAGATATGCTGAGTTAACCAATAAAATGGCAAAAACACGCCAGCATCACATACACACACCCGTCAGAGACTCCGAATTCACAAGAAAGAAACTTACTTTCCACACCAATACGCCATTTAAGAGAAGTTCAGGAGACCTTAAGAAACGTAAAGCATTTTATCTGCGATTCAACATGCCCTCAGCTTTGAACTGTTCTGATAACATCTCCTTACGTTCACTCCTGGAAGTCAAAAGGGCTACAGACTGAAAGAGAAATCCCAAGTACTCACAAATGGCCAATAAGCGCAGTCCGTTTGTTACCAGGAGAACACAAATCAGAACCACAATGAGATACGTCACACATACTAGGCTGGCTATAATGTTTTTATTTAAAGGAAAATAAAAGTGTTGGCAAGGATGTGGAAAAGTGGGAACCTTCGTGCACTGCTGCTGGAAATGTCAAATGGTGCAGCGCTGTGGAAAAGTTTGGTGCTTCTTCCAAAAGTTAAACACAACTACCGCATGCCCCAGCAACGCCACCCCTAGGTCTACTCCCAAAGTAACTGAAAGCAGGGACTCAGACATTTGTATGCCCATGTTATTCACAAGAGTCATACGGTGTAAACAGCCCGAGTGTCCATCAATGGATGGACGGAGAAATAAACTGTGATCTCTGCACACCGTGCAATATTACTCAGCCATCGAAAGGCACGAAGTGCTGGTTTATGCTGCACCACAGAGGGACCTTAAAACACGATGCTCCATGAAGTAAGAGCGACACAGAAGGACGAGTATCGTACGGTTCCACTTATACGAGGTACCCAGAATAGGCAAACTCAGAGACAGCAAGCAGACCTGTGGTTACCAGGAGCTGGGGGAAGGTGGGATGGGGAGTTTCTGTCGGTGACGATGAGGAAGTTTTGGGATACACAATGGTGACTGTTACACTGTACTTAAATTCCGCTGAACTGCACACTTACAAATGGTTAAAATGATAAATATGATTTCCTGTATATTTTACCACACAAAGAAAGATCAAACCAGCACCAGTAAATTAAATCCTTACTATGCACGTGGCATTGGGCCAAAATACGCGTGTGCTCACCACGCCCACACGGATTTGCTCTCCGTTTCACACAGAGGCGGGCAAATGGGGAGTAACAGCCTGCCTCCTGTAAGGCCGCACGGCATCTCCACCACAGCCAGTAAAAAGGCCTACTCTGAAATGCTAATCCATTTTACAGGCCCGGCCAGACCCCAGAACACACCCTCCACGAAGATCAGCTTCAGGGGACTTGCAACACATTAAAAATAGCATGCATTTTACTTTCCAGCACCCCATAAACACCAAGCTTTTCCAGGGCTATTATGCCCTCCAGGCACCTTCTCATACAGCACTGGGTACACCAGAAGGAAGCTTTTCTGATGATCAAGAATCAAGACACAGTAGCCTCAGAGGTGAAGAGAGTTTTGTATCCGACACCCTCAAAACCAAGACGTGGCCTATTTTTTTACTTGCAAGGAGAAGGCTAAGCACTTTCCCGCAGCCTTCCAGCCCGGAAGTGTTTGCTGTGGACCAATCCTTGGTGACTGTACCACGTGCAACTTTCAATGCACTCTGCATTATTTGAATTCAAGGATGAAAAGTAGAACTCTGCAACTTATCTTAACAGAAAGAGCAATCTCCTGGCGTTTTTTATTGTTTCACTAACAGAACAAAACCAGGCAGAGAGGTCCCCGAGGAAATGCTGGTCATGCTTCGTTGCTGTTTGCCATTGGTCCTTCATCTTCCAAGCACTTACTGTTTTTCCTTCTAAAGATTTCAGACATTTTGATCACAAACGCAATCCAAGTGTGAATAAATAAATGTATTATCTTTTAAGACCCTCCCCCGCCCCCCACATTCCTTTAAATAGAAAAATGTGCTAAATGTCTCTTCACAGCCTATTTGGCCATAGTTGTCCCACCTACAGTTTTAAAAACAGACTGAATTTGATCTTCTGAAATCCTTCCTTGAACCGCAGCTCATTCTGTTAAAGAAGTCCTGGGAGAGAGGTCCTACTGGTATTGTTGATAGTCCCCGAAAGGTGAGGATGGTAACTGGGCTGAAGGCAACTGGGAGGGGTCTTCAGCAAACGGAGGACCTGCAATTAAGAGGGAATTTAAACACCACCTGAACATTATGTAATTTAAAGGGACAAGTCTCTGTAAAGAGCAAATCAGTCAACTCAGAAAACAAAGTGCTACCTCAGAGCTGTAACCTGAATTTCTTTGTCGAGCTGCCCGATTCCCACGGGAGCGCCGTGTTAACGTACGGCAGCCGGCGGCCCTCCTGCTCCAGACTGAGCAGCTCTCAAACGCTACACCAGCGAAGTCAGATGGAGTAATTACAGCAAGAAACAACATGCCAGTTTTAAAGCAACTGCTGAACAAGCTGCCATATCAGGACTGGATGAACCTCTCACACCTCCTGATGTATTTTTCAGTAGCTATTTAAAATTATTTTCACAAAGTTTAAGTACCTTAGTCATGTTTCAAGAGAACTCAGTAACACAATTTATACAACTAAGTAAGGAATGGGTCCTGAAATGGGAAGACACCGCCATCCCCTAGCTTGCACAGAACTAAGTGTTGTAGTATTTGCTTTCAAAGGATGGGACGGCCTGTGACCTAAGAAAAAAATGTGGCTCTTTAAAAAGACTTTAGTGGGAATAAGCACTTCTCTTTTTTTTTAGGGAAACTGAGGCAGACTAAAAAACATCTGGAAGAGAGAAAGAGGACAGTGGTAAAGAGGGCTTTCTTTCCAGCACTTTACTCCAGTGATTTCTTTTAATATTCTAAAAATATCTGTTCATTACAGAAAGCTGGAGAAGACACTGGGTGAAAAAGATAAACCAAAAATAACCATTGTTACCGTTTCGATACAGTTTTATCTCATCTTTCTGTTTTAAGAACTCTTTCATGTAAGTTAACTGGAAAAATATGATTAACTTTTCGAAGATTTTTGCCCCCGCATAGCCTTTCAGAAACACTCTTCCTGTCTAAAATAAAAAGCACTTCTTTTAGAGAACTCCTTCTGAGGAAAGAAGCCTAAACCCAAGCAAACAAGGCTAAACCCTACAAGACAGTGTGACTGAGTTACGGTTCTATCAATTTCTGAATTTCTGCAAACATGGAACTTTTCTCACAACTTATATGAAGTCTTTCACACTAAAGTGCTAAACTAAAAAGCAAATTAAGAAAGTGGCCATCACGACAGAGTATTCAGTGAGAAATGATGATTGAAAGCAGAAGCGAGGACCGAGGGCCCAGGAGCCACCCGGGTCATCCACTGGCCACGGGGAGCAGGCCTCAGAACCGCGCCAAGACACCGAATCCCTCGCCTGGTGCCTCAGGGAAATCAAATAGAATTGGGAGCTGTGACCTGTCCCTAACTCTATGCCGAATCCTTTCCAAGCTCCAAAAATAACTTCCAACCAGTCTCACGGTTGTGCGTATTTCCTTCCCCAGACGCCAGGTCAGCTCTTCCCCGCAATGATCCTCGGTGTCCTTCTGCTCCCTTCCAATGCCAAGAAATAGTCCCATTTAGACACCTCCCGTTTTCTAAGTTACAAGGATCTGCACACACTGGCCGCGGAGCAGACATTCCCTGGCCACGTCGTGATCACCTGTGGACCACTAACCACCCACCATCTCACCTTCCCTGCACCAGCAAGAGGAGCAACGCATTACATCACCAGTGTCTCAGAAGAACTCTCCTTCCAGCCCTAAGTGACCTCCCACCCACGGGTCACCTTCTCCCGCTACTTCACTTTCTTCAAGGAAGCAGCACAACCAGCTGACCTCACTTATCTGTGAGCATGTCAGCCTGACACTCCCACTGCCCCCGGCAGCTACAGCGCTGCCCCACACACAGGCAGTAATAAGTTGGCGACTGACGGCCATCATTGCTCCACGTCTGCAGGGACCTTTCTTCCCGCACCGCTGAAATGATCGGCAATTTCTTAGAATGAACAAGTGAGCACTGATAAAACCTAAGAACTCTAAGGAAAGAGCGACAGCAAGTTGTCTAGCCAAAGCATTCTGTGACTGAGATTAAACACAATTAACTGCACCCACAGCCGTGCAGAGCCGTGGCCTATTACCAGAACCCTCACGAAGCACGGCGTATTCACATGTGATGCAGAGATGTCAAACCACCACATTTTAGCAGACGTTGGGAACCCATGTCAAACGTCTGAGCTGTGTTGTTAGGCAGAAAGACGACTCACCGTTGGGAAACTGGGCAGAGGCGAACCTTGTCAACAAGATACCAGCTCCTTCGATGAGGGCTAGCAGAATGCCACCCATCGCGGCTGACCCGACCATGGCCACCGGTCCGTCTGAGCACGTTGAGAACAGAGAGATTACTTTAACAGAAATCCAGGTTAATGTAAGATACCATAAAGCAAAGACCTGTCCATAGGGCTCCATGCTACCCCCCGTTCCCAAACACCCTTTCTCGCTGACCGAGACCGGGGTCAGCAAACTGTGGCCCGCAGGTCAAATCCAGCCCACGGCCTGCTCGTGTAAATAAAGTTGTACTGGGACAGCATGCGCGTCCATTCACGTATTGTCTAGGCTGCGCTCATGACAGCAGAGCTGAGGACAAGTGACGGAAGCCCTCACAACCCACGAGGCCCACACATTTACTACCTGGCCCTTCACAGAAGAGGGTGCTGACTCCTGGGCCCACCCACCACGCCCAGAGGAACTCTAGGTCGCTCTGTGTCCCGAAGACCAGAAGGTGGATCTAAGCTCTTCACTCACAACAGTGCTGTGTGACAGGTACAGTGACTAATTCCAGAGGCTGAGGAGAGAAACCGCCCAGTCACACAGCTGTAAGTGGCAGAACCAGAACTTGAACTGCTCTTAACCACGGTGGTTACCGGTTAGAGCCCCAGGCTCTCTCGTTCTCAACACTCCAAGTTAAGATGTCCTTTTACTCTTCCCCCCAAAACACCATATACCCTCACACTATACCAAGTTACCCAATGCTCAGTTTATCTATTACAGACGTCCCTAAACTCGGGCAGAGGCTGGTTGCAATGTGTGTGTCTATGACTGCTTACTTCTTGCTGCCAGGATGGCTCCTGTTAAGGCACCACTCGTGATGGAGTTCCAGGGATCTTCTTTCCCTCTGACTTGAACCATACTGCAGTCAATCATGGAAAACAGACCTCCCCAAACAGCAAAGCTACCTGTTTTATTTAAAAACAAAACAAATAAATTTCATTTTTTATATTTTAGTCTTTAAATGTAATAGTCAAAAACAAGCTTAAATAACAACACTCACTATATTCTTAAAACTCTCACAAACACATGCAAACAAGTTTGAATAAGCACCGAAGAGGAGTCAGAATACTTATCTTTTTAATAAAGCTTGGTTTGTATTACATCAGCAGGGAAATCAGCAATGGCCCAAAGCCTAAAAGAAATAAGCCAGGCCTAAAAGAGTTGGGCTAAACCCAGTCAAACCCCCTTTCAGAAGAGTGTGTATCTGTTTAAAAAGTGTCCTCCTTCCTGCTTTTCTTTTACTAAAGCTTCACCTTACCTCTATTTTTCTTTTCTTCAGTCAGTGCCACTGAGCACCTGCTCTGCGAAAATCACTGATGTGAACACAAAAGAAACCGGGCTATTTGGGGATGTACTACAGGCGCTAAGCCAATACACATAAAGGGCAAAAGGGTGATACAAACAGTTTGAATTATGGAACCTCGAGGGAATGGGAATTACCTTTCCTCTCTCATTTCTATTCTTTATTCCTCAAGCATGAAACTAAAAGCAACCCTAAATCAGATTACTTTGCACTTTAAACTCTTCCTAAACACAGTGACTATCCTGTAAAATAAAAAACAAACACCCACACATACACGTGTATAAGTACACACAAAACATAGAAAGGCAACACCAAGATTTTAATTGTCAGCATCTCTGGGTGACAGATGATAACAGACGACTTCACTGCTTTGTGCTTTTATTTTCCAAATCTTCTAAAATGAATACACGTGACTTACACTCTATGAAGAGTTCTTACATTAAGATTAAAGAAAGAAGAAAAACTGCACTGAGGAGCCCTTGTCAGGTTATCCTTCACCCTCTGAAACCTCACAGAAGCAGGGGTGTATTAATAAGGACAATAAACTGGGTTCTGCCAACTGTGTGAACCAGACCATCACCAGCACCCTTCCCCAGAGCTCACCCTGTGAGTTAAATCCAGCAGATACAACCAGTTAAAGTATGCATGAGGGACTTCCCTGGGGGTCCAGTGGTTAAGACTCCACGCTCCCAATGCAGGGGGCGCAGGTTTGATCCCTGGTCAGGGGACTAGATCCCGCACACATGCTGCAACTAAAGATCCCACATAATGGCAACAAAGATCCCGCGTGCCACAACTAAAAAAAAGATCCCACATGCTGCAACAAAAAAGATCCCGCATGCCGCAACTAAAGATCCCACGTGTCGCAACTAAAGATCCCACATGTAACTAAAAGAGCCCACATGCCACAACTAAAGATCCAGCATGTGGCAACAAAGATCCCGCGTGCTGCAACTAAAAAAAAGATCCCGGGCTCCCCTGGTGGCGCAGTGGCTGAGAATCTGCCTGCTAATGCAGGGGACACAGGTTCGAGCCCTGGTTTGGGAGGATCCCACATGCCGTGGAGCAACTAGGCCCATGAGCCACAACTACTGAGCCTGAGCGTCTGGAGCCTGTGCTCCGCAACAAGAGAGGCCACGATAGTGAGAGGCCCACGCACCGTGATGAAGAGTGGCCCCCGCTTGCCACAACTAGAGAAAGCCCTCACTCAGAAACGAAGACCCAACACAGCCCAAAATAAATAAATAAATTTAAAAAAATAAAATAAAAAGTAAAAAAAAGATCCCGCATGCCACAACTAAAAAGATCCTGCGTGCCATAACGAAGATCCCATGTGCCGCAACTGAGACCTGGAGGAGCCAAATAAATATGTTTTAAAAATAATAATAAACTATGCATGAGCCTCCTCATTTTCGGTCCAACACTAAATACCACATGCTACATACAGATGAAACAGTCCGTCCTAACTCAGTGGCTCTGTGCCCTGGGAGAGAGATATGTCCAGGTATATTAGAATTGTCTCACCAAATTCCTCAAACAAGGCTCTCCCACTCCCTCCCAAGGGTCTGATATCTCCCCACCCCAAGAATGACTGCCAGAGTAAGCTATGGTGGCTGATGAGAGTGGAGACTGAGTCCACACAAAAGTCTGGCCCCGTGTGGCAGCCACAGCCAGAGCAGGGCGAGGAAGTGTCCGCAGGAAGGACACTCCCAAGCATGGAGATCAGCGTGCCCATGTGGAAGGGGGGCCTGTTACGGGGTGCCCTAGCCCAAGTCAGGCAAGGAGGAAAGTATTTATGTGAAAAGAGAAAGAAGAATGAACCTGTGGGGCTGGACTGGAGTTAGAGGTATCAGTGTGAACCCATGATTCCTAATACGTATAGATATAGAGAAACATAGATATAAACTTGTGTGTGTATGTGTACATGGTTCGTATGTGTTCATATATATACAGTACATTCCTAAGAAGGCCTGGGAACAGCAATGCCCCACAGCAATGATACACTTAGTGCCCAGATTTTGGCTTCTAAGTACCATTCTCAACTAGAAGGAAGCACGGCTCCTTGGGGACGGCTGACTCCACACTCAGTCAGGGAAAGTACAAGATGAGCCTGGAACACCTTGTTCCAAAATGCAAGGAAGGGCTGGAAGCATAATGGGGACACATCAAAAGCATGTCTCATTTCCACTATGAAAATACAAGACCTTTCAGGACACAACTATGACTTTCCCACACTGCCTTTTTCCCAGGAGCTTAACTGGAAGAGCTCAGTAAATGCTCACTGAATTAAACTGGAAGTGCCATCCCAGTACTTTTAAAATTCAAGACTCCATAAAGATTCCTCAGTAGTTTCCTTAAAAAGGCTGATCCCAATTCACTCACATCACAACATACTCTTCCTCTATTTCACCCTGATTGTTTTTTAACCAAACCTTTATTCTTAGACTAGTTTCAGAGTCACAGCAAAGCTGTGAAGATGGTACAGCTCCCACGTACCCCACACCCAGTTTCCCCAGGATCTAACATCAGCACCGTGCGTTTGTCACAGCAACCCAATACTGACATATTATGAACTGACGTCCATACTTAATTCAGATTTCCTGAGTTTTTATGTCCTTCTTCTGTTCCAGGACCCCTCATAACGTTTAGTAGTCATACCTCCTTAGGCTCTTCTTGACTGTGACAGTTACCTGATTGTTTTTTTTATTCACTGAAAATGCATGTGATAGAAACAGCCTCTCAAGAAACCTGTTAAAACCTGTATGACTTCTGCATTTATCGAAGGTTCAGGGTTTGGTGTGTACTTTTTTCTTTTTTTTTTTTTTTTTTTACTACTTATCACTCTTAAACAACACGGTAACCATTAAAACAAAGGAAAATTAGTCACTGTTTACTTTCCAGGGTGTACAATTATTACAGGGAGAAAACAGGAAACAGATACACCATCATTTCAACTCTCGGAGCCTCAATTTCCTCATCTGGAAAATGGAGATAATAGTACTCACCTCCTATGTTGCTGTGAGGACTAAATAAAATAATCCTGTAAAACACCTGGAGTGCCTGGCACATGGCAGGCACTCAATAAACAACAGACATTGGCTACTATCTTCTAAAGAAAACAAATGCTATAAAAACAAAGAGAAGATTATTTCTTCTGATGCACAAAATCACTAAGCAACGACTGAAAGTGCTAAGTCCATTTCATGTGTTATACGTGGTCTCTTCAGCCTGACTGTACCTTTGCAAGCAAACATAAGCTCCGAGATTTCTTATTCTCTCTTCTCCCAGCTTCTGAATTACCAAGCTTAAAGAGTGTGATGGACAGAATCGTTCTCCACCTTTGCACTGACCTCGGCACAATGTCCAAAAGCTAAGCCTGGAGGGAGTCCCATCAGTTCCATCAACCCCTCTCACACACCCTGATCCTTCCGTTCACATCCTCTTCAGTTTCATGCTAAGCCAGAAGCTATCACTCCTGACCCTCACAAACCTAAGCTGTAGACACACTGTCTGGATAAGAGGGGAAAATCAAGTGAAACCAGGCAAAAACAAAACCCCACTGAGCTTTTGAAGGACAGATTTTCAAATGGATGCAACAATTCAAGTTAACTTGCCAAATAAATCATAAATCAAGAATTTGCATAGATACTAACTTGTGACAAGCTGTTATTTAGACCAAACTAAAATCACTAACTGGTATAATCTAAAAAAGAAGAAAAACCCCCAGAATTTCACCTTCAAAAAAACAGGGAAGGGCCTCCCTGGTGGCGCAGTGGTAGAGAGTCCGCCTGCTGATGCAGGGGACATGGGTTTGTGCCCCAGTCCGGGAAGATCCCACATGCCGCGGAGCGGCTGCGCCTGTGAGCCATGGCCGCTGAGCCTGCGCGTCCGGAGCCTGTGCTCCGCAACGGGAGAGGCCACAACAGTGAGAGGCCCGTGTACCGCCAAAAAAAAAAAACAGGGAAAAAACCATCTGAAGTACAAATGGAAGCACTCTGCTTACCTCCCAACTGTGGAGCCCTGGTTCTAACAGCTGTCAGACTCCCTCGTAGTCTGTGGTTTACTCCCTATAAGAAAACAAAAGGAAGCAACCAAAAATACATTAGGAGCATAACACATTTCCAATCCACTGATGGGGCCCAAGTGACATTAGCAAACGGGTCTCAAGCAACGATGATATGAGACCATCCACCCACTTACCACCGGAGAATTGCGAAAACCTTTGATGGCTTGAAAGATCCCACCACCTATGGTTCCCATCGTAAAGGCCCCACCACAGTCGTCCACAATGCGCCAGGGGCTAAGAACAGGAAAGAGGAAAAAAAAAATGAGCGTATTTCTCATTTATAAACCATAAAACCCTCTTTGTTAATAAGGGATATACAACAGATTCCAGGGCAGGGCTCACTGCAACCAGTAACATCTGGCCCATAAAATACAGACCAAGATTAAGGATTCTAAATAGATCCACATCTATTCAGCCCAAGTCTTCTAAGCTACGGGGAATGGAACTGGCTTCAACTCCCTACTGCTCACAGCACTTTATTCATTCGCTCAACTACTAGTGCATCTATTCTAAGGCACCGTGAAAAGCAAATAAACAAGCATTAGGAAATTACACTATAATCAACGGTGACCCAGTTGCCTGGGGATCAAGGAAAGCTCTCCAGCTGTAGCGAAATTTAAAGCTGAGACCCAAAGAATAAAATTTCAGCAGGCGCAGAAGAAGACACATTATTTAAATTTTTAAAAAATTATTTATTTATGGCTGTGTTGGGTCTTCGTTTCTGTACGAGGGCTTTCTCTAGTTGTGGCAAGCGGGGGCCACTCTTCATCGCGGTGAGCGGGCCTCTCACTATTGCGGCCTCTCTTGTTGCGGAGCACAGGCTCCAGACGCGCAGGCTCAGTAGTTGTGGCTCACGGGCCTAGCTGCTCCGTGGCATGTGGGATCTTCCCAGACCAGGGCTCAAACCTGTGTCCCCTGCATTGGCAGGCGGATTCTCAACCACTGCGCCACCAGGGAAGCTCACATTATTTAAATTTTAAAACTTCTTTTTGGGTTTACTGAGTCCAAGTTAGCATTTGGAACTTAACTTTGCATCAGATCCACTTAACACATTAGTAACCTCTAACATCTGATAATTAGAGGTTAAATGTGTAAACCCGGCTTCCAAATGCAGCACCCCAACTCATGCTGCACAATGACATGAGTAATCTGATCAGTAGAACAGAACCACTATTCTAGGAATCTGGCTTATTAAAAAGTCTGTGAATGGGAATTCCCTGGCAGTCCAGTGGTTAGGGCTCGGCACTTTCACTTGTGGTGGCCCGGGTTCGATCCTTGGTTGGGGAACTAAGATCCCACAAGCTGCATGCTGCAGCCAAAAAAAAAAAAAAAAAAGTAAAAAGGAAAGACAAAGGAGAGTCACTAACTCTAAATGATCGAACCTAAATGATCCTATAATCAGTTAGAATGAAAATGAGTATTTAAAAAATCAGTGAAGAATAGCAGGATTCAGAAGTATTCCAAGAGAGGACGTCCAAAACAACGGCAAGATGGAAACAGTTCCTGAACTAAGTCTGGCTAAATCAAGGTTCCTGCAGGGAAGCGACGGATACACAAAAGGAAGGTTGAAGCCAGACTCTAAATGTAAATGCCAGACGAATACAGGGCAACAGGGAACCAATAACTAACCACAAGATTAAAGTTATCATTTATTAAGTATCAACTATGTTTTAGGTGCCTTAGAGTGCAAATAACCTGATTTCAAGGAAGCTACCTTACTTTCTTATAGACTCCCTCATCTTTTAACTTTGCAGAAGAGTATTCCTGTCTCCTCTCCATTTTACAGATGAACAGAGGCTCAGATTAAGTACCTTGCCCAAGGTCATATAGGTAATAACTGGTAGACCCAATTTAAATACAAAATCTAGTACGCCAAAGGCCCCAAATTCCTTCCACTACATCCTACAGACGAGGGCTTCTGAAAACAAAACACATGATTAAAAAGTATTTAGGACGATTAAGTACCTATGATGTATTAAAAAGGACTGAACAGAAGGAAGGCAATTAGGAAACTACTGTAAAAGGCATTAAGGATGCCAGGTAAGATCCTGACAACAGGAAATGAAAGGTGGCAGGTGTGAAAGAATTCAGGCTGCCTATGGCGTTGGGGCAGGTGCAGAGGAAGGAGAAAGATGCTTATAGTTGGAGCTCGGATGACTTCACGAAACAGGCTAGTCCAGAAGATCAAAGCAGTTTTGAGTATAAAACCAACCAGACAACTGACTGTACTGCTTCAGGACATATGAGAAAGCAAAGGGGCCACCTAATTTAGTAGTAGATGAAAATTTATGATTCCCATAACATCCTTAACCCAAGAAAGTCAAGTATTTTCCCCTCATGCCAACCTGTTTCACGATATCATACCCAAGAGCAGGTGACAAGAGCATGCTGAGTCCTGCACACCTGAGCACAACCCAGGAAGGGGGACCACTACCTTTGGAGAAGGTAAATTTAAAGAGGTGGGAGGCGCTGAAACATACACTCTGTATCTTATTTCAGGGAAGAAAAAAAGCACAAAGCAGGCAACATGGCTAATGCTGGCAAGGTCAGAATGTAAAGCCCTGGGCCCTTTCACACAGCTGGAGAACACCTTGGTTCTTGCTCTTACAAAAAAAAAAAAACCACAGGTGATTAACCCAAAAATCAAGATGTGATTTTTCACTCATGACCTCCGAAGCCTTAAACTGTGTGCGTGCCTGACTCCTCTGTGCTTTCATTCCTGGGACCGACCAAGCGCGGGGCACAGACCACCCCACCTCGCTAAATGCCGAATGAACGGACCCCCGTCGCCGGCTTTTCGAGAACACACGCTACTCTCCTCGTTTTCCCGACCGCGCCGGCCCTCCCCCACGGGGAAACCCCATCCCGGACCGCGGCCGCCGCGCCCACGCGGACCCTCCCCGGGCACCGCCCCCTCCCCACGCAGGCCGAGCAGCCCGAGCGCAAGGACGAGCCCAAGGTCGCCGGCGGGCAGAGGGGCTGCTCCCGACCCGCGGGCCGGGCAGGGTCCGGGGCCACACAGCCGAGCCGGGGCGCCCTCGAGTTGCCGCAAGGTCACCCGGCGTGGCCCCGCGGCCCCGCTGACTAGCCGGCTGTTCACGCCAGGGTGCCCAAAGCCCCCGGCGCCGCCGAGCCCGCGGCTGAGAGCGGCTGAGAGCGGCCTCGCTCCGGGGGCCGGGCAGTGGCAGAGGGGCTGGCGGCGGGCAGCGGGCAGGCTCACCAAGGCTCGCGCGCGTACTCCTCCATCTTGACTCCGCCGCTCCGCGATGCCGGGCGAGCGGGGCGGGGCCTGGCCCGGCGGCGGAAGTGATCCCAGGCGGAGGGCGTTAGAGTGTGCGGGGATTGGCTCGCCGCCTCCTCCCGCAGCCAATGGGAGCCGGGAATAGGGCTGCGGGGCGGAAGGCGGGGCTCCGGGCGGAAGGCAAGCCTCCCGGCGGGGGCGGGACGCCCGGGGCGCCCAGGTGCGGTGAGGTACTCGTCACTGAAGCCGCGGGGCAGGCCGAAGACAAAACTGGTATTGCTGCGCTAGGGTTACCAGAACTCCCGAACACGCTTCTTTGTTCTAGTACCTGGCTGTCAAGTGTGGATTAAATGCTGCCTACTTCGTCAGAGTTGGTGAAGCCCCACCGACTACCTGGAGCTCCTTTAGGGCGGGCAGTGCCCGAGTCCTTTAGAGTCTCGGGGCCGGACTGTAGTGGATGTTCCATAAATGTTTGTGAACATCTGGAGCGCCGTGTCCCGTGGGGGCCCTCGACGTGAGGGACAGCGACAACGAAGCCTCTTTCAGACCTCACTCCAAATGATCACCGGGAGACGTGAGGGGTGTTTAGCTCAGAGAAGAGGTAGCAAAAGGCTGGGGACCCCGGGCCCTTTGAGCTTGCAGCCAGCAAAACCTGTCATGTGACAGCTGCTACGGGACCCCTTCCCCACCCTGCACTTTTGAGGTTGACTTTAAAACTTGTATATATTTTTTTCCTGGGAAAGTGAGTGTAATAAATAATAGGAAACTGCAAGGAAGAGTGACGTTCTCTCCAAAATCTTGGAAATAAGGTGAGCAAATAAACTGAATCCTCCGTAGAACCAAATGAAGACTGTCAGTAAAATGTGTCTCATACTGAAAAGAACAGTTCCAACCAGTCCCGTGGTTTGGATGCCTAAGTCCAAAAGGGCTTATTTGGAATGTGACTGTGATTAAGAACGCTTCAATCTAATTAATTGACAGCCTGAAGAGAATGTGGGAGACGGGCAACCAGGGACCTGGAAAGAGTCACCAGGCAGCAAGGGTCCTAGTGGGCATAAGTATTTCAGTAACTAGAGATATGCGTTCTCATGAGGTTCTGGTCTCACCAGGACCCAGAGGAACTATCCCTTAGCTCCTATTCCATATTCATTATGCAGTCTTCTGATTGTTATTTGGTTTCTGAATGGCTTTTCCTTTAAGAGAGAATGCTCATAACTATTCCTGTCCACTCGGTGTTTATATTGGTTTATGCATTCACCTCTTGTGAGGTTGGTTCCCTTGAATCAAATCAGTCACCAGGAGCGGTGATCATACCAAGTTGCTGAGTTTGCAAAGCTGAGGGCCAGACTCTAGGCTGTGGTTACCCGGCTCACTTCATCCCAACAGTCCCTCTCCTGGAGCAGCCTACATTTCTAGAGGGCACTGTTCACGTGGCCAGCAAGCATTCTTGGACTTCTCACCTTCTGTTTTCTGTAACTGCAGCAGATAACAGGGTGGAGCAGACAGTTGGGTCTGGGCAAGGCCTAGGACTTGGCCTTTGGCTAGAGAAGGAAGCTGCCCCCATGCCCCCCACACCCCCGGAAAATATCCCCATCCATCTTGGAAGAAAAGAGCGTAGTGAGTCTTCGAGAAGTCTGCAGAGCTGGACGGTCAGTGACATGAAGGAATGACATCAAGACCAACAGAGGAAAGGAGTGGGGTCCTTGAGGGACCTGGCCTGAAGGGGAGGGGAGTCTGAGATGGTGACCCAACACCCCTGGGCACGTTTGGTGACAGTCGGTGTGCTGGGCCCAGTTGTGAGGCTGCGCTGGAACCCTGCGCCCCAGGTCCTCTGGGTGTTGCTTTGGGGAAAGCAGCTCCCTGTGTGAACTGAAAGAGCTGCAACCTGGGGCCCGTTTTGCTATGAGATTCCCCCAACCGAACAAAGTGAAGGAAGGAAGCTCCTCCCTCAGAAACCACGCGGAGCGACGTGAGGTGGCGGATCCAGCGGTGACTCTGATGCCTTTGCCCACCCCGTCCGTCCCTCACCCCACAATGAGCTTCCATTCGTCTTCTGCTCTTGGACAAGTAGAACCTGTCTTTTTTCTTGGGGAAGGACCACTTTCAGAGGCTAGGGTTGGGGACAGGGCCATTTGATAGATATTAAGGGTGCAAAGGCTGTGCTGACCCGAGGAAGGAACAAGAGGGATTGGTAATCCCAAATCAACTGTAAGACCCTCCCCTGTGCTCAGAGCTGCCTTAGTGTAAGGACCGGGATGGAGAGAATACTAAAAATATCCAAGTGGTTCCTACCCTCGGGGTCTTCAAAAGTACTTGGAGAGAAAGAATAAGCACTTGAGAGATAGCTATTGGGTCAAAATTATAAAATGCCAGCATGTGACAGAGAACGTGCTAAATGCTAGAGGCATTCGGAGAGGAGAGAGCCCTGGGGGCTGGCGTGTGCTGGCAAAAGGGTCCTGGGGGAATGGCAGTCAAGCTGGAGCCTGAAGATTGGGAGGATTCTGCTGGGTGAGGGGGGTCGGAGGGAGAGGGGATGCCAGCGACAAGGCACAGGAGCAGGAAGGACTCAGCAGTTGTCACCAGGTGGGCTGCTGGGAGGGTAGGAAACACGAGAAGCCGGAGAATGAGGCTTTCTCAGGGGATAAAGTTCCCGGCCATGGAGGTGGGGAATTTGAGCCAGAGGGAGGGTCTGCTGTGTGTTGGGAGACAGTCCTCCACAGGCCTCTCCCATTTCTACACATCCGAGCATCAGAAGCTCACCTCTGTCCGAGAGCGTTGCTGTAAGCAGGTCGCCTGGGACAGCTCCAGACGTGACTTCCTCTGGAGCAGGTGTATTTATGCTACAGGATAGTGAAGGGTCAGCTCTCTCCCTCCCCTCCCTGGAGCTGACTGTCTACCTTCCAGGTAATAATGATGTATTAAAGTTTTATCTACTTTATTCAAGTAGCTGAGGGAGTTCCTTCCAGAAGGATGCTGTCTTTTCGGTAGACAGTGAGCTCACCGGGAGAAGAACAGGCTGGAAGCAGCTTGGGTGAGGGGCGCGAGGGAGGAACCCTTCTCTCCACCCAGACCCCACCCTCGGAGAGGGGTGGACGTTTTCAGAACCCGCCTGCCACTTAGGGGGTCCTGGCCCCCAGTGGGTTGGGCTCCACTGAGCCAGAGGTTTGGGGACCTCAAGAGCTCCACACAGCAGGAGGTCACAGGCCATGTATGTGGCTCCAGACCCCCAGCCCCACCTGGCCCGTCAGATTGCCATGGACAAGTGGGGCTGGCTCCACAGCCAGCTCTGGGTCTGGGGTTGCAGTCTGTAACTGGGGCCTGTTTGGGGTTTTAGCCGGGTGGGGGCGCCGTGGTGGGGGGAGGAGGCAGTCTCTTGTCTCTCTTCTGCCCTCTTTCCTCCCCCTGCCCTCCTTGCAGGAAGACATGTGTCCGGCCTGTGGTCTGTTTCCGAGCTCTCCTCTGGCCACTTCTGCCCATCCCAGGCGCGCGGGGCCAGGCCGGCGGCTTGCTTCAGAGACAAAGTCTGCTACCCCAGAGAAACTTCCAGGCTCCCTGAAAAGGAGAAAGCCGGTGTGGTCATATACTGAGCGTGAACAGACTGAGTGCTTACAGCGTCTGACGCTCTGCCGCACGCTTTGTGCGCATCACCTTGTTTGATATGTTTAATACCTTCACAACCCTGTGCAGTATGTTTTTTTCTCAAGGTACTTTTAAGATTCTCGTTTTCCATTTCCTGCAGCTCAGAGAGGTTAAATAACTTACACAAAGTCACACATCTCAGATTTGAGCCCACGTCATTCGACTCCTGAGCCCGTGGCCTAATCTGCTACACTATACTGCCACCCTGTATTCCTGAAAATGTGACTTTCCTGGGGTCACTCGGCCCAGCTGAGAGCCACCCTAAGCATTAGTTAATTGCTTCTGGTCTCTGTCTCCTGACATGTACACAGGTTTTGGCCAGAGTTTGGGGTCCCTTTCCCTTCCTCCGTCTGGCACAGCAGTACTGGGTTTTCTCTGGGGACTAGGCCATCCCATAATCCCGATACTCAAGATGAATTTGTTTTGGGTGGATGGAAGTGGATTCTGAGCTTGGATAACCATTGCCCCTGGAGAGTGCGTGGGGCGGTGGCCCCTCGCCGCAGGGGCCCAAGTCCTCCAGCCCCACAGGTGATGCCTTTTGGCTTTCAGGGTCTGTGGGCCGGCGCCCGGAGCCCGGGTTCTAGGAGCAAGAGGCTTTGGACCGAGTCACACCAGGAGAGCCAGCTGTTTGGCATTGTGGGACCGAAGCAGAGAACATGCTGGGCTTCTGTGCAGAAACCTTTGGTTAGGAGGCCGGGAGTCCTGCCTGGAAGTGTGGAAGCTCTGGCTTTGTTTTCTGAGTTTAGAACCAGCGGGGAGGAGAGGGCTGCTGAAACCAGGTGGCCCGGGGCTGAGTGACTTGGCTTTGGGAGGAGAAGGGAGAGTTGCGGGGGGCAGGAAAGAGCCGCTTTCAGCTGGCGAGGTCGAGAGGTTGGCTGGGGTGGCCCCAGAGATCATGCCTCTTCTGGGGGGAGACGGTTCTGTCCACACGCCCTGGAGCCCCAGGCCAGCCCGAGGCCTCGGCGTGCCCACTGGCGTGTCTCCCTCGTGCTCTAGGCAGTTGCTTCCTGCTCTCCTGGTTCACCTTGCCTTCTAGTACATGGAGTTTTCTACCTCAATAGAGGACACATTTAAAAGAGAACGACCACACTAATTATTCTTGCGTCTCTCTCCCTATAGCGCCTGGCCGGGTGGGAAGTAAACATAGCACCCTTGAATGAATGAATGAGTGAATGATGAGAACGAGGTGAGGAGAGGAGTGTGCATACACACGCGTGTGCGCGCCTGCGTGCGTGCGTGTGTGGAAGGTGGTTTCTGCTGAAGGACGGAGAGACAAAGATGAACGAGGAGGTGGGGTGTGGAGAACAAAGCCTGGGCCAGGAGAGAAAGTGAGGGCTTACGACGCCTACAGACAGGGATCGTGTGCCCGCTGCCCGTCAGGCGTATCAGCCGCGTGGCTCACGTGTAACGCTCACAGCCATTCTCTGAGCCTGGCACCAGCGCTGTCCTTATTTTATAGGTGATGAAGCTGGCTCTCAGAGAAGGAGGTGGCTGGGCCAGAACCCCACGTCGGCTGAGCAGGGAGCCCAGAACCTAAGCCTGTCGGCCGCCCAGGGAGCCCGAGCTTGAGCCGTGAAGCCAGCCTCCCTGTTGTGCTCCCCGCGGCCCCTGCACTTCTCGTTTGAGGCATTTTGTATGCTCTTTTTTTTTTTTTCATAAACTGTTTGAAATTACTTGTTTATTAACTGTCTTCACTGATAGACTGTAAGCTCCAGGAAGGCAGGGACCACATGGATTTTCTATCCTTAGTTTCATCCCTTGCTCTTGGCCCGGTGCCTGCCACGTGGTCTGTGCTCATCAGTATATGCTCACGACTCGCCCACAGACGCCCCGCCTCTGAAAAGAAACAACCCCAGGAGCCCCCCAAGCCCCTCCTCCCCCTTCCCCGCGGCCCGCCTGCTCGCCTCTGCCCTCCAGTCCCACCAGCCAGCCCCAGCTCCTCCCGGCCTTATCCTGAAGCGGGACCAGCCGGTCGTCAACGCCAGGGCCAAGTTTTTCTCCCAGACCATCCCTGGCGTCAGCAAGTGCCAATGGGTGACTCTCTCTGGCTTAGGGTGGACCGACGCCAGGAAAGATCGAAGCCGCTACGCAGTGGGTTACAGCAGAGCTTCTGGAGGGATTTTGTGGCAGGAGATTGAATGTCCCTGCGCCTTGTACAGGGCAGCAAGAGAGATGAGCAGTGAAAGCCCTTTCACGAAACCTGCCAGACCCATTGCAATAGGGTCTCTCGCGACAGCCCAGAGTTATATTTCCCTGGATTTGCACATGGTGGGGTCCTGCTGCCCCTCCTGATGCCCCCACGGGAGGTGCCCCGGCAGAGGAAGGAGCCGACGGGACGGAGGGAGGTGGGAACCCTCTTCCCAAAGAGCTCGTG
Source organism: Mesoplodon bidens (assembly GCF_964165515.1). Lineage (NCBI taxonomy): Eukaryota > Metazoa > Chordata > Mammalia > Artiodactyla > Ziphiidae > Mesoplodon > Mesoplodon bidens. Next base: position 1,541,176 of record NC_138177.1, read on the forward strand.
GAGGCCGACCGCCCTGTCAGAGTTCCCTGACTTCTGCACCTCACACTTTCTTGCCCAAACAGCCTGCCAGTTTTTGGTCTAGGAGCACAGTGAGGATTTATTTTCCCTCTCTCTCTCTCTCTCCCTCTCTCTCTCTCTCTCTCTCTCTCTCTCTCTCTCTCTCTCTCTCTCGCTCGCTCGCAAGAAGTGGCCACGGCAGGCAGGGGCCTCTGATGCTGGGCCCTCCTCGGCAGGAGAGAACGGGCGGGTGGCTCGGGGCTTCTGGAATCGAGTTCCTTCCTGGGGCCGTAGACACTGGGGAGTCCCCAGCACACTACCAAATACAGTAGAAAGGAGTCAGTGGAGCACGTGCTGACCACAGCGCCGTCCACCCCGGGTGGAGGCGTCACGTGTGCACTTGAACAGGGCAGGCCTGGGACTGGCCGCTCGTGAAGCCCGCGTCCCGTCTGCTTGCTTTTCTGGCTCTCCGTGGCTCTTGCTTGCTTCTGCCAGCCTCTGCATTTTTGTATTATATCTTTTTCTCATTGCGTGGCCCCCTTGTCTTTAAAAGGCTAAATGCTCTGTGCTAAATTTGGTCACACAGCGCTCCAAGATTCCCTGGAATGTCCTCAAGTTTCAAACAGCTCTGACAGCGAGGCAAGCCCGCCCCCGCCCGGGGATTGGCCTCTCCTTTCAGGGCCGGGCCGTCCTGGGGCCTTATTGGCTGCTGGCTGGACCAGCCCGGGTCCACTAGCCCTGGGACTGGGGAGGTTGCTGCCCCCCGTTCACACTTGGGCACCTGCAGCAGGCAGGGCAGGGAGCCGAGGTCCTCGACCAGCTGGGGGTCTGCTCCATCCAGATCGGCTCGCACCCCGTCCCGGCCCACCAGGACCTCCCCGCAGCCCTCGCAAGAGCAGCAGCCCACTTTGCCAAGATGTCCAAGGTAGCCAAGTATCGCCGGCAGGTGAGCGAGGACCCCGACATCGACAGCCTGCTGTCCACCCTGTCTCCTGAGGAGATGGCGGAGCTGGAGAAGGAGCTGGACGTGGTGGACCCAGATGGGAGCGTCCCCGTGGGGCTGCGCCAGAGGAACCAGACGGAGAAGCCGTCCACAGGCGTGTACAACCGGGAGGCCATGCTCAACTTCTGTGAAAAGGAGACCAAGAAACTCATCCAGAGGGAGATGTCCATGGATGTGAGTGGGGGGGGGGCGGGGGGGGGAAGGGAGAAGAGGGGGAGGGGGAGGGAGGGGGAGGGGGGAGACCCCGACGCCACGATGAGGATGCTCTTTCCTTAGAAGAAGAGTTCTCGCTGGCAAAGGATTTAATGTTTCAGAACCGATTGTCATCCCCTGAACTGGCCGTGTGAGCTCCTTACCCCTATTTGCTGTCTCATGAAGCAGAGGTCGGATGTGTTGGGGGGACCTGCACCCACGTATCATGCGGGGCTGCTAGCAACTTGGGAGCTTGAGGGGACGCCCTTGGGGTGGTCACTGTCGGGCTGACCCCACCCGGACGCCCACACCTGGCTTTTTTCCTTCCCATTCATCCCACCCTCCTGGCAGGAAGAGAGACTGGGCTTGCAGTCTCCTGCCAGCCTCTCCTTGTGCAGAACAGCTCTCTTTCAAGGCCTCTGGGCATCTCGTGGCATGTGGACCATGTGAGGCAGCTGGTCAGATGGGCTTCCCAGGGCAGTGGAGACAGGCCAGGGTCCGTGCCTTCACCCACAGCTTCCGTCCGTCTCATTCCCAGGGGAGGTGGGGTCTGCACTTTCTGGAGGAGCCTCTTGAGGGAGCAGCCCCCCTTTTGGGGGTAAGGCCCCTTGGCTGGGGGATGAAGCTCTTTCCCAGCCATCAGGTGTTTTGCCACCAGGAGGGGACAGAGGAGGGGCAGGGGTGACCGCTGGGGAAGCGTCTGCGCACATCTAGGATGGGCTTAAGCAAAGTGGCGTTCTGGGTTTTTCCCGGGTTTCCGCCGTGTGCTCATACGTGGGTTTTCTTGGGACAAAGTAGGCTGGCCTCGGCCGGAGGACGACTTCACAGACACCCTTCCTCCAGGTCAGGAGTGTCTGTTGGGGAGACTGTTCTGCTGTGTGCTGCCTGCCCACCCCCCCCGCCTGGACCTCGCCGGCCACCTCCCTGTGCGCCATTACCTGAAACTCCTGCAAGGTGTCTGGCGGGGACACTAGCTGCAGCGCCCGCCGGTGGGCATGCATGGCCCCTCGAGGATGGGGAGCAACAGCAGAGGGGCAGAGGCTGGGGCAAGTGGGGGAGCTGGCGCCCAGCTATGCCCCTGCCACCCCGGCCTGTGTTTAAAGCTTTGCCAAAACACTGGTAGGGTAGGGGTCGTTTTGTAACACACAGAAATATCAAATCACTATGCTGTGCACCGGGAACTAACATAGCGGTAGCATTTTAGGTCAGTTATAGTTTATTAGCCTGTGGGCACGGTCCAGGTGCAGCTCTGACGTGCTGGGTAGATCCTACCACCTGGATGGGAAATGAGAGGATGTGGGGACTTGCTGTTGGGACACACAGGGAAGGGAGCAAGCCGCTCCCTGGGGGCTGGCACCTCTGCCAACGCCCCACTGGACCCCTGGCACCCAGGCCCCAGGCTCTGAGCCCACAGCTGCGAAGGTCCCCGGAGGTGAAAGACAAGCAGGAAACACTCCTGATCCCAAAGCAAGGCATTTGGGCCGCAGAGCATGTGAGGGGCTCACCCTCCCAGGCCTCCCTCCCGGCCGGCCGGTTAGCACCAGGTGGACACTTGTCTCGCAGGCAGAGCCCGAGTCAGGGGACACGGTGACGGCTGTGGGGAAGGCACCCCAAGGCCTTTTCCCTTGGGCAGAGGCTGTCGGTCCTCCACACCCCACACCGCTTCCTCCCCCAGGCCGGGGGCCCATGCAGCTCGGCAGCTCCCGGGCCATGGGCAGAGTCACCTGTGTCACCTGGGGAGGGGGCACAAACCCGGGGACGCGGCTTTGTCAGCACCCTTAGCAAAACTCGAGCCTGGTACGAACTCTGCTTTGAAACACATGGTCTGAGGACCAGTGTCCCGCACTGTGACCTGCCTTGGTCTCCTCATCCCCACAGTGAGGGCTGGAGCGTCCACCTCATCGACTTCATCGGGCTGGTTCGAAGCGAAAACTGCAGCTCCAACGCGTCGGCTCTCTGGGTCAAGAAGCCCAGGAGCCATGGGGCTGGGAGGGCGGTGCTGGAGCTGCCTCTAAGCAGAGAGTAAGGGGCCGGCGTCACCTGACTTGATCACGGTGTTGTGGGCACACTTTTTTCTTTTTTTGTATTTAATTAATTAATTTATTTATTTGGGCTGTGTTGGGTCTTCGTTGCTGCGCGCAGGCTTTCTCTAGTCGTGGTTAGCGGGGGCTACTCTCTGTTGCGGTGTGTGGGCTTCTCATTGCGGTGGCTTCTCTTGTTGCGGAGCACAGGCTCTAGGCGCGCGGACTTCGGTAGTTATGGCACGTGGGCTCAGTAGTTGTGGCTCGAGGGCTGTAGCGCGCAGGCTCAGTCATTGTGGCTCACGGGCTTAGTTGCTGCACAGCATGTGGGCTCTTCCCGGACCAGGGCTTGAACCTTTGTCCCCTGCATTGGCAAGCGGATTCTTAACCACTGCGCCACCAGGGAAGCCCGTGGACATAGTTGTTAAAGGATCCTTATCTTTTAGATGTGGACACTAAAACACTTATGGGAAAAAAACTGCTAGGATTAGGGAATTTGCTTTAAAGTACTGTGGCCGGGGGGAGTGGGCAGGGTATAGATGACATGAGACTGCCCGCTGGTAGACAGTTGCTGACGTGTTGAAGCTGGTGGTGAGTCCGCACTGTGCTATTATACTCATCTCTCTACTTCTGTGTATATGTTTCAGATCTTCCACAGTAAAATGTTGTTTGTCTTTTTATTTAATACATAGAGACCAAGAGTGGAAGGCAGGCCCAGTTTGGGTCCTAAACTCTGGCTCTTCTTGGGGCGGGGTCCCCAAGGTTCATATGCAGACTGGGTGGGTCTCGCTGTGGAAGGGACCTCGTTCTGCTTCTCCCCCACCCCCTGCTGCCTCCAGGTCAGCTCCTATCTGTCCTTGGGTCTCAGGTACCACTTCCTCCAGGGAGTCTTCCCTGACTTTCCCTGCCCCTGGCAGTGTCAGGCACCTGGCCTGATCTGAGCGCTCCAACGCCACCTGTGCCAACCCCACCCCGACCCCTCCTGTCCTCCCGTCACAGTGTTGCCGAGTCTGCTTTCTTGTGCAGCTGGTGTGGTTCTGGAGAACACGTGCTAGCTCGGCCTGGTGAGCAGGGGGTCAGGGTGGGCTTGACAGAGCTGACCCCTGGCTCCCCTCCCTCCCCCTAAAGGGGCAGAGCCCTCGACCAGTGTGTGCCATCCCGGTCCTCCCGCCCAGGTGGAAGACGGCCCTGGCAGGTGTGTAGCCCAGGGTTCAGTGAAACCCTCGTCCTGGCTCAGGTTTCAGGAACCGGATCCCAGCGGGTCAGCTGTGTGTTCTCTTTCCTTCCCAAGTGGGAAAGAAGACCTGCTGCCTGCCTCCCCGTCCTCCTCCCTGGTCTGCCGGGGGCTGGGATTAGCACCTGCGCCCAGGCAGGAGCAGGGGCAGCTCAGTCAGGGCGGAGGAAGCCCTTCTGGGTTCTCCCTCGGGGAAAACTCGAGAACCTCCACGAGCCAGTAGCTGCTGGGCCCAAGCCTCTGAGCTCCCCGTGGCCCCTGCCCCCGCAGCCTTAGCTCCCAGCCCAGCATCCGTGGTCTCCCTGCAGGGACGGGAAAGCGGAAGAGCCCAGCAGCACCAGCAGGTCCCATTGCCCTTTGCCGTGTGCACTGGGCAGCATGGCTCCTTGCTTAAGGAGATTAACCCCAGTGGGTACACAACCAGAATAGCCCCGGAGGCCGGGCGGAGGGGGCAGGAGAGGTGATGGGGAGGCACCAGCGGGCACCAGCGATGGCCCGGCCAGCTCAGAATCCCACCCTGGATCTGAAAGCTGCCTCTGTCCATCCGGAGTGTGAAAAAGCACACTTCTTTTTTGCGGTACGCGGGCCTCTCACTGCTGTGGCCTCTCCCGTTGCGGAGCACAGGCTCCGGACGCGCAGGCTCAGCGGCCATGGCTCACGGGCCCAGCCGCTCCGTGGCATGTGGGATCTTCCCGGACCGGGGCACGAACCCGTGTCCCCTGCATCGGCAGGCGGACTCTCAACCACTGCGCCACCAGGGAAGCCCAAGCACACTTCTTAAACTAGGTGGTGGGATCCACGTGTGTTTGTCTTAGTTGCTGTTCTTACTCATGTATTATATAGGTTCTTCTGTATGTATAGAATGTTCAGTTTGATGAATTTTCAGCAAGTGAAGCTCCTGCTGCCAGCCTTGGGCTGCCCCTGAGCGCTTGCCTTCTCCTCAGTGAGTCAGCAGGGACGCAGCTTGGCTCGATGGGCCGGGCGGACAGGGAGGCAGGACCATGGAGACCCGAACACGCAGAAAGCGCAGCAGTGCTGGGGGATGCGGGTGGGCGGGGCTGGGATGAGCATCCCACTGACCAAGGGGAGGTTGCCACCGGATCAGGTAGGCTGGGGGCTCGGGGTCCCCAGGCTGAGGCAGGAAGGGGCAAGGGTGGGGCCAGAGCCCGCACCCACCATCTGCTGCCATCAGCCTCTCCCTCCACCCAAGAGACTGGAGCATCTGTGTCAGACATCTGGGGTGGGGGGGTAGTTGATATTCGATGCCTGCCAAGTCGGATAAACAGGAATAGCCTTTCCAGACCAGCCTGAGCTTGTTTACCAGACCTCTCCTGGCATAACGGGAGAAGGAAGCTGGGTCTGGATTCGGGGTCTGTCCCCCCAGGGCTTGCTGGCCCAGGACATGGGAGTGGGGGGAGCCCCCGGTGTCTGGAGCCCGAGGTGTCCAGGTGTGACCCAGCTCCTGTCCCTTACGAGCTAGAGAACTCGGCGAGTCCCCTCAGGAAGGAAGCACACTCACGGTGCTGAGGACCTTCTGGACCGAAGGCCTCGTTAACGTGGCTTCCTGAGTCGACCCCGTTACCTGTCAGGTGACCTTGGAGGGTTACTGTGAGGTTGAATTGGACCAGGTGCTGAAAGTGGCACAGGGACCTTCCCTCCTCTCCCTGAATCCTGCAGACTTCATGCCTGCGTATTCGCTAAATCGACTTCTTCTTAATGTCTCATGAGGTTAAAAACTCCTGCGGGTGGCGGTGAGGACTTGATGGACGCGGGGAGAGTGGCCCGGAGTTCAGTAAAGAGGGAGGCAGGGGTGGGGTGGGGGGGTGGGGTTAACTACTTCCGGCCCCACCCCCATCCTGTGGCCTGGTTTCTTCCAGCCTCTGCCTAATTATTTTACCCCCAGGCTCAAGGGCTGAGGCGCAGGGCTGGACGCTGCTGGGGGAAGGGAGATGGGGGAGGTTTCGGGCCTGTGAACCGTCCTGGTCTCTGGGGTCCAGGGCAGAGAAGACCAGCTGGCCGTCCGGATGCTGTTTACAAACAGGAGTAGAACGGCCTCCTGCCCCGCACCCTCTCCCTCCCACCCCCTTCTTGCCTCCCCCAGGAGGGTCCACAGCCCCTTCAGGCGGTCGCATCAGTGCCAGCAGGACCCCGTCCTGACCTGAAAAGTGGAACATCCCGGGCGCAGAAGGTAGCGAGTCTGGAGGCCAGAACAGGGTCTCCAGAGGCAGCTGGACCTGGATTCAGACCCCGTCCCTTTGCCTTTCTGAGCCTGAGATGCCCATCCTCAAGATGGAAGTAAAGCCCACCGTAGGGCAGTTGTGAGGTTTAGGCAAAATAGGGCACGGAAGGCATGTGGCAGGGAGATTTCCCTGACCCTGACGGTCCAGGAGTTAAGGCTCCGAGCTTCCACTGCTGGGGGCACAGGTTCAATCCTTGGTCGGGGAACTAGGATCCTGCATGCCGTGCCGTGCAGCGCGGCCAAAACAAAGAAGGCGCTTGGCAGGCTGGGGGCTGGGGGCCTGGAGGTGGGGCCTGGAGCTTTGTCCCGCCTTCACTCTTTTTAGGCAGGGTTCATGGATCATGTTTGTGTTCCTAAGTAAGGATTCCGCTAAATCATTGACTCTCCAGCTATTTCGTGAGTCCCCAACAGGCACTTTCGAAGCGCTAGGAGACTAGTAAGACGGAGAGGCCCTTGGCCCTGAGCTCACATTCTAGTGGGTGAGACAGATGATACTCATAGAGACCATAGGCACACATCACATGTAACATCTGTTTGTTACAAAGAAGACTAACCCAGTTTCAGGAAAGAGTATATAACCAACAGCCTCGGTGGGGGGAGATTCCTGCCCGGGGTCGGGGAAAACACTGCCCAGAGGCGACGTGGGAGCAGGCCTGGGAGGGACTGAGGGATCAGCCACGGGACGGTCTAGAAGGAACAGCAAACACAAGGCCTGTGCTGCTAGCGGGTGTAGCCTGTCAGAGGGCGAGCCAGGCCCTGTAACCGGAGCAGTCGAGCGGGGGATGAGGCCAGGAGTAGGCTGGGTTCAGGTGAAGCGGGGCGGGTTCAGGTGATATGGAGCGGGGTTCAGGTGATACGGGGCGGGTTCAGGTGATACGGGGCGGGTTCAGGTGTTATGGGGTGGGTTCAAGTGATGCGGGGGCGGGTTCAGGTGATATGAGGGCGGGTTCTGGTGATGCGGGGGCGGGTTCAGGTGATATGGTGGTGGGTTCAGGTGATACGGGTCAGGTTCAGGTGATACGGGGGCGGGTTCCAGTGATGCGGGGGGGGGGTTCAGGTGATGCGGGGTGGTTTTCAGGTGATACGGGGCGGGTTCAGGTGATGCGGGGGCGGGTTCAGGTGATACGGGGTGGTTTTCAGATGATATGGGGGCGGGTTCCGGTGATGCGGGGGCGGGTTCAGGTGATATGGTGGTGGGTTCAGGTGATACGGGGCGGGTTCAGGTGATATGGAGGCGGGTTCTGGTGATGTGGGGGCGGGTTCAGGTGATATGGTGGTGGGTTCAGGTGATACGGGGTGGTTTTCAGGTGATATGGGGGCGGGTTCATGTGATATGGGGGCGGGTTCATGTGATACGGGGTGGTTTTCAGGTGATATGGGGGCGGGTTCAGGTGATACAGGGCGGGTTCAGGTGATGAGGGGGCGGGTTCAGGTGATGCGGGGGCGGGTTCAGGTGATGCGGGGTGGTTTTCAGGGGCTATGGGGGTGGGTTCAGGTGATATGGGGGTGGGTTCAGGTGATATGGGGGCGGGTTCAGGTGATACGAGGCGGGTTCAGGTCGGGTTCAGGTCATGCGTGGAGGGTTCAGGAGATGCGGGGTGGTTTTCAGGTGATGCGGGGCCTTACAGGGCAGCAGTGGGAGCTTGGAGTTTTATTCCAAGTGGGGTGCGATGGCATTGGAGGGTTTTGAGCAGGGGAGAGATGTGGTCTGATCTCCATTTTCAAAAGGAAATGTACACACTGCCATATTTAATATAAAATGCCTTTCCATGAAAAATAAAATGAAAAGATCCATTCCTCTGCCAGCTGTGGGATGCACAGAGGGCAGGAGGGCAGGACTGGAGGAGGAGGGCTGGGCAAGAGCTCAAGGATGTTTCAGGGAGAACTGGTCGGATTCAGGAAATACTTCACAGTAGCACAGCCAGGACTGGCTGACATTTTGGGGGAAAGAGAGGAGTGAGGTGACCCGTCCTGCCTGAGCTACGGGTATATCTGGTGCCGCTTACTGACGTGAGGAGGGGATTTGAGCAGATGAAGAATGCTTGTGGAGCTTAGCAGCCCCCAAGGGGAGTGCTGGGTTGCAGGTGCGAGTCTGGAGCTCAGTGGGGAGAGCCCGTTTGGGAGCCCGAAGTGTAGAGGGTGATACTGAAGACCCTGAGCCGGGAAGAGGCACTTGGGGAGCGAGTGCCGGGGAAGAGCCAGGGCCGAGGACCACGTCTCCGCCCCTCCCAATGCTTCAGGCGCTGGAGAATGGGGAGGAGCCCTGAAGGAGGCTGGGGAGGAGGGCGGAGGCACGGAGCCGTTTCTTAGAAGCAGGTGAAAGGGGCTCAGTTGTGTGTGTGTGCGGGGGGGGGGGACTGCCACGTCTGTTCCTGCTGAGAGATTCCGTACGGTAAGCCTCGAGGAGGATGGCGGGTCCGGCAAATGGAGCACACAGACACGGCTCTCTGTTTTTTCTGCATTTTGTTCTCATGGGAAGCAGCTGGAGGTAAACACGGATCACGAGAGGAGGTTTAAAAAGACGGGCTATGACAGTGTGTTCGGTGCTGCTGGGGAGGGTCAGTAGAGAGGGAGACCTGGATGGCGGGACGCACTACGGTGGGGCCTCACCTCCCACACTGGGGGAGGCGCGGAGCGGGGCACGATGCGGCAGGAAGGCAAGTGGGGGAGGGGGAGGGGAGCTTGGCCTCTCACATGGGGCCAGGTACCCGGGCTGCTCTGGGAAGACACGGCGCAGCCAAGCGGGGGTGGATTGAAGGGGAGAAGCTGGGAGGCTGGGGTCAGAGGTCAGAGGTTATGCCTCAGGTCCCAAGAGAAATGCTCAGTGCTTCCTGGTGAGGTAGGGACACACAAGACGCCCCAGACATGAAACCCGGCCTTGAACATCAGCAGCAACAGCTGCCAGAGCTGTTCCAAGACCCAGTAGACAGTCACTCCGGGACATTGATCCTTTGTCCCCAAGGCCATCGTGCCCAGCGGGAGGTGGGGGGCTCCGGGCCTCTCGGCATGGCTGGTGGTGGGGCGAGCCCTGGGCTGCAGGCCAAGCAGGGGCCCCGGGCTCCTTTCCCGGCCAGACGGTTCACCAACCGCGCAGCCTCAGATGAGCTCCGAACGTTTGCCAGCTTTACTTTCTTTCATTTTATTCTTCAGTGTCTTACCTGTATCTCATTGACAAGAGTGGATGTTTTTTCTAGCACACGTCTTTATTGAAATATAAAATACATACAGAAAAGTGTACAAAACACAAATACAGACTTTCCCATATTCCCACAAAGTGAACAAGAACTGGAGCGTTAGCGGCACCGCCCCATGTTCCTCCCCATCGCCACTCCCGTGCCCTCCCCATGGGAACCCCACCCTGACTTCTAACCCCGGGCTTAGTCTTGCCTGTCTAAAATCATGTATTTAGAGTCACAGTGTGTGTCCTGTCACTCGTCTTTATGTTTGTGAGATCCATCCATGTTGTCTGTAGCTTTGTTTGTTGTTGTTGTTTACTTTCACCGCTATGTAGTAACCTCTTGTATAAATATGCCATAACTTATTGATCGTTTCACTGTTAGTAGACATATGCGTTGTTTCCAGTTTTGGGGATATTACAAACCATGCTGTTATGAACACTTTTGGGTGCACTTATGATTTAATTTCTGTTGGGGATGTGCCTGTGAGTGGAATTGCTGCCACACAGAAAACGCATAATGAAGTTTCCATTTCTTTGCCTGTGAATAGAGGTGATCCTATCTAATTTGGAGTCTGTATGAGGGTGGGGCACACAAGTTTGCAGAATGTCTAACATAGCAATTTGCAAACAGTAGGCATTTAATTAAGTGATAGCCACCGTTGTCATTTCTCCTGGGGCCCATCCTTGAGGGCAGCCGCCTGCCTTCACGTCCTGGGACACATCCTGCCCTCCCACACGCCCACCAGTCTCTCTGTTCAGACCTGGATGCCGCAGTGAGGCCCGGGTCAGGTCTCTCCACCCCGAGACTATAACTTTCCCAGAAACTGTGGCCCCTTCCATCCTTGGCCCCAGCGTGGACAGACGTCTCATCAGTGTTTGGAGCCTTTCCGGCTTTGCTCATTTGCCCCTTTAGCTTCCGTCTTACTCGGTCATTCTCAGCATGACCCTGGGTTCCCATGCTTCGGCCCCCACCTTCATCACCGGGCCGGCAGGAGACTAACCCTCTGGTATATGTGCCCCGCCCCACAGCTGCTCCCCAGACCTGGAGAGAATGACGTAGCGGGTACATCGTCGGTGCCCGCGGCCAGGCCCTCAGGCTGCCTGGAAAACCTCCGCACCTCCCTCTCTTCTTCCAGAAGTCAGCCTTCCTCTAGGAACCCTCTTGTCCCAGCTCTTTTTTCACCCTCAGCAGATGACCTAGCGCCAGGTTTCACTGAGAAACTTGAGGGCTTCGGGTGAGAATACCTTCAAATTCCTCTTCTGCTACCTGAAAACTTGTAGGCGTCCATGTATGTAATCTACCCCCTTCCCTCCCATCTCAGCACGGAAAAGACGGCCCTCCTCTGGACCAGGCACTGTTCGGATTCTGTTCTCTCCTGTGTCCTCTGCAACCTTTGCTCCCTTAAACACCGGTTTTCTCTCAGTCAGTCTCTCTCTGTCTCTGTCTCCCTCTCTCTGTCTCTCTCTCTCTGTGTCTCTCTGTCTGTCTGTGTCTGTGTCCCACCCTCTGTGTCTCTCTGTCTCTCTGTGTCTCTCTGTGTCTGTCCGTCTCTGTCTGTCCCTCCCTCTGTGTCTCTCTGTGTCTCTCTGTCCGTCTCTGTCTCTGTCCCTCCCTCTGTGTCTCTCTGTGTCTGTCTGTCTGTGTCTGTGTCCCACCCTCTGTGTCTCTCTGTGTCTCTGTGTCTCTCTGTGTCTCTCTGTCCGTCTCTGTCTGTCCCTCCCTCTGTGTCTCTCTCTGTCTCTCTGTCCGTCTCTGTCTCTGTCCCTCCCTCTGTGTCTCTCTGTCTCTGTCTGTCTGTCTGTGTCTGTGTCCCACCCTCTGTGTCTCTCTGTCTCTCTGTGTCTCTCTGTGTCTGTCTCTCTGTGTCTCTGTGTCTCTCTGTCCGTCTCTGTCTCTGTCCCTCCCTCTGTGTCTCTCTGTCTCTGTCTGTCTGTCTGTGTCTGTGTCCCACCCTCTGTGTCTCTCTGTCTCTCTGTGTCTCTCTGTGTCTGTCTCTCTGTGTCTCTGTGTCTCTCTGTCCGTCTCTGTCTGTCCCTCCCTCTGTGTCTCTCTCTGTCTGTCTGTCCGTCTCTGTCTCTGTCCGTCTCTCCTCAGCCTCCCTCCCTGCTCTCTCTCTGGCCCCATCGCTCCTCCTTCACAACAAAACTACAGGAAGCAGCCCCACAGTCACCATCTCACCGCAGCTCCCTGGCCCCTCCACATTCAGCCTTGGGGGGCTGGCTTCTTAGTCCTCGTCCCGCGTGCCTCCTCTGTGCCATCTGACGCCACCTCGGTCCCTTGACACCCTGACCAGCGCGCTGCTTTCCTTCCCTCCCCAGCTGCCCCCTCCCCATCTTCCCCTGGTGTCCAGGCAGCGCTGTGGCCAGGGCTCTGGCCGCAGCCCCTGTTGCCCACCCACTCCCTCTGGCCTAGATCTCCATTCTGAGTCTAGAGCATTCACTTGCCTCTTGTGCTCCTCGAGTGTCTCAAGTTCAACTAGTCCAAAAATAAATGAACCATCGTCCCACCCCGGGCCCGCCTTTCCTCCTCCTCTGTACTTTGGTGAGCAGGGGGGCCGCCTAGCCCCTCTGCCCGTGTCCCGGGTTCTCTTGGCGACAGAACCCTGATGCGCCGTCCTCCCCTGCGGTCCACCTCCCTGTCGCCCAGATCACGCGTCAGGACCTCGCCGCCCACCCCCTCCTCTGCCCGTGGAATCCGTCCTCCCCGAGCTGCCAGCGTCTTATCATAGAACGCAACCTTGACCCCGACGCTGTCCTGCGTGAGACCCCCTTGCTCCGCACGGCTTCCACCACCAACCCACACTCCGTGGCGGCCCAGGGCGCCCTGGGGAAGCCGGCACCTCCCTGACCCCGGCTACTAATGCTCCTCCCCTTGACTTTCACCCTTTGCCATGTCTACACTTGACGGTGGCCCACAAAGGGGCTTCCTGTCCTTCCTCTGTGCCTGTGCTGACCTGCCAGCCCAGATAATCCTCCTCCCTGGAGGCTCGGCTCCGGTGACAGCCGTGACTTTCCCACACACGTGGAACGCCGTGTTCCCGCATCGCCTGTGTCCGTGTTTCCCCGCACGTCTAGAGGGCGAGGCCTGACCCTCACCCAGCCCCACTCCCCAGCAGTGAGTGCAGGGCCCAGCTCAGAACACATCTGAACGTTGAATGAACAGAGGATGGATAGTTTGCAAATACCATTCTCGTCCTACTTGACTGGACCTGCAGAAGTTATTTATTCATCTATGCTCTTCGGAGACTACTGGAAAATATGATTTTGTGTCCAGATCCTCAAATGGAGAGAGATTTGGCAGTGATTCCTTTTTTCCAGTTTCTGTAAACAGCCACTGAAATCGGTCCACAAGTTTACACCCTGCGGCCCCAGCGCTGGGAGAGGTCACAGCCGTATTTCCCCCTCAGTTTGTTCGGGACAGATTGAGACTCAAGGACTCATTTTTAAGTTGTTCCATTTTTCTTTCTTCTCTGGATCTTCTCTTTGCTGGCTCTCCAGGGACCTGAGATCACAGGCTGACATTTTTAGCCTGACCCAGTCAAGTTCGCCTGTATCTTGGGGGCCATTGATACACCCTAAAGAGCATATTAATGATTAGCTCCAGACCCAGCCAGCTGGGGCTGTCAGCGCCCACCATGTGGTTTCTCCCCTAAAATATCTGGAGAAGTTTGCGGCTTTGCCTCTCGATCCAGAGAAAGTGACATGGCTCCTGCGGAGAACTGGCTCCACGCAGGTCTCCCCTTGGAGCGGGAACGAAGCCCCCGTCACGGTGTCGCAGGCCCGCCTGTGGGGAGGCTGGGGGTCTGAACACGGGGGTGTGATAACCGGGAAGGTTGTGGATGGGCCCTCCTGAAGCCAGGATTGTGAGGCCAGAGCAGAGCTGGGAGCAGGTCCTTGTAGATAAACGGTCAGCTTTTCTCCCCAGGGCTCTGCAGGGAACCAAGCCCTGCAGAAAACTGAGTGACGCTTTCCTCAGTTCCCCCAAAGATGCTAAATAGCTGGTCCCATTCTAAATACAGAGGAAAGAAATTCAGTACATACAGTGGACGCCTCAGGGCATTCTCCTGGAATCCCCTTCGACAAGGGCCGACTTCAGGCCATGTCCTCGGACCAAGTGTCCCCAGGATGGGTCACCTCCCCTACGCCAACGGTAGAGTCTTCTGCCTGCCTATCCCTGTGTATTATTTAGAAAGAATGTATTTCTAAATCACCGGGAAAGTGTCTACTGATGACCCAGATGCTGAAGACGCCAGTGTCCCAATGGTCAGGGTTCCTTCAGGTCAGGGGTCAGAGAGACTTTCTGTTTTACTCTCCGTCCCTGTAATCCTTGCCTTAAAGGCAGGAGGACACAGTGGTACCCAGAGCACGGAGGTGCTGTTTCTTCAAACAATAATTTATAATTGTAATGTCATAAGGCTCTATAGGCAATATCAAAACATAGGGGAAAAAGAGAAAATAGGGCTTCCCTGGTGGCGCAGTGGTTGAGAGTCCGCCTGCCGATGCAGGGGACACGGGTTCGTGCCCCGGTCCGGGAAGATCCCACATGCCGCGGAGCGGCTGGGCCCGTGAGCCATGGCCGCTGAGCCTGTGCGTCCAGAGCCTGTGCTTGGCAACGGGAGAGGCCACAACAGTGAGAGGCCTGCGTACCGCAAAAAAAAAAAAAAAAAAAAAAAAAAAAAAAAGAGAGAAAATAACCAATAATTCTTTGTCTTATTAGCTAAAGGTGTCAGCCATGGTCACATTTCCTGAGTGCAGGCGTGTGTACACACTTTTCCTTTTGTAGCTGAGATAACTCTATGCACAAACACACATATTCACATACATTCTGTCTCCTGCTTTTTATTATTATTTGCTTATCATATTATAGTAGTCATTTTCCCATGTCACTAAAAATTCTTCCTGAGCATCGTTTTCAGAGGGTATTATGGTCCATCGTATGGCTGGGTTAAGCCATTTGCCTATATTTGGACACTTACATGGTTTCCAATAAATATACTTTCCAAGTCCCCAAGTGGATCCCCAGACGCAGGCTCCTTCCCCTGGCCTTTGGCGCCTGTCCCCAGAGAGACTGAGCCAAACCCCATGATAAACAGAGCCACTGACACACTTCCCGACTGAGACTCGTGGCCAGATGGGCGAGACCGACTAGGAAAGGGGAGAAAAGACTCCCTGATGGTTACTCCCGGGACAGGGACACGCGAGACTACCCGTGCTCCTTCTCGAGGCTCAGGTTCCTGATGTTGGCACATCTGCCAGGCAGGGCAGCCCTCCGCCCCCCCAGGAGCAGTCACCTGCGTGCACCGTGGCAGAACTGGTGTGCCCGGCTTCCCTTGGACTTGGGAGGAAAGAGTCGTTCCTACTGACAAAGAGAATCAAGTCTCCAGCCTGGGAAATTGCAGGTGTGGGCAGGATGTCAAGGAGGCAAGGGCACTGTCCAACCTCCTGCTTCCGAGGCCCTGCCCCAAAGGCATCCCAAGGTACCACGTCCTCGTGGTACCGGTTCCCTCCCCCAGAAAAGCAGAGGAAGGGTGTCTCGGCTCAGCTGACCCAGGTGAGCACTCAGCTGCTGTCCTGGGAAATCCGCTCACGAGCCCCAGCTGTCCAGGCTCCAAAGGGGAACCTCACACTTGCCGGCCTGTCCAGGCTTGTGGGTTCCCGCAGGCGCCGTCTGATTTCCCCTCCCGTCAGCCTTGCAGTGTAGATGGGATAGACAGGCTTTAACCTGCTTGACAGACAAAGGAGCTGGGGCTGAGGAGGTCACCCTGCTGGTGACCAGGGACGCTCTCGAACGCCTCCTTCTGACTTCAAGTTCACAGAAAAAGAGTCTGTCTCTCAGCCTCCTTTCTGAGCCCCCCATCGAGTGGCGGATGCCTGCCGTGCACCCTATGCCTGGAAGCCCTCTGCACTCTAGGGAGGGAGCTGGCCCGGCCCACCCTGCCCTCGGTGGTCCCAGGATGGCTTCTCCCTGATGCAGACCCAGGGATCGCTCACCCAGCCTGCGGCCCCGGAATCACCACCCCGCACCCCCTCCACCCCAGGTCCTGCAGCCAGCCGCTGCGGAGGAGGCCGTGGTCTCTCCACTCGCCCCCTCCCAGGATGCTGGGTCACTAAGAGTCTTTGTGGATCATAGGAGCCCTTATTATTTAGGACTTTTATTGCTCGTCACAAGTGGGAATAAACAGAGGGAAGCAAGCAGCCCACACGGGAAGTGCAGTCACTCAACGCGGACCCCTCCACGTGGGGCTGACGAGCTGGAGGTGGGGCCACTGGGAGCCAAGTGTGAGCCACACAGACTCCCCAGACCTGTCGGGAAGAATAAAGTGGCTCACTAGTAATTTTACATTGATCACATGTGGAAATCATTTTCAGATGGGCTCAAAACATGTATTTTTTATTTAAAAAAACACAGGATTTGTTAGGAAATCATGTCATCAACCCTTCCTGCGTGTGTCCCGAATGCATATCTTCACAGAGGGAAGTCTGACGTGGTGTTGGGTGTGTGTGCACATGTGTGTGTGCATGTGTGCGTGCACACGTGAGCATATTCTTGGGACGCTGGGAAAGGGAAGGCTGTGATGGGTTCAAGGTCAAGTTTAGTCAGCGCTTAGACATTCCATCTGCAGGGTTAGTGACTCAGTCCCTTCTAATTCAAGGGCACTGAAACTTCAACAAACACATTATTAAAATTCATTTCACTTGTTTCTTTTTCCTTTGTATTAATGTGGCTACTAGACCATTTAAAATTGCTGGTAGAACTCCCATTATGATTATGATAACTGATTATCATAATTAACCGATTATGATAATTATCATAATTAATTAATTATAACTAACATAATTAACTGATAACTGATATGATTATGATAACTCCCCCCACTAGATTTTTTTTTCTTTTTAATATTTATTTATTTATTTGGTTGCACCGGGTCTTAGTTGCAGCAGGCTGGCTCCTTAGCTGCGGCTCGCCACCTCCTTAGTTGCAGCGCACGGGCACCTTAGTTGTGGCATGCAAACTCTTAGTGGTGGCATGTCGGATCTAGTTCCCTGACCGGGGATCAAACCTGGGGCCCCTGTACTGGGAGCGTGGAGTCTTACCCACTGCACCACCAGGGAAGTCCCCCCTGCCCCTGCAGCTAGATCTCGACTTCTCTCGCTGCAGTGGAAGGACTAGCCCCACCTCCCAGCTGTCCTGGGGCTTTAAGACTCAGCTCACTAACTTCACTCTGTATGACAGACTCTAGGTCTAAAGTTAGTCAGAAAGAGAAAGACAAATACCGTATGCTAACACATATATACGGAATTAAAAAAAAAAAAAAAGTCATGAAGGACCTAGGGGTAAAACGGGAATGAGGACACAGACCTACTTGAGAGTGGACTTGAGGATATGGGGAGGGGGAGGGGTAGGCTGTGACAAAGCGAGGGAGAGGCATGGACATATATACACTACCAAACGTAAGGTAGATAGATAGTGGGAAGCAGCCGCAGAGCACAGGGAGATCAGCTCGGTGCTTTGTGACCGCCTGGAGAGGTGGGATGGGGAGGGTGGGAGGGAGGGAGATGCATGAGGGAAGGGATGTGGGAACGGATGTATGTGTATGACTGATTCACTTTGTTATAAAGCAGAAACTAATTAAAAAAAAAAAAAAAAAAAGACTCAGCTCAGTGCTCAGGCTGGTCCCCAGCTCTGACCCTCCCCCCACCAGCATGTCTCAAACGGGAAGACCCAGCCTTTTCACTCTACTACAAGGGGGTCCCAGTTCCCTTGCAGCTCCTTGGCCTCGACTGCGGGAAAGGAGCTGCCTCTGGGAGTCGTGACGACCCCGCAGCACAAAAGAGGGAACTTTCCAGAACGACCTGCAGGTGCCCAAGGCCTGAGAAATGGAGGCTCGGGTGTGGCATTTTCCTGGGGTAAAATCTGCAGGAAGAGTCAGCAGCCGGGGAGGTGGCACTGAAGCCAGCAGTCCCTCATCCCCATGGTCCCGTCACGTCCAGAGGCATCGGGAGACCCCTCACGGTGGTTCGGCACCCAGGATGGCACACGTGGCCTGGAACGTGGGGGTCCCCAAGGCCAGCAGGGCTGTCATCCGTTCTGCCCTGTCCTGTGGGTATGGGGGTCTGGGAGGCACACCCACCAGACCTGTGGATTATCTGAGGCCCAGAGGGAGCGTGAACTTGGAAACAGCGGAGCCAGGATCCACAAAGTTCTGGTCAGACTGGGATGACGGGCTCAGTATAACAGGTGGAAAGAGCCCTCAGAGGAGGGGACCTTGTTCCATGGGACCCTGGGGGCGGGACCAGAGGGCTTTCGGCCATAGCGTCAGCTTGGAGAAAAAAAAACAACAAAGGCTTGGGTTCCTCAGGAAGAACTGAGCTCTCTGTCCTTGGAACCTACGTGGTGAGGACATTATAGGTAAGGTTGAAATATTTCATTCCATCCCAGCAAGCATTTGTTACATGCAAAGCACTCGGCCAGGCCAGATGCTGGGGACAGAAATAAAGGGCCGGTCCTGCCCTCAAGCCGCTCACCATCTAGTCCCAGGACAACGCAGAGAGGGCTACAGGGCAGCCACCCAGGAGGGGCTCCCGGGCCAGGGCGTGGGCTGCATGTTGATGGACCATTCAGAGGAATTAACTATTATTAACCTTTTAGGGAAGAGAACAGTATCGTAGCTCTCTTTCTCAAAAGTTGCCATCTTTTAGAGATACATACTGATTCGTTTATGCATGAAGCGATATACCTGGGATTTGCCCTGAAATAATGTGAGGGTGAGAGAAACACAGGTGGGCAGACAGTGATGACTGGGCTGCCAAGAGGTCATTATGCTCTAGTTTTGTGAACCGTTGAAGTTTCCCCAAATAAACAGTTAAAAAGAAGGAGGAGGGGCCTTCCCTGGCAGTCCAGTGGTTAAGAATCCGCCTTCCAATGCAGGGGACGGGGGTTCCATCCCTGGTCAGGGAACTAAGATCCCATGTGCCGCAGGGCAACTAAGCCTGCGTGCCGCAACTCCTGAGCCTGCACACCACAATAAAAGAGACTGTGTGCCGCAACAAAGATCCTGAGTGTCGCAACTGAGACCTGATGCAGCCAAATAAATAAAAATAAATATTAAAAACATTTTTTTAATTAAAACAAAAATGAAGAATGAGGCAGAGGAGGAGAGGGAGAAGGGTGGGGGAAGGACGAGGACAGTCAGGCAGGCAGAGGGGGACGGGACACTGGGCGGCATGAACAGCACCTCGAAGGCAGCCAGGCCCTGTGTCCTGCACGGAGACCGGAGTGCGGGCAGGAGGGGGCGGGGCACAGACGCGGGCAGCAGCCACGTCACAAGGACCTGTGGGCCTGCTCAGGGGTCTGGGTCTCATCCCAAAAGCCAGGACCCACTGACCAGGTGACATTTCCGAGAGATGGCCCCGGCTGCAGGTGCAGGTGGCTTGGAGAGGGCAGTGAGGCGGGCAGGGGCCCAGCTGTGGCCCCAGCAGAGCGGTGCCGAGGGTGCTGAGGTGTCAGGGAGGCAGGTGAGGGAGCAGGGTCCCGGGTCCGCTCCGGGGACGTGGTGTCTGCCACCCCATCCTCCCTCCTCTTTCCCTATTCGGCCTGGCACTGGCTCCAGAATCTTCAGGACCCAGTGCAGAACGGAAGTGTGAGGCCCCTTGTCCAGGAATTAAGCCTTTCAAGATGGTGACTGGAAGCCTGAAGCCGGGCTCGGGGCCTGGGGCAGAGCGGAGTCCAGGCCTCTGTCCAGAACAGGCGGGAGGGGCTGTGGGAGAGCCAGGCCCCCTCTCACAACTGGGCAGGAGGATGGCGTGTCCCTCTTGCCACCCCTGGGACCTCCGTGGGACCCAGGGATGTTACAATTACCTTTCAAAATACTATGTAGGGCTTCCCTGGTGGTGCAGTGGTTGAGAGTCCGCCTGCCGATGCAGGGGACACGGGTTCGGGCCCTGGTCCGGGAGGATCCCACGTGCCGCGGAGCGGCTGGGCCCGTGAGCCATGGCCGCTGAGCCTGCGCGTCCGGAGCCTGTGCTCCGCAACGGGAGAGGCCACAGCAGTGAGAGGCCCGCGTACCACAAAAAAAAAAAAAAAATACTATGTAAAATTGAGTTGCCACGGAAAGTTGGAATATGAACCCTAGATAACTGGGAGAGAGCAATGTCAAAATTGAAGGAAACGTTGGTCTCTTCTAATAGTCATAAGTACTAAAATTGAGACAAGCTCCTTAAAAATTACTAAACTGCTCATCTCACTCCCTGGGTCCCACTGAGGTCCCAGGGGTGGCAGGAGGGACAGGAGGGAAACGCTCCCATCTAAGCAGCACTTTACAGCCTTCTCCAGACTCGCTGGCTTGCGTCTGCCTGGGACAAATCGCAGGCACTCAGGGCAGCCCAGCCCGGCGGACAGCAGAGGGCCAAAGCGACTTGTTTGTTTCTACCGTGTGCTTTCCCAGCTTCTCCAAAAATGGGGTTTGCTACAAGCTTCCCACCCTGAGTCACCAGACCCAGAGGCCAGAGACAGGTCCCTTAGGTCCACAGAGACACTGCCGCTGAGCCTTCAGGGCAGAGAAGATCCACCACGGGACCCTTCCTTCCTCCCTGGAGGTGGCTCCTTCCAGCCTCACACGGCCCACGGGGGTCTGGCCAGGGCAGGCGCAGTGCAGCCGCGACCCACCCCTGACCTGGTGCCCCCTTCCCTGCAGGGAAATGCCGGTGGCCGCAGACAGGCCCCTCCCTTCTTTGGGTGGCTTTTGGAGCTCGTAGGAGGGGGCAAGGGCCCCAGAGTCACCCCCGTCCCCGCTGGCAGGTGTCCTTCCCCTGGGCAGCACTTCACGTCTCTTTCACACGAAGTCCTTGCCCTCGAGGACCGCAAGCAGCCACGGGGCAGAGTTTGGTGAGGTGTTCGGTGCAGGGGCTGGACCACCGAGTCTCCACGTCACCCGCTTTCCAGAAGACGCCGGCCCTCCCTCCCTCCACACACAGGGCAAAGCGGACACAGAGGCAGCCTGGCCTCGCGCTGGACGCCAGCAGAAAGTGCGCTGTGTCCCGGGTTCACAAAGCAGCCCCCACCCCGGGAGGTAAAGATGAACTGTTTACACTGGGGTGGAAGGCGGTGCCTGAGCCCCCCCGCCCTCTGTGCAGCCCTCATATTTATCACTGTGCTGACCTCATAGTTGCTGGAACGAGACCGGGCAAGGGTCAGGCTCCGTGGTGGGTCCTGGCACAGTGCCGCTGGGCTGCGTGATGGGGAGTCACCGCCCGTCTCTGTCCCTATCCGTCCCTGCTACCTGCTGCTGACCTGAGAGGTCTTGGTTTTTTGTTTTGTTTTTGTTTTTCCTTTTTTTTGCTATGAAACTGAAATATTTAAGGACAATTTTCTTTCCTTTTCTTTTTCTGCAACAACTTTTGTTTTTTCTTATCATAAAAGTAATCCAGACATTAGATAACTCAGACATTAGTTTGGGGGAAAAGTTAGATTGCTACCTCCTAACATACTCCAAAATAAATCCCAGCTGATTTAAAGATCTAAGCTAAGATCCCTCAAGGTTAAAAATTAGGGTAAGAATTTACCAGGAAAAAGGAGGAATAGCTTTCCAAGCAGTGAGAACATCGTCGCAAAAGCCCAGTCTGGGTCCCTGGAAGGCGAAGGCAAAGGTGGGGCTGGCGGGAAGGAATGCAAGTTGGGGTGAGGTCTTGGGAGTCAAGGCTTACGCTGGGGGACTGGGGAGCCACCAGAAGGTTTCAGGGAAGGGAGTGAGTTGGCAGATCTGTACTCCAGAAAGGTCCCGATGCTGCGGCGGGAAGAGTGTCCTGGCAGAGAGCCGGCCAGTGAGAAGGTCTGCAGTGACCCAGGTGAGAGGTGGCGGGGCCTGGACCAGAGGTGCATTGGTGAGGATGCAGAAGGTGGTGTGGAGGATGCAGAAGGTGGTGTGGAGGATGCAGAAGGTGGTGTGGAGGATGCAGAAGGTGGTGTGGAGGATGCAGAAGGTGGTGTGGAGGATGCAGAAGGTGGTGTGGAGGATGCAGAAGGAGGTGTGGAGGATGCGGCCTCATCTGCCTGTGGGAGAAGGGGGCTGTGTGTGTATAAAGCTGTCTTTTGTAAAATAGGTCGATTTCACAGCCTCCCCCTGACTCCCTTGGGGTGGGGAGCAGGGATGAGTGAGGCAGAGGGGTCCACGCCGCTCCCACAGGCTGCTCCACCCCTTGTCATCAGGATGGACTCGGGGACCCACCCACCAAATGGAGCAGGTGTGGTGGCGGGGAGAGAGGAGGAGTTTGGGGGTGCATTGGGGCTCGTAAGCTGAGATGTTCATTAGACAGTTGGATCCTAGGGTCCGAACCTCCATAGGGGGTTCTGGCCTGGAAGTACAGCTTCAAGAGACACCAGGACATAGAACCCAGCTGATGCCATCAGAGTGGACGAGGTGACCCAGGGAGAGTCTAAAAGAGCAAATGAAGGAGGCTTCAAGGGAAACCTTGAAAACACCCACGTTTAAGGGGCAGGCAGAGGAGGACAGCCTGGGGACTGAGAAGGAGCTGCCAGAGGGCCAGGAGGTGGCTCGAGGGGGCAGGGAAGGGCTGGTCCAGAGTGTCACATGTTTTCCAAGCAACTAAGCAAGATAAGGAATAAAAGGCCTAAATCCGATTTAGCAACAAGGTCAGCGATGATCTGGGTGAGACATTTCCATGGAATGTTGGGGGTTGAGGCAAAACTGTGTTGGATCCCGAGATGAACAGGGATTTACAAAGAACTCTTTGGGGGAGGCTGGGGCAAAAGGATAGAGACAGAGGGCACCTGGGCGGGATGGTGGGCTTGAGGCAGGATCTGGTTGTCCTGGGAGAGGTGTGAGCACTTTTACAAGGCGATGGGAGGGGCCGGGGAAGGGAAGAGGTTAGGGCTCTGGGAGGCGGAGGTGCAGGGAGTGGGGGCTGAGCCAGAGCCCTAGGCAGGGGAGCCCCGGACAGGAGGAGGGAGGGGAGCCACAGCGGGAGGGGGAGGATTCCCACAGTCGGTTTCTGTTTATTCCGGGACTTTAGTGGAGGAGGCTTCTGCTGAGACTGGGGGTGGGGCGGGTCAGGGGCCAGGTTTATACGGAGGAGGGCAGGAGGGGCTGTAGACTGGGCACATGCGCTCGGTGAGGACACCTGCCTTTACCAGGAGCTCCTGTGCACCGCTGGGCACTGTTACAGCTTCATGCAAATTCGTTGAAGCCACTGGACAGCCCGGGAAGGACTGTGGTCCCCAAGTTCACGTGAGAGCAAAGGCTGGACCTGGGCATTCTGCCGTCAGAGCTGGGGCTCAGGAGGGGGTGTGTCCAGCAGCCTTGATGGAGAGCAGCACAGACGTGCAGTGGGCGAGAGTCGGGCGGGGCTTGCACGGTGGCTGTGACCACGGCAGAGGGTTTTATAAGGATGTGATTGACACACTCGGTACAAGGAGGGCTGGGTGGTGAAGCAGTCAAGGCAGCAGGTGTAGAGAAGCCAGAGCCTGGGTTTCGCTCCAGGGATGCTGCTTCTGGGTACAGACCCAAAAGGATTGAAAGCAAGGGGACTTCCCCGACGGTCCAGTGGTTAAGACTCTGCCTTCCCGTGCAGGGGACGCAGGTTCGATCCCTGGTCGGGGAACTAAGATCCCACATGCCACGGGGCAACTAAGCCCACATCCTGCAACTAATGAGCCCGCGCTCTAGAACCCGTGCGTCACAATTAGAGAGAAGTCCGTGTGCCACAACAAAGAGCTCATGCGCCGCAACCAAAGCTCCCGCGTGCTGCAACTAAGACCCGACACAGCCAAATAAATAAGTAAATAATAAATTAATTTAAAAGAAAAAGAAAAAAATGCACAACCTAAAAGTTGAGGACTGGGCTTCCCTGGTGGCGCAGTGGTTGAGAGACCACCTGCCGGTGCAGGGGACGCAGGTTCGTGCCCCGGTCCGGGAAGATCCCACATGCCGCGGAGCGGCTGGGCCCGTGAGCCATGGCCGCTGAGCCTGCGCGTCCAGAGCCTGTGCTTTGCAACGGGAGGGGCCGCAACAGTGAGAGGCCCCCGTACCACAAAAAAAAAAAAAAAATTGAGGACTATTTTTTAAAATAAATAAATAATAAAGTATGTGAAAAGGATTTTTTAAAAAAAGGATTGAAAGCGGGGACTCAAGACACACCCCTGCCCAGCCATGCTCAGCAGCTGATTCACGCAGCCAAAAGGCAGAAGCAACCCAAGGGTCCATCCGAGGATGAGTGCATAGACAAGATGTGGTCTGCACACATAATGGGATGTTAGCCTTAAAAAGGAAGAAATTCTGAATTTGAGCTTTTCGAGGGTCCCTGTCCGGCAGGTGACCCCTCCATTTAGCAGGACCTCGTCTCACTCTCACCCACGCACCTTCCTCAGCAACAAGAGGGTCCGCGGTGATCGGGGTGAGAACTGAGTAGTCAGTGGGGGGCTCCAGCTTTGTCCTGAAGGACCACGTTCCAAGTGGTGGCCCAGAGGGAAGCCACTGGGGAAGCAGCCGGAAACTAGCCCATGGGTGCCAGTCCTGGGGGTCAGGTCTTGGCCTGAATGTAACCGGTCTCTGGTTTGGAAAAGCAAACGCAGCCTCTCCCCAGCTGCTCCGTCCTTTGGGATAAAGTGGTAGAGGTGGAGAGTGAAGCCATAAAGGTGGAATAAAGTGGCTGTCAGTGGCCCCCGCCCCGAGCCTCCCACCTTGGTCCCCAGGGCCGGCTCCCTATTTACCGCCTTCCTTCAAGAGCCATCCTGGGGGGCAGGCTCTGGTGCTGGCCGGCTTGTCTTGTTGCCTCTTGGCTCCCACCTCCCTCCCCAGCTCCGGACATCCTCGAGGCTGGGGGCCTAAGCAGACTCCCCGAGGGCCTCTGGGCCCCGTCTCGGGCTTGGCCTCCTCAGGAGAGGCTGTGGGGAGCGTAGAAGTGCTCCCCGCTGGCCCTGCTGGAAGGCAGAGCCTGGGCCGTCTTTCCAGGGGACAAGGGGTCACCTGCGTCCTCCCCCAGCAGCCCGGGCCTCACACTGCCCCGCCGGTCTGACCGGGCTCAGCGGTCTGCCTGAGCGGTTCTGGGCTGCAGGGCTGGGGCTGGGCGGGAAGGCAGGTCAGGGTCCTCAGGACTGACTTCCAAGCCTCCGTCTATTTCATTTCTGGCCCTTGTCAAGCACACAGGCCCTCTGAATTTCAGTCTCAGTGTCAAGTAATGTGGGAAAACCAACACGGGAAGTAGAGGCCCGGGGTTGCAGACGCTGAGTCCTTCAGCATCTAAATAAGAAGTGCCCCCAGGTGCACACGTCCCCACAAGCCCCGAGCAGGTGGGAGCCTTCCTCTTTTGACCTTCATTCCCACGAGGCTGTTTCCCCACCAGCCTGCCAGCCTAGACGTGAGATCCAGGGGAACCAGGGAATGCTGGCTGCCCGCCCCACCCCCGTCCCGGGCTCCTGGGGGATTCCCGCCCTGCCCTCTCTGCACCCCAGGGGCCAAGCCCGGTGCAGAGCTGTCCGTCTGTGTGTGCCAACGAGCGGGCACCCAGGGGATGAACGTCAGGTGTGCTCCATGTGCTTTACCAGGAGCTCCTGGCGGGGGTGGCACCCACTCCTCGGATGACAGGAAGGGCACTGAAGAGCTCGGGAGACCCGAGCTTGACCTCCAGCCTCTCACCTCCCCCGAAACGCCGTCTGCAGAGCCAGGAAAACGTTAGCACTGGCCCCCCGCCCATGCGCTCCCCTCCCACACTCTGCCCAACGGCGGTGGGTTTTCCGTGTTTGTTTCCAAGATACTCTGACGGCGTGATAAAGGCTTGTAGGGACAGCGAAAGGCAGCCCGTGAGACACCAGGGAAGGTCATCGCGGGTGAGGCCCTCACCCCCACGTCCCCAAGCTTCCTCCTGCTAAGCCCGGAGCTCAGCTCGCTCTGCCTGCTTGGATGGATGGATGGACGGACGGATGGTCAGGAGTAACAGGAGGGACGGCTCAAGCCAAGCCCTCAGAGCAGCGTTCCAGTGAAACCCAGGACGGTGGGCTGTGGAGGAAACGGTTCAGACCCCAGAGCTGGAAGCCCGGCCTCCTTGGGGGTAGCTGTGCGGCCTTGGGTTTCAGTTTCGTCCTGTGTGAAATGGGGACGATGACAGCCCCGCAGAGGACCGCACTGGGGCTGAGGGTTCTGGGAGGGGCAGGGGGCGTGGTGCCCTCTCCAGACGCTGCCAAAGCTGGGAAATGACTGGTTTCCTCACTGGGCAGGACAGTGGGTGCCTCGCCGTCCCTGGTGTGCGGTCCCCAGGATGGGCTGGAGCCTGGGTGTCAGGGCTGGCTCCTCTTAACCTCTTGACCTGGGCCCCTGGGCCCAGGGCCCACCAGGCACACACGTCCCTGGGTGTCCTGAGCAGGCAGGAGGCTTTCTTTTGGGGGTCAAGCGGCACAGCCTCCAGCACAGCTTGTTGTGTTCGCGGGCGCGGACTGGTGCTAACCCTATCCACCCATGGGGCTCCAGCCTGGGAGCACGGAGGGCCCTGAGCCTGGGCCTATCCTCGCCTGGCATGGCCATCGTCCCAACAGGCACTGACCACTTGCAGGCCTTGTGCTGGGAGCTGCAGAGCTGGGAGCAGCGTCCTGGGCCTCAGAGAGTGCGAGAAGCCACCATGCTGCCCTCACAGTGAGTGGTCCAGACCCCAGCCCAGCAATGGGAATTCCACTCCCAGCCCCCGTTCTCAGGGGACTAACCAGGCACCAGTTATGGGCAGGAGCTGAGTGTCTGTATGAGCCCTGAACACCCCCAAAAAGTATGTTTCCGGGAATGTTAACCAAGGGGTGTCAAAGCCCTATGCCCCCTCCTTCCGTGCCCCCTCCCCCTCTCCCAGCTCCAAGCCACTCTCTGGGTCTCGGTTTCCTGCCAGCTGCCTGCAAAGCCAAAGAACGCCCATGCAACTATAGGCAGAATTTTCCTGAACAATCCCAGTTTCCAGACAGCCCTGGAGGGAACCGGTAGCTTTCTAGGGGATGATCAGTTGTTACAGACCTGAAGCTCAGTCCAATGAGCTGGCCTAAGCCTCAGTAGAGGCTCCTGCCCACGAACCACCAAGGGAAATGGGCACCGCCGTCCCTCCCAGGACTGCCAGCCCCAGGAATACCGCGTCCCCTGAAAGGCAACGGACTCTGCTGAAACTTCTTGTTGGGAGAATCTAGACTCTTTCTTCTTGGTGGAAAACAGGGAGAGAGCTGGCCCTCCGTGCAGCAGGAGGCTGGAGGGAGTGAGCTCTCCGGGCCCCCGTGAACCCTGGCCCTGCCGCTGTGCTGCCCTCACGCCCGCCAGCCCTGTAAGGGAGCTGCCCTCCCAGGGGAACTTCGGGCGCCCCCAGCCCATGGCCGGCTCCTCCCTGCCCTCCCTTGTGGACAGACGGCCCTGACAGCTGCACTGCCTGACATCAGAGGTCACCAGGTGCCTGGAGAGAGTGGGGGCCAGGGCCCCAGCCCTCGGCCAGCCGGCTTCAGGGGAGAAGCAGGGGGGTGCGAGCTGGGCTGTGAGACACGGAGGGGCTGGTGGGAAGTGCAGGTGCAGGACAGGAAGGAGAGGTGTTTGGGGGGGCGCTCTGAGCACGGGAGCAGGACATGCCCCCTGATGCTTTCCCGGGAAATGGAACCTTGACCAGGGAGGAACAAGCAGCAGCCCCAGCCAAGGCCAAGGGGAAATGCTGTCTCCTAAGGGGCTCGGCTCCACAGCCTTGAAGCTGTCAGCGCCCCCAGAACTTCAGTGAAGTCTGGGGAGAGAGTTCTGGCAGCCGTGTCCCTGCCCGCAGCCCGGATGCTCCAGACGCAGACCTTCAGGGGCCTCGCCACGCAGCCCTGGGGACACAGAACCCTCTGGGTGGGCATCACCCTGCTCTTGCTGTGGGGAAGGAGCAAATGCACCTGAACTCAAGGCCGCGGCCACCCTGCCCCCTTCGCTCCGCCCCCTCCTAGGCTCGCGGGTCTGTTCTGCACTCCCTCCCCTTTTGAGGCGTTTCCCAGGCTACACCTGCCCTCTGGGGGTCTGTGACCCCTTCTTGCAGATGCCTCGGGCCAGGATTACTCTTCCTCAGGTGATGGGTCACAGGAAGGACAGAGAGGACCTCGGTGGCAGTCAGCGTGAGCTCGCAGGGCAGTGGTGGCCCGGGGGCTCAGTGCAGCACACCAGGCGGGGAGGGGGTCCTCATTTTTAGGGACTTCCTGACAGGCACGCACTTCCTTCCCTCTCCTGCTTTGGCAGCAGAAGTGGGAAGTGCTCTCCCCTGTCCAATCAGACGAGACTTCCTGGAGAAGTAGTGCAAGGCCCAAGGTGGGGAAAGACACTGCATCCTGCCGTCCACACCCACCAAAGACGCGTCACCTGGATCCTGACCGTGTGAAGGCACACAGCAAAGTCATGAGGCCAAATGGCCTGGAGGGGCCGGGGGCCGGGAGCTGCTGCTTTCCCTGACCCTGACCCCGGACTCACGGCAGGTCCCTGCCACGTGTCGCAGGTCCTGAGAGATTGTCCAAGGTCATCCTTTCCACTCCCCTGCATCCACGAGGAAGTCCCAGACCACGCCTGTGTCTTCCCCTGACCTGAAAGCTTTTCCCAAAGGAAGAAAATAACTCTGCTTAGTCTCATCCAGAGGCCTGCAGACCGTTGCTCCATGGAGGTCCCTAATTCAACTCAACCTAAACCCTCTTCGTCGAGGGGCCTAGAGACAGGAGCACAGAGTCACCCCCAGAGGTCACCAGGATGCAGCCCCAGTTCCAGCAGCAGAAGTCAGCCTGGCGTCCGCGTCACACAAGCAAGGAGTCAGTGTGCTCTAGGCCGAGGAACTTGGCTCCACGGAAGCCCGGCCCCGGGACGACGCTGGGCTGCTTCTCCTTTTAAGGCAACGTCTGAGCTCTCGGCCCCAGCCCCACTCATTCCTGGCTATTTGGAGGCAACGATGATTACTCAGCGCCACCCCGCATCCCCCCACCCCCGGCCTGTTTTTCATTAGGTTCTTTTTAAAGGGCTGGCGCCCCCCCTGTAGAGCAGACACGTGGCCGATCCCGGCCCACTAGGAGCCGGTGCGGGGAGCGCGTGAGGTCGGGGGAGAATCCCCGTGAAGACAACGCGGGGGCAGAGAGAGGGCTAGAATGTTGGAAAACAGTCCTGAGAGGCTGGGTGCGGGCGTGCAGGTTCTGCGGGCAGCAGCGGGTGGTGCCTTTGCCCATTCCCCCCGCAGCCCCACGGGGGCGCTAGTGAGACAGGTCTGAAGTCGGGTTCTGGCGAATGCTGGCTGAAGCTGGCTAAGTTATCATCCCTCTGGATCCCCAGTTTCCCTCCAAGCGAGGCCTGCGAGCGGCATGGGAACGCTGCACAGGGCAGCGGGACCGTGTACCATGGGCACGGCCGGGGGCCTGACCTCCGTCTGGGGGGTGGGCCATGGCCCCAGCTCACCCACAGCTCCTTGAGGGGCCGGCATCTGTGATGGAACCACTCTGAACCCGGGGGGACAGGCAGGGGGAGAGGGGCTCCCTGGCCAGACGGTGGGTGGGTTCTTACAAATGTCCTAAAAGGGCTGAGCCACCGGGCCCTTCACTGGCCTCGTACCTGCAAGTTCCTCTCTCCCTTTCAAATCAAGGCACGGTCACCACCCCTCCTGGCCCAGCCCTGGAAGGTGCTCTGAAGGGTCACCCCAGTGCTGGGAGCCGGAGTGAGTGGGAGAGGGCTCTGTGCCCCACGAGCCCCGACCTGGGCCTGCGAGGCAGGAGGAGGGAAGTGGTGCCTTGCAAGGCCCTGGCTCACCAGGCCCCGTGCCCGGAGGCTGCCTGATGGGATTCTGGCAGCGGAGCTAAATGAACCCTGGGGCTGGTCCCCGAGGGCATGTGTTTGTGGTCCAGGTGCACACTGTTTCCATAGGGCCAACCGGCACCCCGCTCCCTCCGCGACACACGTGAGGAAGGGCCACGTAGGCCGAGTGGGCTTCTGTCCCCAGAGCCACCTGGCTCCTGAGAGACAGAACACCTCCCACCACTCGGGCCACAGCCTCCTCCTCTTAAGAACCTTCAGAAGGACAGCGGGGCTGTCCCTGTCCAACCCAATCACAGTTGGACAGGGTTAAATCTCATATCTCATCTTAGGCAATTCAGCTGCTCCCGTGGCTCTCAGAATAAGGGGCAGGCTTCACGCCCCAGCCTCTAGCTCAACGCAGCATCCTCGCCACCGCCCCGCCGCCGCAGCATGGGTCCAGCTCTCCCGAGGTCAGCTGACCTGGCTGGTCCTGGGCTCCTCACAGAGAGGGCTGGGCCTTAGCAAAGTGCTTACTAAAAAATAAGGGAAATAATGTGGACTTTTCAAAAAGCCACATGTATTTGATGCAAAGGTATGTCCTTTATTCTGTTATGTCTACTTTCCCTCTTTATTGTTGTCTCCTTATTTCAATGAGATGAGGATGGTAGACAGAATTTACAAATACTCCTAAGTGATAAAATAAAACATAAGCAGTCCTTTGTTGGTCCCTCCAACCTTTTTTTCCTCTGAAAAGCTCTCGGCTGTAAAAACCCCAGGATCTGAGAATCACTGACCTACTCCTGGAGGCCAGGGCGAGGCCCTGAGGCTCCCGCCCGGAGCACAGGAGGCAAGGGGAGCCCAGGAGCCCAGAGATCAGGACAAGTAATGTTTTAACGAATACTGTAAAAAATCAAATTTAACACAAAGCAAGCAATATGGACAAAAATCTAAAATTTTAAACAAAGACACGACCACTTCTAGGGATGTTCCAGCAAGGCTCAGCAGGGTCCACCTTCCCAGTCACCCACGACAGAGGAGGGCACTTCAGGCTCTGAGATCCTCTGGGGAGGAAGGGCCACAGCCGCCCAGGAATTCCCTTTGGGGCCTCACGACCCTGACGTTCTGTGAGTCCGACGTCAGCTCGGTCTCTGCACGTGACCCCAGGCCCCCGCACGGCGTCCTCAATGGAGGCTCCAGGCGGCTACATAAGTGACCCCCACGCTGTCCCCAGGCTCATTCCTCTGCCTCCGAGGCCAGCTCTTCATGTTTATTTTTCTTTCCTGAATTCTTAGGAGGGCAAGCAAGTGGAGACCAAGACAGATGCCAAGAAGGGAGAGGAAAGGGGCAGAGATGCCAGCAAAAAGCCCCTGGGCCCCAGACGGGATTCAGACCTGGGGAAGGAGCCAAAGAGGGGCGGTTTGAAGAAAAGCTTCTCAAGAGACAAGGACGAAGCTGAATGCAAAGGCGCAGAGAGGCCCAAGGAGGAGAAGCTCATCAGGGGCCTCGAGAAGGGCCGGGTCAGGGCCGCGGTGGACAAGAAGGAGGCCGGGAAGGAGGGGCGGGCGCAGGAGGGGACGGCAGCCCCCAGGAAGGACGAGGAGAAGCAGGGCAGTGCGAGCGGAGACAAGGGGAGGAAGGGAGAGAGGAAGGAAGCAAGCCAGAGAGACGAGGCCGAGGAGGTGACGGGGCACAGGAAGGACGTGGACGCCCGGACGGAGGGCCAGGAGGTGGAGAGAGGGAGCAGGGACAGGGGTGCCAGGCCGGAGGACGAGAAGGCCAGAAAGGGGGAGCCCCGCCGTGCAGCGGCCCCCCGCGAAGAGATCAAGAGTCCGGCGCCAGAGAGATCAGCCCCTGGAACCCCCGCCGAGCCCGCCGCCGGGCCCGCCCAGGCTGAGGAGGAGGTGGCCCCCAGCATCTTTGACGAGCCCCTGGAGAGGGTGAAGAGCAACGACCCGGAGGTAACCGAGGTCAACGTGAACAACTCCGACTGCATCACCACCGAGATCCTGGTGCGCTTCGCCGAGGCGCTGGAGTTCAACACGGCCGTCAAGGTGTTCGCCTTGGCCAACACGCGGGCGGACGACCACGTGGCGTTTGCCATCGCCATCATGCTCAAGGCCAACAAGACCATCACCAGCCTGAACCTGGACTCCAACCACATCACTGGCAAGGGCATCCTGGCCATCTTCCGGGCCCTCCTGCAGAACAGCTCGCTGACCGAGCTCCGCTTCCACAACCAGCGCCACATCTGTGGTGGCAAGACCGAGATGGAGATGGCCAAGCTGCTCAAGGAGAACACCACGCTGCTCAAGCTGGGCTACCACTTCGAGCTGGCCGGGCCCCGCATGACCGTCACCAACCTGCTCAGCCGCAACATGGACCGGCAGCGGCAGAAGCGGCTGCAGGAGCGCCAGCAGGCGCGGGAGGCCCGCGGGGCGGAGGCGCTGCTGGAGGGGCCCCGCGCCGGGGCCCCCGCCCGGGTCTCCCCCAGACCCTCCCCGCAGCTGTCCCCCAGGGCCGCCCCCAAGAACTCCCCGGGGAGAGGGGGCGCCCCGGCCGCGCCCCCCCCACCGCCGCCGCCCCTGGCCCCCCCACTCCTCATGGAGAACCTGAAGAACTCGCTCTCGCCGGCCACCCAGCGGAAGATGGGCGACAAGGTCCTCCCCGCCCAGGAGAAGAACTCCCGGGACCAGCTGCTGGCCGCCATCCGCTCTAGCAACCTCAAGCAGCTCAAGAAGGTGAGTGGGCGCGCTCAGCCGCAGCGCAGCGCGGGGCTGGGAGGGGGCTGGCTCATCCCACCGCGCTCTGCCCCAGGCTGGCCGCCCCGCCTCGCCCGCGAGGGAGCCTGGCCTTCCTCTGGGGGCTCCCTTTGGCCCCTCACCCTGCAGTGAAACCCGTTTCTCCCAGAAATGGAGAAGCAGCTTCAGACCCTTCCTCCCTCCCCCCATTCCCCAAATGGTCTTTGTTTTCCTAATTCCCTCTCAGGACCAGCCAAGTCCTACAGGTCAGTTTATTCCAAAGGTCTTTGGGAAGCACTCCGTCCCTGGAGACCTTGCTTCTCAAGGCTCGGCCTCCCTGGGCGGTGGAGTCTCGGTCCTCTGCCCGGCTGACCCCAGCCCTACACGGTCACTCCTGAGACACCGCACAGCCTCGACTGTAATTCCAGGGTCATTCGATGGCCTCGGGTTTTCACAGAAAAGGGGAAGGGCCCCCTCTGTCCACACGTCAGCTCTTCCTGAGCCCAGCAGGAAAGGAGAGGGATTCCAGAGGCCCCCGCTGGGTTCCCTCTTCTAAACCGGCTCTGCTCTGCCCGGACAGGTGGAGGTGCCCAAGCTGCTGCAGTAGGACCGGGCTGCAGGCGCCATCCGCGACGCCACGCCTGCCCAGGCCCCGCTTCCCAGGGCCGCACAGACCCCGCCCGCCACGCCGGCTGACCTGCTCTGGACGTCCCTGCCCTGCCGTGGGAGAGCTGGAGGCCTGGGCCAGCTCCGGGAAGGATGCCTTCTCTCCTTGCTTTCCTTTTCTTGTCTCTGAGGCTCTCCACAAATGTCTCACACCTGGAGTTGAGTTTTCTGGACAAGAAGAGTCCTTTCGGCACGTGACCAAGAAGACAGCACGCCTGGGGCCCATGCGGCTGGCAAGCTGCCAAAGTCCTAGGATCCAGGAACGATGTCTCCCAGGGACCACGTGACCCGCCCGGGCCCCACTGCCCCGCTAGGGCCAGGATTCAGGCCTCTGAGGAGCCCTTGGGGCAAGGCCGCTGGGCTGCTGGCTCTCTGTGTGGGGCAAGCCTGGAACACTGGAGGGCCAAGGGCCCAGGGAAGAGGGAGGAGGGGCTGAGGACACCCCCAAGCCCCTCCCAGCTAATCAGAGCACATGGCAGGGGCAGTGAGCCTGGGGGGGAGTGGGCTCCAGACAGGAGGAGAGGACACACAGCAGCTGGACCTGAAGGTTTGATGCCAAAGCAGACATTTCCTCACACCCACCTGCTGCTGTATAAATAGCTGTGTATCTGTTTTTCCATAAGATTTTGATAATATATACGAGCCTTTAGCTGTGCCTGGCTGTGCTCACCTCTGTGCTGTCCTGATGCTCACCTGGGCTCCGGGCAGGGCTCCAGGAGCTCAGGTTCCCTGCCATGCTCCCCCCAGGTTGCCACACACAAGCTCCCATCCGCAGAAAGCAGAGTGTGGGGGAAAGACTCAGACAGAGGGGAGGGCTCCCGCTGGCCCGGCTGCCCGGGCCCTGGGGTCGTTGGGCAGAGCCGCGTCGGGGTGGCAGGCAGAGCGCAGCGCAGGGCGCTGGGATGACTATATTAGGCGTGTCCTGGATGCTCCTCCGCGACGCCTCCTAACCGCACGCTCCAGCATCTCCTCCCAGCAGCCCCAGGCCACTGGGGAGCAGTGCCCGCACCGCTGTGCCCCCTCTGCCCCACGCCCTCCATCCCCGATATAGCAAAAGCATCTCTCTGGTTTGATCCGCTAAAGGAGCTGCACCCCTGTCGCTGTGGAACTGCCACCTGGGTGTGGGTTCAGCTTCCCGTCTGCAGGGCGGAGGTGGGGCGTCCCTGCGCCGAAGCGGGACCCCTGAGCTAGGTCTGGCCAGAAACAGAGCGCAGCCTGGTCCCGGAAGCAGAGAGCTCAGATCCCAGGGCGCACCCTGCCCCCTCCCCCCACCCACGCGCCTGTCCCCCAGAAACCCAACCAAGGCCGGGCCGGAGGGGGACATACTGCCGCCCCCAAGCTAAGCGCAGCAAGTCTGCGGGCCGAGGCTGCAGCTCTGTGAGCCGGACCGACGTCACCTCCGCGTCGCAGACAAAGCCTGGCCCAGAGTGTGACACGGGCCGCCACCACTCAACTCATCAGGAGCCCGAGCTCCGCCCCCGAGCTGCTCCTGGTGACGCCCCCTCCGGCACCGGCAAGGGCAGGTGAAGGGGCTCAGGTGGCCTGAGCGACCCCGCCCGCCGGGGTCCAGATCCTAGAGCTCCAGCTGGACCTGTCGCTTTAGGACGTGACACACTTAACTCAAGATGAGCCGACAGAAAACCACCTTCTGCTGTTCCTGGGCCACCAGGGGGCACCGCCCTCCCCCTCCCCCTCCCCCCTCTCCGCTCCGCTGTGGCCTCCGCAGGCCGATGACGTCATCCCCTCCGAGCCTGGGGTGGGGGCGCAGCGCCACCTGGCGGACACCGCGGCCCCGGGCCTTCTGCCGCTCAGCGTTCCGAGCCCGGAGGGTGGGCAGCTGGACCTGGCGCGGCCCAACTGCGGGGAGGCCTGGGGGCGTGGGGGGGGGCGATCGGGAGCGTCCTCGGGGCGCGGGTGCTCTGGGATCAGCTGAATTGAGGGGAGGGGTTGCAAGGCGGGGCAAACGACCTGACAGCTGATGGATCCGGATTCAAACCCAGGTTTCCTGCCGACTTGGGCCAGGAGGCTCCCCCAGGGCCCTCCGGCCGCCGCACTCTCTCCCCGACCCCGTCCAGGGGTCCATCTGAGACCCTGGCCCCAGGCCCCGCCCGCAGGAAAAGTGACCCCCTCCCCCCTCCCCTCCCCGTCCCCTCGCCGGGCCTGGGGGTTGTGTGTACAAGCTGGGGCCCAGGCCCTGGAGGCACCGGGCCTGCAGGGCTATTGGGCCCACTTCCTGTCGTAGGAGGCCCAGGCCGGGCGTCGGAACCAAGGCCACTCAGGTGGCTTCTGTAAGAAGTGTAAGATCCGAACGCGGGTCACCCACCAAGATCACCCAGCCTGGATAGGCATGTGCCAGCTGCCTGCTGGGGAGGGGGACAGGCTGCTGGCCTGGGGAGGTCCCCCTCAGCCGCCTTGCCCGTGCTCTACCTGCCCTACCTGGCCGCGCACCTTCCTCCCACCCCTCGGCCCCCTTCTGCAGGCCTCACCCCCTCCTTTATCCCACCCGCCCCCCAGCTTTCCCCTTGCCCCACCAGCACTCCCCTTTCCTGATGACCTCTGGCTCCTGGCCTGAGTGTATTCCAAGTACCTGGGCCCTAGCCCTCTCCCTGTCTGCCTGCGCTGGGCTCAGCATGCCAACACCACAGCATCCCCCGCTGCGCCCACAGTGCAGGCCGGCGGGCTTCGTGTAAGACGCCACCCTTCCCCGTCTCGGCTTCCCAGACCTCCCCTCAGGGTCCCCGCCGGTCCCTCCCAGCCTAGCAGGACCCCACTTTCGCCCGATCCCTGAGGATCACGGCTCCTCCCACCCCACCCCCACGTTGTAGGGTGTCTGCCGGTTTTCCGGGGTGCTGGTGCAGGAGCAGCTGTGCCCCGTCCCCTGGTGAGGAGCTGGGCCACAGAGGACGTGGCACTTTTGGAGACAGGGTGCTGTCTTGTTCTAAAAACTAGAGAACGTGAGGGGCCCTCCTCTCTGCTCCCCACGTGTGGAAGCTGCCCTCTGTCACCGTCTCCCCTTTTCTGAGAATTCTCTTATTTTCAGAGCTCTGCAGAGTTAATTGACTGGAAGTGTTGGGGGCAGCGTCGCGGGAGGCAGCTCTGATTGGGATAAACTTGACTCCCCTCCCAGACTACAGAGCAATTTTTAATTGGCCCCAGGCTGTTGACATAAGTATAATTAGTTCTGACCGGCACAGCCTTGCGTTCATTTACACGTCATTTCTTAGGGAAACTCAGAAATTTTATCTTGCAAACCTCCTCCACCTCCCAGCTTCAGGAGAGAGAGAGAGGGGGACGGCCCGAACCCTGGAGTGACCTGGTGAGTTCCTCTCCCAGCGTCTGCGGCCGGAAGCCAAGACACTCGCGGCCCCTGGCACGTCTCGGCCCCATCCTCAAGGAAAAGGTGGACTTGCAGCTGTAGTCCCAGCTCTGGCCCCAGCAGCTCTAGCTTCCCCTCCATCTGGGTCAGGTCCAGGGACAGAGGTCTGACCCTGGCCCCAAGGCAGCTGGCCCAGGAGCTCCCCGCCTGGACTGTGTGATGAGAGCCTCCAGTGGGCCCCGGGCATGGTTAGCACAATGGCCATCCAGACGAGGCTGCCAGGGCCCAGAGGCCTGAGGAAACCGAAAGGCAAGCAGGTTGCAGTGGGGCTGGAGGACCACGGATGGAGGGGAGGGGGCTGAGCTGAGGGGCTTGGTAAGGGGGAGATGGCGGATTAGGTGGCTTTCCAAGCTGAGTTGGCACTTTTCCCACTTGTATTAAAAACTGGCCCACATCCTCGGCAGGCGAGGTCAGGGGGGCGGGGGAGGGGACCTGCCTGGCCCAGTAGAGACACAGAATTGGGCCTAGGGGCCTCGTGCCTTGGGCTCCCCTGGTGCTCCAAGGCAGCTGACAGCACCTGCCCAGCCTGGCTCCTCTGATGGGGAAGGGCAGACCTGACCAAGCTTCCTGTACACGGTTCACCCTCAGGACAGTCCTGAGGCAACATCTGCATTCTACAGATGAGGAAGCTGAGACCTGGCAACCTTGGGAGACATGGACACACCCAGGTCCGACGGGGGAGGGGCCCGACCGAATGGGGGCAGGGGTCCCTGGGCGGCTAGCGGTGCCTCACTCGCCGGCTCCTCACGGGGAATGTGTAACCAACGAGCCCCCTCTTCCCTGCAGTGGCAAGATCCACCTCCCCGGCTCTGGGAACCAGCCCGAGGAGCCCTCAGCCTGGGGGCTTCTGCCTGTGCTCCAGCCCTGGCACCCGCCCGCCCCCCCCCCCCCCCCCCCCGCTTCAGGGCTGTGGGGCTGCCGGCAGAGCCAGGAAGTTGTGCGTGGCCCAATGACACAACCCACATGACATGTCATTACAGCTTTAATCCAGCAGCCGGGGCACGGCCCGTGGGGGCGCCAGGAGGAGGGCTTCTGCCCACGGCCGGTGGAGCCCCCTCAGCCCACGGTGGGCAAACAGGAGCGGCCCAGCCTTCCCGGCTGGGGTCCTGGGAGAAGGACTAAAAGAAAGCAGGGGCTGTGACCCAGGCTTTCCTGTCCTTCCCCCGCCCCGGATAAAAATAGTCCACGCGTCCCAGGCCCTCCCCACCCACCCCTCATTCACGGCCAAGTTCCAGCTCAGCTCCTGTTGCTCGCCCTGGGGCTCTGCTCGCAGAAGGTCTCAGGGCGTGGCTTGGTCTGGGCCTGGCGAGAAGAGGACCCTGCCCACCCCCGGGCCGGATGGAGGTTCAGGAGGGGGCATCCCTGAGGGACGGCAGAGGCAGAGACGCAGCTGGCTGCTCAGGCTCCCGGGTAGGAGGGCTGGGGTGGCATATATGGGGGAGGAGCTGCAAGCCAAAGAGACAGGATGAGGGTCACGGCGGCACGGGAGGGCGCAAAGGAACCCCTGACCGCAGGGCCACGCAGGACCCACGGGGCCAAGGCAGCCTGGAGGTGTGGGAGAAGGACTCCGGTTGTGAGGGGGCGGGGGTGGGCAGGTGGGAGCAAAGGGCTCACTTACCTGCAGGGTTGTAGACAGGGGGCCCCGCCGGGTAGAGTGGATACTGGGGTGCAGGACCACTGGGTGGGTACATGAAGCCAGGCTGTGGGGCTGCAGGGCCTGCTTTGGGGTCCTGGGGGTACGGGTACACCGGCTGCACTGGGATGCCTGTCATTGGGATCTCCTGGCCTAGGTGGGGGACGAGGACCAGCGTTCAGGGCCCTGCCTCCATGGGAAGCCACCCCCTCCGGCCCGGGAGGCCTTGTTGCCTCTGCTCCCAGACCCTGCTCGGCCGAGTCCAGCAGAAAGCCTGCGGGTGGCCCTGGCTGGTCAGTCTGGGTTCAGCAGTTTGCTCCCTCAGGGGGTTTCAGAGACCTCCTGGGCCAGAGAGCGCAGCCTGGGGAACGTCTTACCTGGGCAAGGAGATGGCCGCTGTGGGGCTGGAATCTTGCAGCCTAGCAGAGCTGCCCCCAGTGGGGGTCCCCCCACACTGATCCCCTGCC
Source organism: Mesoplodon bidens (assembly GCF_964165515.1). Lineage (NCBI taxonomy): Eukaryota > Metazoa > Chordata > Mammalia > Artiodactyla > Ziphiidae > Mesoplodon > Mesoplodon bidens. Next base: position 1,579,674 of record NC_138177.1, read on the forward strand.
CGGGAGTCACCGTTCCCACACCCACCAGTCTGGGCTTATGTGCAGTCAGGCACACGCCAAGTCAGGCACACGTCCTTCGAGCACGGAGCGCACCGATGATGCTCACACTCCAGGCCCCACCCCAAGAGCTTCCTAAAAGCCAAGAGCATGCACAAACCCAGGGCATACACACTGATGCCGGCAAACGGCGCAGGCGCATTCGTGTATACCAGTTCAGCATTCACATATGCCCCTGCACGCTCCTGTTTCTGGGGTTACACGCTGGCAGGTGTGTGTCTGGAAGCCCACGCTGCTGCAGAACCCCACCCCCTTGACCTCTGGTACCCACCGTGGGTCTCAGCCTGGCCCGGCTCAGGCTCCCCTGGCCCGTCCCACACGGACGCACCTTCAAACGGGCTCTGCAGCTGCTGGCGCCGGCGGTACAGGTAGCAGCAGGAACAGAGGAAGCAGCAGATGGTGGTGGCGACCACGGCCACGAAGAGAATCACGGCGGAGGCGATGCCCGCTATGGTCTTGGGACTTAGACAAAGAACAGGTCCCCTCACCTTCCAACCTCACCATGCCGACAGTAACACTGGGCTCGGACCCCTGGCCAGCAGGGGGCCACCACAAACCGAGATGTGGGTCTCCTGGTGGGGCTGTGCCCGACCGGTGTGGGTAGATCTTAGGGGGCCACTCTTCCCGGAAGGCCAGGCGGCCTGCTGGTCAGAGAGCGGCCGGCGGGAATGTGGAGTGTGTGCCCCCGTCCATGACTTAACTGGTTAGACTCCAGCACGGGAGCCCTGAAAGCCCCCTGGGAAATGATCCAGAGCTGTTTTCTCAGATCCCACTTTCATCACAGCCTCCCTATACCTGTTCTATATGTCAGCGTCCCCTCCAATAAGAAGTTTGAAAACCACTCATTGTGTCCCCCCTTTTTCATGGAGAGGAAACAGTGACCCACCCGGGACATGTCCTCCCCAAGACCATGCAGCTGGTGAGCAGAAGACCTGGGAATCAGACCCCCGTCTCCCACCTTCCGGCCAGAGCTCCACTGCGCCCAGAGCTCCACTGCGCCCGGGTGCGCAGGCCCGGAGCGAGGGGAGGGCTCAGCCCAGCCAGCGGTGACCACATGACGGTAACTAGCCGGCCCCTCCTGGAACTCCCCAGCCCCGGCGCTACAGCCCCGCTTCGTGCCCAAGCTGGAGCCCTGGGTGTGGGCTAAGAATGTGGAGGCGGACAAGGAGGGGAGGGGCCGGAGCCCACCTGAAGGCCAGGCAGTGCTTCTGCTGCCTCTCGGTGATGAGCAAGGTCAGGTCCCGGCAGCAGTACCGCTGGTAGCAGGTCCCGCAGCAGAAGGTGAAGAACTCGCAGTTGAAGCCCGGATGCCAGGAGCCATTCCGGTCCAGGTACCACAGGCAGTCCTCGCCGGCCAGCGCTGCGGGCACGGACGGGGGTACCCAGTGGCCACCCAGCCCCACTCCCACTCCCCGGAGCTCCACCCTGGTCCCTGCGCCCAGAGGCCTCTGCCCGGAGCGGCCCCTGGGGTCGGCCCCACGCCCGGCACCCGCCGCCCTCCCCTCCCGCGGACCCCGCAACGCCGGGGCGCGGGGATCCCCCAGGGTCTCCGGGACCGCGCGCAGAGACCTCCCCCGCGCCCCCGGCCCCCGGCCCTTACCCAGGGGCACCCCCAGCACCAGGAGCGCGATCGCGGCGAGCGGCGCGGCCCCGCGGAGCCCGGCGGGCGGCATGGCGGGGCGCGGGGAGCGGCGCGGGGCGCGCAGGACGACGCCGGCCGCCCAGCTCCGCGGGGCCAGCGCGCCCGCGGGCTCCTCTCCGCCTACTCTGGGCGGGGCTCGGCCGGTCGGCGCTGACCCTGCCCCCGCGCCCCGCCCGTCCGGGCTCCGCCCAGGACACGCCCCGGGCACGCCCCGAGCGGGCTCCTCCTTCCAAGTCCCCCCGGGACCAGTGGCTGCTGGGTGCTGCGGCCGGCCGGGCCCGCCCCCTGCCTCGGCCCAATCGGCGTCCCGGCCCCCAGAAGCCCGGATCCTGGTGCCACCTCCGAGTGCTCAGGCGCAGCGGCCAACTCTGACCTTCCCTGTGCGGGACCTCCTCTGCCCCAGTGTCCAGCCCGGGACATCCTGCGGCGGCGGGAGGAGACCGAGGAGGCGGGGGTCACCCCGCCCCCACCTCAGAACACAGGCGCCCATTGAGAGGCAGCTCAGAGCAGCTTTGTCCCCGCCGGGCCCACAGGCCTGGACCCTGCCAGCTGCGCTGGCTCCCTGAGTGGCCCCTTCCCCCTCCGAGTGGACAGCCCTGGCATGCGCCAGCCTATGGCCTCACCAGTCCGGATGGCAGGCAGCTGGGGCCACCTGGGGACCATCCAGTCCGACACCCTTGACAGTGAAAACCCCTTTCTTCAAAAAGCAGCCCCGCTGAGATACTGCAGTAGCCAGAGGGCATAGGGAGGCCCTGCCCCCCACTCCCATAGTGGGTCATCAATCTCCTTGCAAATTTGTACTGAGTATTGCTAGCTGTGCCCCTGCTCCAGGGGCTCCCTGACCAGGAACATGCAGGGGACCAAGCTGTGGAGAAAATCCAAAGCTTCTCTTAGCCCCTCTGTGTGCATCCTTCAGGGCACTCAGACAGGCCCCTCATTTGGGGCTCCCCGGAATCCCACGAGCGAAACTAAGCTCACTGGTTGTATCAGTCCGTTTTACAGACAGAGATTTCTAGGACTCAAGGGTGTTGAAGGGATTGTTCAAGGTAATAGAGCCAGTAAGTGGCAGAGGCATTCTAAATCCAGCTGGCTTTGCCTACTGAGTGGGAGAAGGTATTTGCAAATGATATATCTGATAAGGGTCAAAATCCAAAATATACAAAGAGCTCATACAACTCAACATAAAAAAAAATAGATTAAAAAAAATGGGCAGAGGACCTGAATAGACATTTTTCCAAAGAAGACATACAGATGGCCAACAGGCACATGAAAAGATGCTCAACATCATTAATCATCAGAGAAATACAATTCAAAACCACAGTGAGATGTCACCTCATACCTGCCAGAATGACTGTCATCAAAAATACAACAAATAACAAATTTGTTGGTGAGGATGCGGAGAAAAGGGAACAGTTGTACACTGTTGGTGGGAATGAAAATTGGTGCGGCCACTGTGGAAAACAATATGGAGATTCCAAAAAATAAAAAATAGAACTACCATACGATTCAGCAATTCCATTCCTGGGTATTTACCTGAAGAAAATGAAAACACTAATTTGAAAAGATTTATGCATCCTCATGTTCATTGCAGCATTATTCACAACAGCCAAGATATGGAAGCAACCTAAGTGTCCATCGACAGATGAATGGATAAAGAAGATGTGGTGTATTCTTACAATGGAATACTCCTCAGCCATAAAAAAGAATGGAATTTTGCCATTTACAACAACATGGCTGGACCTGGAGGGTATTATCCTAAGTTAAATAAGTCAGACAGAGAAAGACAAATACTGTATGATATCCCATATGTGGAATCTAAAAAAACAAAACAAATGAACAAACATAAAACAAAAACAGAGTTATAGATACAGAGAACAAACAGGTGGTTGCCAGAGGGGAGGGTGCTTGGGGAGAGGAAAGAAATAGGTGAGGGAGATTAGGAGGCACAAACTTCCAGTTACAGAATAAATGAATCACGGGGATGAGGAATATGGTGTGAGAAATATAGTCAATAGCCATGTAATATCTTGGTATGGTAACAGATGTAACTAGACTTATCATGGTGATCATTTTGGAACGTATAGAAATATTGAATCAGGACTTCCCTGGTGGCGCAGTGGTTAAGAATCCACCTGCCAATGCAGGGGACACGGGTTCGAGCCCTGCTCCGGGAAGATCCCACATGCCGCAGAGCAACTAAGCCCGTGTGCCACAACTACTGAGCCTGCGTGCTGCAACTACTGAAGCCCGCGCGCCTAGAGCCCGTGCTCTGCCACGAGAGGCCACCTCAATGAGAAGTCCGCACACGGCAACGGAGAGTAGCCCCTGCTCCCCACAACTAGAGAAAGCCCGTGCACAGCAACGAAGACCCAATGCAGCCAAAAATAAATTAATTAACTTAAAAATAATGCTTAAAAAAAAAGAAATATTGAATCACTATGTTGTGAACAGGAACTAACATAGTGAGTGTTGTGGGTCAATTACAGACAACCAAACAAACTCATAGAAAAAATCTGTGGTCACCAGGGGAGGGGGGGAGTTGGATGAAGGCAGTCAAAGGGTACAAACGCCCAGCTGTAAGATGATAAGCACTAGGGCTGTAATGTACAGCATGATCAATATAACGAACACGGCTGTAAGTTATATAAGAAAGTTGTCGAGAGGCTAAAGTCTGAGTTCTCATCACAAGGGTCCATCAGTCCAGCAATCCAGGTGGCTCCCATGCCCAACAGCAGACAGCGAGTCTCTCCAGTGTCCCAGGTGTGGAAGACCCAACAGAATCTAAACAGGTTAGGGAAGGGCGGCCAAAGAAGGCGCTGCCCCGTCCTGGGCCCCTGTGGGCGCTGGCACCCCACCAGGAGAATGGAAGTGAGGACCAGGAAGCGGCTGGTAGTCTGATGGGGGCGGGGTGGGGGGCAGCGTACATCTGTCCTGACGCAGAAGCCGTGAAAAATGCCACAAAGACGGGTGTATGGAGAGAGTTCCCAGGTCCCCACGCCTGACGGTGTGTCCATTCCCAGACCACAGGCTCTGTGAGTGCGGGGACCCTAGGGCCCTGTGCTCCCTGAGACCCCACAGCCCTCACTGCGGGGGCTCCCCCGTGGTTGCCGAGCGACTCTCCGATGAAGGGCTGTCCCGTTCCTGCCCCGGCTGCGCGCCCACGTGCTCTCAGAGCGCATCTGCTGGAGCCCCTCTTCCGCATCCCCTCTTTCCGTGTCTTTAGTTCTTCCTTCCTTAGGAAACAAAATCTTAAATCTCTCCTATTAAAACGAAATAAAGCAAAGCAAAACAAAACCTGTTTCCCGAAACTCATCCCTTTCTAGCTATTTTCCTGCTTTTCTCCTTTTTTCTCCAAGTAGTTCTCTTCAAAGTTTACACCCCTGGTTCCTGCTCATCAGGACACCCAGCTCTCAGCAACATCAGTGATTTTTGTTTTTTTTTCAATTTTTACTTTTTAGCTGCGTTGGGTCTTCGTTGCTGCGCGCGGGCTTCTCACTGCGGTGGCTTCTCTTGTTGTGGAGCATGGGCTCTAGGTGCGCAGGCTCAGTAGTTGTGGCTCACGGGTTTAGTTGCTCCGCGGCACACAGGATCTTCCCGGACCAGGGCTCAAACCCGTGTCCCCTGCATTGGCAGGCGGATTCTTAACCACCGTGCCACCAGGGAAGTCCAACATCAGTGATTTTCTAATTGCAAAATTCTAGGAAAACTTTTCAGTGCAGGTGATGGGAGGTGATTGGACAAAGGCAGAGAGTGAGGAGGGGGCCGCGGGCAGGCCAGAGGCAGCCATGGGAGGGCTGGCGCTTCTCAGCAGGGGATGCTGGAGCCTGGAGGCAGGGAGCTAAGGCCGGCTCTGTGGCCGTGACCGACCTGGACCTGGACCTGCGGGCTGAGCCAGGCCTCCGGGCTGGGAGGGAGTGAGGGAGAGGCTTGGGTGGGAAAGCTGGGGGCCCTGGAAGGTAGATATTTAGGCCTGGAGGGGCTTCCCCAGACCTTCTGCAGGCAAGAGCACACGGGAGCATGGTCCCCTCAACAAGCTGGCCTCCCGGCCCCCAGTGAGCGGGACAGACACTTTCCTGGACCAGAGGAGGCAGAGTGCGTTGAGTGTGATAATCATGGCGATACTAACAGCTAACTGCACGTGAGTTTGAAACCGTGCACCTCAGACTGGGACTCGAACCCACGTGCCGGGACTCGAACCCGGCCAAAACCCACAGTCTTCCAACTGAGATCACACACCTGGTTTTACAACTTAATGAAGCTCAGGTTCTTGATGTCTCGTTGCAGAAAGAATTCAGTGAGAGAGAAAGTGATAGGTAAGAAGTGGATTTATTTAGAGAGAAGCGCACTCCACAGAAAGAGAGTGGGCCATCTCAGAAGGTGAGAAAGGCACCAGGGTATGGGGCTGTCAGCTTTTATAGGGGTGGGTCAGTTCATAGGCTAATGAGCGGGAGGAGTATTCCAGCTATTTGGGGAAGGGGCGGGGATTTCCAGGAAGTGGACCACCGCCCACTTTTTGATCCTTATGGTCCGTCTTGGAACTGTCATGGCACCTGTGGGTGTGTCATTCAGCTTGCTGATGTGTTACAGTGAGCGAATCCTGAGGCTCAAGGTCTAGTGAGAGTCGACTCGTCCGCCATCTTGGACCCACTTGGTTCTAATCAGTTTATGTCATGTCCTCGGGCTCTGTCAACCACTTTCAGAGGTTGTGCCCTGCCCCCTTCCCTCCTGTTTCAAGTTTGTCCCATTGTACCGACGTGGATACTTGGGTTGGAAGAAGTTAATTTTCCCAGCTCACGGGGGGCTGGGATTTAGAATTGACTTTTGTGACTTCAAAGCCCAGGCCTTTCCACTTCACCTCCTGCTTCTCCTTGAACATGTGTAAGATGCTCTGCGCCGGGCCAGAGCAGTATTTGGGGAGACCTTGGTGCGCAGCCCTTATCCCCAGCAGTACTCTGTGTGGGAAGCAGGGGCAGCGGGGGGGCGGGGGAGAGGGCAGGGCAAGCCCGTGACCCAGTTTGGGCTTGGCCCGGGGCTGTGGCAGTACTCTGCTGAGTCATCCCACCGTGGGGCAATGACCAGGGCCTCCTCCCTGCTGCTTGACGCTCCTCTTCAAATCAGAGCAGACTGGCCTGGGCATCCCTGAGGCCCCCCTTACCTCCCCAGGCCCTGGGGCACTGGGGCCTCCACTCCAGAGGTTCCTGCCCCTCCCGACCGCCTGGCTCATGGTCCAAGCTGAGCCATCTAGAGACCAGAGTGACTCCCTTCCCTCCTTCCCTCGCCTCTGGGCAGTCAGGCTCTCCTTCAGGAGAGCCCTGCGGGCACTGGGCCCTCCTCCACCCCGCGGGCCTCTGTCCACCCAGCTCCTCCAGAGAGGTCATTACACCCTTTCCTCTGCCTGATACAATCTCATTGCACTGAAGGAACAGGGTCTTCTGGCTCCCCCTGCCCCAGGATAAACACACATTTCTCCTTCATCAGGTTTTTCCTGGTGTCTAGCTTGACTCTTTATTTTTTAAATTAATTAATTATTTTTGGGTGCACTGGGTCTTCATTGCAGTGCACGGGCTTCTCACTGCGGTGGCTTCTCTTGTTGTGGAGCACAGGCTCTAGGCACGCGGGCTTCAGTAGTTGTGGCTCGCAGGCTCTCAAGAACAGGCTCAGTAGTTGTGGCGCACAGGCTTAGTTGCTCCACGGCATGTGGGATCCTCCCGGACCAGGGCTCGAACCCGTGTCCCCAGCCTTGGCAGGCGGATTCTTAACCACTGCGCCACCAGGGAAGACCCAGGCTTGACTCTTTCTTGCCGTGAACGGAATGCTGTCTCCTGTGTTCATCCTCTCGGTGGGGGAGGGATGTGTGTGTGTGCAGGGGGAATGGGGATGGGCCTCACCGCTGCTCCAGCTCCAGGTAGGAAGGAGCGCTCTTCTCTAGAGGGACTTTTGTCACTGCCTTTGCAGGATTACCTCTCCCAGAGTCCCAGGACAGTCTAGGCAGCACTTGGGCGGCCGGGGTCTCAGGAAAGCAGGCTGGGGTAGCCAGCCTGCCCTGCGTGGCTGGAGGAGCAGCAGAGGTCCAGGTCCGGCCAGCGGGCCAGACGGGTAGAGCCAGGTTGTCTTTAAATGGCACCTTACTCAGCCTGCAGCCCTGCCAGCTGGGCAGGGTGGGGCAGACAAGTGCTATTTTGGGACTGAGGGTAAGAGAGGAAGAAGGCTCCGCTGACAGCTCTCCTGTCTGTCCCCACTCCCTCTCTGGGGAAGGCTTCACTGACCCTTCCTGAAAACAGACCCCAGGTGGTTTTCAGCCTGACCCCGTGTGAACCATCTGCACAGATGCAAGCGGCCGGTCTTCCTCGGCAAGATCGGCTGTGGAAGGGCGGCTCCAGGTGCTGAGAACACCACTGGGCTCAGGATTAGACTAATCATGGCCCCCACAGTAGCAGCGGTGAGGCAGCCCCACAGTCAGAATCGCTGCAGGAGGCCTTCCTCGGACCGGGAGGTGGCAGCTGGGGATTCAGCAGCTCGTCCAAAGCGGCCCCAGGGGATGAACGGCGGAGCTGGGATGCAGGATGCAGGGTCCCCGCTCCGAACCACCGGCCAGGGCAGGGGCCCCGCTCTGCCACTTCCTGGCTCTGCGAACTGGAGAAACTGCCCAGCCCCTCTGGCCTCGGCTTCCACGCTGTAAACGGACTAGGGTTCAGTCAGACCCACCAGAACCGCAGGTCAGCCGGCAGAGGCACTCCGGTCCTTCTCTCTCTCTCTCTCTTCAATGGAAAAAGGATTTGCTGGAGGTCACTGGCAGGTCACAGGCAGGGCCTGGGCGGAACTGGCCCTCCTGCCGCAGCCGGTGAGCGCAGGGGAGCCAGGCTGGGAACCAGGGGTGCAAGAAGGCCATGCTTCTTTCTTTCAGTCCAATGAGATCAGACTGAGTCTCTATCCTGCCAGCTGGTGGGGAGTTCAGTCTGTTGTCTCTATGGTTTGCTCCCCTTGCCAGGATCGTGAAAAGGTCCCGGGACCTCACACAGTGCAAACACGGGGGCGGGCTCTGCAGATGTGAGTTCGGGGGGCCTGCATGTCCAGCGGCCTCGACTTACACGGCCCAGGCACGGGGACCTTCCTGGGAGCCCCGGCGCCCCGTGTCCAGCCCTCACATCTCCAGGTGCTCCGCCAGGATCAGGGCAGGGTCCTCACGACTCACAGACCCGCGGACTTCTAGAAGTTCCCTTCCTGTCTTCTGGGACCCCTCCCCCTCTCTTCCTCCAAGACCCTGGGCCTAATCTCAGTTGATGCAACCCTTCAATCAAGGATCCAGAAGCCGCTTATCCTCAAACAGTTCTGCCTTCCCCGTGCAAAAGCAACTAAGGCAAGGAAAGTGCAAAAACTCGGCTATGTTCCTGGAGTAAGTGGAGGGAAAAACACCTAGTGAAAGCAGATTAATACATCGATATAATGTCACGCAGACCAACATGGAAAAGCTCTGCTTAGCAGGTGGTAGGCAGGAGCTGCCGCCGCCACCTCCGTTTCTGTCCCCCGCGCCCACGGCAGGACCCTCACAGAGCTGTCTTCCCAAAGGCTCACCAAGGCCCTAATTTAGCAGCAGCATCTGTGAAACTGAGTCACTCTAACCCAGTGAGTCAGGGAGACCGCCGAACACAGCTCCCAGCGCCTGCGACTGTAGGGTGGGGAGGCAAGGAGCAGGCGCGCCCCCGCCCAAGCCCAAGGGTCTTCAAGCCGGTCCTCCTTACATGTAACCACAGCCCTGAGGCAGGGGTCAGTTCCCCGTTTCACAGAGAAGGAAACCGAGGACCGGAGGCTGTCGCTTGTCTCAGCCTGTTTCATCCGCCTGTCAACGGGGTGGACACAGCACCTACTCTGTAAGGTTAGAGCTGACCCTTGAACATGGGTCTGAATCGTGTGGGGTGCGGGTCCGCTAAGATGTGAGTTTTTCCAACAGTAACTACTACAGGATCACCCTGTCCCTGGTTGGTTGAATCGCAAATACGGAGAACCGAGGGCCTCCTGTAAGTCCTAAGTGGGCTTCCAACTGCCCCGAACACCCTCCCCCCGAGCCACGGTCAAGGATCCACGGCAGAGGGTCTAAACGAGATCAACAGGTGACACGTAGAGCAGCCCTGCATCTTGTGCTTCTGAAACATTGGCAGCTGTCAGCCACCCTACAAGGGTGGCCTCCCCCATCGCCATTAGCCGTTCCCTTCGGGCAGTGGGCACTCAACCCAGAACTAATTTCTCTCATAACATCCCCAGAGCCACCGCACTGTTTCTCATCCCCTACTAGACTGGCTCCTTGGGGAAGGGGCCAAGCCCCTCGAACCCCGCAATGGCCTTGCATGTGAGAGAGGCTTGATGTTTGCTGAAACACGATGCAAACAGAGGAGCCAGGAATCGGCTGTGTTACCATCTCCTCAGTGGTGACGGGTCCGCCGGGTTAGTGTCTTCCACGGGACAGGCCTTTAACCTTCCGGAGCGATGTCCTGTCTGCGCAAGTCCCCCAGCCCCTCCAGCTTCTTTCCTCGACACGATCCAGGTCCTCCAGCTGGCCTTCCCCTTGCAGATGGGCCTCCTCTGTCACGGAGTCCTCGTTGGGCACCAGACGGGACTGAGCACTGCAGGCCCGCTGCCAGGCACAGGAAGGTCGAGGTGGCCGTACGTGACGCTCGGGACGCTGCGCTGCGACCCCAGCCCTCGTCTATACTGGGGTTTTGCAGAGACGCGTGAACAGCTCCTGGCATCGCACTCAGTACTGGCACAGGATTGTGCAACAGCGGTGCTTTGGAATGCTTGGCTTTTTTCATGGATGCGCTTGTCAATCCGCATCTTTTGAGAACCTTACACAGAGATTCTGCCCACTTTTTGCAGCTTGTAGAGATGTTTGGACCCTATCTGAGAATAGGATCAGTGCCTCCCCCGCCCTTGCCTAGTACCTATTTCTTCTGTAAATGGCCTCAAACCCTCTTCTGGAAGGTAAGGCATAAAAAACCCTCATCAGCCACTTACATCAAAGGAGGGCTGAGGACAGTGCCCTGGGGCACACCGTAAACCACCCGATGGGTTAACCTGCAGAGAGCTGGTGGACAGGTACCCACTCTTGCTTTCCTAATGCTTTTGCTTTGACCGTGTCCAGATGTCCTGTGGTGTGTTATTAAAATTAGACACTGAGGCCAGTTTGGCGTCACTTGTTCTTTTGCACTTCATCGTGCTCCCCAAGCAGCGGCGCTCGAAGGCCAGGCGTGCGCTCGAAGGCCAGGCGTGCGCTCCTCGGCTTCCCTTCCCGCCTGTGTGCTTTCGTACCCGTGCCCTTCTGGCCACCGAGAGCTCTGTGAAGCCCTGGGCGAGGCCCTGGTGTCCTGGCCGCTGTTCTTCAGGGTCAGGGGGCTGGAAGGATCTCAGAACAGCCAAGGGCTCTTATTCTCCAGCGGTCTGATCTTGAACTCCAACTCCTTGCAGACAGGTAGCCCCACCCTTTCCATACTGGAGCTGGCTCTCTTTGGCCAAACAGACAGACACAAAGGAGGAGCTAGAGAGTGACTTTCTGTCAGTTCCCCGGGCCTCCGGCAGGTCTTTTTCACGTCCTGCCCTGACAACGGATGCAGTCTCTGAACTCTCTTCCTCAAGGATAGAATGGAAACGTCTAGGGGAACCAGCTGTCAGGTAAACGGGATGACGTGTGTGAACACGCTCCGGAAGCACGAGGAAGGGCCTGCACGCCGGGGGCTGCCTCTGCCCTCGCCCCCAGCATGAAGTCTGCGGGGCAGGGGTAGCCCCCTAAATGCTGCTGCGACCCTTTCCTTCAGGACTCGAGTTCTGAGGCGGGAGGCCCGGTCCTCCCCAGAACCAGCGAGCGGAGAGCAGGAGGAAAGGACCTCGCTGGAGGGTCGCTGCGGCACTGGGTGCAGGCGATCTTCCTGGAGCAGGCCCGGCCGGTGTGAGCGCCCCACGCCTCCCACGCTGCGGGCACGAGACCACACCTTTGTGCCTAGCCGGGACATCCCGGCCTGGTGGACCATCAGCACCAAGCCCTGCCTCAGACCCACAGCCGTGGGCGAGTCTCCGAGCACCAGTGGCCAGACCTGCCGTCCTCTCACCAGAACCACGGGGGGATGAGCAGTGGTCAGAGGCGGCATGAGCTCAGGGCCTGGCTGGCAGCCCCGGGCACACAAACACTACCCCCCTCCCAGGCCTTCCACTGCAGGTAGGGGGCAGTGACCAGCAGGGGCACCTAGTGGCGACGAGTCCCAAGGCTCCCAAGGCAGCCCCACAGAATCCGTGCCCGTGGGGGATGGTCTTTCCTTGAGAGAGTTAGATTCCGTTTATATTCTATTTCCCGCTGAGACCACCACCCTAAAGGAAATACTCTGCAGCTATTAAAGATGGGGCGCTGGGTGTGGGCAGTACCAAAAAAGGGGCTGCCGGGCTAATTCACCTTCCTCCCCCTGATTTCTTCTCCTCATTCACTTTGGAACCCACCACAGACAATTCCCAACTAGGAGAATCCATCATTTCCTCTAGGTCAGCTAAAACATACAAGGGTGTCTACTACATGGCTCTACCTAAGCCTTTCCCCTCATTTTAATTTTCCTTCTAAAAGGAATAGAAGGCAGAGGTGCTGAGACACCTTATACCATGCAGACTAAATTCATTTGTAAAGATTACTTTACTCTCCTAGAAAAATACACATTGCAAATTTGAGGGCTACAACTTACCCACCTTAGAGAATTCCTGAGGGAGAGGGGGAGCCTCTGGATATCAGACTGTGTGGGGATGCGTGTGAGAGGCATGTTAAATACGGTTGGGTCAGGTGGACTTCTTTAAAAAATCTGTTTTTCCCCCATTTTTTTTTTTTTTTCTAAAAAAGGAAAAACAAATTGCCATCTGACTGGCTTATCCCGTGTGCGTGCACGTATACAGAGGAACAGCGTCGGGGAGGGGCTGTGTCATGCAACGAGGCAAAACCAAGATGACCTCCTTCGACGGGGAGTCTCAGTGTCGCAGGAGGAACGGGGTCCCTGGCGCGGCTTCCCCTCGCTCCTACGAGGCCCAGCGCGTCTGCGGTGGGGGGCAGAAAACACCATTCTCTCCCGAGGGTATTCCTATCTGAACACGTCAGATGTCCTGCGAAAGGAAACAGGTCCACTTTAGAATATAACGGTCGTGACTTCCGGTGCTCCTCAGGTGAGGCCAAATAATCCATGTACACATAACCCTTCTGGGCACTATGTTTCTGGCCCGGCCAGCAGAGGACTCTAGGAGCAGAGGCGGGCACAGCTGGGGACAAAAAGGTTCCAGAGACGGGCTTCTTCAGTGTACTTTGGGAAATGTCCTGTGTTCCAGCATTCCTAGGTGATGGCACTGGTGAGCCTGGTCTGTACTGTCAGTGTCACTCTGCAGAGGCCGCTCTCGGCTGAGAAGAAAGTGCATCTCAAGGCCAGTGAGGGCCGCAAGACGGTGTGCGTCGGGGCGGGAGGAGGACCGGTTCAGATGCCAATGGTCTGCAGAACCCGCCTCTCGTGGTCGTTGAGGTGGCCTGAGAACACCACGTAGCAGGGCTGCTGAGCAAACTGGCAGAGGAAGTCCGTGAGGTACGCCTGGAGGGAACGAGGAGGGAGGCGTCCCTGAGGGCGGGAACCACTGGCCTTCACACTAGTGCCGGCGCCCCGAGGGATGCTTGCCCGTCCTGTCCTTGGCTCTAGGGAAGGTTCAACCCAGAGACTGAATTCCACAGGGATTTCCCAAGACCACACCTTGCAATCCACCCCTAGGACTTTGACTACACAGCCCCAGGAAGCTGGATTCCAGCACGGGGCAGAGGCGGGAAGCCCCTGGGAGCAGAGAGCCCGCCCTCCCCCAGCCCTGCCCACCGGGCAAGACAAGGTCAACCCGGAATGGTGCTGAGCCCTGCTGCTGGCGAGATGTGTCTCTGGACACCCTCACCTGCAGATCGATCTGATAGAGAGGGTCCTTCAGGGCATCAGGGTCGTCTTCCTCGTCATCTTCGTAGTAATCCTCCTCTGGAGAGACACCAAGCCAGGGAGGGTCAGGGCACAGGCACGGGGGCAGGCAGCACCCACATGGCTGAGGTCAAGGGGTACACAAGCCCAAGGGACGTCCCTCGCGGGCCCACCGCTCGCCCTTCCCTGGGCGCCCGGTTCTCGGTGCTGGCGTGCGCAGGGCTGGCCTCGACGCTCACCATATTTACTCGTGGCAAGAATATCGGACAAGAGCTGGCCCGCCAGGCCGTCCTCCTCCTCGTCGTCGTCCTCCTCCTGGTCCTCCCACATGTCGCTGGAGTCATCTGCACGGGGCCGAGAAGCAGCTGTAGCACACGCACGCGTCTCCCTCCCACACCCAGACCGGCCAGGACACGAAAGCCCCGTGGGCCCCAGTGGTGGAGGACCAGGCCAGACCCCCCCCACCAAGTCCGACTGGAAAAACTGAGCGTGCTGGTGGGGAGAGAACAGGCCGAGAGGCTCTTCAGAACAATCAGAGCCGGGAGGGCTGGCCTCCCGGCCGCCCCCGAGGTGCTGCAGGCGGACCCTGGAGAGGAGCACACCCAGTCAGCAACCTGCAAGCCCGGGCCCGGCTGCTAGCTCAGTCTCCAGGGAGGGCGGGCACCTTGGCTCCACTCTGCAGGGGCGGCCTGGCGGGCGGCGTTGGCCTCCATGACGCTGGACAGCTCGTTGATGATCAGCTTCAGGATCTTGACCAGCAGAGGAATGTTTGTCCAGCGCTCAGGGTCTGCGAAGGAGAGAGGAGGCTCCATGTCCCACTGTCCCTGGGCCGCTCCCCCCAACCCACACCGCAAGGCTGCTCACCAGACACAGTGCACCGCCCCCTGGCTCTCCACTGCCCAGACCACACCCAGCCCTGAGGCACAACGGAAAATTAAATAACTTCATTCTGTGCCATGTTACAGGAGTTTAGAAGTCAGGAGAGATGAGAGATTTCAGGGACTAGAGGAGACAGGTTTTGCTGGTAAAAAAGCCTGGAAACCACGGACCTGCATAGGGTGGAGCACTCCAGGCCCTGGGAATTGCAGTTAGAGAAACAGCACAGGTGAGTGTAAACCTGCAGTTAAAGAAGGCAGCTCTAGGGCTTCCCTGGTGGCGCAGTGGTTAAGAATCCGCCTGCCAACGCAGGGGACACGGGTTCGAGCCCTGGTCCGGGAAGATCCCACATGCCGCGGAGCAACTAAGCCCCTGCGCCACAACTACTGAGCCTGCGCTCTAGAGCCTGTGAGCCACAACTACTGAGCCTGCGCTCTGCAACAAGAGAAACCACCGCAGTGAGAAGCCTGTGCACTCCGCAACCAGAGAAAGCCTGTGTGCAGCAACGAAGACCCAATGCAGAAAAAATAAATTTAAAAAAAAAAAAAAAAAGGTCAAGATGGTAAATTAAAAAAAAAAAAGAAGGCAGCTCTATGCTCTGCCCACACATTACCGGAGTCATGGGCCAAAGGCAATCAGACACAAAGGCACTAGAAGTGGGTATCCGAGGCCCAGAATGAAGCTGGACGCTGGGGATCCTGTACCTGGGACTCCTGTCCACTTTCAGCAGCAGCAGGACCCACACGCTCCGCTCCACTGTTCACCTGGGGTTTTCTGCCGCTTCTTATCAAACCCACCACTGTCTGAACCACCTCCCAGCTCAGGTGTCCTGAGGCCCGGGGGTGGGGGCGGGGGTGGGGGCGGTGTGTGTGTAAGGGGAGCAGCGTCACCCACTCTTGGCCGCCTTGGAGCGGGTGCGGGTGCCCTCGTCCAGGCCGTAGATCTCCTCCCCCTTCACGCGGATGTCCTGCAGCCGCTTGTCATCCGCGTTGATGCCGTGCTGGAGCAGCTTACACAGCGCCACAGAGCTGGCGAGGAAGAGACAGAAAAGGCCGATCAGCTGCCCCCTTGGAGTTCACTCCAAGGAGACCAGCAGTTATGTCCCGACACGTGGAGGGTGAGGGTGCTTTCACAACTAATTAGGGGACAGAAGAGAGTCTGGCTGAAAAGGGGATCTCGTGTTCTTAAGGACGGTCAGATGAGAGCTGTCCCTGAACACAGCCGGAGTGGGTGAGCAGCACAGCGGTGTCCGCACCAGAAGGAGTGTGGGGCGATGAGACGCCGCGGATTAAGTCCAGGATAAAAAGTCAGAAAGCTGGGTTTATGGAGAAGAGGAAGCCGCCAGCAGCACTTGGCTGGGTGAAGGTGCAGGCAGGGGAGGGTCTCTAGCCAGCAGAGATCAAAAACACACACTCTACCTGCAACGACGATCTTTTGGGAATTTCAAGATGGCAGCTATTTGAATATACAGTTTAGCCAGAAAGAAACAGAGGGAAAAGGAATGCAACGGGCAGCTGGGTAGGTCAAGTCAGGGAAAGAGGCAGAACGCCCAGAGGAGGAGGAGGAGGAGGCCCCACCTGACTTTGCCCTCGTACTGCCCATAGAAGAGGTGCTGCCGGCTGGTCCACTCGGCCATCACGAACTCCAGGGCAGGCTTGCCGGTGGGCCCCGGGAGGCTGCACAGGAACTCCAGGAGGGGCTCCAGCTGGGTGTGCACCAGGTGGGCGAACACCATGATCAGGGACTGGGGGGACAGGAGGACACCTGCTTCAGGGACTCAGGCAGCCAGGCAGGAAACAGAGGGCGGCGTGGCCGCTCCCTCGCCAGCGTCTCTGGGGCTGGGGCCGTCCTACCTGCATGACGCTGAGCGTCTCCGCCTGCTGCATCTTGCTGAGGATGGCACGGAGAATCTGGTCCAGGCTCTCCCCCAGCTCCCGCCCTGCCTTGGAGATAAGGGTGGACACGAGGCGGCCCACGAAGGCGGCGGTGAACTCGGAGGTGCGGGGGTCCAGAAGCTGGCTCACCACCTGCATCACGTACCACAGCCCGTTGTGGCCCTGCTCGTCGCGCCACCGGGCCACCTGCTCCAGCGTCACCGACACGTAGGCCCGCAGGCACTCACCGCCATTCTGGGAGACAACGGAGGGGACTAGGTCAGCCGCGGGCACACAAGCCCTCCGTCTGCAGGGTCTGGGGGGCTCATCCCGCTGGAGTTGGAGCCACGCCATTGCAGACACAGGCGCGCACCACCCTGTCTCTGCCATGCCACAGTGGCCGGTTCAGAAACGCGCGCTTCTCATCAAAGGGAGAATGGACACACAAACAGAGTTCCAACCGTAAAGCTCTACCTCTGGTACTGAGCAAACAGAGCTAAGACACAGCAGTAACTGGGGGGACTGCAGGTCTTTGTGAGAATAAAGCAGACCTCACACCAACCACGCTGCCTACAGATTTCCAAAGGCTGATCCCTTTGCTGACTTCATTAGTCTGCACGTCTATCTATCATCTCTTCCGCCACAGCAACACCCAGACACAGACAGTAGGATGGCTGGCACTCACACCTTTGAGACGCACAGGACGTCTTGGTTTTAGCAGTCGGAACCCTTCCTGGGTCCTCTGGGTAAAATACGGATTTGAGGGGTTTCTATTTCAAAGGCAGGAAATGGTGTCCGACTTCTCAGCCTGCTGCACACGCACCGCGGCTCAGACACCTGCGTGGTGATACCTGCACGGAGATACCTGCATGGTGGCGTTGTCGTCCGTGTGGAGGGTGCACTGGGCCACAGCAGGGAAAGCCTGGCAGATAAGCAGCTGGGAGAGGGGGGGCTTCGTGTTCCGCACGACGGTGGTCAGGATGTCAATGGCCGTCTGCAGGAGAGAAGTCGGGCTTGCCTCCGGGGTGGGCGGAGGGGGCCCAACAACAAGATCCTCACTGTGAGGAGCCCACCCACCAACCCAGAGACACTCATCATGAAAGGCACGTTTCTGGAAGAAGAAGACAGCAGAGGGTACTCTCAGTCTCCTGGCGGCAGCTCATCACTTGAGAAGCCACAGGGGTGGGCGGGGGCGGAGGCTGACTGGACAGCCAGGGACAGTGTCATCACGGGACTGTCCAATCACCGAGGGCACCTTGGGAACAAGAGCTCCCTTCTGAAAGCCTCGAGAACCACCCACTGTCCTTGTGGGTGAAGTAGCCCAGGAACATCACCCCGTGAACATATCACGCTGCTGGTCGGCGTCAGCGGGGTGGGATCTCGGGGGGCTCGTGCGGGGCTCGCTCGCGCTCTCTCATCCCCACCCTGGCCCCGTAACGACTGCCATACCGCACAGAGCCCCGCAGGGATCTTGTCTGCTGGTGCCTGCATGATGCTGACCAGGGTGGGAATCAGCCTCATCTGCATGGGGCCCTGGCAGGCTTCAATCTGGGACAGCTCCTTGAAGATGTCCTGAGCCAGCGAGGCGACCACAGGATCTGAAGTGGAGAAGGCAACACGAGTCCCCCCGCCTGGTGGTCTGTGTGTGCTTCTGCCTTAGTGCTGCCTGTTGTTTGGCCCTAACCGAAGTGAACAACTCCTGCTTTTTTTTTTTTTTAGAAATTTCATGTAATGTCTGAAACATTTATATTAACATATTTCCATACAAATAACCCAAAGAGAGTTTAGTATTAGTTATTTTTTGTTTGTTTGTTTGTTTTTTTATACTGCAGGTTCTTATTAGTCATCAAGTTTATACACTTCAGTGTATACATGTCAATCCCAATCACCCAGTTCAGCACACCACCATCCCCGCCCCACCACGGTTTTCCCCCCTTGGTGTCCATACGTTTACAACTTCTGCTTTGATTACACATCACTGACCCGGGACCTACTGGGGCCACCTGAGTAACCTGAAAAGCAGGGAGAGCCGCTAGCTGTCTGGGAGACAGCATGTGTGTGATCACACGAAGTCAGGGACGAGTCAGCAACAGCGATCCCTAAAACAAAACCTGCCTCTTTTTCTGGGACAAACCTTTAACGTCTGTATTCTTGTGAAACTTGGACTGATTATGAAAACAAATGCTTAAGGGGGAAAAAAAGCCCCCACTGATACTGTGTTAAGACGACATCAGTCTCAGAAACTGCCCAAGCACTGCCTCGTCCCAGGTTCCCACGTGTCGACGAGGACCACGTACATCTCCTGGGGGTGGTCACCATGCCCGAGAACTCCCACAGCCACTGGAGGGCAAGAGGTAAAGCCTTCCAAAAGCAGAGCCTCGTGAAGAAATGCAACTTCAGCTCGACCTGCTTTGTGTAAGAAAAATACAAATGCCCTCCTCTATCTAGCATGAGACAACGTATGCAGTGTGCAGGGCACTAAGACACACATTAAAAGTTCACTGCAGCATTGTCCATAATAGACAAAAACTGTAAACAACCCAGAGGTTCATGAACAGAATGGGTAAATAAATGATATTTATGGAATAAATACTATGTGATGGGCAGAGAAAATGAGGACTATCTAAGAGTGCAGTGTGGAACCCTCCTTAGGACACATTTTTAAGTGAAAAAACGAATTGAATAAAATGTTTAGTACGACATCACGTTACATAACCAACCCCCTTCCAAGCTTCAACACTCGCTCTTCAGATACAAATGTCCTTAATATTTCTAATACACACTCACTGCAGAAAAACTTAAAATGCAGAGAAGTATTAAAGGAAAAAATACACCTGTAATTCCACCACCTAGAGATAACTACTCTTAACATTTTGATGCATTTTCTTCTGGTGTTTTTTCTATATACATAACCACACAAACATCCTTTTCTAAAGCAAAACCAAAACTTGGGGTTATATTCTACGCATTTTGGAAAACAATCTATTCACTTACTACAAGGTGAGCGCTTCCTCGTGGCTTTAACAATTCCTTTGAGGTTTGATTATTAACGGCTGCAAAGCATTCCATTTTATGGACATAATTAATTAACCTCTCATTATTTCCAAATTTTTGCTACTATAAAAAACACGCAATGAACACCTTATTCATAAACCTTTGCATGTATCTCCTCCTTCACTTTTCCTTTTCTAGTTAGAGTTCTAGGCCGCTTCTTTTAGGAAGCTTTTGATTTAGCTGCTCAATCCCCTTACTTTCCTGTCAAAGTCCTAGATTATGCATATCTTGCTGGTTAGCTTTCTTCCCAGTTATGACCAGACGGCGACTGTTACAGGCACAGGTTCTCTGCTGTTTGTGCTGCTGGATCTACAGTGCGACCCTACTCTCGCTGACTCAAAGTCACACTCTTCGCTTCTACTGCTGAGACCACCAGAGCCAGGGCAGGGCTCGTGCGCCCCCCCACCCCGCCCCCCGCCGCCGCGCGCGTACCGTTGCTGTACTTCAGGAAGATGGCGATGGTGAACGGGCAGATCCTGCTCTCCATGCTCGCCGTGAACTCTGGGTCCACCGTACACACGATGCACAGGGTCTCCATCACCAGGTTGAGGACCTCGGAGCTGAACTGAGCCGCCAGGTGCATTAAGCCATCCAGGATGCTGGGGAGGAAGGGCTGCAGCACGTGGGTGCTCTCCGAGACCTTCAGCTGGTCACAGTAACTGGAGGGCAAGAAAGAAGCAAGCACGGCTCACCAGTGGTCCCTCAGTTCCTGGTGTTTCCAGTCAGCATCACGTGTGACGGCATTTACATGGGAAGCTTTATGAAGCTACTTCTAGAGCCCATTAAGTTTTTACATCTTTCTGTGGCTTTTTTTTTTAGAACTATCACCACCACCATTTCTATGTTTTCTAATTTATTTCTGCTTTGGTCTTTGTTATTTCCTTTAAAATTTCTTTCATCCCTCTATTTCGTTTTGAAGCAAATCCCAGTCATGGTTACATCCAAATTATTAAGATATTAAGTGATTAAGTGATTATGATTCCTCAGACTATTGTTTTAGTCACATTCCTAAGATATATATATATATATATATATAATATATATTATATATATATATAATTTTCCAAACAGTGTTTTAAAATCTTTTCCAATACAACTGTTACTTAGTAAGAGACTATTTTTTAACTTCCATGTTATAAAGATTTTATACTTTTTGGAGTTTTTTTGCATCCTAAGATGAGATCAATGTATATAAACATTTTACACATACTTACAAAACTGGTGTACTATTTGCAGGGTTTAAAAGTTTGTTTTCAAAACAGAAACAGACTCACTGACTTAAGAGTACGAACTTCTGGTTACGGGGGGGTGGGAGGGATACACTGGGAGTTTGGGATTGACATGTACACACTGTTATATTTAAAATCGATAACCAACAACGACCTACTGTATGGCACAGGGAACTCTGCTCAATACTCTTTAATACCCAAGATGGGAAAAGAATTTGAAAAACAATAGATACAGGTAGATGTATAACTGGATCACTTTGCTGTACACCTGAAACCAACACAACATTGTTAATCAACTATTCTCCAATACAAAATAAAAATTTTTAAATTTTAAAAAAGGAAATTTTATTTCTTAAAAAAAGTTTGTTTTCTATTCATAGTTCTATCTTATTCGCCTCTTAATTCAATCAATAAATATTTACTGGGTGCTGCTTACCATGTCCAATGGGATACAATTATTAAAAATATATCATCTAAGTCTTTACTTCTGTTATTTTCAGAACAGTAATAAAAGTCAATAAAAACATTGTTTCTCTATGTTAAAAAAACCTAGTGCAGAAACAAGGCCCCCCGACCCCAGGTTCTCAATAAATGGTTTTTCTTAACTTAATTTTTAAGTGTCTTACAACCATATTATTTGTGTCAGCTGCTGGGTTCAAAGATCCACAGTGACTAGTAAACCTGTGGGCTTAGATCTCAGATTTGTTCAGATTCTTTGTTTTTTGGTCCATAACATCTTTTTTTTTTAAGCCACACTGCGCAGCTTGTGGGATCTTAGCTCCCCAACCAGGGATCGAACCCAGGCCCTTGGCAGTGGAAGTGCCAAGTCCTAACCACTGGATTGTCAGGGAGTCCCTCATCTCTAACATCTCTGTGTTCAATGCCACCGTGCTCTAACCTAACTCCTCCTTAAGGGCTGGCCCAGCATCTGGCCGTGGGCAGCTCTTGGCTCGTCAGACTGGATTCTGCATCCGCCTCCACTGGGACTGGGCTGTGCCCTACCTCTTCCCGTGGCTTCTCATTTTAAGGGTTTACAGAGTCCGGGAGACCACAGAGTGCATCATCTGGCCAGATCATATGGGATCTTCTATGCCAAGCTAAGGAGGTTAGACTTTATCCTGGAAGCCAGTGTATATCAAAGTTTTTTTTTTTTTTACAAATTACTCCTAACACCTAATCTCTTCTTTGCCCTACCCCACAGTCTTCAGGGAAAACCGACATCCCAGGAAAATGCTCTATATTTCTCCTGTGGCCTCATGGACTGTCCGGTATACTCTGACTTTCTTCTGGGTACCTGTATCCCAGAGTTCGAAGAGCACAACCAGAGCCATGAGTTTTAATTTTCAGGCACAAGAAGCTGAGCACACGAGCCAGGGCAGCCACAGTGGGAGAGGGAGGAAGGGAGGAGAGGCGAAGGAACCAAGCCCTGGCAGAGAGCTGGCATCTCTGGGAGTACAGACCTCTGTCTTTAGGTATAAGATCTAAAGGTACAAGATCTGTACTTTTACTATCACAGGGGCTACAGGTAGGGTAGGCCTGGAGGTGGTAAACAGTAAGCTCAGTAGTGGATGTGTTAGTTTTCAGGTGCTTGTAAGATACCCATCCTGGCATAGCCGGTAAGCACATACATTAATTTGGAGCTCTGGAGAAAGGCTGGCATAAATATGATTAGAGAAATGAGACACAAGTGGAAGTATCTGTCAATAAATATCTTGTTTCAGAAATGGTTTAAGGCAGTTTGCAATAATACATACACCACGACATGAATGAATATATTAAAACTGGGGTAAAAGAAAGAAAAGCCAAGGTGGTACGATGACCAGGAAAGGGTTGCTAGTGACATGAGAATGAGCAGTTTCAATGACATGATGAGAATATAAGCCAGATTGAAACTGGCTGGAAAACTGAAGAGGGAAATGGCCAAATGGAGAATCCTGGCTGTGAAAGAAAGCACAGCTAGCACCCCTTCACAGGAAGCTTTTAACCTGGGGTCCACTCTTCCACACATGATGTAAAATTTTATAAACAGGTATGAGTGTCCATTTCTTTGCTGTGCATGTTCATGGCTTTTGTCACTTTTCCAGAGACAGCCATTACACCTTTCCAGAAAACCAATGCCCATGTAGTCAGAGAACTGAAAACTATTACAAAAAAAAGAGTTCTCTTCACATATTTTTTCTGATTATAAGAGTAATATAAAATTTAAACTAAATTTAAATTCTTTTCAGCTTTATTGCGGCGTGACCGACCTATAAAATGGTTAGCTATGTCCACTGAGATGACTGGACGTACATGCACAGCGTGAAAGATTTCCCACATCCAGGTCATTGACGGTCCATCATCTCAGATTTACCTTCTTCTGGGTGAGAACACTAATTTCTAGGTCCCGTTAAACGATGCAGTCACCATATCTCACGTTAGATCCTCAGCTCTTGGTCATCTGACCAACGACAGCATGTACCCTTTTATCAGTCTCTCCATGTTCCCCACCCTCAGCAACCACCTTCCTGCTCTCCTTTACAATGAGTTAGGCTTTTTATTTTTTATTTATTTATTTATTTTTGCGGTACACGGGCCTCTCACTGTTGTGGCCTCTCCCGTTGCGGAGCACGGGCTTTGGACGCGCAGGCTCAGCGGCCATGGCTCACGGGCCCAGCCGCTCCGCGGGATGTGGGATCTTCCTGGACCGGGGCACGAACCCGTGTCCCCTGCATTGGCAGGCGGACTCTCAACCACTGCGCCACCAGGGAAGCCCTGAGTTAGGCTTTTTAAAAGATTCCACATATAAGTGATACCATGCAGTATTTGTCTTCCTCTGTGAGGCTTATTTCACTCAGCACCGTGCCCTCAAGGTAGATCCAAGCTGCTGCAAATGGCAGGCTTTCCCTCGTTCTCGCAGCTGAGTTATATTATGGTCCACTGAACATGCACACATCTCCTTCATCCACTCAACCACCGATGCACACTCAGGTTGTTTCCATATCTCGGCCAATGTGAATACTACTACAATAAACACAGGAGTGCAGACACCTCTTCGAGATCCTGTTTTCATTTCGTTTGGATATATACCCAGAAATGGGACTGCTGGATCAAATGGTAGTTCTATTTTTAATTTTTTTTAGGACTGTTTCCATACTGTTTTCCACAGTGGCTGCACCAATTTACAATCCCACCAGCAGTGCACAAGGGCTCCCTTTTCTCCACACCCTCACCAACCTTGTTATTTCTTGTCTTTTTGACGATAGCCATTCTAACACGTTTGAGGTGGTAGCTCATTGCGGTTATGATGTGCATTTTCCTGATAACTAGTGATGTTGAGCACCCTTTCATGTACCGGTTGGCTATCTGTATGTCTTCTTTCGAAAAAGTGTCTATTCAAGTCCTCTGCCATTTAAAAAAATCAGATTAGTTGCTATTGAGTTGTATGAGTTTTTCATATATTTTGCATATTAACTGCTTATCAGATAAATGGTTTGCAAATATTTTCTCCCATTCAGTAGGTTGCCTTTTCATTTGGCTGATGGTTTCCTTTGCTGTGCTTTTTTAGTTTGATGTAGTCCCACTTGTTTACTTTTGCTTTTGTTGCCAAATACAAAAAATCATTGCCAAGACAAATGTCAAGGAGTTTAACTTTTATGTTTTTCTCCAGGAGTCTTATGGTTTCAGGTCTTAGGTTCAAGTCTTTCATTTATTTTGAGTTGACCTAAGTACATGGTGTAAGATAAGGGTCCAGTTTTCCGAACACCATTTATTGAAGAGACTGTCCTTCCCCCACTGTATATTCTTGGCTCCTCTGTCATAAAATAACTGACCATATAAGTGTGGGTTTATAGCTGGGCTCTCTGTTCTGCTCCACTGATCTCTGTGTCTGTTTTTATGCCAATACCACACTGTTTAGATTACTGTAGCTTTGTAATATAGTTTAAAATCAGGACGTCTGATGCCTCCAGCTTTGTTTACCTTTCTCAAGATTGCTTTGGCTATTCAGGGTCTCTTGTGATTCCACACAAATGTTAGAATTGTTTGTTCTTCTATGAAAAATGCCACTGGAATTATGATGGGGTTGCACTGAATCTGTACATTGCTTTGGGTAGTTTGGACATCTGAAAAATATTCATTATTCCAATCCATGAACATGAAACATCTTTCTATTTGTGTCTTCTTCAATCTTTCATTGATGTCTTATAGTTTTCTGTGTATAGATCTTTCACCATCTTGGTTAAATTTATGCTTAGGCATTTTATTGTTTTTGATGCAATTGTACAGGAGATTGTTTTTTAAATTTCTCTTTGTGATAGTTCATTACTTCTTCTTTTCTCTTCTAATTGCTCTGGCTGGGACTTCCAGTACTATGTTGAATAGGAGTGCTAAGAGTGGCTACCCTTACCTTGTTCTTCATCTTAGAGAAAAAGCTTTCTTGCAGCCTTTCACTGTTGAATATGATGTTAGCTGGGGGGGTTGTCATATATGGCCTTTATTGTGTTGGGATATGTTCCTTCTATACACTTTGTTGAAAGTTTTTGTCATGAATGAGTATTGAATGTTGTCAAATGCTTTTTCTGCATCTATTAAGATATTCATGTGATTTTTTATTTTTCATTCTATTAACAGGTGTGTGACATTTATTGATTTATGTATGTTGAACCATCCTTGCATCCCAGGGATAAATCCCACTTGATAGTGGTGTGTGATCCTCTTACTGTGTTGTTGAATTCAGTCTGCTAGTATTGTGTTGAAAATCTCTGCGTCTATATTCATCAGGCATACTGGCCTGTAGTTTTCTTTTCCTGTAGTGTCCTTGTATGGCTTTGTTATCAGGGAATGCTGGCCTAGTAAAATGAGTTTGGAAATGTTCCCACCTCTTCAATTTTTTTGGAAAGAGTTTGAGAAGGACTGGTATTAATTCTTCTTTAAATGTTTGTAGAACTTACCAGTGAAACCATCTGGTCCTGGGCTTTTCTCTTATGGGAGGTTTTTGATTACTGACTCGCTCTCCTTGTTAGTTATTGGTCTGTTCAGATTTTCAATTTCTTTATGATTCAGTTTTGTTAGGCTGTATGTTTCTAGGAATTTATACATTTCTTTTAGGTTATCCAATTTGTTGGCATACACCTGTTCATAGTCGTCTCTTATGAACCTTTGTCTTTCTGTGTTATCAGTTGTACGGTTTCCCTTTTCATTTCTGATTCTGTACTTGAGTCTTCTCTCTCTTCTTTTTAGTCTGGCTAAAGTCTGTCAATTTTGTTTATCTTTTCAAAAACCAGCTCTTAGTCTCACTAAATTTTTCTAATATTTTTCTGCTCTTTATTTTATTTATTGCTGCTCTCATCTTCCTACTGCTACCTTTGGGCTTAGTTTGTTCTCTAATTCCTGAGGTATAAAGTTAGGTTGTTTGAGATCTTTCTTTTTTCTCAATGTAGGTGTTTTTATCTATAAACTTCCTTCTTAAAACTCCTTTTGCTGCATCCCATAAGTTTTGGTATTTGTATTTTCCATTTTCGTGTGTTTTAGAATATCTTTTATTATTTTTTAAAATCATTTATTTATTTATTTATTTATTTATTTTTGGTCGTGTTGGGTCTTCACTGCTGTGCACGGCCTCTCTCTAGTTGCAGTGAGTGGGGGCTACTCTTCATTGCAGTGTGTGGGCTTCTCATTGCAGTGGCTTCTCTTGTTGTGGAGCACGGGCTCTAGGCGCACAGGCTTCAGTAGCTGTGGCTCATGGGCCTACGTGCTCTGCAGCTTGTGGGATCTTCCCAGACCAGGGCTCGAACCCGTGTCCCCTGCATTGGCAGGCAGATTCTTAACTGCTGCGCCACCAGGGAAGTCCCTCAGAATATCCTTAGATCACTCTTTTGAGTTCTTTGATCCACGGGTTATTTAGAAGTGTGTTGTTTGATTTCCATATATTTGTGATTTTTCCAGTTTTCCTACTGTAATTGATTTCTAGTTTCATCTCAACGTGATCAGAAAAGATACTTGGTATTATTTTAATCTTAAATTCACTAAAACCTGCTTCATGACTTATCCTGGAGAATGCTCCCTGCATGCTTGGGAAGGATGTATGTTCTGCTGCTGTTGGATGGAATGTTCTGTATGTCTATTGGGTCCATTTGGTTGAAAGTATAGTTTAAGTCCAATGTTCCCCTATTGATTTTCTGTTTGGATGAGCATATCCATTGTTAAGGGTGGGATATAAATCTCCTGCTATTATTGTACTGTTGTCTATTTCTCCTTTCAGATATTGATATCTGCTTAATATGTTTAGGTGCTCTGATGGCAGGTGCACATATATTTATAATTGTTGTATCTTCCTGATGAATTAACCCCCTTATCATATAATGACCTTTGTTTCTTGTTACAGCTTTTGAATTAAAGTCTACTTTGTCGGATAAAAGTATAGATACCCTCACTCTCTTTTGGTTTCTACTTACACGGAATATCTTTTTCCATCCCTTTACTTTGAGCCTATGTGTGTACTAAAACCCATAGTCTCTTTTAGGCAGCATATAGTTGGGTCTTCTTTTTCAATCCATTCAGCTACTTTGACTTTTAATTGGAGAATTTAATCCATTTAAAGTAATTTTTGATAAGTGAGCCCATTTTATTAACTGCCATTTTATTGTTTTCTGGCTCTCCTGTAGTCCCCTGTTCCCCCGACCTTTCTCTCTGGCTGTCTTCCTTTGTGAATGGTGATCTTCCATGGTGGAATGCTTTGACTCCTTTATCTTTATCTTTTGTGCGTCTATCATAGATGTTTGCTTTGTGGCTACCATAAGACATTTTATAGATATGATAGTCTATTTCACACTGACAACTTAACTTGGGCTGCATACAAAAATTCTACCCCTTTATTCTCTTCCTTTAATGTTTCTGATGTCATGATTTAACTCCTTTTATACTGTGTATTCATAATAATAATCACAAAGTATTTAGCTAGTTTTAATTTATTTATTTATTTATTTTTGAAGTACGCAGGTGTCTCACTGTTGTGGCCTCTCCCGCTGTGGAGCACAGGCTCCTGACGCGCAGGCTCAGCGGCCATGGCTCATGGGCCCAGCCGCTCCGCGGCATGTGGGATCTTCCCGGACTGGGGCACGAACCCGTGTCCCCTGCATCGGCAGGCGGACTCTCAACCACTGAGCCACCAGGGAAGCCCTTTAGCTAGTTATTTTTAACACTTTCATGCTTTAACCTTTATACTAAAGTGGTTAACACACCACCATATTACAGTATCAGAGTATTCCGAATCGATTGTATACTCAGCTGTACCAGTGTGTTATATATTTTCACATTATTAATTAGCACCCTTTCATTTCAGCTTGAAGAACTCCTCTTAGCATTTCTTGTAAGGCAGGTCTAGTGGTGAAGAACCCCTTCAGCTTTGTCGTCTGGGAAAGTCTTTATCTTGTCTTCAGTTCTGAAGGACAACTTTCCTAGCTAAAGCACTCTTGGTTGGCAGTTTTTTCTTTCAGCACCTAGAACACATCATCCCACTGTCTCCTGGCCTGCAAAGTTTCTGCTGAGAAATCTGTTTCTAGCCTTATGGGAGTTCCCTTGTATGAGAGAAAAGTTTTTTCCTCTTGCTGCTTTGAAAATTCCCTCTTTGTCTTTGATTTTAGATAGTTTTTACTACATTTTGTCTTGGAGATCACCCTGGATTGAAATTTTGGGGTGATATATTAGCTTTATAACTAGGAGGTAAAATCTCTCCTCAGATTTGGAAAGTTCTCAGACATTATTTCTTTAAAAAGCTTTTTGCCCCTTCTCCCTCTCTTCTCCTGGGACTCCAATAATTTGTAGACTGCTTCTCCTGAAGATATCCCATAGTTCACATTTTCTTCCTTCTTTTCCATTCTTTATTCTCTATCCTCCTCTGACTGGATAATTTTGAAGGTTCCGTCTTCTACTTCACAGGCTTTTTCTTCTGCCTGATCCATTCTGCTACTGATGCTCTCTACTGCATTTTCTATTTCATTCTCTGTATCCTTCAGCTCCAGAATTTGTTTGGTTCTTTTTTTTTTTTTTTGCGGTACATGAGCCTCTCACTGTTGTGGCCTCTCCCGTTGCGGAGCACAGGCTCCGGACGCGCAGGCTCAGCGGCCATGGCTCACGGGCCCAGCCGCTCCGCGGCATGTGGGATCTTCCCGGACCGGGGCACGAACCTGTGTCCCCTGCATTGGCAGGCGGACTCTCAACCACTGTGCCACCAGGGAAGCCCTGTTTGGTTCTTTTTTTATAATTTCTCTCTTTGTTGAACTTCTCATTTTGTCTGTGAGTTGTTTTTCTGATTTCATGGAATTGTCTTTCTGTGTTTTCTTGTAGCTCACTGAGCTCCTTAAAAATGGCTGTTTTGAAATTCTTTATCAGATAAATCACAGATCTCCACGTCTTTGGGGTTGGTTACTGGAACATTATTGTGTTTCTTTTGTGATGTCACGCTTCCTTGGTTTTTCATGTTCCTTTATGTCTTGCACTGCTGTCTGCACATCTGAAGTAGCAGTCGCCTCCTCCAGGCTTTACTGACTGACCTCTTCCAAGTGTCCAATCTTGGATTTTTTTTTGCTCCAGTGGTGTGCTAGAACTTCTCCACTGGGCTTTGGACTTCGACAAAGGCTCTCTCATCTGTGGGTAACTGTCTCAGTCAGTGTTCTCCAGGAGGTCCTGGACCGCGTCAAGATCCACAGCTGGGACCGAGGTCTGTGTTTCTATTATCTGACATACAGGTGGGTGAGATTCCCCCTGGGTCCCTTGGTGTACCGTGCCGATGACAGAACCAAAGCCAAGTGGGGCTGTAGCCGGGACTATGGTCGGAAGTCAGTGGCTGGGATGTGGGCCTGCCTTCTCAAAACAGCTCTCCTTGTCCTTAGATGTCACTGAGTTTGACACTCTCCTCACTTGGACAGATGCCAAATTGTTGTTGTGGGAGGGATAAGAGCGAGGGACATCTTATTCAGACATCTTGCCGACACGCCCCCCCCGCTCCCCCCACCCAGCAATGGTTTCTAAAGACACATGGTAATGCCAGCACCTCAATCTCTGCTTCAAAAGGTAAGGAGGTAGCGCAGGCAGGTGGAAGGTGAACTCCGCGTGTTTAGGGTTTCAAGCAATTCTTAGGATTCAACTGAGACTCTGTAAGTTTGGACTTGAAAATACTCTTGAAAACATCAATACTCCCTGTGGTCTGAGAAGGAATATAAATAAAGAACTAAGAGAGCCACTGGTACACGAGCTGCGACAAAGAGAGGTGAAATTGGGGAAAAACAAGCAGTGTTCCCAGGCTACATTCTCCCAAATTTGGTTTCCAATACACAGGCAATCAATCAACCAAATGACTCTAAGCCTGCTTCTAAGACCCGCTGCTGTGTGACCCGAGGCAAGTTAGTTATCTCTCGGAGCCTCAGGTTCTGCTTCTCTGTAAGACAGAGAGTTGGTCGAGATGATTCCAGAGCGGGAGTGAATTGAAAAGGAACGAGGAGTAAAAGGGGACAGGATGTATCCGGGACTCACAGAAGCCATGTTTCTGGTATGGTTTCTTTCCCTGTCCTTCCAACATCCATTCTGCAGGAGATCTTCAGAAAT
Organism: Mesoplodon bidens; assembly: GCF_964165515.1. Classification (NCBI taxonomy): domain Eukaryota; kingdom Metazoa; phylum Chordata; class Mammalia; order Artiodactyla; family Ziphiidae; genus Mesoplodon; species Mesoplodon bidens. The sequence continues at coordinate 1,609,948 of NC_138177.1, forward strand.
TTCCAAGCAACATAATCCACTGGACAACTGCTGTTTGGGACTTCTACCCTGAGCAACTTTCTCTTACAACAGTTTCCATTGTCCTAAGGTGGCGTACTCACCCCCAGATGGCTCTCACTGCAGAAATTCGAACTGATGGGGGTTGTGTCTCATGAAGACCACTAACTGTTGCCTGAAGAAACTGCTGGATCAATTCAGGGGACATAGCAACAGTGAACCGACTGGCAGCCCAAAGGGCCCGGCCCAAGAGGAAAGGAGACACTGGGAGGAAGAGAGAGCAGTTAGGGGCTGGATAATACAAGTTTCTGCTACTGCCCGCCCTCCTCCCCACCTCTATTCCTCAGTTAGTTGCAGTAACTGGATACCACCTAACATACATAACGTAATGGAGAGAAAAAGCATGATCTTAAAAGATAAAAGCAAATGTATGACCTATGGCACAGAATCATTTCCCTAGTTTCACTTTTCACTATTTTCAAAGTACATTTTGAATATTCCTAGACTACAAAGCCCCCCACCCTTGTTCCCACCACAGCTCTCACCACCCCTTACCACACTGCTAGTCAGTCCTCTAGATGTCTTCTCCACTGCCAGTTTTTTCCTACTCTTGGACCACTATTGGAATACTATAAATTATAGCTCTGTCATGCTTTTATTTAAAATGTCAGCAAATTCCATAGCCTACCAAATAAAGCCCATCTAAATTCGCACGGCATTCGAGGCCCCCTCAGATCAGTGACTCTAGCATTACCTCTCATTTCCCTTTGTGCCTTCCAAACTCAGGCACACACCCCTCCCTAGGAAGTCAACATCTTACTTTGCCATTTCTGTGCTTTGTTTATAAGCCAACACACTCACCTCTCCTTGCATTATCTAACCGATCTCTTGGGCTGAAGTAATCCTAACTATCTCTGCCACTTTAAGCCCATGTCTTTAGCTTTCTAACAGGATACAAATATATTTTTTGATATTCTAGGCACTGGTGTAAGGATTACTACCCCCTGCCTATTATAAGATGCTTGAGGACAGAGACTATACTTATTCAGCTGTCATAGGGCTTAACTTAGTTACCTGTACAATAAACATTTAGTTGATGGGACCTATTCAACAGAACCCAGCAAACGGTGCCAAATAACTACATACTAATTCATATAATGGAGAGTACCATCCAGGAACGCCTGGAAGTCCCAAAAGTTAAAACTATTTTCATAGCAATACCAAGACATTATTTGTCTTTTTTCATTCTCATTCCTTCTCGAGTATACAGTGGAATTTTCCAGAGGTTACTGATGTGTGACACCATGGTTCTGACAGCTAATGGAACGTATGCTTGTATTTCTTATATTTTGAAAGCTTCTCAGTTTTAATTTCTATTATGTTAAATACTGCTACATGTGACTCACAAAAAAATCTCCTTGGGATCACTGATAATTTTTTAAAGTGTAAAGGGGTCCTGAGACTAAAAAGTTTGAGAATGGCTTGTACAGAAAAACTTTGCTAGGGCAAGTTCTACAAAAAATATGCTGGTGAGTTTGAGAAATTCCAACACTGTCATTTAACACGTAATTACACTATGTCCATTAGGTGCCAGGCACTGTGGGGCAAAAGGACATATTAGACATGGCTTGTACTCAAATATCTTACATTCTAGTAGGAGAAAGAAAACATATTTGTCAACCACAACATAATGCAGCACGTGGTAAATGCAGAATAAATAGGAACATGCTCAGTGGGTCCTGAGCTCTGGACGCTCAACCATTTTAATTCTGTGACTCAGGCCCGAGATGCCCTGTAACAGCTGGCCTAAGGAGAGGTGGAGAACATTTTCCAATGGCTTAAGCTACCCAGAGGGCATCCTATGGAGAGGAAGCAGTGAGTGGACTGACACGGCATCGACGACGCAGGGGTCCCACGACTTAAGTACTCAGGGAGGAAGCAGAGACAGCACTGCGGGCTCTGAGGGTGAGAACAAGGCACGGAGATCGTCGCACAGAGACAACGCCGTCTCTCAGCCGCTGACCTGCGCTGCTGAGAAATCAGGCTCACGTAGTCGAGGCTACTTTTTAAGGCTAGTAGTGAACGTGGACCTGAGAACGGAAACTTTAATCATGTAGACAGAAGAGCTTGAGAAAACTGACAAGAAGCACACAGAAAGGATGAACCACACACAGGCTGCCTGAGGGCATGGGGATTTTGCAACGACAGAGCTTGCACCAGAGGTCTCAAGGCAGAGCAGCCAAATCTGCACTCTATTCAGATGCCAGAAAACATCCAGGACTCGAGCGCTGATTGGGAGAACAGTGTGAGAGAACAGCACGGAAGAACTATGAACGAGGCAATCCTAGTCTCTCAGTTGGTGAAGCTTGAGTCAAGGTCTCTGGGCAGTTTAGAGGTTCAGACGAGCTCAAGCTCTAGGGTGGAAGAAGAATGTTCACCCCGAGGTTTACCTGCCTAAGTGAACAACAGAACTGAGCTGATGGTGGGCCTATGCACGGTGCTGAAACCTACCTGAGAGGTTGAGGTCTGCAAGCACAACGTTGGTCAGGAAGCCATGCATGTCGAAGGGGATCCTGCCATTCTTCACGCTGTCGGTGATGATGGACTTCACCGAGCCGAGGGCCAACATGCACGCCTCATGGATCTTCCACCTGCCAAAGGGACACCACAGCCTGGTCACACAGACCCACGGTCAAAGAGACAGACGCTTGAGGGAAGCCAATTCAGGAAAGGGCATTTCAGCACAGCCTGACCCCAAAGTGCATTGAGCTGCTCTTCCGATCTAAACCTATAACTGAAAACAGTGTAATTTAATAATAACAGGTTTTCCTAATTAAAAACAAAGCAAAAGTCCTTCCTTTCAAACCTTTTTAAAACGGGGTAAAATAAAAGCATCTTAGCCAACTGTTTTAAGGATGGGAAGAAGTGCTTTAAAACAGATAATGCAAAGCAAGGACGCGCCTGCCTCCGACCTGATGCCCAGAGCACGTCCCTCAGTGGGACGCCCGCTGCCCACTCTCACCAATGTCCGGTGCTGCCATTCTTGGTGTGCTCAGCTTCCTGTAAATGCCGAGTTGCTGCGGCGGCCAGGGCTGCTGCGCTCTCATTCTGGAAATCAGTGGCCACAGCCTGGTGGGAGGAGAGGCGCTAACAAATGTTTCTGTGCAAATTAAACTGCAAGCTTCATTGCACACTGAATGGTTCCAACTCCTTCACATATACACGGCTAAGCCCAATTAGGTACATTCAAAATACAGCCCCTAATTGTATTAAGGTCTCTATGTTAAAGTAGTATCCATATTTCCGCAGTGCCCAAGCACTGTGAAGCTCACAAAATGGACAGCTCCCTTTGGCTACATTCAGCAGAGCCTAAGGGGTCAATGAGAGATTCAGCTTTGAATGGCAGGGGACCAGATATTTATTCTCTGGGAGCCTGACCGTGGAAATACAAGGCTCATCTACTAGCTGAAACTTGGTGTGGTCTTTCCTAGGTGCCTTAGAAACACCGCAGGATAACAAGGAGTGCTCACCAACAAGGAAACAACAAGAACAAGCCTCGCCCCTGACAGGCGGCAGGTGGCAGCTTCTTCACAGACCCTCAGCCTAGAGACAGTCCTGGGCTCCAGTCAGAGCCAAAGGAACATGAGCAGCCATCTGGGTGTTCAACCTCTCAGCCATCTAAGTTTTTTAAATTTGCCAACCTCTAGTTGGTGGTACAGCTTCTTGCTGAAGAGTGAATTAAACTGAGAAGTCCCTGATTCAACCACCCTTACCCATTAGAACACTATCCTCTGCACAATTCTTACACCTGATATTTACACGTAAATAAGAACCGGGAGCAGTGACTTTGGAGCTCCGGAGTCTCAGACGTCACTCGAGATGCTCTTCTTATCCCCCAAAAGCCTAAGACAAAGTCACCCAACAACACTGCTCAGCTTGGGTTAGAGATCTAGAAAGAAGAGGAATAGCTCAGGATCATTTGGCTGAAGTATCAAGGTGGCCCTCTTACCAGCAACAAGTCTTGGGCTGCGATCCTAACAGTATAGGAGAAAGTGTCATCATCTTCATCTTCCACAAACTGCTGGGGGTTGGCTGTCCACACTTTAATCTGAAAGGATGAGGAAGTCAGGTCTCTCTGAGGCTCCCATTTGCTCCGTATGTTCCCTCTTTTCATCTACACACTGGAATCGTTCAGCCTTTTGTTTTTATCTTGAACAGAATGCTATTCTTTTTGGTGCAGAGAAGTGAACCCTTTAACAAGCTGAGCAGCAAAGGCCGCTGCAGAAGGTGGCTGACTGCTGGCCCCTCCTACTGTAGTTGGCTGTTACCCCCAGATACGTCAATTTGCGGAGTCTAGTAGGTCTGATGGGTATTTAATGGAAAATCATGTCCATCCTTGTGTTGTTCACACGAGACAGGCATTATCATATTTTTTTAATGCTCTTTTCTGGTCTAATGATTCACCAACCAGGCTAATGATCTGAACTCTATTATATCTCACTACTTATAGAGAAAAGGTAGGCTCTTCTGGATATCTGGGCCTTTGGCTGGCGGTCCTATAGATGTAAAAGTATTAGTACTCTGAAAGCCCAATTACCTAGTACAGGAGTTGATAAAACCCCAACACCCAGGGATTCGGCAACATAATGACATCAAAGCTTTCTAGAACTTCCCATGAAGTTACTCTTCAGGTGTCTCTCTTTCAAAATCAGTTGGTCACCTGACTTAGACCCCACATGCAGGCTGCACTCTGTGAATGCAAGCCGGTCACTGTCGCCCACAGGCTGTTACCTGCTCCTCGGTGATCTGCATGTATAGGATGAGATAGTAAATCAACTCAGGCAAGGCCTTCTTGACAGTGCTTTTGAATTTGCTATTTTCTAGGAGAGCGTGGACAAATTCAAAAATGCTAAAGACGAGATTTTCAAAGCCCAGGACTTCGCCTACAGGAAACACACAAGAGAAGCTTTTAATGACAAGAAAGCAACAGGAAAGCACAGATGCTGGAAAGGAACTACGTCATCTCTGTAAGTTAATGAATAGTGAAAGCACTTGCTAATTATTATTCTCCAGGGAATGGAAGAAGGGGCTGAGGAGTCAAAGAAAGGGACTTGAGGCCATTAAGGACTCTTTGGTTTTTCAAGGAAAAGAATCAGGGAATGCCCTGGTGGTCCAGTGGTTAGGACTCAGCGCTTTCACTGCCGAGGGCATGGGTTCAATCCCTGGTCGGGGAACTAAAATCCCAAAAGCCGTGCAGCGAGGCACACCCCCCCACCCAGCCCCCGCCCCCCAAAAAAAGGAATCAGAAACACTGAACATATTTTCTACTCAGAAATTCTACAATTCATGAGACTCACGCAAATGCCTATGAGGAACAGTTCAATGATTTTCCACTTCTCATTTCCCCACATCTAATACACTCAGAGGAAACTCGGTGAGAACACTCTCTTAAGAGCATGAAGCCTCTGAGTTCCCGCCTCTGTTCTGTCTTTTCCTGGCTCCCTTTCCCACTAAGGGGTACACCTGTCGAGATGAGACACGCCACGTACCATCAGAATCCACAGGGTCTTCTACTTCCTCTGTGTAGTTTACTTCTGTCCTCACATAAGTACAATGAAGAGTAAAGAAACAGAATCTGGAGGCTGCTCTAGACACGCTCTACAAGGGCATATGCCGTACACACCCCAACACCAGGAGCAGGCGTTTTAAGAAAGTGGAACCACGTGAACGTTAAGACCCAAGGCTAGATTCCCAACTATGGGGGTGGCAGGCCCCTTCGACCTTCTGGAAAGGATATAAAGCTGCACTTTCAGTGAGGGTGTTCCAAACAATAGGCAGAATTTGCTGCATGGAGGACACCATGTGCTTTGGGAAGTTTTTCACCAGGGCTGTCACTGCCTGAGAAGTTAAAGAGAGAAAACCCCAAGAGTTACAAGTGATATGGGAGAAAAATCACTGATTTCAGACCACTCTTCAAACCCCCAGCATCTCCATCGCAGTAAATATTTACCTTCAGGACTTCCATCTTAAACCCGCTGTCAGACGTGGGGCCGTCTGGTATCTGGAGGGCCTGGACGAAAGCCTCTGTGAACTGCTGCACCACAGGGAAGATCAGGACTTTGGCCGCACCCTGGCGGCAGAAACCAAAGTCAGTACTGGACGCAGCCCGAATCAAGGGCTCAGTGCACGCACCAAACACCGAGACCCGCGCTGTCTCCAGACCCCTTCAGGCTCGGGCCTCAATCAGAAGGGTGTGGCCACAAGGTCACTGGAGGTGTCCCCAAGGCCTGCTGTGTCCTTATCCAACACTGGCAGCTCCTCACCAGGAGCTTCTTCGAAGCTATTACATAAGACCAGCTTCTCAATCCCAGGGACTGGTATTTTTCAGCTAGGCTGGCTCCACATGGGAGAGAGGTAAAAGAGCAGTGAAGTTCTGGGTGATGACTAGCGTGAAAAAGATGCAGGAGGAGGTGTTAGAAAAAATAAGGCTCAGACGAAAGGAAACTAAGCTACACGCAGATGAGGAATTTAACCAGAACATTCACTGCATCCACAACACAGCGAGTGTCCAACCTGGCATTGCTGTGCCGAAGACCTCTAGGCAGGCCATCTGTTACCAACCTAAAGGCTCACTCACCTTCTCCAGCTCCTCCATGTTACAGATCATATGGGCACAAGTGGTAAAAATCTCCACGGCTCGGGAACGGGTTCGAATACCATACACCTGGAAACAAGTTACAGTGTCGCTATGAGACTGGTGGGTGTGCATTCGTGCGTGCGTGCGTGCGCGTGTGTGACTAAACTGTGATTACTCAATCCTGACATGGGACTGGATCCCCTAGAGAGACAGGAAATGTCAATCACTCATGTCCAGGAGACAGACTTCTTCCGTAATCCAGAGAATGGAAGGCAACACGATGTTAGAACTTATTAGAACCAGCCTTACATAGAGGCCTCTGTGGGTTAATTTGACAAAAATATGAAGCTGGGTACTGCCTGAAATCCCAACACAGTCAACATATTTCTTTCAAAACACAGCCCTTGGCTGGGGCCGGAGAGGAGTAGGGAGGTTAACCAAACACATACAGAGTAAAGCAAGGGCTTATCAGGCACAGTGCAGGGATAGAATTGTTCCCAAGTACTCGGCTGAGGCGAGCAAGCTCGGGTGGACTGCCCCATGCGAGGCCAAGGCAGCACCAAGGCAGCAGGGCTGAGATGTGAGGGGAGACTGCAGCTACTTCACTCTCTCATCACAGGCTTGTCCTCGCAGTTGTAAGTGAACGCCTAAGCATCATCCCAACTCAGCCTTTGTCAGTTCTTGTCTTCAGGTTTGGGGATCAGCAGCCAGCACACGGGCTCCCCGAGTGGGGCAGCTGGCCAGAGCCCGAGCAGCTCTGCCTGCTGGATGGCGCGGCTGAGACCCATACCTCGGCCATGGTGAAGATCTTGTACATCTCTGGGAGGATGACAGGAGCAACCAGCGGCATCTGGGTGTCCGTGACTTCCCGAGTGAATTCTACGAGAAGAAAGCCCTGCTTTAAAAAGACATTCCGTGTGAAAACTGTTGAACTGCTTCTAGGCAGCACACAGGGAGAGACGCTGGTTGGGAGACGTACCTGGGCGTACGGAAGCAGTGCCAATTATTGGTCAGAAGGGAAAGAGACCACAGAGATAAAGGAGAATACACGAGATTAAGAAAGAAAACCTGTAACGGAACTGTGTAAAAATCCCTGTGAGGCTGCCTTAGGAAAATTCGGAATTAATCTAGTCTGTGCCCACTGTCACCATCCAGGTGCACCTGGAGGCGTCTCACCTTTGTCCCACTTTCAATACCCCGCCCAAGAAGCTGTTCTGACGCACACAGTAAAGTCTGTGCAGGCTTACCTGGCTTGAGCTCCACCCTGCAGATGGGCACGGGGTCTACTGACCTAGAGGTCAGGCCACTGCTCAGAGGAAGAGAAGGGGGTTTATACCGCATGAAGGCGGCAAAGAGCACCCTGGCTGCGGAATGAGACTTGAGGAAGGTGAGGCAAATGTGGGCCCTGGCTTTCCCTTCACTTCCAAAACCTCACGAGGCACCGAGACAGCAAGCAGGGCTCTGGACGGTGTCACTGAGCGTGGACTACAGTCCTCGAGCCTCAGTGTCCTCTCGTCTATCTGCTGCTTTACTCTCATGATCACTCTGGATAGTCTCAATTTATCAACACTTTACAAGCTTAAGTCCAAAGTAAGTTTTCTGAAGTCACTCATTAGGTCAGAAAAAGCACGGGATGCCAGCGACATCAGTCTTCAAAGTTCTTTGAAAGCGAAGAGAAAGCTGAGGCTCATGGATCACTCATTTCAACCCCTGGCGGCTGTGTTTGCATTTCCTTCACACCATTAGCCTTGGCTGTCATTTATAAACAGCGAAGTTTAATGGGAAGCCTTATTAAATTGGAGAGACTGGGACAGCACCTTAAACAGCCCTGACGAGAGTCAGGCCCGCTCTCCTGCCGGGCTCCTGCCCCCACACCAGTGCCCTGCTCCCCGCACGCACACCTGAGCTGTAGCTGCCGGAGCGCGGCCCAGCCTCAAGTGAAGGCGTGTCAAGCAGCTATTCGGGAGTGCAGGCTGGCAGCGACCCACTTGCAGAAGAACGCACACTTCCCCTAGCTCTTTCCCTGTGGCCGACAGAAAAGTCATCTCACTGAACAATGATTTCCTTAGTCAAACACAACAAGGGCTCTTGAGCAAGCCAACTGTATATACAAATGTACAACTATTCTTTTCTCCAGGTTTTTAAAAAAGAAGCTGAACTTTGTGTTGGAAGACTGGAAGGGAATAGGCTTCCTTTCCTTAGTAGAAAATGGGTCTGTTAATTGATATTTTGGCATCATGAGCTTGTAAAGAATCCTAGAAGGCTCATTCCACGGAGAGGGGTAGGAGGAGTCACCTGAATAATATGCCGTACAAGAGAAACAAGGGCGATAAGCAGGGCAGGGAACATCTGAGCAAGGAGCGTTTGACCTTTTCAGTAGGTCAGCTCTATGCCCTGAGCACCTGTCACATGTAATCAATAAAAATACACTGGGTGGTGCAAAAAGGCAGCTGGGGCACGGGAAGAGGGGGTTTGAAACAAAAGGAGAGGGGTGATTTGCTTTTGGACATAGAACTGGTATTATCTACTATCAATATTAGATGGACTAGTAAAATTGGGCCCAAATGCCAAGTTTCGTAAACTGACTGACACTCAGAAAAGGTAGAAACATTCCTAACGATGTAAGAATACCTTTCAGGTAAGGTAGCAGATCACGGAGAAGGAGGTAAGACGGGGTGAGACTTCCGCACACTCATATAAACAGAAAGCAATGTGGTTTCTAACAGATCAGTACGATGGACGTGCCAGCTGGGAGGAGCAGCAGGGAGGGTGACGCGTGGGACGCAGGGGGCAAAACCAGGGGATGGTCTCCAATACCTGTAAGCACTCGCATGGCGCCGTGGACTGCGTTTAAGTCTCCGCTCACCAGCATCCCCATGAGCAGGTTGAAGAGCTGGGGCCAGGCTTCGGGCCAGTCCCAGTGAGCAATGGCTGACACCGCATAGGCCACGCTGGAGCGCACCTTGCTTATCGACTCTCTTAAGCCATTGGGCAATAGCTCCCGGATGACGATTTTTGCCTGGAGAGGAGAAAAGCCCACCTGCCATTAGACCAGGTTATAAGTGAGTGGCAGAGTCCTATCCAGTTCATGTGCTGGAAAAGCAATGTGTACAAGACACCACATATCTATGGAAAACTCCAGTACGCCAGCTGGACAAGTAATTCATCCAGAGAGTCTAACTATGGTCTCTAAACTTATGCTGTCCATTATGGTAGCCACCAGCTACATGCGGCCATTTCAATGTAAATTAATTAAAATTAAATGAAGTTAAAAATTCAGCTCATCAGTTGCCCTAGCCACATTCTAAGTGCTCAGCACCCATACGTGACTAGCGGCTGTACTGGACAGCACGGACACAGAACGTTTGCATAACGGCAGGAAGCTCCAATGGACAGGGCTGCTCTAGACCTTATACCTCAAAATTTCCTGGGGGCCCAGCATGGTTGCACAGCACTGGACTAACTAGAAATATTATTTCATGTAACCCTCAAACAACTCTTTAAAGTTGGAATTTTAGATATTTAGGAAATTGAAGCTTAGAAGTTAAAATATTTTTTGAGTATTTCATAGCCAGGAAAAGGCACACTGGCATCTGCACCCAGGTCCGCCTGGCACTCGAGCTCTCTCAACTGTAGCATGGCTCCCGCAATGCCAGCTACCAGTCACCCCACGGCCTTCTGATAGCTCCTTGTGGTCAGAGAACAGCCCTCACATCTCCACAGGCAGACAAATCGAGTACCTCTCCTCACCCTTTCTGTGGTCTCAGGAGGCCTGAACCTCTCCGACTGGGCACACCAGTGAGTCTCCACGTACTGCTTCAAGATGACTGATGCCAGCTGTGAAAAGAGTAAGCCAAGTAGCACAGCAAGAAAAAGACTCTCTTCCCACATACAAACCATACACACTGCCCGATATATTCATCTGAAGTCTATCTAAATCTGGTATAAAATTCTAAGTTATTTATAAAGTGGCCTTATTCTTTCACTTTCCCATAAGAAAGTTTCACCACCAAGTACAGGGAAATTACTTATAAACTGGGCCAATCAGTCTCGACTTACCTGACGGATTGCCAACGCCCCCTGGGGATCTACGGTCAGCTCTGCCAGGTGAACACCAAATTCTGGAAGGGAAAAGTCTACTGTGAGTCCAAGGGCTCCCAGGAAAGCCATAACGGTTTACTGAGCTCTAACCCTGATGCCACAGGAAAGACTTCAGAGGAGCCTGATTCAGTGGCTGCAAGAGCGCCGATGGCTGCTCAGACCGGCTCCTCCAAGCAGGAGGCGCGGGGCAGGGCTGCTCGCGAGGCATGGTCCAGCACCTCGCACTTCCTCCAATCGCTGCACAGCCGTCTTGCCTCCCGTAGTATCTAACCGAACACCGCTGCTATCTAACCCCAAAGGAAAATTAAAAGGTGAGACTTCAGGAGTTGTCCAGATATACACCACCAGAGAAGAGATGATGAAGTCTAAGAAAATCTGGCTTCACAGGCTTAGTCCTAAAAATGCAACTGTCATAAGTGTGCAGTTTCTAACAAGCAACAAATGCATACTGGGAGGCTACAAACAACTCCGACTCCCAAATTAAAATTTAGATCCTTCAATGCAATCCCTATCAAAATCCCAATGACATCTTTTTGCAGAAACAGAAAAACTCATCCTGAAATTCATATGGAATCTCAAGGGACCCCAAATAGCCAAAATAATCTTGAAAAAGAAGACCAGAACTGGAGGACTCACACAAATCTACAGCAATCAATACAGTGCAGTACTGACATAAAGACGGTCATATAGATCAATGGAATAGATCACTCAATGCGGAAAGAACAGTCTTTTCAACAAATGGTGCTGGGACAACTGGATATCCATGTGCGAAAGGAGAAAGTGGGACCCTTACCTCACACCATAACAAAAATTAACTCAAAACGGGTCAAGGACCTAATAAGGCCTAAAACAATGAAACTCTTAGAAGAAAACATAGGACAAAAGCTTCGTGACATCATGACATTAGATATGGCAATCATTTCTTGGATGTGACGCCAAAGGCATGGGTAACAAAAGAAAAACTAGACAAATTAGACTTCATCAAAATTAAAAAATGTTGTGCATCACAGGACACTATCACAGAGTAAAAGCAGCTACCCACAGAAGGGGAAAACTTGCAAATAGGTATGTAATAAGTCATTAACATCCAGTTACATAAAGAAATTCTACCACTCAACAACAACAAAATGACCCAATTAAATGATGGTCATAAGACTTGAACAGACATTTCTCCAAAGATACATGAAGGCCAATAAGCACATGAAACGATGCTCAACATCACTAATCATTAGGGAAATGAAAAGCAAAACTGAGGGACCACCTCACATACGTTAGGATGGCTACCATCCAAAAAACAGAAAACTGCCATTGGAGAGGATGTGGAGAAACTGGAACCCTTGTGCACTGTTAGTGAGAATGCAAAAGGGTACAGCCGCTGTGGAGAACAGTACAGTGGTGGCTCCTTAAAATTTTTTAAATAGAATTACCATATGATCCAGCAAATTCCACTTATGGGTATATACCCGAAAGACAGGCAAGCAGTGTCTTGAAGAGATATTTATTTGTATGCCATGTTCACGGCAGCATATTTCATAATAGCTAAAATGTGGAAGCAACCCAAGTGACCATCGACAGATGAATGGATAAGCAAAATGTGGTCTATATGTACAATGGAATACTACTCAGCCTTTAAAAGGAAGGAAATTCTGCAATAGGCTAAAACAACTGCTATGATGGATGAACCCTGAGGACAGTACACGAAATGGAACAAGCCAGTCACAAAAAGACAAGTACGTACATACCCAGTTACATGAGGTACTTACAGTAGTGAAAATCATAAAGACAGAGAGTAGAATGGTGACTGCCAGAGGCTGGGGGACAGGGAATTGGAAAGTTACTATTTAACGAGTATAGAGTTTCAGTTTTACAAGAAGAAATGGGGATAGTTGGCAGCGAGGGCTGTACAACAGTGTGAATGTATTTAATACCACTGAACTATGCACTTCAAGAAGGTTAAGATGATAAATTTTATATTAAGTGTATTTTACCACAAGAAAAAAAAGTTTGAATTTAGATCTAATTTATACTTGCAAAGAAGTAAATTATCAAATATATATTTGTGAAAAGAGGAAGCAGAATGTAAGACCGAGAGCGCACCCTAATTTTCGCATCTTGCCTTCCAGGGCTGCGTGATCCAGTATGGCAGCCATCAGCTACAAGTGGCTACTGAGGACCTGAAATGCGGCCTCCAAGAACTGATATGTGCTGGAAATGTAAGACTTGCACCAGACTGCAAACGCAGTATGAAACCCAATTCTGTGGAATATTTTAGTGAAGTCTGTATCGATTACATATTGAAATAATACACTGCATACATTTGGTTAAATGATTACAGTATTAAAAATGAATTTTACCTGTTTCTTTTTTACCCTTTAGCTACTAGATGATCAAAACGTTCATGTGACTCACATTCTTCCTACTGGACAGCACTTTTTTGAGAACAGACACAGCAGCTTTCAGAACTGCTTGGTCATGGCAGGTGCACAGGTTACAACAGGCTCACCATCCCACCTGAGAGCTGTGATCAGTGGGGTTAAAGCCTGGGCCCTGAGCTGCCGTGGCAATCCCTATCCAAATTCCAATGGCGTTTTCCACAGAAACAAAACAAACAATTCTAAAATCAGCACGAGGGAAGGGATGGGGGAACAGATGTATATGTATGACTGATTCACTTTGTTATAAAGAAGAAACTAATAAAAATAAATAAATAAATAAATAAATAACGTCTCCCATCAGGGCAACAGACTACTAATGTTGAAGTGGGACGATGAGGTCAGGCTGCTTCAGTTAGAAAGCCGGTTTTGCCCCTCACTAACCATGTCACAAATCCTCTACGTCATTTTTCTCATTTGTATATCATCTGTAGTAGTATCTACCGCAGAATTGGTATGAGATTATGTGAGCTAATATATATACTAACAAGAGTGTTTGATACATAGCAAGCAATCGATAAATGCTTTTTATGGTTGTGTACAGCCAAATTGTTCCTGTAAATATTGTGACTATTTACAATTTTACCATTACATTAAAAATTCCCACTTCTAAAAAAAAAATTTAGGGCTTCCCTGGTGGCGCAGTGGTTGAGAGTCCGCCTGCCGATGCAGGGGACACGAGTTCGTGCCCCGGTCCGGGAAGATCCCACATGCCGCGGAGCGGCTGGGCCCGTAAGCCATGGCCGCTGAGCCTATGCGTCCGGAGCCTGTGCTCCGCAAGGGGAGAGGCCACAACAGTGACAGGCCCGTGTAACAAAAAAAAAAAAAAAAAAAAAATTTAAAAAATAAAAAATAAAATCAGCATGGAACCGCAAATGACCCAAACAGGCAAAGCAATCCTGAGAAAGAATAAAGTTAGAGGCACCATGCTCCCTGATTTTAAATTGTATTACAAAACTGTAGTAATCAAAACAGTGTAGTATTGCCATAGAAACAGACATACAGATCAATGGAACAGAATAGAGAGCGTAAAAATAAACCCACACATACATAGTCAATTAATTTATGACAAAGGAGCCAAAAATATACAATGGGGAAAGGAGAGACTCTTCAACAAATGGTGCTGGGAAAACTGAACAGCCACATGTAAAAGAATGAAACTGGACCACTATCTCACACCATACACAAAAATCAATTCAAAATAGATTAAAGATTTGAATGTAAAAGACCTGAAATCATAAAACTCCTTGAAGGAACCATAGGCAGTAAGTTCCTTGACATTGGTTTTGGTGATTTTTTTTTCATTTGACACCAAGATTAAAGGCAACAAAAACAAAAACAAGTGGGACCACATCAAACTAAAAAGCTCTGCACAACAAAGGAAACCATCAACCAAAAACAAAGGCAACCTACCGAATGGGAGAACATATCTGCAAATCATGTATCTGTTAAGGGTTTAATATACAAAATATATGAAGAACTCATACAATTCAATAGCAAATAAAACAACTGGATTTTAAAATGGGCAGAGGACCTGCATATACACTGTTCTAAAGACCTAGAGATGGCCAACAGACACATGAAAAAGATGCTGAACAACACTAATTATCAGGGAAATGCAAATCAAAATCACAATGAGATAAACTCACACCTGTCACAATGGCTATTATCAAAAAGATAAGCAATAAGGGGACTTCCGTGAAGGTGCAGGGGATAAGACAGGGGGTGCCGGTTCGATCCCTGGTCAGGGAACTAGATCCCACATGCATGCCATAACTAAGAGTTCGCATGCCACAACTAAGTAGCCCTGGAGCCACAACTAAGGAGCCTGCTTGCCACAACTAACACCCAGCACAACCAAATAAGTATTAAAAAAAAAAAGGATTAAGCGATAACAAGTGTTGACAAGAATGTGGAGAAAAGGGAACCTTTGTGCATTGTTGATGGAAATGCAAAATGGTGCAGCCACTATGGAAAACAGTATGGAGGTTCCTCAAAAAATTAAAAATAGAGCTCCCATTTAAGGCAGCAATTCCACTTCTGGGTGTTTATCCAAAGAAAATGAAAACACTAACTCAAAAAGATATGTCCAACTCATGTTCATCGCAGTACTATTTATAATAGCCAAGATGTGGAAACAACCCAAGTGTCCACCGATAGGTGAATGGATAAAGAATACGTACGTGGTATGTATGTATATGTATGAGTACAGATACACACACACACACACAAAATAGGATATTAGTCAACCATAAAGAAGAATGAAATCTTGCCACTTACAACACTACGGATGGACCTTGAGGGCATTATGCTAAGTAAAGTAAGTCAGACAGAGAAAGACGAACACCATATGATCTCACTTATATGTGGAATTTAAAACAAACAAACAAACAAAACAAACAAGCTCACAGACGAAGAGAACACACTGGTGGTTGCCAGAAGCTGGAGATGGGGGGTGGGCAAAATGGGTGAAGAGAGTCAAAAGGTATAAATTTCCAGTTATAAAATAAATAAGTCATGGGGAAGTAACATGCAGCATGTCAACTACAGCTAATAATACCGTGTCGCATATTTGAAAAGTTGCTGAGACTAGATCTTAAAAGTTTTCATCACAAGAAAAACAAAAATTCCGTAAAAAAAAAAATCAGTTGTTGTGCTATTATTTTTATTGCCCATCATGAGTACATTGTTCCATCATGAGTACATTGTTTGGCTTTCTTATCGATGTAACTAAAGTTACTTTCCATGGTAAGTGCTAACTATCACAACTAGATTCCACTGAAATAGCCATCCAAAGGGTATTTATGCAATACAAAAGCTTAATATCAGGAAAAAGTTGTTCCAGGCAATGTTCCATGTTCAAGGCTTATCCAGGTAAGCAGGTGAAAAACTACTGAAAATAATCTATGCCTTTTAAAATAATTAATTAATTAATTAATTTTTGGCTGCGCTGGGTCTTCATTGCTGCGTGCGGGCTTTCTCTAGTTGCGGCGAGAGGAGGCTACTCTTCATTGCAGTGCAGAGGCTTCTCACTGTGGTGGCTTCTCTTGTTGTGGAGCACGGGCTCTAAGCACACGGATTTCAGTAGTTGTGGCACACGGGCTCAGTAGTTATGGCTCATGGGCTCTAGAGCACAGGCTCAGTAGTTGTGGTGCACGGGCTTAGTTGCTCTGTGGCACGTGGGATCTTCCCGGAACAGGGCTCAAACCCGTGTGCCCTGCATTGGCAGGAAGATTCTTAACCACTGCGCCACCAGGGAAATCCCTATGCCTATTTTTTTTAATGTTTAATTTTGAAATAATTTTTAGACTTAAAGTAGTTTCCTCCAATGCGTGACAGTCTTATTCTTTCCTTGTTTTTTATGACCCGACCACTTTTGGTAAGTAATGGTCAGTATTTTGTAGAACACATCTTGATGTTCATTCGACTGACGTCTCCTCATGATCAGATTGAGGTCATTCATTTTCGGCAAGAATATCAGGGAAGGGCTTCCCTGGTGGCACAGTGGTTGAGAGTCCGCCTGCCGATTCAGGGGACACGGGTTCCTGCCCCGGTCCAGGAGGATCCCACATGCCGCGGAGCGGCTGGGCCCGTGAGCCATGGCAGCTGAGCCTGCGCTTCCGGAGCCTGTGCTCCACAACAGGAGAGGCCACAACAGTGAAAGGCCCGCGTACTGCTAAAAAAAAAAGAATATCAGGGAAGTGATGCTGTGTCCTTAGCGTATCATAATGTTGATAAATTTTCTTATTGGTAATGTTAACCATGACCACTTCGTAATGTGGGGTCTGCTGGATTTTCCACTATAAAGGTACTGTCTCTCCCTTTACAAATGACAAAAATCTTCAGAGAGATACTTTGAGATTATGTTCATATCCTGTTTCTCTTCAAACACTCACTGATTGATTTTAGCATCCATCTGTGGATCCTGCCTGCAACAATTATTACTGTGTTGTTTGTCCTGTGGTGCTTTTGTATTTCTTATTCTCTTTACACTTACTACTTACTTCCAATTCTTTTGTAAGGAAGCACTGTCCTGTCTCCTTCATTTATTTCGACCCATGTGGACCCATGCTTGTTCATTTCACTCCATGAGTTTTTTTTGTTTTTTGTTTTTTTTAGCAGTACGCAGGCCTCTCACTGTTGCGGCCTCACCTGTTGCGGAGCACAGGCTCCGGACGCGCAGGCTCAGCAGCCATAGCTCACAGGCCCAGCCGCTCCACAGCATGAGGGACCTTCCCGGACCGAGGCACGAACCTGTGTCCCCTGCATCGGCAGGCGGACTCCCAACCACTGCGCCACCAGGGAAGCCCCACTCCATGAGTTTTAACCCAACACTCTCATTATTTGTTCTGTTGCCCAGCTGTTCCACTGTGGCCACCAGCACACCTTCTTACAGGCCTTTCCACATGTTCCCATCGTTTTTCAAGCCCTTCCTTACATGCTGTTATCACAGGATATTCTAGGCTCACCCTGTATTTTCTCTGCCTAAACCCTGGAATCAACTATTCCTCCAAGGAGCCCTGGTGCTTTTTAGTGGAGAATGCTATTTAGAGATCAAGATCTGGGCGCTACGTGTGCTCACTGCTTCTGGGATGTCACTGCTCCTAGGCCCTCTCAGAGAACAGCACTACGACATATATGTATGCATACTAACCTACGCTTACACATACATCTGTCCGTCCATCCGCCTGCCAATCCATCCATCTATCTACTGATAACGCAAATGCCAATCCAATATCTCAAGATTCACCCTGCTTGTCCTCCTTATTTGTAATGCTTTCTCTGATAGTGATAAATCTGGCTCTCATTATCTACAGTAAAATTACTTATTTGTTCAATCTTAGTATACACAGAAGCTAATTACAGAACTATTAACACTCCTGTGAAAAACAGATATATTAACTGGAGTACAATTTTTGTGTACAGTCCTTTTTGACTTGAGTCTTACAATATGCAGTCAAAATACTATTTTCCAGGGACTTCCCTGGTGGTGCAGTGGTTAAGAATCCACCTGCCAATGCAGGGTACACGGGTTCGAGCCCTGGTCCAGGAAGATCCCACATGCCGCGGAGCAGCTAAGCCCGTGCATCATAACTACTGAGCCTGTGCGTTGCAACTCCTGAAGCCCGTGCACCTAGAGCCCGTGCTCTGCAACAAGAGAAGCCACCGCAATGAGAAGCCCAGACACTGCAATGAAGAATAGCCCCTGTTCACAACTAGAGGAAGCCCGTGAGCAGTAACGAAGACCCAACGCAGCCAAAGATAAAGAAAATTTTAAAAACCAAAAACCAAAATACTGTTTTCCACAGTTACTTAGGTTAGTTCTTTCCTCCCACAATGCCTAGTAGTAGTTACACTGTTCATCTGTAATACAGTTAGGTTCATTTGTTACTAATTGCACCCTTCCATTGTTTGGTTTTAATTATTTACTTATTTTGGGGGGTATGTAAAACTCTATTATGATTCCAGAGTTAAAGCTACACAAAAAGGCATATGCTCCCTCCTCATCCCTACTAACTTCCTTCCATCCTTTCCCCAGCAGCTCCACGTAGGTGACCAATCAGTTTCTGGTTTATCTTTTCTGTATTTCTTTTGCATAAACAAGCAGATACATGTGTATTTTCTTGTATCCTCTTGTTTACATGAAAAGTAGTATATTACACTCTTTTGCACTTTGCTTTTTTTCAGTTAACATTATAATCTGGGGGCTTCCGCGGTGGCGCAGTGGTTGAGAGTCCGCCTGTCGATGCAGGGGACACGGGTTCGTGCCCTGGTCCGGGAAGATCCCACATGCCGCGGAGCGGCTGGGCCTGTGAGTCATGGCCGCTGAGCCTGCGCGTCTGGAGCCTGTGCTCCGCAACGGGAGAGGCCACAACAGTGAGAGGCCCGTGTACCGCAAAAAAAAAAAAACAAAGAAAACAAAAAAACATTATAATCTGGAAACCATTCCAAAACAGTTCCTCAAGATTCCTTATTCTTTTTTACGGCTGCATAATATACTGTATGGATACACATACTTTTTTCAGCCATCTTCCTGTATATGGGCAATTCCAATTATTTTGCTTTTATAAACAATGTTGCAGTAAATAATAGTGTTCAGTATGTATTTTTATATTGTTAAATGTGTATCTTCAGGGTATTTTCCCAGAAGTGGGACTGCTGGGTCAAAAGTAAGTCATTTGTAGTGTTGTCAGGTGTGGCCAAACTTCCCTCCAGAAGGACTGCACCAATGTGCATGCCCACTAGCACTGTTAAAGAGTGTTTCTCCAGGACTTCCCTGGTGGCACAGTGGTTAAGAATCTGAGCCTGAACTCTAGAGCCTGCAAGCCACAGCTACTGAAGCCTGCACGCCTAGAGCCCATACTCTGCAACAAAGAGAAGCCACCGCGATGAGAAGCCCACGCACTGCAATGACGGGTAGCCCCGGCTCGCCGCAACTAGAGAAAGCCCGCACGCAGCAACGCAGACCCAACGCAGCCAAAAATAAATAAATAAATAAGTTTAAAAAAGAAAAAAAAGAAAAAAAAGTGTTTCTCCACCACCTCACCAACAGAACATGCTTTAAAAATTTTGCCAGTCTGATGGAGGAGAAATGATATCTTGATGTTGTTTAATTTGTATTTCTCTAAATCCTGAGGGACTTTACACTATTTGTGTGTGTTTGATGCCTTCTTAATGACACTTAGGAGGAGGGGTGAGTTCTCTGTCCATGCCCCACCCCCTCACTGTTCTATTGAGGTTTTGGTCCTTTGTTTCCCAATTTTTAAGAGTTCTTTATATATTAAGGATATTATCCTTTTGTCTGTGGTATATGCTGTGAAAATCTCTCACTTTGTCAGCTGTCTTCTGACTGAAAAAAATTTCATCTCTATTTCTTCTGAGCTTGTTTTGAGATCCAAGTTTCTAATGTATAATTTCCCTTCTCTCTCAGGAACTCCTGTTCACATCTCTTGCAGGGCAGGTCTGCTAGTAATGAAGTCCCTCAATTTTTGTTTGTCTGAGAAAGTCTTCAGTTTTGAAGGCTGATTTCAGAGGATACAGAATTCTAGGTGGTAATATTTTTCTATCATCACTTGAGATATCTCACTCTACTCTTCTCTCGCTTATAATGGCTTCTGAAGAGCGGTCCAATGTAATTGTTAATTCTTGTTCCTCTATGGGTAAGGTACTATTTTCCTCTGACTCCTTTCAAGATACTCTCTTTGTCTTTGGTCTTCTGCAGTTTGAATATGATAGGCCTAGGTGTAATTTTGTTTGTTGGTACTGACTTTTTATATGGTGTTTTTTGTCACGAAAATTAAAATTTTAATGTAGTCAAATTTATCAATCTTTTACTGCCTCCGGATTTTGAGTCATAGTTAGAGAGCATTTCTTTATGCCAAGGATAAGGAAAAATTCACCCATACTTTCTTCTAAAACTTTTATGGTTTCATGTTTTAAATATTTAGATTCCTAATCATTTGAAGCTAATTTTTTTTTTTTTTTTTTTTTTTTGCGGTACGCGGGCCTCTCACTGTTGTGGCCTTTCCCGTTGCGGAGCACAAGCTCCAGACGCGCAGGCTCAGCAGCCATGGCTCACGGGCCCAGCCGCTCCGCGGCATGTGGGATCTTCCCGGACCGGGGCACGAACCCGTGTCCCCTGCACCAGCAGGTGGACTCTCAACCACTGCGCCACCAGGGAAGCCCTGAAGCTAATTTTTTTGTATGGTGTGAGATACTGATCTAATTCCAAACGGCTACCCAATTGTCCCAGCACCTTTATTAAAAGGTCCATCTCTACCCCAATGATATGAGATGCCACCTTTATCAATACTGCATTTCCATAGTTACTCGTGTCTACTTCTGGACTTTCTATTTTATTCCACAGTTCTATCTGCCTATTTGTGTGCCAGTGCCGCACTGCTTATTTTAATTATAGAGGCTTTACATAACGGTTTAATGTCTGGTAGAACTAGTCCCTCCTCACAGTTTTCCTTTTTTGGTGTTTTTGGAGCTATTTCTTCCAAGCTTATTTCTCTATGAACTTCAGAATCAACCTTTCTCACTCATCTAGAAGGCTGAGTTGTCCTATCCAAGGACAGCGCACACCTTTCCATTTCATGTCTGCTTTTAAGGCTTTCAGGAATGTTTAAAAAGATTCCC
Organism: Mesoplodon bidens; assembly: GCF_964165515.1. Taxonomy (NCBI): domain Eukaryota; kingdom Metazoa; phylum Chordata; class Mammalia; order Artiodactyla; family Ziphiidae; genus Mesoplodon; species Mesoplodon bidens. Next base: position 1,631,257 of record NC_138177.1, read on the forward strand.
CTAATAGGTTTTTGCACGTTTCCTGTTAATTTTGTTCCTAAGTATTTAATCTTTTTGTTGCTATTGTAAACGTTTTTTAAAAAACCACCATTATATTCTCTAACCTTTCACTGTTTGTGTATATGAAGGCTATTGTTTTTTATATTTTAATTTTTTGTATTTTTAACTTATGCTACCTTACTGAATTCTTAAGATTCTTAACTCTTTCTTATTACACCCTTATTTTAAGCTTCAGTTACTGATACAACCTTACGGCACCTATCATGTCACTCAGCAGAGGAGAATTTTCGCAAGACCACCGAAAAAGCCGCCACATTCTTTCTAAAGCATTTATTAAGCGATTAAATCGCAAGCAAACACTTCACACCTGCAGAATTACCTCTAAAGATACTGAAATCCATTCTAATTCTTAGGGTTAATCTGGCTACTTCAGCCTCTGGTAAGTCTAAAAAACCCATTTTTAACAGAATAAACAGTAGGTGCCTACAACCCAAAGATAGGGGAATCAACTTTCCAAATGGACTAAAACACAGATGAGTCAGACATAATTTAGGAAGACGTCTTGGATACCAACCAATGTTCAAGTTTAATGGGAAAAAGCACTCTAAAATGCATGTGTGGGGTTTTCCCTGGCGGTCCAGCGGTTAAGACTCCGAGTTTCCACTGCAGGGGGCATGGGTTTCATCCCTGGTCAGGGAACTAAGATCCCAGCATGTCGTGGCCAAAAAAAACAAAACAAAACAAAACAAAAACCCAAAAAAACAGAGAGAGAGAAAGAGCACTTGTAATGCTCTGTAAGGCTCCCAGACTTCCTCTGACTTCAGATACTTGATGTGACAATGGATGCTAACTTTATGGCCCTAAGTCTGCTAAGAATGTCATTGTCTACCGAGCCTCAGCTCCCTGGGTACTGTCAACCAATTCTGGTGAGCCTATATGAGGTCCTTCAGAATGACTATCAACATATTCACCAATTACCTAGGCCACGCAGTGTTTTCTTTTACAGCACTGTTTCAATAATTTTTGCATGGAGCACTCTGATATGCATTTTTAACGTTCCTGCCAAGAGTACAATTTCTGGATCACCACTACAGGGACAAAGTAAGGAGATCAAGATAAACAAAATCTTTAATCATAAGGTGCGAAAAAGATACTGAGGTATAAAATAGGAGTTTTTTGAGGAAGGTTTGAAACATGAGTGGAAACTATAAAGCTTAAACCAAATCTGAATAATTTCCTCCCAGTAAGCACAGACGCTGCTGTCGGGCCCGCGCCGAGGCTCAGAGAAGGGAGGAGGAAGCAGGCCTTCTCCGTCAGCCCACACTCCCACCGACCACAAGAGTCGTTACAGCAGGAAGACCGGGCAAACTCTACACAGGGGTCCTTTCTCATCAACCTGAGAACTTCAAGTTCACTCTTTTTAAAGAAAAGCTTAGTGTGAATACGTGTTTTCCATCTGAGCGCCAGGAGGTGGTCGTGCTCTGGTGAGGATCTCACAATAACTGGGAGCTCTTCATTCTATAACATAATGTTTAAATTCCTCTTGTCAGGAACCTATCAGAGATCACACCCCAATTTCCACCAATCACCGTGCTTCACACATCACTGAGACTGTAAAAGATGGTGAGAGGGAGAGATCATCAGAAGATTAAGATCCATGTGGGAGCCCAGAAACCTAAGTCAGCCAGGGGATTCATACCCACAACAAGCATTACAGAATGGATTTTCTCTGAAAGTTTATTTCCTCCACGTAGGAAACTACAAGCTCGAAAGTTCGAAAAACATGATTCTCTGTTCAAAAGGTTTAATGGGCAAGAAAACCTTCAAAGAGTATCATCTAAAGACAAATTTTTAAAACAGAATGGATAAACAGAGTAGATTTTCTTCCCTACAGGCTCCCGGAGTTTCAAAAACAGTGACATGATCAACTCTGGGTTGGAAACCCCCCAAATTCAAAGACAAAGAGCTCATGTGCATTAGGTTATAGAGAGATATGAGGGAAAATATCAATTATTATTTTATTTAACCTAATTTAGTCTGTCTAGACCATATACCCATTAGAAGTACAGGATATCAGTCACCATAAAAGAGTTTCATATCATAAAATTCAATTTTATTTTTAGTTAGTTTAATTTTAATTTACTTAAAGGCTATATGAAGCATCACTGACGAGACGTGACACGGTGGTGTGCGGGTGATGAACTCTGTGCTCTGTAAAACTCACAGGATGAAAAGCCAGAAAAAACCCTCAAGTTCTCTGACTTACTTTAACTCTGATCAACACCACTGCCTTATGCACTGATGACTTCTGTGAAGGAGGAAAAATCCTATATACAGATATTCACTTAACAGAGATCATACAATATTTTTTGATGAAGTATAACTAAGTATATCCATAAAGAAAAAAGTACTTATATTTTAGTGTGTGTTGGGGGATTTCCAGTTTTTCTGAAATGAACAATTTCTTTAGAAAGCATTAGAAAGAACAGCTGAATAACTTACTTTGGGATGATTAAGGGAGGGAAAATACAAGAGACATAGACAGACAGAGCTGTTTTATTCTGTCTTGCTTGAAAAGGACCAATTCCAGATTAAACTAAGATTCAATCTATGAAGTTAGGCCAAAGGGGGACATTCTCAAGTGGGCTGTATGAAGTTAGCTTTCTAAAGCCATTTTCGTTAAGAACTTTAACTTCTCTAGTTCCCTTTCCCAAGGTGAATAAAGACAGACCTGTTCGATTTGTACCCTGTACCCTGGGTTTGTACCCTGACTCTAAGTGGTTCTGGATTAACCTTTAATCCAACCCAAAATGGTAGCCTCTGACTTCCTAAGGAATCTTTTGCCTGTCTCCTTAATCATCCTCTGGCCTTTTAGTCTCTGCCGCCTCTCTGGTTTTCCTCGCTCCTCTTTCTCTCATTTCACCCCACTTGGCAAAAACACGATCCTTCTATAACTTGGCTGGGAAGGGAAGATCCAAAGGAGAGCATGGAGGAGAAAGGATAAGCTGAGAAATACATGCTCCTGGTCTTAAGGGTCGACTGGAGACATGAGGCTTGGACAGTCAGGAAGGCTCCTACTAGGAAGAATTGGGGACAGGGACTGGCAAGGAAGGAGGGAGTTCTGAGGAGAGCTCTGGAGAAGTCCCCCTTTCTCACAGGGTTTTTCACAAAACCACAGCTGAAAGGAAAAAGAAAACTGCACCACTGGCCTTTTTCCGAGCGTGGCCGCCTTCCGCTCGGCTCAGTGCCCGCCACACGCCCAGGAGTGCGTCTGGATCCTGGAGGGCTCCCTTCGCAGGTGACAGTGCTTACGCTACACTGGAAGAGAGCCAGAAAAGCGCCCATGAGAAGCAGAAAGCAAACTTCCACCAGCAGGATCATCTCTCTAGGCACCTAAGACGGGGAATCAACACAGATATCTCGGCAGCGTCGGATGTCAGGAAAAGCGAGGGAGAGATAATCCCCCCTCCCCAGCTCAATATAATGGTGGTGGGAGGAAAGAAAAAATGTATCTTCTGTGACATATCTGCTGGGAGCAAGACAGAAAAGACTAAGTCAAGGCCAAATGTCTTCACTTCTAACAGACAAAAGAAATAAGTAAAAGAAGAAAATGACCTAGGGTCTAAATCTAGTCATATAAGAAAGTCTCTGCTACACTGGCTGGCCTGGAGAATTAAAGCTTCAGAACGAAAGCAACACATCCCACCACTCCGGTGATGCTGCTCTCAGAGGACAGTAAACAGAGAAGAAAAAAAAAGGAAATAACTTCATTCTAAGCTATAAAAAAGTCAAGCATAAATACTCCACAAAAAAAAAAAAGAGCTGACATTGTCAAAAATCATGATCTTGTAATAAGTCGCCAAAAAAGAGCTCATAAAGCTGAGTAGAGAACATTAGACTTTGACGTAAGAGACCTTCGGCAGTTCACAAACTATCCTCTTTAATTACCGTGTTTATAAGATGCTTGATATGATCCCACCTACTAAATAAAATGGAATTAGAAGAATGCTCTAAGAGATCAGAAAGACTAATTCTTACTTTACTGAGGTAGAACTAAACTCCTACAAACCCTGTTGATAAAACTCAAAATCTCAGTCTTCCTAAGGAAACAAAAGGGTACCAATTATCTGCTGGAAAACTGTATAGCAGAGGAACCTCCAACTTTCAAGTAATAAGTTTCTCAGTTCAGGATGTGAGTGCTGTCTGAAGAAGGTGGCTAGTGGCACCATCTCCTCTGCCACTTAGCCCTGTGAAATAGGCTTTCACTAGTCAGAAAGGTTTGCTGGGTTTCCCTCAGATTCCACGTGACTAGGGAAAACAGCAAGCACAGGGACTTAAGAAAACCATCCCAGGACACCAGGCTGGTGGGCATAGCCTATCTTCATCCTTTCAGAATTAGCCCACTATACGAGTCAGATGGATCTCTGACATACATACCGTTTCTTGGCTTAAGAGGACAGGTTCCCATTCTGGAAAACATGGTAACTGACAATAGGCAAGTTATTTCCCGGAAAATACCAGCTGGCAGACCGAATGACCTGGATGTCCTTTGGGCTCCAGCACCTCAGTTTTCTAAGATAACTGCTTCTTAAAATCTCCCCTACTCCAGAATCTGGTCAGAGCACGGTAACCTCTCTTATCTGTCCACTTAACAGAGTTGACAGCCGACCTGTGTCTTTCCCCCCAAATTAAATTAGAAATTGTTCCCTTTGTCAAAGGGAATAGACGGGTTAATCTGAAGGATCGGCTGGGACCAGTCTCCCACGCGAGGCAATAATACGGCTCATAAAGACAGTGTGGTTATTTGAGGAGACAGAGGGACTAGAAACAACCAGATCTGGTTGTCATCCAATCTTGGGCCTCTCGGAACCAAAAAAGGATCGGAAGAACACACATAATAATAGACACCAACTCCCAGATTCCCCATCAACTCCAAGTTTTAAGGAAGTGTGTTTCCTAGGACCAGAAAGCAAGGTTTCTTCTACTAGGATAAAATGAAAACACGAAGCAACTCCAAAGGAGTGGAAAAGATTCATTCACTTGCAAGAACGGCTGCTCGCCTAGGCCTGCAGGGTGTTCTAACAGTGGGAGCAATGCCCTGCGTGCTTCCTCAGGCCAGACTGCTGGCGAAAGCCGGGCTGGGGAGGCACGTGCTCTGCTTTCATTAAAGGAGAAGAAACGGGCCGCGCAAAGGAAATGTGTGACATTCAGACTGAAGAGAAGACAGGAGGTACTCTGGACCCCATGGCAAAAAACAACTTGTGAAAGGCCACAAGAAGAGGACAGGAGAGAAGCAAGGTACTGTATCTGAGGAACGGATCACCGTCCGCCATCTCAAAAAGAGGTTACTGAAAGGGGTGGATTTCTACAGTTTTTCAATAAACAAAAGAAATTAGACTATTTAAAAACACAAACAACCCCCAAAGGGTCCCAAGTACCACATTCAACTCCACAGACTTGATCCAACCCTGCACATCACATCCCAAACCTGTGAGTCACATGCCTTCCTACTGGGTCACCAACAGCAGGCTGCTGTGTCAAAGCCTCTCCACGGCTCACAGCACACTGGTAGCAGGTTCCCGGTAAGTTATGGGGTGTGTGTGGGGGGTGTGTGTGTCTGTGTGTGAGAGGGAGAGAGAGAATCTATTCCCATCAGTGGCCTAGATCAAATGCAAAATTCTGTACTTCTGTTTAATTTCTTATTTTGAGACCCAAAAAGATGAAGCAGGAGAGTAGAACTTCAAGAAGATCTCAAGAAGATGATAACTGACTTTGCCTAGATGAGACCATGGTGTTGGCTAGTGTCAAAGGGATCAGAGCCCAATCGGAGCTGCTGCTGGACAGTTGAAACACGAGCGAAGGTTCACCTTTTGTAGGAAAGCACCAGACCGATGCCTGGGGCACCGGGAACCCTGGGTGTCACTCAGGGAAGGTACCGGACCTTCAACTTTATTCTAGTAGCAACTTGAATGTGATGAGGTTCCTCTGCTCTGTCACCCTTGCTCCTTCACACCCAAGGGAGGCAGGGACGGCAGCGAGAATAAAGGAATTTCACCTACTAGGCTGTAATAACTCCTACAGGTCAATCTGTGCACAGCTCCTCTTACAGGATCTGACATTTCACAAGACAATGACAAGTACAACTGGGCCTTCACAATGGTCCTTAACCTGCCAGAGCCCAAATCTCAACGTATTTCCAACAGAGATAATTTAGTTCTTCAAGAACTCTCTCATGCTGCGGGAGAATATAAAATTAAATTTAAGTGAGCTTTGTCTTAAGTTCTTTTCAATAAAAACCCTCAGTCCATAGGCGGGCCAAGTCCTACGGACACTCTGAGAGGTGGTGGGACCGTCCTGCTGAGCTGGAGGAGTCCGCAGGTTTGGAGTTCTGCCAGCGAAGCCCCGACAGGCCAGACGTATTCCTGACATAAACCCCGAGCGGATTTCCCTCCTCCTGTTTCAGGATCTAATGCTCTTCGGAGCGTGGCTGCCCTGGGCCTGGAGAAAGGCCCGCTCGGCAGGAACTGAAGGACAACCTCAAGCCAACGGCTTGTTTTCTCCTCCATCACTTTCAAGCTTCCAATAGGAGGAGGGGGACAAAGACACAAAGACAAAGGACGATCGGCTCCTCCGAACAGTGCCGGCCGCTCCGAAAACCGGCGGGGGCGCGGCGGGGAGGGGAGGCGGCCGCACAGGCGTGACTGATTCCCGGGGAAACGTGCGGAGGCCCCGCCAGGCCCCCAGCTGACAGCCTCGCCCAGGCCCGCCGTCCGGCGGAGAACGCGCCCCCGCCTCAGCCCCCGCCCCCACTCCGGCCTCGCGCCCCGGCCCGGCGCCCCCGGCCCCGCGCTCCGCCCGGCCGGGCCCCAGCGGCCCCAGGCCTCCCCGGCCCCCGACCTCCCCGGGTCCAGCCTCCAGCCGAAGCGCGGCCAGTGGTCAGCGCGGCCCAGACCCGCCGCCCTCGCGACGGCCCGCCTCACTCACCCTCCGTCACCTCCAGCACCTTAATCTGCTCCTCGGCGGCCGCCCGCACCTCCTGCACCGGGGACAGGATCCCGGTGAGCGTGTCCACCAATGCCTCCTTCAGCCCCTGGGCCACCGGCCCCGGCAGCCCGGAGGCCGCACCAGCTGCCGCCGCCGCCGCCATCTTGCTCCGCGCCGCGCGCCAGCCCCGCGGCCCAACCCGCCGCCGCCGGACGGCTCCTGCGCGCGGCCAATCCGCGAGGCCGTGCCTGCGCACTGGCCGGGCAAGCGCGCGCGGGCGGGGCCGCGGCCCGAGCCTCCGGAGACAGCGCCACCTGCCGCGGGGACGAGAACTGCACCGTCTCCGCAGGAACCTGGCCGGGGGGCCAGGAGGTGGGGTTTCTCCTGCGGCTTAACGGCGGCTGGGCAGCCTTGCCGGGAGCGCAGCTCGTGACCTGTGACTCCACATGCACGGGTCCTTCACGCGTAAGGTACCAAGTCAGGAGAGGGTGGGATGGGGATGGGTGGACGAGGCTTTAAGGAGAGGGTCGGAATTAGCTCCTCTTTCAAACCAACCGCTTTTGCCCCGAAACAAGTGAGAGTCTTCATCTCTTAGCCTCAGGAATCCAAAGGTCGGGGGAAGGAATCTGCGTGGACTGGGCAGTGGGGAGTCCATTGGTTTTTCAGGTGGATGAACCCAACCTCAAGGTTGGACTGTGGCTGGCCAGGAGAGAGCAGCGTGGGAAAGGGAATTCCATCCAGAGTAAGTGCTTACAAGTCCTATTGAGAATAAGTCCTACTAGCTGAGAAAGTATAAAGTTTTTTTTCCAGGGAAATTATGGCTGGACCTTACAGGGTGGAGGGATAAGTAGTTAATATGGCCATCCTGGGCTGCTCGGGGACATGGCTCAAGGTGCAGAGGCACTCCTAAAGCCTGGAGCGAGCGGAGAGGATTGTTGAGAGGGGTTAGCAGTGCAGGGCAGGGCCAAGCACGTGGCAGCACAGGGATGGGGCTGTCGTTGGAGTGCCAGGGTCAGAGCAAATTTCTTAGTAAGCTGTTCAGGTTAAGTGCCTTGAAAACGTTTCTAAGAACCCTAACTCCTTCCCAAGTGGCAAAGAAAACCAGTTAGCAATTCCTAGCCCAGTTCTAAGACTTCAGAGGCTAAGCTGGCCACAGGAATTAAGTCACCTCGCCTGAGTATTCTTGCGAAAGAATGATTCCTCGATTATTTATTTTGAGGAGAGCTCTAAACCCACTTGCCACCTCTTACTAGAGGGCAGAGGTGGCTTGTGTCACCACAATTTCGTAGGGGAAAGATGCCCTTTTGGATGCCACAGTTCCACAGTAGGGCAGAGTAGGACTTCCTATTTTCCTTCTTTCAGTGGCCAGGAGAAGCAGAACTCTATTAGAACAGCTTCTTTTCTCAGAGGTTTAGTCACTTTTACCCCAAGAAGAAAACTTAGGCAAGTCCAGAGGGTGGTATGTTTTCAAACATCGAGGCAGTGGATGGAGGATTCAAAGAGCCCGGAGGTCTGGGCTGGACGTTTCGAGTTCTGGTGAAGGAGGCTGCGTCCAGTCTGCAAGCAGGACCCCACCCCACCCTCAACCAAAGGGGCCGAGAGGGTCCTACTTAGGGCTGAGGATCAGATATTCAGGCAGGTGGCTCTTACCTCTGGGTTCGGCAAATGACCTTCCCGATCAAGGCACGGGCCAGAAGATAAATGGAAACAGAAACCAGACAGAGGGAGCTGGAGAGAGCTATAGGACAACACAGAAGATAGCTTTATTGAAATGCAAATGGCATCAAACAGGTGACTGTTGGTGGGAGGAGACATGCCTGATGGACAGAGGGCCCAGGTGAGGGGCCTCCGGCAGTGATGGAGGAAGGCCTCTTCTGCGGCCCCGGCATGGATTTAACTTTCAACCACTTTGTTATTTAAGATTAATAACCGAGGGCACGGCCCAGCTCTCTTTATGATTGTTACCGCAACTATGTACAACGGCTCACTTTCTCTACATCAGATATAAAGGGGGGGTAGGTTGAAAGACGGAGGGCCAGTGATAAAAACCATAAACACACAGACACACACACATATCCAGGTTTGGGGGTTTGTGCACAATAAATTAAAAAAAAAAAAAGGGTTGCAAAGATTCCTGCCCACCTTCCACCCGAGGATCGCCATGTGTTTGAGAAACAAGATTCCATCACACAAACAGCGCTGCCTAAAACAGGACGGGTGCGTTAGGGACAAGGAAAGGAACCCAGCAGGGGCTGGAATTCATTTGAGAAAAAGATTGTTCTGTTAAAAAAAAAAACACCAAAACCCAAAAAACAGCAAGTGGGAGGCCCTCGCTCAGCAGTGGCCCAGAGACGGGCTGGGATGGGACTGGGATGGGAACCCCTGCCTTCCCATCCACATCTGTCTGGAGACACAAGCCATGGCGTGGATGCGGGGAGACCCCACAGGAGCTGGACGAAGGGCCCAGGGTGACTTTAGTGTAGCGCTTCACTAGCCTTCTCATCCTCCTCCAGCTGCTTGGTCCCCGAGCCCAGGAGGCCCAATGCCAGATGGTTCTTCGTCTTCCACCCACAAGTGCTCTCATGAGGAAAACGGACAAACTTGAAACAAAACCAGTTGTACGCACCTCATCTCCCACACGGTCCCACCAGCGGGGGTCTGTGAGTTTGGAAAGATATGAAGCTCCTTTCAGATTAAAAAAAAATTTATTTATTCTATCGCCATGAGTAGTTGTGTGTCCCGGTGCTGGGAGAGGATGGACGACCCCGACGACTTGGTGCTCCACTGCCTCAACCTTTCTCCTGCGGACTGAGCAGGGCCGGGGTGTGTGTGTGTGTCGGGGGCAGGAGGTTCTGGCAGGTTCTCAGACCTGGCAGTGCCCTTTAGAACTGGGGCAAGGGCGAGGGATGCTGCTAAGAGAACAAGTTTTCATGGAAATGCAAGTCACATTTTTAAACCGTTCTCATCCTATTACATCACCAGAAAAAGGCTGAGTAGACACGTCACCCAGCAGAAGAGCTACCTGGAAGAGCTCTCCCACTGCGTCCCCCTGGGAAGCCCCTAGGAATCTCAGAGCCATGACATTTTTCTCTGAAGGTTGTGTTTGACTAGGAGATGCAAGCATTCCCCCCTAACTTCTACCCAAAGGCACACATACCCGTCCTTTCTGTTAAATGAAAGGAAAAACAGAATCATGAGGAAGCATGAGAACACTGTGAAACTAATGTTAAAGTCTGAATTATAACCTAGGACCTTATTTTTGGTCCTAAAGCCCCAGTGTGGGGACTCCGACCCTTGGCTTTCCCTAACACAGTGAGCTGCACACTGTAGTGTGCAGCAGAATTACCTAGAGGTTCGTTACAACACGAATCACTGGGGCTTCCCTGGTGGCGCAGTGGTTGAGAGTCCGCCTGCCGGTGCAGGGGACACGGGTTCGTGCCCAGGTCCGGGAAGATCCCACATGCCACGGAGTGGCTGGGCCCGTGAGCCATGGCCACTGAGCCTGCGCGTCCGGAGCCTGTGCTCCGCAATGGGAGAGGCCACAACAGTGAGAGGCCCACATACCGCAAAAAAACCCAAAAACAAACAAACACACGAATCACTGGGCCTTCTCCCCAGTTTCTGATTCAACAGGTCCGGGATGGGTTCTGAGAACTTCATTTCTATCAAGTCCTCAGATGCTGCCAACACTGCTGGTCTGGAAACATATGTAAGAACATATTAAGAAATGAAAGAGGTGGGCGTCAGCTCCCAGTTCCGATGCAGAAAATATAGCAGCACACAATATGTTGTTTTGGCAGAAAGCTATGAATTTGAGTAGGGAATGTCTGTCACGGGGGCCTATCCAATTAACTCACTTTTGTCGAGAAATCAGAATAAATAGTTGAGGCAAAAAAAAAAAAAAAAAAAAAGAAATGAAAGAGGTGGGAATTCCCTGGCGGTCCAGTGGTTAGGACTCGGCGCTTTCACTGCTGTGGCCTGGGTTCAATCCCTGGTCAGGGAACTAAGATCCTGCAAGCCGAGGGGCACAGGCAAAAAAAAAAAAAAAAAAAAAAAAAAAAAAAAAAAAAAGAGAGAGAGAGATGAATCAAGGGACCAGGTGTTCACTTACTTCCATGACCATGCCTATCACAGAAAACTCTCCATGGCATAACCACTAAGAAAGAACCAAAACACCAAACTGGGAGGATTCAGCACACACAGGCTTAATTTTCCACTGTGTTGGTATTTCTGCAGCTTCCAAATTTCTCTTGGTGTCCTCACGTTCAGACTATGCCGTCTCTCGCAGGGTCTGTGGCTGGAGCACTTGCTCCAGGCTGGGCTGAGCTGACACACACACATGGACCCTCAGCAGTGGGCAAGCCAAGGTGGTGGCCCCCTATATCCCTGATCAGGTTGACTGAGACATCATGAATACATAAAACGGATTCAATTATAAAGGGCATCCTCAGGCTTTGGCCTTCTGGGAACACCGTGTCCCTAAGACCATTTTCTTACGGCCTCTTTGGACCGTAAGTGGGGGCCATGGACCAGAACTCACTAGTAGTTATCAGTCATCATAAGAGAGTACTGGGGTTCCACTAGTGAACCCTCTGGAAGAGCACATTTCAGCCCATCAGTTGAGGGGGGCTGCTTACTAGTAGACTAGAGTCTACTTACTAGCTTCAGCTTAGGTAAGGCCCAGGATTAAGGAAAGGGAAAAAAGTATGGTGAGAAGTTACATCTGGTGGCCCAGATGACTTTAGCCCTAGAAAGAATGCCTCGTTAAATGTGTGATTACGACAGGCGCAACTTCCTCTCCCAAACGCCTTGCAATAAAGGGTCCCTAAAGTAGCATGGAGGCTCGCCCTGATCCCAGCTTACAGGGCCAAGCCCCACTCATGTAGGCAACTTTCACCCCTGTGCAGGGTTGGTGTGTGTGAGGTGCTGGTGGGAAGGCGCAGGTCACCACTGCTTTCTTCCTCCTCTTGGAAAAGTACAGGAAATAAAGGGACCTCAGAGATTGAAGAGTGCCCCTCTGAAGACTGGGAGTCTTGTCTCAGGGAGCTAGGAGTGAAGAAACGGTGAGATGAGGCCCAAACCAGGAAAACCAGAAAGCAAGAAATAAAAAAATTTTTAAAAACCACTATTTTGTCTTGGGTCCTTAAGGAGTATGGATAGATGAGTGAGAAAGTTGGTAATTCAGAACCAAAGCTTAGCATGTGACCAAAGCTTAGCCTGTCAACCACTAAGGACTCTGCAGTAGGGGCTCCCCAGGACCTCAGGAAACCCCACTTCCCTGCAGCTTCCCGAGGCTTTGACCACGTGACAAAGGTGCTGGGATGACACTCAACGCACACAGAGATAAGCACCGCAGAGCTGCCTCAAAGCAGAGGTTTTAAAAAATACTCGATGAAGCTCAGAAGATAGGAAACGGCAGCAGTCAACTGCTCTGGTGAGAGAGACACACACAAGACATCGGGTCCTCTGCTGGCCTCCGTCACCTAGTACTTTATTTTTCGTGCCTAGGCAGGGGCTGAGGACAAATACACTGGACAAAATGCGTTGGTCTCCTTCATCCAGGAACGAGGGGCCGCGGCCGCACCTCTGCCCTGAAGCGGGGCTGGGCGTTGAGCCACGTGGTCTGGTCGCCGGCTTTGGTGAGGAAAGGAGTTGGGGGCTGGGGGTGGGGGAGCGCACACACTCCAGTCCTGGAGAGGCCGGATTCTTCTCAAGGTGCTGGGCGTTGAGAGTTTAGCCCTGGGACCCAGCTTTTCTTTTTTGAGGGATCCCAGTGGTCTCGACCAAGAAGCAGGGGTGCAGGTGGCAGAGAATGCTGTGGATCTGCACGTGCCACTCATCCAGGGTGGAGGCTGTGGGGCTCGGGTTTCAGCTCCAGAGGACTCTGGAGGAGCGCCCCGAGGGTCCTAGCACCGTGAGGAGTTTCGGCCTGCCCCAGTCGCCATGTCACCGTGATTCCTGGGGGATGATCCCCGCCCACAGCCAGGGACCCCGGTGGACAAGTGGAAACGGGCCCAGGCTCCAGAGGGAAAGCGGAGGGGCAGTGCCACTTCGCCAGATGGGATCCCGCTTTCTGGAGGCAAGCGGCTGGAGACCCGGGCTAGACGCAGCAGCCAGCCGAGAGCAGAGCGGTGGATCCGGGAACGGAGATGAAACGCCGGAACCTGAGGCCTCCAGAGCCAGCCTGCTGAGGATCCAGGTAAACTTCGCGGTGGTATCCACGGTGACCAGGGAAGCGGGAATCGCTTTGGGGGTCTGAGGCAGTTGGAATGGAGGAAGAGGGTCACCCCTTTCCTTTTTCTCAAGTAGCCAGTTAACGCCCATGACCGAAGGCACTGGCTGGGCAGCACCGAGAACAGAGAAAGGCTCAGCCCCCGGGTGGAGACGGCGCTGGGAGCCTGAGCCCGGCCACGGGGCTGCAGCCGGGGAGGGGCCACGAGAGGCCAGAGCCCAGAGAAGGCCCGCTCGGGTGTCTCCCCGTCCTTCCAAGCTAGAACGCCCAGCTCCGGGGCTTTCCTCCTCCTGCACGGCAGAGACCTTAAGGCAGTGATGTCAGCACCATCCTTGGACAAACAGCCTCTTCCCGCTCAGAATTGCATATTTTCCGGCTGAGTTGGGGGTCTCCACGGCTCTAGCAGCATCAGCAGACATCGTCTCCAGCAGAGACGAGCCCGTCACCCATGGCAGCCACCAGGTGAATGCAGAGGCTTTTGAAGGGAGCAATCTGGACCACCTTTTGGACCTAAATGAAAGTCCTCTGCTGTGAAGGTTCGGATGCAGCTGCTCCTTGGTTTGGCGGGACAGAGCGATCCTGGTGAGTCATGAGCGTGCCTGTCGGGTCTGATAAGGTCTTGTGCTACTTGGGGGTCTGAAGAGCAAACACTTGGGCCCAGGCTCATCACACATCCCTGGTCTGCAGAGCCCCAAACCGCAGCCTCACCAGGCAACCCAGTGCGCTGGACAGCTAATCACGGGCTTCTCGCTGGCTGCCTCCTGGCGTTTTGGCTCCATTTCTCAGGTGATCCTGAAGGTCCAGAAAACAAGGGGATGTATGCATTTAATGGAAGTTAACATTTCCTACTAGAGTATGAACGTAAGGGCCCACGTCTTTTTTTTTTTTTTTTTAACCTAGTGACTTGTACACAGTAAGTGCCCTACAAGTGCTTGTCCAATGAAGGAATTAGGACTGCCGAAACTTCAGGGCAACTTCTGCAAAAAGTGGATCCCCTTGGAAGGCAGATCTCTGCCACCAAATCAAACTCCTTATATTCTGATTGGGAGCATCTCACGTGGATGTCCGCTCTTAAGGGACTAGTCACTTGTTCTAAACCAACAGTAAAGGCCGGCTGGGTATTTTGGATTCAGTTGGGCAAAGCGGTCGCCATCAGAATAGTGCAGCGAGGGGCTCCACAGGCCACAGGACAGAGAGATTTCCAGTTTCCGGTTTTCCTCCAGTCCACGGGGAAGCTCAGATTAGATCTTGTATCAGGGTGAGGCGATGCGCTCTCCTCCAGAGGCTGGCTGCCGGGCTCCAGGCAGAGCGTGTGTTTTCTCAAAAGGGACCTCGACGTCCCTCTTGTCCCACTGCTGAGCCAATGCTACATGTCCCATGTGAGCCCCAAGGGTGGCAGACACAGTGGCATGGCAGGTGTCTAGCTGGTGCCAATCAGGTGGCATTGGGCTCTCCAAAGAGCGACTTGGAAAAGCAACGTGAGCATCTCGTGGATGTGGGAGGAAATGGGAAAAAACAAACCAAAAAAAGAGGAGGAGAATAAATAGGCAAATGGGAGGGGAAAATGGAAAGAAAACAAAAAACAAAAATAAAAAGTAAAAAAAGTAGGGTTTATTGACTCATGCGTGTTAAATTAGAGGCTGAGACGGAGCCGGCAGTGCTTCTCTGAAGGCTGTGGTGGCACCTCTGGGGTCTGGCAACTTCTCAGATCACAGCCGTCTCGTCGGTGCCCCCATGTGGTCCAGAGGGCAGGGCAGGCGGCACGCTCTCTGCCCAGGCAAATGGATTTCCTCCCTCCAGCTTCAGCTTTTCTTTTTTTTTCTTTTTAAACCCTTTACAGATTGATTTCAACGTTTTTAAATCACATGCTTCTTTTTCTGGGCTGCAGCCAAATCTCGGGGTGCGGGGAGAGCTGTTGGCAGTGGCGATGGAACTGGGCAGGGTCCGCGGGAAGGTCTGGGGAGCCGCCGCCTCCCCCAGCAGATTCCCCCACGGCGCCGTGTCTCTGAGTTGTCTGTGAGCATCAGTTAGGAACTACTGCAGGCTTGTTTGATGTCTTCTGAACCCCTCCCCAGAAAGCTCAGGAGTTTGTAATTGAGACAAGAAACCAAGGAAAAAGACCCAGGATCATCTTTTCCCCCAAGTCACAAGAGGAGGCCAGGAAATGTACCTGGGGACACAGGTCCACCCACCAGTCCCACCGGGAGTTCTTGAAGGTGCAGCACCAGGAAGCCGCCCCCTCCTTCCACCTCCCCCCTCCTGTCCTCGTGGCCAGAGAGCCAGCGCCCAGGAGGAAGCGGGGAAGAGGAGGCTGCACGCAGCAGTGTCCGCGTCCTGCTGTCCTGTGACTGGCCGCCGGGCCCTCAGAGCGTGGCCTGGAGGTTGGGGTCCAGGATGCTTTCTCGGTCTGGAGACTCGATGTAATTGGCAGCCTCCTGAAGTTTCAGCAGCATGGCCATCTAAAGAGGGGCGGAGAGACAGTTACGGAGAGTTGGGACTTTGGGAAACACAGAAAATCAGACTGTGGGTCTGGTCCTGGGTCTGCAAGGGGCTGAGAGCCCAGAGAGTTTGCGGCTGGTTCAGGAAGAGGCCAAGATGACTGCTTCCACCCTGTGTGTAAGCTCGAATGCAGGGACCAGCCCTCGGGAGTGCAGGGCAGGTAGGGTGCTGCTCTGGCCGTGATGTGCGGGGAAGGCCAGAGGGCAGAGCCACCTCCGCCTTGCAAGGTGCCAGCACTCCCCGGCCAGTCCCAGGAGGAGGTGGGAAGGGCCCAAAGACCGTCTAACAGCTCTCCTTGCAACAGACCATGGCCCAGCGGCTGCACCCAGTGCCCTTAGGACCTGCTTCTCCCTAGCTCCCACCCCATCGCTTCAGCAGGGCCTGAACTGTGCCGCGCGGCATGTGGGATCTTAGTTCCCCGACCAGGGATCGAACCCGCACCCCTTGCATTGGGAGTGCGGAGTCTTAACCACTGGACCGCTGGGGAAGTCCCACCTCCCGCCCTTCTTCCCTCAGTTTCCCTCAACACTTCACGACTCTGACTCTCCATTCAGCGAAGGAAGCCTCATTGCCTCTCTATGGCTCTGCCTTCCAGCCTCTGTTTCCATGATATTAGCACCCTCCCGATTTAAAAGCCTTTTGACACAGAGGACATCTGTTTTCTACAAGGTCAAAATTTAAATAAAATGTCTTAGGACTAAAGTAGAGGAATCTCCTACTCGAAAAGGTAAAATTGCAAGGTCCTGGAGTTTGTGCACCTTAAGTTTTTCAGGCCATCTGCCAAATCATCCTCCAAAACAGTGACTGACAAATGCCCCCACCAGCAGAACGAAGGTCCGAGCTTCCCCACACACACAATTCTGCAAATGTGAAACAGTTACCTCCTTGTTGTAATACGCGTCTCCTCGGTGATTAAAGAGGGGAAGGGTCTTTTTCTGTTTTTATTGGCCCTTTTTTTAAATAGTATTTTTTAAATTTATTTATTTATTTATTTATTTTTGGCTGCATTGTGTCTTCGTTGCTGCGCACGGGCTTTCTCTAGTTGCGGTGAGCGGGGGCTACTCTTTGTTGCGGTGCGCGGGCTTCTCAATGTCGTGGCTTCTCTTGTTGCGGAGCACGGGCTCTAGGCGCGCGGGCTTCAGTAGTTGTGGCTCGCGGGCTCTAGAGCGCAGGCTCAGCAATTGTGGCGCACGGGCTTAGTTGCTCCGCGGCATGTGGGATCTTCCCGGACCAGGGCTTGAACCCGTGTCCCCTGCGTTGGCAGGCGGATTCTTAACCACTGCGCCACCAGGGAAGTCCCTTTATTGGCCCTTTGCATTTTCTCTAGTCAACGCCTGCCCCTTGCCTCCTTTGCCCATTGCTGTTCTGCGTGGCAGTTTTGGGGGGAAGGGTCACGTGTTCTGGGTGTCAGTCCTCTCTTGGTTACAAGCACTGCAGATATTTCCCCTAGTTTGTCACTTGTCTCAGCTTACTTTCTAAGGGCTCCTGAAGTCCCTGGACCGCAGCAGCCCGCAGGACGGCACCAGGGAGCAGAAGCAGCAGCAGGGCAAGCACCCGTGGGTCCCACCGCTCTCCAGCTCTGGCCGCCGTTCCCACCCGTGCTCCGCCTGGACCCGGGTCTTTGCTAGAGGACACACACCTTGCTGGTGGGTGACACTGTGTAGCTTAGCCCAGGGCTCTGATGGCCAGAGTTTCCCACCCCCTGGCCTCATGCTTGTCCTGGCCTCCGGGCCCCAGCGGGCTGTGGACGAGGGTTCAGTTCTGTGACACTCTGACTTTTGCCTTAGAGCAGCCTCTACTCACCAGTGGGTCGGAGTCCAGGGAGCTGGGGGTGCTGTCCTTGACCGTCCTGTCCTCAGGGGGCGAAGCAATGCTGTGAGGGCCCACGGTGGGTGGGGGCAGGTGGTACAGCTTTGACTGGTCTTGTTGGGCTGACGGCCAGGGAAGAGTGTCCCGGACCCACTCGACGGGGTCCTCCCAGGCGGCTTTCTGCCCGTGAACCTGGAGAGAAGGAGAAATGAGATCACTGGGTGAGGAACCCGCAGATGACAGGCTTGGTCGTGGGGTCTCCTGATGGTGCGTGTACTTCCTCAAACGTAAAGCTTGAGGCTCTGATCCCTGTGGGATTTCCTTTGAGTTTCCCAACAAGGGAAGTAAAATGAGTTGGCATAAATTGGTAGAGACCATTTTGGAGGATAATTTGGCAGACTGCATTAAAACTTAACATGGACAAATCTTACGACCCCACGATTTTATTTTCCAAGTAAGAAATTCTTTCAGTTTAGTAATACCTTTTGAAAGAAATTTCACCCTTGTTGAAATGAGATATTATCTGTGTAAAAATGATGTAAGTCGGGGGACTTCCCTGGTGGCGCAGTGGTTAAGAATCCACCTGCCAAGGCAGGGGACACGGGTTCAAGCCCTGGTCCGGGAAGATCCCACGTGCTGCAGAGCAACTAAGCCCGTGCACCACAACTACTGAGCCTGCACTCTAGAGCCCGTGAGCCACAACTACTGAAGCCCGCGTGCCTAGAGCCCGTGCTCCTCAACAAGAGAAGCCACTGCAATGAGAAGCCCCTGCACTGCAACGAAGAGCAGCCCCCACTCGCCACAGCTAGAGAAAGCCCGTGCACAGCAACAAAGACCCAACTCAGCCAAAATTAATCTAATTAATTAATTAATTAATTAATTAATTAAAAAAACACAAAAGAGCTTTAAAAAATGATGTAAGTTGGAAAACTATTAATAATAATGCAAATTAGATGAAATGATGATACACTGCATCTCTAGAAATCTACCATATCATCAGGCAGTGTCTATCACAGTGACACATTACTTCTATGGATAATACATGACCAGTAGGGTCTAGTCACCACATCACAGGTCATTGGATCATGCCCTAATTAACCGGTGAGGAAACTTAAGCAGGTTTTAAAAAAAATGACATTTTCTTTTCACACCAAGTTCTTATTCTAACTTTTACTTTTACAAGTGTTTTCACGTATTTCATTTGCCTTCACAACACTGCCAGTGATTTAGGCAGAACAGAATTTATACCACCTCCTTTTTTACACATGAGGATATTAAGCAGTTTAAGTAACTTGGCCAGAGTAACATTTAGTAATGAGCTAAGGCTGTAATAGGGTTTTACTTAATTCTCTGCTCAATTATTTCTCTATCTGCCCTGATCCCTAGAGCAGAGCCAGAAGTCCTAGGGCTGGACACACGGCCCCAGGGTCAGTGGTCATTTAACGATTCGCTGAACGCTGGCCGAAGGCAGGAAAGCAGCGTGGCCTGTCCAGTGCCTCACCCGACCTGTCAGGAGGAAACCCTAAAGATCTCCGTGGCCCCGTGTCTAACCCTGTTTCCGCTCTGTGAGGTGGGCCAGCCTGGTGTCTGGGCTGAGCGGAGTCGAGGGCGGGCTCACCTTGATGCCGTCCTTGGCCCCTTCCTGCAGGTAGGGAATGATGGAGTTGTTCCATAGGTCAATGAACCAGGTCCGGAAGTCCTCAATGCCGATGGGGCAGGACAGAAAGAAGCAGGGGCCTGGGAAGAGGACGGGGCCGTGAAGACGGCCCAGAACCTTGCTTTCCCTGGTCATCTGCCCCCTGGACTCCTTTACACCAGGCAGAGGGTCTCATAACCACAGGGTTGAGAGAAGCGCAGGGCTGGGCTACACTGAGACTGAGGTCAGGACGGGCGGGAGCTGAGAGCCTGGCTGTAGCCTCGTGAACGATGCCTCCCTGGGTGGACGGGAGGTGGGGGAGCGAGGGGAAGCTTTAAACTCCCCCGAGATCCCTTCCCCCTTCTTCCCAGTAATCGTGGGGAAATGAGGGCGAGGGGTCAGCTCTCTGATGGCTGACTCAGGGTGCGGAGTGCGCCGGGGGCGCCTGCGCGGTGACTCGGGCACGGGGTCGGTGACTCTGTGCACTGAAGACGTGAGAAGGAAAGGGAGTGCCCCCGACCCCGGCCCCCAGGTGTGGCGCGGGAGGCCGTGGCAGGGCGGGCCATACCGATGAGGAAGTCCGAGGTGCTGTGCTTCTCCAGGAAGGTGTGCAGGTGGTACCACAGCTTGGGCACCCAGTCCAGTACCCGCAGCAGCTCTTCCCTGTTGGCGTTGACGTCGCAGTCCGACTCCACCAGCTTCCTCCTCAGGTAGCGAACCAGGAAGCCGTTGGCGGGCTCCACGTTGTTGGAGAAGGTCAGCATCCTGCGGCCAGGGATGTGAAGGGTGGGGCGGAGTGCACGGGGGCGTGTCCGGCTCATCCCCCCTTCCTCCCGCCAACGCCCGTGGGGTCCGCTGAACTCAGGGCCGCGGCAGAGCTGACTCAGATCGGTGACCCCCCTCAGGTAACCATCTGACCTCACTGGCCTGGACAAGGGGCGTGCGGGCACAGAACCTGAACCTCAGCCACGAAGCCGCACCTCTCAGTTTTACAGTCCTTTCCTGTCTCAGGGGTCCGTCTCCCCCTGCACTGCCACAGCACACACACCTGCTCTCTCCCCACTGCTCCCTACTGCTGCACTACTTCTCTTCTGCTGCTCCTCTGGCCACATCCTGGATTGAACTGGTTTACAGACTCGGGTAGGGTTGGAAGGCTCATCCAGGGCCACAGTCCTTACCTGAAGCTCAGGTGTAAGCCGTGGTTGGGTGTCATTTTCACCGGCTGATTAGTGGTGCCTATAATATAGGGACTGTGGGAAGAGAGAGAAAAGATTTGCTTAGACTTGTCTGGACACTTGCTTTCTGCCACGTACCCTCCGCCGACGCCCATGGAGAGCTCGTGGCTTGGGCTGGACCGGGCTCGCCTGCTGCCCACGGTGATGAAGCTAGTCCTGACTCCAGCTCACCACTTGTGATACTTGCAGGTCAGGGCCCCGTTGACCAGCTCGCTGATGGAGCCTGCTTCACTCAGGTCATCCAGTAGGATCACCAGGGGGACGTCCCCAATTCCTGTTTCCCGGTCTATCTGGTTAGCCAGGTTGGAGAGATACAGCTGCAGATCCTGAAATGAAAAAAAGGCAGTGCGTCAACACTCGGTAGCAGTGAGCCCCTGGATGAGCCTCGAAGAGAAGGGTTTCAAAGAAGCTGAGCTGGCTCTGGAGGCCCTGGGGCCTTGGTCCCCGTTTGACGCGCTTGGACCTGGAACTACGGAAGACACCACCCCAGACTGATCAGCAGTGGTCCCTAGAGCCCACAGGGTTGGGGAACACACGCTTTTCTTCAATGGATTTACACCAGGAACCACGCCTAATGGACGCGCCTCCCCGTGGGGCGGAGACGGGGGCCAAGGTGTGAAGCCACGGCACAGCGTCGGGGGGAACTGGGGAGGCAACAGGACCTGGCAGGGGACAGCACAATAGTGACAGTTCTGAGTGCTTCCCTAAAGGAAGACCACAGTCAGAGACAAATCCTGGAGAGAAGGGAAATGAAAGAGAAGGGGGGCACTGACGAGGCGGGCAGAGGGCCACTGGGACATGAGGGGACGGAGCATGGACCCCGGTCCCTGCTGGGGTGGGAGCTCCCGGAGGCCCGGGGAGGGAGGAGGCTGGAGCAGGGCTGAGACGGGAGAGGGGGTCACCGAGGGGCAGGGAGGTCGAGGCGGAGGCGAGGAGGGGAGGGAGGACGGGCAGGCTGGGGGGCGGCCACCTTGCAGGACTGCTGGTGCATGTTGAAGGTGCTGACGATGCCCTCGGTGACCTCGCGGCCGGAGCGCTCTACCAGGTACTCGGCCAGGCGGTTGGTCAGGTAGGTCTTGCCGGTGCCACTGGGGCCGGAGAGGACAAGGCGCCGGTGCTTGAGCAGGAGGCCAATGTAGTGCTGCATCATGGGCTTGGGGATGAGCGTCTCAAACACCAGGCTGTCCACACACTTTTCCTTGAGACCTGGACCCCAGCCCCCGACGGTGTGAGCCTGGGCGGGGCCCTGAGGCTCGCCTTCCTCACCCGGGGACCCCGCGGGAACCCCCAGGCCTGGCTCTGGAAACGTGGGGCAGGCCGTGCGCTATGGGGGTGGGCGGAGGGGAAGCCCAGGCCGGGCAGAAATGTCCTGCAAACGACAACATCCCTGGGACAGGTCGAGACCGGGCTCGTTCATCTTGCACCTCACGGTGACCTTCACCCTATAGCCCCTCAACCAGTTCTTGCTCAAGGAACGCGTGACGGACCACCCGATGGTCTCCACCCCCCAATCCTCAGCCCCACACCCAGAAGCAGGGACTGACCTTTGAGGGAGACTGCTATGTTGTTGACCCCTCGGCGGCAGGGGGGCAGCTCCGGGGGCTCCGCATCCAGGAGCCGTTTCACGTGGCTGACACTGTAGCCGTGGATGGACTCGGTGCTTAGTCCCAGCGTCGAGGCTGGGTCCATCTTAGAAATGTAGTCCTGACGGGACAGGAGGGAGAGAAAGGAGATGCACAGGACACACACACAGACGTGAAGGCCACGGGGAAGGTAGTGCTACAGGGCACAGAAGTCGATGGGGAAGGGGAGGCGCGATGTCTGTCCCGCTGAGCACTCCTGCACAAACCTCAGAGGCCCCCAGACCCCAGTGTCATCAGAGGACCAGCACACCCTCCGAGTTCTCGCATCCCTTACCTTGAACACCTGGAAAACAGCGTCATCCAGCAGCTTCCAGTCAACCTTCCCGCTGACCTTGCTGCACCCCAGGAAGAACTCCTGCTGCTTCAAGTCCTGTGAGGCCAGGGTGGACGCACGTGAGCCCAGGGCAGACGGCTCCAAGGAGGGGAGAACGTAAAAGGCCTTGGGAGCTGAGTGCTGTGGGTTCGGGGGTCCTTAGAGCCCAGATGTCCTTGGGTAGAAACGACAGTGTCACCGCCCCCCCCGAAGTTCCTTACCCCTTTGATGATGTGCTGTGGGGGCATCCTCACCACCACCCGAAGAGTCACTTCCTCCTTTGGACCAGAGGTGCTGATACCATCCATGGGAGACAGGTCTGGAAGTGAGAAAGAGGACTGTTGGTTTGGGGGTATCCACAGGCGTTCCTACATCTTCCTGCCACTAGCCTTTCCAGATAAGTTTTTATCTAACCCAAAATTGAAACTGGAGACCAAGCCTGAACAGTAATTAAGGTCTTAGGACCACAACCACCCTCGGTGTCTCAGGACACCGGCAGCGGTTTGGCGGTAACGTCCCGGAGCCAAGGAAGCCGCACCAGAGCGAGCGGGGCGAACCCTTTCCTTCTCTCCCGCCGCCCAGGGCCTTATCCCCAACAGGTACCTGTATCTGCGAGGCTCGGGCTGAAGGGATGGGTGAGCGCCAGGCCCAGGGAGCGGCGCGGGGATGGCAGAGCCGAAGATCCCGGGGCCTGCCCTGGAGCGGAGCTCGCCGAGGGTCCCGGGGCCACCTTCAGCCGGTCGTTCTCAGCTTTCAGCAGGTCCACCTCCAACTGCGGCAAGAATGGGGGTGTGTGGGGGTGTCGTCTGGAGCCTCGGCCGCCGAGTCCCGCGGCCCCGCCCCGTCCAGGAGCCCCTCCCCGCCCCGCGGCCCCGCGGCCCCGCCCGGGACTGACCTGCATGTTGTGCATGGTCTCCCGCAGCTGGTCCAGCTGGTGGGCCGAGTTGAGGGCTTCCAGGCGGATGTCCGTGAGCTTCATCTCCTTCTCCCATAGCTCGGAGCGCAGCTCGGACACCTCCTTCTTCTCCGGCTCCTCCTCCTCGCTGCCCTGGAACAGCCGGGCGTGGGGGGCCGGGGGAGCGGGGCCCCTGGAAGGAGGCAGGGAGCGGCGGGCGTTAGCCGCTGAGCCCACGGGTGGCGGTAACCGGTCCCACTGCCCGGGGAGAGGGCGCTGCAGTGGGGGGCACTCACTCGGGGGCGTCGGTGCCCGCGGAGGACGAGGCGGAGGACTTGATGGAGGGCGAGGCAGTCTCCGTAGCCTGGTGCTGCAGTTTGGGGGACGAGGGGGCCGAGGAGTCGGGCGTGGCGATCTCCTCGATGTCAGAGTAGGAGGAAGCGGACTTGGGCCCCTTCTTTATGCTGAAAGCTTTGTTGAAGGAACTTCGGAGCTAGAACAAAGCAGATCCGGGGAGAGAGCAGTCAGGGCTCCGCGCTGGAGACGGTGAGGGCGGAGGGGCTTCTGAGGCAGAGGCCAGAGGCAGGGATGTGTCGGTAAGCAGGCCCCCCCAAAGGCTTCACTGGCTTCATGGAATACGGACGGGAGACTCGCCTAGGAATTCGGGCTGAGAGAGTGGGACTGGCTGCTGTGCTATGGGAACTTTCTGGGTCTTCCCTCCCCCGTGGGGGAGCCGCACCCGTGAAAGGACGGAGGGGAGGCCCCGGGACACGAGGCGTGTCTCTCGGCGACCCCATCCCACCTCCCGCAGACCAGCAACTGCTCCATCTGCAGCCTGGCTCACCTGGGCCTCAGGACCCACCTCTGAGCAGGGCTCATGGGATCAGAATCTACCCGCCAGAAACTTACACTACGATTCTGTGCAATCAACAGAAGGGAGCGGAACCAAGCTTCTTTTAGTGCCTCCTGTGCTCCGCACATTACAGGATGGTGAAAACAACCAGATACAAGTGTTTTCGACTATTTCCACTCAACTGTCCCAGAATAAGGGACACCTCCCAGCATTTCCTCCAAGTACGCATGGGATTATAATCTGACCGTAACTGGCTTGGTCTTGGGTGTTGATGAGCTGGGTGTTAGGGATGAGGGAGGGAAACCAGGGTTCTGTCCCACACCCGTCACATGCATCCATTTAGCATGCGCACACACACAGGGAGACGGAGCGGCAGCCGGACACAGAGAGTAAAGGAGGGGTCAAAGCAAACCAGATCGCTGGGACAGCAAGAGAAGAGAGTGCAAATCTGAGGGCACTCTTCCCATGTGTGTCTCCTGGAGCCTGGGAAAGCTGCAGGTGGTGGCTGGCGCTGCGGGCGGGGCGTATCAGGGTCTCTACCAGGCGGGACGTAGGAAGACCCATCTGGTGATGGGGATGTGAGGAAGGGAGTGTGTGCGGGGGACATGCCATCACGTGGCTCAGAGTGTCAGGAAGCACCGTTCTCTGCAGAGGTGGAGACCTGGGACTAGGACTCGGGCTTCCTGATTTTCAACCCGATGAAGACTTCTCTAGCCCCTGCCTCCCGGGAAGCTGTGCATGCTTGTGTGTGTATGAGTGTATATGTGTGTACCAGTGTGTACGAATGTGTTTATGTGTGTGTGTGAGTGTATATGTGTGTACCAGTGTGTACGAATGTGTTTGTGTATGAATGTGTGTATGTGTGTGTGAGCTGTATGTGTGTGTGTGTACGTGTGTGTGCGCACGCAGGAACAGGTCCCGTGACACCCGTCTGCCGGGAGCACCCGCCCTCTGAGATCACCAAGATCCGAAGTGGGAACAGTGCTCTGCGTGGTTCCGTGTCCCCAAAGCAGAACTGCTGGGCAGTGCATTGTGTGGTGTGAGGTGGTGAGGCATTCCGTGGTCAAATGAGTTCCGGAAACAGTGGATCCAGCGAAATGAACCAGGACTCTGTCCTGAGATACGTGCGTGTAGAAGGCAGCGTTCCTCAGATCCGAGCATCTTGAAGGGCTGGTGTGGAACTCACCTGGGGCGATGCTGCCCTAAGACTCAAGTCTCAGTAACCCCCTGCATTCAGGTCCTTCCTCCCTGTGCCCCTCGGTCAGGCTCTGTGGGAGGGAACTGCTCCCTGCGGGCCACCCCTTCTGACCAGGGTCTGCAGGAAGCTCTGCATACCCCTCTCTGCCCATCACGATCCCACCTCCCTAGCTTTAGTCCCCTGGGGCCTGCCTTCCAGAACGGGTCTCTCATCTGTGAGCTCCCTGAGCCTCACTCACTGAATTAAGCATTTGACACTGCTGGATTGTTACCAGTTTTATATGGGCAGTATTTTTGTCTCCCTGGCAATTCTGCGGACTCCTTGAGCTCACAGACTCCATGTTTCCTGTCCTCACAACACCCAGCACAATGTTGGGAGAGGGTTTGAGTGGACCTTAATGTGTCTGGTTTGTCATGGAAATTCTGGGTTCACTTTCTGTTTGTCTTAGACTTTTATACCCTAATCCCCGAAAGGTCTTTGGAAACCCCATGGCTGCTCAGAGGGCTTCAGGTTTTAGAGTAACCTGAGGTCCAGCGCTCACCTCTCTCTGGTTCATCTCACTCCAGAGCTAAATCTTGAGGCTACCCCCAAACTGAACTGGCCTCTGGCAATCTCTTCCATTTGGGGCTTCTAGGGTTTGATGGATCAAAAGATCAGGGCGCTAGCTTTCCGGACAGGCGGAGCGCGGTCTGACTGCTTTTATAACAGGTGGACTTTGGAACGGGGTCGGGGCGGGCAGGGGGCAGAGCCTTCCCGCTCGATGCCCGGCCAGACCTCTCCTCTGTCCTCGTGGGGCGGCCGTGGATGGACATGCGGGGGGGGGGCGTTAGGGGCTCGGCGGAGGTGGTCACAGTTAGTTTCGTGAGTGGCCGTCTCTATTTAGGGGGAGGGGCTTGCTCTGGAGATGGGGAGGGTATGGCAAAGGCAAAGAGAAAACGGAGAGGAGTGAGTGTCTTACCTCGTAGACCTGGAAAAAAATAGGGATTTGAAGTCAGCATTTTGAAGGAAAAAAAAAAAAGAAGCAACACTTAATCACTCGTTTCACACGGTGGGCCCTGTCTGGACTACACAAAGGTCTGTGGGGGGCTCATCACACGGGGACAGCGGGTGGCACATGCCCTCGTGGGGCCCCCCTCCTCCACATGGGCAGCAGAGGGGCTGGAGGTGTTCTCCATCTGCCTCGAGAGTGTCAGAAAGGGCATCCCAAGTCGGTTTAGGGTTATCTGGGAAACAAACAAACAACCAAAACAACACTCTCTGGACCGGTCAGGTAATACAAAGGTTCCTTTTGAGGTAATCTGGAAAGTTCCACAAATACCTCTCCAAAAAGTTGAAGAAATGACCTCCAGGAACATCTAGAATGAGTGGCTTTGTTCCTAAAATCTTCTGTCCACAGTATGGGAGTGGGTGGAGACAGATGGGGCGTTCCCTTCTGAATGTATCCTTCTGTTGCCCATCAGGTGTGTGCAGGGCTGGAGGGGATGGCTGGCGGGGGGAGGGGGCAGGCAGCTGCGGCAGACCTTGCTCTGGGCAGACGCCACCAGGGGCTCCTATCGGATGGGACTCATCGTGGTGAGTTCTGGAAGGCTGGCTCCCGTGCTGAGGCGGTGTGGTCCCCCAGCGTCCCATGCGGCTCCCCCAAACCTTCACCTACCCAGCTCTTCTTCTTCTTCTTCTTGGCATCGGCCTCCTTGCTGCTGCCGATGCTGGAGTGACTGGTGATGCTGTTGAGGCTCGAGATGCTGTCCGAGGAGTTCTGCCTCTTGATCCGGAGTTCTAGGGGCCAAGCACAGGGGGCGAACACAGACACGGTGGGTTTAAAGGAGACGGCGTGAGGCTTAGGGCAAGTCTCGCCGCAGGAGAAAGAGGAGGAACCACCACCTCCTCGTCCACACTCTTCATGTTTTTGGATCATCTTCTCAACAAGCCTTTATTGACTGCCAATCACGTTTCAACATCAACAAAGGTTAAGGGATAAAAAAAAAAAACAAGTAGGAAATGATCCCCGTCCTCAAGAGGCTCCCAGTCTAGTAGGAGAAAAAGCAGCACGGAATCCAGTGCGCTCGGCTTGAGCAGGTGTGACAAGGGGCAGCCCAGGCCAGGCGTCCACAGTCCTATGGAGACAGGGACCTGATGCCCTCAGGACTTTCTCCAGGAATATTGGCTGGAGGGTCCAAGGCCAAGTGCCCCACATTTAACCCAAAAAGCTTTAGCTTCCTCATCTGATGGGCAGAAAAGCTTTTCAGCTCTCTGAGAAGGTCTGCAATGGCACCAAACTGACGCCCTTTTCTACTACGGAGAAGGAAAGGGTTAATAAAGGAGAAGGCCTCTGAGTGTTGAAAGAACCAAAGCTCTTCAGGCGGGAACATTGGAAAATGATTTTAGGGCTGGAAAACGGTCCCTGCAAAGGCTGTGCAGGGAGCTGGCTGTGCGCTGGGGCTCCTCAGGCTGGGTAGCAGGGCCGGGGAGGGGGCATCAGCGAGGGGGATGCTGGAGGACAAGCCCGGCGGGGCGAGCCCTGGGGGCCCCTCGAAGGAAGTCTGCCTTGTGCCGAGAGGACTGGAGTTTTAAAACCTTATTATGAAATCATTAGAGGTTCACAGGAAATTGGAGAGAAATGGGCGGGGAGGTCCCCCACGTGCACCTTTGACCCAGCCTCCTCCAGGGTTAGCATCTTGGGTGACTATGCGCAACGTCTCACAAAAACAAGGAGAAAGGCAAAGTGGCAGGACCTAGCCCAGAAGGAGGGGGCTAGAGGTGCCTGTCTGCAGCTGTTCCCCTGTTCAGTGCAGGAGACGTGGCTGGTTCTTTTCTTGCCTCTCCTTGACCAGCAATGGATCTTTCAACTCTAGTTTTCCCTTCATACCACAGGGAAAACAAGATCCTAGGATCCGAGGAAGGAATCACCACGCTCCCAAAGCACATGGAAAACGCTTCGCTCCATGACTATCAAACCAAGTTTTGCTGTAACCTAGCGTGCCTCCAGTTTTTTTAAAAGGTATGCAAACTTCTCAAGGGAATATGCTTAACTGAAGTAAAGAATTTTTCGTTTGTATAAAAATGGAGCTATGGGGCTTCCCTGGTGGCGCAGTGGTTGAGAGTCCGCCTGTCGATGCGGGGGACACGGGTTCGTGCCCCAGTCCGGGAAGATCCCACATGCCA
This sequence comes from Mesoplodon bidens, assembly GCF_964165515.1. Classification (NCBI taxonomy): domain Eukaryota; kingdom Metazoa; phylum Chordata; class Mammalia; order Artiodactyla; family Ziphiidae; genus Mesoplodon; species Mesoplodon bidens. Next base: position 1,659,716 of record NC_138177.1, read on the forward strand.
CGGAGCGGCTGGGTCTGTGAGCCATGGCCGCTGAGCCTGCGCGTCCGGAGCCTGTGCTCCGCAACAGGAGAGGCCACAACAGTGAGAGGCCTGCGTACCGCAAAAAAAAAACAACAGGTAGTGAGCCAGATTTGGCCAATGGGCCAGGATTTGCCAATCCCTAGTTCACATTTTCCTCCAGAACGTGTACTGCTTTAGTGATAAATTTAATTTACAGTTAGTTACTAACTACAAAATGAAAGGCAGCAAAACAAGTATCTATCATCTGTTACTTGGGGGTCCAACTAGCTGTGAGCCTGTCAATTAGATTTTTCAAATATGCTATATGGTACTTTTAAGAGCAAAGGACGTGCTTTAGAATCAAACAATCTTCAAAAAGTTAAGAAATCTTTTGTGCATTTAAAATTTTGTGCCATGTACATTACCTATTTACAAGCAAAGTAAAGTAGGCATCATTGCTTTAAGCATGAGTTCTTTGACGGCCAAGTTGAACCTGGGTCAAGAAGAATGAGGGAAACATGAAAGCAAAGGACAGGATTCACTTATCCATTCAACACACATATAGCTGAAGAATCAGGTGTACTCGGGAAACTAGAAATAGCTCAATGTCCCAGAGCCATTGCTTAGGAGCTGTGGTTGAGCCAGTGACTTGTCTTCTCTGATCTTATTCTCAACTGTAAAATATATTTTATAGGGTTGTTACCTGCAATAAACGAGTTAACGTAAGTACAATGCTCAGAGCAGTGCCTGGCGTACTGGAGGTGCTCAACAAAGGCTGGCCGTTCCTGTGGTGGAAGCTGGGGCAGAGCCCGCAGGACAAGTGATGGGAGGTGTGGATGCGGCCAGAGAGAAAGCGCATCCTAGACCAGGAGGAGGGCGGTGCTCCTGCTGCAGGGTTTGCATGTGTTCTCTTTCCCTTTAACTTGCTTTTCTGAAACGTTTCAAACTCACAGAAACACTTAAAGCACAGTACAAAGGAGGACACCCACAGGCCCTCCCCACCATATAACAACTGGGATGTTTTATTTGTGCCAGTGCACACTCTCTCTGCATACAGACATGTGCACACACATACACACACCCATACACAGAACATTTTCCTGAACAATTTGAAAGCAAGTTGCAGACGTGACACTTTACCACTAAACACCTCTAAGAATAAGGGCATTATCTCACAGCATCAGTATTACACCTAAGCAAATTCAAATTGCAATGATTTCTGATGTTAACTGATGTGGCTGGATCACTCTGAGGGCAGAGTGACAGGAGGACGGTAGCAACACAAGACTAGTTAGGAAATTACTGTGATAACCCAGAAGAAGAGTGACAGCCTAAGCCAGGGGAGTGACAAGACAGCGGAGGACAGACAGACAGATCTATGTGTGAGTTATTATCTGTAGCAGCTAACTGACCACACAGGGTGAACAGGGAGACGTAAAGGATGACGCTCCTATCGGTGGGCTCAGTGACCAGGCAGGTGTTTATACCTGAAGTGGGCAAAAGTGCAGAAGGGAGAGCGTTAAGCAGTTGGAAATAGAGGTATGGGATTCAGGAGCGTGACACAGATTAAGAAAAGGGACATGCAGACGAAGAAGTTGTAAAACCCATTGAGTTAATAAATGAACTCAGCAAGTTTGCAGCATTCAAGATGAACATACAAGAAAATCAACTGTATTTCTCTATACTAGTGATGACTAATCTGAAAATGAAATTAAGAAAACAATTCTATTTACCACAGGATCAATCATTAAATTCAGCAAAAGAAATGCAAGACGTATACTGAAGGCTGCAAAACACTACTGAAAGAAATTAAAGTATATCTAAATAAATGGAAAGGCATGCCACGGTCATGGAAGACAGCATTGTGAAGACGACAATACTTTCCAAATTCACATACTGAGCCCATACAATCTCTACACCAAAATCCCAGCCAGATAATTTGCAGAGATTGACAAAGTGACCCTAAGATTCACGTGGGAAAACAAAGGGCACAGAGTAGCCAAAACCATCTTGAAAAAGATCAAATTTGGAGGACCCACACTTCTGATTTCAAAACCTACTACAAAGCTATAGTAATCAAGGCAGGGTGGTACCTGCTAAGGATAGACATAAGAATGAATTAATGGCATAAAACTGAGAATCCAGAAATAAACCCATATATTTATGGTTGACTGATTTCCTGCAAGACTGCCAAGATAAGTGAATGGGGAAAATAGTCTTCTCAACAAATGGTGCTGGGACAACAGGACAGCCACTTATAAAAGAATGAAGTTGGACCCCTACCTCACACCATATAGGAAAAGTAACTCAAAATGGACCAAAGATCTAAATGAAACAGCTAAAACTACATAAAACTTTTAGAAGCTAACACAGGAATAAATCTTCATGACCTTGGATCAGGCAACAGTTTTTTAGATACAACACCTAAAGCACACACACACACACACACACACGCACACAAATCGAAGAAAAAAACACATCAATTACACTTCATCAAAATGGAAAGCTTTGCTTCTTCAAGGTGAAATGGAGCAGGACCCTGTGGTCCTTGCCACTCCCATGTCCTCACCCTGCCTTCTGTCTGTGGAAAAACTTTAGCCAAATAATAAGTTTAACGAGAGAAGTGAGAAAATGCAGAAACAAAGGAAAACAGTCAAAGGAGACCAAATAATAATAGTTTAGTCCTTAAGCATGGTCAAGGACATTCAGTCCCTCCTCAAGGGCTATAGATAATATTCTGAGCCGTACCCTGTGAGCTGTCTTATAGACGCTGAAACCCTGACCAGGTGGAAGAAGTTAACTACATGATGAGCAGGCTGTAGCCATGAGATAAGCTGCCACAATTCCAAGAACTGCCATCAAGGAAATGGGAACAAACAGACCCTGGAACTGAAGATTAACTGTACGTAAAAGAATCAAGATGACGCTGGTCAGACCACCGATGACCAATTTCAAGATGACCATCAGAGCTGACTGTGCTGTTTCTGCATGGAGCCCCCTCCCCCTGCCTGTAAAAGCTCTTGCCCACTGACTGTTGGTGGGGGGAGTCGGCCTTTGGACAGGGGTCCGTCCTCTTCACTGGACCGCTGGCATCCAAAGTAAAGTAAACTTTCCTTTCCACCAACCTGGCCTCTTTATTGGCTTTTGAGCGGCGAGTAGCCGGACCCCACTTCTGGTTACAAAGGGACAGTATAAGAAAGTAAAGACAACTCACAGAATTGGAGAAAATATTTGCAAATCATATATCTGATAAGGGGCTAGCATTCAGAATATATTAAAAACTCTTAAAACTCAACAGTAAAAAGAAAACCTGATTGAAGAAGAGGCCAAGGATTTAAACAGACATTTCTCCATAAAGAGATACAAATGGCCAATAAGCACGTGAAAAAATGCCCATGATATCCTTAGCCACTGAGGAAATTATAACCCAAATCATAAGGAGATACCACTTCACCTCCACTAGGATGGCTATAACAGAAAAGGACAACAGCAGATGTTGGCAAGGATGTGGAGAAACTGAAGCCCTCACGTTGCGGGGCAGAAGGACGAGGGTGCGGCTGTCTTGACGAAGGTTGGCAGTGACTCAAGACGTTGACAGAGCTACCACAGGACCCCGCAGTTCCACGGCTGGTTACACACTAAGAGAACTGAACACATACGTTCACACAAAAACTTGTGCATGGATGTTCATGGTCGTGTTATTCGTAACAGGCAAAAAGTGAAAACAGCCCAGTGTCCACCAACCGATGATGGATAAACAACGTGTGGTCCATCCATACAGTGGAGTATTATTCAGCCCTAAAAAGGAAGGAAGTCCTGACACATGGTACAACATGGATGGAGCTTGAAAACATTAAACTAAATGAAAGAAGCCAGCCACAAAACACCACATACTGCATGATTCCATTTACATGAAATGTCCAGAATAGGCAAATGCACAGAGACAGAAAACAGATTAGAGGATGCCGGGGCTGAGAGGAGGGAGGAAGAGGGAGTGACGGCTAAGGGGTTCAGGGTTTCTTTGTGGGGTGATCAAAATGTTCTGGATTTAGGGCTTCCCTGGTGGCGCAGTGGTTGAGAGTCTGCCTGCCGATGCGGGGGACACGGGTTCGTGCCCCAGTCCGGGAAGATCCCACATGCCGCGGAGCGGCTGGGTCCGTGAGCCATGGCCGCTGAGCCTGCGCGTCCGGAGCCTGTGCTCCACAACGGGAGAGGCCACAGCAGTGAGAGGCCCACGTACCGCAAAAAGAAAAGAAAAAAAAAAAAAAAGTTCTGGATTTAGATAGTGGTGATGGTTGTAAATACAACCTTATGAATATTCTAAAACCCACTGAATTGCACGTGTTAAAAAGGTTTGAATTATATCTCAATTTAAAAGAAAAAGAGATTACAGAAGCTACCGGATAGACGTGAACACTAGGGAGAGTGTGCACAGTCAGAAGAAAAAGCTGAGGCTGGAGCCCTGGACAAGGTGTTTTCCTTGTGATGAGAAAACTCTTAGGATTTACTCTCAACTGCTTTCATGCAGCTGTCTGTGTTAATTGTATTAATCACGTGGCACCTTGCATTCTTAGTACTTATTTATCTCCTACCGGAAGGCTGCACCTTGTGACCACCTGCATCCACCCCCAGCCCCCCGCCCAGATCACCCCTCATCCTGACTTTCTCTAGCAAAGCTTGACTGGCTGTTACATCCCAGGCTAACCTGTCACTTGAGCCCCACGGAATCCATGTGATCTCTGTCTCAGTTGAAGAGTCGATTCATTCCCCTCGGAGAACCGAAGTGAGGATCAAATGGGGTTATACACATGTCTGCACACGCACATGTTTACGTCAAAGCAGAAAGTGCTAGTGTTTTAGACTACTTGCTAGGGCACTTTTAGGTTCATGGCATATTTGAGCAGAAGGTACAGAGATGCCCCACTACCCCCTGCCCCTCTACACGTACGCCCCCCCCCCACTATCAACATCCCCACCAGAAGCTACATTTGCTACAATCGATGGACCTGCACTGACACGTCGCCATCCCCTGGAGCCCAGAGTGTACACTGGGCTTCGCTCTTGGTGGTACATACTGTGGGTCTGGACAAACGAATAAGGACACATATCCCCCATCACCGTAGGCTACAGCGTGCTGTCACCACCCTGCAAATCCTCTGCCTGCCCACCGCCACCGCCCCCAGCCCCGAAAGCCACAACCCCATCACTGTCCCCAGAGTCTCCGTCTCTCCCGGAATGTCACACCGTCGGAATCACACAACACGCAGCCCTTCCCGACTGGCTCTTTCAGTCAGCAGGGTGCCCTTATCACGGTCAGCACCTTCTCGTAGTTTGATAACTCGTTTCTTTATAATGCTGAGTGACATTTCGTGGTCTGGCTATGGCACAGTTTATTCATCCTTTCCCCTACCGCAGGACATCGGGGTTGCTTCCGAGTTTTGCTGACTGTGAATAAAGCTGCTGTAAACATCCATGATTAGGTTTTTGTGGGGACATAACATTTCAGCTCCTTTGGGCAGATACCAAGGAGCGTGACCGCTGGGCTGTACAGCAGGAGTACCTTGCGTTTGTGAGAGGAAAGTGCTACGTTAACGACTGTCTTCGACAGTCACTTGAGGTCAGAGGTGAGGACCCTCTCCTCTCCCTCACCGTCTGGGGTGGTGGGGTCGTGCCCCGCTGCTACCCACTGACCGTCCGAGGGCCCTCCCCTTCTAGAAACCTGAGGTGGAGCGAAATCCTGCAGTAAGCCTCTTTCTAGCCCAGCCCTGTGGCCGGAGGGCCTACCTTTGGGTGTGGCTTCTGAGGCATTGAGGGCCCCCTGAATGACGGCCTGGGCCTCAGAGTTCTTCTTCTTCAGAAAGTCTATGGTTTCCCGTAAGTCCAGTAGCTCAGTGTCCTGAGAGAGAAACGAAGTGGTGTCACGGGTGGGGCTTGGGGACACCTGCTCTGTGCCCGGCCAGGGCCTGGGCTCGGGACTCTCCAGACCCGATGGGGAGGGCCGAGAATCGGGGCAGGTGGAGGACCCAGGGCGGCAGGAGGGAGGGCGCCGGCCTGCCCTGGCCGTCCCCCCACCCAGGCTCTCACCTTCTCCTCGGCCGTCTCTGCCAGGTGCCGCAGACGGCATGTCATGCTCACCAGGCTCTGCTCAAAAGCCGCCACCAGGTTGGCCTGAAACAAACGCGTACGGGGGTTCCCCAGGTGCCTGGGTTTGGGGAAGGGAGGGGACGTCTGTGGGAGGTGGCTAAGCTGACTGCGGGTCTCAGAGCGGACCAACCGCGTAGCGGCTCTTACACCTTGCTTCCCTTTCTGGCCCGAAGAACATTCCTGGGGGGGGCCCAGCTCCTTGAATGGTGAAGCGGCACAGACAGCATCAGGGTGGGGCACGTCTTTGGAGGCGTCTAGAGATGCGACACCTACTGTTTGCAGAGGTGGGACTGTCCCCTGCTTCCAGGGGGGGCCCGTCGCTTTATCCTGGTGTAACTCCTCCCCCAGGGCCCCATCACTCCCAGAGAACGAGTTTGGGACAGCTTCCCAGCCCCGCGCCCAGGGGGCCTCCATTCTTTGGTTCTGGCTGCTCTTTGCCTGATCCTGGGGCTGGAGCGGTAGCTTGGGCCACCTCGCGGCAATTCCACAGTCTGGCCACTAGGTGTCGGGCCGGCTCCGCGAGGGGCCCCCAAGGACCTGGTGGGGGGCAGCAGGGGGAGGGGCAGGAACTCCAGCTCTGCCAGCAGGAAGGCCTGCAGGGAAGGGGGGCGTGCTGAGGCTGGGACCAGAGAGCGGGACGCTCGCCCCGGGAGAGGGACGGCCGTGGTTGCAGGGGAGTAAACTGTGGCCCTTCGAGGGACGGGCGCACTCCACACAGAGCTCTGGCGGCCGGTACCCCTGCTTCCCGTCGGCCAGTGGTTCTGCCTCCCTGGGGGTCGACCCTAGTGTTCGCCCCCTGTCCCTGACACAGGCTGGAGGCCTCTCTGGTCCGGGCCGGGCTCCTTGGCAGGTCTGTGCCACGATGGGGTTACCTCCACCTGCTGGACCGGGAGCTCCTGCCTTCCTGGCCTTGGGTCACCTCTTGTTTGGTCCCTACATCCCTGCCCGTCTGTGAGCACACGCCTCCTCGTGACCCCGGCTCCTCGGGGCTTTTCCGTGCCGGCCTCTTCCCGTCTGGGGCTCCCCCTCCTCTGGGGGGGCTGCCGCCCCGCATCCTGTCCCTCCTCTGAGCCTCCCTCACCCCCAGCCCCACGAGGGAGCCTGTATGCCCTCGGGGCTCAACCGGGGGTCTGAAGAAAGGCTGGCATGTGGGAGGGGGAAGGCGTCCAGGCTGTGCCCAGCGTGGGCAGCTGGGGAGTCCCGGTGAACAGGACACAAGGTCTGGAATTGGGGGCCCCTGAGAACAGCAGAGAACCTTCCAGAATCCAGGACTCTGACCCTCAGCGAAAGCCTGTCTCCAAAATTCAGGACCGTCGTGTCTGAGCGTTTAGTTTGTCCTCTCAGCCAAAGGGAACTTCCTGTTCTAAGAGAGTCACCTTCTACATTCATTCTCTTGGCTCTGGCCCAAACTGGACAGCACGACACTGACAGGGTGTAAATGAGCCAGACGAGCTCATGCTCTCTGACACCCCTCCCCCGCTGCCGGCTCCCAGACATGAATTTCCTGGGCTCTGCCAGACGTGATGGCCTTGGGTGAGGCGCCAGGGACAGACGAGATGGGTCTTGTTCCTATTACGATTCTGATGGGTCCCCAGTTGTGGGGAAAAGGCTTGATACGAGCTTCGTGCAAGCCAGTAAGAATACAATGGACCAACTGAGAGTTTGGGAAAGAGAATAAAGAGAACAAAGAGAACCACCAGCGTGGTGAGGACCCCGCTGCCCGAATGTACTGGAAACACGCAAAACCGCGGTGCAGGGTCTTCTACCTGATTCCAGTGAGATCCAGGCCTGACAGCTGGGCTCCCCAGAGAGGAAGGGAAGAGAAAAAAACCAGCAAGGACTGCGGAAATTGCAGACATGGTTACTTTGTGCAAACACTTGGAAAGCTCCGCAGATCCGGCTCAGCTGTTGTTTACAGCTTTGGGGGAAAATGGCTCTTATGTTCTCTGTTTGCAGCTCGGTCGCTGGGGAGAGGCTTCTGCGGCCTAGTCTGGGGGGCAGCTTCATTTCTCCCCATCTCACAGGGTGGAAAAACCGAGGCCACAAGAAACGCATTCTAAGCGGAAGTACTCTGGGCAGGGTGAGGGCGGCGACAAGAATGCGGGCTCCCCAGCTAAGCTCAGGGGCCCAAGAAGCCAAGGCAGCCGTGGCCGCGGAGCCGGAGCCCGGGCTGGCCTCCTAACAGCGTTGCCGTTCCCAGGTGGGGTCCCACTACCCAGCCGCATGCCTGCCCGGCGACGGCGTGAACAAAGACACGGGCAAAGGCAGAGGGTTCCCAGGGATCTATGATTCTGATCCGTGACTATTTCTGTCCATGGCCAGTGGCAAGGCTGTTCCCACCTGCACGCAGAACCACTGATATAAACCCTTTTCTCTTTCTCTAGGGGCTTCACAGACCGTCGGACGGGCGCTCGTCCACACCTATGAATTAGGGTGGGGGTGCAAATGGCTCCTCAGAGACATCTCGATTCGGAGGAGGAGACCAGTCCCCAGATCCTCCGCTGCCTGGAATCAAAGCCCACGGGACACCTTATGAGACAGTTCTCCTGGGGCTGAACTCATCTAGTTTGGGCCCAGACAGCTGCCCGGCTGTCCCCTCCCCGGCACTCACGTTGGCGGAGAGCTGCGATGTCAAGGTGGCTACTTTCTCCTGGGACGACTCCAGTGCCCTGCGAAGCTTCCGGATTTGCTGTGAAGGAGAGGGAGATGCACTTACGGTGGCAGGAGAGGTGTAAGGCTCGCAAGGAAGTGGGGTGCAGGGGTGTTAGGAGGCCAGGCGAAGGCGGGGGACCCTACCTCAGACTGCATCCTCTCCTCGGCCTGGTGAAGGAGCACAGAAAGGGGGTCGGAGGGAGAGAGAGACAGAGACAGAGACACGGAGAGAGAGAGAGAGAGAGAGAGAGAAAGGCCGTTACTACGGAGGCAAAGGCAGCGCGCAGAACTCGAGGAAGCGAGACGCAGAAGTGCCAAGAGGCTGAAGCCCTGTGGCCGGGCCTGGCTCTTCACCAGGTGGGCTCAGACCCCAGACCACGGTTCCATGAAACAGACCTCTGGAGCAGAGGTCACAGCCACCTCTGCCATTGCCAAGAGGCTAGGAAATGAAACTGCTGATCTGAGGACTAACCCTGTCGCCACCAACTCAAAGGAGTAAAGCATTAGGGGCAGAACGAACCTGAGGACCAGCTTACGCCTCACGGGCTGACGCGGGCCCAGGGCCCACGAGGAACATGCGGCAGATTCTGCACACAGCGAGGGTTCTGGGGTCCCTGAGCGCGGCCCACCCTCCCGGGCACAGAACGCCTCCAAGACCGGGGGATTCTCCGTATTACAAAGGAGGCACAAAAGGCCCCAGGGTCGCTCAGGGATTGGCGGTGAGGCCGGAAGGACCACCAAGGTCTAGAAGGGCCCATTTCGTGCCCTAAGCTCCAGGGGCCCCCACCCCGCCCCGCCCCGCCCCCAGGAGGGTCCAGGGCGCAATTTGATGCTGGGGGGAGAAGCGAGGCTCTTACTGAGGAGTAGGTAGAAGAGGCACTGGAGGCCAAGGACAGCACTGAGCCGTGAACTGCAAGAGAAGCAGAACGCAAAGGGTTAGCAGAGCGCTCGGCCGGGGAACCCGGGGAGGGTTCCCGGGAGGAGCGCTAAGGCGGGGGTTCGGGCTCTGATCCTGGAGCAGAGAGGGAGAACAGAACAGAGGACGCGGCTGGCTGCCCCGCCGAGGACTCGAGCTCCGGGCAGAGCTGGCCTGCCCACTCCGGCCCGTGCTCTCCGATAGCCGGGCCAAGGGCCCCGTGCTTGGCCTGCTCCTCTGAGGGCGCAGGGGTCCGGGAGAGAAGATGCTCCCGGGCACGGGTCCCCACCTCCCCCATCAGGAAAAAGCACTGTTGCTGCTGAGGAAGAGGCAGTTCTCATCAGAGCTGCTCAGAACGAAACGCAATGCTGCCTGTGCCTCCTCTTCGCAGTGGGGACCGTTCAGATGAGAAAAGTCTCCAAGTGCAAGACACTCATTCTGATTCTTCATGAACGACAGCCCTACTGAGAGAACCGGAGCATGTCGGCAAGGAAGGCCCCCGGGATGAGCGTCCTGAAGTCACCAAGTGTCACCCCCAGAAAGCCGGGCTCCAGCTCTGACCACCACGCCCAGAGGGCCGCCCTGAAGCTGGTCTTCGGAACGTTCTTGGAAGAGGAATGAGATGCCTAATTCTCGTAAGGCTTTAAGAGCTACCTCTGCGTCCCGGTAAGCGGTCCTGTCCTCTGATGACTGGGGGGATGGGAGGACGGTGGCGGCGTGCTCCGAGGGCGCCGTCTAAATAAGCCTTCCACGCTGCCTCCCCTCCCCCGCCCCCAGGAGAGGCTCCATCCCAAAGCCCCAGGGCTAGACGGTGCCACCCAAGGTTTCTGGGCCCCCAGACCCTTCAAAGTGATGGGAAGGAAGAGCTGAAATGGCCCAACTGGATGTTCTGGGAAGCAGACATGTGCACGCTGGCGGCAGCGGTGGGCAAGGGGACCCAGCAGAGCTGGAATGAGCGTGAACCGCGCTGGCATGAAGTCTCACCGTCGTCCGTGGGGTCTCGGAAGGATCCTGACCGGATCATCCCCTTGGGTCTCTCGGCCAGGGACAGGGTGCTCCCCATTTGGGAGCCGCTGTACAGCGCGAAGGCCGCCTCGTGGGTGGGGATGCTGTTGGAGCGGGTGATTCTTGGCGTGGTGGCCGCAGTGGGACTCACTGGAAGGACAGAGGGGGGGACAGGAGAGGGAGGGGAGGGCAGGAGAAGAGGCAGGGGCATCAGCTTTGGGTCCCGGGGGCGGGGCGCCAGGAGCAGAGGCGGATGGAGGGGCAGAGAGGAGGCCGGCGGGCGGCGGGTGTGCAGGCGGCCGTGCCTGGGAGAGCAAGCCCTACGAGGAGGACCCTGCCGCTGAGCCAGGGGCGAAGAGCGTGTTTGAACGCCCTTCCCTCGGGCCTGTCGGCCCCGGAGAGGTCGCTTTCAAAGGTCAGGCTGGGGGCCTGGCAGCTTTTCTGAAACCTTTGCATCACTTGGATGTGCCAATGAAAATGGGGTGTCGTGTTCCTCTAACACACAGCTGGCTGCCGGGGAGGCCTGAGAGTTCGGAGCAAGACTCAGATCCGAGTGATGAAGAGAACCAACGAGATACAGGGGTCAGGCTGTGGGGCGCACAGCCGGGCACCACGGAGGGGAGCGGGACGCCCCATAAAGCACGCCGCTCTGGGCGCATTCACCAGAAACACGGCCGGTGCCCAGCATTACCCTGGCTGGAAGGCCAGAGCCGGCGAGTGTGTCCAGGAGGCTGTACAGCCCTGCTGGCCCACAGCCCCGCCCCCCCGGCCCCTGCCTCTCAGCGTGCATACTTGGGGTGGGGTGGGGGGCTCCTTGGACACTCCGTGGACGTCCAGTCTCCAGGAAGACCCGGGAAGAAGACAACCCCACCTCTCTTGGGGCCCTTTGGCGTGTGTGAGGTGATGATCGTGGCTTGGCCCGGCCCCTCATCCCCCTGTGTGGTCTCCATGGAGACGGACAGCAAGCTGGCCCCGCCTTCGTTTTAATGGCTCTCAGGGACCAGATGACCTTCCCTTTAGCACCGCGCCCTTCTCTAGCAAGACGACCCCGACTCCTAGTTTTCTCAGATTCCCCGGTCGTCCCACAGGCGTGTCACAGGTCCTCAGGTTTTGCTTACTGCCTTCCTTCGCTCCGCTGAAAGAGGCAGTGGATTTGGAGCCACAGGAAGGAAGCAACAGGCCGGCCCGGGCACTGTCCTCAAGGGCCCCCGGCACTCGGCCCCCCAGGAAGCAGGGCCGTGAGCCCCAGCCTTCGCCCCTCCCGTCTCTGAAGCACAGTCGCCTCCTCCTCACAAGCTTCCCCTTCTCCTCAGACACCAGGAAGGGAGAGGCCAGCGCGGGTCTCCCTCAGCCCTGCCTCCAGGACTGGACGGTCCTGGCTTTGGGGCAGACCCACCTCTGCACTCGACCGCTCACCCCTGCCTCCCCAGCTGCCCCACACTGTGTCGCGGCGCTGGGAGCGGCGGCTCCCTTCTGGCTGCACCGGGTTTTGCTCTGGGCCTCCCTTACGGCTCTTCCACGCCAACAGGCAGACTCTCTGATGCTGCGAGGACCCCACAGCCTGGGCCCAGGGGCCACGTCTCAGGTCAGGGTCTAGGCGCACTCGGCCGTGCGTCTCATGATGGATGGATGAACTGAGACCCGTGAATAGGCCGCCACGGCGCAAACCAAGTGTGAGGTGAAACCCAAGGCCCCGCTGCCCTGCCTGCCCCCCGGCACGGCGGTGACTGCGGACACTGACCTATGGTGGTGAGCTGGCCCTTGGCGCCCAGGGACATGGACAGCGCAGGGGGCGATGGCAGCTCTGGCTGGTCGTCGGACGCAGGCGGCCCCCCGATGCTGTGGGAATGTCGCCACTCCTTGGCCTCCTCCTGGGGCTGCAGCTGGTACCTGCGGGCGGCGGGCAGCAGCTCGGTCTGGGCTTCTACCCCCTGAGCTCAGAGGTGGGCTCCAAAAGCAGGACGAGGAGGTGGGAGCCGTCGGGGCTGGGTGTTGGGGGGGAGCAGCATCCTCCCGGACTTTGGGAGGGGCGGAAGGGCTGGGGACGTCCCTGCGGGGCTGCCCGAGCTGGGCCGAGATGACGGAGGCCCGGGACAGAGCTCGGCGTTCGAACCTCCCAGCAGCAGGAATCACCGGACTGCAGGACCTACTGCCCACCTGAGTGGCCAGAGGTGGCCCGCTCTCCCTCAGGCTTGGAGGGGGGGTTCTGGCGGGACTGGGGCAGACAGCACAGGCTGGTGCAGGGAAGTGCGTGAGTCCCATGTGCAAGCCTGTCTCTCCTCTGTCACCAGAGCCCCAGCTACAAGGTGACGCACACACCACAGTGAGCCTGGGTGGGCGCCTGGGAGGAGGTACGGGAACCAGGTACACGTGACCGGCCCAAAGGGGCACCGCATGCATGACTGGAGCCTGGGACAGGGCGAGTTATGGTTTTTCATACAGACCAGGAGCCCCAGATATAGGAGAGAAAAACACACGTAAGGGGTATTACCTGAGCCCCTTCTTGGGAAGAGTATTCCGATCCCGTTGATTACTGTGGAGGAAAAAAAGAGAAGCATGTGGGGGGGCTTCCCTGGTGGTGCAGTGGTTGGGAGTCTGCCTGCCGATGCAGGGGACGCGGGTTCGTGCCCCGGTCCGGGAAGATCCCACATGCCGCGGAGCGGCTGGGCCCATGAGCCATGGCCGCTGAGCCTGCGCGTCCGGAGCCTGTGCTCCGCAACGGGAGAGGCCACAACAGTGAGAGGTCCGCGTACCACAGAAAAAAAAAAAAAGAGAAGCACGTGGGTCCATCTTAGGAGCTAGAGTTTGGGACCAGAGGTTTGACGGATGCAACACTGGGACCCAGGGCATCCGACTGTGAGTCCCCCGTCTCCATAAACAAAGGGGAGGTCAGCCACAGCCGCCTCTGGGCTCACAATTTGAGAAATTTATCTGAGATGTTTGATGTTTTTCTCTGATTAGCTTCCCACTCCCCCTCCTCCCCTCCCCTCCCCGGCACCGCTTCCCGACAACCAAGGATTGAACCCGGGCCCCGGGCAGTGAAAGCGTGGAGTCCTAACCACTGGACCGCCAGGGAATTCCCTCTCATTAGCTTTTTAAAGATCATACTATGGTGGATGAAAACCAGGATGTGACATAATAGGGATGATCTGGGGCCAATGATGAGGAAGCAGAAGCCTCGGATGGCAGGTTAAACCAGTCACGAGGGCTTGGGGAAGTCACTGAATGTCTGGGTACTGGTTCCTCACGTAGCAGGTGAGAATCAGCATTTAAACACAGAAACGAAATCCCGTTTCATAAGAGCTGCTGAGAAGCAGAGGTTACTTAACGTGCACACAGTGTTGAAGGTCACAGAGCAGCAGTCAAACACGCCCGGAGGCAGGGGCGGGCTCATCAGGCTCGGCCCCGCCCACCTACCTGTCCAGCTGCCCGGTCCTGGGGCTTCCGCTCCAGGTCAGCTCTTCGGTGTCCTCCTCTGCGGGGGGGGCGGGGGGCGCGGGGGCCGCGGGGACGGGGGCGCTGCTGGGGAAGGCGCCGGGCAGGCTCATGGGCATCTGGAGGGACTCCATGCTCCTGTGCAGGCCTGAGAGCTTGGGGTACATGCGGGTTTCTTTGGGGACAGCGAAACTGCTCATGAGCTCCAGGCCCTGGGAGAAGCTGGCGGAGTTGATGTTGAGGATGGGGGCTGGGCTGGGGCTGAAGCAAGAAGGGAGGGGGCCCCCGGCGGCGGGGCCCGGAGTGTGCACATCTGGGAGCTTCGGCGCGTGGGCGTCAGCGGACGCAGGCAGATCCAGGCTGTTGGAGTTGACCTTGTCCAGATTGGCTAGGGAGGGTGGCTTGACAAAGCTCTTAGCCGTGGCCCTGAGAGAAGTGACGATAAAACAGGACATTTAGGATCACGGAGTTAGAGAAACAACAGGCAGGTGGGATCTCAGCCAACTCCTGGTCCTGTTTCCTCGCTTTCGGGCTCTTTGCAAAGCACGGGAGGCTTCTCTCAATGCCATTGGGAAATACGGGGGAGGAAATCTGACCTGGGTACCATCAAGTCTTAACGAGGGGGCAGCACATGCATAAGGGAGACAAGGGTGGGTTTACGCACAAATGGATGTGTGTGTGAGAAAATAAAACAGCAAAACCACCCAGGCAAGAGCTCCAAGAGGCTCAGAGCACATCGGGGGGCACTGAGAACAGCTCCGAAAGACGGAAGAGGCGCCCGGCACCCGGGGAACATGGGGGAGGCCCAGGGGCAGCAGGGGACAGGCCGCCCCGTCTAAGGAGCGCCAGAACCCTGGGAGGATGCCGGGCGGGCAGACAGGAGGAAGCGCCCAGCCTGGGTACCTGAGGGGGGTTGGCGGCAGCTCTGCCGACTTGGGGGCCGGGGAGTGGCTCGCGTGGCCCTTGGGCGTGCTCTCCGGGGAGCCCACGCTCTTCAGGGACACGCTCTCTGGGTCCAGGGCCACAGCCTTGGCCTTGGCCTTCTCCTTCTCCCGGTCCGTCTGGTTGACGGGGGCTGGGGTGGCCCGCCCGCCGGCCCCCTTGGAGGGCTCCTTCAGCCTGGAGGGCGTCAGGCTGCCCTGCCTGGTGCTGAGGAGACTGGGGTCGATGCTGCTGCTCACGGGCCGGGGGCCGGCCCGCCCACCGGTCACGCTCATGGAGCTGGACTTGGCCGGCCGGGGCAGGCTGCGGTACTGGATGTTGGAACGGGCGCCTGGAGCCAGGAAGCCGGGCTCCGCGCTGTTGGGCACGTCCAGGCTGGTCTTGCGTCCGTTCGCCGGCTTGACGGGGATGCCCGAGGACTTCTGGACCTTGCCGAGTGTGGCCGAGCCCCCGGTCTGCACGACGGTGGCCGTGCCTGTGGCGGGAGGGGGCTTCTTGTAGCCGAAGGACCCCGATGTGGATGGGCGCGCGATGCCCGAGGGAGGCTTCTTGGCGTCACCCAGGCGGTCGCGGCCGGCGTCCGAGGAGGAGCGCTGCAGGCCGGCGCTCTTCACCGCCAGCTTGCCCTTGTCGGCGGCCTTGCCCTCGGGTTTGCCTGCGGAGGGCGGACAGGAGTGAGCTGAGGCCACCATCTCCGGCCCTGGGAGGAGGGGCGCCGTGGGCCGGTGAGCGGGAGCCCGCAGGCTGAGGACCCTTCTCGCCAGAAGGGAGGGGACTCTGGGCGGGATTGGCCTCTGATTGATTGTTTTGTTCTTTGTTGTTTTCCGCCCCCAGGGTAGGGTGTCCCATTCTGGTTGAATGGCAAAGGCGATCACAAAGATGATCAAGAAGGAATGCCGTCCAACACTGGTCCAGGGAGGGAAGGGGGGGAAGCAAATGGACGGGACTCAGCTGTGTCTGCCGGTGGTTAGGGACTAGAGGGGGCCCGACCGAGGCCGCGGGTCACCACGGAGCCACTCTGGGAGCGGCATGATTCTGACCCGGCCAGGACCTCCCTGGGATGGCAAACAAGCCCTCAGGAAGACAAGTGCATCACCCGCATGTCCCAGGAGAGGAGAGGGAACCACTGGACAGTGTGAGGCAGGTCAGGCCAGTCTGCCCCCTCCTCTACATCTGGGCCTAGGCTTTAAGCACGTGGCATTTGTATGCCCACATCTGCACGACGGACATCGTACTGCCCGTCTTCCCTGACTCGGGACGGCCTGGAGACTAGGGTGGACAGCACGTGGAAGCAGTGTGCGGGCTGGCCGTCTCCCAAGGGTTAACGTCTGTGAGGAAGCCAGGGAAGCAGGACTTGGCCCTGGGTCCCTCGGTCCCTTGTCACTCGGCTCACCTGCGACCTTGAGGGCGCTCTGGGCCGTGTGAGTGATGGGGGAGGTGACGGCCACCGGCGGGGTCTTGCCCTTCTTCAGGGACCCGGGGTGCCCCAGGGTGACGGGCTTCTTCAGTTCCCCAACCTTGGATGGGTCGTCGCAGCTCTCGGGCCGCTCCCGCCGCCACTTGGCCGCCCCAGGCTCCATCTTCAGGCTGCCGCTGTCGTACTCCAGCTTTCTGGGGGCCTTTTCCTCCGACTCACTGAACCAGTTCAGCGCGCTCTCTGCCAGCGAGCGCTTCTCGGAGTCCGTGCGCAGCTGGAGACGAGAGAAGGCAGAGTGGACGCTCAGGTGGGGAAGGGGGGACTGGGCCGAGGGAGGGACTTTGGCTGCCGGGTGGCCTGACTCTTCCAGAGCAGACAGGGAACCAGCCTTCCGCCCGCACCTCCAGGCTGCCAGAGGACAGCACACAGATCCCGGGCTCCTCTTCCTCTCCAGGTGGGACAGCACTTACGGGCATCCCTCCGAACTGGCATGGGCGCTCGATAGAGGCCCGCCCGCCAGGAAAGCAGCTCACGCCTTAGGTGACTGCCCGGCAGCTAGGGATTTCTTTCCACCAGCTCAAGAAGGACTTGGCCAAGGGCACGTGGGAGCCAATCCCACGGAGCAGGTGAGCGGACGTGCCACCGCGCGCACAGGCACGGCGCGGTCTGCCCTGTGGTTCTCCTGCAGAAGGGGGCCTAGGCATGCGCGCTCCCACGTACCACTATAGTCGAGTTCCTGCGAGAGGCCGTCGGCGTGGAGGGCAGGGAGTTGAGCGAGGAGCTGGCGTTGAAGTCTTCCGAGCTGAGGTTGTCAGAGGCATCGCTGAGCCCACTGCTGATGGAGCTGCTCTCATCCCAGCTGCAGGACAGGAGAGAAAGGTTAGCAGTCAAGGCGGAAGCCACGGCGAGAAATACAGTTACCATAATGAGGGCAGAATGGCTGCACTCCAGCATACAGACCGGCCAGGAGGGGAAAAGCTTGGGGGTTAGTCCTGCGTTTGCCAGCAACGCAAAGAGTGATGTAAACTTCCCTGTAATTTGGTGATGTCCTTTCATAAAAGGAGGGGACTACACAGGGAGCTCTACTCAACACTCTGTAATAACCTATGTGGGAAAAGAACAGGAAAAAGAAAAGATATACGTGTTAGACATACACTGAATCAAGTTGCCTTACAGCTAAAACAAGAACAACATTGTAAATCCACTATACTCCAATAAATATTAAATTTAAATTAAAAGAAGGGACTAGCTTTATCTGGTCAAGGAAGATGTTAAATCTCCTTAACAGAAAGGTGTATTATAGAGACAAGGTAATTCTTGGATCGATCTAATCACATAAACCCATTTCCCGTCCCTATAAAGAGCCTCCATTCTTAGAATTACTATATCTTTATTTCTAGATGTGTTCTCTAGGTATTTCCCCTCCCTTTTCTACATTTTTCCACACCTGATAACCAGGGCCAGAAAAAGACTGATCTTTTCTAGAGCCGCTTAGACCTATCACTTCTCACCGCCCCCCTCTTTATCAGGTTCACCCCATCCTGGGACCGGGTCCTGCTTCTTAAGAGCATGTACTGCTCTTCTGGTAAGTGACCCACTTTAGGTGCCGTGGCCAAGCAGAGGGGCCAAATGTGTGCTGAATGGTTTCATTTCTCTGCCAATTGCTTGGAATATCAGACTTGTGGTACCCGGGAGAGATGTCGTTAAACATCTTGTCTGTACGTCTTCATATCGAGAACCCTGGTCCGTATATTCAGAGAGGCTGACACAGCCTCGGTCATTCTCCCACAGTCACTTGGCTATTGATTTTTGTTTGACGAGTTTCACAGTCAGAACGTTTATTCTTAACATCTGAACGAAACGCCTCCTCCTCTACCGTTCATACCAATCTCCTCTTGGATCATCCGCGCTTGCTATCGCAAGTTTCTTGTTGTTCACACATTATTTTCAAAGCTCAAATTCCATCTCCTACAACCTTTTTTCAAAGGTCCCATTTCCCAAGCCTTTCCCCATTTCTATTTCTTCCTTCTGGACCTATTTCTTCCTTCTGGACCCTAAAAAGTTCTTCAGAAATTCCGTGTTCGGTTTTAGAGCCTCAAACTGAACACGGGACTTTAGTAAGACTTTACTAATTCCGTGGGAATTATCTCTAAACCGCCACATCTCCGTCCACAGTGAGTTTGCTCATCAGCTTCACGTGTGTGCCGAAGAGGCTTAAGATGTTTTCCGTGAATTAGCTGGTATCTGGGAAACTTCTCCCTTTAGATTTATTTTGAGTTTCATATCATGGAACAAAAATCAGACACACAAGTCATCTAAGTGCTTGGCCCAGATTTCAGCTGGCCTCCGTCTGATTTATTTGCTGGGAATAGGAAAGTGGGTGGTTTGGACTTTTGGTTTGTTGCTCTGCAGGGATTAATCCAAATACATTGAGAAAGAGCAAAGAAAGCACGGGGATTAGACCACACTACAGAGTGAGCTGGACTTCTTACTAGGAAATACGGCCATTATTAAATGACAACCCACCTCTTCTCCCCGCCACTTGTGACATATATTAAATCTCACATTTGTCCTGGGCTAAAATAACACCTCCCCTGAACCCCATATTGTAGAGAACACATACTGAGCAGGAAAGATCAATTCTGGTTTTAGGATCCTATCACCCTATCAGCTCTCCTGGGTCAAGATAAGATCTCTGGCAAACAAACAATTTCCAGCGGTCAGACACACAAGAAGCCTGTCCTTGCACAGAGATTGATTACGGGTAATCGAGGCCTTGGGGCAGAGAAAACTCCTATGGACAAAGAGGATTTTGCAGTCCACCAACCCCAAAGAATCCCTTCCTTTGCTCTGCATTGACAGAAAGCCCAAAGCTAAGACGGGGGAGGGGTGTTTATCTTCTCAGAGACTCAGTTCCTCCTGGCCACAACGACCTCCTCTCCCAACTCACAGACTTTCTCCTGTAGTAAGAAAGTTCCAGCCTAATTACTGGGCAAGGTTGGCTACAGGATTTGAAGGTTTCCTTCCATTTTTCCACGGACTGGGGGCAGGGCAGGGGCATGGCTCAGGAAGTAATGGGGAGCGGCAGGTGAAGCTCTGCTCAATCACCTCCTGCTGTGCGTACCGGTCCTCGGCCCCAGGGGTTGGGGACCCCTGACCTAGAGAAATTCCTTTGCAGGCCCTGAACAAAAGGAAAATTCTGCTGTCATGACTGAAGGATTAAGCGTGTCCATTGGAGTGAGCATATTTTCTTTCTTAAAAGAAAAATTAGACAAGTAATACATGCTCTAGTCAAGACTCAAACATTATGTAACAATATAAAGGGAAAAAGGAAAATCGCCCCTTTTCTGCCCTCCCACTTTGACTTCTAGGGTAACCACGGGTAACGGTTTTTGTGCTTCCTTCAAGAGCACCCCCATGCGGCCCCCTGTCCACAGCTGTCTGTGCTCTGCATCCGGGACCACACCCCACCCTCTGGAGGCTCTTAAGCTGGAACCTCAGGCCTCCTCTTTGTTGGTTTACATTCTTGTTTTAGTGAAGTACCTCTTCCAGTAGGCTCCTGGAGAAGGGTGCTTGGGAAGCAAACTTGGTAAGATCTGACACATTATAAAATGTCATTATGCTATTTCACGTGTGAGATTTTGGCCAGGCATTGAATCCGAGCTGAAAATAGTATCCTTTCAGAATGCAAAAGCATTGCTCCATTGCCTAGCCTCTACTGTTGCCATTCGGATTCCTCGTCCCTAGAATGTGACCTGTTTCTTTGTTTCCTTTCTGGAAACGTTTAGCATCTTCCCCGGTGTTATGAAGTATCATTAATGATGGGGCTTGGTGTGGGCTGTGTTTACTCATTGAGTTGGATACCTTCCTGGGCCCTTTAAATCTAGACGCTCATGCCCTTCAGCTCCGGGAAATTTTCTCTGATTATTTCTTTGATGGTTTTCTCCTCTCCATTTTTCAGTGCTCTCTTCTAGACTGTCAGTTATTTTAGATGATCGATTTTGAGGTTGATATTCTGATTTTCTCTTATTTTCCAGCACTACACACACACACACACACACACACACACACACACACATAAACTCTATTTTGGGGGCAGTGGCCTCAATTTTATCTTCCATTGCCTCCATTTCTGCTACCATTTTTCATTTCCAAGGGTACTTCTGAAAACACCATATCGGTCTTTCTCTCAAGGACACAACCTCTTCTTTTAACTCTCAGAGACATTCATTTACTCATCCATTCGGAGGGGCAGGTTTACAATCTCTTTGCCTAGTTTCTAGCTCCAAGTTGCTTTTTTCTGTTTGTATTGGTGAGACTTCTGTGTTACAGACCTTCTCGGATCTCTGACGACCCTTGGCTGTTTCCTCATCCGTAAGACTGGGACCCTCATCATAAGTTCCTTGGAAGCTCTGTGTACACAGGTAGGACTTGTCAGCGATGGCGTCGGTATAGGGAGATGCAACGGGACTGATTCATGTAAGTTTCTTCTCTGGGGCTGCTCAGATGTCCTAGAGATGAATCTCCCACCCTCCTGCCTGGAGGGGATAAGACCTGTGTTCTGAGAGCTGAGCTGGGGAAGGTCCTGGGGGCCTCAACATTCAATATGCGAAGTTTCACTCAATACTGGCTCAAAATTTAAGCCTTCACTGTGCCAGGAGCCCACGAGTGCAGAGACTCCTGTTCTATTCTCTCCAGAGTTTCCGGTCTTCTGTCGACTAGGGGAACAGCTGTAGCCTTCCTAGGAGGAGGGGATCTGAGAGTCTGAGGGTTTCTTACATAAATTTCCAACCAGTCCTCCTGTTTTTAGTTTCACCTCTTCCCCCTCTAAAGGTACCTGATGTCACCAAGTCAGCAAGCTTTTTAAGGGTCCTGGGATACAAACAGAGGTGCTGCACAGTTGTCCCCACTGTTGGCTCAGGACGCACCTTCGAGCTGATAAATCAGTTCACACCTGCCATTCTGATTCCAGCTTCCCCAGATGTGGCTAGTCTCTCCCTTCTAGTCTTTGTCCCTGTGGTTTATGATTTAAAAAAAAATCCCAAACCCTTTATGGTCATTTTACTCTTGGGGGTAGTTGTGAAATACATTAAACGAATTTTGTCACAGCAGCAAAATTCCCCTAAATGCGCTCGATCTTTTGGATTCGATGTTCTGACGGCTAGACTTTGAGTGGAGCGAGGAGAGGAGATATTGGTGTTGGAATCAGGAAGAGGCAGAAGGGAATTCTCTGGCAGCCCAGTGGTTAGGACTTGGCGCTTCCACTGCCGAGGGCTTGGGTTCAAACCCTGGTCGGGGAACTAAGATCCCTCAAGCCTCGCGGTGTGGCCAAAAGAAAAAAAAAAAAGAAGGAACCATCTAGATGAGTGTTTGGGTTTTTTAAAAGTATTTATTTATGTATTTATTTATGTATTTATTTATGTATTTATTTATGGCTGTGTTGGGTCTTAGTTGTGGTACTCGGGATCTTTCGTTGTGGCGCACGGGCTTCTCTCTAGTTGTGGCACGTGGGCTCAGTAGTTGCGGCACGTGGACTTAGTTGCCTCGTGGCATATGGGATCTTAGTTCCCCGACCAGGGATCGAACCCAGGCCCCCTGCAGTGGGAGCGCAAAGTTCTAACCGCTGGAGCACCACGGAAGTCCTGAGCTGAGTTTTTGAAGAATCAAGAGCCGTGGGAGAGAAGAGGCTGGGTGGACCCTGTCTCTCCTGAAACATGGCTGTTTAAGGTGTAAGAACAGAAAGTCTTTAGAAGAGTTTAAAAAATCTACCAGCTAGTGAGTCAGAGGACCATGGAGTACCTGCCTGGCCAATCAAGACAGCGGTGGGGGGAAGGAAAGCGGCTTAAATACAGCGCCAAAAGGAACAGACAAAGTGGAGTCAGGCCCCGCCCGAGCTCCGGAGGGCTGTCATGTACCACAAAGAATCTCTGCTCACTCTAAGCTGGGTTTTGCTCTCTTCCTTCTGTTTCTCTCTGAATGTGTTTCTCACATAGATCTCAGGTGGAGAAAAGAGGGCTGGGCAGCAACAATCTAGGTCTAAATTTACTAGCACATAAGAAAAACAGAACGCAGGGAACTTAATATTCTTTTATAATCCAATCTATTTATAAGTCCAAACAACAATCACTAACGGGTAACTGGTGTATAAGAGAAATGTTCTTTTGAGCATTTACACCATTTTACACAATTTACTTTGAATGGTGTACAAGTTTTCATTCTGGGACGGTTACTATAAGAACAATGACACTTCCTCGTTTTCACCCACCCTTGGAATAGAAGATGAAAAGAGTCTGAATAAGCACACGAGAGACTGAGTCACATACAGACAACAAAAACATCCCTTGTCAGGGGATGTTTCTAACGAGCTCGACAGGGGAGAAGGTAAATTAGGGCATTTTCTCTGCAGGGTGTTTATCTCCCCGCCTCCTCGTGCCCCTTAATCCTCACTCCAAGTCTCAAACTTCTCATTTCCTGTTTCCGCTAGAAGTATGACTTTTTCCCGTCATCCGACCAAAACCTTCGATGCGTCTTCAACGCCTTTTTTTCGCCTCCCTCCTTGAGCACCCCATCCTCCTGCTCCCCACTGCGTTATTGGGCTGGCCAAAAAGTTCACTCAGGGGCTTCCCTGGTGGCGCAGTGGTTGAGAGTCCGCCTGCTGATGCAGGGGACGCGGGTTCATGCCCCGGTCTGGGAGGATCCCACGTGCCGCGGAGCGGCTGGGCCCGTGAGCCGTGGCCGCTGAGCCTGCGCGTCTGGAGCCTGTGCTCCGCAACGGGAGAGGCCACAACAGTGAGAGGCCCATGTACCGCAAAAAAAAAAAAAAAGTTTGTTCAGGATTTTCCGTAACATCTTATGGAAAAACCTGAATGAACTTCTTGGACAGCCTAATGCTACCGGCCTGTCCATCTTTTCTTCCTTTACGCTTCTCCTGCTTTTGCTCTGGTTCAGAGCCTAACGACCTCTCAGCTGAAGCCCTGTGAAAGGCTTCCATCCCCCCCACTGTCGACAGAGCTTCCCCTCCATCCAGTACACACTGAATATCATCAGAAGCCCGACCCAGCGCTTCCCCAAACCTTCATTAGCTCCTCACTGCTGAGACAATCGAATCAAAACTCTACATCCCGCTGCCGCAGACCGTCCGTGAGCCATCGCAAGTGTAGCGTATGACAGAGCACGGATAGATGCTGTAGCCAGGCCCTCCGAACTCAAGTCCTGTAAACTCTGCTTGGGGTTAAGCTCACTGTCGACGTGGCAAACATCCACCGAGCTGACATTTACAGGGTGGCGTCAGCTGTGTGGACACTTGACAATGACTGTCCAGAACAAAGAGGGGAAAAGATGTAAATGAAACATGAAATTGGAAGCACAGACCACAGACACGAGAGGACTCAGAGTAAGGGGTGACTTCATTCTCGGACCAAATCCAGAAATACGGCCCCGCCGTGTAGGACGCGGGTCAGCACGGTGCTCAGCCCCTAGTCTCTGCTCCTGATTCCTAGTCCCTGCAGATTCCGCCTCGGTGGCCGGCGGGCTCCCCTCATGTCTTTTCAGAAGCACAGGCCTGCAACGTGGAGCTGCTCCCCTCACCGCTGTGCGATGGTCTGTGTCTGCGGAAGATTCTGGAGCCCTGGCATCATCACGGCACTCGACAGGGATGCACATAGAACCGATCTGCCTCGGTGGGCTTCCCCCCAGCTCTGCATCTTGAAATCAAGGCCCACACCAAACACCCAGTCTTCTCCGAGGCTTTCCGTGATCCTCCTCGTCAGGAGAAATCGCATCCTCTTTTATGTCTTCTTAAACTCACCTCTAGCTCCATCAGAGCATTCTGCCTTTAGGTAGTTATGTCCGTGCATCCCTTTGCTGGACTACCTCTCCCTGAGGGGTAGGACTGTGCCCCTCATGAACAGTGTCTGTACATGGCGGGCAGACTTGAATTCCTGGCTTGTGAAAGCAGGGATGCATAAACTCAGAGAATGGGTTACGGTTTGGAAATGCTTCACAGCTGTTCTCTAAGAATGACTGGTAGTTTATTTCCAAAGAATGCTCACTTCAGTGGGAATTGATAAAATTTCTCTTTGTAGAACTTTTAGATCTCTGCTTAAATTCTCTGTCTATTCAAGAATGTAATCCACCTTTTCTACCAGATCCTTAAAAATACCTATTAGAAATATTTGACAGGGACTTCCCTAGTGGTCCAGTGGTAAAGAATCCACCTTACAATGCAGGGGACGCAGGTTGAATCCCTGGTCAGGGAACTAAGATCCCACATGCCGCGGGGCAACTAAGCCCGTGCGCCACCGCCACTGAGCTCACACACCTCAACTAGATCCCACGTGCTGCCAACTACAGAGCCCATGCACCCTGGAGCCTGTGCACCACAACTAGAGAGGAGGAAAAAAAAAAAAAAACCTGCATGCCACAACTAGAGAGAAGCCTGCAACCAAGACCTGATGCAGGCCAAAATAAATAAATAAATCTTAAAAAAAAAAATTGACAATCCTTGTCTGCTAATTCCAACAACAGAGTCATCTGTTGGTCTGCTTCTATTGACTATTTTTCTGCCAGTGATATTTTCCCGTTTCTTCACAGGTCTCATAACTGCTTATTCTATGCCGTGTGTTTAGTGGATGGCAACATGCCCACCTAGAAAACGACGTGCCCCTTCCTCTGTCAGGCTGCTAGGCCTGAGGGCCGAGTCGGTCTCATCTGCGGTAGAGCTAGGTCCGGGTTTTGTTGTCACGTTGGTTAAAGTTGGTTCCAAACGTCCTGGGGGCAGGATCAAGGCTGTCCTTCCTATGGGGCTTGGGACGTGACCACGGTTAAGGCCCCAGAGGTCTCTCCACGCTTTACAGCCCAGCTGCCAGCTTGCAGGACCACCGAGTTCTCTTAGCTGGTGGTGGCCACCTCCGTGCACTCAGAGAGGGGCCCTGTGCCTTGCAGGGGGTCTCCTCCACGCTCCTGCCCTGCTCTTAGCTTCCTCTGGGCTGTGCTGCTTCCGGCTGCTCCGTGAATGCCCCGTGCACCCCAGATGGGGAAGGGGTGTGTGTCCCATCTTTCTGCCCTGCCCTCGGTCATTGGCTCAGGTCCACTGTGTGCTCTCAGGGAAGGCCCTGGGGGAAAGAATTAAGGGTGGGTGGGGACGTACTTGCTCTGTGACTAAGTCTCCTTGTAGCCAGTTCGAATGTAGCCTTTGAAAGTTTGTACAAAGTCCAGCTGTTTTCTCCTTATCCTCATCTCCGGCGGGTTAACCCTCTGCCTCCCGCCGGGCCCCTCAGATGAAAGCAGCCGAGCATTCTTTCTCTCCCAGGAAGGGTTCATCCTCTCTGGAATTGAGTTTACTTAGAATACTTTGCATCTTTAGATACTCATTTTTTTCTTTCCTAAGTTATGTTTGTCACTTCTCCAGCTCCTTCTTGCTGTCGGGTGGGAGTGGCAGTGTGTGGTGACCTTGTACCATTCCTTCAATAAATTTCTAAGCCCTCCGTCTAGGGCTGTAAGCGAGCCAGCTGATCCCTCTGCTGTTCCCTTGCCCACTTCCTAGCACCGGGGTACGTGGGTGCAACCATCTCCTCTGTGGGGCGAGAACAAGGACCGTGGCGGGGGCGGGCAACTCAACTGGACGCTCCCTGTTTGTGTCTGTGCCGGCCCAGGGCAGTGCACAGGGTGGGGCGCACCCTCCCCCTGGGAACAGCACCAGCACTCGTGTAGCTCTTGGCCACCCCTCCCAGACGTCTTCCCGCAGAACTCAAGCGGCCAAGGGAGTCAGAGGGCCAAGGGTGTGGGCTAGTGGATGGGAAGGGCGGGCCGGCTTGTGATGCACAGGAAAATTCCTTAGTTCTCCCCAGCCCAGCACGGTCCTCGGAAGGCAGACCCGAACACTGAATCGGCATTCCTCTGGTCCAGAACATACGTGTCCGGTGAAGCAGCAAACACACCTCTCTGGTTATTTACCACTTTATGGCTCCTTTACTACTTTAAGGTTTCAGAGCTCTGAAACCTTATTTTCTCCTCTGAGAAATATCCGCCATACAATAGGCTGGTTATAAGAGTTGGGCTGTTTTTTTTTTTTTTTTTTTTCTTTTGGAATCATTTTTTACTCGCAGGTAAAGTTTACGGAATTGGGAGCCTGATGTTACAGCCCCAGCAGACGCCGAGGCCTTCCCGCTCTCCATCTTGGTATCACTGCCATCTGAACGGAAACACGCCCCAGGACAGCAGGAAGCTCTCTGACCACACAGTGGACCCGATTTCCAGAAACTGAATTCCCAGCTGCTTGTAAAAAGAAGCCGGGGTCAGACCCGGGAGGCTTTCAGTGCCCATCGCTGAACCAACGAGGGCGACTCTCTACCATGAAACCTACAAACATCGGGCGAGCCAAGAGTCACCAACACACGACCCTTGCCACGTCCCCCTGGCTGGGGCTAGTAGTCGGCTGCCCAGGCCAGGCAGTTAAGCAAGCAGCAGTGAGTGGTGGTGAGTCAGCATAAATCAGGCCCAGGGTGGAGGCAACCCGACAGCCAGGGTGTGCGAGCGTGATGCGCTGGCTCCAGGGCCCCGGGGCCTGCATGGCTGCGGCTCAAGACAAAAGGAACATCTTACTAAGCAAGTGCCTTAGGTGATGCCCCCGGACGGCTCTGCAGCCCCACAACTCAAACTGCTGTACTTCAGGGAACCAGAAAGGAGGACATGGAGTTTGGTCCAGGACCAGCCCCGTGGGAATAAATACGTAAAGAGACTCCAAGTTACCCTGTCCTCTTGGGGAGGCTGCCCGGAGGGCTGGGAGTGGATATCCTGATCCTTGCTCTAGTTTGGAAACATCCACAGCTTCCCTGGGAGGACAGCACTTAGAGTTAGGATACAGCTTTCCCTGCTCACCATCTAGGATGGAAGGTAACGGGCTAAACCACATGACACCGCCAAGTTTGTAGGTAGAAGATGGGTGACCGGGGGCACTTCCATCTGGTTCAACATCACACGTGTTTCCTTTTGAGTCTGGCCTGGGCTGCAGCACTTGTTTGCTACAGAAGTGCAGTAGTGGGTTCTGAACTCTTAACAACAGGAAGATGCCGAGTTCTGGGATCAAACGACAGAGGTGACAACCTGTCCTGGCTGAGGCCTAGTTCGGTGCCTCTGTAAACAAGGGAACACATCTTGGACTCCCCTCAATCCAACGTTCCAAAGAGATCCCACTCTTCACTGTCTTTGATCCTTTCTCCTCCAGGCATTTTCCTGGAGGTGAGCCACTCGGGTGACAGCCAGCCCAGGGCCTCCCCAGAGCTCATTCACAGCCACGGCGATGCCTCCTAACAAGGCATCCGGTTGGTGATGCTCCCTGTCTGGCCCCTTCAGCAAGTGACCCTCCTGCCCCTTTGGTTACCACGTGGTCACCTCCTAGGTCTGTGTAATATGGTAGCCACTGGCCACGTGCAGATACACACTGAGCACCTGAAATGTAGCCAGTCCAATGATGTGAGATGCGCGGTACGATTTCAAAGACTTAGTACCAGATTCCAAAGACTTAGTGTGACAAAAGAATGCACTATATCTTATTAATAATTTTATATTACATACTTAAATGATAATGTTTCAGATATATTGGATTAAATAAATCATGTTATTGTAATTAACTCCACCTGTTTTACTTTTTTAAAATGTGTTTACTATGACATTTAAAATTATATATGTGACTTGCACCATGTTTCTACTGAAAAGCGCTGTCCTGGAGGAAACTTTTGGTCAGTGGAAAGTCAGCTTCGCAGAGCTGGGGTTCATTAGCCGCTACAGTGGTTACAGTTGGTCCATGACCTGAAAAAGCTGTGGTTTGCAGTTAAACGCCAATGGTGCTTCTCTCGATGGCACCAGATGTGGCAGAATTGCTGGGCACATAGACTGAAATATTGGCCACAGTCCTGAGCGTTCAAAAGGTTAAAGAGGATAAGTGATTTAAAACGGAAGAAAAAGAAGACAAGATCACAGAGGAGTCAGAGTGAAACTGAGCAACTGTGTGATGTTCAGTTTTGAAAATGAATCGAGGCCACGTAGAGAGACCGACGTTCTGCTCAGGCACCGGCAAAGCTCTCACCCACCCGCGTGGCCTCAGCTCTCCAGGGCGAGCGCAGCACAGCGCCTGCTTCATTACATGTCTGTGGTTTGGCCGAGGCCACGGCAAGCCAGCCTGGTCTGGCCAACAAGGATGAACTGCACACAGAGAGATTTAGAAGAAGAGGGGGTGGGGCAGAGAAGAAGCCAATGTAAACGTCTGGAGCTAACGGTCTGCCGAGTCTTAAGGGTAAAGATCACCAAGCAGAAGGAACTCTACAGCACCAGGTACCCAGGGTCCGATAGGAAACTGGAGGATGTGCACGATTAGGGAAATTTATTTGGCCCCCTTGATATTTTGGCAGCTTAGCTCATACCTCTACCCCAGTCCCTGCGAAAACTGATGGTTTCAGCAACCTGTTAAAGACACTTCCTGAACTCCAGTTTGAGGAATTCTGTTCAACTCTCGAATGCTGAGGCTAACTTTGTGAATGATGATGGCTGGGGACCCTAAAATTCAGATTTCATCTCTACAGACGGGTTACCCGGCACTACCGGCACAGACGAGAAATGAGAGAAAACAGGCACCACCGTTTAGGAGCCCATCACTGTAGGAGATCTGGTGCAACACCTCAGTGATGAATTCTTACTCAGACCCAGCAGGGAAGATTACAAAGAGGAGCATCACAAATTCAGAAAATATTTCCTGGAGATCAAACCCAGCTCAAGTGAAAGCCGAGAAAATTAGACCCCATGCCCTACTGTACCTTGATCATCCTACCAAATTGTGAAACCACCCATTTCCACTGTTGCCCTTGTCTGTTAAGTCACCCAGTGAGGGCCAAAGTTCCCCGTGCCATCTAGACAGGGTCTGGTGTAAATACACACAGGCTGCTATGCCACCGAGAGTGTAGAATGGCTCCTCCTGTGCTTTACTGGGAGGGGACTTCTATCCACTGGGTCCCAGGTGTAGCTCCCCTCACCCCTTCTTTGCCAAGTCAACCACCGTCAACACGGCCAGTGAAGTGCACTCTCCTCTCCTAGAAGGTCGACGTGTTTTCAGTGGGGGCAGTGGGATCACAGGCCCGTCCTCAGCAGAACCCCGTTCAGTCAAGCTAAAGCCTGTGTCTGAATCTGAAGAGATGCCATCTCAGCAGCAGCAAAAGAATGACTTAACCTGCTAGCTTGGAGTACGTAATTGTTCTGGAGAACTGGGTGCTCCTGTAGTTAATATACAAAATTCTAGATCATACCTTTGGATTCTCAAAGGTCTATGACCCGGAAAAAAATTTTTTTAAATTATCATCTTGGCTTCTAACACCCTGCTTCAAGCATTGCTTTCTTGGTTCTGGCATTTAATCTCTGCCCTAAGGTTAAGACAGTTTCTCACTCAGAGACCATCGTTAGAGATGGAAATGTGTCCCCCCAAATCCTTATGTTGAAGCCATAACCCCCAGTGGTTATATTTGGAGATAGGACCTTTAGGGAGGTAATTAAGGTTAAATGAGGTCACAGGGGTGGGGCCCTAATCCAATATGATTGGTGTCCTGAGAAGAGTAGGAGACACCCGAGCTCTTTCTCTCCACGGGAGGACACGGAGAGAAGCCAGAAGACAGGTCTCACCAGGAACCAACCCTGACGGCCCCTTGATCTTGGAATTTTAGCCTCCAGGACTGTGAGAGAATTAATTTCTATCGTTTAAGCCACCCAGCCTTTGGCATTTGGGTATAATTAGCTTATTTTTTATTTATACATTAAAACACTGGACCCTGACCACCTCCATGATTCAGGCAGTTTTCCATTCAGGGATTTACTAACACGAGGTTTTTGATCGTGATACCGTAGGTCACTGCAGCTGAAATAAAATACCCAAATCC
This sequence comes from Mesoplodon bidens, assembly GCF_964165515.1. Classification (NCBI taxonomy): domain Eukaryota; kingdom Metazoa; phylum Chordata; class Mammalia; order Artiodactyla; family Ziphiidae; genus Mesoplodon; species Mesoplodon bidens. The sequence continues at coordinate 1,690,146 of NC_138177.1, forward strand.
ATCAGCCGGGCTCAGTAGAAGCTACGGGTTGAGAAAAGCAAGGAGGCAAGCAGAGTGGAAGGAATGATCATTGCTGCTTTGACTTGGCAGGGGTACAATCCTGGAGAAATGTCATCTTTTTACGATGAAACCAGGCTCTACATGTGCTCCCCTAATGACACGCTACGCAACTATTCAGTCCTGCAAACAGCTTGGCTAGCACTTTGTGGGACAAAATGGATGCAACTGGATTAGAGGAATCAATATATTTTATTGGGATCTTAATGTGGGAAAGGGTCATTGCAGGGTGGTGGGCGAGACAGAGAAGTGAGAAGACAGGGAGTAATGAGAGACCGTTTCCGAGGTGTGGGTTTAAGCTTTGCCGTGTCAGCTGGCAGGGCTCCGCACAGGACAGCAGAGCAGAAAGTCGAGCTGTTCAACGGGAGTCTCCCTGATGAGGACCAGCTGCGGGTGAGAATGCTGACTCGGCTGGCCGAAGCTTGTTTGAGTTCTCTCCTGTTTCAGAGATCTCCCTTTTCGCCTGCCCCAAGCCGTCCCCCTCCTCTCCTACTTTCACAGGGGCAGGAATGAAAAAAAAGGCACCTTTCTCTCTTTCAGACGTTTCCAAGTGAGGAAATGTAAATCCTACAGAGTCAAAAATAACTGGGAATCTGAAGAAAAGGGAGAATCCTCCCGGGATGCCATTCAATTCACCTCGGGAGGATGAACGGCAGCCCTTGGGGGCAGACTCTGGAATGCTCACCCTGCACTGTCCCCACTGCGCTTAACTCCCAGAGCTGAATTCACTTACTTGTCTTGGCCTCAATTTCCCCAGGTGTGAATAGGTCATTCCACACCTACGAAGTGAAATGTTTGGGAAGTCGAACATCTGGGAAGATAATTTTGATTCTTAAGACTTGGGCAAAGCAAATCCTGACAAGAACGAAAGAGTCACAAAATTAAGGTGTCAACTGGTGAAAAGTGATCCTGATTTGAGTTTCCATCAGAAAGAGGCTCTAAGAACAGTCAATAGGGCGCTGCTTGGAACCAACATTCCCTTCTCTTCCTAAACCGACACAGACGTCCCATTCCGTAGATTTCTGGAAAGGGGTGAAAATGCTGTTTGTTTTAACATTTCGGAAGATACTTCCTGCTTCCTCCCCACTTCCCACTTACTCTTCCTCAGGGAAGAGTCACCCAATTCCCAAATCCCCGGCTGATGGAAAGGACAGGACACAGCAGTTTGCACCTCTGCATTTTCTTTAAACCAGTCAGGAATTAAAAGACGACTGACGATACTCTGAAAAGTAGGACAGGTTCAGGTTAAGTGCCTAGAGCAGAGCTTGGCAAATTTTCCCTGTAAGGAACCAGACAGTTACTAGGTTAGCCTTTGATGGCCACACGTTCTGCTGCAGCCACTCCCCTCTGCCCTTGTAGCAGGAAGGCAGCCACAGACAACACGTAAATGAATGGATGTGGCTTTATTTAAATGGACAATGAAATTTGAGTTTCATATAATTTTCATGTGTCACAAAATATTATTCTTCTTGTAATTCTTCCCCCACTCACTAAAAAATGTGAAAACCATTCTTTGCTTTGTGGGCCAAACAAAAACAGGCGGTGGACCAGGCACGGCCCAGAAGCCCAAAGTTGGCTGACCGCTGGGCTAGACCAAGCTAAAGCGAAAAGGAAAATAACAGTTCCTCAACTGACAAGTCTCGGACCAAAAAGCAACTCTGGACTAAGAAAGACCTCTGCTTTTATTCCCTTTCCGTGCCTTTCTGATCTAAGCTGCTCGGTTTACAAGTCAAAACACGATTTTTCTCCCAGCAATGTTACTGGCTCCTCTTGACTCAGGAAAATAAAAGGTTGGGGGCTGGGGAGGGAGGGGAAAAGAGAAGGAAAAAAGGAAGCGCTAGGATTGCTTGCCCCTCACTGCCAATCCCCCACTGGAATCGGGCAACGCCTTAAAGTAGGATGGGAATCAAACATATTTGCAGCTTTCAGAATGATTTATGCGCAGTTGACAGAAGCGAACGCCTTTTTCAGTGAGAAGCACAGAGCCTGCCCCAGGGACAGGATGGAAGGAGTCAGGCAGAGGGCATACGCCCTGGCGTTTCTGTCATGGTCACGGCAACAAAGAGGTCCTGATGTTCATCTTCAGATGGCCAACTACCCTGGGAGCATACAGCGGGCATCCGAAGAGGTGAAAAGGGATGGGAAGCAGGCCTCAGTCCACACTCCGGGCTGAGGATCTGTGCACTCTGAACAGTTTCTGGCAGCTCCGGAGGGTCTGGGCCAGACTGCTGGTGTGAGATGCTGAGCTGGCAGTAAACACCCCCAGCCTGTAAGCTACTCTCTTGGCGGAACGAGGCTTCCGCCACAAACCCCACTGCTGCCAGGCCTCCCCTTTGAACACACCACTCCCCTCTACTGAATTCTCTGTATCACATTCAATCTTCGCACCCCAGAGTCCCTGGCACTCCATTATCACCTTTTTTCTCTTTTACTCCGTTAAAACTAAAAGTCCACTTCCCAACTTCTTCCTAGTGTTTCTACATAGACTGAGGCAATCGTCTTTTTTCTATTTGCTGAGACTCCTCGTCCAGTCAAAAATCCTGATTCAAAACAGAGGGCAGGGCTTCCCTGGTGGCGCAGTGGTTGAGAGTCCGCCTGCCGATGCAGGGGACGCGGGTTCGTGCCCCGGTCTGGGAAGATCCCACATGCTGCGGAGCAGCTGGGCCCGTGAGCCATGGCCGCTGAGCCTGCGCATCCGGAGCCTGTGCTCCACAATGGGAGAGGCCACAACAGTGAGAGGCCCGCGTACCGCAAAAAAAAAAAAAAAAAACAGAGGGCAACGAGCCACCCAAGGTTCCTGTCTGTAACTATCCTAATGCTGTCCACGTGTAATCTACCAAAGAAAAACAAAACAAGGAACGTTCAAAGGGAAAGCCAGCAAAACAGAGACAAACACACATTCCAAATCCTAAGACCTAAAGAGAAACGTCCCCGCGGCAGCCTGCCTGCCGGCACGCTGGCCCCCTCACCCCACCCCCATCCCGGCAACACGCGGTCAGAGACCCAAGTGCCCTTTACGTCCACCAAGAGGATCAGCTCAGGATAAACGCAAACTTCCTGACAGCACGACACCTGCAGTGCACACACCGGCAGTGTCATCCGGATCCTTAATTTGTTTTCCTTTCCACGAACAACACTGAGAAAGCAATCCATAGCAGAATGCAAGTACCTCTTGCAGGAGCTCACAACCTCTTGAGATCCCTGGGGAGAAGTTCAGCCAACAACCCTGGACGGGGATGGTTACTCTAATGCAAGTCAGATGCAGGGTCGCACAAAAACTGTTGTACCTTCACTGAATGTAAAGGAAGAGAAACATCCCGGGCTGGGTGGAGAGTCATAAATAAGATACAAGATGAAGCTGGTTTCCAGGTTCCAGAAACTTTTGATACAGCCTACTTAGGTCCCTCTGGAGTCTTGACTTCAGTGACTTCGGCTGGATTTCTTCATTCCCGTAACAGCTGCAATTCCTCTTTATGTCGTATCCTCGTTTAAATTCCAATCTCAAAGTGTCGCTCATATAGAGTGGCAGTGGCCATAGGTGTAGGAGTCCAAGGTGATAACAGTTTTCTCTCCGCAAAGAATCAGAAGCTGAGGCCTCAAAGGAGCGTCAGCGTATTGCCAGGGAGGCTTCTCAATTTCTTACTGGGGAAGCTTATCTGATGCCGCCGTTGGCACCCTGATATCATTCTTTCAAAAGAAATGGTCATGAGAAGGTAGGAGAATTTAAGGGTACACTTCATAACTGAACATTTGTTAAGCTGTGTGGTTCCAAGAGTAAAGACTTCTGTTGTAGCAAAACAATCCGAGTATAAGTCGGCTGAGGCTGCTCTGTGCAAAGTTGCTGTTCACTTAACCAGCAGGCAGCTGGGGTGTGACCCAACAGGAACCATGATTTGCACCCACCGGGTCAGACATGGCCAACAGGACTCTACACTGCTGGACACACACGTGGCAACACCCTGCACTTGACCAAAGCAAGGTCTGCAGCTCTACTGAAGACTCAAGGCTTTCCGGAAAACACCCTTAAATGATGCTAATGAAAGTCATACTACCGCCAACATCAGAAACGCTGGAGCCGAGGTGATGGTCCCCTTCAGTCTGTGGAGTCAGAGGAATTACCAAGCTCACCCATTTGGTTGTCTGTCTATAAGCTTTGCTCAAATCACAGCAGTTTCTCCTCTCTTCCACCGCCTAATGCAGTGTGGAAATCCAAACAGTGACTCTGAAATGCTCACTACTAAAAGGCATCTTTAATACGCTGCCTTTTAAACTGATCCACGGCACCTGCTTCTGTCAGAAGCGCACGCCTTTTACATTATCTTCTAGTGGAGATGCCAGATTGGCGCTGATCCAAGCACATATTCTAATCTTATTTTTCTTTGTGAATGTCACCGGGTTACGAAAACAATAGTTACCACGTGTCCAGTATTTAAATATGTGTCTGAGCACTGTGCTGGGCACTTACATAGAGGTACAACCGCATTTAATCTTCGTATCAGCCTGGAGTTCGATATTACTTCCATTTTACGCACGAGAGGAGAAACTTAAGACAAGTAGAGCTGCGTGCCCGCCCATGGACCCACGGCTTCTGTTTACTGTCAAGATCTGTCTGACTGTTAAGACCTGCCTTTAACCACTGTATAGACTATAAATACTCCCATCATGAGAGACATCTCTAGTTGGGGGTGGTCACAGACTAGCAGAACTAAATCGGGCATCTGCTCGGATCTCTAGGGACCCGTCTGGCATCACTCTGCAGTGTGTTATTGGCAGCATTCCAAACGGTGCTCCACTGGAGGGCGAGATCACTCACCCGCCTCCAGGGGCCCTTTGCACAAAGAGCTGGTCTCCGGGTCAGTCATAATCTGTATCTGCTCCACCGCTTTTACACCGCACCTCAAGTTACTGAGGTTTGGGATCGAGAATCATGAAGAAGAAATAAGGTTAGTCCTAGACCTCAAAAGGCCTGAAAACCCAAACACGGCGTTCCTGAGAGGGGTCTCGGTAACTGGATGAGGGCTTGAGTGCAAGAAGGCAGGGCGGCCAATCCGACAGGCCCTCACACGTGCTTACACAGGCTCCCGCCCTTTGCAAAGGCCAGCGGTCCATGTGCCCCTACGGGCCCGCCGCAGAGGGGTGGGAGGGTGCCGGGCAGCTGGAGACGACTCAGGTGCCTTGGCCTGGTGGGGGGGGGCTCTGTGGACCCCTGTCCACCACCTTCCCCTCGTGGGGATTCATCGGGACCCACGTGGCTCGAGTGTGAAGTCCAACCTCCTGGACGGCGCTTTGCAAAGGGCTCTTCGGGACGATGGGTAAAACTCAAACGCCCCTGACAGCGAGGGCCAGGACGCTGGGCGAGGCCCGGTGGACACTGCGGCGACACCTGCCTCCGCCGGGGCCTTCAGGGCCCCCTGGGGCAGGGGTGACGGGACCCTAACCGGGGGTCAGCAAGGCCTTCCCATGGCCACATGTCCCCGGGACACAGTCACACCCTCCCCTCCGAGACCAGGCCGGCCTGAGGGTCCACTAGCGCCCCGCCCACTCCGTCCTGCCCTGTCCGTCAGCGGCGCGGGGGCTGCCAATTGGTCCACTCGCGGAAGGTCTGTGCCCACCCTTCCTGCACTCTTCCTTCCGGCTGCCTCGCTCCTGTCTTCTTTCCTGCTCCCTTCCGGCTGTGTCCCTCCGGCTATGTCCCTTGGGCGCTCACCTGGGCTCCTGCAGCTGGGAGGGTCGTTGGTTTCACAACAACAATCCCCTACACTAACCCACCAGAGGCCAACACTTATGTAGCCCCTCATGTTAACGAAAAGCCGTCCTATGTGGAGCCTGCCCAGAACAGCTTAAAAATGAAAGCCAGGGGCAGAATTTGCAGGGACGTTGCGTGCTGAGCTCTTTGAGGTCCCCTGAGAGCTCCTGAGGTGGGAGCCCCGCCATGGCTGCGGGAGACCCTTTCCTGCCAAGAACGCACAGCATCTGAGCTGACACCACAGTATGCAGGGGCTCATGGAGGGCGCTTCTCTCCAAACCCAGCCGGTGGTCAAGTGTAAGGCCAAGTCGTCCTGTCAGACACCACGTGCTGGAATTTAATTAAACAGGGGCCTTCTCCAACCACCCAATTATGGGCTGAAATGTAACACGGTGCGATTGCTTCTTTCTCCATTTATGAAACACGCCGTGTAGTTCCTCATCAGCGCTGTCCTGGAGGGTGGACTGCGGTACTTACACCGCTGTGGGTCCCAAAGAGACAATTTTACAAGTGTGTACATGATCATCTTCTGCCTCGAAACTGCCACCTCTTAGATCCGTGAGGGCCCTTCATTTGGGAAGACAGTCACGGGCAGACAACCAAGACAGCTTTCTTTGCTTGGGGGGATATGGGTTTCCAATCTGTTCTCAGACCCCAGACCTGAGATGCTAGGTAAGGTAACTTTTAATTCGAGCCTCCCTTCCCCTCAAAACAACCCGTACATTCTTTCCTGATATAAAGATTTCCAATAACAGCATAAAATGAGCAGTTAATAATAGGTCCCAACATGTGAATTAGAGTGGTTTCCAAAAATAAAGCTTCATGGAGGAAAAATCTGCAAGCTACTGCTGTGAGGTAGGTGCAGCGAAAGAACAGTTTCCTCACACCATGGAAATCTGGATGTCCGCACACAACTGGCAGACACGGGTTCTGAACACAGCCCTGGGAAATGATTTTTGGTGTAAACCGAACCCTGACTTCTCCCTACCTCGCCGCTCCGTCTCCCTCTCCTCAACCAACCTTACAATTAAACACCCAAGGCCTGTTCCTCAGTCTCAGTCTTTCCTTACATTTCCAGAGAGCAAGATGGAAAAAAAAAAAAGGCAATGCTATAATCTGTTACCTTCTCTGCGCTTTGTCTAAGGTGATGCCTGGGACCCCGTGTTGTTTATGAAGTCTTCTTTCTTGCCAACCAGCCTATAAATGCTTACGTCCTTGAAAACCAGAGAATAGGAGCACTTGTTCAGGATTTCAAAAGAAGTGCTCCCGAGAGGCCCTCTGGATTTGTGCATGCTGAATAGCTCCCCGCACCGAGATTCTCCGCTCTTATCAATTCTACCAAGGAACACTGGGCAGGTTTATCCAAAGAAAGCCCAGCACTAAGAAAGCCCATTGACTAAAAACTTTACTTGTCTCTTTAATCTAGGTGTTAAGGGAGGCTGAGCTGTCACTCCCACCGTGGGCGGATCAGTGATGTGGCCTCGGTGGGCACTGTAATTGTTAGAGACCTTTTGCCTCCATCTTTATCGCCAAATTAACCGCCGTCTTATCGGGAGCCATTTAGTTCACGGACTGCTTACTCTCGGTGACGTATCTTTGTTGAGGGCTCTGAAGATTTTCACTTCAGAGCGCAGGACGGCTGAATACCACATTGTGCGTGGGGGTCAAAGGTCAGCATCAGAGGAAAACCCAGCTAGTGCATGTAAAAGACCCGCGTTTTATGGGTGAGTTTTCTCTGCATGAGAAAGTAAGCCCACCTCTCACCTACTACAAAGCCTTGAACAAAAAGAATGCAAAGAAAAGGAATCTTAATTCTCAACCGACAAGGAGATGAAGTAAAGATCTTAGACCAGAGGAACAAACTACACACAGGTGTTCAGGCACGGTAAAGAGACACGCATTCCCTGCCCTGGGCATGACATTCTGCCCGCTGAAGGATGAAAGATGAATGGAGGAAAAAATAACAAGGAACGGAAAAGGTTCAAACTTCTCCAACCCTCACCTGCAAATGCCAGAGACAGCAAACAGTTTTGAGAGGCCGATGTCCTATGCAGTTTTCACAGATCAGGTACTGAAGCATCTGTAGTGCTTTGCAAACAGACGTGCCCAGCCACTCTGGGAACTGCTTATTGCTCTCAACACCCCGAGAGTGGATTGCCGTCATCCTGTAGCAAATCCTGACCCATCACTCTCCACCCAGACATTCCCTTCTCTCCGAACCATCTCACGTGGGCCTCCCCACGGCGGTGGCCCTAGTTTTCCTGCAAAGAAGGGGAAACTAAGGCTGGGAGTTTCGCCCTGGGTCCCGGAACAAATCAGTGGCAAAGTCAGTATTAGACTTCCGGTGCTTCATCTCTTCACTTCAGCATGGAAAACGTACTCCAAGACTGGCTGCATACGGATCGTACACTTAGCCTTCCCACCCCCGCCCCGGCCCCTCCGCTAATGCTTCCCTCATGGTGTCTCCTGCCACGTCACCTCCCCAAGGTCGAGAGGGAGAACGGTTTTTGTTACCTACAGATACCTATCTTAGGAAAAAATAACAATCTTGAGAACACAGGAAATGACCAGCTAGGAAATTACTTGGGGTATTAACATGCTTTTCTTGGGCAACTATAAGTTGGAATCTCTGTTCTGAGGCTTTCTGATCAGTCTGGGGCTTCTGGCATAATCCTTAAAGAAGTCCAAAGAAGGAAGACTGAAATTAAAAGAAGAGAAAGTTAATCAAAATCCAACTGGTTTTATTTCTGGGGAAGGAGCCTTCAGGCAACAGATGGGAATGAAAACATCCTGTTATTTCTTCCATTCTTATCCGACGCAGGACAGATGCAGAGCCACTGCAACTCCGCTGCTGTCCCGAGGGGGCTGTGCTGTCCCGAGGGGGCTGTGCCCAGAGTCCCGCCTGCCTTTCAGAGACCTGGAAGAACAAAGCCCTAAGGGGGTCCCCTTTGGAGGTTACAACCGTTAGGTCTGAGTAAATATAAAGTGCATCAATCACCACCGGAAGGAGCTGAGAATGAACGGACAGATGAGGTGACTTGGGCACCAACGACAGGCGCCCCGAGCCTCCCGTGGGGCGAGCTCAGCTCTGTGTCACATGGATCTGAAGAGAGACAGAAAAGAACGAAGCTGGTAGTCTGCAAGCCCCCTTTTAAGGAGAGGAAAGCTTTCTGCTAACATCTTTAAGCAGAAGCCCCCATGTATAAGGCAGGGAACCAGAGGGCTGCTCTGGCGGCCCCCCTGCCAACGCGCGGGTCACCCAGGCCCCTGGCGGGGTGGGCGCTCTTCTGCACTGCAGGACGTCCAGGGAAGGCCCCTCCCCACCTTCCTGAGGGCTCGCTCCGGTAAAATCCTCGCAGACTCAGCCTTGTTACAGAAAACTCCCCAGAAGGGCGCCAGCGAAGCTCAGTGCTGGTCAAGGTCCCAGAACCCGCAGGGCTTTCCCAACACACGTGTGTTTTCCACCCCCGCTCTTCACGGCCGGACCCACATGCAGGAGGCCATCCCGCATCAGTCTTTGAAGTGGGGCGCGATTCTCATGGCACAATTTTCTCCCCATAACCTTTAAATCCTACACCCAGTTCCACCACCGTTTTCCTAGCAATTTGCCTTTTCAAGCCCCCTAAAGTCTTCAGTGATGTAGTTTTTTTATTTTTAATATTTATTTATTTATTTGGCTGCGTCGGGTCTTAGTTTTGGCGTGCGGGCTTCTCTCTAGTTGTGGCGCGCAGGCTCAGTACTCGCGGCACGTGGGCTTAAGCTGCTCCGCGGCACGTGGGATCCGAGTTCCCGGACCAAGGATCGAACCCACACCCTCTGCATTGGCAGGTGGATTCTTAACCACTGGGCCACCAGGGAAGTTCCAGTGATATAGTTTTTATAGAAACAACTTGCTTTTCACACTCACACTTCATCAAGTTATGTAATAATTAGATGACACGATTTCAACGGGCACAAACAGGTTTGGGAACAAACAACTCTCTGTAGGCCTTGGACGTGCCAGGCGGAGCGGGAGGGCACGGGGGCGGGGGCGCAGGAGCAAGTCAGGGGCAGGGCCCTGCTATGTCTGGTGCCCAGAACCACTGCAGGAAGGTTCTGACCTTTCCTGCTTCCCAAATATTCCTCCTTGCTTCACCGCTGGATTTCTTTGCTAAACGTGAAGACCAGAGGTGGCCATGACAGAAATCAAAATTCAGGTTATTTCTGCATCTCTGGGCCCACAGCACAACTGCATTATTTTACTGGTAGAATCGTGGTGGGTTACAGAGTCCTGCTTCGACTCTGTAAGAGACATGGAGTGGCTGGGGGCTCGCCGGAGCAGACCGTCACCGAGGCCGGGGGTCCTCCAGGAGCGGCAAGGCTTCTCCCAAGGGGCTTTGGACTCTCTGGGGATCAAAGCTGCTCCCACCATGAACTGCTCTGTGCAAATTCCCAGACGTGCTTTCTCGATAGCAGGAAGGCACCTGAGCAAGCGATGCTTTCCTCCCCCCCGCAAGGGTTTCTGGGAGCGAGGAGGGACTGGTCCTCCACCCGCTGGTTCCGAGGCCTGGGAGGGCAGATTGGTGGAGGCTCTGAGGGTCCCGGCTGAGGTAACCGAAGTCTAGGGGCCTAGATTCATCTCCCTTTCTATACAGCCCCCATCCTCTGGGACCACAGCTTTGCCTGGGCTTTCCATACAGCCTCCAGGACAAAAGCACTTGAAAGATAATGCAGATACAGGGTGCATCTACGGAGGAGGAAAGCAATTTCTATAACGCACAGGAGAAGACAGGTCTTATTACATATTTATCCCCTCATTCACAGTTCATTTATAAGAGCTGGCCCCGTTAACAGTGGGCCAAGGAAAATGGAGGAAAACTAATCAATTAACATACAGCTCATTGTACTTTGAAGGTAATTCTAAAATGCATTATAGCACTGAGAATAGTGGCCTTCATGGGTTTTCCTCGTTCAGAGGAGCCACCTTTGCAGGAGAAGGTGATTCAGAAGTCTGCCCCAAGAGCAGCTCGATGCAAGCCCGAAAGGCAAAGTTGTTAAGCACGAAGCCTATGTATGACGGGCCCACCCCCGAGGGGCTGCTGTGGGAGCTGAGTTCTGGAAAAGCAACGCCCCAAAGAGAAGCTCTCCAAAGCAGCAGGTATGGAAATCTGGGTTGGGAACCCAGGGCCTGGAAATTACAAGGATATTTACCGAGAACTTATGAGAGAGAAGCTTAAATGGGAGAACCAGTACAAATTATGGGAATGGAACACATACTTAACAGAGTAAATAGGAAGAAGTGGAACAAATATCCAGAATGTGGAAAGACACCTCGGCGTTAACGAGGGTTTCCTTCGGGAGCTCTTCCTAGACAGAGGCCTCCGTTCCCAGATCTGACGGACCGGCCATGCTTTTCCGCCTCCCTTAGGAGAGAATTAAGGAACCAGTTCCAGGATGTATGCCTCAGTCGCTGTGTACAGGGGCTCAAACTCCAGACACCCAGGACACCCAAGAATAAATCCCAAGGATTTGTTTTCCTTTTGGGCCTCTGAGCCATAATTCTACCCAGTGGCAGAAATACTACTCCTGTTTTAAAGCTGTTAAAAACCTAGTCTTAAAATCACACAGTTGGCAGGTCACCAGGATCAAAACCTGGTCGTCTGGTATAGCCTTATAGAAGAATTTCAAATAAGCCGTGGGAGAATGCTCCAAGCTGAAAAACAACATTTTCATGCACACACGCGTGTGAGTACACACACCCCTGCAGGAGCAAGCGTGCACCGGACACCTGCCCACACAGCCTCAAGAACGGGCCTGGCCGGACATCAGAGATGGCGGGGGATGCGCCCTCATTCCAGTCTTTTCCCACGTCACCCACTGATCCCGCTGCCCCGTGAAGTATTCCCAAGGTGCCTCTTGGGCCCAGGGCCCCTCCCTCTTCCTGCATAACTGAAATCCTCCCCCCAAATGTCTTTGCAGTCTGCATTTGAACTTTCCGTGACTTCGCCACACTCACTGCCCTCCTAACTGCTGCTCCCTGACCTGGGTGTAAATCTCTTCCGTTTCTGACTTGCTTGCTTCCTATTTCCAGCTACTGTTATTCTCAGTGTTAGAAGCCAACATCCCACTCTGTTACAAGTTAATCGTACCACCATGTGGATTGAAGTAAGTTGTCTGTTGTTCCCCTTGCAGTGATCAGAACAATTCTTGGCACACAGTAGGCAATTAATCAGTACGTGCTGGTGGAGAATTGATCTGCTTTTATTTCACATAGCCGTTTGACCCTAAAAAGCGAGCGTGACAGGGCACAGGATAAATATGGTATATCCGCTAATCCCAAACTCCCAGTCCATCCCTCCCCTACCCACCCTTCAGAACTATATTCAATATCCTCTGATAAACCATAATGGAAAAGAATATGAAAAAGAATGTATATATGTATCACTGAATCACTTTGCTGTACAGCAGAAATTAATACATTGTAAATCAACTATACTTCAATAAAATAAAATTTCAAAACATATGGTGTATCCACATCTGACCTGTTATATAAGCCGTCTTGATGGGACCCTGTTGGCTATTTGCTATCATCATCAAAAGACCATTATTAATTCCATATATGCATCACTTGAATAAGAGTCCCTGCCCCCAGGAATCTGTGACTGGACAAAACCACCATCATGTAATGAATGACTATGGGGGAAAAGCATAAATAGGTAAGTTGGAAAGCAGTTTCCCTGGAGGTCGGAGAAGCTGATATATCAGCAGCTCTTGTTTACAGAAAGCGACCGTACCTGAGGGAGCCCCAGTGTTCTCGAGCTTACAGAAAGCACCAAGCCCCTTAGCCCGACATCCAGCCCAGAGTGGGATGGGCAGAGAAGCTAGCCAGGCTGTGTATGAATTTCTGCTTCACTACTTACCGTCTGTGACCTGGGACAGGCACTGCCCTCCCCGAAACACACCCGCAGCCCCCAAATGGTCACGTCACCACCAGCCTTTCAAGATCGTCATGCCACCACCAGCCTTTCAAGATCGTCATACGGAATAAACAAGGTAAAAATACAACACCCAGCTTGACACCAAGCAGGGAAGGCAGGTACACGGCTTCCCTCCAATCTCCTCTTCTGAATAACCTACCTGCTACTCAAATGGCCCCGGTAGCAACATATTAAGGAGGAAAACTAGTTTATGAGGCAACTCACATGTGCTCCCCCCTCTGTGAGCACACAGGTCACACCGAGCATCTCCTGACTGTGCTAACAGGACCAGCGGCCGGGCGGCCATGAGCGTGCACACGTGCACGGCGGGGGTGGGGTGGGGTGGGGCTGAAGGGGTCATGATGTTCTTTCCTCCTCAACACGTTCCCCCAACAATGCGTCAGTCTTCAATAGAGGCTTCACATGGCCAGGAATGTCCAGGCATTTACTATTTCTAGGAAATTCCCGAGGCATCCCAAGACAGCTAGGCTGAGGATGAATTCTCACAAGCTATGCATTCTCCATGGGGGTAGCATTATTTCACTCTGCTTTAAGGGCAAGGGCGAGGGCAGTCTGTTACCCTGGCCATGAACTTAATGTGAGATGACACTGGATCCAGGTCCAGAGGAAACAGGCCAGCTGCGCTATAGGATCAAAGGTTTTCAGGCAGGATTCCTGGTGGGGGCTGAGCAGGTGAGAATGCATACCGTTGTCTGTCTCAGAGGATTCCATCTCAGACCAGGAGTCTGTGTGATGGGAGGTACCCCGGTGATGGCGGGTCTGGGCGGAGAAGCTGGAAGATGACACAGGACCGCTCTACCGAGGAACGCTCCTCCCTCTCTTCTCGAAGGAGCTCATGTTCCTCTGGAAAACTCTTACTTTACTTTCAAGGCTCAAGGAAAACGCTACCTTCTCCATGAAGCCCTCCTGCCTTGCCTGCTTCCAGCTACCGCGTGTATGAGCAGGTACCACAGTGACCGCCTCCCCGGCTCCTCCACAGACTGCTTCCTCCTGCATGATTGCTTCTCACGTGTCTTACAATTCCAAATACCGTATGTATGTGTCTGCTACTTCTGTTAGTCTGTTTTCACTGTAAGACTCCAAGCTCCCTGATGGCAGGGGCTGCGCACCACTGTGTCCCCTGTTCCCAGCACTGTGCCTGCATCTGGGGGGCACTCACGACACTTTGTTGAATAAATGAATAGATGTGAGCTCCTCGGGAATCCGCTGTTCCTCCAGCACCCAGCACGGTGGCGGGCCCAAAGTTACCACACAGTAAAGGCTGAATAAATAACGGCTGGTTTTTTTTAATGATTAAGTTTTTTTCAAGTTTGCCATCAAGAATAGGATGTATAAATACGCTATCCTAGTTAGCACAGAGCTCGGACTGAATAGAAATCTGAAGACAAACAATTAAGAATTTACGTAAAAATCCAAGATATTATTCTAAGCCGAGACCTGTTTAGTCTGTTACACTGATGGGCACCTTCGTTAGGGTCCTAGCAAGATGGCAGGGAAGGATGCTGAGGGAAAGAGCGGTCTGGAGAATCGAGGAGGGAGCCCTGCTGCCTGGGAGGGACCTTGGCTGTGCGATATCATCCGGGAAGGCTCAGGTGTTGAAAACACTCAGCTTGTCACGTCATCTCACTGTCATTCCCACGTCCCACGAGGTGGACGGGTCAGGAGCTCGAGAAGGAAACTGAGACAAGAAGCCAAGCAACTAAGGTCACAAAGTGAATCAGCAGTGGAGCCAGAGTCCGGATCGGGTTGGTGGACTCCGAGTCCAGGGCTCTTCCCACGACACCCACCAGCGGTCAGGCCAGCTCTCACTCGACCTCTGTGAGGCTGCTACTACCCGCAGCTTCTGCGGTTTCAGCGTGGAGCATCCCCCGGGCCCAGATTAGTGTCAGTGAGAACAGGTTCCTTGGGGCGGGGTTTAAAGGTTGACTATAGAGTCAGGCAGATCCCACCACTGGGATCTCAGGTAGGTTCACTGAACCTCCGTGTGGCTCAGTTTCTTCATCTGTGAAATGGGATGACAGTAAAATGCACCTCCTGTGCTTGCTGTGGGATTAAACAAGCGTTTACAAAGCCCTCGGCACAGGCGTTGTCTGGAGCGTCTTGTTATAGTGGTTAGAAGTGACAGATGTGCGCACAGGCTGCCGCCACACCCAGCCTTCCTCTGCCCTCTCTCCTCCTGCCTCCCAATCAGAGGGCAGGGCTCTGCAGGGAGAGGTCCAGCCAGCAAGTGCAGCCTGCCCTTGGCACGCAAGCCTAGCCCCGTAAAACCCTCTAAACCAGAAGCAGCCACTGGCTCTGCTGTCCCGAGGCGTTCTGTCCCCGCACAGGGGCTGGTTCTGTGCCAGGTCCACACCCTCTGCCCCAGGGTCTCTGTGAGCAGGTCCCATTCCCAAGGGTCCCCAGGCTCTAGCTCAGGGTCCTTCCCAGGAGGGAGTCCAGGAGGGCTGAATGGGACCGATGCCTGCACTCCAGGTTTCCTGCTTGGGAGACACTGAGGACCGGGTTTGCTGGGGCAGGAGAAGTCAGGGGTCTCCAGGGGAGACCCTAACACTTGAGATGTGCGAGAATGGCACCAGTGGAAACCGCCTCCCCCGTAGATGCAATATTCCCAGGCATCTGGGGAGGAAAGGCCCAGGACTGATCACAGCTCAGCTCATCAAAAGCTGGTCCTGGAGATACTGGAGGGCCAAAGCCATTCACCCTGAGACCTCACTCACATCCTCCCCAGCTGTCTCCTGCAGAGTGCGGGGGACCTGAGCCTGCAGGGAAAGCGTCTCTTTGATCCCTGTTGGCCCCAATCAAACATCATTTACAAGTTAGGCTCTGAGCTGTCCCCAGAGTGAAGGCTTGGGCTAAGCCCTCCCTCGGTGGATGAGAGCCAGGGCAGTTAAAGTTTACATTTGAACTCTGGCAATTCTCGGCCTGACCTCCAGTTTATGACATCCCCTCTTTCCTTGCCTACTAACTACCATCCCCCTGAAAGCTTTGGGCTTGCGTGAAAAGGAAACCACAGGCCCAGCCCAGCCATACCCCAGCAGGCAGCTGGCAGGCCGAGTAGGTGTAACTCGACCTGCTGTGTCCTCAGGCTAGGGCACACCTGGCACACCTGCCCAGAAGTCGGATTCTGGTAACAAGCTAGGTGAGTGAGTACCCAACAGCTGTGGATTCAGGACCGGATGCTGAGCTCACTGTACAGAGCCTGGGTCTCCCGGGGTGGGGCGGGGTGGAGCAGAGGAAGGGAGCAGGGAGGATTCCACGTCAAGGCATAACGGGGTCACCTAGCAACGGCTGGTGGAGGAAGAAAGGCGTGGTGCGTTCAGCGGAGGGTGCTGGGATCAACCAGGAGATTTTCACCTCTTCTGCCATGGGGCTGGGGGGCGCTGGGGGGAGAACGTAACAGTAGAACCAGTGCAACTATAACGGTCCTCAGACACACCCCGTGTGGATCCGGAGTGGGTTCTGAGCTGGGGTGGCAGTGGTGGAAGTGGGGTTAGGGGAGGTTAGGAAGGCACCCTCCCCTCTGCCTTCGCCAGGGCCAGGGACTCAGGACTCGCCCGGGATCCCACCAGAAACAGGAATTCCCACAGGTCCCTGAATAGACCTCTGTTCTCTAGAATATTCTCTCTTCATGAATTGGTTCCTCTTACAACACCCCCAGCCCACCAGTCAGCTCAGCAAAGTGACTCCAAGCGTCCCAAGTTGGAGGCCAGCAGGACAGGTTTCCGAGGGCCTCGGGGTGCTGGGGATGCCCCCCTTCACCAGGCCTCACCCACCGCTCTGCTCTGACCCTGAGCCTGCGTGGGCAGAACTGCAATGGGAACCCCGGGGGACGAGGAGCACAGGGTGCAAGTCAGGGGTCTAGGGGCTGGGGGGGTGGAGTGGTTACAGCAAGCGGCATCCGGCCTCCCGTTCCCCTCCCCAGTCCCCAACTTCCTTCAGCCCGGCAGGTCCAAGGGAGGCTGAGGCGAGGGAGGGTGCACACCGGGGTGGGAAGCTCCCAGGAACACCAGACAGCAGCAGCCCTCTTCCTCAGGTGGCTGGAATTCCCTAATCCTCTCCTGGAAGCATGGTTTCTAAGCCGGCTGGCGGGGTCCCTGGGCTGGCCACGGTCACAGTGGTCACAGTCACTGCCCCTTAGTGGGGAGCCTCAGTGCCCGACCCTCACCTTACAGGGCCGGTGTCTGTTCCCCAAGCAGCCGGCTCTCATCCCCTCCCAGAGTAGGGTCCCGGGCTTCACTCCTCCCTGAGGGATCCAGTCGGCTGTGGCGTCATAAATTCAGCCCGGCGCCCACTCAGGTCTCAGCCTACACCTCCACCACCTCCCTTCACCCCAGAAGACCCCCAGAGCTTCTGGGGCCGGGGGAACCCGGCTGGGGGCGAAGCCCCCTCGTTTTCCACTCCCCAGGTCCCCAAGACCCCCGGCCCCACCGCACTGCAGGGAACCAGGGAAGTTCTGCCCAGTCGTGCTATTGTCCCAGGTCCGTCCCGGACCCCGGGGATCGCACGCGCCCCGTTTTCCTCCCCCTCCCGAGACCCCTCCGCACCCCGACCTCCAACCCCAAGGCCAACAGGCCAAACGCTCGGGAGCCAGAGGCTCAGGTGGCGCTGCCGTCCCCTAGGTCCGCGACGCTAGGGCGGTCAAGACCCTCCTGCGTGCGGACCCCACCCCGCCCCCGCAAGGCTGCGGCAGCGAAGGGCCGGCGCGCGGCGGGGCGCTTACCTGCGGGAGAAATTCGTCCTTCCCGCCCTGGGCAGTGGCAGATGCAGCATCCTCCCGGCGCAGCGGCCCTCAGCCGCCGGGAACCCCGCCGCCGACGCCGCACCCTCCCGGCCGGCCGACCAGCAGAGGTCTGAGTGCGGCCACGCGGACGGCCGGAGACCCGGGACCAGCCCTCTCCCTTCGCTCCCTCCTCCCCGCGCCCGCCCGACTCACCGCTCCAGCTGCACTTAAAGCGACAGAGCCCCACTTCCCGTCGCCGCCTCGGGTCCCGAGCCCCGACCGCGAGCGGGCCCTTTAACGCCCGGAGCAGGTAGACAAAGAGCCGCCGCGGCGCGGCCGTTCCGGGGCTTGGGGGCCGGGAGGTGCGCGGCGGCCGGGGCCTCGGTCTCCGCCGGGCGGCTGCGGGTCTAGACCCGGACGCAGGCTGCGGGTCACATCCCCCTCCTTCCCCCCGGACGCCGGCTGCGGGCCACCACCACCCTCCCGCCGCGGGTCGACCCGGGCTCTTCCTTGGGCTACGCGGGCAGACGCGTGTGGGCATCCCAGGTCTCTGGGGACAGGGGGCCCGCGTGCGCTGGTGGGCACGGGTCGGGGAAGCTGGACCCTCCCCGGAGGGCTTCCTCCCAGCTCCCTCCTGGCCCCTTTCCAGGCTTTTAAATCAGACCAAGTAAGAGCCCGGGATCAGTACAGCGCCTGCAACAAGGTCGGCGGGGGTGCCGAGGGGGTGAAGGGAAGACGGGGTGCAAGAGCCAGAGGCTGCTCAGTAGCCGTCCTCCTTACAGGGTGGGCGACCTCCTGAGAAGTGCTGACCACTGGCGGGGGGTGGGGCTAACCTTCCTCCAGTGGGGGGCGGGGGGGGGTGGACAGGGAGGCGTGCACGTTGGGGCTGACTGTGGGGAGAAAGAACAGGTCACACCAAGCAAGGGTCTGTGCCTGCATCTAGGAGGCATTTCCAGTTGACTGATCGGGAAGAAAAGGATCCCAAGATGTAAAGATTTTAGAGTAAGAAAAAAAGTGGGATCAGTGGGAGGGCTCTCCCACAGAGCGCCTCTCCCCTCGGGGAATTCCTGGTAACTTAACCCCCCGTTGCGGAGGAAGGGGCTGCACGGGGGCTGCACTGCTGCCCCCACCTTCTTCCAGCCCATCCCTGCTCCTGGGAGGGGCTGAGTGTGTTAAGTCGCTCCCAACCCCAAAGTGACCGGGCAAAGGGGAAAGACTGTGTCTTAGATATGGACAGATTACATCCGCAATTTCTTAAAGCAACAGAAACAACGCCATTGATGGCATTTTTTTAAAGGCTCGAAGGCCTGAGCTTGAACCACAGAGCAGCAGTATCTCTGGGTTTGGGCAGCGTGTGTGACAGCCCCACGCAGAGACCCAGGCCAGCGTGTTTCCCTAGGCCTCTCATCTCCAAACTTCGGCGGCCCCAGTACGAGTCACACTCCTCCAGAGCCCCTCCGCACTCCCCGCCTTCAGGGAGGTGTGGACGGTGCTCTGAGGATGGCCCTTCTCCCTAAAAGCCCGCCTGGCTCTAGTCCTCTGAGTGCCCAGCGCCACTGACCTGGGGCTGCAGCTCTAAGGGGTGAACCGCTGCTCTGGAGGGTGGGAAGCCTCTCAGAGGGAGCTCTGAACAGTCTGAGTTGGGGAGGGGTCTGTTTCTGAGGGTGCACACACTGCGGCCAAGGTTTCTAAATATGCTTTGAGCCCAAAGGGAGTAAAGAGCTGCAGTGATCCCAGCACCGAGCTGTCAGGCGACCCCCTAGCATGGGGGGGAATCGAGTTCCATTCCCTTTACTCTCTCTGAGTGGTTTGGGTGGTGAGATTCAGCAAAGGTGCACCAGGGTCCAGGCTGTGCAGCTTTGGGGGGAATCCGAGCAAAGCAGGCTCTGCAGCAGCATCTCCCACCTCACGGCCCCGGGCCAGGCCCCACACAGGCTCTTCTGTAACTTCCCTGCACCCCATCCTCACCACCAGCCTAAATGGAGGGTGAGCGGGATGGATTCTCTGCTCTGGGGCCCGCCTGGGTCATCTGCGGAACAGCTTACACGGGACGTGCACCGTGAGGGATCCTCTTTAGCCTCAGCCAGCATGGAATCCCGGGTAAAATGACTTTGTCTCAGCCAGAGGAATGTCACCAGCAGGGGATGTTTTCCTCTAGATCTAGCTGTGCGTTTTCCATCAGGTTTCCTCCTTTGTGGCTTTCTGGGCAGAGCGGGGAGGGAGGGAGGGAGGGGAGGCCTGAAGGGGGTAGGGCACAGGGGTTTACTTGGAGGACTAGATTTTTGTGCAGGGAACTGAGCCGTCCGCTCCCCCCTCCCGGCCCCTGCCCGCCACACACACACCATGACGGACCTTCACAGCCCTGCTGAGCTGTGGGCCTCTCCCCCTGCATCACACCCAGCCGCCGCCCACCCTCCCTGCAGCCCTCCCCTCCCTGCATTTCACCCCCAACAGCGATGGGGGAACTGGCCAGAAAGAGAGCAAGTCAGCCAGCAGCTCAGCCCAGGGGAGGGGTCCCAGATTTCTGAGTCCCCTGCTAAGAGGATTCTGGGTTGGAGGATCTGTAAACCGCCTCCTCCTTGGAACTGGTTCCTGTCAGAACCCAAAAAAATCTGAGGTTTCCCTCCATAAGTTCCTCTTTTCTCCTCAAGGAGGAAGCTGGGCTGCACGGAGACCCTACCTTCCTCCACCTTGGGACCCAGCCTCCTGCTTGGTAGAGGCTTCCACAGGGTAAGGACAGGATCCCTGGAGACACTGCTCCTTAAATAAATAGGATGCAAATTAGCACCTGCTATTCTCAGCCACCAGGTCAAGGCATGTTGGGTAACTGGACAGCAGTGCTGTGTGGGAGCTTCTGTGAAGACAGGAAACTGCAGCCTCTCGGGTCAGCAGCCCCGACCTTGCCCATCACGGGGGTGTGGCCAAGTATGGGGGGCGGTGGCCCAGCTGCTTTGACCACAGTGAGGGGCACACAGGGGTGACTGAGCTCTTCTTTCTGGGTCCCAGGCTGCAGAGTTGTAGCCTGCGGCAGGGTGAAAGGGGGAGACACCTGCTGAGAGGGAGCTGAGAGTTAGGCTCTTTTCCAGAAAGAAAACCCAGCCAGAGAGGAGAAAGGCCCGGCAGCCTCCTCTGTGCTCCTCTTCACAGAACCCTCCGGAGCCAAGATCAGGTGTGTCCCCTGTGCCAGGCCCAGCAGAGTGGCTCTTTGCAAGGGGGAAACTGAGGCACGGGGAGGCCAGGAAATGTCCAAAGCACAGGACGGGGCCCAGACTAACACGCATGCATCTTTCAGCCTGATTCCCTCCCCTACCCCTCGCCACACACACCTTGGATCTCAGTCCCCAGGGCTCTGGACCAACGTTCCGTTTCCAACAGAGACATCCCAGGAGCCTGTGGGAGGCCCTGGTCGTCTCCCTAACAGTCTCAAGGCAGACGGGGCAAGATTAGAGGCAAGAAAAGAAGAGAAAGACTTGCCAGGAAGTGCCACGTGGTCTGAGTTCCCGTTTCACCTGTCTGGGCCCTGACCGCACCCCTGATTCCTGGTGAGCCGGGGAAGCGAGACCCCTCAGAAGACTACGTACCAGGGCAGGCTCTGTCTCTGGACCGATGCCTACTCCCCTCTTTCCCCTCAGTTACGAGGCTGTTCCCTCCTCTAGGTAGGAAAGCCTCTGCCCCTGCACAAGTCTCGGGCAGCAGACAAGCCCCCTCGGCCCACGGGGGACGCTGGGCCCGGAGACTCCCGCATGTCCTGGCCGCGCGCACCGAGCCGGTAGCATCTGGGCCGACAGAACACAGAGCCGTTCACCACACACACAGGGGTGATGAGAATCGCACCAGCATGCGGGGAGGCGGGGGGCGGCGAGTTAGCCGGTGTCCACGCTGGTGGGGCCTCACGCTGTCCGTGGGGAATGACCTCACCACATCTCTAATCCCAGCTTTTACAAACCTACCCCCGGGTCCCCCGATGACCCCACTGAATTCTGGGGAATCATCTGTTGTGACCTTGATAGAAGAAATCTATAAAAATCATTCCCGGCCTCTGGGTAGCACGTTCACATCATAAAATAGGATTTCATTCTCAAACAACCTAGCGAACTAGGGTGAGGCAGGCGTTGGTCTACTCTCCACTTGCTTTAGGACATTCAGGCTCAGGAAGGTTGGGAGCGTGGCCTTAGGTATTCTGGCCACAGGCACGGGAGCCGTGATGACGTGGGTCCCAGGTGGACTTCTTGGCGTCTCAGGGAGGCCCGGGCCTTCAAGGGCTCCCTGTGCATGACCCTGGCGAGCTCTCTCCTCTCTGGACCCATCAGGGCTGTGCCTCAGCCCCGCACAGACGCACTTCTCATGGCTGGAGATCTGGAATGTCAGAGCCGAAACAGCCTTAGAGCTCCTCTGGCTCGGCGCCCAGGTGTTCGCAAGGCCCTTCTGCAGACCCAGGCCGCCTGGCTCCGGGGCGGGGCTGCCACTCCTTTCAACTCCCTCCCCAGGGCAGCCTGGGCTCTGAGGGAGAGGTGGAGGGTGGGTGGGAGACCAAAGCCCAGTCCCAGGTCCGTCTGAGATGTCCCTGGGGCAGCAAACGAGCCAGCTGGAGGAGGGGGTCCCACTCCCAGCTGTGTGCCTGCTTCCCAAATATTTACACAACTTCTGAGGAGGCCTGCCTTCCCTGCCACCCTGCAGCTGGGAGAGGCGGCGTCCCGCCAGCTCGCACACAGTGGGCAACTGTTTCACATCCTCCCAAACCTCAGCGTCTCTGTGTGGTTCTGAGAGCGCAGGACAGATGGGGCGGTGGGAACGGAGACAGCACGAGGCTGCCCGCCCTCCACAGGGCCTGCCGGACCCTTAGCTGCCCCCGGGCAGACGCGAGTGTGTGTGTGAGTGTGAGACCCCCGAGGACAGTGCAGTGATTTCAGGTTGGCCGAAGCGCCCGCTGACCCAGGTTCCCCGTTCCTGAGCTGGAGCTCCAATCTCTGCCTCCCGCCCAGATGATCCCAGCAGCTTCCTTTCGCTGCCCCCTCACAGCAGCCAGGCAGACGCTTTGCAACACGCGTCAGACCTCATTGCTTCTCCGCCTGGAAGCTGCCTGTGGCTGCCCCTCACCTGTGCTACCTGGCCCCTGGCTACACCCCGACCTTATTTCTGATCACCGTCTGTCTTGTTTATTCTGCTTCAGCCACACGGACCTCCCTGCATTTCCCTGAACACGTGCCCATTCTTGCCCCAGGGTCTTTGCACATGCTCTTCTGGGCATCAATTACTGGAGAGTTTGCCCTGACCACGCTCCCCGACAGCCCCCACCCACCACTCTGTGCCTCACCTGCTTCACCTTCCTTTATGGCGCACAGCACCACCTGACCTGCCACGTATTTACCTGTTGGCTTGTTTGCCTTCTCTCTTTTGTATATGAGTTTAAGAATGATGACTTTTTCTCCTGCTGTTCCCCCAGGGGTCTGTACAGCAGGTCTCCAGAAGCACTTACTGACCCTGTGAATGAGCAGCATGAGGTGGGCGCTGTCCTCCCCTTTCCTTTCAGACGGCGAGGCTAAGTCCCTTATCCAGGGTCATGCAGGCAACAGCGGCAAACCGGGGATAAATCCGGGGCAGCTGGACTCTGCAGCGCCCCATCGATGGCGCCGGCCTAGCTCTCAAGAACAGGAGACTAACCACAGGGACTGCAGGAGCCACAAGGGATGGGACGGCTGCTACCACCCAGACCGCAGGGGCGACCGCTCGGAGTTGGGAAGGGCAGGACCTCACACGGGGACCGTCCGAGGAAAGGTGAGCATGGGCACAGGGCGCCTGCAGGGGCCTGCTGCTCAGAGGGGGACGGTGACAGGCAGGTGACAGCTGTGCCTCCTCTTCTAGTGACACTCTGCAGAAAGCTGCGTCCTGGGAGCCTCTGCTGCCGGAAGTGCCACCACCGGGCTCCGTCCACGGAGACAGCATTGCTCCTGAACTCTGCCCCTGGTCATCAGACCCACAGGGGCCGAGACAGAAGCCAGACAAGGAAGAGGAGGCTGAGAGATCGAGAGGGGTGGCCAGTGAGAAGCGGGGACAGGAAAGGGGCTGGACGGGGCTGAGCGGTCAGGAGCAGAGGGCAGCGGCTACGGTGGAGGCGTGTCCCCGGGTCTGGCTGGAGATGCCCCACAAGAAGGAAGGGACAAGGCACGGGGCAGACCCCTCTTAATATTTATTTACTTATTTGGCTGCGCCGGGTCTTAGTTGCGGCATGCTGACTCTTAGCTGCGGAACGCATGGGGGGGTCTAGTTCCCCGACCAGGGATTGAACCCATGCCTCCTGCACTGGGAGCGCAGAATCTTCCCCACTGGACCACCAGGGATCTCCCTGGACCCCTCTTAATACGAGCCGGCCAAGGCGGACAGAGCAGGCGGGCTGGTGAGACACTGGTCCCTCCACCTCTCAGACGCTCTCCGGCCTGCCTGGCTGGCGCACGCCCTGCCCTCTACCAGGGAAGCCGGTGTGCACACAGCCTCTTTGTATCCAGCCCCTCACACACGTGTCTGGGTGGCTCTTGCCTCGCCCCGCCTTGGCTGCACATCCCGCGCACTGGCTCTGTTTACCGCCCGCACCAGCCCCAGCATCAGCTTGTCCACCCGTCTCTCCGTGACCCTGACCTGTGGATCCGTGAGCACTGGTCGGTCTCTACCATAGCTGCCCGCCTGCGGCCTCTCAGGGCCTGACCCGTTCTGCCTGTTTTCCAAATGCAGACCTTAATGCGTCCGCCTGTGCTACAGCTCCAGCATGGCCCCAACGTACGGGCAACAGCAACTCAGTCCCGCAGCCTCTCTGGGGCAGCCCGTGCACAGCTCAGTGGGTGGGTGCCCAGCCTGGCCTGCTGGCCTTTCTTCAGCCGCAGTGAATGGTCCTTTGCTGCCTGGCCAGAGACATCTGATACCCCAGAGGCCAGAGCTGGCCCCTCGCGAGCGTCTTGGGACAGCTCAGCCTCTGAGCCACGGTCAACAGAGCCTGTGTTCATGAGGCGCGCGGCGCTCCTTCTGCCCTTGCCCTGAGCTCCGGCTGTGGCTGCTCTGTGGTTTGCAAAGCACGACCCTATCTCCTCGAAGACGGAGCAGTCACTTAGGGGCCTTCCAGGAGGGGGCCTCCAACAGCGTGGCCTGCTGGGTGTTGACGGGAGCTCCTTCTGCAGTGGCAGGAAGGCCTGTGCCCCCCGCCCCCAAGCTTAGGGACACACATACTACACACACATGGAGGCAGCGGGCGAGCTGGAGAGAGCACGGGATGGGGAGGGCGTGGGGAGGGCAGGTGTCGGAGACGCCTGGTTCTGCTCCCGTGCTGCCACTTTTAAGTTATAAGCTCCTGGCCAGCCAGTGAAGCCGAGTTCCACTTTCCTCGCTTGTAAACTGGGGAAAAGAATACCTGATTCACAGAGCTGTTAAGATTAAATAAGACAGTGCCACATAAATGTTGTGTAAACCACATGTGCTGTGCAATTGTTAGAGAATTATAAAAGCACAAGTTACTACAGCACAAATTATACACACAAGTTCCAGGACGACCCCGAGTCGGGTAGCAGTCACACTGCAATGGGGTGAATTTGGGGAGGCTTCCAGCAGGGGTGGTGGGAGGAACCGGGCACAGACAAGTGAGCGACTAGGTATCAGCCCCAACCCTCCAGCTGGGAAAGTCCCCCTCTGCAGGCAGCCTTCAGACCTTCACAGCGTTGGTTTTCTAGGTGCCGACAGAGAGAAGGGAGGGAGGTAACATTTGCAGAGCACCTGCTGTATACCTAGCATGTTATTACAATGTACTCCATAACATCCTCACGACGACCCTATTCCCGTTGGACCAGCCCCGCCAGAATGGACGCACAGCCTCCCCAAAGCCTCAGAGCTGGGATCTGAGCCCACTCCAAACGTGGGCTCTTCCTGTAATATCAGACTGCATGGAATTTCCAGCACTCCACGAGCCCAGCTGGCTCATCCCAGAACATAAGGTGTGTGGGTGGGGAAAGGAGGAGGCCGACGATGAAGAAGAGACAAGTGGACAGGCAGGCAGGCGGGCAGGACTGGTGGGGAGGTGCCAGACCCGCCTCAACGGCTTCCACAACCCTTATCCGTCTTGACTGTCAACCAGCTTGTATATCATCAAACTCAGGGAAAGCCCGGCAGCTCAACTGTAGGTTACTAGGACACACCAGAGGGGCCCCTCCTCTGCCTGCATCCGTCGCCTTGGCAACCAGCACACATCCAGCTGCCCCTCTGGAATACCTGGCTTACTCCAACCTTCCAGCGACCCTGTTGGGTCTGAACAGACCCTGTACCCCCTCGCTCCCAACAGACCAGGAATCTGACTCCACAGCCTCCTCCCTTCCCATCTTCCCTCTTTATAACTGATGTCCCTTGTATCCTACCTATGTCCCCTCTGTACTTACTGTTCCTGTAAACACAGACACAGCCGCTCTGCAGGCACCTGTGACTCTCAGCCTGTGTGAAGTAGCAGAAAACACCAGGATGCAATGACCCTGGGAGCCGCCCTCAACCAGTAACGACTGGGAGTCGAAAGATAAATATCCAGGCTTCCTGGCCCTCTGGGTGGGCATGTAATCCCCCAGAAGCCCCAAGCCCAGCTGACCTCAACAGTGACCCACACAGAACGCCTCCTGCACTGGCTTCCTTCTCTCCCCGACCCACTTCCTCACCCCCATCAGTGCTTTCTGGAATCACCTCCCAAATAAACCACTTGCACGCAAACCTTTGTCTCGAGGTCTGCTTCTGGGGACTCCATCCCAGGACACACTTCATGTACAACACACGTGTTTGAGTGAGGTACAGACAGCCCCGTTAGCCAGGTCACGGCGGGAAAGGAACCATGGTCACTTGCGCGGTCCTGTGTGCAATTAGTCTGCTACACTGCACAGCCACATGCTGGACCCGTGGCCGGGCGTCTCCAAGCCACACAGGGGCACCCTTTGCCACACGGTAGCACTGCATGAACAGGCAGAAGTGGGTCAGGATGCCGCCATCCTGCTTGGTAAACCACTTAGTTTGTCATCCTCCCAGTGAGGCTCAGAAACATCATGTTCAAGCATGAAAGTTAACACACACTTTTCCAAATACTGTCTTATCTTTCAGAAGGTGCATGTGACAGCTTAGGGCCACCAGCTTGCTACCATCAGTCACCAAATGGCTAACATCTAACACTTATTATATACAAAGTAAACACGTTCACTAATTCGGTGCTAGCACCAGCCTTACAGACTAGGGTACCACCACTCTCTGCTTTTTCTAGACAGGGGAACTCGGGCAGAGGGAGAGCAGGCACCCACAGAGACACACAGAGCTCATGAGCAGAGCCAGGGCTCTGTCTAGCCGTGAGCCGTACTCCACACCACTCTGCAACCCCGCCAGTCCTGGCGTGCCATGTTGGCAAGCCTGTGCCCAAAGGCCGGTTCATTTAACTCTGCACCACAGGACGGAAAGAACATCAAGACGCTGTAAAAAAGCCAAACAAGATCACCCCCCTCAACAGAGTCAAAGCCCAAACTCTGTGAACTCATCTGTCAAGCTGAAGAACTCTTACGTGGATACTCTAACAGCCCCTAATTAAGACAGAGGCCACCAGTTAAATGAACAGAACCGTAAGTTGAAACCAGAATAAATATTTCAAGCCGACAGTTCTTCGTACTTTTTAGAGCACTCTTAACTCTTTTCCACTTGATCCTCCCAAGGCACAAATGATGACCTTTTTACAAATGAGCGAACGGAGACTCAGAGGGGTTGGGGACTTGCTTAGTGCCACACAGCGAGCTAGAGGGGGGCTCAGGAGGGCGCCCCGGATGCTCAGATGCTCCTTCCCCTGAACCCCCGAGAAGGTCAGCCGAGGCCACGTGCGGGAAGCTGCAGGTCATCGTTAGATGTTACCCCCAAAGAGGCAACAGCCACTGTCTGCATCAACTACACCTCACTTCTGCTGCTGCCATGGATACAGCAGGCAACCTCCTGCCTTTTAGATGTGAAGCCCTTCAAGGGCAGGAACTGATTCCTTCCTGAACTTGAATGCCGGGTCCTCCCCAGGATGGCCCCCTACCCCGCTGCCCCAATCCTTGTGTTCCACGGGCAAAAGCCCGGCCTGGTCCAGCCGCCCACGGAGTAGAATGCCTGCTAGGAAACAGAAGAGACAGGGGCAGGGGAGGAAGACTCTCCTCCCTGACCACTCACATTCCAGAGTCCTCCTCTCTCTGCACAAACCCTACAAACCCAGCGCCCCTTGCAGGAGGATTCTGTCCCTAAAGGGGGCGGGGTTTGGCATCTTGGGATCAGCCACCTGGAGCCCAGTGAGTGACGTTTCTTCTCAGGAGGGGGCTGCCCAGGCCCAGGCCACTCAGCAAGGCGGGAGCGTTTCTTTAAGGCTTGGGCTCCTGCCTCTGGGAGCAAAAAGCCAGCCTGGGAGGAGACCGGGGCCTACAGTTTATTTTATTTGACATTTTTCAACGTCAGGACACTTCAGCACCAAGGAGGAAACGAATCCCATCTGTTCCCGAGCTCCTGAGCACGGTTCAAGAGGACAGGCTGGGGAAGGAGGGGACGAAGAGGGACAGGACAGGAGCAGCCAGCCGCCACGCGGAGCAGGGACCACCCGACGATGGAGCCCCGCCGTCCCCCGGCACACCCGCAGGGCTCTGTCTAAAGCTCTGCGGCCCTTGGTCGAGGTCGCCAGACAGCGGTCCTGCCAGGACTGCAGAGATTACTCTACACCAGGTGAAGGGCGCCCCCGGGAGGGCGTGACGGCAACGCTGCTGGTGACGCAGCTGGGGTTCCTACCCACCCAGACCACCATTTACACAGACGGAAGTGGAGACAGTGAGAGGCACGTCCAAGTCAAAGGAGGGAGGGGCTGGAGGGCACACACACCCCCGTACGCACGCCCCCCTTTCCCCGCCGGAGCCCACACTCACCTCTGTAGGTGCAGCATCCCCACCTCCCACCCCAACAC
The DNA here is from genome assembly GCF_964165515.1 of Mesoplodon bidens. NCBI lineage: Eukaryota > Metazoa > Chordata > Mammalia > Artiodactyla > Ziphiidae > Mesoplodon > Mesoplodon bidens. The sequence goes on from NC_138177.1 coordinate 1,718,618, forward strand.
TGGGGGCTAGGCGTGTGCAGATGGCTGTGGAACTCATCTCCTTATTTAGATTAAATTCCAGACCATCTTATTTTTAGAAAAACAAATTCCTTTTCTCTTTTCAGGAGGTAAAAATGTCCTGAGCTGCCACCTAGGACAGCCGGCAGCCAAGCTGATGCTGTCCACGGTGTCAGGCTCTGGATGCCACCCTGCCAGGACCGCGCAGATCAGTCCAGGTGCCAAATTTTTTTTTTTTTTTTTTTTTGTGGTACGCGGGCCTCTCACTGTCGTGGCCTCTCCCGTGGCGGAGCACAGGCTCCGGACGCGCAGGCTCAGCGACCATGGCTCACGGGCCCAGACGCTCCGCGGCACGTGGGATCTTCCCGGACCGGGGCACGAACCCGTGTCCCCTGCATCGGCAGGCGGACTCTCAACCACTGCGCCACCAGGGAAGCCCAGGTGCCAAATTTTTAAGAGGATCGTTGACAACCTGAGAGCTTCCACAGGAGGGTAACGAGGACTGGTGGGATCTGGAAAACTGGGTCATTTCAGGAAGCACTGAAATGAGCTGGGGACTCTTTCTTTTGTAGAGAAGAGACTACCTGAACCACCATTAAGAACGTGTTGAAATGTTCGGATGAAGACTTCCACTTAGTCTGTTTTTCTCAGATGACAACATTTGAACCAATAGGCAGAAGTGAAGCAGATTTCAGGTGAATACTTAAACGCTTTTTTGTAATCTTATGCTATTTGGAGTGGAATAAGCACCCCCTGGCACTGTGCCCACCCAAATCAAGGCTGAAAGATGCTGTCGGGGTTACTATGAAGAAGATTTGTTAACTTTATGGGAAGACAGACGAGCCCCCAAATCACTGAGGAGTGTCAGAAAAATACGGCTACCTGAGGTAGGAGAGGTAGGCCGGACATGAGACTTGGAATTTGTATTTTTAAAAAGCCCCAGCAGGGGGCTTCCCTGGTGGTGCAGTGGTTAAGAATCCGCCTGCCAATGCAGGGGACACGGGTTCGAGCCCTGGTCCGGGAAGATCCCACATGCCGCGGAGCAACTAAGCCCATGCGCCACAACTGCTGAGCCTGGGCTCTAGAGCCCGCGAGCCACAGCTACTGAAGCCCGTGTGCCACAACTACTGAAGCCCGCGCACCTAGAGCCTATGCTCCGCAATAAGAGAAGCCACCACAATGAGAAGCCCACACACCGCCATGAAGAGTAGCCCCCGCTCGCCGCAACTAGAGAAAGCTTGCGCACAGCAACAAAGACCCAATGCAGCCAAAAATTAATTAATTAATTAACTTTTTTAAAAAAACTAAAAAAAAAAAAGCCTCAGCAGCTATAAAACTCTTGGAGAAAAACATTGGGGAAAAGGTTCATGACACTGGATTTGGCAAGCATTTCTTGGCTATGACACCTACAGTGTAGGCAACAAAAACAAGAGATAAACTAGACTTGATTGAAATGAAAAACTTTTGCGCATTAAAGGGCACCATCAACAGAATGAAAAGGCAACCCACAGAATGGGAGAAAATATGTGCAAATCATATGTCTGGTAAGGGATTAATACCCAGAATATATAAAGAACTCCTACAACTTAACCACAACAACCAAACAACCTGATTAAAAAATGGACAAAGGATTTGAATAGATATTTCTCCAAAGAAGACATATGAATGGCTAATAAACCCATGGAAAGATGTTCAACATCTCTAGTCATTAGGGAAATGCAGATTAAAACCACTTCATACCCATCATGATGGCTGTTATAAAAAAAACAAACACATGGAAAATAACAAGTGTTGGCGAGAATGTGGAGAAAAGGCAGCCCTCATGCACTGCAGGTGGGGATGGAAAATGGTGCGGCCACTCTGGAAAACTGTATGTGGTTCCTCGAAAAAACTAAAAATAGAGCTACATATGATCCAGCAATTCCACTGCTGAGAATACACCCAAAAGAATAGAAAGCAGATTCTTGAGGAGATATTTGTACACTCATGTTCATAGCAAGCAACCCAAGTGTGTATCAATGGGTAAATGGATAGACAAACTGTGGTCTGTATGCACAATGGAATATTATTTGGCCCTAAAAGGGAAGGAAATTCCGACTGCTATCACACGGATGAATCTTGAGGACACGATGCTGAGTGAAATAAGCCAGTCAGAAAAAGATAAATACTGTGTGATTTCCAGTTCTGTGAGGTCCTTAGAATAGTCAAGCTCATAGAGACAGAAGGAGGAAGGGTGGGGCGGGGGCTGGAGAGGGGGCTGGGGAGTCAGGGTTTAACGGGTGCAGAGTTGCAGTTTGGGAAGATGAAAAAGTCCGAGAGATGACGTCAGTGATGGTGACACAGCAATTGAATGTAATTACCAGCACTGAACTCTTAAAACTTAAAAGCAGTTAAGATACTAGCCACTTATAAAACCATATTTTACTATAATTGCTTAAATATATAACTTCAAGTATATGATGGTTTTAGCAGCTGCGTTCCCTTCCTCATCCTGGTTTGTTGAGCTTCAGTTTGAAGAATCTGCCTTCCCTGAGCTCACCCAGATGGGCAACCCGGGAAACGTCCAGGCATTTGGATGGAGCGGGGAGGGCTGATTCTGGACTGAACAAGGGCTTGGGAAGAGCCCCAGATGGGCGATCCTCCAGCAGGGGATGGACGGGGGGGGCACCGAGAAAGCCTCGGGATCACTGCCATCCTCCACGTCTCACCTGGATGGCCTGTGACTGTGTCAGCTGGGGTCGGGGGGAAGGGGGGAGCGAAAGCCCAGCGGTGAGCCTCACCTGTCCTGCTCGCCCAGTGCTGAGACTTCTGGGAGTCGGGAAGTGAATGGTCATGGGCAGTGGCCAACGGGGAAGGGATGGGCTGTCACTGGTAGGTGAGAAGGGAATAGCCCTGCCTGTTTTATGAGTAGGAAAAGCAATTTTCTTAGGAGCAGGACGTTTTCTAAGTTACAAAACCTGGATGGAAACCACAGGGGGAGAGGGAGGACCAGAAAGGGGCTGGGCAAGTGTGGCTCAGGTTTGCTGGAGCCTAGGATGCCCTGCTTCTAGTGAAAAAACACAACACTTAACTGTGAAAACACATAAATGAGGAGTGATTGGTTATATTAAAATTACCGGGGGTTATAAATGGATTCCCCTCAACTCTGACTGCTTAAGGGCATTGAAGGATGGGTGTGTTGACAGTGCTGGCGGGGATGTTAACGCCAGAGCCCCCTTAGAACTGGCTTGTTGAGAGTTGCTGCTAATCGCAGACTGACCGTAAAAACTCATGTGAAATTATCTTGGCACCAGCACTGCAGTTCGCAGTGAGGTCTACTTTGTGGGTACCACCACTCTGTTCTGTATTCCCTGCGAACCCCACGCTTCCCCAGGCCTGACGGGCATGAGTGCACAGGGAGAGAAGTTCCCATCCATGCCAGTCTAGTGAACTCTGCTTTTGCACTGATTCAGGAGCACACACACTGTCCAGAGGAAAGAGGACAAAGAAAAGGTGCTAGAGGCTGGGTAAAAGGCGTCTTTCCTGGCTCCCCCGCCCAGCACTCCATACCCACACACCCCTGAATCTATGTCCCCAGGATTGGCCAGCTGCTGCTACATCTGTCGTTGCTGCCAATTCTGATGGGGCTCTGCTGCACTGCCCAGTCCCTGAGGGCAAGCCTGGGACCCTCAGAGGGCAGGAGTCCCTCCCCTCCTTTAGAGGGGGATTTTAACAATAACAGTAACAATAATAATAGCAATAAAAACAAACTAACGTGGATTGAGCATTTACAAAGAGCCAGGAATTATCCCAAGCACTTTACGTAATTAATGCATTTAACCCTTATCATCACCCTGAGATAAGTTCTACTATTATCTGCACTGGGCAGACAGACAAATCGAAGCCTAGAGCGCTTAAGTGACTTGCCCATGCTCACAACTGGTTAGGTGCCAGAGGTCCCACCACCTGCTTCAGACTGGGGCCTCTCCAAAGGCAGAGCCCTGGACGTGGGAGCTCTCTGCCCTGTCCAGCTGGGCGACGTCAGAGGGCAGGGACCTAACACTTCCTCAGAGGAGAAGAAGGGCTTCCTGGGGCAGAGGCTGTGCAGAGCAGCACCAGACGCCAGGCTCTCCTCCACCTAGCCCAGCCTCTGCACCCTCGAGGAGCTGGACAACTGTCTCCGGCCCCAGCCCCATGCTGGCGGATGGGAGCAAGAGGTGGGCCGGCCCCTGGGGCTTACAAGAAGTAAACAACCCCATTCATGAGTCACTTGTTTTGCTCCAAAGCAGCCTGTCATCAGGACAGGCCCTGCCAGGTCCAGTCCTCCCAGTACATCCCTGGGGTGGGGAGCAGTGGACAGCCTGGAGCTCAGCTACCTTCCACTCCCTTCCAGCTGTTTACTGGGGAGAGGTAGTTCCGAGGGGTGTGGGGAGGGGCACTGCGGCTACCCGTGTGGTCCCTGGGAGGATCCAGCAAACCAAGAAGGGCGAGTGGAGGTACAGCCAGCCGGAGATGCCTGAGAGCTTCCAGAAACTGCAGTGCTCTGGTCTCAGCTCTTGGACCCTGAAGTCCCTAGCAATTCTTTCTTCCTGTCCTCTCCCCTCATGTCCCAGACTGCCCCCCCACCGGCAAGCTGCTCCACCCCTGCAAGCTGCTCCCCAAACCCAACCCCCTAAAAGCTGCTCCACAAACCCACCCTGTCTATGGGGCAGAAAAAGATGAGAAGAGGAAGACGGGAAAGAAGGGTTTGACGGAGGGTGCCGAGTCTGGGTCAGACTCGGAAGTTGCAGCGCTGGCAGAGGTTTGCAAAGGAGGAAACCAGAGGAGGAGAAAGGGGGCCAGGGTGGGATGGGGATAGGGGTTGGGGCCCAGCGTTGGAAGGAGAGCTAGTACTGCGCTCCGCTCTCCAGCGCTCCCAACACACGCCCTTGGCTTCTCTTCCCAGTAGTCCCTCGAGGGAAAGGGACCCTGTCACCCTGACTCTCAAATAGGGAGGTCAGGCTGTCCCACGTGCACGCGTGCAGCAAAAGGATCCTCCAGCGCCCGGACCACAAGCGGGTCGGGGGCGGAGACCAGACGGAGGGCGGGGCTGCTACAGAATGACAGCCGCAGGGGCCAATGAGGGGGCACCTTCGCTGACCAATCAGCTCCTCAGACGTCGCCCCTCCCACACCCCGCCCAACCTCAGCAGCCTCGCGACCGCCCACACGAGGTCCCCCACTGTCTCCTTGTCACAGCACAGCTTCCTTCCCCCCACGCGTCCGTGGTCCCCTCGCCCTCCCTGGGGTCCATCCGCCCTTCTGGCGTCCGGGCGCTGGACTGTCCTCCCCCCAGCTGCCCACGGGCCGCTCCTACCCGGTGGTGATGTCGTCGTCCTCCGTCATCGTTTTGCCCATGAGGTCGCTGTCGCTCATGTAGCCGGACTTGAGGTCCACGTCGTCCGAGTCCAGGGACTCGACCAGCTCCAGGCGCGAGATGTGGCCAAGCTTGCTGGGGGAGCGCATGGGCATGGTGTGCGCGTAGTGCGCGCGCTCCCCGTGCATGTACCAGGACGGTGGCCCCTCGGAGCGGCAGCTGCCGCCCACCGACGGCGCGTCCCCGGCCTGCAGCCGCGGGCTGGACTGGCCGTAGCGCCAGGAGAGGGGCGACGAGCGGTTGGACAGGCTGGACACGCTGCGGGGGTTGGCGTCGTCGCTGTCGTAGCAGGTCATCTCGAGGGAGCTGGGCGGGCGGAAGGGCACTGGTTACTCTCCAGTCCAGCGCTCTGAGCCCCGTCCTCGGGCGGCTGTAATGCCTCCCTCCACTCTCCTGCCCTCCCGCCTCTTCCCGCCTGCCCGAGCTCCTGGGCCTCCGGGAGGCCTCTTAGGGTGTATGTTGCCCTGAGGTGTGTCAGCTCAGGTTGGCAAAGGAAGAGGCCGGTGAGCGCTAGGGAGGGAATCCCGTACACAGTAAGGGCACAGGTTTTATAATATGACCTGGGTTTGAATCCTTTTCTACTATTTATTAGTCAGGGGGCCGGGGCAAGTCATCAACCTTGCCAAGCCTCCATCTCCTCATCTGTCAAATGGGGATAAAACTGTAATAGCAACTTTATCATATATAGAGTTGTAAAGACCTAACACGGTGCCTGATATACAGAAGGTGTGCAATGCACGGGAAGGGGCCCACGAGACCTGGGGGAGTCACCTGAGACTGGAAGGCCTCGCTCATTCATTTTGTTCAGGGAGTCTAGCACCTCTTTTCTGTTAGTGAATTCAGGGCTAGTTGCTTCCCAAACCAGAGACAGCAAAGTCAGGAGTGGGGTGTGGAGCATGTAGGTCCCCGAAAGACTAGCCCCAGCCAAGGCATGGGCATCTGGAGAAGCAGCGGAACCTCACCAGAGAACAGAGCGGCCTTAGCTGGACAGAGGGGAGAACGTGGGAAAATGGACGGAGCGGGTGAAGCCTCAGGCCCTGCTCGGCCAGGCCAGGGAAGCAGGTCAGTGCTAGATGGCCTGAGCCCAGGGGGTCTGGAGCTGGGGAAGGAGATGCCTCTCTCCCTCAGGGGCCAAGGTGGCTGCTCACAGACCCACAATCCCCCCCCAAGCCTAGCGGTGGTGCCAGCCCAAATCAACCACACATGGGGTCTCGGTGGCTTGGCCTAAGTAGAGCCAGACAGGGTTGAATAAATGAGATGGGATCTGTGGGCCACGAAAGCTGGGCAGCAAAGGAAACCTGAGTTACAGAGCTCAGGAATCCGTAATCTGCAAACACACCCATTTCTCAGTCACTCTACGGGGTCAGATGGAGTGAGACACTGATTCTTCTCGTTTTTGTGAAGTTCCTTGAAAATAACAAAATCCTCCAAAATTGTCTCTGTCAATCCTGAGAAAACAGAGTTTTATTTTTTGATCAAAAACTGGAGGGAGCTGTATGGGCCTTGACCCTGATGGTGGTCCCTGCAAAAGTCCTGTGGGTGAGCAGGGGACCAGGATGGGCAGGGCAATCAGTGACCAGACTTCCTGGCCTGGTCCACACCCAGCTTCTCCCCTTGGGACTTCCTGTCTGTCCTGTGTGGTACCCTGGGTACTTTCCCTTTCTAGTGACTCGGACCTCGGGGGAACGGCAGTTCCCTGGGCGCTTGTGGTCCTGGGGGAGGGGGGGCAGCCTGCCTCGCTCACCACGGCGGGTTGCCCTCTGCACGCCCTGGCGGGTGCTTGGCACTCAAGACCGCATGGGCGGGGGTGAGCCCAGGACGGACGAGCAGGCGAGTTCTCGAAGTGAGACTCAGTACCGGGCCTTGTGCAGCAAGTAGGGGCTTAGTAAAAACAAGCTGACCGTGACAAGGGGGCAAAGAGCAGAAGGAAGAGGACAATGACGGCCCTGGTGACAGGACGATGGAGAGCTTCAGGGGAGCCTGTTTTGTAGCAGAACTAGCGTCGCGTGTGGGTGTGCCGAGCGCCAGGTCCCTCGGTTCTGTTCCCGGCTCGCGGCCTCGACCTCACTGCTCCCCTCGGTCCCCAAACACACCTCCAGACACCTCTGAGTCGGTGGCGGAAATTCTAGCTCAAACTTGGGTCCCTGATTTCCAGTCCTGGATTCCACCCTTCAGTCTTGCTCCTCTCTGGGGAGGACGTTTTTTGGGGTGGAGGGCATGGTGGGCCTGGAGCGGGCTGAGGGCGCAGTTCCACTTCCTCTCCAGCCGCAGCCCTCTGACCCAGACTCACTCCTTGCGGGGGAACAAGCCAGGGAAATAGAGGAAGTCGGATAGGAGGAAAGGTTTCTGAAAAGGAACCGAATCTAGAGGCAGCCTGTGAGCTCCAGGGTGAAAATAACCTTGCTGGACACGCTCACTGGACTGTAAGCTCCTCCAGGACAGAGCCTGTGTTTGTCCTGCACTTGGCCGGCCGGGCTCTCAGCTCGCTGGACGCAGAAGCCACCCTGATCCGCTCGTGAGACTCTGGCACGGGACCCCTTCTCCGGAGCCCCCGCTGCACCTTCTCTAACTCAGGGCACGTGTACACATCCTGTCCACTCCCAGGGCCGAGGGAAGGGCTGATTGATGGGAAGCACTTTAAAAAGTAAAAGAACCGTAAAAATTCAGGGAATCATTGTTCTGGCTATCAAAGCGTGAACCAGGAATAATATAAACCAAAGCCTAAGACAGGAAGTGGCTCTGGGTCCACAGTAAACAGAAAAACCAGCTTCAGGGCTCTTGGTTCTTTTCCCATAAAGGGAGAGAGAAGCCAGAGGCCCGAGGCGCTGCCCACACACCCGTCAACTTTAGGCAAAAGGTTTCTGGCCTCCTTCCCACTCTGCCCCCAAGCAGAAAGCAGCAGAGCCTGCCTGGGGTCAAGGTGCCTTAACCTGGGGGGCTGGGGGCTCAGAGGTCGGGGCACCAGGAGGCTGGGGGGCTGGGGGCTCAGAGGCAGGGGAACAGGAGGCCGGGGCTGCTGCGGCTGCCCTTTCCCTGTGGCTGAGTCATCTGGGGTGTGACCCTCTCAGGAACGGAGCTCTTGCTGCCTTCTTTGGCATGGGGCTGGCGGGTGATTTGGTGCTGAGCACTGTTCCAACAACCTCCCTGGCTGGGGGAAAGAGGACGTTCAAGATTTCATCCACTGGGTCCTTAAAATGGTGAGCCAAGCCAAGCCAGACCCCTGTCCCACTTGGGTTCTGCTCAGGGCTGGGAGGGCTGGAGGCTGGACACAGATGTAAAAGGACCTGAGTCCCAGGGCCTCCCAGAGCCCCACCATCCACTTTTTTTCTCAGCCCTCCCTGATCACATCCCTTTCATCACTAGTCGGGGTCCTGCTGGCCCGAGGAGAGGTAACCCCAGAGAGAAGAGGCTTTGCTTCATCATGTAAAATATTTTAGACATCTGGGAGCAAAGGGCTGCGTGTCCAGATGGGATGGGGCCGGGGAAAGAGTGTGGGAAGGAAGGAGGAGGGAGTCTCCGCGGGGGAACTGGAGCCGATGGGTGGGAGCCACTGAGGCCAGACTTCAGCTCCACTTCATAGTCACAGCCACCCCACAAGGAAGGGGTGGCTGAGAGGTAATGAGTTCTCTGTCACTGGAGGTATGTAAAGTTGGTCTGCATATAACTGGGCCACACACTTGGGCTAAGAAAAGCCCTTTTCACACTGCCCCTAGATCCCAACTTTGCTCTCATTTTCCAACCCCAGGAGATGGGGAGGAACTGGCTTCCAGGCCCCTTCTCCACCTTCCTGCTGCACAGCCCCCAGGATTTCTCAACCCTGGCTGTTTGCTCTCTACCCCCCGGGGTGTAGCCCGGCTCTCTGTCCCCCTGACAGTATGAGCTCATCCAGGCAGCCCAAGGAGGCAGCGCAGGAAATTCTGAGTCACGGCAGAGCCTGAGGCCAGGACACCGGGCAGGGAGACGCCGCGGGGGCTGCGAGGCTCGCGGGGGGCAGGTGGAGGGGGTCTGCGTGGTGTGGAACCTGGGCCACCGTGCCGGCCACCGGCTGAAGGGCGAGAAGGAGGCTGGGTGTCAGAAGGGCACGTGGAAGCTCCAGGACAGGAAGAGAAGGGTAGTTAATGACCCCTGTGACCACGAGGAGACGGGCACCCAGCAGGGACACGGACGGGGGAGATCACAGCCTGAGCCCCGTGGCGGCTCCGGCTTCCCACCCCGCCTCCAGCGATGCTCCAGCTTTAATGAAACGAAAGCTGAGTCTCCAGCAGGAGGAGACACCAGGCAAGGCCACGCTCCTCCTGTGGACACGCGGACGTGGCCCCGGGGTCTGGGCGCGCACGGCTCGGACGCCCACCGACCTCGCACGCTCGGGCCAAGGTCGCAGGCCCTGCCCCCCAACAATGGGAGGAAGAGGGGGCAGCTGGCTCTCACCTGTGTGTCACCTGGGACCCTCGCAGGCTGGACATGGTCTCCTCCAGGTTCTGTCGTAGATCCAGGACGTTCTGCACCGTCCTCTTTCTCTGGGACTCCGGATCTAGAGTGGGGAGAGGAGAAGCTGGATGAGCATAGAGGACTCACTGGTGGGCCGGGAGGTGGCAGGTGGCCATATCCCCAGGGGACCGGTCCCGGGGGCACGAGGGTCTGCCTCTCAGGCCTAACGGCCCTGGACATGCCCTGGAGTCCTGACGTCCCGGGCCTGGACGGGGGCTGCAGGCACCGGCCTTCAGTGTCCTCCCAGAGCCCCGCGAGACCACCCCAGCCTGGCGTCACTTTGGGGGGCCCCGCTTCTCCCAGCAGAGGCCCCGGCCCAGGCCCCCACGGTCAGGGTCAGCCGGAAGGTCTGCCCGAAACCCCGTCTCTGGAGATGTGTTGGTAAATGTTTAACAACTGGCTCTCGGAGGTGGGGATGCCCAAATGGGTAGTGCTGGCCAGTTTCTGGGGTATAAGTACCCCACTGTGAGGCTGCCAACGTTATGTCGCTGACCCCAGAGTCAGGGGGAGGGGCTGAGGGTTGGCTCTGGGAGCTGGTGTGAGCCTGCTCCAGGCTGGGAGCATCTGCCTCTGGGGTTCAGGGGAGAGTTTGTCCAGAGCCCCTGAAATGCTGGCGGGCAGGGGGCAGTGAGCAGCCATCTTCCGGGGCACAGGCCGAGTCCAGGGCATCCAGACCCCAGGCCAGCGGTGTGAGCCCAGGTGAGGCTGTGTGGGTGCAGCCTCACTGCAGACCCTGCACGATCTGGGTCATGGAACCCAGCCTTGGTTTCCAGGCAGGACTTTAGCCTGGACAGAGGCGACTCCACCACAGCAGAGAGAAACGTGCCCCATCGCCTTCCCAGGGCGGAAACATCCGAAAGCCTGAGGGTACCGAGCATGAAGAGACTCAGGGGCTTTCCCCTTTCCTCCACCTATCCATCCAGGGAGCCTCGATGAAGCAGACACCACAGTCCACCCTGCTCCACGGCTTATCGGGGACCTGGGACCCACAGTCACTGAATGCAGCCAGATCCCCCAATGGGGAAAACCCCAGAGCTCTGACCCCACAGGCTACCGGGCCCCCAATCCAGACCCTCGGGGGTCCTCGCCCCAGAGCCCACGGGCCCTCCCCAACCCAGACCCAGCAGGAGTGTGCAGCTCTGTTAGCTGCCGAAGGGGACGTTTCTGAGTCCCTTCAGGAGGCACTTTTCCCCAAGACTAGGTCCGGCCGGCTGGCAGGCAGCTGCCCTGCTTGTCTGGTGAGCAAGGTGAGGGCTGCAGGAAGCCTTCCTAGAGCCTCGGAGGCACCTTTCCAGAGAACCGGCTCCACGCTGAGCCCAGCCACCTCCCTTCCCTGGGGGCCTGGGGGCAGCGGGCAGGTCTCCCGCGGCACGCCTGTGGGCGCCAGTGCCTGTTTATCCTGGCAAGGGTCACGTGTGAGCTGCTCCGTGGCTGTAATGATGGCTTGGTGTGGAGAACAGACAGGGACCCTGTCTGTGTACGTATATTTTTAAAGCTTGCTCCTAAAAGGCCTATGTGGGGACCAAGATGGGGTGGGGGGGCTTCTGGGCCAGGGCAACGCTTTCCATGGGTTTGGCAGAGGTGAGGGAAGAGGTGCACGCGACTCCGAGGGGTGAGAGTCCCCGAGGAGGGGACCAAGGCTGACTCGGACACCGTGTGTGCCAACCCCAGGCAGGCATCAGCGAGGTAGGGCCTCGCAGCACATGGGGGAGCTTTGCGCTGTTGCCCCATTTCACGGAGGAGAAACTGAGCCTCAGAGACAGGGTCCCACGCCTCACATGGAGCACAGGGCACAGTCAAGTCCAGGAAGAAGCTCACACTTCTTTGCATCGATCACAGGGCATCTCGGCATCGCTGGCGCCAAGCCAGTGGTGGCACAGAGTAGGTGCTCGGTGACCGTCTCTAGAATGGATGGGTGAGACCACAATAAAAACACATAAAAAAAGAATGGATGGATACGTGTCCCATTAGGAAGACGTCTTTTTTCCCACAAGAGTCCTTGGAAGTGACTCAGTCCAACATGGTCACAGGAGGAACGGGAGGCTGAGGTCAGGGACGGGGGCGGGGGGACGACTGGCTGGAGGTGCAGAAACGTATCAATGAAGAACATGTGGCATCAGGCTGCCACCCCAGGTGTAGGTGGGCATGCGGGGGTGGGGGGAGGCGGGGACAGAGTTGGGGACAGAGCTAGGGGCCCTGGCTCTGCTCTCTGCCCCAAGGCCTGGAGAGTCTGCAGAGGTGCCACCCCACAGCTCCCTCCGAGCCCCAGCAGCGTCCCCTGGTGGCCATCTCGGGCATGCCATGCTGCTCGTTAAAGGCTCAGCTCAGGTGCAGCTGGTGGTGAGAGTCTGGCTGTGTCCACATTCTCAGGTGACAGGCCCATCTCTGGGGGTGCAGCGGGAGTCCCAGGACGAGAGGACTGAGCTGCATGTAAGGGAAGGCCTCTGTGGCTCAAGGAGCTGCAGACCCTGCGCCTGGGCCGGGCGTTGGGGGGAGGGGGGAGGAGGGCAATTTGATATTCACATCCCTGACCCCAGAAGCAAGTCTTTAAATTTTTAGCTTTAAAATATGAATAAGCTGCATTTGCAAAGGCATTCACCCCCCCACCCTACCCACCTCTGACCACCAACCCATAACAAGCTTCACCCCTTCCCCACCATCTCTGCAGAGATCAGAGATGGGGCGGGGAGGTAATCGGGGCACACGTGACTTTGTGTTAATGTTTTGTTGGCTGAGTCATGATGCCTCCATGCGTCTGTCAAATGTCAGGTCTGGGTATGGGGGAGAGGCTGGAGGAAATAGAGCGGCGGTTGGGGGGAGCCCGGGAGCTCCTCTCCGGCCCCCGTGTGGGAGAGGGATGCACTCAGGACACTCCCAGTCTATGCAGTACCTTTGTGCAAATGAGGAAAAGGGCCCCTGCAGTGTGACTCAGCTCCCGCCAGGGTCCTCGCCGTGGCCACAGAGCACACCTCTCCCCTGGGCTGGAGGCCCTGATCAGGACACACCTCACAGCCTTCCTCCGGGGGCCTGGCTTCTCAGCTCCTGCAGGACAGGGTCCACCCGCAAGAGGAGGGTGTGGTGCATGCCTGAGTGAACATGTGTGCCTGTGTGTGTGCGGGTGCATGTACGTGTCTGTGAGAAGCAGGGCTGGGGGGAGGCAGGGTAGGGATCCCAGCAGTCATGGGGTGAGGAGGAGGTGGGGCGGGGAGCACGAGTTGTCCTGACTGCTGCTCCAAGCCTCACCCTGCAAATGGAGCAGCCGGGAGGATGTGTGTGCTCCCCGAGCTCAGAAGACGCAAGCGTCCTGCAACCCAGCCGTCACCACGGTAACGCAGTCGCCACAAACAGCATCCTCCCAGCACGCTCGGGGGCGGTGTTTCTTATAGGAGACCACAGACAACCTGCTGGCTCCATCAGGAGTCCCTGGGGTTAAGGACCAGCCACCAAGGAAACCTGACATCAGGTGCGCATACGTGCACACACACACACTCGTGCAAATGCACGCAACACCCACTCACTGAGTGTGCACCACACGGTGGGCTCAAGACTAGGCACTTCCCATGTCTGTGTGACTCCAAAGCTCTGTTCTCTCCAGGACAACACAGGGCCCCAAACACGCACACACGCCTCCAGACACACACCTCCCCAGGGTCCAGCTGGCAGTGGAAACCCTCACATCAGAATCACGCACACTCCGCTCTGCTGTCCCAAAGACGTGTGCGCGGAGAGAGTTGTGTGGACGTGTCCCCTACCGCAGGTGTGGAAGGAAAAGACCAGGGCACAGGGGTCACTGGAGCTGGAGACGGGGCGGCACCCCAGGAGGCTGATGGCAAACAGGGTCCCTTCTGCTCTGGAGTCAGAACCAGGGAGACAGGCTTCTGGAGGGCAAGACCGTGAAGGGCCAAGACCGGGGTGCGGGGGGGGAGTGCCATCGGGTGGTGCGGTAGAGGGAACACAGAGCCTGAGGTATGCCCTCCCAGCACGTCTGACCTGGAGCGAGGCGTCTCACCACTCCTCTGAGTTGTCCGCTCTATTAAAGAGAGAGAACAGCGAACCCGCCCGGTGGCACAGTCGGGAGAATTAGAGCTGAACCAGGCGCTTTGTGCCCAGGAGGTTCTCTGCACGAGGCAGCTCTAATTTGTCCGAAGGTACAGCGGGGGCGGGGCGGGCAGTGGGCACACTCAGACACCTGCAGGTGGCAGTGCCGCTCCTGCAGGTGCAGCTCAGGTGGACCCCACCTTCTCCGCTGGGATTCGCTCACACGTGGAGGGGTCACCAGGCCCACCTCCCCCTGCACTGCAGCGATGGTACATCTTCATCCCCAGTCCCTGCGAGCCCGTCTCAGTCGTGGGAAGTGCTGGGCCTCAGGGCCCTTCTTCGGCCTGTGATCTGAAACCTGACGTAATGGGCACGAGGATAAGGACCCCAAGAAATTTAGGGGCCTGCAGGAAGGAGGAGGGACTCAGCAGTCAAATTTCCCCAAGTTCTGTACAGCTTTAATTACTGGCTGACAGTTAGGTGAACCGCTGTAACTGCCTGGTGAACTCTTAATTACTTGCACTGCGTCTCGGAGCGCATGTTCACTTTAGCCCGGGGCAGGGCCTCCAGAGGACTGCATCTGGGTCCAGCCTCGAGACTGGCTCCTGTTCTGAGTGGCTGCACCAGGTGGGAACCAACAGGAGGAATGGAAGGTTTTCAGGTCCTGGCATTTCAGAGCTCGAAAGAAGCATCTCGTGAATGGGAAAAAAAGCGCATCGCTCCAGCCCAGAGAAGAAAGGCTTGGGAGCGTCACCAGGTGGGGGGTGGCAGGCCCAGTGGGCTCCTGGCCCAGGGCTCCTGCACCAGAGGCCTTGGACTGGCCGCTCTGTGTTGTCCTGGGGTCGATCGGCATGGAGGCGTGTCACCAGCAGGGGTGACACAGCTGCATAAACTAACGGAGACAGTACAGAATAGATCCACCTGGAAATCCAGGCTAAAGGACCCGGGACAGGCAGGACTAAGCTTCTCACACACACACACCCCCTCTCTCTCAACAACTCCCAAAACGAAAAAAAAAATCTCTCCTGACCCTATTAGATCCCAAGGGTAGTGTCCAAGTCTTCTCTAAATTCTAAAATTCATCACAGTTTGGGATCCTAGTACACGTAGGTCAAATACCATTATAATAAGAGCCAGTTACAAACACAAACTTCTCTCTGACAAAGTGATCTTGGCTCCAGCCAGGGGTCCCCCTCCCCAGCAACAGTTAGCAGGAGATCCTTGGGAGTCTGTGTCACCACCCGACAACCAGTGTCCGTGGATGATCGTCCTGTGTGGACACGGAGCCCCACGTCTCTGGGAGTCTGACTCATTTCTGTCCCTCTCCTCTGCTCAAGGACATGACCTTCAAGGTCCAGCCCGGGAGGGCACTGTGAGCCCACCCCCGGTCCCCACACATGCCAGGTCTCTGCTCACGGCTCACAAGTCATACCAGGCGGGTTCTGCGGACTCTGAAAGCCAGTAACCCTGCCCTAGATGGACTGCCAGGAGCCTTGGCCTCTGAAGGCCCAGTCCTGCATGAGGCTGGCACGGGGCTGAAACCGCAGAGGACTAAGGACGCTGCACACAAACCTCCCTGCCCTCTGGTAGAGCCCAGCAACCCTCCTTCACCTCCAGCCATTCCCCCACTCCTTTCCTCACCACCTTTTTGAGCCCAGAGGCCCCAGAAAGAGCCCGGAGTGGCCCTCCGTGCAAGAGGCTCCCACCTTCACCACCGTGCGGGCGGGGACAGTTTATTCTTTTGCTAATTCCATCGTTTCACTGGCCTCCCACGTAAGTCACAATACTGTCAGAGGCGGCTGTCACAGAGCCCTGCAGCGCGACAAATTCCGAGCTTCCTGCTGAGGGCTCCCGGGTCCCCATCCTCGCTCCAGAGAAGCCTGAGCCCTCTCGACCAATGAGTGCCCGCCCGGAGCCCAGCAGTCAGTGGCCCCAGAGCACCCAGAAAGGGCCAGGACGACAAAGCAAGGTACCGGCCATGTGCTTGTGTGAGGCGAGGAAAGGAAACCAGGAGGGGCCAGAGAGGGGGCACGAAGGTCTCCCCTGGCCCAGAAAAACCAGGCAGGGGTCTCTGCAGATCCCCGACAGTTTTGACTTTGCTTGAGTGAGAAGACTTGGCTCTGAGACCCTCAGCGACTTGTCTCCAGTGGGCACTGGGCCAAGTGGCAGTGTGAGGCGGGGTGGCAGGAAGACGAGGGCAGTGGCTCGGGGCCGGTGGAGAGCTCTCTCTTGGTTTCCCCCGGGCACACGCTAGTCGGCTGTGGGGCCTTCGGTAAGCTACCTCCCCTCTCTGGGCTTCAGTTTCTCTGTGGATTAAATAAGGGAGTTGGGGCTGGGCATACCCAAGGCCCGAACCAACTCCGACAGCCTGGCTGTGTAGCTCTGTGGTTGGCTAAAGCCTGTAAAAGCATCTTTTCCTCCTCCCAGAGTGTGCAGAAGAGGCAGGTGCCAGGGTATCACCCACAGAGGCTACGACTCAGCAGCTTGGAGACGGGGGCCCAGGAATCTGCACCGCCCAAGACCTCTCTGTGGGTGAGGCGATGCAGAAGGTAGCGCCTGAGAGATCCAGACTCCTTGCCACAGGCCGCCAGAGCAGGCACCCATCGAAACCAGGGCTTCCATTTCCCGATGCCAGGCCGCCGGGCGCTGTGTCCGGGGCCTCCAGCTCAAGTCTGCTCCCTTGGCACAAACGCGCTGTCCCTTCCCTGCGGAAGTCCACTCCCGCATCCCCAGGCCTCACCTGAGGGGCCCCCTCTGTCCCGCTCCTCTGGGGACGCCCTCCCCAGGCCACCCGGCCGCGGCCTCACTGCGGAGACGGGCCGCCAGGGGGCGCTGCCGGGCCTCAGGCGCCGCCGGACGCTGCCGCAGTGCTGCCGGGCAGGCAGCGTGGGCTCCAGGCTCTGGGCGGGCAGCGCCCAGACGCTCTCCTTCCCTCTGCGTCCTGCTCGGCACAACCCCCTTCGCCTGGCTCTGCGCTCCGGGGCTGACGTCCTCCCTGACCCCACCCTCTTTGGAGAACAGCCAAGGCTTTGCAGCACCTACTCTGGGGAGCCTGCCCGCTGGGATAGAGGCTGCAGTGCCTGGCTTCTGGGGACCCGTCGGCTCCACTCGGCAAGCCTGGACGTGGGGCTAGAGCTTCGAGAGACCCGGCTGGCCTTTCTGCTGCAGGGGCTGCAGACGGAGTGCCTCTGGGGAGTGGAGCAGGCTTCCCATCTCCCCGCTCTGGCCTCACTTCTGGCAAAAGCTGGCCTGATGAGGGAGGAGAGTCATCCCTGCCACCCCACATCATGCCCAGCCCCGCCCTTCCTCGGGGCAGTGGCCGCCTCTCTCTGCAGCGGGCAAAGGGCGGGCCCCCGAGGGCCGGCCGGTCAGCCCGGCTCAGCCTGCACTTGGAAGAGGGCTTGGACAGCAGTCCTGCCACAGCTACTTCACGTCCAGCACCGTGTGCCTCAGAGAAAGACGTGCTGGTCCAGGGCGGCCAGCGCCGAGGGCCAGGGGACCCGGAGAGGGTGCCCGCCTCCAGCTCTGTCTGGAGGGGTGCCGGCTTGCTCCTTTCTCTTCTGCCTCATTTCCCTCTGATCCTTCGGTTACAGGGTCAGAGAGTGGGTTCTTGACGTACTGAGCCTGCCCTCATTTAAAGACCTGAACCCCAGCCTGGGCGCAGAGGGCCAGCCTCCTGCCGACGATGGGCTGCCTGCCTCGCCGGGGGACGTGGCCCCCTCCCTGACAGGCCCGGCTCTCCTGCCCTGTAACCCTCATGGTTTACTGGCAACGTCCTCACAGTGATGCTGCCCAGAACCTTCACGTGACACCCGGCTCCAATGAAGTCGCTGCTGCTGGGAGCGGAGTGGTTGTTATGGCAACAGTTCTCACATTAGCAAAGACCATCTGCAGGCAAAGGGGGGAGGGCAAGGAGGAGGATGCGGGAGGGCTAGGGCTGGGCCCAGGTGTGGGCGACAATTGCAAGGGGCCCTGGGGGATTTCTGGTTGTGAAACTAGTAATATTAGTATCGGCTAAGTGGGCTAAGTCCTCCGGCACCTGCCAGGCACGTTTCTAGGGGCTTTTGGTTTGTAGCCCACGTAACTGTCACAACAGCCCTTTGAGATGGTCCAATTATCACCCCCATTTTACAGTTGAGAAAACTGAAGCCCAGAGAGGTTGAGTAAGCTGCCAAAGGCAGTAAAGCCAGGATCCCAACCAGATGGTCTGATTCTAGAGATATTATCACCTGACATTATTGTGGCCATGATCCACAAATGGACATATGTATACAGTATGTTTACGGAGCGCTGACTCACAAAGCATAACAGTCACCCTTTTAAAATGCACAATTCAGTGGGTTTTAGTACATCTGTAAAGTTGTACAGCCATTGCCACTATCTGATTCCAGAACATTTGTATCACCCCCAAAAGGAACCCCAGACCCATTAGCAATCTCCCCTTGCCCCAGCCCCTGATCTACCTTCTATCTCTGTGGATTTGCCTATCCTAGGCACCCCATAGAAATGGAATCGTAAACACGTTGACTTTTGTGATTGGCTTCTTTTACTTTCAAGGCTCATTCACGTATCGTGTGTCAGTACTTCATGCTTTTCGTGGCTGAGTAATGTTCCGTTGTATGCATACACCCTATTTTATTTACCTGTTCATAATTTGATGGGCATTCGGGTCATTCTTGCCTGTTTTACGAATAAAACTGCTATGACCACTCATATCCGAACTTCTGCATGGACACAGGTTTTCATTTCTCTTGGATAAATGCCTAGGAGCGCAACATGGGGTCGTACAGTAACTCTGTAACACCTGAGGAACCGCCAGGCTGTCTTGCGAAGTGGCTGCTGCACCATCGTCCCCACCAGCAGCGTGCTAGGCCTCCGACCTCGCCACGTCCTTCCCAACACTTGTTACTGTCTGTCTTTTTATTCTAGCCATCCTAGTGGGTGTGAAGTGGTGTCTCACTGGAGCTTTAATTTGCATTTCCCCAAGGACTCATGCAGTTGACCATCTTTTATATTGAAATGAACTAAAATTAAATACAAATTAAGACCTCAGTTGCACCAGCCACACTTGAGCTGCTCAGGAGCATCACCCTCATGCCAGCTGGTGACCACCACAGCAGAGAGAGGACAACTCCATCACCCAGGAAGTCCTCCCGGGCAGCGCTGCCGAGCCTGCCGGCCTGGTCTGTACTAGAATCACGGCTTTTCCATAAGGTGTTTGCCTTTGGTGCACTTCGAGTTCAGCAAATCTGCTTTACAAATGGGGCCCACCTTGAGGTTTGCAAGGCCCAGAGTGAGTCGGACAGAAAGCTGCCAGAGCACAGCATCAGAGTCAGTGGCAGCCTAGGTGAGGGCGGGCTCCCCCTGCACTGCGCACTCTCACGCCCCCTCCCACCCGAGTCTCCAACATCACTGCCTTTCCCAGGACCCACCAGTGGCCAAGTGACAAGAGGCACTGCCTCTGAAGGTGCCAGCCTTGCTGGGGGCGGGCGCCTCACACGTCAGTGCTGCTGGCTGTAGGCCCCCCGGAGATCTCCAACCCCGACCTTCCAGTCTCCCCTGTAGATTCTGCCCCTCCTGGCTCCCAGGGAGGGGCCACACCACAGCGAGGGGACAGTCAGATGAACAGGCTACCACTGCCTTTGAAGCCCCAATCGTTCCCCGAGAAGCTGCTGGCGTCCCTGCACAGGGGGCCTGCGGCCGACAGCCAGCACGGTCGTGGGAACTTCAGTAGGAACTTAATCTCCAGCCTCACTCCGCTCATCTGTAAAATGGGACGATGGCCCCGGGACAATGGCGACTGGGCTGCGGGTACAAGGTCGGCCAGCCTGTGTGCCAGCGTGGAGGACGGTGGATGGTAACACTCGTCACGCGTCAGAGCTGGGGGGAGCCTCAGAGGCCATTTGACAGAAGGAAGAACTGAGGCCCAACGGAGTGGCAGCGACCTGGTCAGGATGTCAGAGCCATGCTGGGGGACAGGGGAGGTGGCCAGGCTGCAGGGAGAATTCCAGTGGGGACAGCTGGGGGCAGGGCATGGCCATGCAGGGCTGCCCGAAGGGGGAGGCCCTCTTCTAGGAGGCTCCCCACTTCCCCCAGCCCGGTGAGAACATCTGCTCCCCATCAGACCTGTGGTCCGCCTGGCCCGGCCGCCTCCCCGGAGGTTTCCCATTTCTGAAAAAGCCTTCTATGTCACCGATCCCCTCGACCCTCTGCTGCGCCCGCCCCCAGGGGGACCCTCAGGCTCAGCCCATCTGCCACCAACGCCTCCAGGGTAGCCCCACCACCCACCAAAAGGACCCGGCTTAACAAAGGCCAAGGCGCCCCCCCGGCTCCCGAGGTTGGGCACAGAGCAGTGAGGCGGGGAGGCTCATTTTAAAGAAGGCTTCTGATTGGGGGTGCAGAGAAATCGGCATAAACCTGACGAGGTCTGCTGGAGCCACTGAGGCGCAGGCAACGTCCTCTGAGGCAGGAAGGGAAGGGAACGGTATCTACTTAGTGCCTCACACGCTGAGCACGGCACCGAAGCCCGAATGTAGTTGCCCCCACTTTACAGATGCCGGGCTCAGAGAGGCCGCTTAACTTCCTAAGGTCACACCGCTTGTGTAAGTGGTGTAGTAGGAATCTGAATCCAAGTCTGACTCTGAAGTCCATGCTTTTCCCAAAATAAATTATAACGGACAATGAGGACAACGGAGCAGGAGGCCCAGAGGCCCTTCCCGACCGACATGCTGGGATGGAGCACCGTACAGGTCACAGAAGAGGCCCCTCCTGCTCTGCTGCGGGAATGCACGAGGGCAGGGCTGCCAGGAGGCTGGACGAGTAGGCCTCGGGCCAGGCCAGCGTGTCTCTACCTCCAGGACTTGGGGCCGCGGCCAGTCCCCTTGCTGGCAGGCAAGGTCCTCCCGCTGGGCTTTGTCCCAGTTCTGGAACCTGTGGATCATCTGGCCTGGGAAGAACCTTCCTAGAGTGTCTGGCAGGCAGGCTGTGTGGCCCGCTTGCCAAGACTGTGGCTGTGCTCTGGGCCAGGAGACCCTCCGAGCTCCCCGTCTCCAGCCGGGAGCCTGGGAACCTGCTGCGGCCAAAGCAGAGCTCCAACACCCTCTCCCTCCCCCACGGCCCCCCCCCCCCGCCCGACCGCCTGCCCCGCCCGCAGCAGCCGGCCTGTCCCTGGAGGAGCCGGCTAGTCCCTACATGCTGGAAGGGTGGGCTTCAGAGCTCCTGCACAGCCTCTTCTGGGCCTTTCTGGGCCTCGGTTTCTCCTTCTTCGAGAGCGGGCCGCCGGTCCCCACAGCCTGATGCAGGGGGAGGGGAGGCGAGGGATGAGCTGGGAGGGGCTCGTGCGCAGTGCGCCGCTGCCCCCCTCCAGGAGGACCAGCCTCAGCTCCTGCCTGGTCCCGTGCTGGGCCGGGGCGAGGCAGGGTCCCTCTGGGGAGCCTTGGACCCACTCAGTGTGAGGCCAGGGAGGGTCAGGGAGAGGCAGTGAGGACACCGGGCCTTCTTTCAGCCTTCACCCAGTCCCCCCAGGGCCCGGGCTGCAGCCACTGAGCGGCTCAGGACTGGTCACCACCTGAATGGAACCGAATTCCCAGGGAAAATGCCCCTGGAGAGCGTCCCAGGCCTGTGCTATGACACACCCTCCCAGTGGGGAGCCCCGGCTCTTCCCCACACCCCACGTCCCCACTGTGTGAGGGTTCTCGGAAGAACGCAGCAGGCCTTCCTTCTGCTGGAGCCTTCTAGAAGGGCAGAGATGGGCGAGCATTGAGCTGAGTGAGGTCCAGCTTGGGCCAGGAACCACACTCAGGGCTCAGGAGGGCAGCCGGGGGAGGCCAGCCTGTCTGCAGGAGCCCTCGCGGCTGGAGGCCGGGACTGGGCAGAGAGTGGGTGCGGGCAGTGGTGCAGAGAGGCCCCCTCGGGACAGGGCCGCCAAGCGCACCCGGGTGGACACAGAAAAGCCAGTGTCCTTTGCTTTCATCCTCCCCCCTGTGCAAGGGAACGTCCTGAACCCACCAGGCCAGAGCAGGAGGCCTGAGCGCAGAGAGGCTGGGGCAGGGCTGGGCCCGGAGGGAGGGTCTCCAGAGGAGAGGGGGGACCAGGAAAGTAAGCCCCGAGGGCCTGGCCGGGCTCGCCTCCTGGAAACACGCAGGCCCTCTGGCAGAACTGAGCTCACCTGTCCCTCTACCGTGGAAGCAATACACTTAACATGTATTAGGTGCCTACTGTGTGCCAGGCCCCTTCACGGTTCTGACGCCATTTAAGCCCTGTGCTGATCCTGTGAGGTGGACACCAGGAGAGCGGGCTCTGCAGCTCGGGATGAGGACCCGGCTCCTCTGAACCCAGCACCACTCTGGGGACTACATCCCGCCCATCACAGATCTTCAGTGATAAAGCATCCAACAGAACACAGGGCCGGGGGAACACAGACCCCCCTCCCAAGTGGCTTCTAATGTCTGTCAGCGGATGGACCTGTTCTCAGGGACATGATGCTGATGGCCAATAAAAACCACCATCCCAGGGCTCGTCCACGGCCTGGCTCAGCCTGCTGGCGGTCCAGGCCACCATCTCCTTGCAAATGACCCCCAGCCCAGCGAGGGCAGGAGGTCCCAGCAGCTGGTGAGCCCTGCTCCCTCTCGGGAGTCATCCATCATTAATGAGACCGAGGGTGCAGGGGGCTCGCCCCAGGCTCAGAAGGAGGGATGGGAGGAGAGACGGGGGTCAGCCGTGCCCAGGTCCAGCACCAGTCAGCACTTCACTGCTTCCTCCTTCAAAGGACAAAGGGAGCCCCTGGCCCTCCGCTTTCCTGCCCGGTGTTCTCACTCCCCATCATACAGCAAGCAGCTCCCCTCTGCCCCCACTTCTCAACGGGGGGAGCCCAGTGATGACTTGGGGCTCTGCCCTCCCCCAGCTCTCCGTGCTCCCACGGCTGGTGGTTGCCATGGGAACAGCGGGCCAGGGCTCCTGGGGACCAGGGTGAACAGACTCGACTGCATTGATGTCTGTGTGTCTCCCCTCCCCCATGGGGGAAGACTGCGGCACAGGAGTGCCAAGCCCAGACCGGAGGCTGGGGAGGGGCTCAGGTGGCTTCAGACAGACCCTGCTCCCACCCACAGACCAAGGAGTCACAGGCCACGCCATCCACGCCACGTGGGACCTCAGTGCCTCTCAGATGCCATTCGAGTCCTCGGCCTGGCGTTCAAGGCCCTCTACGGGAGGTAGCCTGGTTTTCCACCTTGACTTCCTAGCCTGGGTAGAAGTCACTCGTCCTGCCCTCGGGTCCCCGCTGGAGCCCGGGCAGACTTGTCCATGGCCTGTGCACCCCACTTCGGTCCACACGTCTTCACTGTCTGTCCGCCTCCAGGGCAGAGACCATATAGCTTCCCATCCCAAACGCCTAGCACCTGCCAGGCGTGGCAGGTCCTCCGTAAAGCCTGCTGCACATACGACCTCTGCCATGCCTGCCCTGCCCCAAGGGACTCTCAGGTTCACAGAGGGGCAGGGAGCAGCCTCCTGCCCCAGGTGCCCCCAACAGCCGGCGCCTCCCGCACTGCCACCCCATCTTCCTGGCTCAGGTCCTCCAGGACACTTCCACGCCAGCCCCGCTCCACTCCCCACCCACCTTCTGGATTCCTGCCTCCGCCTCAGCAGCTCCCCCTCTACCGGGGTCTCATCCAGGCCCAGCCCTGCTCCTACCCACGGGCGGACCTCGAGGATGCCCCTCGGGGCCCTTGTCTTCCTCCCCCTGCTCAGACACAAATCAGAGGGAAACGGCTCCCCTAACACCATAAACGCTTTCCGTGGAGCTCAGGAACTCACTCTAAAGATTGTCCTGCGTTTTCCAGGCCACTATAAACTCCCGTTGTCCGGGAGCCGCCGTGATCCTCCCTGGGAAGGCAGACACATATTTCACTGGACATACGGCTCTTTAACACGCATTGAAAAAAAGCTCCAATAAAACTCTCCATCCCAGACTCGTGAAACTGGGGCTCCAAGGATCCCTTCCCTGCAAGGGTCCCGACAGCCTCCCAGGGCCGGCTCTTAGGCGAGGCTCCTTGGACTCCCAGGGTGCAGTCTCCCTGACGTAGCCCTCAACTCGCCGTCCCCCGGCTGCTTGGGGACACCCTTCAGCTGTGCCGTGTCCCCTCTGCACCTCAAGG
This sequence comes from Mesoplodon bidens, assembly GCF_964165515.1. Lineage (NCBI taxonomy): Eukaryota > Metazoa > Chordata > Mammalia > Artiodactyla > Ziphiidae > Mesoplodon > Mesoplodon bidens. Next base: position 1,742,686 of record NC_138177.1, read on the forward strand.
GTCCAGAACACGGGCTCATCAAGCAAGCGAGTAAGCCATGAGCCAGCAGGGAGGAGCGAGGAGGACCCAGCCCCTCACAGCTCCGCGCCCAGGAGGAAGACGCAGCCCAGGGGACACGCAACACGCATGTGTGACCCGGGACCGAGAACGGACGGCGCGCTCCGTTCCAGGGTCTTTGGGTGGGAACACTGCTCCCCGATTCTGCAGTTAGAGCTCGGACCGCAGCCAGGGAGGGCAAAGCAGGTGACGTCTGACGCTCCAACTCCAAACAAGGTAGTGACTTCTGGAGGCTTGTGTTCAGACATACTCCAGGGCCCAAAACACCCTTCCAGGTCTACCAAGAAGGGGTGCTGTGGTCAGTCAGTGGAGGTTTTAGGAGACAGGCAGCTGGCCCTCTTCTGAAGGGTCTTCAGAACAAGGCCTTCTACAGCTCCCTGAGTCAGAGCTGCAAAGCCGCGGTCTTGTTCCTCATCCCCGGGACAGGGAGCGGGCGGCCTGCACCCCTGCAGCCCCTGTGCCCTCGCTCGGTGCTGGTCTCTCACCTGGGACACCTGCACCCCGTGAGCACACGCTGAGCACCTGTGCATCAAACACCGGGCTAGACTCCAGCCATAAGAGGCTGAAAAAAACCAACCAACCAAACAAACAAACAAAAGCCTGTTTCCTTGGTTTGGTCCCCCAGCTCCTCTTCCAGGGAGCCCTCCCTGATGATGCCCCCACCCAGACTTCATCGCCCTTGGCACGGGGGCTGAGCACACCACTTGCACCTCTATCACTAGGTTCTCAACTGGGGGTGGTGTTGGAAATGTCTGGAGACGTTTCTGATTGTTACAGCCTGGGGTGGGACGCTCGTGGCATCCAGTGGGGAGAAGCGAGGGATGCTGCTAAACATCGTACAACGCACAGGACAGCCCACCTCCAACCAAGAGCTATCTGGCCCTAAAGGTTAACAGCGCCGAGGCAGGCCTGTCACAGGACTGTTGACATTGAGGCCCCCTATCTCCACTGCCTAGATTTTAAGTCCCTTGAGGGCACGATCCGTGGACCGTAACATTTGGAGTCGCTCACGCCAGATGCCCTGAACGTATACGCGAGATCTTGTACCCAAGTGCGATGAGCATTTTCCCGGGGAGAGGAAACTGAGACCAGCAAGGTTTAGAGGCGCTGACCTGGGGCCCCGCCCCGCGGCTCGGACAGGCCACTGTGCAGACGGTGGCCAGTCCCCGGGGGAACAGACTCCCCTCGCCCCCAGGTGCTCTGGGGCCCCAGACACAGCTTCCATGACCACTCAGACCTCTCCCCGAACTGGGGTTGCGATTCTGATCAGAAAGGGCAGCTCAGCCAGCAGAGCTCCCCTCCCTGGGTTCCACCACCTGCCTCTGCTCTGAGTTCAAGACTATTAAATTATGCAAAGTAAGTTCCGACAAAAAGGAGGGCCTTGGCCTTAAAACTCCTGGAGAATCCCCCGTTCAGCGGGTGTGCTGAGATTAACTGCTTCTCGGAGGCCCATGAAGACCCCCCCGCTAATCTGCCGGTTGGTCACGTAGCTCACACCCAGTGCCCCTCACGTTCCCATGGGATAAACCAAGGCCTTAACCTCAAGGTCGGGGGAGCAGGCAGCAGGTCTAGGGGCCCAGGCCCCAGCCTTTGCTGCTCCCCAACCAGCTTCCTCGTTAATGGAGACAGACTTTATCAAAGCAAGAAGATTCGGGCTGCCCTGGCGGCGCAGTGGTTGAGAGTTCGCCTGCCGATGCAGGGTACACGGGTTTGTGCCCCGGTCCGGGAAGATCCCACATGCCGTGGAGCGGCTGGGCCCGTAAGCCATGGCCGCTGAGCCTGCGTGTCCGGAGCCTGTGCTCCGCAACGGGAGATGCCACAACAGTGAGAGGCAAGTCAGGGACAGAAGAGGGAGATAAAAGGACATTTGACCCCCTGCTGGCAGCCAGAGACCCTAATGAACCCTTTGCTTCCGAAGACGATTATCGGACAGAATAATTCATCGCTAGAGATTAATTGGGCTAATTATGTTGCCTTTCAGAATCCCCTGAATAATTATTTTCTACAGGGTGGCGTCAGTGATAATTGTGCGATATTTGAGCCTCTTCCCCCAGTGAAAGGCCTGCAGAAAGGGATCCCTGGCTCTGAACGGTGGGATGGCTCCGTCTCAGCTCTGATCTGCTTGGAAGGTGCCCATATTTCACGTGGAAGCTGTTTTTTCAGGGAAATACTACCACGTCTAATAACCTTCCTCCACCCTCACTCAGCATGTTCTCCGAACACCCTGCTCGTCCCAGGATGTTCTCCTTTATGTGTCATGGGGTCAGGGAGCCCATGAGCTGTGTGACCCCCCCGTCCCCCCCAGGGGGACATGCACTTGCCCCACAAGCCTGCCAGCGCCCCCTCTCCTCCGGCGCTGCTCCCCCCAGAGCCACCCTCAGCCGACCCACGACCCAGGGCCCCCAGACCCCTACACGTCAGGACAACCCGCTGTACTCTGACGCTCCTGCCTTCTCTCCCTCTTTAAGAGTCGACAAGCTGGTTATGTGAATAACTATAGAGGCTGAGTGCACAGCAAAAGAATCTAGTGTTTAAGTAACACAATGAGGTTAATGTGACACAGGTAATAACCCGCACTGTCGCTTTCCTGTTCTGGGGCGATTAGACATACAATGGCGGGGCAGTCATTCTCCTAATTGCGTAGCCGAATGAGGGGTGCTTAGGGCAGCACCACCAGAGGTGGTTACGGGACGATGCGACCCCTGGTTCCCACCTCCTCCCATCCGAGGAAGGGCTTGGGAGAAACCGGCTTTCCCCCGCATTCTCCCCATCAGCCTCCGGTCTGCAAATGAAGTCGGTTTAGGAGGGGTGGGGGCCACGTTAGTTTAAGGCTCCAGGCTACTCAGAACCCATATCCAGGGTGGGTAGGTGGTGGCTTTAGAATCAGACAGATCTGAGCTTGAATCCTGACTCAACTAAGAGTAAGCCAAGAATGTAAGCCAAGAATCTTAATGTTCAGGAGTCTCTCTTTTTTTTTTTTTTTTTTTTTTTGCGGTACGCGGGCCTCTCACTGTTGTGGCCTCTCCCGTTGCGGAGCACAGGCTCCCGACGCGCAGGCTCAGCGGCCATGGCTCACCGGCCCAGCCACTCCGCGGCATGTGGGATCTTCCCGGACCGGGGCACGAACCCGTGTCCCCTGCATCGGCAGGCGGACTCTCAACCACTGCGCCACCAGGGAAGCCCCTCATTTTTTAATTTCTCCTACAAAGTGGAAGTAATTAAATATCTACTTCTTAGGGTTATTGGGATGATTAAATCAGATAACATCTGTTAAGCCAGCACAGAGTAGGTACTGAAATAGTAGCAGTTATTATTACTATTATGATTATTACTGTAAGTGGGAAAGTCTATCCATCTTGGTCCACTTTGGTTATAAGCCTAGGGGTCTGCAGAGGGTCCTCAGCTTTAAGCTCTTACCAGCCCTCCACCTTAATGGAGGAAAGTGCCAGAAAACACAGCACTCATTTCCACTCCCTTTGCTCGGAGCTGGATAGATGTCTGCTAGGTTGTGTGGTGATATGATTTCAGGGAAGACAAATCCTGCCCCAGGATGTGTCTTTTTTTTTTTTTTTTAAAGCAGTCTATAAAACTGTCCTGTAGTAGCTGCCTAGACTCAATCAGTGAAATATATTTGCTTATATATTGATGGTAGAATCCTTAGAGCGAGGGTCATTGGTTAATCCGTGGAGTAATTTATATAATACTGTGTATATTGGCAAAGGAGACCTTCCTAAAAACTGTGTGGTGGGGCTTCCCTGGTGGCGCAGTGGTTGAGAGTCCGCCTGCCGATGCAGGGGACGCGGGTTCGTGCCCCGCTCTGGGAAGATCCCACATGCTGCGGGGCAACTAGGCCCGTGAGCCACAACTACTGAGCCTGCGCGACTGGAGCTTGTGCTCCGCAACAAGAGAGGCCGCGATAGTGAGAGGCCCACGCACCGCGATGAAGAGTGGCTCTGGCTCGCGGCAACTAGAGAAAGCCCTCGCACAGAAACGAAGACCCAACACAGCCCAAAATAAATAAATTAATTAAATTAAAACAAACAAACAAAAAAACTGTGTGGTTATAAAGACTTCCCAAGGGAGAAAAGGAAGGGCATTTAGGGTGAACCATGCAAGGAGCTGAAAGGTTTCTGTTAATGGGTAACTATGCATAATTGCAGAATACCTTCCAAACGGGAAGGGGCTTCTCAATTGAGTGACAGATCAGCTGCCGCTGGAGCCTTCTGCAGGGCAGCAAACGTGAGCCCCCTCCTGCCCTGGCTTTTCCTGCGGAGGGTAGCGGGAAGGTATGAGCCGGTGGGGAGGCAGGCTGCAGGGGTTGAGCCATTCTCCAAAAAGAAAAGGATAGACTGCAGCCAGGAAGCCATCTCAGGGCTCCTTAGGAGGCAAAGATGGCAGGATGAGTAGCCAGAGAAAAGTCTACTTACAAAAGCTCCTGAAATAAGCAGGTGGATTGGGGGGTGGGGTGGCGGTGGGCAAATGCAAATGGTTGCAACCTTGCAATAAAATCACAAGGTTGTCAGTTCAGCATAAAGAAACATGGTTAGAAATGCACGAGACGCACTCAAGACCAAGTGCGGGTAACAAAGGGGCATCCGATGCTAGAGTCAAGGCCTGCACCCCAAATAGTCAAGATGCATTAACAGATCTCTGAAATTTGAAAGCATCGTGTCCCGTACTTTAATCAGACTGCTTTCCAAACACCTTGACTGAAGAAAGAAGTGTTTTGATGGGGACTCTGGGGAAGGGCTGATCTGGACAAGCCACGCTGGGGGGGCAGACAAGACGGCCCCCAGGGAAGAGTGCGTATCATCCCCAGAGGAGGAGTGAGTATGGGGGACGGGGCTGAGAAGAGGGGCAGAGACAGGGAGGGGGCAGGTGCTAAAGGCAGCCCTGATCTTGCTTAGGACCGGCATGACTCCCTCCCCTCCAGGAGGACAGGACAGCTGTCACCTGATTCTTCTTAGGTCTGTGCCTTTCCACACCCTCTTTCCCGGCTCTGGAGCCTCAGGAGCGCGTGAAATCAAACTCAGTGAGCTGAGGACATCCTGTCCTGCTCATCTGCAGAAAAGTGTCAGGCACTCCTCACAGGGACATCCTGCAGAAAGGGAGCCACAGATGTGCTGGGGTGTTTAGTCTAGGTGTGCTGTTAGACCTGCGGCTTCTCTAAGAATCCATCAGGCATCACCACGGTTCCAGGGTAGGACATTCAGACGGATGGGCCCGGGACAGTGGACTTGAAGAGGGAAGCGGCTTGGGTTCTACTTCTTGCTCTGCTACTAGCTATGTGTCCTGGACCTGTTTCTCATTTGGAAAATGATCCAGAAGTCATTTCAAGCTTTGTGGACTCTGTTTAGGGACACACATGCCTTGACTGTCACCGCAGGGGACGGAAGTACTGGTTGCTGAGCCAAGGGGGACAGGCAGGGCTGTTGCGAAAGAGTCTGCTGCAGGTAGTAATGGATCCCAGACAATTTGGCCTCACACCAGGAGGTATCAGGTGTTCTGGGAACCAGATACAGGAGGAAATGAGCAGAAACACCCAAACATGGGGTAATGGACACATTAGAGAGGATTATAGGCTGCTTCCCACAGAGCATCACCTGGGGGAAGGTGGAAGCTAATGTGCCCACAGCCCCAGGGGTAAGAGACGCTGCACATCTGTGAGGTGGCGGGTGTAGCTGCTTAGATGTGCAGCACCTTTAAACTTAATTAAATTTAAGACACATCTGCATGCTTGCTACAGTGCCTTTAGAGTGCAGTCTTTGCCTTGAAGACTGTGATTCAGAAGAAATAGGGTTTTAAAAATTAAAAAGCCGGGTTTCCCTGTTGGCGCAGCGGTTGAGAATCTGCCTGCTAACGCAGGGGACTCGGGTTCGAGCCCTGGTCTGGGAAGATCCCACATGCTGCGGAGCAATTAGGTCCGTGAGCCACAACTACTGAGCCTGCGCGTCTGGAGCCTGTGCTCCGCTACAAGAGAGGCCGCGATAGGGAGAGGCCCGCGCACCGCGATGAAGAGTGGCCCCTGCTTGCCACAACTAGAGAAAGCCCTCGCACAGAAACGAAGACCCAACACAGCAAAAATAAATAAATTAATTAAAAATATATATATAGGGCTTCCCTGGTGGCGCAGTGGTTGAGAGTCCGCCTGCCGATGCAGGGGACACGGGTTCGTGCCCCTATCCCGGAAGATCCCACATGCCGCGCAGCGGCTGGGCCCGCGAGCCATGGCCGTGGAGCCTGTGTGTCCGGAGCCTGTGCTCCGCAACGGGAGAGGCCACAGCAGTGAGAGGCCCGCGTACAGCAAAAAAAAAAAAAAAAAAAAAATATATATATATATATATATGTACTACTTTAAAAAAAAAAAAAAAATTAAAAAGCCACATAAAAGAAAGGTTAGAATGAACCATGTGGTTCTAGACTGGAGTTGGACAGATTGGTATTAACTAATGTCTATTATTTTCATTATATTAAATACAATTATAGGTATGTGTGTTACTTATACTCAGGTTAGCATACACACATATATGTCCTAGCTCCGTCCACTGAGAGGGTCTAGAAGCAGTGACGCCCTAGGACCAGTGAGATCACCAACACCCAGATCTTGGTTTCTAACACCATCCTCCAATGAAAGGAACAAGGCTCCTTGGAGAAATGGCTGATTCTTGGAATGGGGCAGGGGATATACAAGATGAGTCTGGAGCATCTTGTAGGGCCCCAAAGCAAGGAAATTAAAAAAAAAAAATCAGGGTATGTCAAAGGGACAAAGGTACCAACTGAAAGCGGTCACCCAACAGCCAATGCTGAAACAGCTTGAGCAAAATAAACAATGCAGTATCAGAGTCTGACTCAAAGAATGAAATAAACATCCACGAGTGCACGCTCACCTAACTAAACAAATGGAGAACAGAGAAATCTCCTGCACAGAATTTACGTGGATACCCTCCATGGCAGGCGGCAGAGCCTAACTGCCCCCACTCCCTGACTGTGGCCACTCCAGGTAACCGCCTTCTACAGAGTGCACCATGGAAAGAGAGGGGAGGGTGACTCTGCAGTGGGGACACACAACACTACATCAGCCGGACGGTCAAGGTGAACAGCCACGACAGATCACGTTAGGAGTAAATACCCTTCATCTGATGCCGTGAGAATGACACTTTACCTCCGTGGTCATCCAGCCTCTGTCTAACCATCAGACCCATGTTGAAGGACATTCTACAAGACACCTGACTGTCTTCTTCAGAACTGTCAAGGTCATCAAAACAAGGAAAGACTCGGGAATTCCCTGGTGGTCCAGTGGTTAGGACTCTGCTCTTTCACTGCTGTGGGCCCAGGTTCAATCCTTGGTCGGGGAAGTAAGATCCCATAAGCCACACCTCTCGGTCAAAAAACAAAAAAAAACAACAAAAAAAAGCAAGGAAAGGGACTTCCCTGGTGGCGCACTGGTTGAGAATCTGCCTGCCAGTGCAGGGGACATGGGTTCGAGCCCTGGTCTGGGAAGATCGCACATGCCACGGAGCAACTAGGCCCGTGAGCCACAACTACTGAGCCTGCGCGCCTGGAGCCTGTGCTCCGCAACAAGGGAGGCCGCGATACTGAGGGGCCTGTGCACCGCGATGAAGAGTGGCCCCCGCTCGCCGCAACTAGAGAAAGCCCTCGCACAGAAATGAAGACCCAACACAGCAAAAATAAATAAAACTTAAAAAAAAAAAAGGCAAGGAAAGACAGAAACTGCAACTGCCATGGCCCAAAGGAGCCTAAGAAGACAGGCTTAAATGGAATGTGGTCCCTGGATGGGATCCTGGAACAGAAAAAGGACATCAGGTAAAAACAAAGGAAATCCATACAAAGCATGAACCTTAGTTAGCAACAGTGTATCAGGACTGGTTCATGAGTTGTGACAAATGAACCACAGTAACTAAGACGTTACCAACAGGTGAAACTGGGCGTGGGGTACGTGACACCTCTCTGTAACATCCTTGCAACTTTTTGGTAAATCTGAAACCATTCTAAAATTTTCAAGTTTATTAAAAGATGAAAAGCTGCATGGGAACCTCCCTGGCAGTCCAGTGGTTAGGACTCCGTGCTCTCACTGCCATGGGCCCCGGGTTCGATCCCTGGTTAGGGAACTAAGATCCTGTAAGATGCGTGGCACAGCCAAAAAAAGCCGTACAGACAATTCTGAGGCACAGTCGGACAGCCAGGGGGATGTATCATGTGAAGATACTGAAGAGAATAAAGTAATGAGGACACAGCCCTACCAGCGAGGGGCTTAGAGTCTGACCAAGGGCAGAATGGGGGTCACCGCCCGACAAGAGGACAAAGAGTGAAAACAAACAGTTTCAACTGGTGGGCGCTGCCACGCGGGGTCCAAAGACCCCAGGAGAGGTTCCCGGTTGGGGTGGGGGGAGTCAAGAAAAGTATCTTTAAAGGACGGGTGAGGTTTTTGTAGGGGAAGGTGGAGGCAGTGGGGGGCTTCAGGCTGGGGATGTGGCTAAATCCAAGATACAGAGACCAGAACATTGCGGTAGGCTCTGGGAACTGCAGAGCCTGACCTGACCAAAGACGGGCAAGTGTCCCCACGGGGTCCACGGACCACCGCCCTACAGAAAGCCCTGTGAAAACAGGATCCCAGGGACACACGCTGGGAACTCCACATCCCACTAACTGATCCTGGGCAGTCACGAAGCCGCTGAGTACAGGCTCTGAGAAGTCCCACAAGAAAGAAACCTGTTCAACCCCGTTCAGCCCAGGGTCTTGCATCTTACAGCAGAGCCAATTAGCAGGTCTCACTCAACTTCCTCAGGGAAATGCGGGCAGATGGCTTGGGCAGGGAAGAGGAAGGCGGGTGGGGGGACCAGGGGGGCAGGAAGGCGTGACTGTGGAGGCCCCGAACGTTAGGATGAGAAATCAGAACGTTCTCCTCTGGGAGCCACCGGAGGACCCCCATGTGGGGAGCAACGGCGTCTCAGCTGTACCTGAGGAAGGCGCCCCCAGAGTGGCATCTGGGGGTGAACGGGAGAGAGGGGAGCCGGGATGCTTCCATGATGGGGTGATGGCGTGAATTAAGACAATGGGTGGGGGAGGTATTTCCAGAGGTGGAAGCAGCCAGACTTGGTGAGTGATGGAGCCAAGGGCAAGGGCAGGGCCAGGGAGGGAGCAGAGAAGAGACGTGGGAGGCCCCCCACCTCCGGGAGGCACCCCCACCCCCCGGCTGGGACAGGCCATCTGCAGCGCAGCCCACCCTCCTCCTTTCTCTGTCTCCAAAGACCCAGATCAGAGTGCCACCTCCAAACCCCACTGGGCAAACAGCACAACAAAATTAATTTGAGCAACAGGATAAAATCGTAGCGCTGGATCACAAGTCAGAGTACAGATAATCATGAGTGTGTGTGATATAGATCAGTGATGGAGAAACAAATACATCGGGGAGGAAAGCCAGGTCTCCATACAGAAGAATTCCAAATCATGCAGGTAGGTTACGGTCCACACAACAGCACACAGCCTGTGCTCCCGCCGGCATGGCTCCGTGGCTCCAGACACCAGTTCAAAGCTCCCGCCGGCATGGCTCCGTGGCTCCAGACACCAGTTCAAAACCCTTTTCCACCACTTCCCAGCTGGGCGGCTCCAGGCAAGTTACCCAACCTCTCTGTCTCAGTTTCCTCATAGGCAGAAGGAGAACAAAACAACGCCAACTTGTAGGCTTATTATGAGGAGTTAACGTATGTAAAGTGCTTAGAAGGGTATCTGGTACATGGTCTGTGCCTGGCTAGCATCAGTGGCTGTTCTGATTGGACGGGCTGAAGGAAGGAAGGAGGGCACACGCCAGCTGCTCCCAGGCAGGGAGGAGGAGGGGTGCTCGGAGTCCAGGTCCAGTGTCAGGACTGGGCTTCCTTTCCCTTCGCGGGGCGTGGCTCCCGACGCACCAGTCATCAGAGGCCTGGGTTTCTCACTCGCCCAGCACCTCCAGGCCCTGGGGGAGAGCTGTGAATGCCCCCCCATCCCCGCCCCAGGCTTTGTGAAGAAGGTGCTAAGAAGGCCAGCTGGCCGCCTGCAGGCTCTGCTTGGGGGGCATCCCAGACCCCCAGCGTCTGGGGCCCACTGACCACTGCCTTCCCAGCAGCCTCCCTCTCCCCAGCATCCCATGCAGGCCGGAAGCAGATGGAGGGGAGGGACTGCCAAACCTCTCCCACCCCAGCTCCCCCGAGGCTCTGGGCAGGGCCCTTCCTCCCCCAAGCTTTTTTGTCCGCGAAGCCGCTGGGTTTGGGTTGGAAGGAGTGTGTCCTTGAGTCTGAAAGGCGTGTGGTGAGTGGGGGGAAGGGCAGTGAACCCACAGGAGGAATGGAGCCTGGGGCTCTGGAAAGCAGCCTCTTTTGTCGGAGGCTGGATGCAGCCAGAGAGCTCAACAAAACTGCTGATAAAGCCATTCCTGTCTCCCTGGTTTCTTCCTTTTTAGGGTTGCTGAAGTCCCTAGGAAAGCCACCATAGGAAAAGAGTAAAGAGCTCAGCTTCCAGTTCTGGCCGCACCGCTGACCTGCAGCCGAGCGCCCACCTTCTCTGGGCCTCAAGCTCGTCATCTGTGAAATGGGGGCAGGAGCACCTGCACCTCAAAGACTGACGGGGAAGGTGGAACAAACTCTTCCACGCACAGGGTCCTGAGCACAGGAGGCCCGGGCACGGAGCTCGGGGAGGCTGGTCTGGGCAGGAGACCCCAGAGGTCTGGATTCGTGTCCTGTGTTGCCGTGTCCATTCATGTGTCCATTCATGCCGTGGCTCCCCATCCGTCTCACAGGGATTCATACTCGTCCCACCCACCTCCCAAGGCTGGATGAGAAGGATGAGCCCTCACACTCCTGAGACGTCTGATCTGCTGTGTCTCTGTTTCTGCTCCACCTCGAGGGGCCACCAGGTTACAAAGCTCCCAACTTCAAGCACACGGGACAGGGCCGGAAGCAGAGCCAGTCCGAGGGCTCGGTGAAGCTTCCTTAAAGAGGAGGCGATTTTCAAGGAAGGGAAGAGACCACCTTTGAGAAGCAGAGGGGGAGCCTCCAGAACGAGGGATGAAGGGGTGCAGAGAGGAAGGGGACGGGCCCAGGCGCCCCCAGCCTGGCAAGGAGGCCCACGTCCCCCGGAGGGAGGCCCGGGGTGCCGCTGAGCGCAGGGTGCTGAGGACCCTGCGGGACCAGGGGGAGCATCCTTGCCGGCTCCCCGCCCCATCCCCCACCCCGAGCCTCCATGTCAGGTGCACGCCTGGGGTTGGGCAAAGGACCCCGGCCATGTGAACATGTGACATCCCCTCCCCTCCAGTGGGTGGGGCTCAGAACCAGGATTGAGTTGATTTCAAGGCAATCGAGAATGGGACCTTTCCTGGATGCCTGAGTTGTGGGCTGACATTCGTTACACACAGATGCCAAAGTTTAAAAAGTGTGGCGTGCCAGAAACACAGTCCACGAGATTATTAACCACCTAATGATTCTGGTATAAAAACGCTTGGCAGGGGGGGAAGAGGAAAGGTTCACAGGCCGGGAAGGGTTTGGGCCGGAGCCCCTGAGGCTGTGCTCCCCTTTCAGGGGCTGCCTGGACCCTGGCCTTGACCGCTATGGTGAGACCCTCTTTCACTGCACCCTCCTCTGCTTGACTTCCTGGGCTCCCTGACCCCTCTCTGCCCTCGAGGTCCCAGCGTGAGGACCAGGCACAGGGGGGCTGCTCCCAGGGAGCCCCTCTGCAGGGTGGGCAGCTGGGCTCAGCCTTGCTCAAGGAGGTGCAGCTTCCGGGGGCAGCGGCCACGGGAGATCACGGTCTGCAGCGCCTGGCCTCCGACCTCCGACCTCCCTGCTCCGACCTCAGCCCCAGCTCAGAAAGGGGGCCTGCCATCAACTCCTTTTGGCGCAGGGGGCCTGAAGCCTGAGCCGGTGGTTTGGGAATGCATTCTTCCAGTCACGAAGGACGACTTATGGGCTGGGCCAGAAAGCGATTCTTTTTTTTCTCCCCTCTTGAGGACCCCCTCCTGCCGTCCAGCTTCAGAAAATGGTTCCAGGTGGCGAAGCCCCGTGACCCGCAGTGGAACTCGAGCCCCAGAGGCTGGCGGGGGTCAGCAGGGGGCTGAAGGTGAGTTATGTGACGCGTGTGGGCATCGGCTGGGTGCCTGGAAGCACCTCAAATTCCACTGCTTTGTTGTAAACCTCTTCCCACTTGGTGACGAAGGGCAAAGAGATGACACTACACATGCTGGTTCTTGGGTAACTGGAGGCGCCTGCCAAGGGCCGCACCGGGCTCCGTGCTGGGTCACCGTGGACAGCAGCAGGCTCTGCTCAGTGTCTGAGCAGGCCTCGCGCGGCTCCCCAGCTGCCCAAGAAACAGGACGCTCATCCCTCCACTCGGCACTGAGGAAGCCACGGCTGGCCACCCTGCCTTGTGACTGGCCAGAAGGGCCTGTCAGCCGGGACGCTGCAGGTGAGGGGCCGCGGACGGGCTGCAGAGGGACGCGGACCTTGCTGCTTCCAGAAGCAGACTTGACCCGGGAGGCGGCTGTGAGACTTTCCCCCGAGACGGAGGAACGTCTGGCCGCGGAGCCCTGGGTGCCTCCTTGGTACCACCCTCCACCATCCCCAGAGCCCTGGTCTGGGCCCGAGAGAAGCCCTGGCTGAAGGAGGACCCAGACCAGGAGGAAACTGCTGCCCAGGGGCCCAGCTACCCCTCCTCGTTGCTGAGACCCCTCCCCCATAATACTTTTTGGTTTTAGACAAGTTTCCATAGCAACCCAAGTCCCTATCAGCCAGAGGGTTACCATGGCGACTGAACTTGGCTCTGCGTCCACAGCTGAGAAGGGCCCTGGGCCCTCACGCTTATCTGTCAAGCAAGGCTCACAGGAAACCAAGTGAAGGGAGGCTGGAGGCCGGAGGGCCAGGCTGGCCTCCGGGGGTGGAGGCGGCGGCGGCGGCGGCAGCGGCGGTTCCCACCCTCCCACCCCCGGCTCTTCCCCCCACACCCTTGTCCTCCCATTGAGGCGCCTTCAGACCATCAGTGCGCTTCCCCCAGGCCCTGCTCCTCCCCTTCTAAGAATCCTCCCTAAGCCCTTCCAGGCAGCTCCTGGGCAGCAGTTCCGGTCCAGCCAGGGCTGGTCCTCAGCCGCAGGGAGCCTCCCTGAGCGCCCGCCCAGGTGTGTCACTCCCACTGTCCACGCCCAGCCGCCCCTGTTAACGGGTCTTTCTTTTCTCTGGGACCTTCTCCCCACGAGACTGGAGGCCTGTTTCCTGGCTTTGAACTCTGCACAGAGCTCGGCTGAGGGGGCAGAGCTGGTCATGGGGGCGGGCGGCGGGCTCGATGCTCCCAGCTGTAAACAGGAGGAGGGGCCTTCTGGAGGGCTGAGGTTCAGTCTGGAGAACCTGTTTCTCAGCCTCCCTCCCATCCTCGCAGCAGAACCCAGATCTGAAAAGCCGGTGCTTCCCCCGTCCACCCCTCCCAACGCCCTCTCACTGGGCTCCGCTGTGCACCCAGGCCTGTCTGCGGACCCCTGGCCCACGCACCAGCAGCGCCCGGCTCAGATCTTAAAAGCAACCCACCAGATGCGGGGACACACTCACTGTGCTCTGAAACGCATTCTCAAGACTTCAGTTGCACTCTCATAGAGCCTACGACAATAAACTCATTAAAAAAACAGTGCAAGTGTTTGGTTAAGCTTTTTTTTTTTAGCCTGCAAGGAGTGCTATGTTTAAAATTACCAGCGGTGTTATTTTTAAAGGCTAGAGTTCGGCTTCTCTTTCCACTCAGAAAGCTCCTGCTTGCCCATCAGCCACGGGCAGAGCTCTGTGCGGGGCCTAATGAGCGCCCCAAAGGGCTTCCGGCTCCCCAGGCACCCGCATCGCTCCACGTGCATCCACACAGTGGTCCAGCCTGGGCGGCTGCTGGACTGCGAATTCCCAGGGCCCCTCTGCTTTGCAGGTTGTCTATGGCCCACACCCAGGCCTGCCCTCCAGAAGCACCCGCGCCTGGCTCTGACAGCCAGGGCATGGGTGGTGGGCTCCCCTGGTGGAACCACCTTGTTTTTGAGGCACCTTGGCAGCCAGCGCAGCCCAGCTGTTGAGCGTGTGTCACTTACTAGCAGTGTCACCTTCAACAAGTAACTTAAGTTTCCTGGCCCGTAACAAGGGCTCGATGATGACAATCACAACACCGACCTCAGTGAGTGGGTGTGAGCATTAGCTGGTCTATTGTAATAAAGTGTCTGGAGCACCGCCTGGCGCAAGGGAAATGCTGTTCCCCAAAGTCGGGGTTAGCCCGCCCCCGCCCCCATTCCCAGGCCCTTCTGTGCTTGGAAAGACGGTCCCTTCAGGGCAGGGCTTTTCAAATTGCAGGTTACAACTCATCTGTGGGTCATGAAATCAGTTCAGTGCATTGTAACTGGCAATTAAAGAAAAACAGACACGCACACGTTCAACAAAACAGAACATCAAGTACATTGGACACAGTATTGTTTCAAAAACCTTTTTTTTTTTTTTTTTTGCGGTACGCGGGCCTCTCACTGTTGTGGCCTCTCCCGTTGCGGGGCACAGGCTCCGGATGCGCAGGCTCAGCGGCCATGGCTCACGGGCCCAGCCGCTCCGCGGCATATGGGATCCTCCCAGACCGGGGCACGAACCCGTATCCCCTGCATCGGCAGGCGGACTCTCAATCACTGCGCCACCAGGGAGGCCCTCAAAAACCTTTTGACTCAATGTGTATACACTGGATTTGCTAGAAGATGTATTTCCTATGGGAGGTCAAGGTAGGAAGAAAACCCTCTCAAATCCACAGCTTGAGGGTGTTGTCAGTGACGACCTCCGTGTGAATGAGTTCTTGGTTCCATCCTGAGGGAACGTGGGGAAGGGGTGGAGAGCAGGAAGGGGAGGATCAAGCCGCCTTCCACCCTCGCCCTTGGGGAGGACTGCAGAAGCTTCCTTTTAAAACGTTCTCCCTCAAGATAGCCTGAGGTTATTGCTAGAGATAAAAGCCGGGTCCACTCCGTCATGGCTGCGTGGTTCCCACGGACGGCAGACAAAGGCCCCTTTGGGGGCAGGTCTGCTGACCCAACAGCAGGCGGTGGAGGCGGGGGAGGCCTGACCAGAGACACTTTGCCCACACAGAACCAAGGGCACGTGCCTCCCACGATGTGGTCTCACACGGTTCCCCCAATAGCGCTCTGAGCTAGAAAGGGTGGGGAAAACATTACACTCTATTGACAAGAGATGAGAAAACTCGGGGCCCAGGAGGGCGTATGATTTACTCAAGGTCACAGAGTAACAACTGGCCCCAGAGTCCACGCTCCCGGTTTAGCCCAGCCTAAGCTAGACCAGGTCTGCACAGACAGGTGTGGACGGGGTGGGGGAGGAGGCAAGGGGGTGTCAGCTTTGAAGAGGGTGCAGCTTGGCATGTCTGGAGCGCCCCGTTCAGTGCACGAGAAGAGGGTGCGGACAGCGGGAACGACGAGCAGAGTGAGATGGGACACGGAGAAGGAGCGCTCGGTCACGTCTTGGGAAGATGACAAAATCCGAGGGCAGGGACCACCTCCACGTCCTGCCGTAACCTCACAGCACCCAGCACGGCCCTGGGCTCGGTAATCCTTGTTGCCTAAGGAAGTGCAAAGTAGGCTCCCTGGAGGTCACTTTAGCTCGAGTGACCGGCACAGCTGGGGCAGAAACCATTAGCATAGCTGGTGCCCCAGTTTACTGCAGACGGAGTGACTGCTATGGCCATCACCCTGGGCACCGTCATGCCCTAAACCACCACAGTCACCAAAAGCATGACGACCACCACTACCATCTCTACCACCATCACCAAGACCATCACCGCCACCGTCAGGGTCACGACCACATCTGCCAGCTCAGGACACCGACTGCCCTCTCCCTTTCCTGAGCTCAGTTTCTATGAATCTCGTTCAGCTGAGACGAGCTCACATTTAAAAACAAAAAGGTATTATTGTTCAAAAAACCCCAAGATGGGGCTTCCCTGCTGGCACAGTGGTTGAGAGTCCGCCTGCCGATGCAGGGGCCACGGGTTCGTGCCCCGGTCCAGGAAGATCCCACATGCTGCGGAGCGGCTGGGCCCGTGAGCCATGGCCACTGAGCCTGCGCGTCCGGAGCCTGTGCTCCGCAACGGGAGAGGCCACAGCAGTGAGAGGCCCGTGAACCGCAAAACAACAACAACAACAACAACAAAAAACCCAGATGTTGTTCTTGGATGTCTGTGCTTTGCACGGAAGAGACTTTAGTATCTAGGCAAAATGAGGTCCCCACCCCTTCCCCAAAGTGTCCCCCACCCCGCCTGGGGCCTGCGGGGTCCCATTCACTGCCCAACTCCTGCCGCCTGCTGCGTGTCCCCCGGGGGCGCCAGCTGGGACCCTCCCGTCGGGACCCCTTCACTTGTATCCGGAGTCACTTTTGAACGACACGAACCTGATGTCACTCTCCCCACTTACACCTTCCCTGTCTTCCTGCTGACACAGGGACAAAACTGAGCCTGGCCCAAACCCCTCCCAAGCCCAGCTTCCCCGACTCGGGCGGGGCCCCTCCTTCTCCGAGACCTTCTTCCTCTTTCCTCCACGCCCAAGCTCCCTCTGCTCTGCTGCAGGCCCACTGCACACCCTGCCCTCCGCCTGGCTGCTCCCCTGGCCCCAGGATGGGGGGGGGGAGGCGCCCCTCCTCGGGGAAGCCCTGCCCGACTGGCGGCGCCTCCAATCTAACCATCGCTCCCTTTGCTTCTCCCACAGGGCACTTACGGGGCGACTTAAGGATTCCCTTCTGTGACTATGTGCTTAAGGTCGCCTCCCCGCCAAACCCAAGTCCATGAAGACAAAGGATGGGTCTGCTTTGTTCACTGCGGTGGCACCAAAGACCACGGCGCCGCCTGGTTAGGAGCAGACGCCCAGGGCCTGGTGAGGGTCCCCGTAACCCCAAAGAGCACCAGGCTCCTTCTCCTCCAGGTTACGGGCTGAGCCCAGGGACGGGCCTGCATGGGACGCCACTCCTTCGGGCCGCCATCCTGGGCTCCTGCATCCTGGCGGGGGCGGGGGGGGGCGTCGAGCCTAACCTCAGGAGACCGAGGACAGTTGCTTGTGCCGCCCCCAGCCCATCTGCCCCTCTTCCAGACTCCACTTTCCTACGCTCAGAGCTGCTTGACATACTCCGGAATTTTTGTTTGCTAAGGAGGGAAGCAAGATGAGAGTGGGTGTGGGGACAGATCCCCTTCCAGTTCTGTCTGGTTCAGGCTGACGGGAGTGTCAGTTTGTGTTCCCTGAACAGCCGAGAACAAGGGGGAGGGGCAGGATAAAGAAGGAGGAGCCGGGGGGTGTTGGTGGCTGGGATGGGATGGGTCGGAAAGGTGGTCCAAGTGACAAGACGGTGGGATCTGGGGCCCCTTCCCTCGGCTCCGGCCTCGGACCCCCATCCAAACAGGACTTAACCTGTGACAGGTGGCCTTCACCTGCCCATCCACTGCTTTACGTGTTGAGCTCAGGGCAGCAAAGGAGACTCCAGCTGCAAAGTGACAGGACGCCAGACAAGGAACACCGCTCTCCCCAAATCTCAGGGAGAGGGGCCGGCCGCGGCAACGCTTTCCTGAACGTTTACCCCGGCACAGGTCACTGAGATGAGGGCATTTGCCACGTGATGGCAGGAACCTCAAACCTCAGCCGTCAGGCTGGAAGCAGGAGGCAGGGCCAACTCTGGCCCCTTCATTTCGCGTCTCCCCCAGTGAGAAGCACCAGCCCGGAGGGCTTCACCCAAGCCTCCTGGCCTGGGAGAGAGCCACGGTGACCCCTGCCCACTGCGGCTCTGACGGCCAGCCAGCGGCTCCAGGACTGAGGGTGCCGGGGGCACAGTGGGCACGGGCTGTGCCCAGGCAGTGCCCAGGCGCCCGGGGTGGGGTGCGGGGAGGCGACCAGAGGAGGCCCTGAGCTCAGCAAGGCAGGAGGGGTGGGAGAATGGCGGTGGGGAGAGAAAGGAACAAACGTGGGTGGGAGGTCGCTGCTGTCTCTGAATCAAATGCAAATGTCAGGCTGACAGCACGCAACCGGACTTGCCTAATTTCTGGGTCTGTAGTTTGGGCGGCGTTTGGAGAGGAACGAGCACCCTGAGGAGAAGCTTCCTGAGCACAGGCTCCGTGCTGCGCGCAGAGAGGACCCGGGGACAAGGCACCTGGGGGGTGCGCCCGGGGATGAGCTACCACGATGGAGGAAGGCCCCAAGGACACCCCAAAGAGAGAAGGGGCGTTCTGGAGACGGAGGGGCCTGGCTGCAGGGGGTGCGGGCTGAGGGCTCGTGAAGGCTCGGGAGGGAGGGCCCGGAACCCAGGGGTCGGAGGACAAAGGATGCTGGGCTGCGTCTCCCTCATCTCTGATGCGCCCTGAGGACAGGCCCTCCTCCCCCTACGACCCACAAGGTGAGTGCGGAGGACGGGCAACGATGAGGCAACGTCAGATTAAGAAATGACTCTTTTAAGCCTGGCAGCCATCCAACAAGGTAGCTACAATTTGACCTGTTGAACAGGTGAGGAAACCAAACCTGGCCCAGGGCCTCAAGACCAGTTAACACAGAGGCGGGATTTGAACGCAGGTTTGTCTGCCCCGTACCCTGCGCGTCTGACCACTGTGCTCTGTGTCTTTCCTTCCAGGACCCCCGTCAGAATACACTGAGCTGCTACACACAGCTTGCAGTGAGAAGCTGGGACCTTTGTGACTGTGATTCAGAGATAGGATTTCAGCAGGAAACCCAATCTCTCTGTGCTCTGTGGGAAAGTGGCAGGAATCCAGCCCCTGCCCAGCCCCAGGCCAGGCTGGGCTCCTCTGGGGCAAGTCCCTTCCCATCCCCCACCGGAATCCCACCGCTAACGCCAGGCCAGTGGGCCCCCAACCCCGGCCCCAACACCCAGGCCCCAGCCTCACGCCTGTGGTAAGGGACGGGTCAGCATCACCCCATCACCTGTGCTCCCCTGAGATAAGGAAGGAGCCAGGATGTCTTGGCCTCATCCCTCCCCAGATGTCCTCCCAGCTGTGTGATAACAAGTCGGCAGGGTGGATTCCATGTCTCAGCCCTGGAGGACGTTTCAAGGACCACCAGAGGGGCTGTTGGCCGAAGGAGGGCCTGGATACGAGGCAGGACGATTCCAGAGGACCTGGGGTGGGGAGGGGACAGATAAGGCCACCACAAAGCTCTGGGTCAGGCCTGAGGCCCCATCCCTCCCAGAAATGAGGGCACTGCCCGCTTGTCTCTGATCTGGACAGGACCCGGGCCTGAGCTGAAGTCCAGGAACAGGTAATGAACTTGAACACAAGGTGCTCCTCCTGCCACCTTCACACACCCACCTTCAAGCCCTCTTTTCATACCGTTTCTGCTATTTTCTTTTTATCACAGTCTCGACAGCCACTCGGCTGAGGAATGACCTTAAACACTTCTGGTACAGCTGACTTCTGGAGAATGCGTTTTCCCTCTCTCCTGTGATGGCTCTCAGGCCCCCCACCCCCCAGGGGAGACTGGCAGATCTCGGGCACAGAGGAGCCCGGAGCCGTGGGCACCACGTTCTGCCTCGTGGACCAGCGGCAGGCGTGCGGGTCTGTGGTTCAAAAGGCAGCAACCAGGCGGGCGGCGCAGTAACGCAGAAGATGCTCAGTAAGGCCGGCCCCGCCCCCTGCAAACCCGGCTGCCCCTGCCTCCCCACCAGCCCTGCAAGACTCTCCCTGTCCTGTAACTAACTCCCCCTCCACCCAGGCTGGCTCCAGACACAACCAAGACACTGAACTGAACAAAACTACCAGGGCTGAACGGAAGCCAATCCGTGAGCGACACCATTGGGCGCACTGGTCGCCACCGGCTCTGCGGAGCCTCGGGATCAGGATGAAGAAGCCAGGGGTCTGGGGCCTGCGGGGAAGGCGGCAACAGAACTAACTGTATGGTCATCGGCGGTGCCAGGCACCCTGACGCCCTCTTCTATTTAATCCCCACCGTTACCCCCGCGCAGGGCGCGTGAGCTCCATCCTATAGATGAGGGACGGGTTCAAGGAGGGCGAAGAGCGGCCAGCAGGTGAGTATCAGGCTTGATGTGGACCCTCATCTGCACGACTCAGAGCTGGTGCTTTTCTCTTAGGCCAGGCAGCCAGGGCCCCAGAGACGCCGGGTTCTGGCCGAGGGCGGACACGCCGTCCCCTGCGGCTCTCGGGCCGGCCGTGGTCCTGCCAGGACAAGTGTGCAGGGGGGGCGACGTGAGCACAGCTGTGCTGGAAGTGCCCCAACCACACACCCCACACACTGTCCACAGCCTGGCAGCAGGGACCAAGGGGGTCCGGGGGACGTGATCGGCCGCCTGTGCCACCAAACTCCTGCAGGAGACCTCAGAACAGGGCCATGCTGTTTAGGATAAAGGACAGGGCGGCTGCCCAGAGGATCTGCCGTGTCTGTAGAACTCTGCAAGGCCAGAGCTCTCCACAGGCAAGAGGCCCGGTAGCACCGCGGTTAAGGAGGCTGGCGCTCAAGCCGGCCTGCCTGCGGGCGGCTCCAGGCTCCTCACTTCCTGGCTGTGTGACTCTGGGGAAGTTACCTAACCTCTCAGTTTTCTCATCGGTAAAATGAGAATAAAAACAGCACCTAAGTCACTAAGTTGTTCTTGACGGTTAAATGAATTAATACACGTACAGTGCCCAGCGCAGTCCCTGGTACATATCACATAATGATTGACAGATATTATTATGAGTCCCTGGATCTTCCATGAAGCTAACACCACCGCCCCCACCCTCCACTTCCTGCAGATGCAGCATTCGGGAATCTAATCTAGAAATCAGGAGCCAGTGGCCACGGGGGAGCAAGGAGGTGGGGGGGAAAGGAGAAGCCAGGCCCTGAGATGAAGACAAGGCGGAACCTGTGGCCTCAGCCCCGGGCCAGCCCTTCCCTCCCCGAGCTGCCAGCTGGCAAGTCTGACCCCTCTTTGACCACCAGGGAGGCTGAGGCATTACGGGGCTTATTCAAGTTCCACACTTACGAGGGACAGGTCCAGGGTTCACAGGCAGAGGGGTCAGGGGAACAGCTTATCCCAGGCGGACACAGAGGGCCCCGTCTCCTCCCGGTCAGTCTAGTCATCCTCATTGTGGCCATGACCTTCCTGTCCACGGGGGAAGCCCTCTCCCCATAGCCTGCCTGCAGCTCTGGGCGTTGCAGCCCCAGCACTGGCCACGGCTGCCCCATGACTGTCCGTCTGTGGTCTGCTTCCCAGATTGGACATGCTGGGACGCAGGGTCTCGGGACCCGAGGAACATTTGCCGAGGGCCGGAGAGAACTGATTCTTACAGATCGGGGCTCTCGGGACCGTATCAGCCTGAAGGCTCTAGATTGTCTACAGGGCAATGGGGGGCAGATGTGCCTACTTGTGCCAGAGGCAAAAGAGTCTGGATGAGCCCGAATCAAGCCTCGGCTGAATCTCAGCTCTACGTGAACGTGCCCAGTGACCCCGGGCTCCTCTAAGCTTCTTCACGTCTAAGTCCGTGTCAGTGTGGGGTTTCCAGTCGACAGCGACGCACCAGGAGGGTCACACTGGCTGCTGAAGATGAACAGCTTCCACACCTGCGGCAAATGAGCACTCTTCCTCCACCCCCGCCCTGCCCCCGGGACCCCACTACTCGGCACCCACGGGGTTAACTCCCAGCGTTAACAGGGAGCCCCAGGCACCCCCAGTTCTGCAGCCTGGCCCGCGAGGATTGTGAAATAGTCTGCGTGTGACCCTTGAATAGTGTCTCATCGTGAGGCTGACCTGGGTTCCCACAAAGCGCTCAGCACAGCTGGCAAACAGTGGGTGCCCACTAAGTGCTAGTCATCACGGTTGTCAATCCCCAGTGATTCCTGCCTCTGGGTGTCCCGGGGACCACCACGGGGCCTCGGGAGGGAGGCTGCTGACCCACCTGCAGAGTACAAGGCCGATCGGCGTCTTGGGCACCGATGCTTCTTCCCGGGAGCTCAAACCCTGCGGCCAGGCCCTCGGTGGCCCCCAAGCCACGGGCTGGGCGGAGGTGCCCAGCAGGGAGACCTTGCCAAGCATCCAGGAGAAGCAGGGGCGGCCTCTCCAGGCTGCCTGCTGAGCCTCAGGCCGACTCCACCAGGCGGGCAGGGCGTCGGGCGGCCCAAGGCTGAGCCCTGACCCTGGGGCTGGGGAGCGGCCCTCGAGGTCCCCGCTGTCCACGTGACAGCAGTGGCACCGCCTGCCCACCCGCCCAGGGGGCACCGCGGCCTTCGCTGCCGTAACGCCCTCCCCGCGGGGCCGGGTGGAGGGAGGCCAGGCGGTGAACGCCCCGGCACCCCTCGACGCCTCATCACCGTCCGTGGAAACCCTGAGCCATTGTGACACGCCGGCGTCCTCCAGCAGCCCTGAGCTCCTGGACGGCTGGGGGCACCCGACTCCAGGACAAAGCCAAACACCCCAGCTCCCGGGACACTGGGACCCCATGGCAATGCCCAGGGTACGGAAACTGGTCCAAAGAACAAAGGAGGAGGAGGATTTGCACTGGGTACAAGGCTCCCCACCCTCCCCTGGGGCACCACCTCGAGCCCTCCTACCCGGGACGGCCCTCGAGGACCGGCTGCTCCTGGGGCTCCCAGCCGGCGAGCTCCAGTCCAGTCCTCCCACCCCCTCCAAGGAAAACTGAGCGGCTGGAATGCCTTCGCCCCTTAGGCCAAGTGTTTCTGATCCCTTTAAGCAGCTCCCAACTCCTAACTCCTTCAGGAAGGCTTCCCGGATGCAGCAAGTACCCTGGAGCCGAAACGCAGTGCCCGCCCTACGCACGGCTCCCTTTTCACGCCAGCCGAGTTGTACGTCATTGGAATGCTCTGTCAGTCCTCACGCTGGTTTACACGCTGCCGCCACGTATGGTCTGATGCAGCTCTGCGGTGGGCTATGGGTCTAGGCTCCCCCTGGGGCTGGGGCAGGAAAGTACTGACCCCTCAGGCCTCATCAGAGCTGCTGCTCATCAAAGACAAACTTTCTGGGCGCAGAGGCGTCCTCCTCTCGTCCCTCCCATGTGGACACTGCAGGGGCAGCAAGGGCCACGTTCGCTCCAGCGAACAGATGTGTAACTTGCGACGCCCTGGGCCGGTTGGTGTGCTCACTCAGAAACTCTCTCCCAGGACCGATTCCAGAACGGGGACTCTTTCGGGGGCCTTTGGGGGCAAGCCCTGACAGCTTCCCGCCAAAGGTCTGCCCAGAGCCTAGTGCAACCCCTGGGGCCGCCCCCGAGCTGCTCGTCCATCTCCTTCCTCACCTCTCCCGCAGCTGCACGGTACCCACGAGGAAGCCCCCCGTTTACCTCCTTCCTCCGTTTCCAGTCCCTCCCATCTCTGCTGCCGGGATCCCAACCTGCATTTCAAAGCGCAGGTCACTTGTCCACAGCGTCCCCTCCTGCCCACTGCACCGCACTCACCCCACACGCCGACCAGCTCCAGGCCACCCTGCTCTCCCCCACACCCCTTCCCAACTTTTTCCGTAGCATCTGCCCTGCACGGGATGAGCAGGAACCCTTATCTCCTCACCCAGCAGGCCAGCAGCTGGCGAGCGGGGCCCGAAGCCGCGACCCCAGGAGCTCGTGCTTTGTCCACAGCGACTGCTTGACAGCAATCCTGAATTAAATGGAACTGAACTCAACACTGGGGGCGGGGAAGGGGTCTTGAGGCTCCTGGAAGCTGACATCACAGGGGTCAAGGTCAAGTCCTGGCCCTGCGGCCCACCTGTTCTCCTGGCTCGGGCGGCCAACCCACCGACCAGTGTCTCTGTAGCTCAGTTGTAAGCGCGGGGTCACAGGATCACTGTGGGCTGTAGGTGACTCATTAAACCTAAGGGACAAGAATCTCATGCCCCACATGGTCTGTGGGTGCTGGTTATCGGTAGGTCATCACTTTCTCTGGGCCTGTTTTCCTCCCGTGGAGCATCAGGTCCCAGAGCCCTGGGGAGGCAACTCTGCAGCCTGGGTGTGCTGGAGCCCGTGGCCTATGGCAGCTGAGGGTTCTGCACAGAGAAGCCAGGCCTCCCGGGTGGCTGCCTGTGCCCCAAAAGGGAAGGCCTGCTCAGCGGTCACCAAAGGCAGAGGGAGCCTGTGTCCTCCTCAAGGTTCTTTTCTGGGACAGGAGCCAGGCAGGGAGCCCCAACCCCTGCGGTCTCTGCCTGGGGGTCTCTTTGGGGGAAGTTGTTCCAGCCTGGTCGTGGTTCAGAACCTTTCACGCCTGGGCAGTTCTGTGCGTGCACACACGCACACACACGGACACACACACACCCCTTCGGTCTGTGCGTAGCTGCTAGGGGCCGAGTGTGCAAGTGTTTCTGTGCACCGCTCCACGTGACACACCCAGTCCCTGTGCACCCTCGTGCACACCCTGACACCCAGCCCCATCTGCGTCCCGGGGGTTTACATCTGGACGTGAAGGTTTACGCGCAGGTCTCCCCACACACTTGCCTATCTTGCGCTCTCAACCTTCACTACCTCCCTACGCAGCCCAAGGTCACGGCTGATGGCCTGGCTCTCCAAGAAAACTCCAGCGCTTTTCACCAGATCACTCCCAATGGCAGCGCCCCAACTGGACACCCTTCCAGATGAGCCAGCTTCCCCAGGGACCAGCCTGGGCACACAGGGCCCACACCCTGGCTTCGCATGCCCGACGCACGTGAGCAAGCGCTCTGGGAAGTCGGTCCAGAGCCAGTGCTGCTGCTCGGAAATTAGAAGACGGTGCAGGAACCGCCCGCTGCAGAGGCGCTGAAACATATCATCGGGATGTCGAAAATAGACCTGACGAGGGCTCAGGCCAAGGCCCGCCCTGGCCACCGGCCAAGCTCTGGCCAGAGCTGAGCTGGAGAAGAGCCGCGTGGTAAACAGGCAGTGCTGGCGGCGAGAGCCTGGACGCTGCTGGAGCCCGAGCCCTTGGGGTGAACCTGTAACGTGCCCAAGGTGGTGCCCGTGCTCTCCCGCCTCAGTGCCAGTGGGGACCCCGCACCTGCTCGCTCCCCCCACCGGCCGCACCCCTGCAACCTGCCCCTTCTTCTGCCAGAGGCCCAGGTGCCGATCCACCCTTCCGGGCACGCGGCTGCGACCACGCCGGACACGCCCTGGGCACAGCTCCGGGAGACAGACACCGCTCCCGGGGTACCTTCCCGGTCTGAGCCCTGATGCCTGCTGGTCAGAAGGAAGCCTTGGACCCAGGGGGCTCTGGTTTTCTCTCCCTGCAGGGGCCAGGTCCCCAGGAGCCACAGTAGGGGAAGTTGCAGGGGGCGGTGCCCGCTCTGAGGGCTGACGCAGCCTTCCAAGGCTTCCATGCAGGAGCGCAGCCTGCCCACACAGGGCCAGTGAGCTGCGCCCAGCCCCCCGGCCTTCCTGGGCAAGAGAGGGAGGCTGCGGGCCCCGGGGACATCAGACGCAGCTGGGTAATGCAAACAGGCTGTGGGAGGAGGTCAGCCAACACAAATGAGAAGCATGTGGCATCCACTTCCCCTTGGCTGGCAGGCCGGCACAGGCCTCCAGGCCGAGGGAGACACTGTGGGAGGGAGCCCAGGTCAGCCAGGTGCTGGGGGGCAAACCTTATGGGGGATGGGGGGTCCAGCTGGGGGCTGGACTCTACGGGGCCCAGGAATCAGAGGAACAGCTCGGCCCCTCCTCCTACCAAGTCTTACTGCAAAAGAAAAGACAGACGGGAGAAAGAGGAACAGGGGGCGAAGGGAGGAAAGATGCGAGGGAATGCAGTCAGGCATCTGAGAGGCAGGCCAGCCTGACCCGAGAGGATCCGGAGAGCAGGTCTGCACCCACAGGTGGAAACTCTCAGGAGACAGAAACTCTGCTCAGCGGGCTTTCTAATAACGAGGGCTTTCCAGGAAAATGAGGTAGTGAGCTCTCTGTCACCGGGAGTGTGTAAACAGAACACCCACTTGCCTACGACGCTAGGAGGGAGTAATTTCTGCTTCAGGTGGGTGGCTCAACCAGACAATTTCCATTGTGTGTTCTGTGAATCCCAGGGTGGGAGGCGGGGGCTCTGCACGGAGAGGGTTCTTCTCTCCGGCTGTACAAGAAGGTGCCGCAGAGCAGCAGGGATGGGCCTGGGGGCTCTGCTCAGCTGGGTCAGTGCAGGACCCACTCTCCCTGGAGCCCCGTGGAGCAGCCTGCACCCCCAGCCCTCGAGGTCAGAGGCTGTGGGCTGTGGGCACGGGTGTGGAGGGGCGGCCCAGAGCAGGGCGAGGCTGGAGGTCTGCAGAAGACAAAGCCTCTGGTGTTGGCAGCTGGGTGGGGACAGGCCACGGGGGTGGGCGGTTGTGCCCGCAGGAGATGTCAGGGGGTGGGACGAGAGCTAACAGTCAGCAAGCAGCCCAGGATTCCAGGCGACTTGGCGCTGTTCCGCCTTCAACCCCCATCCAGGAGGGCCTGGGGCCTGAGGGTGGAGCCTCTGCTGACCACCGAGGGCATCTCCCTTGAGAGAAGCCCTGGGCACTTCCCCTCCACGTGTCCTTGTCCCCAGAGCACAGGAGCTACCCCAAGGCCTTCCCGTCCCCCATCCACAGGGCCAGTGGCTGCCCGGGGAGGGGGAGGAAGACGGCTTTGGCTGCAGCAGCCTGAGCAGGGCAAGGCCCAGAGGGTAAGAGCAGGACCCCACGGGCCCCGGTGGAACCCGAAGCCTAGCCCTGGACCCGGGGAGAAAAGAAACGTCCTCCCCAGCGCTACCCTTGAGGAGGCAGAGGCCTTGCAGCGGGAAGGGTCTGTGCCAGCTGCCCCTCCGCTAGGCATTCACTCACCTGCAGGCCTTGCCTTCCTTCACCTGTGGCTCTACAAGCCCGGGAAGGCTGCAAGTCAGTGCCCTCACTCTCCTGCCGGGCCTCTGGGGAACCACTGGGAAGGCACCAGGAACGGCCCTGCGTGTGGAGCCTTGGGCACGAGAGTGTGGGTGAGCTTGCACACGTGGCCTGGCTGCTCGGGCATTGGATCTTGGAGGACTCCCAAGAATCCTCCACCCACCGACCCCCCAGTGCACTGAATAACAAGGAAGAAAACCATCTGAGAAGCCATTTCTTCCCTCCCCCTATTCACAGCATCCCAGAATGTAATCTCTAGAGTAAATTCCCACCCCCCCACAAAAAAACCCACAACAACCCACTGGCTTAGAAACGGATAATTTCCTGACTTCCTTCCCCTGCTCTGTTTGGCCTGCGCCTCTGAGGGCCTAACCGTTGTCACGGCAACCCCTCGCGTGGGTCCAGACACTTTCTGAGGAAGTGGGACCAGGCCGCTCCAGCCGCCTGGGCTCCTTTGCACCTGACCTGGTCCCCTTGCCTGGAGGGCTGAAAAGGGGGTGCAGTGTGCGTGGGGTCACCAGACCACTTGGAGGTCCTCGGACCCAGGTCTGAGGAGGTGGAGGAGTGTGGTCAGGACGGCATTGTGTATGTAACTGCTCTGAGTTGAGACAGGCTCTCTTAGGCACCTGGGGCCCTGTCAAGGTCCGACCACCTCCCTCTGCACCCCTCCCTAATGCCGACAGGTAGGAGAGAGCCATGGAGCAGCTCTGCCATTCACAAATGGGGAACGTGAGTCCCAGAGGAGGTCACAGAGCTTAGGACTTCCGCACAGGGAAGTCAGGACTGCAGCCTTCTGCCTGCCCCAGACCCAGGCCAGGGGCCGGTGACCTTCGCTCTGGAGCCGAACTGCCTGACATGGACTGTCTACCAGGGTCCGAGGCCATATGATCCCTGAGACAGGCCCCCTTCCCTGGACGCTCACCCCCCAGTCTTCCAAGTTTCTAGGGTTTCCCAGTGGGACCCTAGTTCTTTGGCAGCTTCCACAGCGAGGGAAGGGCAAGGCGCCTGCCTGGACCATCTGGGCCCCAGCTGATTTCTGGCAAGCGGTGATCAGCTTTAATTCTCTTTCATTCCAGAAAGGCTCTTATTCGGGGCTGCCTCACGCCCTCTCCCTCCAGCAACCGGGGCTGGGCAGCTTCCGGGGTCTGAGATGGTCCCAGGGAGTAAGCGTGTCCTGACTTGGAGCCTCACGGGTGTAGATCCTGCGTCCTTCACCATCATCCGGAGGCAGAGGCGTCCACTCGTCTCCCCAGGGGCCACCCTGCTCTCCAGGGAGGGTCCTGACAACCCGGACACCTTCATGGGTTCTCCTGTTCCCCGACTCCACACAGGAGAGGGCCTCTCCCTGGCCGTCACCTTCTCCCTCCTCCTCCCCTGCCCTCCCTGCTCCACCCTTCAAGGCCCCCCCCCGCACTGCCCTCCTGGGGCCAGCCCCGCCCGGGGTCAGTTCAGCACGTTCACCAGACTTTCCACGCCTCTCCCCGCAACAGCTCCGCCGTGGGGTCATCAGGGCCGGTCTGGTGACCCATGCCCAGCACACACCAGCTTGGTCAGGTCCCTCTTTGCCCGCTGACTCCCCTCCCTCAATCAGGTCCCCTACACAGAGCTGCGACTTAGCAATCATTTAGCAATCAGGACAGCCGTGCAGAATCTGCCTTCCCATCATTGGCTCAGGGAAGACTCCAAGCCCCTCGAGGCTCTGACCCTGCATTTCCGGACCGCCTGGGAAATGGGGCGTGTTCTCCCCTCACTCCCAGGAGCGCTTTGAGACAAGACAAGTGCTGAGTGGGCGTGAGGGGTTACCGCAAAGCCTCTCCCCCCGCCCTCCTCTCCCCTCGCCCACCAGCTCTACGACTATCTGCCGGGGTTTCTGTGGTCACTGCCTCTTGAGATGCAACCAAGAGGGCTTCAGCCAGGCAGCTAGGTCCTGGGGCAGTGCAGAGACTGCAGGACTGGGGAAGCCCTGACCTTGAAAGGGGGCTGTGCCCTCTGCTCTTCTGTGTCGCTGACACTCCCTCCGCTGCCCCCAGGGACAGCCCCCGCCTTCCTCTCCCCTATCCCACCCCACCCCCTCTCAGCCCTGCAGGGAGTGTTCTCCCCGCCTGCCCCTGCACCTCCCCTGGCCTCAGTCACAGCTCAGTACCACCTCCTTAGAGGGGCCTAAGCAGGCCCCGCCCCCATTTTCTCCAAAGCCTTCCTTGGTGCCTACAATTACTTTCTTTCTTTTCTCCTTTACTGTCTGTTTCACCCCGTTAGACTGTAAGCTCCTTGAGGGCAGCACTCGGCACAGGGGGGGAGGGGTGGGGGAGGGGAGGCCGCCCCTCGGCTTCTGCCCCCACCCTCATCCCCACGGGTCCCTGCCTGCGGAGGCTGGGCCTTCGGGTCGCTGCGCCCCGCCTCTTTGCCCTTGTCCAGCCCCCCCCGCCGACTACCCCTGCAGAGCCCATATGCGGCCTCCTCTGTGAGCCTCTGAATCCAAAGCTCCAAATCCCTGCCCTGCTCGGGGGTCCCTCGTCCTGGCCCACACGGGGCCTGGGGGTCCCGGGAAGGTCGCGGTAGGTCGAACCCGTCTTCCCAGCGCTGCCTTCTCCAAGCCGCCAGGCGAGCACCTCACCCCCCATTCCCACGCGCCCCACCTCGTCCTGCCCGTCACTCGGACCGCAGCCCGCGTCGGTCCCGCCCCTCACACGCGCACGGACACGCCCCTTCCCAGCCCCCAGAGGGGCTGGCAGCCCGCCTGGTACCCGGGAAGCTCGGGTCCCTCGGCGCCGGAGGACCCACATCCCCGCCACCGCAACAAGTCCGCGGAACCACGGCGGCCGCCCGGCTCCGGGCCTCGCCGCTGTCCTCTCGTGGCCCCGGCACGGCCCGCGCCGGCTCCCGAGGCGCAGCGGCCTTGCGTCCCGCGCATCCCGGGTCCCTCCCTCTCAGGGCACAGGGTCCCCGGGGAAAGCAAGCGCAGTTCCGGGCCCGCTCCGGGTTTTTTGCTTAGGCTCTTCAGGCTCGGAGAACAATAGGGCAGCTCTCTGCGCTTCCTCCGCCCGAGCGAGCTTTGTTCCTCCCTTCCCGCCCGCTCGGCTTCCATTAGCCAAAAGGCAAAGGCTTCCCAGTCAACCAGGAGTCTCCGCGCGAAAGCCCAGACCCTTCCACACGCCCTAAAAACCTGGGGGTGGGGGGTGGGGGTAGGGGTTTGGCCCAGGCCTGGGGCCGGGGCCGAGGTACAGGACACGCGTCCAGATGCGGGCAGCTGGCTGCCCGCCTGCCCCCAGGCCCCTGTCGTGTCTCCTTGCCGGAGCCCATACCCGGGAAATCCGACTCGTGCTCCCACCGGGGATCCACAGAGGAAGCGGAGCCTCAGCTGTGCTCCGCGGCCAAACAGCGCTCACAGCTGCTTTCCCCACATCTGTACTCTAGGTCGGCTCCCGCCGGCCG
The DNA here is from genome assembly GCF_964165515.1 of Mesoplodon bidens. Taxonomy (NCBI): domain Eukaryota; kingdom Metazoa; phylum Chordata; class Mammalia; order Artiodactyla; family Ziphiidae; genus Mesoplodon; species Mesoplodon bidens. Next base: position 1,773,003 of record NC_138177.1, read on the forward strand.
CGCCCCGGCAATGCTGAATGCGCTCTTGCCCAGCACAGAGCACACACGGCAGAGGGCACCACCAGCCCCCCAGGTTTTGCCGTATTAAGATTCTAGACTTTAAGATCCCAGGAAGCTGATGGGCTCTATTTCTGAAGAGCTAAGCCCCCCACCCCATTGTCCAGCCTCACCTCCGGCAGGCCAGAGCAGAGCCCCAGCCTGGGGACATCTCTCCCAAGGCGCACTTCAGCCATATGCACCTGGGGATGGGCCAGCCCTGTACACCTGGGCGCAGTGTCCCCGCATAGCCCGAGCCGGGGTCTAGAGAGCCCCGCCGCTGTCCCCACACCTTCCCTGGCAGCGGGCGAGGGGAAAGGCCGGGGTGGGGCGGGGAGGCAGGACTCACCCAGCACTTGGCTGAAGAGCAGCTGCTCCAGGTCTCCCAGCACGGTCACCACGAGCTCGGGGTCCACCTTGAGGAAGGCGCGCTCCTCCTGGCCCTTGGCGGGGGGCGCGGGCCCGGAGCCCTTCTGCGCCTTGGCTTTGCTGGAGAGCAGCTCGTCGTCCGACTTGCCGTCGTCGCTCACGGCCGCCTCGGGAGCCTTGCTGAGCGGCTTGACCTCGGCGTAGGGGCCGCGCGGGATCCGGCTCGGCTTCCCCAAGCTGGGGGCGAGCGGGGCCAGGGGGGTCTTGGCGCCGCCCGCCGGGCCGCCCTTGGCCTGGAAGAGCGAGTGCTCGGACTTGGACAGCGTCTTGGACATCAGCGGAGCCTCGCGGCCTTTGGGGCCCGCCTTGCCTAAGCCCTTGGGCGCCTTGGCCATGTCGTCGCTCCACTCGGGCTCGTATAGCTGCATCTTCTTCTCAGAGTCCGTGAGGAACGAGAGGTTGGTAAGCGACTTCTGCTTGCGCAGGTTGGAGGCGGGCGGCCCGCCGGGGACTCGGCCGTCCACGCTGCCGGACTTGAAGACCTTGAGCTCCGCCGCGCTGGCCTTGGCCATGCCGCCGCCGCCCGGCGCCTTGGCGCGCTTGGGAAGCATGCCTCTGCCGTCCGCCGCCGCCTTCCTGCCCGCGCCCCGAGGCTCTTCCGCGCCCTCGTCGCCGCCGCCGCCGCTCTGCTCCACCTCGGGCTGCACGCTCTTGACGCTGCCGCCCAGCATTCTGCCCGCAAGGAGCGCATGGACGATCCGCGCGTCTGCAGGCACCGGGGGCGGGGTGGGGGGGGGAGCGCGCAGGGAGGAGGAGGCGGGGGAGGGAGGGGAGGGGGAGAGAAAGGACGGAAGAAACCGAGGAGGAAGGGGAGAGGAAGGAGGAGGGAGCGAGGGAGCGGGGAGGAGGCGAGCCGAGGCGCAGGGGAAAGAAACGCGAAGAAGGAAGCCGGGGAAAGGGAAGGAGCGGGGAAGCCGTGGAGCGATGGGGCGGGGTCGGAGGAAAAGGGGCGGGGCGGGGAAAATACAAATCAAAATCTTAAAATCAATCAAAGAAGAACGCAAGCCCCGCAGCTGCCCGGCGCTCGGAGCTGCCCGGCGCCGGGACCCGGTCCCCCTCCCGCCCCCCGCCCGCCGGCCGGTGGGTCCCGTGGGTCGCGCGCCGCCCGCCAGCGGGAGCGGAGGCTGCGGGCTGCGGCTCGGAGCGCAGGAAGGAGGGGGGAGGCGGAGGAGCCGAAGGAGAAGGGGAGGGGTGTGCGCGAGCGCCGGGAGGTGGGGGGGGAGGGGTGTGCGCGAGCGCCGGGAGTGGGGGGGAGGGGTGTGCGCGAGCGCCGGGAGGTGGGGGAGAGAGTCTATTTCTGGCTCGAGAGGGGGTGGTATCTGCAGCCGAGAGCCAGGGGCGGATGAGTAGAGGGTAGGGGGAGATGAAGGATTCGACCCGGTCTTCTCGCTTTCCCCGCCGAGGCGGGCAGGTTCCGGGGCACGGGTTGCCCCCTGCCGCGCCCGGAGGTGGGGGGGCGGTGGAAAGGTTCCGTTGAGCTGGTGTGGGAGTGCGGGTAAAAGGGGCTGAGACTGGGCGGCTCGGGACGCGGAGGGAGAGTGGGCTCGTGGGGCCTGGGGGGAGATGCGGCGGACGTGGAGAAACAATATCCAGGTCGCCCGGGAAACTCCCGGCCCCCCACTTGCCTTCAGTCTCTGAGGCTCCAGGCTGCCCTCTCGAAGTGCAGGATGCCTCCGGAGGACGGGGGCAGGGGGTGGACGAGGGTGGCTTGGAAAGACGGGGCCCAGGGTTGACTGGGCAGGGGCCTCAGGGAGCTGGAGGCAAAGCCTGACTCTCGGGATCCGGAGACTGGGTTCCCGGTGATTGTATGACCTTGTCAAAGTCACTGCACACACACCCCCCCCTCTGTCTTCTCTCACGGTGGTTACAGTACCAGCTTCAGAGCTAAAGGGACTTTGGACCTGCAGAGCGCTTTGTCAAACCCAGGGCATCAGGAGGAAGCCGAGCACTGGCCCCTTGCCCGCCAGATCTACAGTGGAGCCTGCGGAGCACTTAAAGGAGACATTGTCCTGTAGCCCTTCTCCCTCCCTGCCCCCCGGGCCCAGGGAAGAGAGATGGGGTGGAGTGGGGACTGGAGGCTAGAGGCTGACGGAGCAGGCAGCCGTTTGCATGGGGCTGTCCCTCAGTAGAGGGCGACACTGCCCATTCTCCACGGCCTCCCAGGTCAGGGCCAAGTTGCCTAAGCAAAACGGTCCTCTGGCAAGAAAGTGAGGAACAGGAGAAAGGGAGGAGTGGGCCCCGGCGGAGCCACACACTGGGAAAGGCCCAGCCCTGAGAACTCTTTGCCAGAAAGCACTAGCCATCGGATACCTGCCCACCTCATCCCCAAGCTCCATCTCTCTAGCCCCAGGCCCCCCTTCACCCTAGAACTGGAGCCTCCTGCTTCATGCACCCTGCTAGCGCTCATCACAGCCTGCCTGGCGTGAGAGGCATTTGTGTACGTGTCCGTCTCCCCCACCAGCACCCACGCTCTCAGGGATGGAGCTGTGTCAGCACCTTGGTGGAGCAGATGCTGCCCCTGTGTTAGTAACGTGGATTTGGATGCCTGAGGGCTGTGCTCCGGGCCTGCTCCCTGCATGGCTCCTGGGTCCTATCCCCAGGACTCTGTCTTCCATCATCCCAGGCCTGGACTGAGACACTATAAAGTCTGCAAGTCCAGGTGTCATGGCAGAGAGGATGCACTGACCACAGTACTGAGCACAGACTTCTCAGGCAGAGGGGTGTTTGGTAAGAAACGTGGACCCTTGGCTGGGCATTGGAGAAACAGGGAAAGATGGCGATTCTGCCCTCAGGGAACTCAATGTCTGGCAGGATATGGAAGGTAACAGTACAAGACCTGGGAAAATAATACTCATTTTCATGGGAAACAGCAATGTCAAGCACATCACCACATTCACTGCAGGCAGACAGACGGAGGTGGGCGTATACTGATTACAAGAATGACAAGGGGGAGACTCCCAACCCCGGAGAAGAGAGCTCCTGGCTGTCTCACCGATGCTGTAACCCCAGGGTCTGGCACTTACTTAGGAGGTCCCCAGTACATATGAGCATAGCAGTAAGAGGTCGTGCTGGCAGGTGGGAGAATAGGTGGAGGAAATCTCAGAGGCTTCCTGGAGTAGGAAGCAGTATAAATAGGGAAGGGTTCAAACCGGGGTGGGGGGGGGACGGGTGCAGGGTCAGGGGCAGTGAGTGCAAGTTCACTAGAAGGTCCCCTGGCAGAGGGCACAATGCAGACTGGCCTCTGGGCCTGTGTCCAGCACTTAGGAGACTCAGGGGTGGACTGGGATCGCGATTTCAGATAAGGAGTGAGAAGCAATAGGATGGGTAAAGGGGCTTAAGTGGCTTCATGCCAGAACTTGGTCCGGGCACAGACAGTGCCCAAAGGAGGAGGCCAATCAGGAAATTTTCCCTCTGGGCACACACGAGACACTCATGCTTAAGCCCAGACACAAGATCCCAGCTCGAGGAGGGGATCCAGTCCCATCGTCAGTGCCAAAGGTCTGGGTGATCATGCGCTCCTGCCTCCAACACAGGCCGCTTTTCATGAAATCACAATCGCTTCTGAAGTCCTCATCCTTACTCAGGGGTCTCCTCCAGTTTGCACAAGACACAGCTAATTCAATCACGAGGGAATCTCACCATTCCTAAAAAGAGCAGCTGAGAGTCTGGGGACACTTGTTCCCTAATGTACCAGGTTACAGTAGTTGGCTTGCTGTGTGTATGTTCTCCTCCTGCACATAAATTCAATCTCCTCCTTAGCAGACAAGGAGAAATGAACTGGCTGCCATCTGGCCAAAGAGCATGATTTGCGCTGTGGTCCATCCCAGCCAGTGCGCGCTGCTGTAGACAAGGTCCGGCGCCTCGTCCGGCCCCTCGGTCTCTGGTACCCACGTCTGTAGGTTCCCTCCTCCCATGTCAGTCCCTGGAGTTGCTCTGACACTACCCCACCTGTTGCGCTGTCCACTTGCGCTTCCTGGTCCCTGGATGCCCACTGCCCCGGACCTAATCCTCCTTCCTTCCTGGTGATCTTACCCCCTCATCGGCTCCTGTGTTTCAGCCTGGTCCCTGCCGCCTCTCTTTATTGCCCTGTGTCTCCTCTCGAGGGATATCACATGCCCCAAACCCCATGCCCGTCCCCTTCCTTCAATAAACGGCTCCTGAAATTTTGCCTCCTTCTAGAAAAGAGGGTTTTCTAGAAGACAGGCACCAGACCCCCTCCATCCTACCTCTGCATGAAACACCACCTGTCGATTTATGAGACAGAAAACACCTTCCATGCTCACCGCCTGAGCTGATTCAGTGCTGATCCCCATGAGGACCGCTCCTCCCTTTGTCCACCTGGTACTGCTCACCTTCCCGCTGTCCCTCTCTAAAGGGTCTTGCTGTGATCACGGGGTGGTCCCTTTAAATCGTCACCTTGGCATCCTGGCACTTATAGACGCTCCCCAGACAGGCCTCTCCCTCTATCTGGCGGCTCTCTTTATTCCCTTCACATCCCCTGAGTTTCCCACCATCCTCTACTGCAGTGGGAGCACTCAGCTGCCGTGGCAACAGCCATTCCAGCATCAGTCGATAAAGCCAATATATGCTTCCTCAAGTGATTCCTAAAAAGAGAGGATCCTACCCTGTCACAGCACCCCCAATCCCAGACTGGAGCCCCTCCCACCCTCCCCATCCCCTCTCCCCACTCTGCAGGACCGCCTGGCTGGGAGGGTCCAATGAAGAGAGAAGGCGAGGGTCTGTGTGCTGAGGCAGAGGCCCGGCTGGGCAGGGGGTGGGTGCTGATGATGCAGTGGCCTGTGGCGGGGACTGGACCCTGCCCGGGCTCCGGAGGGGACTCGGGAAGGAGGCTGGTTTGGAATCATGAAAGTCCCCAATCTCCAGCCCCCCGAAACTGTTCATCACCCCACTCCTCTCTCTCCAAAGGCATTGGCAGTCTCTGCAGTGGGTGTGGGATGAGCGATTTGACCACATCTGTTGACCGATAACTTAAAACAACTTGAGGAATGAAGATACAGGCACACGGCCAAGGACAGGCATGCAGTGTGATGTTCCATCCCCCGCCCATGACTGGAAACGGGTGTAGCCCTGGTTGTGAGAGGGCATTCTGGGATCTGCCCCTGGGTTTGAGAGAGGATTTCTGGGGGTGGGGAGTGAGGAAGAGAGGAGAATTTGGGAAGGAGGGCTAGGCTGCCCCAACCTGGTTGACCTTGAAAGGTGACCTTGGGAGAAGGTGGGATCTGAGGCTGGGGGAGTAGGCAGGTGAGTCCACACTTGGTTCCCTCGAGGGCTAAGGGCAGAGCAGAGAAGAGGGGAGGGTTCTCTTGATTTCTATGCCCACAGTCAGGATCTGGAGAGCAGGGGCTGGGCACTAGCCCACCCACCCTGGGCACCTTCTTTAAGGTGTCCCCACCTGACCCCTGTGATGAGGTCCTCCGTCACCTCCCGACACCTCCACCTCTGTGGAAAGCCCTCCAGCCACTGATGCCCGCTTCCTTCTGCCCTTTTCTCTTCCATGTCACCCACCCCCCATGTCCTTCCACCTCTCAGCAGGGACTTCTTGAGCACCCGAAACATGCACGAGGCCAGGCTGGAGGCTGCGGAGGTGGCTGATGCCCGAGTGGCGTCTCGTCTGCAGCTGGACGGCCAGCCTCCCGGTGCTCACATCTGCTCAGCGCCTCCACACGCCAGCTCTGACAGGTGCCGCGGGTGCAGCAGAGAACAGGACAGACAAAAGCTCTTGTCCTCATGGGACGTCCACTCCAATGGGAGGGACAGGCAATAGACAGAAACGTCAGCTCCTGAGAAGTGCTAAGGAGAAAGGACAAAGCAGGAAGGGGAATGTGAAGCAGCTGTGGGCAGGGGGTGACTATCTGATTCGGCGACCAAGGAAGGCTTTACTGAGAAGGTCCATTGGAGTAAAGATCTGAAGAAGAGAGGGGACAATCTCTATGGATATCTGGGGAAGAGGTTTCCAGGCAGAGGGAACAGCCCAGGCAAAGCCCTGAGGCGGGGTGTGCCTGGTGTGTTCGGAGAATCGCAAGATCAGAGGCACATCCGCTAGAGAGAAAAGACGGGCCGGCGGCAGGCAGTGAGGTCAGGATGCGATGGAGGCCAGTGTGCGGAGGCCTCAGAGGTCCTCGCTTGGCCTTTCACTCAGTGAGATGGGAGCCCCCCAGCAGGCTTGGAGCAGAGGACAGGCACAGCCTGGCTCCCCCTGGGAAGGGTCCCTTGGCTGCTGGGTGGGGCTCCTGGGCAGACTGCAGAAATCAAGGTGAGAGATGACGGCGGCTTGGAACTGGTGGTGACTTGGGCGGTGGTGAGGAATGGTCAGCTCTGGGCATCTTTGGAAGCCGTTAGGGTTTGCTGATGGACCAGATGTGGGTCTTTGGGAAAGAGAGGGGTCAAGACTATCCCAAGGACTGGGGCCTGGACAGTTCTGTCGGTCAAGGTCGGGAAGACTTGAGGTGCTGGCGTGGAAAGAGGATTAGACCCTCTGTTTCTCCCGGCCCTTCTCAAGGCCAAAGGGCCCTCCTGTGCGATGTCTCTCCTGACCCACCCACACACTTACTGCAGCCAATGCAATCATTTCCTGGCATCCAGCCCACATTCTTTATCCACTCCTCTGTGATTCCCAAGGACCCACCCTTGGTTGGCCGACGGACGATGAACTTTTCCCAGAACCCAGCACGGCTCTGCACACAGTGGGCTCTCAGAAATATCTGATGAATGACGATTGCTGGGATGAATGAATGCGAGACTCAGAGCAGATGTGTGGGGACTGTAAACAGCAGTGACCTCTCGGTACCCGTGGTGAGAGACAGCGCAGCTGGTGCCCAGTGGCAGCCAGGCCCGGGGACAGCGTCCCAGCCACATCTTCCCTCCCTACCCTACAGCCCTGGGCTGCGGGGAGGCGGCAGACCCTCTCTCTGCCCCTTTGAGGAAGCTCCAGTTCTTGTGACCTTGGGACAGGTCACAGCTGAGACCCTCTCCTCCCCCATCTCTGCCCTGCACACCTCTGGGGGACAGGGCGAGAATGGGCAAGAAGTCCTCATGTTCCCTCGCGCACCTAGCAGTCCCACCAGGAACGTGAGCCCCGCCCTCCCAGGCCACCTGGAGGAGAAGCAGAGCCGGTGGACACAGTGGTCCAGCATGGATGTACCAGCTGGCTCGCACCTCATCCAGGAAGCCCTCCCAGACTGATCCTCTTGCTTCCTCCCAGCCTTTGCTTTCCAGGGCCTTGGTAGCTGAGACGTTTCTGTGGACTCTGCAGGGCCCTGGCTCAGCCTCTCTGGTCCCAGGAGTCTCCCTAAGCTTCAGGGTTGGGGGTTTTTCCTATGGGCTCCAAGGTCAGGAGTGTGGGCCCAGAAGAGATTTGCTGTCCGCCTGTGTTGGGGAAAATGAGGCCCAGCAAACCCAAGGCTGGGAGTGGAGCCAGGGACCGTGGGCCCCAGTCTGCCTTCTGGCCCAGCGTCACAGGGAGCACTTCCGGGAGGCTGAGGATGCTGAGGAAGTCTAACTCCAGCCCACGTTCCTGGGAGCTCACAGCAGCCTGGACGCATCTGCCCTGAGCCTCCATGCCAACAGGACGGGAGTGAGCCTGCCCATCCTGTGAAGTAGGGGGGCCGAGACGAGCCCAGGTAGGACACAGGGCCTGAGCCTGAAGCCCAGTGTCCCCAGCTGGAGGGCAGGGCTCTCCCAGGCTGGGAGGGTGTAGGCCCTCTGCTCAGAGGCTGGGTGCTCTGGGTGTGCAGCCCCACAGGGAGTGGGGACTGTGGCCGGAGGGCCTCAGACCCGGGAGGTGAGGTCCGATTTAGGGCTGGGCTGTGACTCCCTAACGCCCCCAAGCATCCTGACCCCTAGGCTAGAACACGGGACCTCCGTCCCTCGGCAGGGGAGCCCGGGCGTGCACAGCAAGGCACTGGGTTCCTGCTCCTCTTCTAAGCACCCCGCCCAGGACCCCTGAGTGCTGACGCCCTCCTCCTCCATTTCAAGCCAGAACTCCGTGATGGCGGGCGGAGGTGAGCTGGGGGGCTCCCCAGGGAAGGACTGTCCCCCAGCCTCTGGTATCAGCAGCCACAGAGGCCAGTACTGACCCCCACACAGCACTCGGCCTCCCTCCCCCGCCCCCGGGAGCCTTGCTGTCTGATGCTCTCCCACCCACCCTCCGGTCCAGGCCAAATCCCATGCCTGCACCTTGGCTGTGTGTGCCCTTCTCCCAGATGCCTCTTCTCTTATATGAATTCTAGTCCAGTTCACCCTTCAAGGCCCAGCCTGGGGCCGCCTTCTCTAGGAAGCCTTCTCTGACTACATCCCACGCTGATCTTGAACTTTCCTCTCTACCGATTACAGTCAGGGTGCCACGTGGTCAAATTCTGCCTAGCTGAATCCTAGGGAGAGATCCTCCCCCTCTAGCTAAATTCTAAGCCCCCCATTATAGACTGCATGTTGGTATCCCCCCCCCCCAATTCATAGACCGAAACTCTAATCCCCAGCGTGATGGTATTTGGAGATAGGGCATTCGGGAGGTAATTAGGTCACAAGGGCAGAGAACTGGCAATGGGATTAGTGCCCTTATAAGAAGAGGCGTCAGGGCGCTTGCTTCCTCTGAGCCAGGTGCGGACACAGCGAGAAGACGGTTGTCTACAAGACAAGAAGAGAGCTCTCACCAGGAACTGAAATGGCTGGCACCTTGACCTTGGACTTCCCAGCCTCCAGAACCCTGAGGAATACATTTCTGTCGTTTAAGCCGCCTGGTCGACGGTACTTTTGTTAAAGCAGCCTGGGCTGACTACGACGTGTCCCTACATGGGGCAGTTAAGAAGGGCTCATCCCCTGCCGCAGGGCAGGGGGTCTTAACTGCCACTAAGCACCTGCTATTGCCAGGGACCCTCTTAGACCTGTCACTTGCACTGTTTCGTCAAACTCTCTGAAGCGGGGACTATCATTATCTTCATTTTACAGAGAAGTATGCTTACCCAAGGTCACCCAGCAGGCTGCCGGTGGAATCAGAATTTGAACACAGATCTGCGGGTCTCTCACAGCTTCCCACAAGTTCCTGCTGTTTCTCGGGACTTGCTGAATAATTGCACGTGAGCCCAAAAAGGAGGCCTGGGTCCTGGAGGGGGTGTGGGGACTGGGAAGGACCACCTATCCAACCAGGAGCTTCCTGGAGCCCGGATGCCCACCGCACCTGGGGTCTGCCTGGGTCCAGGACTGCATCACACTCGGACTGGCCCGCAGAATCCTGGGGGTGGGGGACAGGGTGGAGGATTCCTCCTATGGACCCAGCTGCTTGTCCACAGCACCATGGGCCCTTCATGGCTCAGCCTCGGGACCTCTGCCCTGAGATCCTTGTCACTTGCAGGGGACGTGGCAACCCTAACACATCCAGGACCCCTTGGGAACTTCCTTATTCCCGAGTCTTGGGGGTCTCGGGTTCGCTTCAGGACTCGCTCTGTGGCCTTAAGAGAATGCCCACATTCTCTGCACTTCAGCTGGTCAGGAAGACATCAGGTCGGGGTGGAGGTGGGCTTCCAGCACGGAGAGGCAGGAGGAAGCCCCTGACCCAGAGGACTCGGGCTGAGTCCTCCTGAGACCTCCCGCTCCCGGCTAATGCAGAGACCAGGGTAAGAAGTCTGGATGTTTCCCACACGGGCTTGGCTTGTATGCTGCCATGGCAACCATGCCCACACACCTGCTGGGCCGTCCACTGCATAGTGGGCCTCAGAGCAGCTCTGCAAGGCCCAGATACACCATTCTGAGACCAGGATCAGCCATCAGTTGTCATGGCAACCACAGGCCTGAGAGGTGGGGGGTGGCGGGCAGGAACTCTAGCCAGGGCAGGAGGAGGGCAGCGTGTGCTGGCTGTGCCCTGCGTCATGGGGGATGGAGACCCGTAAACTGCCTGTATGGGTATGTGTCCTCTGATGCAGGCGAACCTATGGTCCACTCTGACCCGTCCGTGCAGGATTGGCTGTCCTAAGGTCAGAGGAAGCTCAAAGACAGTCGTACTCCGTTTTCTGCTTTAGGGCAGAACTGGTCCGTTTGTAATCAATCCTGTTACCTTGCTGTGGGCCAAGAAACCCAAAAGCCAGATGAAAAACACAAGGCCCAAACCCAGGTTGTCTGGCCAGCCCTGTGATATCACTGCTGCAGAGCAGAATTTCTTAGTCTGGGTTCACAGACCAGATACAGAAGGCCCATAAAAGCAACCATCAAATGCAGGTTTTGTGTTGTGAATACGTCCATTTGTCTGGGAGGTGGATTGAGTGTCCACCAGCTTCTGAAAGAGGTCCTTGATGCCAAAAAATTAAGGACAGCTCTAAGAGGAAGGAGAAAGCTCTGCCCACCTGGGCCAGGGAGGGCTGGGCCGGCTGAGTTAACGAACCTGGCCTCTTCCTACCTGGAGATACACTCCCATCCGGTGGCTGCTCAGATGGCACCTCTGTGTTTTATTAGAGTTTTGTTAGGTTTTTAAACAAGGCATTAAACGTAACAGAAGAATGCCATGGCTCCTGTCTCAATGAACGTTAAGGGACTATTCACTTACAAACTGCCCTGCAGATACCCAGAATACCCACTGGTGCGGGCTGCGGAGTCCACCTCCCTACAGCCTGACCCCATCCCCAGACGCTTCCCTCCGCTGCTCCCCGCTGCACACGCCCGCAAGCTCTGCCGAGCCCCAGCCTCCCAGGCGGGAAGGATGCAGGAGCTCACAGGGTCCAGCTTCTGCCCTGGACTGTGAACCTGGGCCACCGGGCTCCACTGCCCCTGGGCCTGAGCCTCCCTCCTACTGGAAGTCCCTTCCCTCTCTGACCTCAGCCATTCTCCCCCCAGAACCTGCTGGCTTCCCTCCCGCCCTTTGAGAGAAGGGACAGCTAGGTGCTTCTCTGCCCTCCCTGCCCCCAGGGCTTGGGCGACCCCACGCCCACCCACCCTCCCGCTGCCCGGACCCTTTAACTATCTTCAGCTGCCTCTGAAGCTCCCGACACCATAACCCAGGAGACATACACAGGAAGGCAGGGTTTTGATTCGGGCTGCCTCTTAAAGGACTCGTGTGGATGAATATTATGACCGGGGGGATTCTCAGCTTAATCCTCCTGGTCCCTGCGTCCGTGTCCCCTCACTCTCCACTGCGTCTCCCAGAGCTCCTTCTGGGTGAGCTGCTGGGCATCTTCTTGTGGGGGGGGTCTCTCAGCGGGGACCCTAATCCTATCATCACAGGGGTGGGGGAGCTGTGGGCAGGGATGCTCTGCACCCATTTCTGCCCATTCAGTGGTGCCCAGGGCGGACTGAAGACTTGCATGTCACTGGCTTGGAGGGTGCTCTCCACCTGCCTGGGCCTCCCCAGAAGTTAGGAAAGGACGGGCCCACCTTTGCCCACGGGGAGGGGGCAAAGCCTTGTGAAGCCAAGTCTTTAAGGGCAACCCTGGAGGTGAGGTCTCTCCACCGGTCACAGAGGGACAGTGGTGGGAGTCTAGCAAACAGCTCCTCCCATGGCTGAGACTTCTAGCTGCCCCGCGACCCCGGCTCCCTCGATAACTGCCCCGAAGTTGTATGGGGTGGTCTGATTTGGAGAGATTCCCAGTTCATCTGAGGCCAGAGAGTTGAATCTCAAAGCCCTGCAGGGAGGAGCTGAGTCCAGGACAGACAGGCATGGAACACAGGGGTGAAGCTCCAGGAAAGCCACAGGGGATGTTTATCATCTTCCCTCCCACCATCCTTCCCAGCATCAAAGACCCCAGCTTTCCCAGCACTGAAGGTGGCCGCTGCCCACATTCTCAGGGGGAGTCCCGAAGCCAGAGCTGTGCCCTTGCTCACTGGGATGCACGCACACTCCAGAGCTGGGGCTTCTCCACCACGGGGCCTCTGTGCAGCTCATGTACAGTTGCACAGGCTGAACACTGCACAGCTCGACAGCCACAGAAGCTCCACTGGGCAAAGTCTGTGCCTACTTTGTCCCTGGATGTACCCAAGTGTCTAGAGGAGTGCCTGACATGTAGTCAGCGCTGGATAAAAATTTGGTGAATGGGTATAATTCTCTGGAGTTGGGCAACACAGGGGCCCTGTGTTCTTGGGCGGAACAGGAAGCAGGGAAGCTAGGCCCTGCCAACCCTGTGTATTGCTTTTCGAGCGCTCGTGGGTGGTAGTCCCGGTGGATCTGGGCTGCCCAGCCTCTGCTATTTTTGACCCTCCACTAAAATGGGCCGAATCCACTGCCTGGAGGTGAGCCCCATTCCCAGCCAAATGCTGACGTGAGAGGTCCCCCAGGCTCCCCCTCCCCTTCCCCTCCTCCGAAGAAACAGAATCCAGATGCCTCCAGTTTTTAGGTACCACACCCCGCTCAGCAGGCTACCCTGGATGACCTCACTACCTGGCCTCTCCCTCTGCGGCCCTCCCCAAGCCAGACCCATCTCACTGGTCATCTCACAGCCTCCCCGGCCTCCCTCAGTGCCCAGGACCTGGGATGTGTCCCCTGCCCCCAGGGAGGTCATGGCAGGCATGGCCCAGAGTGTGACCTCTGAAGCTGGGCTCCAATCCTGGCTGGACCACCTTGGGATGTCACCTACCCTCCCGTCACCTGTTAAGGTGGGCACATTAGGAATGGCCCTCTCCCCACCCCAGGGCAGCAGCAGGTCATGCTCAGCATGCGCTGAGCGGCTCCCGTGTGCCGGGCAAAGCTTCTCAGCACTTTGCTCGTACGGGTGCATGTTATCCCCACAAAACTCTCGGAAGAAGGTGTGGGTATCATGACACAGGCATAGAGAGACTAGGAACCAGCCAAGCCTGCACAGCCAGCAACAGCAAGGCCGCGACTCCAAGCAAAGGTGTGGGTCCCCACCTCGCCCAGTTGTTGGAAGGAGTGGAGGTGTGTAGCGCGGCGCCTGGTTCGGAGGAAGCCCCGTAGAGCCGGCACTGCCATTCAGTGTTAACAATTACCTCCTGTCCAGGTCCTGGAAGGCTGCTCCATCGCAGACGCCTACTCTGTTTATCCCCGAGCTCTATGCCCCTCCAGCCCTACAGTGGCCCTGACCCGCTTGAGCCCTCAGAACACAGCTCATACCGCCTGCCCAGAGCTTGGGCTGGGTTTTCTAGTCAATTGTCTGTGCGTCCTCTCTCCACGGATGGCTGGGACACAGGCCCGGCTCAGCCCGAAACTCCCCAGAGGGTGGAAACGTGAAGCGGGGTCGGGAGGGGGGCGGTGTGAACGCAGCATGAAGGACACAGGCTTGGGAGGCAGAGGCAGTGGCATCGGGGCTTGGCTCAGGTCGGGGGAGGTGGTGGCGGGGACTGGCTCCCGGGGACTGGCTCACCGGCCCGTCCCCTTCCCGCCGCCTGGCAGAAGTGAGGGAGACCCAGCTGAGCTTGAATCATGCAACCGGCAGCAGACGGGAAGGCAGGGGTGACCCCAGAAGAGGGTGACCTGGACTCCAATCCTAGCGCTGTGCATCCTCAGACAAGTTGTCTGCATAACCTCTCTGAGCCAAGCTCACTCATCTACAGCAGAGCAATGCTTCCGCCTCAGAGCGTGTGTAACGTGCTTACAAAGGACTTTGAGCCTGGTGCCGTGCCTTGCACACAGTAAGTGCTCAATAAATAGTAGCTGTCATCAGCATTTGGTCCTCCCTGCATCTGGGGAGTCAGAGGCAGTGGTCCCAGTTCCAGCTCAGCTGTCACGAACCACGCACGCTGCCCTGAGCAGGCCATCCTCCCTCCCCGGGCCTCTCTCTCCCCAGAGAAACTGAGGCCGGGTTTGGGTGAAGCTATAGTCCATTTCAGCTTTGACCCCAAGGGCCTTTGAGCCCAAGTCCTCTGCAGTCCTGGGAGGGCCTGGTGGGCATGCGGCCATCTGGGGGCCCAGAGCAAACCCTCCCCAAGGGAAGTTCCAGCCTCTCTCCTGCCCTGGGAAGACACACCAGATCTGGAGTCTTCTCTCCCAAACCCACACAACGTGGAAAACTTGGTTGTGGCTTAAAGATGGAGTCGACTCAATAACAGAGAGGGATAAGGAGAAATGCAAACAAGCCCAGCGCGAGGCCAGCTCCCTCCTGCCCTGGGAAGACACACCAGATCTGGAGTCTTCTCTCCCAAACCCACACAACGTGGAAAACTTGGTTGTGGCTTAAAGATGGAGTCGACTCAATAACAGAGAGGGATAAGGAGAAATGCAAACAAGCCCAGCGCGAGGCCAGCTCCCGGGCCCCTCAGCCTCGTGTGAGAAGCCAGGCGGGGGCCAGGTGAGGGGGGCTCGTTCCCCGGTGACACGTGGTGTGGGGATGAGAGAAGGTCCCTTCATTCCCTGCCCACTCAGCGCTCACACACGCCACGAAGTGGAAGTGATTAAGACGCCTGTGTCGACCTCGGGGCGACCCTTCCGGTCCCTCGCACACGGCCTCACACGTGGGCGCCGGGGACATCGGCACTGGCTTCCCGACTCTCCAAATTAAGATCCAACGGTGGCCCAGGCACCGTTTGTGCTGACGGCAACCAAGGGGCGCGTCAGCAGGGGACCAGTGCCAGGCTCTCCCTGGCATAGCTGGGTGGGCACGGGGAGGGTCAGGGCACCAGCACAGTTGCCCCTACACTGCCCGGGGCAGAGGAGGATAGGGCAGCTGCCGGTGGACGGTGGACGGACACTGGGACAAACGAAGGCCATGCCCAGCACCCTGCTTGGTGGCAAGTCATCATGGGAGATTCTCTTCCTGCTACACAAAGCTGGCTCCCTGGTGGTTTCTTGTTTGAATGAGAGAAGTAACAAGTGAGAGGCCCTCCTTTCGGCCCCCCTTCCTCTCGTCTCCTCCGTTTCCTCGTTTCCTCGGGCTCAGAGAACAGGCCCCCCTCCCCCACAAAGCACAGGCAGACCCCAAATCTCTCCCCGTTCCACCTGTCAAAGAGCTCGGGGTATCCTTGGCCAAGACGGACACCGTGACCACAGCTACAGCCGGAGTACAGGTGGCGCGGGGGCCTTGCCCGCATCCCGGGAGACTTGGGGGAGGCAGGGGGCTCTCTTCTCTCCGTGAAGCCCACCTCCAAGGCTGCCCTGCACGCCCCCAACAGAGGACCCCCCCTGCCATCCACCAGACACCTCCCATCTAGCTGGCGAGGGGGGTCCTGCCAGCCGACCAGCCCGGTGCTCCCGGGGGCAGCGTGCGCGGATGTTAGTGTGAAATTCCTCTCTGCACTCATGGCATGGTGACGGTGAGCGGGCGCCTGGGTAGTTGGAGGCCATCAGGCCCTAATGATGTGGCACACACATAAGGAAGCCATTACACTCGCAACACTGCAGATGCAAAAATAGAGCTTGCATAGTTTCCTGGTTACCGCATCCTGATGCTCAGAGGCTTTTGGTGCCAGCGAACGGAGGTCCTCTCCTGTCCCTGCAGTGCCCTGCTTCCCCTGGGCCTGCACCGCTGTGGAAGCGCATGGCTTACTTTCTAGACGCCCGTCTCTGCCCCACGAAGCCCCTCCGGAGGGCTTGCCGTGGAAGAGGGGCTGCTGCTGCTCCCAGCACTGACGGGGACCAGGCCGGCAGAGGGCTCAACAGGGACCCCGACCACCTGCCCTGCAGGGAAGGCAGGAGTGGCCACCACCGGTGTCTGGTGACTTCAGGGTCAGGCTGTGCTCTAAGCCCCAGCTTTGCTCACTGTTAGCAGGGCCCTGAGATGAAGCTGTAAGACAAATCCTGTGGACCACCTCAGCTTTGCCAAAAGCAAGTTCATTCCTGTCTTGGGGCAAGCCCCCCTGCTGGGAACGAAAGGATGGAGCTGGTTCCCGGAGTCTCACGTACCTCTGGGGTGACCACAGCCATCCTCTGGGGATTTTTTTTAATGTCGCAAGAAAATCAACACACACACCCAAGCCCTGCTAAGAGTTTAAACTCGGGCCCCTTTAGAACCCAACCCCCGGCTCATGAGGCACTCATTCACCCCTCACGGTCCCTCCATCCAGAGATCCCCCACTGAGAACCTGCCGTGGCCAGAGGCGGGACGGGCCCTGGCAAAAGCCGTGTCCCTGCCCACGGGGGAGACCACCGTGTCGAGTTCTGGGGGTTCTCTTGGCAAGTCTCACATTCTGCTTCCCAAGGTGCGTTAGCGGCATGACACGCATTGGGGGCAGATGTGACTACAGGAGGCCACAGGGAAGTGACCTGCAGGGGAGGGGTGGTTAAAGGTGGTCCTGGGGGGGCTCCCCTGGTGGCGCAGTGGTTGAGAGTCCGCCTGCCGATGCAGGGGACGCGGGTTCGTGCCCCGGTTCGGGAAGATCCCACATGCCGCGGAGCGGCTGGGCCTGTGAGCCATGGCCGCTGAGCCTGCACGTCCGGAGCCTGTGCTCCGCAACGGGAGAGGCCACAGCAGTGAGAGGCCCGCGTACCGAAGAAAAAAAAAAAAAAAAAAAAAAGTGGTCCTGGGGGAGGGGGCGGATGTCCGGCTGTTGGGCAGGGGGCCCTGGACTGCCTACCAGGTGCCCAGCACCTCCTCTGCTCTGGGCTGGGCTCGGACCTGGCTCTCGGTCGTCAGTCTCCTAGCTTGTTACTTTCTGTCACGGCCTCAGCGACACCCACCTGGGCGTTGGATAAGCAGGGTGCCCACTGGCTACTTTGCTGCCCCGACCTTGCAGTACTCCTGGGTTTGGTGGACCGACCCTGTGTTGAATCAAGCACAGCACGAGCTCAAAGTGCAACTGACATGCTGGTGCCCGGTTGTCAAGCAGGGCCACTTCTCCCCTGTGGGCAGTGAGGAGAGTTCTGGCCAAGGGCGCCCCCCACCAGGAGGAGGTCTCGCCCCAGAGCACTTACCCACGCACGAGAGGCTCTCCTCAGTCCTGCTGGGGGCGCTGGAGTAGCCATCAGCAGCCCAGCTGCCCTGGCGGAGGGGGCCAGGCTCCGGATCGGTCTGGGCCCTGCGGGACAGAGAACGGCGGTCACTCACAGCGGAGGCTGCCCTGGCCTCGAGCCTCTGCCCTTGGAGGTCAGTCCTGCCCCTGTGGCGCTCTGCCCCCCGCCCTGGGCCGGCCCCCACAATGGGCATATGTGTGCCCCTTGCCCTGGCAGGCAGCGGGCCTTCTAGGCAAAGTTAGGCCAGGGGCAGGGGTGGGGGCACCCGAGGGCAGGGGGCCACCTGTTGCCCCCAGGAGTCACCCTTCAGGGTCCCCAAGTCCCATGAATGCAGGGCGTCCGCAGGGCGGAGGGACCCCTGGTAACTCAGGCTCGCGGCCTGTGTCCTGCCCTCAGGCTGCCCTGTGCACCCACGCGAGGGGCTCCATCTGCAGCTGAGGTCACTGGACCCTCGGGAGAGCCCAGGGGGCCCGGACCCCAGCGTCCAGGCAGCGAGGAGGTCGGAGGAGGAGGAGGGGCGGGCTAGGCCGGGGTCACCTCGACTCCCGGGGGGCCGAGTCCTCGCTGGGCCTGCTGTGGCAGCAGGCAGGAAAGGCGAGGTCGCCGGGCCCGTCTCCCAAGTGCACACAGGCCTCCGAGCACAAGCCCAACTGTGCACTTGCTCCCAGGAACAAAGGCTCTAGGAGCTTTGATTATAGGCAATTACCCGGGCTCTCCAAGCCGGCCGCCTGCCCCGCCCGCGTCTCCAGCTAAATGGACCCTTTGGCAGCTTGGTTTGGGGGGACACAGGAGGAGAAATCGATGCCTGGCCTGGGCCAGGCGGGGGGCGTGGGGGGCAGGGTGAACCTCCCTCCCTCTCTCTCCAGTCTTGACCATTTCCAGCCCCGAGATAGCCGGGACTCTGGCTGTGTAACGCAGAGCAGGTCTCTCCTCTCTGGGCCTCACTGTGTCACGGGGCGGAAGAGATGCCCTCGAGGCCCGGATCAGCCTGAGAGTTCAGGGCTGTGGGAGGTGTTTGCCGGCTCTCAAAGCCACGCAGGCAGCCGGGAGCCCTTGACGGCCTTCAGGCCCCTGCGCCGGGGATGGCGACGAGCAGGGTGGGGGAACCCAGAGGAAGCAGGAGACCCCGTTGCCCTGGGAAGGATGGGGCCACTCGCCATGGGCTACTGTCAGTTAAATGTCGAGAGGCCAAAGAAAAACTGGAATTGCTAGGTTTCTTCAAAGAAATGAGCATAAACTTGGGTTTTTAAAATAAGGGATGCTGGTACTTCCCTGGCGCAGTGGTTAAGAATCCGCCTGCCAATGCAGGGGACACGGGTTGGAGCCCCGGTCCGGGAAGATCCCACATCCCGCGGAGCGGCTAGGCCCATGCGCCACAACTACTGAACCTGCACTCTAGAGCCTGTGAGCCACAGCTACTGAGCTCGTGTGCCGCAACTACTGAGCCCGCGTGCCACAGCTACTGAAGCCTGCGCGCCTAGAGCCTGTGCTCCGCAACAAAGAGAAGCCACCTCAATGAGAAGCCCACGCACAGCAAAGAAGAACAGCCCGCAGGCAGCAACGAAGACCCAACGCAGCCAAAAATTAAATAAATATATAAATGAATAAATAATGCAGTGTCTGGGGGGAGAAAGGGGATCCTAGGCCACGCAGAACCATTTCACTGAATAACGTCACACACATAAAGAGCTAAGCACCGTGTGACCCCGAGCAGGCAGGCAGGAACCACGGCTACAAACAGGAAGACCTTGCTGTGGTGCTGACCACCACCCAAGGGCGAGCGAGGGGCAACAGGGCCGGAGCGCCCATCCCGGGCCGGTGAGGAAGCAGCCTCAGCTGCTCCGACCTCAGGAGCTGCACACTTTTACCTCCTCTTCCTGTATCTCCCCTGCTCGACCAGGCCCCCGTATCTACACCGGACGTGAAGCAGAGAACGAGCCGGCACGCCTGGCACCGCTAACCGCACCCTCCTAACTGGGGTCTGGGTGAAGGCCACCCCGGAGGGAAGGGGAAACCCCGTGGGGAAAGAAACCCCTGCTGGGGCTCTTCTCCCGGAGGGCACAGGGCAGTGAGGGAAGCAGACGGTCCGGCCGTTTTGCGCCTTCTCTGTCCCGGGAGCAGGGCTGCCCAAAGGGAGGCTGTGCCTGGACGTGGGGAAGGGCCGCACCCGGACCCCTGAGAGGCACTGGCTGAGGAGACAGGGAAGACGCCTGCTGGATTCGTCCCCGGAGAAGCAGGTCAGGCAGGAGGGGCCTGGGGATGGGGAGTGGAGCCCGACAACCCCTGCTTCTGCAATGGGCTGGAGCTTTGCAGGGCGCACGGGTAAGTTTCCATGAAAACAGGGTGTCTGTGACCCTAGGGGGCCGATGGCACGTCCTTGCCCGGGTGGCCCAGCCTGGCACTCAGCAGAGGGGCCCACGGCTCTCACCTATTGCCTCTGGGGTGTCCTTGGCCGCAATCTTGCACTGCCCAAACCACACTCCTCCTGCAACCCTAGCCCGGGCCTAAAAGGGGCAGGTATAGGAGGCGGGATGGTGAAGACCCCTGCTGAGGAGTTTAAAACACAAAGAGGCAACAGATGTTTGCTGAGTGGAGGAAACCTGTCTGTTCAGGTCACATTGAGACTTTCAGAAGAAAAAGTCCTGACCTTTTTGGAGGATGTCAGATTCTACATCTGCCAGGGGGCTTGTAGGGTAGATAATGTAAAATCTTGAAGAGCTGAATGCCTAGACACTTTCCCCAAAGATGGATTCAACAGGAAGGAACTCAGGGAGGAGAAGCAAGTCCCAGAGTCCACAGGGAAGCAGGTCAGGGCTGGGAAAGGACCCGTCCCAGGAAGGTGTCTGATCAGTTTAAGAATGGAAGTCCAGGAGGTCACGGGGAAGAAGTGTCAGGTGTGCTGGGCAGAAGGGATGATCTGAGGGGCAGGGGTCCCCGGGGGAGGCCTGCTTCGGTCGTGGGGTAGCTGGGATTCCTGCAGTGCCTGGAAGCTCACTACCGGTGGGTAATTTGTGAGCCTCTCTAGTTGCTGGAAAGTTCTTCCTCCTGAGCTTCAAGAGTCTTCCTACCTTCTAAGCACCACGACGTGGATTCAGGGCGTTGGAGCCGCACCAAGTGAATCTAAGTCAGCTTACAACACGACAACCCTTCATGTCTTTCAAAACAGCCCTGAGACCCTCTCTCAGCCTTCCTCTTCCAAAGCAAACTGCTTCAGCTCCGTTAATCATTCCTGTAACACCTTTTCGGATCCCTCACTGACCCGTCCATCTTCATCTCCATGTATTTTCGTGCACCAATGTCCTTTTAAACTGTGGAGTTCGTAACTGAATGCAGTGCTCTGGAGGAGGTGGGACCTGCAGACGAGGTGTTGGGGGCCCAGCTGTCTGTTACATGGTGGAAGGGAGCCCAAGACCTTTCAGGGATCAAGTCACACTCTTGGCTTCGAGGGAAAGGTGCAGCTCCCCTCACCAACCCCAGCCACTCCAGCCTGGGAGACCCAGTGTCCAGGGAGCGTCTCCACCCAAACCGTGGGAGAGCTTGTCCTCGAATCAGCACAGAGAGAAAACCCAGGACATTCGGGTAGCCGAGAAGGCACTTCCTCTGCATTTGAGCATCTCTAACCCCTGTCATACTTAGGAATTACAATGTCGCTTACTTAAGGTGGCCATTTCAGTAAAGAGTTATGTTTTTATTAAAGAACCACAGTTGACGGAGGCATTTTTCTGTGCTCTCCACTTGTGGTGTCTGAAGAAAGCAGGACAGGCCAGCTTGTTAACCATGCTGGTATGAACGGTGGCCTGGCCACTGCCGACGGTGGTGACGTGGCCCAACGTGACCACGTCAGAAAGAAGCACGGCTGAGCGCCCCGGGGACAGATACGCACAGGCAGCGTGGAAAGTGGAGAGAGAGAAGCAGCAGACAGGCAGATGCAGGGCACCAGCGGGGGCGGCCCGGGGGGCCGTGGGGATTTCAGTGACCACGGACTGGAGGCACAGCCCGTCACATGCTCCCAGTCTAACTCAGTGGTGGCAGCTGTCCCACTGGTGAGTTGGGCGAGACCGACCTGCCTACCCGCCTACCCAGGTAACTGGCTCTTCAGCACCCACGGCACCCTCCTTCTGAGCCTCTTTGTGGCGGCGTCCCCAGAGTCGGGTCCGGGTCCCCCTGTTAAGGTCCTAACCCCGCCCCAGCTCTCTAGGCCCCGCCCACCTTCCATTCTCTCCACCAGCCCCCCTCCCTCCGCGGGCTCCGCAGCTCACCTGTAGCGGAAGGGGGCCACGGTAGCGGTGACAGGCTGACTCTGCTGATGGACCGAGGAGAAGCTGATGACCCCCGGGGCGGGCGGCGGGCGTGCGCCCTGCACGGGGCTGCAGACCGGGGAGCGAGGCCCCGAAGCTGCCCGGGCATCAGGTTCCGAAGACCCGGGGCCCCCAGAACTTTTGTAGGGTACATCTCTTTGATCTTTTCCTGGGTGGTGAGATGGCTTTCGACCTTCGGGAGCCCCTGGTATTTCAGTTTCTGCACGAGAACTGGTCCGGGAGGGGCTCCTGCCCCGGGTCTGGCGGGTCAGAATCCCTTCCTGGGCCACCCTCTTCTTTCCCTGGGTGCCCTGCGTCTCCCTGGCGCTTCTGGACCCAGCCCGGCTGGAGAGGGCTGCTTTGGGGGTCGCCCTGGGACTGCTCCAGGGGGAGTGGGCGAGGCTTTCAGCCCCCTCAGCTGACTCCCTCGCTGCCCCAGAGGCCTTGGGGGAGCCTCTCCCCCGGGAGGCCTTGGGAGACGAGCCTCTGGAAGGGCCCCCCGGCTTGCCCAGTCTTGGCGAGGCCGCCCGCTCCTGGCTCAGGGCCAGGCCGGCCTGGTGCGGCCGCAGCCGGGGAGAGGCGGCCGGTGTATGAGTCCTGGTCTGGGAAGCAGCTCGAGGCACAGGGATGGAGGAGGCGTAGTGAGGGCGGCCGGCAGAGTTCACACTGGCCGTCCCGTCCATGGTCAGCAAGGCTGGCGCCAGGGCTACTGTGCTGCAGAGAGAATGGGGACAGTTAGGCGGTGCCCTGGGGAGGGGGCACTGGACTCCTGAGGTCACATCCTGACTCGGTCTCGGGCCCAGCTCGAGGCGAACCCCTCTACCTCCTGCAAACACACACGTGAAAGTGCTCGGGGATTGTAGTGCCCTGTACAAACGGGGTAATCTGACCTTGACTCCGTTCCTGTCCACCGATCGGGGCAGACTCCCCTCCCACAGCCCCTTCCTTCTTGGATCTCTCATTGTACCTGAGTCTAGAATGTTCTGCCCACGGTGGACTGACTCCCTGTGCCCCCAGCTTGCTCCTGCCACCTGCCCCTTTACCTGACGCCCGGCTCTCCCCCAGGACACCTCTCCAGTGGAGTGTAATCTCCCAGATCCCACTGGGCCCGAAGGCAGGGCAGCCCATCACAGTTACAGATCCTAAACTTGTACCGCTGCCCTGGTCAGGGCCCTGCCACCCGGCTCACACCAGCCTCTGTCACTGACACCACCCCTCCTGGTCCCTCCCCACCATCCCCACCCACCCACTGTGTCCCTGGAGACGTGGGCAGCCAGCTCACAGCCTTTCTTCCTAGCCCCTTCCCTACCCACCTCCTGACCTGGCCAAACTGATCTCCGCCCCTTCCTCCGGTCTCAGAGATGTGTCCTACCCTGAGATAAAGGCAGATCCTTCTGGGCACCCCCTGCCACCTGATCCTTCTCTTCCGGACCCCGATCTATGAATTACCCCATCTTTCTCACGTATCCTTGACCAGCTTCCCCTCCCCGCCATGTTAATAAATGAATTAATTGATCTATTAATGGCTTTCATTTTGAAGGGAATTAGAAGCCGGCTACAAAGACACGGAAAATCAACTCCAGATGAAAGAGTTCCATGTAGAAAATGAAATCATGAAAGAATGTGCAGAACATATGCATGGATGGTCTCGTAATTCTGTTGTGGGAAAGGTCTTTAGAGCATCACATCAAAGGTAGGAATCATAAAGGAAAACACCGAGAGATTTCAGTTCATAAAAATTAAAATCCCTGTATGGACAGAAAAGCCCTTTCCAAAGGTTCATACCATGAATACACTGAAAATATACTCGCAACATATATAAGAGACAAGGAGTTAATAATACCTTTACATACAGGGAGCTCGGCCAAATCAATCAAAAGCAAACACCCTGTAGAGGAAGGGGCAAAGGGCTGAACAGGAAATTCATAAAATAATAAATACCTTTGGCCAGAACATAACAAAAACAAAGGGCTTCATTAAAATTGAAGAGATGGGGGCTTCCCTGGTGGCGCAGTGGTTGAGAGTCCGCCTGCCGATGCAGGGGACGCGGGTTCGTGCCCCGGTCCAGGAGGATCCCACATGCCGCGGAGCGGCTTGGCCCGTGAGCCATGGCCACTGAGCCTGCGCGTCTGGAGGCTGTGCTCCGCAACGGGAGAGGCCACAACAGTGAGAGGCCCGCGTACCACCAAAAAAAAAAAAAAAAAAAAAAAAAAAAAAAAAAAAAAAATTGAAGAGATGAAAATTAAATGTTATCATTGGTTGCTGTCAAATTTACTATCTCTTAGAAAATTATAATTTCCAGTCGTGGTATGAGTGCAGGACCACAGGGCCCTGACACACGGCCATGGGAACAGCCCCAGAGCCAGAAACTTATCCCTGGGGAATGATGACAGATGTGAGCAAATGTCTATACGAGGAGGACGCTCGTGGTGACCTGGGTGGAGATGGAGACAGGGGACACTGGCACAGAGGAAAGGCCACCAGAGCATGGCCGGTCCACCTGAGGCCACCGGGATGTGCCCTTCCCTGCTGTGCAGAGAGCTGCCGGCCACAGCACGGACCACAGGCTAAACTGTAAGAAGCCAACGGAGACCCTCGAGCATTGATGGATTTATAGGACTAAGCTTGAAATGACCGTGGGAGTCTGTCTGCTCTGCTGACAGATGGAGTGATTTCCAAGAGACCCAGAAATGCCATGACCCCTCCCCCTTTCCTCTACTTTGCATGTCCATGACTTGGTACCAGTACTGGATGACGTGAAGCCCCCCACCTCCTCTGGCACAGAAGGAAGGCAAAGCCCAGTGTGACCAGGGGGCCACAGCCGGCTGCCCCACCCCCAGTGTCTGCCCATCACCTGGACCCACAGGGCATCATGTCCAAGGCTTGCCTGACCCCACTTCTGCCTCATGTACCCCCTGACCACCCACCAGCCACAGCCTGGAAGGACACTCTGAGTGGCCCCCCGCCTGCCCACACTCTCTCCTGCAGGGCCTGCCGTGTCCCCAGCCCCAGCAGGCCCAGGACAGCCCTACAGGAGGGCCTGGGAAGTGCTTTTGTAAAGGCACTCAGAGGGCATCAGGCAGGTGCTGCCTGCAGCTGTGAGAATTCCAGTCAATGTCTTAGCCTCTCCACGCCCAGTCTGCAAAATGAGGATGGGATAAAACCTAGAAACCACAGTCGGGTGGGGAAAGAGGGAGTCTTTAAGTCAAGAAGAGGACACCGTGCCTCAGCCTGGCCTCAGGACCTGCAGTAGAACCTTCCCCGTGGAGGTGAGAGCAGGTTTGCTGTGTCACCCCTTCTAGCCACCGCCCCAGCGATCAGCTCCACGCACCTCTGGCGATGCCTCATAGGACCAGGCCCAAGTGCGGACCTGCTCACAGGCTCATGTGGACCTGAGCTGCTGACTTGGGCCTTGGACACAGGGCTGAGCCACACGCTGACCAGCAGGGCCAACCAGCTGACCACCTATGAGCAGGGGCCCAGACCACAGCTCTGCATTTCAGCATCCCCAAGTTTAGTCCTGCACAGGTGGGCACAGTGCCACATGATCCGCTGCTGCTTCTCCCCTCAGCCCCAATGGGGGCACAAAGCCATGTGGTGCCCCAGACCACCCCTTCTGGGAGCTGTATCTGCGACAGGACCCGGAGCTGCATCCTGGCTCTGCCTGCGTCTCTCCTGGGAGCCCCGTCCCGCCCGGGTGGTGCTGCCCACGAGCCCCACTCACCTGCATTGTCCTCAGCGCACCCCCAGCTCCCCTTGATCAGACCCTCCCCTCCCCGCATCCAGGGGCCCCTGCCTCTGGGGCTGGCCGGGTTTCCAGCCAGAGAGCCCTGAGGCCGTGGAGGTTGCCTCTTCCTCACTTGCTAATGGAGCAGATGCAGTTGCTGCTTTTGCTCCATCACCATTTTTTCCAAAGCTCGATGGGAAGAGGATTTAAACTGGTCCAGTGGCAGGTCACACCTGGGCAAGGGTGGGGATCGAGGAGGAAGACCCCGGGGTACGGGTCTCCAGCAGGGGGGGGCGGTGCTGGGGAAGAAAGGGGAGAGATGTTCTTGAGGGTGGGCTCCTGAATCCCGAGGACAGCACCCGCGCTGCATTCTAAATGGACCAAATGATCTGGGGGACTCCCGTGCCCGCCCCGGGCTCAGGCTCTCCTCCTGGGAAATGAGGGGACCCCCCTCTGCCTTCCTGCTGCCCTGCTTCCTGTCCAGAGCAGGCTGGATAAGGTACGGGGGTGAAGAGGTGCGCTGTACCAGCCCTTGTCCTGGTTCTCAGCGCCAGACAGAGACGTCCCGGAGAAGCGGGATGGTCTGTCTCCTTGGGGCGGGGCTCTGTTCAAGCCACAGTGCTCGGCTGTGACGGCTGCTCATCCCTTGGGGTGCCTCCCACATGTCTGGGGAGCCTCAAGGGCAGGAGGCTGGCGGGGCTAGCCGTGGAAGCAAGGAGCCCGCTTCTTGCCGTGTGTGTGCGTGTGTGTGTGCGCACGCGTGTGCGTGTGTGTGTGTCTGGTGTCGGGCTCCTACCAGGTCCCCTGCCCCGAAACACGCCCTTTCTGCTCTTCCACCCTCCAAGTGCCCTGTGCTGAAGTTTCACGCCACCTCGGTGAGCGGATTGAAGCCTCGGGGGTCCCTTAGCGCTCTCGTTCTGGGGTCCTCATCACAAAGCTCATTGCAGCCACACAAGGACCCACAGCAGGACCCCTGTTTTCGCCGACCGTGGTGCCGGGGACCCCCGAGGGCTGAGCCCCGGATTCTGCTCTCAAGGAGTTAAGTCTGCCCGGGAGGAAACACGGCCACCCTCATCACGGCACGGACGTCGTGTGGACAGACGCGAAACCAAGCGCCGTGGGGAGCGTGTGTCACAGTCTGCAGACAAGGCGGGACCTGGGAGGCTTCGGGAAGAGGTAGCAGTGGGGTCTGGGCTGGCCGGGGGCGGTTAGGGTCTGGGGAGCAGAGGGTGTGATGGCCGCGCCCTACAGCCCCTGCGCTTCAGAGAGACTCTGGTGGGCGGTGAGCAAAGTGCTGGGTGCAAAGCTTGTTTGCCGGTGGTGCGACCTCAGGCAACGTCCATAACCTCTGCCCCCTCATCTGTGACATGAGGCTGAGGCTAGACCTGCCTCTCAGGGTTGCTTTGGAGACTACGTTAGTTATAAGCGTAAAGTGCTTACAACAGTGCCTGACAACTGGTAAGGGCTACGATCACATGGACAAGGCGCCCAGCAATGGAGACGGGGCCGCCTGGTCTCCCAGAGCCCCCAGCAGAGCGAAGGAGGATCAGAGCACCTGCCAGGCCCGGCTCAGAAGCCTGCGGCATCAATAGGAAACACGCCGTCCCTGTGGATAGGACGGCACCCAGTGTCCTTCTACCAGCAGGAGGGACAGGAGCACGGGCGAGGAGGGAGTCCCGCCCTAGAGTCAGGAAGAGCTGAGCTCCAATCCTAGCTCTGCCTTGTCTTGCTACGTGGCTGTAGAGACGTTCTGTAATTTTTCTGAGCCCAGAGACCTCATCTGCAAGAAGCAGTCTTAAAGATTAAACGAGAGAATAAAGGTGAGGGACCTAGCATAGTGCCTGGCACCCAGCAGGTGCTCAAGAGATGGCAGAAATGGTGCTAAGGACAGCTGTCCTCCTCCCGGAAGGGAAGGAGACAAATTCACGCGCCGAGGGGGACAGTGTCCTGGGTACCAGGGGAGTTGAGAGGCTGGGGGCTTCCTGGGTGGGGCGGCCCGGTCCCAGCATCCCACCCCCAGCAGGCACGTTCGCCTCCCCCCACCGCCAAGGGCTTCGTTTGTATCAACTCGCAGTTGCCCCACTCCACAGGCAGGGACACCAAAGCAGAGACGTAGGGAAGGCGCTGGTAGTCACACAGCCAGTAAATGGCGGCATCACGTAGGGCCGAGGCCGTCGAGCTCTGGCCAGGGCTCTGCCTGCCCCGGCTTTGCCGCCCGCCCGCCCCCAGCCGCCCACCTTTCAGCCGGAACCATTCTGGCCCCCGGCCCCAAGGGGACAAACAGAGCTACTGGCTCAAGGCTCCAAAGACCCCAAAACCAGGACCCCCTCTGGCCTACACATGCTTCGCTCAAGCTCAGAAGGAGGTGAAAGCGGGGGCGAGAGGAAGGCGAGGAGGGCGTCCCCCCGGGTCTGCGGTCGCCGGGCAACATCGAGAGGCCCTGGTGCTGACCGGACAGCTCCTCCCGCGGGGGCGGGAAGGGGCCGCGTCCGCGTGCTGTAAACGCAGCCGGGGGCCCCTTTCAAAAGGGTCAGAACACTTAACCACAGCACTCAGAGGTGAGATGTGCCGAGAGACAGAGAAAAAGACAAAAATAAATACACAGAAAAAGATATTTAAAAAAGGAAAAGCCTGGGAGGTGGGACTCCCGGGTGCTGGTCCCATGAGTCCACCCGGGGCTGCGTGAATTGGGGCAAATCATTTCCGTTTCCCGGTGCGTGGAGAGGGAGGAAAAGCTGCCTCTCAGGAAGAGGGGGAAGGCAGTGGACTGGCGCGTGGAAAAGGACTCGCTGAGGCCAGCTCTGCACCGCGGGAGGTCCTGGAGGCACAGTCCCCACCTCCTCACCCCACCCCCGGTGCAGGTCCGGCTTGTGGTCCTAAGCGAGTTCCTTGTCGTGCTCCCTCATCTGTACAGCTGGGATCTTCATCATCATCCCCATCTGATACAAATCAAGTGAGTAACGACAAGAAAATCACTTAAGGCAGTGGCTGGCCAGAAAAATCACTGAAGAAATGCTAGTTAAAGTCAAACAGGTCATCAGCACGGGGTTTATCCCTGTTCTACCCAGATTTCCCGCCGGAACCTCTGCCACCCATTCCAGTCCCAGTAACATAAACGCTTCCCTCTAAACTCAGTTTCTACGCCCTTATTATCTATGGGACAGCCAGTTTCTACGGGATGGGGGTAGGAGGGCAAACCAAGTCAGACACGGTTCAAAGTAAACCTTGGGAGGTGTCCTTTCTCTGAGGCCCCTCGAAGCTGAGGTCCTCCTGCAGGATGAGGAGGGACGGCCCAGGGGCGACATTTCCACAGGCGGGAAGGTGGGCGGAATGACCTTCGGGGGCCGGAAGCACAGACAGATCCCTGGGCTGCAGCCCTGGACCATGGGCAGGTTTCCCACCCCAGCTGATACGTCCGTTCTTCCACCCTGGAACCCTGACCTCCCACGGCCAAACCCAGCTCGGGCCTCACTTCCGGTCAGAGGCCCAGTCTGGTCCCCAGGGACAGAACCACCCCAGGGGACAAAGAGGCAACTGAGCTGCCACAGCCCTTGGACAAACGCCACAGATACAGTGACCCCGCTCACTCGCACCCACCCATGTCGGTGCAGGGACACACACAGCTGTATGCACACATACCCTCTCACACACACACCCCACACGCACCTACACGCTTAGATGCACACACACACCCTGGCTCCGGCTTTCTGCCCTCTCTCCATGTCCCTTGCTTCGCTCCCCTTTGGCCCATTTCCCATCCGGCCGGGAGGTGAGGACACCCTCCATGTCCTCCCGTCCTGGTCCATCTCCAATCTCCAGTGCTCCTGGCTCGCCGGGAACGCTCGCAGGCTCTCCCTGGAAAAGTGGGCCCGACCTCCGACTGTGTGCGCACAACTTTCATCCCACGTGTGTGGGCCCCAGACCGTGTCCAGCTCACGCGGGCTATGGATGAGGAGGGAGCCAGGGGAGCACCCCGTGCGGAGAGGAGGAAACGCAGGGCCTGGGCGCCTCCCGGCCCTCCTCCCCCCACCCCCACCCGCGCTCTGGCTCCACGAAGGACCCAAGACCAGGCGTCATGGGGGTTCCCAGGGCTGAGGACAGGCCTGCAACACCGTTTACTAAACGTTCCTCTCTCTTGTCCAGCCTCTGCCTGTCTCTCAGGACCGAGATGACGGAAGACCTGAGCTGCGGGTGGGCACTGGGGCTGCAGTAGAAGGATCTCAGGCCCCCCCGCCCCTCCTCTTGGCCTCTAGACCCGGCTTTGGACTCCAGCAAACTGGGGCGGGGCGCCATTCAGCCGGGTCTGGCCCTTGGCAGAGAAGGCGATCACCCCGGTCAGCGTGGAGAGGACAGGATGGACAGCCAGCAGTGTCGTCCCTTCCAGGGGCCATGGGCAGACTGGGCACCACGCCGGCAGGGAGCGAGGAGAAGGGTCCGCTGGCTGGGACGTGGCGGAGGGTGGGGGCGGCTCAGTACAGCAGCGCCCGCCTGGCTGGCTCCTGGCTAGAGTCGGGGCCCGACTGTCCCCGAGCAGTGGGACTCAGCAATCCCCTCCCCATCTCCAGCCCCAGAGCCAGGGCTCTGCCCACACCCTCGGGGATTCCTTTAGCCTAAAAACTGCAGACAGCTCTGCTTTCTGGCCAGATGGCAACAAGTTCTCACAGAGGAAAAAACGGGACCGGCTGTGATCATCCCGGGCGACGTGAAATAGGTCAGTTTCCTGGCATTTACAGTGAGTGGTCAAGCTTGTGCCGAGACCCACCCAGCCCCGTCCCCGGGTCAGCTTCCCAGGACTGAGCAGCTGCCTGGATCTGCTTTCCTGCAGCAACGGCATCTCTGCTTCCCAGAGAGGCTTCTCCAGCCCTTGGGGTCCTGGCTGAGTCCAGGCTGGGTCCAGGACGACAGGCGGGAAGAAGGGAGACCCCAGAAAACCCGACGGAAGAGGGGCTCGCCACCCCTTCAGAATCTCTCACCCATCTCTCTGGGCTGGAAGTTCTTCCCAGGGTCTAACCTCCACTCTTCCTGCTCAGGGTCCAGTTGCCTTCCTGGTCCCCATTCAGGGGGCTGTTTCTCTGGCCTCTGAGAGAGAAGCCCACCCGAGCTCCGGGCAGGCCCCGAGCCGCAGCTGAAGGCTCGCGTGTGTCAGCTGGGTGGCATTTTTTACTGATCTGATCCATGTAAACGGCTCCACTGTCAGGATCCTTGGTTCCTTTTCAATTAGCCAAGAGAAATGACTTAGTGCCAGTGAAAATCAATGATTTAAAACTGCCCCACAGGGACTTCCCTGGTGGCGCAGTGGTTAAGAATCTGCCTGCCAATCCAGGGGACACGGGTTTGAGCTCTAGTCCGGGAAGATCCCACATGCCCGCGGAGCAACAAAGCCCGTGCTCCACAACTACTGAGCCTGAGCTCTAGAGCCCTCGAGACACAACTGCTGAAGCCCGGGCACCTAGAGCCCCGTGCTCCGCAACAAGAGAAGCCACCGCAATGAGAAGCCCGCGCACTGCAAAGAAGAGTAGCCCCCACTCGCCGCAACTAGAAAAACCCTATGCAGCAACAAAGACCCAACACAGCCCCCAAAATTAATTAATTAATTTTAAAAAAACTGCCCCACTAAAACAAGAGTGGATACATGTATATGTATATCCCAATCACTTTACCGTACAGCAGAAACTAACACAACATTGTAAATCAACTATACTCCAATAAAAAATTAATTAAAAAAACCAGACTGCCCCACAAATCACAGGGGGCTGGAGGTCTCCATTGTAAGTGCCTCCAGGGAGCTGAGCCGGCCTGGGGAGCACATGCAGCCCAGAGCCGAAACCCCTCTGGGGGCTCCCAGGGCCCCTGGCAAGGGCCCCTGTAACGCAGATGAGAGCTTGGGGTCTGTGTCACGAGGGTGCAAATGCCCAGACCCTGGGAGGTGCCCCACGACTGTCCTGCCACACCCCATCTTTCTCTCTCTCCCTCCCTCTCTCATGACACCCTGCAGGCCAGTCAGTCACTAGAGGTCTGGCTTCCCAAGTGACTGCTCAGCCTCCAGATGGGCCCCGGCGCAGAAGCTGGTGGAGCCTGGGGCGGGGGGCTGACAGAGAAACTGGAGCCCACGTGGCCCCCCAGCAGCTCCATCTCTGTCACACTCACTTCCTTCTTCTGCTCCCTCAGCTCCAGTGCTCGTCCAGGGATGGCTGGTCCAGCCAGGCGGACAGAGGGGAATCACCCAACAAGCGCCACATACTTCCAGGCCCCAAAGCCCAGGGCCACGGGGCTGGGGCAGGAGGGGTCTGGGGGATTCTGGACTGCTCTTAAATTAAGCTCTCCACCTGGAGACGCTGCCCCTTGGGGAGTGTGGGCTAGTGCCCGCTGTGGAACACCAATCCCATGGTGGCCTCTGGAGGGGCTGGACTGCAAACCCACGTGAGGTACAAGTCAGGCTTCCTGCCTCTGGCCAGTTACACGAGCAAAGACCCTGGAGGGCGAGGGTGAGTGGCCATGGGGGGAGCTGGTGGCAGCCTGGGAGTCAGACCCCTGGACTGGACTCCAGGGCTAAGCATCTCCCTGAGTTGTTCACGTCTAGGCGTCAGGTTTGCCATTTGGAAAGTGGGGCAGGCAACTCCAGCGTGAAAGCGGGGTCAGGTCCTTCCAGAGGGGCAGAGAGAACACCCCCGCTCCTGGCGCACGACGTCTCCACGCCGGGACAATCCCCCTTTCGGCAGCAGCACATCTGCGTGGGAGTCACGCACGGAGGAGTGGCCAGGCCTGGCTGTCGCCCAAGGCCCGGGTGCCAGGCTGCAGGAGAAGTGTCCCTCCCCCGGCAGACCCCAATCTCAGAGAGCGGCTGTGAGGCTCCCAGAGCTCAGCTCCCCAAGGCCCAGGTGGCCGGCAAGCTCGCAGGAGACCCGCCTCAGCTGAAGCTGGGGGAACCCCCTTTTCTCTCTCACTACTTGGGGGCGGACGCAGGAGCCCACACCCAAGGTCCCACTCGTGACCGTCTGTACCTCCCAGAACAGGGGCTCCGGGCAGGCTCCCCGCGCCTGGAAGGCTTGCTCAGGAGCTGGACCCGGGCCAGGTGAGGGGGGACATGTGGGCGTTTGCACTCTTAGACCAGAAGCCCACAGCTACGCAGATCCACCGCTTACCCTGAACGACAGCTGCAACTTCTGGTAACTTTTTTGGGGTGTTGCTCAGGGCCTGGTTCTGCTATTTATAAACCGTGTGGCTTTGCAGAAGTTACTTAAATCTTTCAAACTTTGGTTGCTTCATTTGAAAAACAAGGGTAGTGACACCACGGAGTTGATGTAAAAATGAAATGAGATAATGTGTCTTAGTCCATTCGGGCTGGCTTAACAGAATATCATAGACCGTGGGGCTTACAAACAAAAGAACTTTATTCCTCACAGTTCTGGAGGCTGGAAGGTCAAAGTCAAGGTGCCGGCAGATTCGGAGTCTGGTGAGAACCCCCTTCCTGGTGCACAGATGGCATCTTCTCACTGTGTCCTCACGTGGAGGATGGGGCAAGGGGGCTCTCGGGGGTCTCTTTATGGGGGCACTGATCCCATTCGTGACCTAATCACATGCCAAAGGCCCCACCTCCTCATACCGTCACCTTGAGGGTTAGGATTTCAACATAAGAATTTTAGGGGACACAAAAATTCAATCTAAAGCAGTGTGAAAAATGCTTAGTGTGGTAGCCCAGGGGAAGTGCTTAAAAAGGGCAGTTCTTATAAAAAAAAGTAACATGCTCATTAGGAAAAACTTGGAAAAACCTACAAAAATATAAAGAAAAATTCTATCCCCTACTAGCTGATACTTAGCCTTTTCTAAGTGTTTTGATTTCTTCCAGGCTTTTTACATTTCACACTCATACATATATTCATCATAAAATTGTGATGATACTATATACATACATTTTACACCTTTTTGCTTACTATGTAGTAAGCATTTTTACTTTTCATTTAAAAATCTTCAGACATTTTTTCAGAAACATACTTGTTAATTGCCGATAAACTCTTCTGTGACTGCATTAACCAAACCCTGCTTAATTATCGCACCGTCACTAGCCATTTAGGCCGTTTCCAGTTTTCTACAATTTCCTGTAACACTGTGATAAACAACCAGACCAGCTCTGCCTGAGCCTCAGATGACTTCCTCAGGCAACATTCCTGGAAAGGGGATTATTGGGTCCAAGGGGGGAGTCTCATAAAAGGTCTCAGATACAAACTGCAGATCACTGTTCAGAAAGATTCACCCCACTTGTCTTCCCCCAACAGTGTCTGACTCACTGCACCCTTCTCCGAGTTGCCTGGTACAGCAGTGGGGGGGGGTGCAGCCTCTGTGGGGAGCCTGGCCCTCCTTGCGGCCACACACGCCAAGAGCTTTCACAACGTTCTCGAATAGTCAGGCCAGGCAGGGGAGCAGAACTGGAGGCAAAAATGTGGGCCGGTGCCCTGCCAGCAGAGCTGCTTTGCCTCCACACTGAACACAGAGAAGAAAACGAACTGCTCGACTTTGGGGCGTCAAGTCAGAGGCTGGGAGGAACTTTCCATCTGTGAAGAGCACCAAATACTGGGACTGGGGCCTGTCTAGTCCTGCGGGGAGGTTTGGAAGGCAGAGAATGCTCACGGCCAGGTTCACGGGCAGCATGGCAGAGGACCCGGGCCTCAGAACAGCCGTGGAGCACGCGGCAGTACCACGGAGGCGGAGCCAGCGAAGAGGGGAGATGGGTGGGTTTGCCGAGGCCCTGCAAGTGCCCTCCAGGCCCTGGGCTGGAGGGGTCTTCTGTGCACCATCCGCCTTGAACAGTAAATACTGCCCAAGCAGGCCCTGCTGTGGCCGCAGGACAGGAGGTTCTGTGTTCAAACATCTTTGCCCTTCTGAGGGTCCTGGGAGGCCCCCGCCATGCACCCAGGTCGGCAGTTCCTCTGTGCCCTAACTGACCCAGGCCCCCTCCCCTTTCTTTTCAGTCCTTCCCTTTTCTGAGACCATCCCCGACTTGCCTTGCAGGTGGGTTGCGAGCCACATGGGGACCCCCTGTCAGGCCCTTGGAGACGGTGGCCAGAGGAGCCGGAGTGAGCCCCAGCCTGGGCACCTGGGGATCCGAGGCCTCCTCACCTCCTCCCATGCCTCCTCCTTCCCTCCTCTCCCTACGAGCTTCCTCCAGCCCTTTAGGGCAGGAAGGCCAGGTGGAGGTGACGCAGCGGCTGCCGAGATCGGCCAGTGCCTGGAGCTTGGCCCACCGGGAAAATCCACACGGTTCACCTACCCACGGCCCCTGGGCAGGTGCCTGTGTGTCCAAAACCCTGTTTATGGTACCCCCGCCTCCCACACCTGCCCTGGGTCTTAGCCTGTCCCCAAGTGCTGCTCGCTCCAGGCGTGGCCCTGTTCAGACACACGCCTCCCCATGTGCTCCTGAAACCCCCTCAGTCAAGCAGCGATTGAAAAATCCTCCCTCTTCCGCTGCCTTCCTGTACTGACCCACAGAAAGGTGCTCACAGGCCCCGCCCCACTCTGTCTCAATAAAAAATGTCTGTGGCTCTCATCCTGGGCCCTTGAGAGAATCTCCAGCCCCACATGCAGATGGTCAGCCTGGTGACTTGTCATCTCCTAGGTTTTGGTTCAGGCTACTTGTGACCCCCCTCTGGGGACCCTGAGAGCAAGTAAGTTACTACTGGCAAAACTGCACCAATGTCCTGGAACACAGGGTCTCACCACCTCCTGCTACCACCACTTAACTTCTTTTTCTCTCTCTTTTGGCAATACTTGTTGTCATGGAGATTCTAACACAATGGGGCAGGTAGGAAGCCTGTTGCTTGGCAACGAGATGCTGGAGGTACCGGATTGGCTGATGAGATCTGAGAGAGCAGCAAGGATGCTGAGGGAAGGTGGGAGAGTGGAGAAGCACCCTGGGGGAGCACCAAGTTCGGGGTGGGGGGAGGGGAGCTGACTAGAGGACCGGGTGAAGAAGAGAAAAGGGAACCCGGAAGGTCCCCGGGGGCTGGGTCACCTTGTGTATTTGCTCTGGTGCCTTCAGTAAAAACAAGGCAAAATAAACACACAGTACTGTATTTTCATAGCTCTGTTTACACTGCAGCAGGATGGATGGAGATTTCAACAAAAAGAAGGTCCTACACATCAGAGTGGGAAATGCTACAGGAAGACCCTCCGGCACAGCGGAAAGAGCAGGACTTGAGGTCGAAAATTTGGATTTGAAGCTCAGCCCCACCCATTCCTCGATGTGTGACACCATCAAACGATAGCGTCTTAGCGTCAGTTTTCTCATGTGTCAAATGGGAACAGCAGCTTGCACCTCCCAGGGCTGGTGTGATGAGCGCCAACCAGCAGGTAGCGGGAGCTCAGGAAGTGGTCGCTAGGGTCACTAGGGGGGCCTTTTGTGACCCACCATTCCTTGTTCTCTTAACCACCATCATCATGACCAGGATGGAAAGGTCACATGGAATGGAGAGAGCCTGGCTCCCAATGCCCAGCTGGCTTCCACCCAGACTCACGCACCTACTGTCTGAGACCCAGTCAGGCCCCCAGTCTCTCTAGGGGCCAGCTGTCCGTCCGTGAAATGGGGTAATAGTCTGTCCCCAGGGACGCCATCAGGAGGACCAGATTCAAGTGGGCTCATGACAAGCCTGTGCCCGTCCTGAGCCCCCAGTGGGTGCCCTAAATGCCCTAAAAGCCAAGGCACCATCCCTGAGTCCACGCCCAGGTCTGTGCTCCGAGGCGTAGAGTGTGGCCCCAGACTTTCAGTCTTCCTTCAAGGAAGGGATGGCTCAGCAGTGCCGGGTGCCCTTCCCAGCACCCAGGTCACACGTGACCCCGGAGAGAGGAGAGAGAGTGCGTGCGGGCGCACAGAAGACGAAGCAAAGGCACATCCTCCAGGCTAATCGCCGAGCGCGTGAACGTGTCCAGAACAGTGGCTTCTGTGGGCAGACACAGAAGCAGCAGCCACAGGCGAGGACGGACCACGGCCACCCCTGCACGCGTCATAGAGAGGCGGCGGGTCCAGGCTGGGACTCTCTCAGGACCGCCACGCGGGCGTCCCCAAGTCACAGAAGAAGAGGAGCTCAGGGAGGCAGGGCTGACCTGGGTTACCTGGGCAGGTGGAGCCTCGGCAAACTACTGGCTGCCTCTCAGGACGGCGACTCCGCAAACTGCTTCGGGCCCGTAAAGTTCTGGGATGATTCCTGATGTGGAGCCTGAAGCCCTCCTGCTGTTATTTTTTGGTCCTTTCCTCAGAGAGCAATGCAACGGGCTGAGCAGGGAAACGGCTCACCAGCTTCAAGGGTCACGCCAGGACCAGGGAGGGGGGCAGACAGGTGGTCACACAGCCGCCTTGCTGTCTGCAGCTCGCCCCAGCCCAAGCCCCCAACGCTGAAGCCCTCTGTGGTTTCGAAGCTGACTTTTCCAATAATGCCACAGGCATCAGAGGGATGCTGGTACCACTTTTGCTGGGCCTGAGGCAGGCTTGCCAGGCTAGGGCGGCCGTGAGTGTGGGCCGGGGGGCCTGGGGACAGCCCGCCCTCCTGGGGTAGCCCGGCTTAGAGCAGCCTCCGCGTGGGCCCTTTTCTCGGGAGGCCTCGGCAGGCCTGGCCCTGGGGCCCACACCTGAAGGACTCTAAGTGATGTCACGGTTTAGGAAAGGATTAATTCAAGAACACAGTTACTCCGGGTCTAACAGCGTTCAGGTCTTTTTCTCCTGCGCTGGGAGGAAACAGGGAGAAAAAAGCTGTGACTGCAGCAACAAAAGAGATTCAGGGGAGCAGCCCTCTGACACTCGTGGCCAGCGTGATCCTTTTGGACCCCTGAAGGGTGGACGTTTGCAAAACCCTTCCCTCTGGTGGGGAGGGGAGGGGCAGGTGTGAGCCCCAGACCAGGGGCAGGGGAGCAATTGGTGCCCAAGCCGGGCAGGGCTCGGCAGTCCAAAGGGCTTGTGGGGACCCTGCGGCAGCTCCCATGAGTGGGTGGAAAGGGGTGTGGGGGGGCCTCCCCCACTTTAGCTTCAAGTTGATCTGTTTTAAACCTTGGCTCTCCACGTGAGATTCCATTTAGACGATGTGTTTGAAGACTCCTCCAGTTGAGTCACTCCCTGGAGTTGGATGGGGATTGGTGACCAGTAGGGCTTTAATCAGTCTGTCTTGGACCAGAAGCTGGGAGGGGAGACCCCCTGGGGGTCAGAGAGCTCAGAAAGAAGGAAAGGGAAAAAGCAGGTTTACTGACTCAACTTTTGCAGAGGCCCTGGGAGGGGGCCAACCTTCAGACTCCAGGTAGGGGACCACTGGAGCTGGAGGGTGGTCATTTCCGGATAAACCGGATGCAGGAGCTTTGCCCCTGGAGGGCACTCTGCTTTCCCACGAGGATGGAGGGATCAGACACCGAAGCAGGCTAAGCCTCACTATTCTTGAATTTCCTGACTCATCTTTGTTCTTTTTTTGTCTCTCCCTCCACCTTTTAAAAAATAAAGTTTGGGCTTCCCTGGTGGCGCAGTGGTTGAGAGTCCGCCTGCCGATGCAGGGGACACGGGTTCGTGCCCTGGTCCGAGAAGATCCCACATGCCGCGGAGCGGCTGGGCCCGTGAGCCATGGCCGCTGAGCCTGCGCGTCCAGAGCCTGTGCTCCGCAACGGGAGAGGCCACAGCAGTGAGAGGCCTGCGTACCGCAAAAAAAAAAATAAATAAAGTTTATATTTTGAAGTAATTTCAGACTTACAGAAAAGCTGCAAAGATAGTACAGAGTCCCCGTGTGCCCCTCATCCAGCTGCCCTCATGCTGAAGCTTCACATATCCCGGTACATTTGTGAAAACAAAGAACTTAACATCAGCTCATTACTGTTGAGTAAACTACAGACTCTATTCAGAGTTCACCAGTTTCTCCACCAATGTCTTTCTTCTGTTCCAGGACCCCCCACTGCAGTTAGCTTCCCCTACATTTTAAAATTTTAAATTTCGTTGGCGAAGTCCAGCCTGTCTGCACCGTGCTCCAGGGGACGAGGAGAAAGCATCTGGGCTGCCGGCACTTGGGAGTGACGGGGCACGGGGGATTCTGGGCAGGTCTCTGCTGGAGCTTTCCTCTGTGCGAATGGACGTCATTCAATGGCACTAAGGCTTTTAAGGGTGACTGTGGGGTCTCTGTCCCCGAGAGCTATAGGAATGAAGAGACCACAGTCACAGATGAGCTGCCCTGCTCCAGACCCTTCCCCTCCAGGGCACACAGCCTGGCCGGAGCTGCCCCCTTGGTTCGGAGCCCAGGATTTGGCCTGATTTCACAACTCAGCCTGTTTCTGAGCACAGAAGATTTGGTGATGAACAGCAGGAAGAGGGAAGCTGAGAGGGGCCTGCATCTCGGCGGAATTGTTTCCAAATAAAGTGTTATTTTCCCCCTCTCAAGCTCTCCCTGGAGATGACTGTGGAGCTTAAAACCCACTAAATCTCTCTCCTTGTTTATGGCACAGACACCCCCTCCCTCCCTCCCTCTGTACCTTAGCATGGTCTCTTTCAGATCAATTACGCTAGGGGTGCTAAGAGTCAGAGCCCGTGCTAGGAAGTCTGCCTGATGGTCCCCTGCCCCTAAAAGGGGCTCACGGGAAGGGCTTTGATTTCCTAGAGACACAGATTTGTGGGGAGGAGCTCCCAAGACTGGAGCATCAGAGCAGGCCCTGAGTCCGGCATTTGGGGGGCTGGTACCCTGATGCAGAACTGCCAGGAAACCCACCCCCCTGTGGCAACCGTGGGCCAGGGCCTCTCGAAGCCCCCAACCAACTTGTTTTGTGCTCTGTGGCCTATGATGGGGTCTGTACCTGGGCCAGCCAGCGACAGACTAATGGACTCAGGTGCTTGTCCCTGAGTGCAGGTCACGGGGAGGCTGGCTAACGGGCTTTGCAGATATAAATCCTTTGTTCCCCATTGCCACTGAAAAGAGGGCTTTGGAAGAAAAGGAGTCCCCTTCCAGCCAGAAAGATTGGGTTGGACACAAGAAAATGACACGGCAAGGATCCAGGAAAGACCGCAACAAGGGATCCAAGAGCAGTGCGACCTTGTCGTCCCAGAAGGCCCACCCCGACCCGCTGTGGGATCCTGCTTCCCGGGGGACCACCCTGGACTGGTAAAGTCCACGTAGGAGGCAGCCGGCCAGCTGGCAGAGGTCTGCCTTGTTCTCCTCGTGGCCACGTGGGGCTAACAGAAGCCCCGACCCCAGGAGAGGGTCCAGAAGTGCTTCCTGAAGGGCAGAGCCCTCCTGATTCTAATGCCTCACCTGACGATGGTCACCTGTCCAAGGAAGGCAATGGGGGTACGATGCCCCCTGGAGGGCTCTGCCGGCGCCAGAGAGAGAGCACACCTCTCTCCCATCGACCCATCACCAAGCTGGAGCCGCAGAGTGGGGCTGGTGTCCTAACAGGGCCTCTACCAGCCAGCAATCAACAGTCAGCAGGACACCTGCCCTCACCTGCCGCCTTTGCTTCCATCACCCTGGCTCCATCCATAAGGTGGGGATGCATTCGACGCATGATGAACTTGAGGTTTGGAGAGTGTGAGAGATGGTCCAAGGTCACAGAGCTACAGCCAGGTTCCCGATTCCAGGCCAAGGATGTCTGGTCAGACCTGTGGTCCTGCCGGCTTTTCGTGACCCCTGCACCCCCGTGCCATGGCCCTAACTCAGGTCCCTTTATTTCTCACCAGGACAGACGCCTTGTTCTCCTGCCCCGCGGCTGGTCCACTCACACCATTTCCTCGCTGCGGCCACAGGACCCGGCCAAACTGTGGGGCTGACCACGACTCCCCCGTGTAATCAAACCAAGCTTCTTGGGGGCCCCGAGACCCCCCTCGACTTGACTTCTCTCATTTCCCAGCCTCACCTCCCAGCCTCTCCCTCTCGGACTTTACCCTCCAGTCTTAGCCCCCCACCTGCCCCTACCAAGTGGCTTCAAGTCTTCCTCCAGCTAACTTCTCTTCACCCTTCCTGCTCAGCTCGGACATCGTCCCCTCTAGCAGAACCCCCAGGCCCCCTGGCACCGTCTGCACAGCTGGTTCTCTGTCTCCGTGGGTCTCGGGCTCAGCTCCAGAGTTCAAGGGATGGAGGAGCCTGAGACTCCGGCACCAGGTGCCCTGAGCTCCGCTGCTCGTCCAGTCCAGGTGGGGGGGTGGGTCCCGGGGCCCAGGAAGCCAGGCTGGGCAGGGACGCCTCACCTCTGCATGCTGAGGGGGCCATGGGAGGGAGGGAGGAAACGAGAGGCAGCTGGGGAGGAAGCAGGCCGGGAACGTGTCCCCACTGAACAGGAAGCAGGTGGGACGCTGTGCACAGCTTCCTGAGGCCTGGGGGGAGGGGAGGAAATCTCGCCCCTTTGCTGGACCGGCTGCTGGGTGCCCCCAGCTCGGCCTCCAGCCCCAGTGGGCACAGCGGGAAGGGGTCTTCTCGAATCCTCCCCTCGGGCTGTAACCAGAGGCCCCCGGGGCGTGTCAGCGGTTACGTGAGGCTGTGGTCTGCACAAGGAGACTTACCCGGAAGCCCCGGGTAAGCAGCTGCCTTCAGGCTGGGGCGGGAGGTGGCGGAAGGTGTGCGGGGCAGCAGGGCCGAGGCTGGCGTGTGTGTGGCCTGGGAAACGCCGGATGGTAGGGGACGGGCAGCAGGCGGGCTGCAGGAGGCCTGGACCTCTCCCTCTCCTCACCCCCTTCACCCACCCCTTTCTCATCCTTCCTCTCATCAAAGGCTCCTGCTCAGGGGTCATTTCCTTTCATCCCACCCCAGACCCACTGCTTCTCTCTTGTTAAATCCCATCCCACCTGGCTGGGAGCTCTTCTGGGCGGGACCGTATCTGTGCATCGTTGCACCTCCTGCACCCATGTACACAGTAGACGCTCAATCAATGAGGTCCAGTAGATGGCTACATGGACCAGCCTGGGAATGATGGGAAAGGACCCTCACAACCAGCCTGGTGGGAGAGGTGGGCCTGCAGCTGGACCAGGCCTACCATTCAGAGGAGGAATGACAAGGCCGACGTTTACGGCCACTCCCCACCTGCTCGGCACCTGCCTCAGCCCAGCTCATCTTCACAAAACCCAGGAGGCAGATAACCTCACCCTCTCATTTTACAGCGGAGGAAACCTGGGTCCCCAGCTACATGGCGGGTCCAGTGGCCACCGCAGCAGGCCACTCCCCTCCCGGTGATACAGTCAGACTAGAAGCATGAGCGACCCTCCGATGCGTTCGTGTCCCTCCCTCGGGGCCACAGGAGGTGGAGAGCGGAGCAAAGACCTCGCCCTTTGCTGATGCTCAGAACTGAACGCATGCTGCTTCGCTCCCCTACCCGTCCCCGTCCCCGTCCCCGTCCCCGTGGAGGAGGGGCAGAGACCCTCTGCTGAGTGTTCCCCTTCTCTGTCTGACCCCCGACGCTGGTCTCTCAATCCCTGGGGCAGAGAGCGGGCAGTGGGCCACAGAGGGCCCCTGGGAGAGCCTCCTGCGGGCCAGGCCCCTACTGGTTTCAGCAGGCCCCGTGCTGGACAGCTCCCAGGGCCCCGGCGGTGCAGCTGCTCAGGCCTGCTGCTCTGCCTGGGTCTCTGCTCCGGTCTCTGCTGGGCCAGGCCAGCTACGGCGAGGGCCAGCTCCCTCCCTGCTGCCCGCCCCTCACCACACCTCTCCCGACCCGACACGTGTCACAGGGAGAATACTGCCGAGCCGCCCTCAGGAGTTAGGCCCACCTCCCGCCTGCCTTGCCCGCCCCCTCCCTCTGTGGGAACCCAGCGGCTCAGCCGTCCTCCTGGTGAACGTGGGCTCCACGGAGGGCTCTGCTAGAGCCTGGTCTGACCCGGCTCCTCCTCGGCTACTGGTCCCGAGCTGGCCTCAGTTAGTCTGACCACAGACCCCTACGCAACCGGCTCTGAAGGCTTCTTCCCGCGGCCTCCCCAGACCCCGTGCAGCCTGGGCGCGGCCTCGTCTTCCCATTCTGGCGCGCCTCCTCCCTTCCTTTCTCCTGGGTCGTCCCAAGAGCCCCAACCTTCCCAGCTCGGGGGGCCTTGGGGCGCACAGCGCGGCAGAGAGGAGCCCCGCCGGCACAGTGCCGGGGTGACCGCCCGGGAGGGACTTCTGAGCCTCCTGTGGGGCCGGGGTGTGCGGTCCCATCCCCGCAGACAGACCAGACCCCCCGGCTCCCAGCTCCTGGCCTCTCAGGATGCTCATGCACTTGGTCTCTTCTCCCACCTGCTCTCGGGGTGGTCCCACTACAACGACCCGTGGGGCCAAAAGTGAGACTGAACACCCGCTCCATCCCGGGGGCCTCCGCTGGCCCCAGGCTCCTGCCTCCCCCGCAGCAGGGCTGGAGCAGAGGCGGGAAGGGCGGGGCCGGCGGGGCCAGCTCGGAGCTGGGGAGGAGCCTGCCCCGGGGCCCTGGGGTCCCCAGCCTGAGGGTGAGCGCAGACAGCACCCAGGCTCCGGCCACGCTGCTTGCCCACCCCCACCGGAGTACCAGCAGAGGCCCCGTCACCGAGACGCACTAAAGACAGCAAGCACGGTGCACGCCCGCGCACAGAGGCCAGAAGAACTGCTGAGACGAGGAGGAATCAGAAGAGCACGGGGCCAGCAGGTGCCCAGCACTTGGATACGCTCTCGGTTCTGGATTTGGTGCTGCAAACCTCTGGCTCATCTGTGTCTAGGCAGTGCCCCGGGGCCTGACGACCTGGCGGAAAGCTGACTAGGGCCAAAGACGGCAGTGGTCCAGGTTGTGGAGCCTGGGGTCCCCGGGCTGGGGGAGAGCAGAGGTCTTAATTTAGGGGCCTTCAGTTGCCCCACGCCCGCCCCCTCCAAGGGAGGGGAAGTTGTCTCCGGCCTGGAGCGGATTGAAGCCTGAGAACCAGCGTCGCCCCGACCTGCTGACAGGCATGGTGGGACTGATGGATGAGCCAGGCCTGCGCTGGAGACTGACCGCGGCTGGGAAAGGCGTCAGGCACTGAAGGCCCACAAGAGCCAGGCGCGGCGCCGGTGATTGGACACCTCTGCCCCCGGCCCACGCTGAGCCGCTGAGCGCTAGGTCGCAGCCCCTACTCAGCCCCAGAGACCCAAATTTCTGCCTTCCGAGGGACCCACTGCTTGTGGCTTGGAGACGTCTTTGTTGTGTTTGTCCACAGAGACCCCTGGTGATGGGGAGGAGGGTGAGGGAACGTGGCCCCTAGCTGAGAACAGCAGCCTCTGAGAGTGACGGGGCCACCCACGGAACCCAGTCGCCACTGGACTCGCACCTGGTCTGCAGGTGCAGCTCCGATGGAAGATAATGTTCCCGGGCCACCTGCCCCTCCAACAGCGAGCCTCCGTTTGGCCATCTGGGCCACAAGACATGGCTCAAAGCAACCTCACGTCCTGTGGCACAACCATTCGCCTTGTCCTGCCACGCTTCACAGCTCAGCCTTTAGAGCACGATCCTAACACCGCCTCTTCCAGGAAGGCCCCCATCCTTCAATTCCCGATCCCCACTCACTGTCGACCCCTCACAGCCACTAAGGGGACAAGCGAGCAAGGCGTGGCCTGCAGAGCATGGGCCTGGTGGTCAGGGGACCCTGCTGTGTGCTCTAGTGAAGCCCTCGCCCACTCTGTTTCCTCTGCTTCCTCAGCAGCAAAGCGAGGAGCTGAGCCAGGCGCCCTCCAGACCCCACTCTAGGCCTGGCGGTGGTTTGCGCCTCCCTCCCCGTGTCCCCGCCTTTGCAAAGTGACCGTAGGCTTTCTCAGGGCAAGGCCTGTGTGTCTCCCTCAAACCCTGATCCAGGGTTGTGTCGCCACTGCTGGTTCCGCCAAGATTTGCTGACGGCAGACGTCGGGGGGGTGCGTACGGAGCAGTGGGGGCTGAAGGCAGAGGAGGGGCGAGGCAGGCAGCGTTTGGAACAGTAAAGGCCCAAACCTAGAGAGCTGGCTTCCCGCCGGGTGGGGCAGCTCCCCACACCTCAGGGCCCTCCCCCTCCCCCAGGGGGAGAGGAGGGGGGCGCAGAGGGGGAAAGGAGCTCAGCCTGCATCTAAGGTGTCCCCGAGCCCTGTGCCTCATCTCGCCCCAGACCGTGAGCGGCGTGTCCGTGAGGGAGGTGGACATCTGGGGCTCTGGGCCCGAGTAGCGGCTGCAGCCGGGAGCTCGGGGATGGCGCTGTCGTTCCAGTCTCCCCACCTCCTGACTCAGCTTTCTCCCTCTCTCGGACCTCGCATGGGGGTGGGGGATTCTCGGCCACAGGGAACGGCGCACCTGGGGTGGGCCCCGGGGTGAGGCTGTGGGTCTCCTTCCCAGAGGCCAGCACTGAGGGCAGCAGCAGAGCTGCAGAGATTTGCATACATCTGCATACATCTGCATCCATTTGTTCGTGCTGCTTTCCCCAGCGCCAACCCGCTCCCCACACCGCCCCCCCTTGATGCCAGGCCTGGTCAGCCCCTCCCCAGGCGGGAGCAGTGGGGCCCCCCCCAGCCATGACGGAGCCCTGGGCTGGGCCCTGACACTGAGAGGCTGTGCAAACGGCCCTTTCCCTCCCTACCACCTGACAAAGAGGCCCTGGGGCACACTTCTCCTTGTGGGACCAACCCGTCACTTGCTGCTAAGGGGTGACAACCACGCAGCCTCGCTCCTCTGCCTCTTTGC
This sequence comes from Mesoplodon bidens, assembly GCF_964165515.1. Taxonomy (NCBI): domain Eukaryota; kingdom Metazoa; phylum Chordata; class Mammalia; order Artiodactyla; family Ziphiidae; genus Mesoplodon; species Mesoplodon bidens. Next base: position 1,817,935 of record NC_138177.1, read on the forward strand.
TCCCAGGTGACCCCCTGGTGCCTTGAGTGGAGGAGAAAATCCGGAGTGTAGAGCCAGAGAGACGCCTTAGGGATCTTGGAATCTAAGAGCCTGTCTTACAAGGAGGCAAAGGAGCGGGCTGGGAACTCAGCCCCATCGTCCTCCTCAGAGCAAAGTACATTCTCGTAAGAAGAGAGGTGATGAGGAAAAAGACAGGTGCCAGGCTGGATGACGCTGAAGCTGCAGAAACAGGAAGCAGCAGAAGGGCACCAGGAGCGCCAGGTGGGGGTATCGTGGGTGAGCCAGTCACAGAGTCGGAGGCGCAGTCACGCCGTGGACTCCTAGCTCTGCCCGGGACCGCAGGACCGTCCAGACTCACCCCTTCCTTCCCGGTGCCCGGCCATGTGCTCAGCTGAACAGGTGGAGGGAGGCCTGGCTGACAAAGCTGATGAGCCTGAGGCCCGGCCCAGCCCCGGCTGTGACCAGATGCTCTGCCCTGGCCCCCAGCTGCCCCCCAACCAAGCAGCAGTCCCCACCCCCCTGCACACCCTCCCCGCTGGTCTCAGGCACCTACCACCTGAGTCCAGAAAGGCAAGGCCGGGGTTGCCGGGGCCAGGAAGCAAGGGATCAACAGAAACTTTCTGAAGAGCTGGAAATGTTCTAAATCATGCTTGTGATGGCAGTTAAAGGACTGTATCCGTCTGTAAAAGCTCGTTGGGTTTCATTTCCTGTAAAGTGTACCTCAATAAACCTGCACAGGTACTAAGTCAGGCAGGGCCTCACTCCTGGGGACATTTTAGGCTGGAACTAGAGGCAGCAGGTGCCTGGAGTCGGAGGGCTGGTTACACTCCCTACCCGTCCTTTACTAGTGACATGGCCTTGGGTGCTTACCAACCCGGCCTCGACTCTCACTTTCTGATCTGTGAAGTGGAGACGCTGATGTCCTCCTTATAGGGCGGCTTTAAGGAAGAAGCTATACAACTTAACACTTGGTGATGACCCCATAGTATGTGCTCAGGTAATAACAACAACAAGTGTTCTCTTCCTTGTTTTACATATATTAACTCATTTAATGTCACAGCAACCCTACAGGGTAGTAAATATTATTATCCTCATTTTCTAGATGTCTATTTCTCCTTTGCTTCTCTGGAAAGTGGGAATTCTCAACCTGTCCCCATCCAGTTCTCTTGGGTACGCACCAAGAAGTAGAATTGCCGGGTCAATTGGCCTCTCCGTGTTTAACTTTTTGAGAAATTGCCAAACTGTTCTCCAGAGCAACTGCACCATTTTACGTTCCCACCAGCAATGTATGAGGGCGCCCATTTCCCCACATTCTTGTCAACCCTCGTTATTGTCTTTTTGATAACAGCCATCCTAGTGGCTATGAGGTGGCATCTCATTGTGGTTTTGATTTGCATTTCCCTGATGACTAATGATGTTGAGCATCTTTTCAAGTGCTTGTTGGCCATTTGTATGTCTTCTTTGGAGAAATGTCTATTTAAGTCTTTTGCCCATTTAAAAATTACTATTTGTCTTTTTTATTGTTGAGTGCAAGAGTTCTTTATATATTCTGAATACTGAACTCTCGTCAGACATATGATTCGCAAACCTTTTCCCCACTCTGTGGGCTATCTTTTCACTTTCTGGATGGTGTCCTTTGAAACACCAAAGTTTCACATTTTTTTTAAAACTCTTTATTGAATTAGTTACAATATTGCTTTTGTTTTTTTATGTTTTTGGTTTTTTGGCCATGACGCATGTGGGATCTTAGCTCCCCGACCAGAGATCGAACCCGCACCCCCTGCATTGGAAGGTGAAGCCTTAACCACTGGACCTCCAGGGAAGTCCCCCAAGTTTTAAATTTTGATCAAATCCAATTTATGGATTTTTCCTTTGGTGCCTGTGAATAAAGAATTCTGTGGAGCCTTTTCTATGTTAATGCGGATAGATATTCCAAGAGGCAGCTGGACTGGACTGCTTTTCCAAACTGTAGCTGACCACAGGGACCCACCTGCGTGCCCCCTTCACAGGACATCCTGCAGCACTGGAAGCCACAGGACACGCTCTGAGATGTGCGGCTACCGGGCCCTCAATGCTCCACAGAAAAGCCCTCGGCAAAAGACGAGGCACCACGAATCCAGAATCCTCAAACCTGGGGCATCCAGCCCAGGGCCCAACCTCAAGGAGCTGCTCAGATCTTGAAAGACGGGGTGGGGGGTAAAAGCGGGCCCCCCCCCATGACGGTCCCAGTGGGGAACCCGGTCAGGGAGCATCGTCTTATCTGCCGGGCTTGGCAGGGAAGGGCTGGGGAGGCGGGTGGTAGGAACTCAGTCAGCTGCTTCCAGAGTGAGGACTCAAGGCCTGCCTCTCACTCGTCTGAGCTCCTCAGTTTGCAGACGCAGGGCCTCTTCCCCCCACTCCCTCCCTCCTGGGGCTCCAGGGTCTGGGCTCCCTGCCAGCCAGCCAAGAGCTTCCTGGCCCCCCTCCAGCCCTGTCTGCTCCAGACTCTCCCCAGACCCCTCTCTTTGGATGACTCAGGAGCAGACTAGCCATCTGTGCAAAAGGCCCAGGATCAGGACCTTGGTGAAGCATCCGAGCTGTCCCAGCCTGTCAGCCGACCGATGGGTAAGCCCAGGCCAGCTTCTGTGGACTCAGGAGAGTCTAGAAACGGGCCCAGGAGGGGTCTCAGCAGGCGGCAGGGGGCTCTGCTGCGCACAAGCTCATCCCAGCCTGGAGCAGCTGCTGATTTAACAGCTGTGCTCCATCTCTGGGCTCAGTTTACCCAGTGCCTGAAGATTATATAAACTCTTTTATTTTTCTTTCAGGGTCTGCACACACTTCTCAGGCAATCTCTCAGTCACACTGGAGACCAGAGGGAATGTGGTTCTTTCTCATTTGTTCTTTCCTGGACAAACCATGATTCCAGAGAAGTTAAGGGGTCAGAATTCAGACCGCTTTGTCTTAAGTTAGGTCACTTCTCCCGCTGCATTCAGCCCCATCTTGTAAGGAGTCCTTTAGGTGGGCAGCCCTCTTAGTACACGGGGTCATGGAAGGAGCAGTGGCTTTGCAGCCTCATCAACGTGGAGTTCAGCCCAGAGTCCTCTGTGTACTGGATGTTTGGCTTTGGACAACTTATTCAATCTCTCTGAACCTTATTTCCTCACATTTAAAATGGGAAAAATGATACACGTGCAAGTCCTGGCACATGCTAGGGGTTCAGTAAATGCTCATTTCCTTCCTTCTCAAATTGTGTTGTATAGAAGAAATCATCGTGGGTAATGGGATTTCTCAGTTGGAAAGGATCTCGGAGGTTATCCAGTTGGATTCCCTAATTTTTCAGAGGAAGAAACTAGAGAACAGAGAGATTAAGTGACTTGCTGAAGGACACACTGCGACGTGGGGCTGCAAATCCTATTAACTTCAAGTCCCTTTGGGCAGTTCAAGGTCCCAGCCAGCAGATCCCCCAGCACAAGCAGCTCTGGTCATCAGGCCATGTACACGCTTCATCCAGAAGCACAGGGTCTCGACTGCGGGAAGGACTGTTCGTACACAACTGGGTAAGACCCGGGGCGTACACAGTTACTCAAGGGAGCCAACAGCTCGAGCAGCGTCCCGGGCAGAAGGGCGGGGAGGAAAGGGTTCCCAGGGTTCAGAGAAGGTCACCTGTCTGCCCAAGGTCACCCAGCGAGGCTGTGACAGAGCCCTTCCCATCAGCCCCAGCTGCCTGCGGAGCTGGCTCTCCTAGGACCACAGCGTCCCAACGACAGCCGGGAAGGGGTTAATGCCAACCTCCACTGGCCTCTGCAGGTGCTGCTCCTGAGGGAAAGCCCTCAGCAGAGTCTGCAGATGATACAGCAGGAGATAACGAGCTTTCTGTCCTAATTGCAGCCGAGAAACAGGCTGGGCTTGTTGGTGGCCTGGACAATTAACACAGCTGGGCACCGGGATGCTGGGTCCTGGCGGGGGCCTTGCCCCAACAGGCCCTCTCCAAGTGCGGGGATCAAGGCCATTGTCCCCACACGGGTGAGCCGGGTGCAGCGGGGGCCAGGCCAAGCAGAGAGGAGCCCCGGGACGCCCACATGGGCTGGCCCCGCCCAGGCCTCGGCGGGGGAGATGCTGAGATAGGTGGCAACCAGCACTGGAGCTTGACATCAGGAGTGGGTGTGAGCTTGGACTTCACGAGGGGAGCGGCTGTGTCCGGGGTCGGGTCCAGCCTGTTGACGGCGTCGAGGGCTAGGCCCCGGGTCACCAGGCCGGGCGGACATGGGCCTCGGCTCCCTCCCCGAGGTCACCGACGCTCTCCTTGGCCCCTTGCAGAGCACACTTCCCCTGGGGTCACCAAGCCCTCAGAGGTCCCAGGCACTGCACAGGACTCCCTTCCTGAGCCCCTTGGGCCCCAGGCCCTGCTCTCTGCCCCTGCTCACGCCACGCTCTTCCCCGTGTGTGGCGGGGGACAGCCGAGCCCTGCAGGACCCTGGCCCGGGGTCCTAGCTCCGGCTCCTGGCTGAGTCCTGCCAGCGCAGCCCTGGCACCGGGGGCCTCCCTCCCTCCCCCTCTCCCTCAGGAGGCAGCGCGGGCAGCACTTAGGAGGCCCCGGGCCTGCCCAACTGGCCCTCTGGCTCCACAGGTGCCTGGTCCTCCCGCCAGCAGTGGAAGCCACTTCCTCCTCTGTGTATCCCTCACAGAGCGGGCTCCCCTCGTGATGCTTTCCTCCTGGGAACATGGAAGGTGGTCCTGGTAAGACTGATCCAGCCTCTCCAGGGGCCTGCTCTGACCTTCCCCGCCCTCCTCTCAGCATGGTGGCAACGCTCTGATCTCAAGTGTCAAAGCCTCCATGAGCTTCACTCCCTGCTCCACGTGATGTTCCCAAGCCCATTCCTCTCTCCGGCTTTAACGTCCTGCTGAGACATGTCTGTCATCCTTACTGGGCTGTTCAGACTCTCCAGACCCAGCGCGTCCACAGCGGGACTCCTCCTTCTCTCAGCCGGGGCTCCCTCCTCCCGCCTCCATTCCACCCTGCAAATCTTGTCTCCTAAGTATCCCTCGCGGTCATCCCTGCGGTCCACCTCCACCACCGCTGTCCACGTCCGACCCTCGCTTGAACCCTGACAGAACCCCGCTCGCTGGCCTCTGCACTTCCTGTGTCATCCCTTCCAGGATGACTGGCCAGGAATACAAATCCGACTGTATCACTTCACGCTTACACCTTCAGGTTAGCACAGCACACAGTGCGCTCTGTGGTCCCGTCCCCACTCCCTCCCTCTGCCAGCTTTCTGGGTTTCCTCACAGCCCTCCCTTCCAGCCATGCCCCAGCCTCTGCAAACAGCCTGCAGCGAGCTATCTGAACCCTGGTGCTTTCTGATGCCTCTAAGCCTTTGTACCTGCTGTGTTCCCTGCTGGAATGCCCTGTCCTACCAGAAGTCTGCTTATCTTTCACAGTTTAGCTCAAGTATGACGGCCTCTAAGAAGCCAGCCCTGCCCCCACCCCACCGCCTTCCAGCCCCCAGCACACGGCATCTAGTCTCCCAGCAAAATACTTAGACTGCACTCTTTGATCTATTCGTTTGCACATCTGTCTCCTCTCCTTTGAGCTCTTTGAAAGCAAAAAATTAATTTCATTTGTCTCTGCATCCCCAAAGGTTGGCATAGCCAGGTGTTCAAAAATAATTCTGGGAAGCTGTGGAGTACTTCTCCCTGTTAACCCATGAAGTACAACTAAAAACCCTGGACGTCATACATAAAACAAACACAAGAGCACCCTAAAAGGTGGAGAGAAAAAGCCAGATTGGAAGGGAAACTCCCGAGGTTCTCATGATGGTGAGGTCCCTGGGTTTTCTTTCTGCCTCATGTATCCCAGACTTGGAGTTGAAGAAGCCAGCAACTCAGTGACGCCAACGGGCACAAACGAAAAAAGACCCAACAAAAGCCTGCTCTCTCCAGCCAAGGGACCAGGAAAGAGGGAGCCTAGCAAGGTAGAAAACTTGTGGACAATAACTGCTCCATTCCAGCCAATAGCACAGTTCAGCCACCTCCACCCACGCCAGCAAATGCTGAGCGGGGAACAGAGGCCACCCTCCCTCCCCAGGCGGAAGCTGCACTGAGACCCCTGACAGGGTGGTGTCAGAATGGGCCAAGTTGGAGCAGGACCCCCCCACACTGGTAGTGAGGCCACGACCCCGAGTTCATTGTCAGTGGAGACCCAGGGCGGAGCTTGGATGCCCACCCCCAGCCAGTGGCAATGAGGAGCAGAGAACAGAAGATATAAAGAACCAAATGGGAAATTTCCAGCTGAAAAATAGAAGAGTTGAAATAGAAATCTCAGTGGATGGAATCAACAGCAGAACGGAAGAGACGGAACAAAGAATCCGTGAACTAGAAGACAGAACAACAGAAACCGCCCAGGATGAGCAGCAGAAAGAGCCGCTCAAGTATGATGAAAAAAATAAGCATATCCTTAGGGATCAGAAGACCTCATTCATGTCCTCACGGTCCTAGTAAGAGAGGGGAAGGGGGATGGAGCCAACAAAGTACTCTAAGACAGGGGTCCACCACCCCCAGCCATGGTCCGTGGCCTGTTAGGAACCGGGCCGCACAGCAGGAGGTGAGCAGCAAGTGAGCAAAGCTTCATCTGCCGCTCCCCATCGCTTGCATTACCACCTGAACCATCCCCCCAACACTGGTCTGTAGAAGAATTGTCTTCCACGAAACCGGTCCCTGGTGCCAAAAAGGCTGGGGACCACTGCTCTAAGAAATAACGGCAGATGGGGCTTCCCTGGTGGCGCAGTGGTTGGGAGTCCGCCTGCCGATGCAGGGGACGTGGGTTCGTGCCCCGGTCCGGGGGGATCCCGCGTGCCACGGAGCGGCTGGGCCCGTGACCCATGGCCGCTGGGCCTGCGCGTCCGGAGACTGTGCTCCACGGCGGGAGAGGCAGCGGCAGTGAGGGGCCCGCGTACCGCAAAAAAAAGAAAAGAAAAGAAATAACGGCAGAAAATGTCCCAAAGTTGGTAAGAGACATAAACCTACCGATCCAAAAAGCTTAGCAAAAGACAAACAGGATAAACCTAAAGAAATTCACAAGACACATCACAATTACACTTCTGCAAACTAAAGACAGGAAAAAAAAATCTTGAAAGCAGCCAGCAAAACAGGAAACCTTATCTACAGGGAAAAAACAATTGAAATGACAATGGATTTCTCATCAGAAACCGTGGAGGCCAGAAGGAAGTGGCACAATATTTTTCAAGTACTAACAGAAAAGAACTATCAACCCAGAACCCAGTAAAAATATCCTTCAGGAATGATGGGAAAATCAAGAACATTCTCAGATGAAGGGAAACCAGGAGCATTTGTTGCCAGAAGAAAAGAATGGCTAAAAGAAGTTCTCTAAACAGAAAAGATATGAAAGGGAAGAAATCTTGGAATATCAGGAAGGAAGAAAAAACCCATTAAGCAAAAATATGGGTAAATGCAATAAGGCTTCCTTCTCTTGAGTTTTCTAAATTATGTTTGATGTTTGAAGCAAAAATTATAACACAGTCTGATGTCCTAAATGTATATAAAGGAAATACGACAATTATGTTATAAACAGGGGAAGGTAAAGGGATAGAGAAAGAAGTAAAGTTTCTATACTTCCCTCAAATTGGTAATAAGAAAACACCAGGAGGCAGTGATAAAGTATGTATATGTAATTTAATACCTGTAGCAACCACTAAAAAAGCTACGCAAAGATAATTGTAAGACTTATTGTGGGGACTTCCCTGGTGGTGCAGTGGATAAGACTCAGCACTCCCAATGCAGGGGGCCCAGGTTTGATCCCTGGTCAGGGAACTAGATCCCACATGCATGCCACAACTAGGAGTTCACATGCCACAACTAAGGAGCCCACGTGCCGCAACTAAGGAGCCCACGTGCCACAACTAAGGAGCTGGTGAGCTGCAACTAAGGAGCCCACACAACCAAATAAATAAATAAATAAATAGATAGATATTGAAAGAAAAAGACTGAATGTGAAAGACTGAAAGTTTAAAAAAAATAAAGACATTGTGGTGGTCATTTTGCAATATACACAAATATTGAATCATTATGCTGTACACCTGAAACTAATATTATATGTCAATTATATCTCAATTAAAAAACTACAGGGGCTTCCCTGGTGGCACAGTGGTTGAGAATCTGCCTGCCAATGCAGGGGACACGAGTTCGAGCCCTGGTCTGGGAAGGTCCCACATGCCATGGCACAACTGGGCCCGTGAGCCACAACACTGAGCCTGCACGTCTGGAGCCTGTGCTCCACAACAAGAGAGGCCGCGAGAGTGAGAGGCCCACGCACCACGATGAAGAGTGGCCCCCACTCGAGGCAACCAGAGAAAGCCCTCGCACAGAAACGAAGACCCAACACAGCCAAAAATAAATAAATAAATTTATATATGTAAAAAAAACTACAGATAAATTAAAATGGAATTCTAAAAAATGTTCAAGTAACCCACAGGAAGGCAGGAAAAACAAAATAGAGGCATAAAAAACAGAGAGAACAAGCAAAAAACAAAAAATAAAATGGCAGACTTAATCTCTAACACATCAATAATTACATAATTGTAAACAGTCTGAATATATTAATTAAAAGATACAGATTGGTTGAATGAATTAAAAAACAAAATATAACACTATGGTGTCTATAAGAAACTTACTTCAAATATAATATAATAGGCAGGTTGAAATTAAAAGAATTATGTAAAATTAATCAAAGAAAAGCAGGAATGAGTATATTGATATCAAATAAAGTGGACTTCAAAGCAAAGAAGACTGAAAGGGATATTATAATATAATGATAAAAGGGTCAATCTGCCAAGAAGACAGCAATCCAAACTGTGTATGTACCAAACAACAGAACTGCAAAATATGTAAGGCAAAAACCGATAGAACTGAAAGAAGAAATAGACAAATCCACAATTACAGCTGGATTTTCAACACTCCTCTCTCAACAACTGGTAGAACAGCTAGACAGAAAACCAACAAGGACAGAACTCAACAACATCATTAACTAATAGGATCTAGTCAGCATTTATAGACACTTCATCTAATAACAGCAGAATGCACATTATTTTCAAGTGCTTTTGGAACACGTACTGTAGACCATATTCTGAGTCATAAAACAAACATCAACAAATTTCAAAGAGTAGAATCTATGTAGGGTGTGTTCTCTGGTCACAGTGAAATCAAACTAGAAATCAGTAATAGAAAGATAACAGAAAACTCCACAAAAACCAGAGTAAACAACACACTTCTAAATAATCTAAGAGTCAAGAAGGAACTCAAGAAAAATGAAAAAATAAATTGAACTAAATAAAAAATGAAAATACAACATATCAAAATTGTGGAACACAGCTAAAGCAGTGCTGAGAGGAAAATTTATAGCATTATGCATACATTAGAAAAGAGAAAAAGCCTCAAGTCAATCATCTAAGTTCTCATCTCAAGATCCTGTAAAAAGGAGAGAAAAATGAACCCAAAGCAAGCAGAAGGGAGGAAATAGTGAAGATAAGAACAGAAATCAATGAAACTAAAAACAGAAAAACAATAAAGAAAATCAATGAAATAAAGAACGAATTCTTTGAAAAGATCAATAAAATTGACAAACTTCTAACAACGTTGACAAAGAAAAATAGAGAGACTACATAAATTATGAATATCAGTAATGAAACAGAGGATATCACTACAGACTCTGCAAACATCAGAAGGATAATAAGGGAATAATAAGAACAAGTCTACACAATTTGACAACTCAAGTCACAAATAAATTTGACAACTTAGACAAAATGGATGAATTACTAGAAAAACACAAAACACAAAATAACTCATCCAATATGAAATAGATAATTTGAATAACCATTTAATTATTTAGGAAGCTGAATTCAAAATTTAAAAACTCCCCCAAAAGAAATCTCCAGATGGTTCCACTGGAGAATTCTGCAAATATATAAAGAAGAAGTAACACCAATTTTACATAATTTCTTCCAGAAAATAGAAGAGGAAACACTTCCCTCTTTTTGAACCTTTTATGAAATGAATTACTCCAGTACCAAAACCAAAGAGAGTACCAAAAAAACTCCACTGTGGATGAATATTCCTCATGAATATAAACATGAAAATCCTTACTAAAATATTAGCAAATAGAATTCAGCAATATATAGAAAGAATTATACACTGTGATCAGATGGGGTTCATTGCAGGGATGCAAGGCTGGTTCAGGATTCAAAAATCAATCAATGTCATCCAGTATTTTAACAAGATAACAAAGAAAAATCATGTGGTCCTATCAATCAATGCAGAAAGAACATCTGACAACAATCAATGCCCATTTATGATTTTTTTTAAAACTTTCAGAAAAATAGGAATAGAGGAGGACTTCCTCAACTTGATAATCTACACGAGTCCTACAGCTAATGTACTCAATGCTTTACCCCTAAGACTGGAAATAAGGCAAAGATGTCCACTCCCATCACTCTTATTTATTTTTTTTAATTATTTTATTTTTTAAAATTAGTTTCTGCTTTATAACAAAGTGAATCAGTCATACATATACATCTGTTCCCACATCCCTTCCCTCATGCATCTCCCTCTCCCCCACCCTCCCATCACTCTTATTTAACACAGTGCTGGGAATTCTAGCCAATGCAATAAGGCAAGATAAAGTAATAAGAGCCATCAGATCAGAAAGGAAGAAACAAAATTATTCCAATTTTCAGATGACATGATTGTGAAGAAAATCCCAAGGAATCTACAAGAAAAACTCCTAGAACTAATAAGTGAGTTCAGCAGGGTCACCAGATACAAGATAAACATGGAAAAATCAATTGCATTTTTATAGACTAACAATAAACACATAGAAACCAATATTTATAATACTATCTGCATTGCTAAAAAAGATATGACACCACAAGCACAGGAAACAAAAGTAAAAATAGACAAACTGGACTATTTCAAAATTTAAAACTTCTGTGCATCAAAGGACACAACCAACAGAGTGGAAAGGCAACCTATGGGATGGGAGAAAATATTTGAAAATTATATATCTGACAAGGAATACCTGGAATATATATAGAACTCCTAAGATTCAACAACAACAACAACAACAACAACAAAAACAATTTAAAAATGGGCAAAGAACTTGAATAGACATTTCTCCAAAGATGATATAAAAATGGCCAAGAAGCATATGAAAAGATATTCAAAATCACTCATCATTAGGGAAATGCACCATGAGATACAGCCTTACATCCACTAGGACAGCTACTATAAAAAAAGAAAACATAGAAGATAACTAGTGTTGGTGAGGATGTGGAGAAATTGGAACAGAACCCTTGTGCACTGTTGGTGAGGATGTGGAGAAATTGGAACAGAACCCTTGTGCACTGTTGCTGGGAATGTAAAATGGTGCAGCCGCGATGGAAAATAGCATAGCAGGTCCTCTAAACATAGAATTACCATATGATCCGCAATTCCACTTCTGGATATATAACCAAAAGAATTGAAAACAGTCTTGTAGAGATATGTGTACACCACGTTCATAGCCGCATTGTTCTCAAGAGCTGGGAACCCAAGTGTCCATCAATGGCTGGATCGATAAACAAAGTGCGGTGTGTATATATATATATATACATACACACAATGGAATATTATTTGGCCTTAAAAAGGGAGTAACTTTGAACACATGCTACCACATGGATGAACCGTGAAGACATTATGCGAAGTGAAATAAGCCAGTCACAAAAAGGCAAATACTGTGTGATTCCACTTCTGTGAGGTCCCTAGGGTCAAATTCATAGAGGCAGAAAGAGGAAGGGTGGCTGGCAGGGCCTGGGGCAGCGGGAAATGGAGAGTTGTTGCTTAGTGGAGTTTCACTTTTACAAGAGGAAAGAGTTCTGGAGATGCCCTGCATAGCAGTGTACCTCCACTTAGCACAGCTGAACCGTACACATAAAAATGGTCAAGATAGTCAATTTTGTTATGTGTATTTACCACTAGTTTTAAAAAAAGAAATACTTAGGAGCAAATCTAATAACGCATGTACAGGTTTTGTAGGCTGACAACTACACAATGCTGATTAAGAAATCAAAGATGATCTAAATAAATGGAAAGACATATCATGTTCAGAAATTTCAAGATTCAACACAGGAAAGATGTCAGTTACTCCCAAACTGATATACAGGTTTGACACAATTGCTATCAAAATGGCAGCAGGGGGCTTCCCTGGTGGCGCAGTGGTTGAGAGTCCGCCTGCCGATGCAGGGGACACGGGTTCGTGCCCCGGTCTGGGAGGATCCTACATGCTGCGGAGCGGCTGGGCCCGTGAGCCATGGCCGCTGGGCCTGCGCGTCCGGAGCCTGTGCTCCGCAACGGGAGAGGCCACAACAGTGAGAGGCCCGGGTACCGCAAAAAAAAAAAAAAAAAAAAAAAAATGGCAGCAGGAATTTTTGTAGATATAAATGTTGTTATAAAATTTATACGGAAACATAAGGGAACTAGAATAGCGAAAACAATTTTGAGAAAGAAGAATAAAGTAGGAAGAATCAGTCTACCCAATTTTGATAATTACTCTATAGCAATAATAATCAAGGCTGTGTGTTATTGGCAGAGGGATAGACACAGAGATCAATGATGAACCGAAGAAGGAAGTCACAGATAGACAGGCACAAATATGACCAGCTGATTTGTGACAAAGGTGCAAAGCAATTCAATGGAAGAAATATAACTTTTTCAACAAATGATGCTGGAGCAACTGGACATCCATAGGCGAAGACATGAACCTCAAAAAGAAGAAAAAACAGAAAAAGAAGAGAAAAAGAGAAATGAACCTCAACCTGTGTTTTACACCTTACACAAAAGTCAATTTCAAATGGATCATGGGCTTAAATGTTTAACATAGAACTACAAAACTTCTAGGAAACAGGAAAACATCTTTGGGATCTAGGTCTAGGCAGAGAGTTCTTAGACTTGATAACAAAAGCACAATCCATAAAAGGAAAAGCAGAAAAAATGGACTTCGTCAAAAATTGAAAACTTTTGCTTGGCAAAAGACGCTGTTAAGAGGATGAAAAGACAAGCTATGGAGTCGGAGAGAATACTTTCCAATTACACATCCAGCAAAGGACTAGTAGTACGTTGAATACATAAAGAACTCTCAAAACTCAATAGTCAAAAAACAAACAGTTCAATTAGGAAAGGGGCAAAAGATGTGAAGAGACATTTCACCAAAGAAGATACACAGACTGTTAAGTAAATACATGAAAAGAAACTCAGTATCCTTAGTCATCAGGGAAATGCAAATTAAAGCCACAGTGAGGTATCACCACACAGACATTGGACAGCTAAAATGTAAAAACAGTGACACCACCAAGTGCTGAGGGGGATGCAGAGAAACTGGATCATTTGTATGCGGCTGGTGGGAATGTAAAATGGTGCAGCCACTTTGGAAAACAGTTGGGCAGTTTTCTTAAAAAACTAAACATGTGACCGCCCACAGCTTTCCTCAGGTCCCTGGCACAATTCTACATACTTTTCATATAAGAGCTCATCTAACTACCTCAAGAACCTGGCAGATGCCACTATTGTCCCCATTTTACAGGTGAAGAAACAAAGTCCCAGAGAGGTTAAACGGCTTGCCCAAGGTTACACAGCTCCAAAGAGCAGACACCAGAACTTGAACCCAGAAATCTGGCCCTAGAGTCCACTCTCAGAGCAGCTGTGCTGTCGGGGCCTCTCTTAGAATTTCCTGGACAGAGCTGCTGTGGGTTGGGCTGGACCAGGCCGTCGAGAGACCGGGTGGCCCCGAGGGCTGGCTCGGGGCAGCTGGGGGGCTATGGCCGGGTCTTCCCTCACCCCACCGGGCAGAGTGGGCAGGGGCTGACCCCACCACGCACAGCTGCCTTCTGGGAAGGGTGGGCTCTTGAAGTCAGTGGAGGCCATGCAAAGCCACAAAACTGCCTGGGCCAGCGGCTGGCGGCCCTACTGCTGAGCTGGTCTAGGCTTCCTTGTGGCCACACCCAGGGCAGCCACGTCTGGGGCCGACCGCAGGGGAAGGCAGGCCGGCCTCGAGCAGAAGACAATGTGGGCATTCCTCTATCATTATGGAGGGTCCTGACTGCAAGACAGCAAGGGGGGTTGTGTGTGAGATGGGAGAGGGTAACAAAAACTCTGTGTGAGGGACGGTGCCAGGAAAAGCCGGTCCAGAAGAGGGCAGGGCAGGGGCTGCACACGGCTGTACCCGGGGTCACGTGGCCCCTCTTCCAAGATTTGCTTTTGTTCCCTCCCTCCCGCTTTCCTTCCTTCTCCTTGAGAGAGTTTAAATATGGCATGGGTGCATGCACATGTGTACGCACACACACACACACACGCACACACACACAGCCTCATCAGGAAACAAACAAAAAGTTCTCTGGGGTCAGCAGCCGTATTCTGGGCCAGCTCCCCGCGGCCTGCCTTGGCTGGATGTCCCGCTGCCTGTACGTCCTCTGAATCAGTCAGGGTGTCTGGCCAAGTTGGTAAATTCCTCAGGGACAGGCCCTGTGCACATGTAATTCAATCTGAGCTTGACCAACACAAATAAACACTACATCGGGGTTTTAAACAAAGTTTGATTATTTACTTTTGAGGGGAGGGCCCATCCGTGGAGGCTCCCATGATGACGGCGGTTTCAGGTGGCCTGGCCTGGGTGCCGGGTTCACAGAGCCTGGCCCGGGTCCGATGGGAAATGCCCGGATGGGATGGGGAGAGGCAAGAGCTGGACAGCTGCGAGGGGACACCCAGAATGACACAGCTGGACACCATGCCTGAGGGCATCTGCTGGGGCAAAGAGCTTCTCGTCCTGGAAAAACTAACCCTGCATGTCCTCCTGCAGTTAGAGAGGGCCCTGCAAGGCCTCCTTGGCACCCAGTGAGGACTTGTTGGAAGTAGGTCAAGACAGGCATTAAAGTCCCCATTTCACTGACGGCAGCAGAGGCCTCAGGATGGAGGAGGAATTCGCACCTGGGTCTCTGGACTCCAGTCCCAAGCTTGTCCTGGCCCACGATGCTCTCAGGAGCTAAGAATACAGGTTGGGACCTGCAGTGCTGCAGGCTGGAGAGGGTTTGGTCACCACACGACCGCCACGCGGCACCTTGCACGCCTCAGCCTGGAGGTGTTCCAACATCCCTGCTCCCCCAGTGTCCTCACCGTCCCATCACGAACCCCCGACTTTTCTACTGCATCTCTGATCACACTCATCCACACACACGTGAATAAAACACTCTGTTGTAAAGGCCTTTACTCCGAAGGTGCTCAGTGGACGTGAGCCGCGTGGACAATTACAGGGAGGTGGAAGGATGACAGGACGAATGAACGAACGCTCCCCAGGATGCACGCGGCACAGCAGATGGTCCCCTCCTGCCCACGGCTGGACCGGGATGTCGTCGGCACCCCTGGTGCTGGGCCCGCTCACACCGTTTGCAGCCTTTCCACTGTGATAAACGATCCTGCAGGGAACATTCTTGCTGCTGGGTCTCTGTACACACTGGTGATCACTTACTTAGGGTAAATTCCTATGTAATCCCCCTTTAATAGTGGGATAAACAAAACCATATTAGGAAGGGAAATTTACTGCACAAGAAAAATAAAACTATAATAAGCAATTCTCGGCAAAACAGAAGGCTGGCCAGGCCCCCTCTTCTTGACTGTGGACAATCTAGGGGCCCCTGTAGTTGCAGTGTTGGGGTCCCATAGCCAGAGGCCCAGGGTCCTCACCCCGGGGCCCCCTTTGCCCGGGCCTGGCCCCTCGGCTGTGCTGCAAACGCGGGCAAGTCACCCCCCACCCCCGCAGAAGCTCAGAAGTTGCTCAGTAGATGCAGACACTGTCTTCAGGCAGGTGAGCCAGGACGGCGCAGGGAAGGGAGGGAGCTGCCACTTATTGGTCGGCACCTACAACCCGCCAGGCTCTGTGCTCCGAGCCCTGCCTGCACGACCTCATCCCCATCTCATGTCGTGCTCACAGCAACCCCACCACCGCCTGGGCGGCGTCACTGGTGAGGACCAGGCTCCAGGAGGTGGCCCGACGCCCCCCATCACGCTGCGGGCACGGGAGGTTCCGGCCTGGCCAAGCCCAGAGCCCAGTGCCGCAAGACAGTGTGGCTCGGGGTGCACTAACAGCACACACACTGTCACCAGGCCACGGTCACCAGGCCTGGCAGGGACGGAGCAGCCCCAGGCACCTCCATCCTGGCCGGGGCGGGGTGCACGTAGACACAATGGAAATGGGTGCCGAGATGCGTGAGGCTCAGGAAACTCGAGGCTCGGTTGCCTTGGCAACGGGCAACCAGGGTCAGCGGCAGAGCAGAGGCAGCTGCAGAGCTGGTGCTAGAAAACAGGCCACGCTGTCCGGCCCGGGTTCCAGGGACCGGAACTCCCGGAGGCCACGCGCTCCCACACCTGCACTCACGGGAGCAGGCCCGCGCTCAGGGGCGGGAAAGGGCTACCGCCACCCAGGTCTCAGCGCTCAGCCAGCCTGGGGACACCCTCCAGCAGAAGCCAGGTGGTGAAGAGGGCGGAAAAGCCCTGTGTCCCGCCCCCCGGGCAAGAGGCAAATGTCCCACAGCCACTCTGAAGACTCACCTCCTGTCTCCTCTAAGGACAGACTCCGGAGGGCGTGCGCCCGGCTGCGGGGCCCCTTCCCACCAGCCGACCTGTGCCTCCTGGGACTGCAGGCCAGATAAGGACGGGATGTGTGGCCAGATGCCCCCGGAACTGGAGGGGACCGGATTCAGGGCTGTCTTGCCAAGCCCTCCTGACCCTGGCAGCTGCTTGCTCTTTGGATTTGCTGCCCTGCAAGGGAGGGAGGGGTGGCCCTGGGCACGGCCTGCACGTGAGCCACAGGCTCCTACTAGGGAGGGAACCTGCTCTAATTTTTTGTTTGGTGTTTTCCAGGTCAGGTTAATCAGGACACAAGAGAGGCCAGGGGCTTCCACCAGGATGGCTGCGGCGCCACTATCATAACAAACACATCCTAGTAAACGATATAAACACTAAGTTATAAATCGTAATGAATAAAACAGATACCGTATTTTAGGGTTAGAACATCTTCACATGTATTACCTCACTGGGTTCTCACAATAATCCCGTGGGCCAGGCGGGCAGGTGATAGGTTTCCCTTTATTTTGCAGGTAAACTGCAGATGAGGAGTAAACTGACTTGTGGGCCACCAGTGGTCGGAAGCCTCCAGGGCCTGGTTCTTTGCCCTCTGCCAGGGTCTCGGAGGGTGTCCAGCTGAGCTAGGGAAGCGCTCTGACAGGGAGGCTGGAAGGATTTACTAATGCACCCTGAGGGGGGCCCCCCACCCCCGGGAACAGCACCCTTTTCTTTGTGCTGCCCCACAAGCTCCCAGCATCACTGCACTTTCCCTAGATGATTTTTTCCACCAGAATCATTCCATCAGCCCTTTCTCGAGCTTAAGGACACAGTCCCCTTCCTGCAACTACTCCCCTGCCCCACTTGCCCCAATTTAGGTATGAACTCCGGGTCTGTGGGAAGAATCCAACTGACCTCGGTTTGTGGCAGATTTGTGATGTTTATATTCTTCAACAATGCCTTGTGTCAATCACTTAGATTGTGTGAATTCAAGCCAGGCCTAAAATAGCAAAAGAACGAAAATACACCTGAAGGACAAGAGACATCCCAACATGTAAAAAAGCTCAGGTCGGGTCCGTGGAAAGCTGTAGTTTTAATTTTGTTTCTTTACCTTTTCTGTTTATTTTTTATTAACTTTTTGGAAACCACCTTAAAATTAGAGAAACGTTCCAAGTTTTAGTACAAAGAACCTTCCCCCCTCCCCGAACCATTTGAGAGTAAATTGCTGACTTTAGGTCATCACCCCACATTACGGCAGTGTTTACTTCCTAGAGCCCGTACCTTCTACGTAACCACCACCCAACCTTCACGGTCAGAAAATTAACACTAATGCATTGTCGCTGAAGCCTTGTGTTCTTTTCAAGCTCTGCCACTGTGTACAGTGTCCTTTGTAGTAAAGTGACCCCATTCAGGCCCACGGACTGTATTTTGGCCCTCCCGCCTCTTCCTAGGTAATTGTTTAAACGCAGACACACCCTTGGCAGTCTAGAACGCCTCACACGGTGTCGGATCACAGAGGGTTGCTTCAACAACCCTGGAAGTGAAGAGAAGGTCAGGGGCCCATGACACCCTCTGAGTGCCCCTGGGGCTGAGTCAAGTGCTTCGAGATCCCTGGAGTCATTTGCTTCAAGAACAGAAGGTGATGTCAGTTCTGGACATCAAAATCCTTCACAAATCCAAGCCCCTTTGGGGCCGGCCCCAGCATCAGAGGGGTTCTCACTGGCTGTGATGCCCCGCACCGTTGCCCTGGGTACCAGGAGGTGGCAGGCAGACTCCCCCTGGAACAAAGCCCATGGTGGCCCACCCAGCGTCAGCCCCAAGCCTGGATCATTTGAGCATCTCTGGCCAGGGCTGGCTGTCCACCTCGGACAAGCCTCCAGCCAGCTCAGCCCTTTCCTCAGGGCTGCTGACAGGGCCCAACAGAGGTCCTGGGGGTGAGGGAATGGCCGGGGTTTGCCCAGTGCAGGGAGGAAACACGCTTCTCCCGGGTGTCCTGCTAACAGGAAGCAGCTGGGAGGGGGGGAGTGGAGGGGGACCCACCCTACACAGCCATCCGGCCCCAGGGCCCTACCTCCCCAGGGTCTAGAAGGCCCCCCCGGAAAATTCTGTGTGCGCACAAGGCACGTCTGGACTTTCAGACCAGACAGACGCTGGGAAAGGGGGGTCAGTGAGCAGCCTGAGGCTCAGAGCCCCTGCAATGGAGCCCCTCTGAGCACACACCCTGGGACAGGCTCCATGCACACAGGTGTCACTCACATTCTCTTGTTGAATCCAGATGACTTCATGGAGTGACTGTCATTAACATTCCCACTTTACAGGTGAGGAAACTGAGGCCCGAGGTGGCAAAACCACACGCCTAACGGCCACAGTGACTGTTGAACCCACGTCTGCCCAGCCCATCACGCAGGCAGCATGTCTGGGTCCGTGTGTGCAGGCAGCACGGATGTCCTCGCAGGAACTGCACGGGGCCCAGGTGGGGCCGGACGTGCCACCGCCCAAAACTCAGAAGGGACAGATACAGCATTGATCAGACGGGGATCAGGGCCGCAGCCTCAGGGGGCGGTGGAGGTGGGAGTGGGTGCTGACGCTGTGTTAACAAGTAGGCTCTGGAACGTTCCGGGAAGTACAGATTCAGGCGCCAGGACTCTGGGATGAGCAGCCCAGATCTTCCCAGGGGACCTGCCACAGGGGGACAAGAAGAGCTGTCCCCGGAACACGGCCACCGCACGAGGGGTTCGCTCTGGGCTGGGGCCAGCCCCTCCCCACGCCGGAGGGGCAGGGGGAGCCCGTGGCTGCTGCGCCCCCCGCCCCCCCCCGCACTCCAGCCCGCACCGTCTCCCTGCTCTCCGGGGGCCCGCCTCGCCTCCTCTGATGGCCGGGGCAGCCTCCGGCCCAGGACTCCGGGGGTCAGAGTGCCTGTCGGGGTCTGATGGAGGACGACGGTGGGACACAGCTGACCGCACAGCCAGTGAGAGCGCTTGGGGAGGCTCCGTCTCCCGGTCTGACCCTCGTGTGGGTCCGCACCGTGTAGAGAGGGCATTCCAGAAGTGCGGCCGGGGACCGTGTGCACGCCCGGGTGCAGACGTGGCTGGGGAAGTAGGTGTGTGTGGAGCCACAGCCCTTACGGGAGGCACTGGCCACGTGGGCTTGGAAGGGAGGTCCCAGGGAGCTGTAGGTCTCACTCCCTGGGCCTCAGACGGCCCGGGGCACATGTACACACAGCTGTCTATACACACAGGGACCCCGATTGCTGGTTTAATCAGATCAGACGGAGCCCAAGACACCTCGCTGAGCCGCGTGGCAGCAGAGCTGGGGTTGGGGGCAGAGCCCAGCATCTGCCCAGCCCTGCGCCACCTGGTAGCCCCTCTCCCCCGAGCGGGCTGAGAGCCCCGTTCATCGGCGCCCCTCTGACCACAAACACGCCTCGAGTCTGCGGACAGCCTCATCAGAGAACCCAGCAGAGACAACCACCTGCACCCACAGAAGCTGTTTCCCCGCGAGCGGGGTGGGGTGTTTGTCAGCCCCCTGCAGCCAACTGCTCTGCCCAGTGTCCTGCAGGAAGGGTAGGGTGTGGGGAGGGCGCGACACTGATTTCCAAACTCCACCTGGTTCAAGATCGTAATCAGAGTCCCGTGAAGAGCAGCTGGTCGTCTCTTTTGTCTTCCAGAGGTTGGGGGTAGGGGTGGTCTTTTCCAAAACACCGACTAACGAAGCCAGCACCCTGTGGTTTGGGATCCCAGACCGCCGAGCGAATTATGGAACACCCATAGGAAGAACGTTCAAAAGCATGTGTACGGAGCTTTGCTTGATATGGAAAATGCCTGAGAAAACATTAAACAAAAAACACAGAACTGTAGGCAGGGAGTGACACTAACTGTGAGAGAGGTGCCTGCCTGAAAAGAGAGACCAGCAGGGAGGTAACCTGTCACTTCTGGAGGGGGTGGCGGCTATTCTATTGCCCCATCGTGAGCTCCATCAATCAGCAAAAAAAAAAAATTGTTAAAACTTAGAGGGGAAAGGAACCCTGGCAGGGAGTCTGTGGTGCAACACTGTTGATTCCCAAGGGAAGAGGGGGTCTGTGTGTGCCCGTGGTGGGCTGGGGAGAAAGCCCCACGAGGGCTAGTACAGCCACGGGACAGCGGGGCAGGCTGCCCGGGAGATGGGGACACCTCTCCCAGCCAGGAGCACAGCTTAAGTACCGGGGCGGGGAGGGAGTGAGCCCTGAGCAGTGTCCCGGGGCCCTGAGGGGCCGGGGGAGCAAGAGTGGGGCGCTGGGGAGTGCGGTGGGCTTCCTGGAGGCCACAGGCCTGGCGCGGACCTCCGACTGAACTGGGGTGAGGGTGGAGCTGCCGGGTGTTCAGGGGGCGAGGGGAGGACTCCCCGGGGAAGCTGTCAGATTGTGTGTGTGCTCGGGGTGGGGAGAGGTCCGGATGTGATGGGAGGCCCCAGAGCCAAGGGGGAGGACACAGGGCATCTGAGAGAAGGACCGGACAGGAGGCGGCGGCATTGCAAGTTGGTCTTTTAGAGAAAAGCCTGAGAGGGGCCGCGGGGCGTGTGGGCGTTGATTTTGGGCTCGGTTCAGTGAACGGGGGAGGGGGGGTGTTGGGGGGAACGTCCGGCTCCTCTGGTGACGCAATGCTGGTCAAATCCTCTCCTTCGTGTGCCCGGGGGTCTGGCCTCTGATCGTGGGAGCCTCAGTGTCCTCCGGGGAGGCGGGGTGGGTGACAGCCTCCCACTGTCCTTGGATCCCCGGGGCTCCGCTAATAAAAATGATTGTAAAACGCTTTGCAAACGGCAAGGCTGCTCACAATGGAGGGTTTCTTCCCCACAGAGGGGCTTCAGTTCCCTCGGGGGTCCGCCTGGAGCCTTGCTGCCCTCTGAAGAAGGAGCCCTTCTGTTCCCCCGCAATCGGGGTGGATGCCGCATCCCCGGGAGAGCCTGGGCCGGGCCCCGTGCCCGCTGCTGGCAGCCGCCCTCGAGCAGCACAAGGGGACTTTGTGTGTCTCCTCGGTCTGGAGCTGGAGCTGCCCAGACCCTCTGATGGTGAGGACACCGGGGCACAGGGAGAGTGACACTGGAGCTGCAGCTTCTCCCTCAGGAAAGCAGCTGAGAACTAGCGGTGACGCTGAGACAACAGCCAGACTCACTGAGCCCTTCTCCAGGGCGGCCCGTTTACTCGTATTAACTCCTGTCAACAACCCTCTCTGTGATGGGGACCCCCTCCCCGCCACGGTCCGGGACCGCAGAGATGCCCTGATGCTCAGAACCTGTGAACACGTTCGAAAGGGTCTTTGCAGATGTGGTCAGGGGTAAGGGCCAGTGAGGAGATTACCCTGGATGAGGCGGGTGGACCTGATCTAATCCCACGGACCCTTCAAAGCAGAGCTGCTTTCCCGCCCCGCTGCAGAGACAGAGAGAGGGTGGCACGCGGAGGGCCCGGCTGAGGCTCCTTAGAAATGGAGGCAGGGCCTCCAGCCAAAGAGTAAGAGCAGTTTCTAGAAGCTGCTAAGCGAGGCCACGGGCTCTCCGGGAGCCCCCAAGGGAACACAGCCCGGCCACGCCGGATCTTAGCCTGGTGGTTCCCTGTCGGACCTTTGACCTACAGAGCCCTGGGGTCACAGGCATGTGTTGGGCAAAGCCACCAAGTCGGTGCAAATCTGTTAGAGCAGCAATGGGAGCACACAGCTCCGCCTTGCAGGTGAGGGACCGCAAGGGTCAAGCACTGCTGGCACCAGTGGAGGAGGATTAGCTCAGACCACGGGTCCTTTCCCCAAGGGGAGCTGCCCCCGCCCCGACGGGCAAGACCCCGTGCGAGGCCAGCGAGAGCTGGGGCCCCGCCAGGCGGGTCGGCCTTCAAAGCCCTGCTTGTCAGCTCCATGGCTCTTCCCCGGTTCCTCGTTTTAGCCTCACGACACCTGTTCAAACAGGAGTCAGTGCCCTTACACTGCAGATGAGGAAACGGAGGCTCAGAGAAGCAGCACAGGCGGGCGGGGGGGCGTGTCAGTCCAGAGTCAAGTGGCCCCGTCAGGCCTGGAGCACACACTCCAGGCGTCCGATTCTGCCTGGCCTCAGGATTAGGGGGCTCTGGGGTTCACCCCGCTATGTCCCTGCACCTGCAGCAGGGAGCTGGGTCCCGCCACCCCCAGGCAGCATCCTGGGGTGAGTGATCTCGGGTGCTCACCCCTGGCCCAGGCCCGCCCACTCCTCCCAGCCTGGGCTGCCCCAGAGTGATTTCCTGGGGCAGTGACCCCCAGTGTGGGCCCCTGTGTCTGGAGAGGCTCCTCCCAGGACAAATGTTTCCTGCGTCTGTAGATGCTGAGGAGTGAGCCCAGGGCAGCACCCCCATACTGCCTGCTCAGCACGTCTGCGCCCACTGCCTACCCTGTCAGTCACCTCCTCACACATTCCCCGCCCCCCAGGCCTTCCCCACAGGACAGGGCAGCTGAGTCGAGGGCCCAGGCCATCCATCCTGGCAAAACCTGCTCATGAAGTCCGTGCATTACCTCATCGACTGCCCACCCCCTCTGCTGCCTTCACCCCCAGTTTTTGGAGGAGGAAACTGATGCTCAGATAGATCCCATAATGTGTCCCAGATCATCCAGGCACAAAGGGCCCAGCATCCGGGCTCAGGTGTGTGGTTTCAGAGCCCACCTTCCTTCCTGGCGACCTGCTGGTTCCCTTACAGACAAAACACCAGAGACAGGACCAGCCCGCCCTGCCCTGCCTGCACCCCCAACGGCCAGCTCGCCTCCAGCCGCCCCAGCCTGGAGTCCCGCCCCTCCCCCTTAGCTCAAGCAGAAGAGGTGCCGGGGCCTGTTCTGCACATTTCCAGGGTGGCCTGCTTCCTACGAGGCTTTCAAGCCCCACCCAGCGGGAAGATTGGGGCTGGTAGTCACAGGCGCTTTTATAAAGCAGCCAGTCCTGCCAGGATCCCTTCATCTTTTCCTGCTGAGATGCAGCTGTGCCCGAGGGGAGGACACCGCTGCCCTCCCCCACCCCAGGCCAGGCCCACCAACCCCGTCCCTGTGCGGCCAGCTGCGGAAGGGCTGCTGTGATGGGGGGCGGGGGGGTGGTGAGTCCCAGAGCCTGGAATCCAAAGCCTCCCAGGCCTCCATCCAGCCCGGCCAACTCTGCATGTGCACCCCAGATGCCTCCACTGCAGAAACACCTTCTGCCAACAAGGACCCGACACCGGGGTCCAGGGCTGGACACGGCCTTAGAAAAGTGCCCTCAGAGCCCACCAAGTACGTGGTGCTACTACCTGCCTCTCAACGACTGTCAAACTGAACTACTCTTAATTCTCAGGTGCCTTTGTTCCAACCTTGAAAATCTTGCTCCCAGTCTGAGGGCACAGGAGGAAACACTGCCCCTGCCTTCAGAGACAGCGCCCAATCTGATGGGCAGGGCCTAGCTGCCAAGTTTACAGAGGCCGAGGATGCGTGGGGAGACAGCCCTTGCCTCCAGTAAACCCCACACTGGCGCGGGAGAAAGAGCCCGGCCCCAAGGGAGCCTGCAGCCTGGGGAAACAGCTTTGGTCCCTGGGACAGAACGTCTGGGGCAAAAGGACTCGGAAGGAAAACCTAGACACACGATGATGGAAAATGAAGCTAACGTCCCTCGAGGGCCTGCCATGTGCCAGCTACCACCCTGCAGGTTTAATCTTTAAGCCTCATCATTTACAGCCTAGGACACTGAAGCACCGTAGTCAGCTACCCAGCCACGAAGTAGCAGAACTGGGATTCAAACCCAGGCCTGTGCCTGCCCACATCCGCTTTAGTACAAAGCATGTGTGCAGGGCAGGGTGATTCCCTGCATCCCCCACGCCATCCTTTAGGCTGGGAGCTGCTGCTCTTTCCCATCCACAAATCACCGCTCTCACGATATTAAAAAATCACGACGTTTAGGACAATCCATTCATTGTCAACATCCCACCGTCCCAGCAGTAAGGGGACTGCCGACACCCTCCCTTTAAAGCAAAGAGGAGGACTCGGGGCAGGGCAGGACCTCCCGAGGCTCCCGGGGTCAAGGCAGGGACTCTGGGGTCTCAGCAAGAGAGGGTTCAGAGCACCAAGTCCCCACCCCAGCTCAACCCCAAGCCAGTCCCTGGACGGATGCCCCACTCAGGACCTCTGGAGGGAACGAAGACTGGGAGCAGAAGGGAGGGCCCTCGGGGGTGGAAAAGCAGCAGGATGCTGACCCCTCCCCAGGCCCACTGTCCGCTGCGTGCCCCCAGGGCTGGCCTGGAACTGCGACCTGGCCTCAGGGCTCATGACACAGACCCCGGAGCTTTCCACAGTCCCAGGAAAGGGGCCCTGCAGGGAGCAGAGGCAGCAATGCAACAGATCTGCATTGTGGAGACCCTGGTTCCCGCCGTGGGACAGTGACTTGGGCCCTAAAGGACCAGGAGGAGGGTTTCAGGGAGTCCCGGTGTCTCAGGGCCTGCCATGGGGCAAGGAACCCAGGGCCCAGCGCCAATCCAGCCCCCTCTGCCCCACTCTGGGGTGTGCCGTCCCCTGGGCACCCCAAACCACCACGGATGCAGGGTCACTGGGCTCCTGCCTGCTGATTGCTGGCCCAGGACGGCCAGAGCTGGGCCCGGCAGTGGGATGAGGAAGGGACAGCCCCCAAGGTTTAGAGCTGCCCGCTGCTGCCCTCTGCCCACTGCCCACACAGGAGAGGGCGTGGGGACTGGGCTTCTGCTGGGCAACTGCGCCCTCTGGTGGCAGCGGTGGGAAGATGCAGGACCTGCAGACAAAGGGCGAACCCCATCCCTTCTCCAGCTCCCAGAATCCTCTGCACTGCCCTCACTTACTGGAGGGTGGCACCGGGCCCTGCCAGGGGGGAGGAGAGTGGACAGGCACCACCCTGTTCCCGAGGGCTCCCAAACGGAATCCCCCAGAAGGGAGGTGACCTTCCACAGCTCCAGGCGACCGGGTTCCCCTCCCTCACACTCCGGCCCCAGCAGACTTGCCCCCCTGCCCATGGCTGGCCCCAAAGCCCTGCTCCCAGCTCCTCGACCGAGAAGCCAGCTCTCCTCCAGAGCCTCGGCCTCCCCACCCAACACAGGGGTCCAGGCAGTACCCCCACCCCCCGTGGCGGACCCTCCGAGGGCACGGGGCCAGTCCCTCCAGCTGGACCGGAGGTGGTGGGTCAGGGGCGACGTTGACCAGAACCGGTTCACGCCAGCAACTTCTCCTCCCAGCTCACGGAAGCCTCCCACGGGCCTGAGCGGGGAGGCCCGACAGCACCCATTACGGAAGGAACTCCCCTCCACGGGCCAGGCGCCGCGCCTTATATCGGTGAGGTCATCCCACCCTCGACCAGTCAAACGAGCTGGGTTCAGGTGGTCCCCACTGTGCAGGAGAAGGCGTTTGGGGGACGCATCACCGGCACAGACAACTGGAAAGTGGCGGAAGGGTAGGAGCCCCGCTGCCCCACCTCCTTCTTACCCTCCGCCCCCGCCCCGGCCCCCCAGGAGCCCTTTCATCCTCTTCCTGGTGCAGACACAGCCGCCCTGTGCCCCTTCACCCCTCCTATTGGAACAGACCACGTCTGACAGTTCGCAGCGTGACTACAGTAAAGGGACTGGGTCCTGCCGTCTACTCCTGCGCTTTACTTACTCATTTTTTCCAGTCTAAGTGGCACGGGCCAGGTGGTCCTCACTTTACCCACCTGAGAAGTGGGAAGATCAAGAGGTATCTCTAACATTTGACCCCAGCAGAGGAGGCTATGGGTGAGATCCTGACCTGGTTCTCCCTCCGGCTGACCCCGGGAACCCCTGGGGCAGGTGCGGCTTGGCAGGTGACTGCCCCAAGGCGAGTTAATGTCCTGATGGAGGCCTGACGGGGCCCCGAGACTGTAGCGGACTGGGCTGAGGGACGCAGGCAAGCGTGCAGCCCAGCCTTGGGTCTCTTCCCAAACCACCGAGCGCTGCCTCCCAGGAAGGGGGGCGCGGAGGCTGAGCTTTGCCCAGATCCCTCAGAAGGCGCCAGATCACCAGCCACCGTGGCTGAATGACCACGGCTGGCACGTGGCATTTCAACAGCACTGCTGGTGGCCTGGGGACGCAAAGGTGTCTCAGCCTGACACTCCCTGAGCTTCTGGACAGAAACGACAGCCTACAGTCCCCTCCCTCAGTTAAGGGCGCCTGTGCTCGGGCAGGGCCAGGAGTCGGGTCTCCTCCCAGGCTCGGGCTGACTCGCCATCGTCCCCTGCCCCAGGGACGAGCCAGCGTCCGAGCTTTGGCCGGTGACGTTTGCCACTGCAGAGACCTCAGCAGAGTCAAGCCTCTGTTTTTCCAGGGGGAGTGATGACTTTCTAAGGCTCTTTAGGGAGACGGCACTGTAGACCCTCACATGTCTTCAGCACAGGACACGGGAGACAGTGCTCTCGGCCGGCCAGGTGTGGGGCGATGCTCCCCAAGGGCCCAGAGTCTCTGTGGAGGGGACGAGGGCTGCTCTGAG
The DNA here is from genome assembly GCF_964165515.1 of Mesoplodon bidens. NCBI lineage: Eukaryota > Metazoa > Chordata > Mammalia > Artiodactyla > Ziphiidae > Mesoplodon > Mesoplodon bidens. Next base: position 1,845,030 of record NC_138177.1, read on the forward strand.
ACCACCAGCACCCCGGAGGCCCTTCCTGGACAAGGTCTGGGCCTGAAGAACAGAGGTGAAGAGTCTGCCTGGAACGCCCCCCACCCCCTTCACAGCCACTCTCTGCCTGACTCAGTCCTGGGAGCAAACGGCACTCACTGCCCAGGAGGTCCCCACCCCCGCCAGGGCCTACGATTCCTTCCTCTGTCTCGCTGCCCCCACCCCCACCGGCCCTGAGCTGCCTCTGCGGCGCTTGTGAAAACCAGGCTGTATCGCTGGTTTGCTTTCTGGACGCCTTTTGTAACTGAGCCTAGATCACCTGTCCTGGCGCCCAGCACGGTCCCGGCGAGTGTTCGGTGGATGCATGAGAGATGCTGAGTCAGTGAACACGGCACCTTCAATCCTCGCTCCACCGGAAATCCCGCCTCCCAGCCCAAACCCCTCCTGGGCCTTTTCCACGGGCTGTTCTCATGAACACAGACCCCAGGCAGAGCCAGAAGCCAGTCCCCCGAGCAGCCCTAAGCCACCCACTGACCCATCGCCCAGCTGCCTCTGCAGAGCCTTTCCTCCGGGGCCGGGGGACCCATCTGTCCCCTGAACCCCCTCTAGCCTCTCCCTTTTCTGGCCTCTCTTTCGGAAACACCTTTTTCCTGCCCTCAGGCTGCTGCGTTTCCTGCCCAGGAAGAGGGCCTCTGGATCGGAGAGTGTTATTTATAGCAGGCCTGCCTCCTTCCAGGCCTCACTAGGTGAGGGTCAATGGCCCAGGGCTACACACAGAAGATGCTCAGGACTTGCCAGGGTCCAAGCACCATAGGAGGGAAAGGGCAGGCCCAAGAGGGAGCATCTTCTGATGTTCGGACGGGTCCCCGGCCCAACCTCCCCATACCTCTCAGGGACCCCACTGCTCTCCCAGGTTCCCAGACTTGAAAACTCAGAGCCGCAGAGGCAAAGACTTACAGGATTTAGATCTGGAGGAGAAGCTAGAGACCAAACCTGATGAGGAAATGGAGACTCAGAGAGGGGAGGGAATTCGAACAAGGGCAAGCGACGTTAAAGCAGGTCCTCCAGCCAAAATCACCCCCGGCCCTGGCCTTACACGACACAGCTACAGAGGAATTGGTATGCATTGCCTCATGCCATGTCAGGAGGCAGGTGGTATGTGAGGGGCTGCGTTGCGTCATCAGGAAAAGATGGTTGAAGGTGGGTGCTGGTGGGATGAACTGGGAGGTTGGGATTGACATGTAGACACTAATACGTATAAAACAGATAACTAATAAGGACCTGCTATATAAATAAATAAATAAAATTCAAAAATTCAAAAAAAAAAAGAAAGAAAAGATTGTTGAAATACTAACCCGCAGTGTCTCAGAACATGACCGTATTTGGAAATAGGGTCTCTGCAGATGTAATTAATTAGGACAAGGTCACACTCAAGTAGAGTTGCCCTGATAAGTAGGGTGCCCTCGTAAGTAGAGGGAAATCTGGACACAGATGGACGTGAGGACCCCACAGGGAGGAGGTGGCCACGTGGTGACAGGCAAAGACCGAAGTGATGCGTCTACCGGCTGAGGGACACCAAGGACGGCTGGCAACTCGGGAGGCCGGGAGACGCAAGGAAGGACCCCCCAGCGCAGGTCCGCGGGGGAGCACAGCCCGGCCGACACCTGGAGTCCAGACTCGCAGCTCCAGGAACCGAGTCAATAAATCTCTGTAGTTTTAGGCCACCCCGTTTGTGGCACTTTGCGATGACAGGTCCAGCAAGCTGACACAAGGGGCTGGTCCTCTTCGGCAGACGAGGACTCTGAGGCTGGGGCAAGTCAAGTGCAGCGCCCGGGTCCAGGCTCAGGGCAGCAGGCTCGCCGCCTCTCCATCCTGGTCCTTCCCATGTGCAGCTCACTCCCTGCGGCCTGCTGCTCCCCACCAGCTCTCACTGCCTCCCTGCAGGGCTGCCCTCGGTGACTGTGACAGATCTGCCGGCTGGCTCTCCCTCCCTACCCATCCGTCCACTCAGAACCTCTCCTGGGAGCCCACCGTGCGCCAGCCTCGGAGCACGTGCTGGGGTCCCTCCAGAGACCAGAGCTGAGCTGGAGCTCCAGAAACTGGGTCAGATGCCCTCTCGGACCTCCGGTGTCTCTCCCCACCGGCTTTGTGCCACCAGCAGGGCCGGATGTTCCAGCTGTCCCATGATCTGAACCTTCCAGGAGGGAAGGTAGCTCCCAGCCCATGAAGGGAAGAAAAGGCACCAGGGCCACGTACAGGGAGCCACGAAACGGGGTGTGGTCTCGGCACAAAGAAGACGACACTGCCAACCTCAAAGACCTCCAGCTCATCTTCACTCTCAAAACCCCAGCAGAGATCCTGGTGATGCGGGTAGATGTGACTCCTGGAACAGGAAAAGCATTGGAAGCATCCCCCAGAAACAGACCGGTTCGTCCCCACGGCAGGAATTAAAAGAAACAAAGTACATCATTCAACATGGATGAGTCTCAGAAGTAGTATGCTGAGCGAAGGAAGTCAGACACACAACAGAACCCACTACATGATCCACGTACGTGAAGTTCAAGATCGGGCACCATGAATCTGGCGATAAAAATCAGAACAGGGAAACAATGGTGGGAGAGGTGTCCTGACCGGGAGGGACAGGAGGAAACTGGGCTGATGGAAATGTTCTATATCTGGACTGGGGTGTGGTTACCAAGGTACGTTCATTTGTTAAAAACACATGAGACGGGACACCTATGGTTTGTGTATTTCACTGTTTGTAAATCATACCCCAATTAAAATACAACAGAATAGGGGGGAAAAAAGGAGAAAAGGATTCCTTCCCTCTGGGTTGGAGGGAAAGGCCAGGCCAGGGCCCAGAGTGTGGGGGGTGCCATGGACTGTGAGGGGAAGAGTTTTCTTCCACTGCTTTCCAGGCTGGAGTCTCGCTCGGGCTCTGATCAGCCCGCGGCCAGCCTGAGGCGCCAGCCACCTTCACTACACAGAGGCGGGTGGACGCGAACAGAGTAGAAGGCCCCCGTCCACGTCCACAGGCTGCTGAGCACCGCTCTCCCCCAGCTCATAAATCAGGCCCTCCTTCCGCCTGAGGCATCCAGGCTGAGCCCTCCCTGGTGTCCTGCTGCCATGGCGACCGCCCCAGCCTGGATTTGGACTCCTGGGGCCTGAGCTCATCCTTTCAAATCTCCCACCTTCCCATATCCTCTGCCTCGTCCACACCTGCGACCTCTCCTCCCGAAGCCGCGGCTGTGTGTGATGCCCTGGAAACACAGCCTGGGCTAGCTGGTGGGCAGGCTCCGCCAGAAGAGCCCTAGGTCCCTCCACTCTCCCAGCCCCCGCCGAGAGGCCTGCAGACTGGAGCCCACTGGGGCCCAGAGGGATCACACATCTTAGAGCCGCACCTCTCCCCCCTCCCCATCTGGCCCTGGCAGGGAAGCATCTCCCCATCTGGCATACAAACACCCCTTTGGGGATCAATCCACCCAGAAGTGTGGTCTGCAGGGCTGGGGCACTGAGTGCTTGCGGCCTCCTTGCTTTGCCCTGTCACTGGCCCAGCCAGCGTTTACCCTCTGAGGCCCACATGCAGCGGCCACAGGGGCAGCGTGGGGCGTCCGACAATAGTGACCAGCATCCGCTCCAGCCAGGCAGCTCCTGACACACTAACCCTGACCCTAACCCTAGGACGACTCTCGCCATTCCATGGGGTAGCAATGACTGTCCCCATCTTACAGACGAGGGGCCGGAAGCCCGGAGGGGGTGTCACAGGAGCCCGGGTCAGACTGACCCCCACCTCCCACCGCAGAGGCCCCAGGAGCAGCTGAGGACCAGGAGGTGGCCTCTCACCCGCCAGGGAGAGTCAGGACCGGGGCTCCCCTTGGCAGGAGAGAGGGACGGACACCCACGAACAACCCACCCCTTCCCCTCAAGGCATCAGTGAGCAAGGATTTCCTGAGCCTGACTCCGTGCCGGGACCCAGCCAGGCCACCTCCAGCTCGAAGGCCAGCCTAGCGTGGCCCAGCGGGCTTTCCTCTGCCCTGGGCGGCCTCTCCCAGACACATCGGCCCGCCAGCCCCCACCCAGATCCCAGACACGGGGCTTTGTCTGCGCTGGACGTGGTGCCAGAGTGTCCCGGGCCCTCTGGCCAGCTCAGCAGGGCCTTCCCACCCTCTTCCCACAACTACTCCAACCCTGTGGCCACGTTCTGGGCCCCCCTAGTGGCCAAGGCCAGCAAAAGGAAGCGGTGGGATGACTCAGGGTTGACGTGGCCTCAAGAGACGTGCCCCTGTGATGACATCTGGTAGGGAGATCGGTAACGGCGGAGAGGTCTGGATTCACAGGAGATGTGGACCTCGGGAGGGGCCGGTGTGTCAGCTCCAGACCAGCTAACAAGCCAAAGGGTCTCAATGTATTGCCAGATGAACACAGGCTAAATTCATGCAAAATGGTTATTTTCAACTCTGAGGAGAAAATGAGAAACAGAACTCAAAATATAACACTTTGACAGTGTTCCTTGGACTAACTGGGTAAAATTTGCAGGAGTGATAAAAGTGGCACCCAGAGAGCCTCTGCTACTAGTTCTCTGGGTGGTTACCCACACAACCAGGGATGATACACTAATAACTCGATTCCCTGTCTTGCCACCTTTAGACAATATCTACCATTATCCGACAAAATAGTAGAAAATAAGAATCTTTCTCTTTCTCCTTCTCTTCCTCCCAATATTTTATTTTCATTCCTTTTATTGGTTATTTCCCACCTATAATCTTGAGTTTTGTTTTCTTGTTTTAGGACACTTTGACGACTCTCTTGAACCCCCAGCTTGATGAGACGAGAATACTGGAGAACCTCCTGCCCGCTCCCCTGCCCCCTCCCCTTGGTCACATACGCTTGATTCTCCTTTGCCCGTTGACAAGCAGCCACACTGAGCTTGCTTCAAAGGGAATGCAGGTCACTTATGGTGTCTGGACTACGGGAGTGTGGTTTATACCAGCCTTGGAGGCTCCCAATCTCACTTTCCTCGTCTGTAAAATGGGGACAGCATAAGCAGGTCCTAATGCCTCACAAGACAAGATGGGGAGGACAAGGAATGTGAGTGACACTTACAAGGCTTTTTGTAAATAAGATAACACGACATGCAGCCTGGAACGGTAATGATGGCTCACGTTGGCGGGGCCGCTTGGATAACTCTCCGAACCTCAGTTTCTTCACCAGTGAAATGGGGAGATTAGTGCCCATCTCGCTAAGAGGTTGTAAAGACAAACTGAAATCATAAAAATCAAACTGCTTTGTACTCAGGGCATCCCTGTCCCAATTTAAGGAGTCATGACACCAGTTCCCTCTTTCGGGAGATAAAACTGCAGCTCAGGCCCCAGCACATCAGGCGGAGGGGAAATGCACAGCTCTCTAGAGGGCATTTGGGGAACAACTGGGAAATCTGAATGTGGCCCGTTTGTTAAATATAATAATGCTATTAAATTCACTATCATTGGGTGTGATTGTGGGGCTATAAGTCCTCACTCTCAGGAAATGCATGGGCAATAGTTAAGGGTTAAATACCACCATCTCAGCAAGTTATTTTCAAATGGCTCGGGAAAGTGTTATTATATATACACTGATGTGGATAAATGGAGAGAGACACACAGCATTGGAGCAAAGCGTTACCAGTCAGAGAATCCAGTCGCTGTCCTATTTCTCACCTTCTCTACTGATTTGACATCTTTTCAAAATAAAACATTACAGGGAAAAAACTTTCCAGGTCGGAAGCACCCGAACTGTCGTGGCGCCTTTCTTGTCCCCAGGGAAGCAGGGGCGGGCCCTGACCCCACAGCTGCCACCATCCCCCCCCCCCCGAGTGCGTGCGTGGCATGGGGGTGCCGGGGAGGGCCCAGGGACTCCCAGAACCGCCCCAGACGAGGGCCAGGTGGGCAGCCGCCGGTGGGTCCCGGCCGGGGCGTCAGCTGTCTCCTTTGTTAAAGGAGAACAGACAGACAGTTGGCATCTTAGCAGCACCTGGAGCCCAGCCTCCTGCCCAGTCAGCTCAGTCATCTGCACCAATGAGCTTGGCGAAGAGGCGCCGGTGACTGGCTTTACAGTCACCTACTGGGGACCTATTCTACACTCCGCTCCAAGTCTGCAGAAAGCTAGGCAACAGCAAAAGAACACGAGGCAACACACACAGGAAAGGGCAAAAGACGCCACCAGCCTCTCCCTGCTTTATGCCTTATCCCGTGTCCCCAGCTGGACAGCCAGCTCGCAGGCTCTGGGGGGCGATCCACACGTCAGAAAGAGAGCTGCCTTCCCGGCTGATGACGGGCGATCTGCAGACGTGCAGGGAGCTCGGGACTGGAGAGCCGTCCTCTGTTCGGAGGGAGATGGACCCTGGCTTCTCCTAAGGGTGATTCGTGCAACGAGGAGGGTGAGGGGAATCTCACCCTGACCGTCCCTGGACCAGGGCAGGCTCCATGGGCTCACGTGACCCAATCACTCTCCGAGTGGATTTCCCAACCTGGCCAGATCACAGGAATCACTGTGGTGGAAGGGTGGAGATCAGGCGACCGGGGAACAGTGTCTGAGGAGTGAAGCATTTTCATTCAACTCTCCCTGGGGAAGAAGTGGAGTCTCCACCAGGTGCTCTGGCGGCCCAGGTCCCACAGACAGCACTGAGGCCAGTGGGGAGAATATGATTCCAATCGCTAATATCTGTGGAATATTCATCACGTGCTGAGGACTTTGCGTGCAAAGTCAAGACCTGAACCTTGATTCCCAGTCTGCCTCACTTCATGGTCCAAATTCTTACTATGACATCATCTGTCTTCCCAGAAGACACCTGAGATCATACCCAGTGAGGATGATCTGAAGGAAACAGGGCAGAGGAGGAGCCCGGGCAGTGTGTGGCACCTGCTTCCAGACCCTGAAAGGCTGTCACCATGCAGGGCAATAGCACTTGCTCTGCGAGGTTTACTGCTAGCCCCCCACTTTATTTGGGGGTGCATTTGGTGAAGCCCATTCACCTTTGGTATCTTCCCCAGAGGCAGTCACACCCACGAAAGATAAACCCAGGAGGAACCCTGAAGGACAGAGCATTCAAATACAGAACCAGATGGTTTCAGCACACAGTCGTGGGGGGTCCCCAGCCGGAGGACCCTGGAGGGGATGGTTTAGAGGCGCCTGTGGTACCTGGGAAGCAAACACGGGGCTTCGTGACATGGTTCTTTCCAACTTTGAAAGTTTAGTTCTACAGAAGTTGGCATTTATTCTATTTACAAATGGATTTTAAAGTCGGGGAGGGATGTAAAGTGGGTCAGTTTTACTGTCCAGATGGGGAGGGAGTTGCGTCACTGAAAGCGGTGACCAGCCAAGGGTTCCAGGGGCGAAATCAGCTCAGCCGCCAAGCGGTCGTAACCCTCACTGTGCATCAGAGTCACGAGGGCAGCTGTGTCCAAACCAAGGGAAGCTGACATCTGGGGCTGGGCCCAGGGACCCGTCCGTCCTGGTCAAAGCTCCCCAGTGAGTCCGACAGGCCGTCAAGATGGAGCCACTGAGCTGGAAAATGCAGCTCACACTGGGGTGGCCTTGGTGCCCTCCGAGCCCCATGAAGACCCAGAGTCAGTTCACGTCTACACCTGGGTCAGCTCATGTCTACACCTGGGTCAGCTCATGTCTACACCTGGGTCACTTCATGTCTATACCTGGGTCAGCTCATGTCTACACCTGGGTCAGCTCATGTCTACACCTGGGTCACTTCATGTCTACATCTGGGTCAGCTCATGTCTACACCTGGGTCAGTTCATGACTACACCTGGATCAGCTCACGTCTACACTTGGGTCAGCTCATGTCTACACCCGGGCTCGTCAAACGTCTCTGACACAGGGGCAGTGGTTGAGCGAGTGCTTGTAAGTCAAAAAGATCTGAATCAAAATCCCTCTAAGATGTTCCCTTTGGACATGGGGTGAGGTCCTTTAACCCTTCAATGCCTCAAAGTCCTGACTTTTCTAGTTATTACGAAGTTTTCACAAATTCACAGACATAGAAAGTAGGTTGGTGGTTGCCAGGGGGTGGGGGGTGGATAGAAGACGAAGAGTTACTGTTTACGGGGACAGAGTTGTAATCTGGGAAGATGAGAAAGTTCTAGAGACGGAAGGTGACAACAGTTATACAACAATGTACTTAAGGCCACCGAACCGTACACTTAAAAGTGATTAAAATGGTCAATTTTGTGCTATATATATTTAACCACAGTAAAAATTTTTAAATGTTTAAAGTACAATAACTATAAAGAAAACTATAATAAACATGCACCCACCCACCCAACTACAGAATGTTAGTACTTTGTCAAATTTTCTTCAGTTTTTAAAATAAAAAAATGAAATTTTGCATATTTTTTTAAAAAAAGCTTTCAGAGGGATTTTTCTCAGGAATTCAAGGGAACTTCAACATAAGAAAATCAATGTAATTATCAAAACACATGATGAACTCAAGTGACACAGAAAAAAAGCATTTGACAAAATCCAACACACTTGCATGATAAAATACACTTAGAAAAGCTGGATTAGAAGGGATTTCTTCAACACGATAAAGAGATTTTATGAAAAACCCACAGCAAACGTTCTACTCAGCGCTGAAGACTGAAAGCTTTCCCTCTAAGATCAGGAACAAGACAGGGCTGCCTGCTCTCACTAGCCACTCAACGCTGGATGGGAGGTTCCAGCCAGAGCAGTCAGGGAAGAAAAAGCAGTAAAAGCCATCCGCACTGGAAAAGAAGAAGTAAAACTATCTCTATTCACAGTTGACATGACCCTGCATATGGAAAACCCCAAAGAATCCACCCATACAAAAGCCAAAAGAGCTAATAAACAAATGTTCCAGGCGACAAGATCAACACACAAAAATCAATTGTGTTTCTACACACCGCAGTGAACAATCCAAAAAAGAAACTGAGAAAACAACCCCACTTAGGAAAGCTTTCAGAGTATCGGAGGACTGGGCATCAGAAGAGTCTCAGGGCCCCTTGAAGTGGGGACATCTCGTTATTAATGGTCCTTGGTGGAGGAGCATGCATCAGTGAGCACCTTTAGTTTTTCATGTGTGTTAGTGTGTCTCTTACTAGAATCAAGTAGAGCAAACAGATCTGATGGGGATGATGGTCTGTGCAAGAGAAACGGAACCCCAGCCGCAGGCAGGCCAGAGTGACCTGGGGCTCGGCCATGGGGCTCGGCCATCTTGCCTCCCTTCACATCTCAAGAGCCACAGGAAGCTGGGAAGCAAAATCCCAGGCCCCTTGGAGGAAATCAGGCCTGAGTCAGCCTTCCTAGGAGGGGGAGGGAACAGACGAGGCCCAGGAAATTGTTTACATAGGGGGGGTGTTTTCCACTTGAAAAGTTGGTGGGTTTTTTTCTTTTTTAAGTTGAAGAAGGAACTGGAAGTGCTTTTAATGATCGTTTTGTGACTCGGGGCCAGAAAGATGGAGTGTTTGCCAAGGAGAGACACACTTCTCAGTTCTAGACGCTACGAGCTGGTGGTTGGTTCCATGACAGAGATACTCTCCTTCCCCCTTGTTTCTGTCCCTCTCTCTTGCCAACAGCTATGGAACATCTTCTGAGATCTACGGATGGCAGTACTAGGAAGAGAAACATTCTGATGCACGGAAGTGACTGGCTGAAAGGGAAGGAGCCCTAGATGGGGAGCCAGAAGCCCTGCGTTCTAGGCTGGGTTCCGCAGCCCCAGCTGTGCAGCTTTGAGCCCTTCCACTCCCTCCTGTAGGCCTTGATTCCCCGCTGTAAAGGGGAGGGCAGGGCAGGGGCTGGGAGGGGAAGACCTCTTTAGACTAGTGCTTCTGAAGGCCAAACCCTTTAAGAATTCAAAAGAACTTTAAAGAAAAGGGAAGTGACATTGATGGAAAATGGAAAGATGAAAAGAGAGACAAGTTTGAAAAGACGGACAAGAGCTGTTTCTTCTCTAGGCCATTCTTTCCCGCTGGGCCAAAGCTGGGCTAATACCAGAGGCTCCCAAGGACTCAGGAGGGGGCCAGGTTTGGGGAGGGAAGGAAAAACAGCATTCCTGTTCTCAGTTTGCTCAGGCCAGGACTTCCCAAGGAGATTCCAGAAAAGGCCTGCATGCTTAAAGCTTGCCCAGCTGTGAACAAATCAACCTCATCATGGACCAGGTTTTCAGGGGAAAAGGGGGCTGGGGGGATGGTGGTGGAGGCAAATCAAACGACTCTCAAAGAAAGACATAAATAAGAATAAATGGGCACCGGAGTTGGATGGGAGACCTCTGGGTGGTACCTAAAATTTTTTTTCCCAATTGTATTAATTTGGCAAACATTTGAAAGATGCCTGCTGAGTGTTGGGCGTGGTCAGACAGGACAGCGGGCAGGAAGGCCTCCACAGGGAGATAAAAACACAAAGCAGAATGGAAACCTGCCCCAGGGGACTTCAGAGTAGGGGCTGTTCCCTCTAAACCTGGGGAGCCCGGGAAACAGACCCTAGAGGCTGGAGCACAGATCAGAAAAGCCCTGGCCATTCTTTCGTGCTCCATGGTACACAAGTCAGGAACGACCTGCTCGCGGGTCATCCAGGAAGTGAGCAACACAGGCTGATACAGACCTACAAACTGATCAGCAACTTTCCCCTAGAAACCACTGGTGGAAGCACGGACCACTGTAAAGCTCATCTCGGGCGAGGAAACTCACAATCACTGCGACTCCCTGTCTCATTTTCCCAGTTTAATCCCAAAGACACACAAACCCAAATTCAAAGCAGGATACAAAAAATTCATAAGCAGGCTGGAGTCATCTGTGTCTTTGGCCTGAAGGGAGCCCAGGTCGACCTAGTGGCAGCTCCGCCTACTCGGGGGAGGGTTCTTTGTGTGAAGTCCTGCAGCCCCGTTAGAAAAGAGTCGCAGGGGACACCGCGTAGGGGAACAAGACGCAGGCAGGATGCAAACCCAGGCAGACCCTCTATTTCTGCAGCGCGAACAAGGCCGCAGGCTTCTCAGCTTGAATTTGAACGAGCCAATGGTGTGCCAACCGCTGAAACGGGAAGCCAGATAAACAGCACATTATCGAGGGGCATCCGGCGCGTCCCAGAAGCCGGCGCCAGCTGCGCCCCGGGCTGTCTTAACAAAGTGCCATTGACTCACCAGCTGATGTTCCCATGTTGGGCTCGGGGACAAGGAACCCTCTCTGCAGGGTGGACGTCACCGCTGCACACCATCCCCACCGCCCCCACTCACGCCTCCCCTCTCTGCCCCCTGCAGACTCCGCCAGTTCTTTATCTTCCGACCAGTTTCTGTCGGCTTTGAGAACAGAAGGGACTCCAGGGCCCAAGCACCGGGGACTCTTAGGTGAGCTCCCAGAGCGGCCACCCTCTCTTTTTCCCTCCCTCCCAGCTGCTCCGGGAAGCTTTCTAGGCGTGCCAGGAGGCCAGCCTCCGGGGCCCGTGCGATGCTTCTCAGTGCATCCCGGGGCCAGAGAACGTTTTCTGGAACAGTGTGCCAAGGTCACCTGCCCAGCTGTTCGGCTCGCTCCGCTGGGGTAGGAGGAGAAGATGTGGGCAGGTGTGTGTGTGTGTGTGTGTGTGTGTGTGTGTGTGTGTGTGTGTGTGTGTGTGTGTGTGTGTGTGTGTGTGTGTGTGTGTGTGTGTGTGTGTGTGTGTGTGTGTGTGTGTGTGTGTACGTGAGCGTGTGTGTATGTGTGGTGTGTGTATGTGTGGTGTGTATGTCTGTGAGCATGTGTGTCTGTGCATTGTGTGTGTATGTGTGGTGTGTGTGTGGGTGGTGTGTGTATGTATGTGTGTGGTGTGTGTATGGTGTATGTATGTGAGCATGTATGTATGTGTGTGGTATGTGTGTGTGTGTGTGTGTGTGTGTGTGATGTAGCCCTCGGTGTCTCTGATCAGAGGATCTCAACACACTTTCAACAGCAAGGCAAGGGAAACCGAGGCTCAGAAAGGTTGGACTTGGGTGGCCCATGGTGAGTCTCCTGGACCAGACGCGCAGCCCCGCGGGGACGCTCAGCCTCCCGCGGGCGCAAGCTAACTCCCCCCGGGGCTCGGGCCCTCCTGCCCCGCAGGACCCGCCAGCCCAGTCCCGCAAAGCGGGGAGCATCAGACTCGAACCCACCCCGCGACCGCCCGGTCCCTGCGCGGGCCACTCACCCGCGCGCCTGCGCCCCGGGGCCCCGGGTCCACGCATCCCAACGGCGCCGGCCAGGCCCACGTCGCGAGGAGAAAGTTCTCAGGCTCCCGCGCTGATCGGCCCCCCCGGAGTCTCGGCGTCCGCGCTCCGGTCGCGGGTGGCACTACGGCCGCCGCCGGCCCGGGCCCCACGACGCTGAGGAAGGCGGCATCCCGAACAAAGTGCGTCCCCTGCCGGGCGCGGGGCGGAGCCTGGTGACCCGCTGCCCCGGGCACACGCCGGCCGCCTCCCCGGGCCGGGGGCGGAGGCTGCGCCGCCGAGCGCCCCGCTCCCCCCGCGCTGTGCCAGTTGAACCCGCAGAGGGGCGGAGGCGCCGGGCCCTTCCAGACTTTGTCATTGGAAAGCTATTCCCGTAACCCTTTCCTGCCTTCGCCTTCCGTCCCGCCTCCGCGGCCGCAGAAAGGCGGAGCTGGGTGGCGGGGCAGGAAGCCTCCGCACAATCAAGCCTTTCCTCGGCCGGGACCCGCCGCTTCCAGGCCCGGCCGCCCCACCCCCACGCGCCCTCGGGCTGCCGCCGGCCGGCAGTGCTTAGGAGCGCGGACAGAGGGGTCGGCCGGGCCTTCCCACCCCCTTCCGCCCGCGCCCCCTTCCTTCCTCTCTGTTCTGTTCCGCTTTCTGGGCTGGGACGCGGATGCAGAGGGGAGGGGAGACCCCAGAAGGGCCGGGCATATAGTAGGTGCTCAGTAAAATTCGCGGGGCTTTGCCCCACCTCGCGACCCTGCCACGGCCCTTTCTCCTTCTAGGGCCTGGGAGGGGGAGGAGGGGGAGGAGGGGGAGGAGGGGGAGGAGGGAGGGGGAGAAGAAACGACCAGACCCAGAGAGAGTGGCTGGAAGTGGGGCCTCGGCCAGAACCCAGTGCAGCCTGGGCAGTGCGGCCTCCACCGACCCTGCCTCCCGGGACAGGTGCCTGGGCTTCTGGAGCAGGCTTCGAGCTCCGGGAGAAAGGCAGCAGTGCGACCAAGGACCCACCAGATTGGGACCAGAGGCGTCGCCAGCTCCAGCCAGCAAACATGATTGATTATTTCCGGGGCCAGCTCCCTGGGAGGTCTCCCAAAGTTTCACCAGCAACCCGAGGGGAGCAGGGTCAGCAGAGTCCTGCCCACCCCCGTCCAATCAGTCAGTCAGGTCACAGTGGCTGTGGACCTAAGGGGTTGATAAAGGGACACTAGACAGTGGACTGGTAGTGACACTGAGGAAGTTCCCAACTAACCAGGGAAAAGGATTTTTATATGGTCTTTGTCCTTGAAAGGAATGAGTTGCCTTTTCTTCGCTGTCTCAGAGGGATGCATGGGGCGAGGCCTTGCCCTGTGGGTACAGTGGCTGGAAGTGTGGGCTCGAAGGCAGGTGGCCTGGGTTCATATCCTGGGTCTGCTCCTCATCAGCCACGGGAACCAGAACGGATTCTTTAACCTCTGACCATTTCAGTTTCTTCATCTGTAAACTGGGGTAATGACAGTTGCCATCTCCTACGATTGTTGGAGAGTAAGTGTGATAATCTAGGTGGCACACTCAGAAGAGTGGCTGGCACTACCCAGTAAACATTAATTATTATTTTGATCTCTGAGTCATGCAACCCTGCATCCACTTTGGCATTCAGCCATGTGCTAACTGGAATCTCTCTTGCTTTTCACAGGCTCCTCGGCCTGCAAAGGGGAGCCTGGTCCTCTCGGAAGAAGCACTGTCCTTTCTCGAGGGCTCATAGGGTGGGCCGGCTGAGTTCCTCACCTCCTCGGTCTAGGGACCAAGGATTACACAGCAGGCTTGCAAAGCAGTTTCAGAGACTGAACTGCCCTCTGGTCCACGGTGAGGCTGCACACGGGGCCCCACCCATACTGGTAATGGCAGGAAGATGCTGTTCCTTGGGAGCTGAATGGGGAAGAAGGCTAAAGCCATGGTTTTCTTTTTCTAGATTATTTATTTATTTATTTTTGGCTGCGTTGGGTCTTTGTTGCTGCACAAGGGCTTTCTCTAGTTGCGGCGAGCGGAGGCCACTCTTCGTTGCAGTGCACGGGCTTCTCATTGCGGTGGCTTCTCTTGTTGCGGAGCACGGGCTCTAGGCCCGTGGGCTGCAGAAATTGTGGTGCGCGGGCTCAGTAGTTGTGGCTCGCAGGCTCTAGAGCGCAGGCTCAGTAGTTGTGGAGCACTGGCTTAGTTGCTCCGCGGCATGTGGGATCTTCCCAGACCAGGGCTCGAACCCGTGTCCCCTGCATTGGCAGGCGGATTCTTAACCACTGCGCCATCAGGGAAGTCCCAAGCCATGGTTTTGTAAGGGTTAAATCTCTTCCATTGTGAGATCAGTATTTCTCTCCCATTCATGAATGGCTGATCATACCAGTCCCCTGACCCTGCTCCAAATGTCCCAGTCACAGACCTGCAGCAGTGAAGTGTGTCTGGATAAACACGCTGGCATATGGACAGGTAGGGGGGTGGGCAGGGGATAAACAGACCAGCTCTAGTTGTGCTGAAGGGCAGAGGCAGTGACAGCTCCTGAGAGACAAGGTGGTGGGACAGGGCGGCAGAGAGAAGCCACAGGGACCGTGGACGCAGGGCTGCCTGGGTGGGAAGTCGGGTCCCCCCAAGCCCAGGAGAGGCCTCTACCAAGTGCCTGCCTGTGAGCAGTTTCCCTCCAAACACAGTGACGACTCTGTTGCTCTAAATCAAGCAAATGGCTTTTCCTTAAATATGAAAATCAATAAGAAGTAAAGGCAAGGGCCTGGCCACCGGGAGAGGAGAGTGGAGGGGCTGGCCACAAGGGAAACGATGAGACTCAGGCTCAGGATCATCCCCCCGCCCCACCGCGAGGCAGCCTCCAGGCCCTGCTGACCCCCCTGTGACTCCTTAAACCCGACAGCTGCGCCTGGTCCCCTCCTCCATCCACGGCTTAGAGCCCATCCTGAATCAGGGCAGGAGATTTGTTAACGAGAGGATTAATGTCAACGTGACAAATAGGTTTTAAAAAATCAGCCCAGGAGCCTGTTGTCACCCCGTGGTCTCAGACCTGGCTTGAGTTGAGATGCTCTGGGAGCCCCAGCAAGCTCAGCAAGTAGCATTTCCAGGCCTGGCCTGATTTCCTGGGGCCCCTGCCCATTTCCTGCCAGCTTGAGCTCTGAGGACCGATGCTAATCTGTTTTACGTTTGCGATCCGGGAGTTTGCACCGTCAGAGCTCCCACGTCCCATGTGGCCTGCGAGGTTCTGTCTGCATCTTCCAGCTCCTGTTAGGTGTTCAGAGCCGTCTGTAAAGCAGGGATGGGAGCACAGCACATCACTTTATTTCTTGAGCCTTTAATAAACGTCGTTAGAGGGAGCCTCTGGCTTCCTCCTTGGAAGAACAGTGGAAAAACACTGGGTGTCAGAGGACCTGAGTCCACACTCCGGCGGGGCCCTTGCCGAAGCACACGCTCATCTGTAAGCGGGGTGACACCCAGGGGACACCACCGCCTACCGAGGCCTGGGTGAGCATTCAGTGAGAGAGCCGAAGAGAAGATGGGGCACGCAGTGCTGAGCATTTGCCAGCAGAAGCGCGATTATCAAACAGAAAACACATCTCATACCCCGGCCCCACCCCATCCCACCTGCATCATATCCCCTGGGGTATACGCTCAGAAACCGCTTTTTTTTTTTTTAACATCTTTATTGGAGTATAATTGCTTCACAGTGGTGTGTTAGTTTCTGCTGTATAACAGGGTGAATCAGGTATACGTAAACAAATATCCCCATATCTCTTCCCTCTTGCGTCTCCCTCCTTCCCTCCCTATCCCACCCCTCTAGGTGGTCACAAAGCACCGAGCTGATCTCCCTGTGCTATGCGGCTGCTTCCCGCTAGCTGTCTATTTCACATATGGTAGTGTATATATGTCCATGCCGCTCTCTCACTCCGTCCCAGCTTACCCTTCCCCCTCCCCGTGTCCTCAAGTCCATTCTCTATGTCTGCATCTTTATTCCTGTCCTGCCCCTAGGTTCTTCAGAACCATTTGGTTTTTTTTAGATTCCATATTATGTGTTAGCATAATGGCCACCATTATGCTATGTTAGAGAAATGTTTTTTTCTCTTTCTGACTTACTTCACTCTCTATGACAGACTCTAGGTCCATCCACCTCACTACAAATAACTCAATTTCATTTCTTTTTATGGCTGAGCAATATTCCATTGTACATACGTGCCACATCTTCTTTATCCATTCATCTGTCAATGGACACTTAGGTTGGTTCCATGTCCTGGCTATTGTAAATAGAGCTGCAATGAACATTGGGGTACAAGACTCTTTTTGAATTATGGTTTTCTCAGGGTATATGCCCAGTAGTGGGATTGCTGGGCCGTATGGTAGCTCTATTTTTAGTTTTTTAAGGAACCTCCATACTGTTCTCCATGGTGTCTGTATCAATTTACATTCCCACCAAAAGCGCAAGAGGGTTCCCTTTTTCTCCACACCCTCTCCAGCATTTATTGTTTGTACGTTTTTTGACGATGGCCATTCTGACCGGTGTCAGGTGATACCTCATTGTAATTTTGATTTGCATTTCTCTAATGATTAATGATGCTGAGCATCCTTTCATATGTTTGTTGGCCATCTGTATGTCTTCTTTGGAGAAATGTCTATTTAGGTCTTCTGCCCATTTTTGGATTGTGTTGTTTGTTTTTTTGGTATCGAGCTGCATGAGCTGCTTGTAAATTTTGGAGATTAATCCTTTGTCAGTTGCTTCATTTGCAAATATTTTCTCCCATTTTGAGGGTTGTCTTTTCATCTTGTTTATGGTTTCCTTTGCTGTGCAAAAGCTTTGAAGTTTCATTAGGTCCCATTTGTTTATTTTTGTTTTGATTTCCATTTCTCTAGGAGGTGGGTCCAAAAGGATCTTGCTGTGATTTATGTCAAAGTGTTCTTCCTATGTTTTCCTCTAAGAGTTTGATAGTGTCTGGCCTTACATTTAGGTCTTTAATCCATTTTGAGTTTATTTTTGTGTATGGTGTTAGGGAGTGTTCTAATTTCATTCTTTTTTTTTTTTTTTGCGGTACACAGGCCTCTCACTGCTGTGGCCTCTCCCGTTGCGGAGCACAGGCTCCGGACGCGCAAGCTCAGCGGCCACGGCTCACGGGCCCGGCCGCTCCGCGGCATGCGGGATCCTCCCAGACCGGGGCACGAACCTGCGTCCCCTGCATCGGCAGGTGGACGCTCAACCACCACGCCACCAGGGAAGCCCTAATTTCATTCTTTTACATGTAGCTATCCAGTTTTCCCAGCACCACTTATTGAAGAGGCTGTCTTTTCTCCATTGTATATTCTTGCCTTCTTTATCAAAAATAAGGTGACCATATGTGCGTGGGTTTATCTCTGGGCTTTCTATCCTGTTCCATTGATCTATATTTCTGTTTTTGTGCCAGTACTATACTGTCTTGATTACTGTAGCTTTGTAGTACAGTCTGAAGTCTGGGAGCCAGATTCCTCCAGCTCTGTTTTTCTTTCTCAAGATTGCTTTGGCTATTCGGGGTCTTTTGTGTTTCCATACAAATTGTGAAATTTTTTGTTCTAATTCTGTGAAAAATGCCATTGGTTGTTTGAGAAAACTTGCTTTTGAGCGATAGAAATCTGACTGTCTACTAACAACCCTCATCCTCTCTGGCTTGATCCATTAACCAGCAAGGAGCTTCACGGGAGTGGGATGGGGGTGTGTGGGTGTGGCAGTTGTCCCCATGTGGCTACCCTGGCCTCAGGGTGCCAGGCCCCTGTGTTGATGGTCTAGACGAGGACCCGGGAGGAATGGTCTGTGAGGAAGAGCTGGCACTGGGCTGCATGTTTCAGGACAGTGAGGCTTGCCTTATGGGGAAGATGCTTTTTTTCCCTTTCTATCACCAGGAAGTGAGCCATGCTGACAGCCAGTCACGGTGTTTTTCCAAAGATGGTTTTTCCAGAGGGGTGCTTCTGGAAGGGACCAGCAGGGTAGGAATGTGGTGGGCAGGGAGACATGCTTCCCTTTCGGGAGGCTGGCTCTGGCTGGAGCTGCCCCGAGAAGATAATAACAGTCCGACTTACAGAGCTCTTGCTGGGTACTGACTGCTAGTCTAAGCCCTTAACATCCGTCTCATTTTTGTCTCTATTTTGTAGGTGAAGAAATTGAGGTTGAGATCTTGCCTGGGTCCCCAGCCGGTCAGTGCTGGAGCTGGGACTTGCATCCCAGCAGCCTGGCACCCGAGGCCACGTGCCCTGGTGCCATGCAGATCCGCAGAGGAAAGGGGGGCTTGGAGACCATGTGGGGCCCGGGGAGGGGCTCTGTCACTCAGCAGCTGCTGCACATTTCTTTCTTTCTCCCTTCTTAATGGCTTTTTTTGAGTATAACTGACATACTATAAAATTCACCCCTTGTAAGTATGCTAGTCCATGATTTGTACTAAAGCTACAGAGTTGTGCAGCCATGACCACAACCAGGTTCTAGAACACGTGCTTCACCCCAGACGCTTCCTTGCTCAGTTGCTTTAACGAGTCTCGACTCCCTTGTCTGTAAAGTGGGAACGACACCGCCTGCCTTGTAGGCCTGTCCCAAGCATTAGATGAGCATGTAAGTGGCGTATGGTAAATGCATGAGTTATTACCATTCTGGTCTCTTAGAATCACTTGCGTACAGACTTTCAGAGCTGGGTGTGGTCTGGAAGGCTGTGGAATCCCACCCTCTCCTTCAACATATACGAAACCAAGGTGCCAAGAAGGTCAGCAACTCACCGCTGAGGACACGCCGCTCAGGACACGCTGCACGTTGAGTGGCGGGGCTGGACTGGAAGCCAGGCCTCTTGGTTGGTAGTTCGGTGCTCTCTTATCTCCCACGAGACTTTCCCCTGAGGCACAGGGGAGGTGTCATTGCCACCCCCCCCTTTTGGGGGGCCCCCAGGGCAATGCTGACCGGCAGGCATGGACTGCCGGAGTTTGCTTGTGCGGGTGGAAGACTGCCCAGGACTCTGGCCTTGGAGAGAGAGTGCAGCAGGGAAGGCTGGGTGCAGAATCCAGGGACACGGCCCAAGGTGGAGGCCGAGGCAGGAATGTCCACTGTCGGGACAGAGGACGCATTGATTCCAATCACCCACAGGCCGGCCAGCTTCATGGGCACGTGCACAGTCACACGGGACCCCATGTTTGGTTTCATGCTTTGCTGTTGCCCCCTTCAAATTCTTACCGAGTTTTTAAACAAGGGACCCCACATTTTTATTTCGCACAGGCCCCCATAAATTGTGTAGCCAGTTTTGCCCACGGGACAGAGAGCAGAGCCCAAGCGTGACTCTCAAGGTCCCAGTAAGGAATAGCATTTCTCCACCCAGAACTTACTTACATATGAGCTATTTCTGTACACGACACGATCGTGGAGTCTTAATATTGAGCATTAAGAGAAATCAAAGTGGCAAAACAATCAGCACACTCTGATCCAAGTTATGTCAAAAGATGCCCCACAAAACTATATATTTCTATGTGCATTATACCTGTATGAAAATATGTTTTTAGAGAACTCTAGAAAGTCTCCAAACTGATAGCAGTGGTTACTTCTGGGAAAGAGTCACCCAGGGCATTGTTAATTCTTTCCGTATGTTTGAGTTGCTGGGGGGTTTTTCCACAAGGAGTATGTATTCAGGAATTACATAATGACAGGTAAAATGGTAAGATACTCCTAGTATATTCTGTGAACATTTTCTTATATCAGTAAATATTCTTAACACCTTAGGGAAGTGTCTTGTGGGACTTCCCTGGTGGTCCAGTGGTTCGGACTTGGTGCTTTTCACTGCCGAGGGCCAGGGTTCAATCCCTGATCGGGGTTCTAAGATCCCGCAAGCCGCACAGTGTGGCCAAAAAAAGAAAAATTTCTTGAGAGGGAAAAGGAGGGGCATGGGGACACTGAAGCGTGGAAGGTAGAGGAAAGAAAGAGCTTTGGGTGAGTTAGGGCTGCGGGGAGCAGGCTGGACACGGAGGGGAAGGCTGCGTGTGGAAACCATCGCCCAGATGGTCCGTGGGTGCTGGGCGTGACCCCAAGGATTTGGAGGCCGCGGGGCCCACTTCCGTGGCAGGCGGGTGACAGGAGGCGTTAGGGGCATGAGTTGCCAAGTGAACCGGGTGACGAGGTTGTCGAGGTGACTTTGGCTGTGGTGAACAGAGGTGACGGAGGCAGGGGAGCAAGGAATCCCCTCCACGGGAGGAAGGGATGGGATCCCGGTGTGGGATGTACCAGGAAATGGGAGGTTTCAGGCAGGGTGCCTAGTGGACAGAGCGCAGCTTTGGGATCAGGGCTGTAGTCAAGCCTCATATTCACTGCATCCTCACTGTGTGCCCATAACCTGGGTCTGTCCCCTGGGAGACAGAGGACGCTGACAATGCACACCTGGCGGGGATGTCGGGAGGATTTGATGAGATGATGTCGGTGAATCATTGGACCCAGTGCCTGGCTCCGACTGGGAGCCCCAAATGTCCCCCCTTCCCTTTAATTGACTGTAGTTTGAGGCACTAACGTGGCCACAAGTATTTGCACGTATGAAGAGCCTTCCTTCCAGTTCCTCCCTCCCCATTTTCTAGGGGAGCTGCCGAGAGCCTCCTGGGTGCAGCCCGCAAAGGCTGAGCGGAGCCCGCCCGGAGGGGACAGGAGCTGGCTACAGCCAGAGGGCTGGGCAGTGAGACAAGAGGACGCAGGCCTCCAACCCCCGAGCTGCAGGGCCAGTGAGGCTGCTTTGGGCAGCTCGGCCAGGGGTCCCACATTGAGATCCTGGGAGGGGGATGCTCTGTGAGCGCTGATACCAGTTCCCCCACATTTCTCTCCCCCTGGCCCTTTGGGCTCCCCCGCCTCCGGGGGTGTCCCCGCGGCTGCTGCAGCCTTCTCCCCTGTGTGTGCAGATGTGCCCTGCGGCAGCTGGAACGCCCACGCGCACCTGTTGCCTGGATCAGCGGCCGTAACTACTCCAGGGAAGGCAGGCCAGGTGCCGGGCTTTGCCGGGTCCTCCTTCCGGCAGGTGGGAAGGCGGGGCATCTGCCTGTCCTGGCTGCGCGTGGAGGCCGCCTGGAAAGTGCTGGGCCTAGAGTCTCGAGTCTCGGCACAGACTGGACCCTCCTCCAGCCCGGAGCTGCTTCCAGCCATGCAGCTGTCCCCTCGGCCCAGCTGGTTCGCTGGGGGCTCCCACACCGGGGCGGGGAGGCTGGGGAGCGGTCCCGGGGGCAGGGGCACGGTGAAGCGGAGCAGCAGCGTGGACCCGAGGGGTCAGAGGCGACCAGAGCTGGGAGGAGGCGAACAGTGAGGCCAAGGGCAAGGGTGAGTCTGGAGACAAGAGCTAAACTCGCTCCGCGTGGCTTCGCCGCAGAGATGTCGTTCTGGAGATGCTGGGATGCAGAATCCCCTTCCCAGCTGAGTGTGCGGGGCTGGTGTGGACCGGGCAGGCCTCGTGGGAGCCCGCACAGCCATGCGGACTGCCGGCCTTCGTGGAGAGCGCGAGTACCTGGCCAGGAGCCCCGGGTCTCTGAGAAGAGCTCATGGGGCAAATCCAACACACACATCTCTGACATCCAACCCACACACGGCATTGCACATGTCAATACACGTGAAAACCTCCCAGGAGAAAACCGGGCAGTGAGTCAGCATCGCTGATGTCTGGGTCACACATCCACTCCCCTGTCAGTTGGTCTTTGAATGAACGTACCCCTGCCTCCCACTCAGGGAGGGGAGGTTTGAGCCGGTGATGCTCAGAGATGCCGAGGTCCCTACAGGAAGCTGACCTCCAGCTCCCGTCTGCCTGGACCAGCCAGGACCCACAGCCCAGGTGGCGGGTGGGTGGCTCCAGCCACACGTGGGACACTGCTGACCCCTGCTGGCACTTTTCTCCCCGTAGCCAGCAGGCGGAACCCGAGGGAGAATGGAGTGTCGGAAAAACCTTGCCATCCGTCTGGGAGGGGGTGGGAAGAAATAGCCCAGCTCAGAATCTCCCCCGCTCGGGCTCCTTTGATGAGACCAAGAAGAATTAGAACACAACCCAGACCGTGTTTCTGCGAAGAGTGAGGTAGACTGGCAGCATGTCCTCCCAGCCTCTGTGGCTTGGTCAGCTCCTTGCTACCCATTCCCTAGAACCTAAACCGAGAAACCATGAACAACACTCCACCAGCCAAATTCAACTACTCAACCGGATAAAAAAGGAAACAATGAACTTTCAGCTTAACTTATTGTGGGTCTGATGCACCCTTTGGACCTGGGGCTAACGGGATAATTATGGCTTTACCGTCTCCTTTTCCATGAGAGGGGTTGGTGTTACACTCTTTGGGAAACTGCTACCGAGAAAGCTGACATCTGGAGTATTTGCCTCTGTGGCTAGATATTTTAAAGATCATTTTGTACAGCCTAGGGATGCAATTTAAGTCTTCCAGAAACTTTACTGGAATCGTCCCCGGGACCAAAGGAACCCCAGACTCCAACAATTCCGACAGAATTAGTGTGGAAGCCCCCGGGAGAAGGGAAGTCACTCCTTTTTAACCCCCTCCTCCTCTGCCCCCCATCCTAGCAGCAGACCAGAGTTCTCCTTCGCTTCGTGGCTAGCCTCCTTCAAGGGTGCGTGAACTCCCTACCACCAACCGCCCATCACCATCAGGCCTCCGCTCTGGACGCGGTGCTGAGGCACTCCAGCAAAGGCAATCGTTGGCCTCTTGAAAGCTAAATCTTAAGTGCGTTTTCCAGCTCTCATTTTTTTTTTTTTTTTTTTTTTGCGGTACACGGGCCTCTCACTGCTGCGGCCTCTCCCATTGCGGAGCACAGGCTCCGGACGCGCAGGCTCAGCAGCCATGGCTCACGGGCCCAGCTGCTCCGTGGCATGTGGGATCCTCCTGGACCAGGGCACGAACCCGTGTTCCCTGCATCGGCAGGCAGACTCTCAACCACTGCGCCACCAGGGAAGCCCTCCAGCTCTCATTTTACTTAATCTCTTTAGCATCTGACATCTTAACACTCCTTCATCATTTATTAATTAAAAATTTTATTGTGAAATATTGTAAACATGCCAAAGGTATGGAAAACAATATAGCAAACATACCTGTTGCACCCGTCAAGGTTCTGCAGAGAAACAGAACTAATGGGATATTCATTCATTCATTTATTTACTGACTTATTATAAGGAGCTGGCTCAGGCAGTTATGACAGCTAGTCCCAAGTACTGCCGAGCGAGCTGGCAGCCTGCAGACCCAGGAAAGCCAACGGTTTAGTTCCAGTCTGAGTCTGAAGGCCTGAGAACCAGGTGAGCTGATGGGATAATTCTGGTCTGAAGGCCAGCAGGCTTGAGACCCAGGCAGAAGCTGATGTCCCAGTTTGAAGGCAGCCAGGCAGGAGGGATGCTCTCTTATTCGGGGGAGGGGGGGTCAGCCCCTTTGTTCTATCCAGGTCTTCAGATGATTGGACAAGGCCCACCCACATTAGGGAGGGCAATTTGGTTTAGTCAGTCTACTAATTTAAATGTTAATCTCATCCAAAAAACACCCAGAATAATTTTGGCCAAATATCTGGGCACCCCGTGGCCCAGTCAAGTTGACACATAAATTTAACCATCACACCTGTGAACACCATACAGTGTAAGAAATGAAGCAGTGTGAGAACATAGTTTAAGCTCCTCCCCTCTTGAATTTCTCTCTCCCCACAGAGGGGATACTATTCTGCCCTTGGCATTAACCATTCCCATACATCTCTTTATGCTTTTACTATGTTATACACTCTACATGCATAGACTATTTTAACTATACATATGAAATCATACTGTGTGTGTTCTTCTGCAGCTTTCTTTTTTGACTCAGCATATACTGTCTGTCTGGGTCATGGATGTTTCCAGAACTCCTCTGGCTCTCCTGAACTGACCAGATCAGGTGTGACTAGGACACCAGGCACAGTTTTTTCTTTTCTTTTTTAAAAAAATCTGACTCTGTTCTTCTTCCTTCCTTCCTTTTCTTTTTTTTCTTCTTTCCTTTTTACACTATGACCAGATACTATCAGGCACTGGACATGCAGAAGTTGACCAAGACACAATTCTGTCCCCAACTTCATGCTTCTCTGTAGCCCTTTGTAGCAAAGGAGGTTTTGGCTGGGACCATGTCTGTGCAGCCCAGACTACGAAGAATAACCAAATCCTCCTAAAGTAGCATAAAGCTGCTCACAGGGGGCTCGGGTGATGCCCGCCAGTGCTCTAAAGTGGAAAACACAGGCGATGGGCTTTAGCATTCTGCGTCCTGGAGAGAGGGCTGGACCAGTCCTCTGCAGGCTGGGCCCCAGGCTCCGCAGAGAGAGGGGTCGCGGTCCCCTTCCCTTGGGTCTCGGAGCCCAAACGCGGTGCCTCCGGAAGCTTGTTTCCGAGACATTCGGCTGCTGCTGAGGGCCAGCCCCACCCCCCTCCCCCTCCCCAGAAAGCCACGCTCGGCCTCGCCATCCCAGCTCATCCAGCCTTTGAAGCAGGCTCACCCATCCTTCCCTAAAGGCTGGTGGGTGACACGGAGGGTCCTGGGCATCCAGGCCTGTGCCCAACCAGCCCGTGGGCCCTTGCGCCCCGCCGTGGTCCTCGATCTCGCTCCCTGAACGCTGCGGTGCCATCCTGCCTTCTCCCGGCGGGCTGTGTCTGCTCTCCGAGCCAGGTCTCACTCTGCACAAGGACCACTCCCGGCGCCTGTGTGACACCCGCACAGGGAGCTACCACGTGACCACGGCCATACCTCATCTCTCTCGCTGTGCTGCGGTTTCTCCTTACCGGTCGCTTCCCGCTTTGGGCCCTGCCCGTGGCTGCTTGAGAAGACTCAGCAGGGCAGAGTCGCTGGCTCTACCTGGCCACTGGCCGTGGTGACACCAACTGGATTCTTCTCCCTCTGGGAGTCCGTCTCGGCAGAACCTCGCTGGACGGGCCCCCTCCCCCAGAGGCCACTACTCCCTTGCCTTGGTCAATGCTGGCCGCCAGCCAGAGTCCCCGACACCCTCTCGGGAGGGCAGCCTGCATCCACCTCTTTCTCTGAGGCTCCTTTTCAGAGAAATGTTTTTGCAAGTCTTAGTGAGGACGGCTCAGCGGATACTTCTAAACCCTCATGCTTTCTCTTGGCAACACCTCATCAGTAAAAACTTCCTTTCGTAGGAAATGCATCTCTGAAGGCAGCATAGCTGAAGGGATCCACCTGGAGTGACCTACCCACCTCTGGAAACTGTCTTTTCCCAAATGGGCTGTGCTTCCCATCCCACATGCTCTTCTAGAGCCTTGCCACGGTGCACATCAGGAGGCGGGGTCTGTGTCCCCTTTCCCTGAAACTGGGTGGGGCTTTGGAACTGTCAGCAGAGCACGGGGTAGGGTGGGGGAGGCAGTTCTGTGCGCCTTCTGAGGCTGGTTGGCAAAAGGCCAGACAGCTTCCCCCTGACTTCCTCTCTCCCAGGACACTTGCCCTCTTAGCCCCGCCTGGCCGCCTGGCAAGCTTACACGTAGGGGTCCCCGCTAACCGTCCAGCTGCCAGCCAGCATCAGCCGCCGACCACGTGAGCAGGAAAGTCCCCCTGATGACTCCAGCTAACCATCACCTGACTGCATCACATGTATGGTCTGAGCAAGAACCATGCAGCTGAGCTCATAAACCCCAGAACCACGAGAGAGAAAAGTAAGTGACTGCTGTGGGTTTAAGCTACTGAGCTTGGGGCTACTCGTTACGCAGCACCAGGTACCAGAAGTCTGTCCACTTCCACGTGGTCCAGCTCATCAGCGTGTGCAGTAGCTCAGGTAAATCTGTCCCGGATTCCTGCAGGGGAGCCTCCCTCCTGAGCCCCCAGTGCTCTTTGCTGTGCCGGCCTCCTGCATCACATCTGGCGCCCACATGTCCCCTGGCCCTGGGAAGCCCCGAGTCTACAGCCCAGCGCTTGGCACATAGGGGGTGCAGCTCGGAGGAGATGAAGAGGATTCCGGGGAGAGGGACGGGCCCTGAGCCAAACAAGCTTCCACTACCTTCAAAGGCTTTTTTCTCTGACCAGCGTCCCAGGACTTTTGGCTTCTCTGCTAGGAGCCTAGGATGTCTCAAGTGAGAGTCAAAAAAATTTAAGAAGCAAGTGATCCCAGTGGACAAAGGATGAAGGGCTGCTTAGGCTAGGAGGCCCCTGAGGGTGTGATTCACAAATTGGCCGGCAGGTGGCAGCCTCACTCCCGGTTCTAACCCTGCAAACTGGAATGAACTCCTTGGTGCTGGAATTCGTAAAACATAAAAAAACAAAGTAAAGCCAAGCACCTCTCCAGGCAAGGCGCGTGTGAGCTACAAAGGAGACGGAGCCACAACCCTGCCCTCTGCGGCCGTCCTATAAAGAGTAAACCCTGTCTCTTGAGCTCATCTTTGGGTTGTCGTCCAGCCCTTTCTTCTGTCTCGGGGGCTCATTTCATACGATTGACCCTGATGGACCAGAGGCGTCCAAGGTCTTGCCTAAAGCCTGGTTATTTTCAATCTACTCACTGCTTACACCTCTGCTGTCTGGCCAGATGACCACAGGGAAGTTGGAGGTCCTCGACAGGAGGACAGGGAACAGATCAGGAGCGGAGGAGGCAGGTCTGCCGGAGAGACCGCCCGGCCACACTTCTCCCGGGAGCCGGCCTTCCTTTCCCCTGTCTCCCGGCGCCTCCTGTCTCCCTGCCCACACCGGCCTGGTGTGGACGCAGGCCGCTGAGAGGGACGTGGCCTCACAAGGCCATCGGGCCAGGGGGGCGGGGAAGGGGAAGTGGTGGATTTAACTGAAAGTTATCCAGCCTGTTTCACAACACCCTGAGGACCCAGCCCCGGGCCTCCCCCGAGGAATTTCTGAATCACCTTCCAAGCTCCCTGGAACATTCCTTGTGGTTCACAGTGTAAAGGGCAGCTTGAGGATGGGAACACATTCCCCGGTTGCAGCCCCCATAGTACCCTTGTTCCTCTCCAGGTGGATTTCCCCCTTTCTTGCTTCCAAGCATTTTATCCTCCTGACGTTTACACATGGACTTTCCTGCCCTTTCTTTGATCTTTGGCCGTCAGGCTCATTTCTCCTGCAAACCCCGGGAGGCTTTGGGACCCCTCCTCGGGAAACATGAAGACAGGCACTGAGCGTCCTGGTCAGGAATGCGGGGCCATCCCTCAGCCCCCTGTCACAGCCTCAGCACTGCAGAGCCAGATCTGATCCAGGCAGATCCAGCAAGATCCAGGCAGATCCAGGGAGATCCAGGCAGATTCAAGGAGATCCAGGCAGATCCAGGCAGATCAAGCCTGGGAAGAGCCTTAGAGCCACCCCAGGCCCCTTGCTGGGCTTGTCACAGTCCAGGGTCCACAGAGACTGGCAGGACACCCTTTCCAAGAACCTCTGTTTCTCTTACTGTAAATAATTTTCAACATTATCTTTTTATTAAAATAAACACAGGCATCTGTGAAGGAGAACGCGAAATTTAAACAAACTTTTATAATAAAACCAAAGACTTCAGAGCCCTGGGAGCGGCTGATCCCGCCAAGGCTCTGAGCTCCTGGCAGCAGCACGTCCCCTCTCTGCTGGCAGGGGCACCTCCGTGGGAAGCTTTGAGAGTGTGGAGCTGGTCCCAGCCCTTATTGCACACACACTAGGAAAACCGGGGTCTGGATCACGGTCACACGGTCACCAAGCTGGTTACTGCCCAGTGGTCACCTACGTGCAAAAGAGGTGAAAATAGCCCTACAACCTTCAGCCACTGGGGAGAGTGAGGGGGGCTGCTGTAAAGGGCCCAACGAGCAGTTGGTGCTCGGCAGTTATTTGTTAGTATTGATATCATTTATTCTCAGTCTTATTGGGATGTAATAGACATAGAGCACTGTGTAAGTTTAAGGTGTGCAGCATAATGATTTGACTCACATACACCATCATCAGCATAAATTCGGTGACCATCCAACATCTCGTATAGCTAGAATAGTAAAGAAATAGAAAAACGTTTCTCCTTGTGATGAGACCTCTTAGGATTTCCTCCCTTGACAGGTTTCCTATGTAACAGACAGCAGGGTTCATTATCATGTTGTACGTTACATCCCTAGTACTTATTATCTTATACTGCAAGTTCGTACCCTTTGGCTGCCTTTATCCAATCCCCCTCCCACCACCCGCTGCCTCTGGTAACCACGAATCTGATCTCTTCATCAGTTTGTTTGGTTGTTTTTTGAATCACGATTGACCAACAGCACTGTTAGCTCCTGGTGCACAAACACAGCGATTTGATACTTGTCTGCATCTCAAAATCCTCCCCATGATCTGTCTGGTTGTCACGAATATTATTTATTTATTTGGCCACGTTGTGCGGCGTGCGGGATCTTAGTTCCCCGACCAGGGATTGAACCGGGCCCTCGGCGTCCAGGGTGTGGAGCCCTAAGCACTGGATGGCCAGGCAATTCCCCATATTATTATTTTAAATGCTTGATGACGAGCTGAGACTCACAATACAAATTCAGCCCTGGTTCCTTCAGAGTGTCGTGGCCCTGATGATCCAAGGGCCTTGCTCTTCCTTGGGGGTCCGTCTCAGGCTGTGAAACAGCTGTGACCACCCCCAGGCGTGTGGACCACGTATTCGTCTGCGTCTTTCCTCCTCGACCCTCACGTTCCCTGTGCGCCTGGGCAGCTCCCGGCAGAACCTCAGGCCTGCAAGCACTCACTTTCTCCGGGAAAACTTCCTGACCATGTGCTCCCCCCAAGACAAGAATAAAGCATGCAGGGCGATCACATGGCCTGGTTTGCCTGGGACACTCCTGATGCCCCAGTGTCGTGTGGACACATCCCTGTGCAGCCTCCCAGGAGGCAGGGCTCAGGACACAGCCACCAGTTTACGAGGTGCTCCAAGACCCTCCGGGAGAATCCAGGCGTGGCTGCCTTTCCCTGGACCTTCCCTGAGGACGTTTCACAGCACAGGTTGGCTGTCCTCACTGGGGAAATCCATCAGCAGCCCCATCGCCCAGACAGGACAAACCCAGACCAAAGAAGGAAAGGCAGGAGTTTGCCTTTTTGTAAAATCTTGGGCAAGACTCCAAAGCTCCTCTCTCCGGGATCCAGGGAACTGAAGGGAGATGGGATAATCCCGTGAGACCGCCACCTCTGGACAGCGAGCCCATGGCCTCTGACCCTGATGTCTTTCGGCAACGTAACGGGCCTGTTGATTTCTCGCTCACGCGGTGCAGGGGTGACCGGGAATTCTCCCGGGTTCTGCTCTTACATCTTGGCTGGGTCAGAGGAGAACGGCCACCCAATCTGCAAGAGATCCTGGTCGGTGCTCCCAGTCTTGGGGGACCCTGTTTGTATGGAGGGCCCGGCCCAAGGAAAGATGTTTCTTAGGGTAGAAAGTAAGAAAAGCCTGGATAAATATAATACTCCACTTTCTGGATTATGAGATGCTTGACTTTACTCCTGGAAGAGTTGATTCAGCCACCTGGGGCTTTAAATGAAGCCTGTGAGGGTCTGAGGCCTTGATACCTGTGCAGCCTGGAAGACGTGGCAGCTGCATCTGTGGGTGACCTGGGGGAGGGGCAACCAGCTGCCCAGCAGACCTGCCCCCAGTTCACTGCCTTGGGCAGAAGGAAGCTTCCTTCGCACAGAGACGCTGGAGCCCAAGAGAGCAGCAGAGAGTGACCCACAGACAGGTGCACAGCGGGCACAATCACAACGAAAGGGACACCCAGGATCTGGGCAGGCCCTGCTCCGTCTGCGTCTGCATTCAGTGCAAATGGGGTAATTCAACCTGGAGGATGAGAGGGAGTTTCCTTTCGACTTAGAAATGCAGTGAACAAGCTACAGAAACTGCAAACTTGAAGGAAGTGCTTTGTCTCCCGAGGCTCTCCCAGTCCTGGGAACACCAGCGTCTCAGATTTTCCTGATCCTCCGGGTCCAGATCCACAAGGCCCCAAGGGCAGTGCGCCTTGATTGGGGCGGGCAGGACCGTGGGGGGAGAGGATGGCACCTTCCTTTAAAGCCCGGCTCTCTCTGCTCCCCACCGGGCCTCCTTCCCAGGGGCCCCCGGGAGCTCCTTCTCTCTCCAGAGCACTGGTTTTCTGAGCTGTACCTGCGTCCAGGAAAGAGATGTGAGCCTCTCCGCCCTCTGAGATGCCGGCAGCGGGCTTGCAGGAAGGGCTGGGAGGTGGCAAGGGCAGCCCACCCACCCGCAGCTGCCCCTGGGCAGCTTGGCGAGGCCCAGATAAAAGCCCAGCTGAAGCACCCACTCCTCAGAGCTGCTGTTTGGGGGTCGGAGGGGGGCTCCTTCTTTGGATAGCAGGGGAGATTGGGGAAAGCTGAGGGGACGGAGCTGTTTGGGGGGGTTACACTCATTGAAGGGCACTGCTGAAGGCTTACTGAGCCCATACAATCTGTTCCCCCCGCCTCCCCGCCACCAAAACAAAAAACACTTCCCTCTGGATTATACCCCCTTCACAGATGCGGAACCTGAGGCCTAGGGGCGGGACCAGCTAGTACACGGAAGGGGCGGGCTCACAGCTTGGCCTGTCTTACCCGGCGCCCCACGTGACACCTGCCACCAGGACACCAAACGCGAGACCGCCTCCCTTCCCCCCGCACTTTCTCTTGTGGCACAAGTTTATCAGGAGTCTTATCTCTTGGATCACGTGTGTTTCCACCCTCGTATTAGGCTGCCGGGAACCCCTGAGAAGTTCCAGGCACGTGTGAGCCGCTGCTTCCTCCGCGGCGGGGCGCACCGGGGGTCCCCAGAGCGCAGCCGGGACGCCTCGGGCCTGGGGGCCGCGCTGCGGGACTGCGCCGTGACATCAGCGCCGGTGCGGTGACATCGGCGCCGGTGTGGTGCAGTGTGCAAAGCCCACTGGTTGGCGTGGCCCGGACACGCCCTCCCCGAGCGGAACAAAACGCCGCGCGGGCCGGGCGCGCCCAGCCCCGCTTCCAGAGCGCTGCCGTGCCGCCCGCTCGCCCGCCCGCCGTCCGCCAACCGCCGCGCGCCCAGCCGCCGCCAGGTGAGTGCGCCCCGGCCCCGCCGCGCGCAGGGCGCCCCCGGCCTTCCGGCCCCGCCGCCGCCCGGGAAGCTGCGAGGAGGGTCGCAAGGAAAAGGGGCGGCCGGGGCCGGCGCGGGCCGCGGAAGGGGGGAGAAGTGGCGGCGGTTGGTTCTCTTTCCAGGAGGCGCGGGACTCCTCCCCGCCCCTGGCTCCCCGGGACACAAAGGGCCCCCACGTGCCCCTGACCCGGGACGGCCCGTCTCCCCACCACCTGCAGGTCCCGCGGCGGGACAATCGGCGATTCTGCGCGCGCACTGAACTCATTGTACAGCTGGGGATGAGGGCGGCCGTGCCACCCACCGCCTGCCCCCTGGACAGCGTGCCGCGGGCAGGGTGGGGGAACATCTAGGTTCAGGGCCCGCCTGAGGCAGCTGTGCCCCGAGCCCAGGTGTGAGTTTCACCCTTAGGAAAGGACCAGATGGCAGCCGTCCCCGGTCACCCCCCACCACGTTCACACCCCCCCTCGCCCCTTGTCTTGGCGCTGCGTGGGGACCATCACCCCAGCCTGAAGGAAGCCACAGTGTTTGGTGGCCTCAGTCCCTGAGGGCCGGGGAGCAGGAAGGGGCTGCTACCAGCACACTTGAAGCAAGCTGCAATATGTTACCCAACAAGCCGCCCCAGGCAGGCGTCGTATCTGCTCTCACAGGCCGCAGAATATTCTGCAAACGCCTGTCCCATTTGCTGTGCTCTAATCAAGATCTGGGTCTAGGCGGGAGGGTGCATGGGCTCAGCCCTTCCCTAGAGGCCTGGGCTCTGGCCACCACCCCTGCTCCTGGGTGTGGATGGATGGGCAGCCCCCTGCCAGCTGAGAGGGCTTCACCTGGGGATCCTGTCCCAGTGGCTCCGGGAGGTCGCGCGGCCGAAGTGTGGCCCTGACCCTGAATACTCAGCCGACCGTGGACAGGGGACTTCGCTTCTCATGCTCAGCTTCTTTGGGGGGTGGTACAGGGAGGGCATGACACAGGCCCGGAGCCCCGAGGGGCCAACTACTCTCTTGTCCCTGGGCCTCGCCCCCCAGAAGCTGAGGCGGCTCTGTCAGCTCAGAGTGCAGCCTGGGGACCCCTCCCAGTGGGATCTGGGGACTGTTGTGCCCCTACTTCTGCTCACTTGCAGCCTCCTGATGTTCAGGGTGGGCTCGGGCTCTTTCCAGAGAGACTGTCCTTGTGGCTGGATCCAGCCCTGTACTGCCCACAGCCTCCCAGGGAATGGCCCAGTCCCGCGGGGAGGAAATCCGGGCGGGAGACAGGCAGGCGAGGAAGGAAGTTTATCCTGCAGAGGGTGTGCTGTG
Organism: Mesoplodon bidens; assembly: GCF_964165515.1. Classification (NCBI taxonomy): domain Eukaryota; kingdom Metazoa; phylum Chordata; class Mammalia; order Artiodactyla; family Ziphiidae; genus Mesoplodon; species Mesoplodon bidens. Next base: position 1,877,470 of record NC_138177.1, read on the forward strand.
GGCCAGGGAGGGGCAGGGGCAGCACTGCCACTGTGGAGGGTCTGAGGGGGCGAGGGGGACGCAGAGGCGAGACTGAAGAGCGGGCCCACCACCTCTGCTGCGGCGCTGCTAATAAAACGGGAAGCGCAGCAGGGCCACGGCCTTTGCCTCCGGGTGGTCCCAGCACCTGCCTTCCCAGCCCAGGTGTTTTCTTTTCTCAAGGCAAACATTTGCCTGCTTGTGAGCTGGTGAGTCCTCCCTGGCCCGGAGTGTAGTGTTGGCACTTGGTTGGCGAGTGGTAAATTTTTGGTGAATGAAGGGGGTAAGAGTGGGCGGCTCGCGGAGCTGCCCTACTGGACACGTGTGAACCTTGCAAACGGGTGCTCTGGTGCCCGCCGGTGCCCCTGTGAGTGGGCTTGAGGCCCAGGTCGGGGAGGAGAGGGACTTTCTATTTACTCTGGGTCTCCTGGTGGGAAGGCAAACTGGGAAGGCTTTTTGAGAGGCTGCTGGAATTTAGATATTTCTGTAAGCCGGCTTATTGTGAAAAGTTGGCTTGAAGAGGGCAGAGGAATCCTGCATTAAACATTCTGAGGTGCTGGTGAGAATAGAGGTCACCAGTTGCCACCACTCGGGCGTTCTGGCAAGTAAGAACTGGACAACAAGCGTCAGAGCTGGCCCTTCCCAGAGAGAACAGTAGGCAGGTGTCTGTGCTTGTTGGGCCCCAGGGACTGGCCTGTATCCTCCACGTGTGTGTTATCCGGGGCAGTCTGTGAGGTGGGGAGGACGCTCCCCATTTTACAGACGAAGAAACTGAGGCTCAGAGGTGATGAGTAACTTGCTGGGGATTGCAGCTACCATTCAGACACAGGCAGACTCCTTGCAGACTCACGCCCAGTCATTCGCGTTACAAAGAGCTTTATGGTGGCTCATAAACTACTTAAGGAAGATGCGGCTTCGCCCAGTGAACGTGGATGGAGTCACGTTAGAACGCACAACCTCTAGGTCTTCCCTCTGCCGCATGGATGGAGAGGAGGAGGGGGCCCTTCTGGAAGTCGGGGCCTGGGTCCCAGGTGATATGCTTTCACCAGGTCTGATGCGTGTTTGAATTTTGGTGCCAGGTTTGCAGGAAAGAAAGGAAGCCTGGGAAAGAGCCTGCTTGAGGAAAAAACACACACACACACACACAGAGACACACACACTGGAGCTGGGGGGGAGGTGCTGGATACCTGCAGGAGCTGCTTTGCTGCGGTTTCCAGCGGGCAGGAATTTCTGTGGTGGTGATGGGGCCGCACTACGCAGCTACCCAGGAATTTGTCTGACGTCAACACCCAGTGATTCCCATGTATGGTAAGGAGTGTAAACACCGAGGCAGCTAGCATTTCCACCTCTTCCCAGGGGCCGGAGGCACTGTCTGACTCCTGCAGCGACAGTGGATCACAGGCTCAGCCCTCGCCCGAGCCACCAACCCCGCCAGCGCACCCTCCTCTGCAGTGCTTCCGGCTGTCTATACAGGAGCCGCGGGGGCAGGGGCTTCCCGAGACGTCAGCTGCAAACAGCCTGTTTTATAAGCTCTAAGGGCTCGTGGGGTTTTTTTTTCTTTTCTTTTTTTTTTTGCTGTACGCGGGCCTCTCACTGTTGTGGCCTCTCCCGTTGCGGAGCACAGGCTCCGGATGCGCAGGCTCAGCGGCCATGGCTCACGGGCCCAGCCGCTCCGCGGCATGTGGGATCTTCCCGGACCGGGGCACGAACCCATGTCCCCCGCATCGGCAGGCGGACTCTCAACCACTGCGCCACCAGGGAAGCCCCGGGCTCCTGGGTTTTGGTTTTGCTTTTTAGAAATTAATCCAGGAAAATCGTTCAGACTTTTCCAGCACGGGTAACCAATTGTCACTAAGGTGGCATCGTTCCAGATAAAAGCAAAGACACTTATCTGTTGGTTAGTCTGTGAGACCTTGTTATGATATAGGACTTCCTGTGACAGTGTGGAAATACTTAAAATGAATTCTAGACCCCATTTCTACCTTGGTTGACGTTTGGACTTCTGAAACCCGGGGGTGGAACGGTCTGTTATATGAGGCGCTGGGGGGCAGGCACCACCCCAGCCCACAGCCCCACAAGGGCCTCCGGGCCTGGACTTGAAAAGACAGAACTCAGAGAGGGAGGGAGAGAGGGAGCCAGGGTGACAGTGGAGTTTCGGGAACCGTGGGCTCTGGAGGGATCGCAGCGCAGCGGTGCCGGCCAGCTTCTCCCAGAGGCTGAGTCACGTGCAGCGTTCCCAAGAAATCCCGTGAAGCTGAGGCCGGGCTTGTACCGCATGTTGGCCCTTCGTCCCCCCAGCAGTGACCATTCCTTTCAAGGCAGGACCGTTTGCCAGGCTCTCAGATGGCACCTCTAAGACCTGGGCTCTGAACCCTGAGTGGCGGGTGCCCCCGACCCCTGCCTCTGCTGCCCTCCTGACGTGGGTGTGGGGAGGAAGGGCCTGAGCAGCGAGCTGGAAAGGGTGACAGCTCCCCTGTGTACCTGGCTGGATACCACACAGCCAGGTGATTGCCAGTAGGCGGACACCTGATAGGTCTCCAGCAGACTGCGTGGGTGGGGACCTCAACTCTGTGCCCAGAAGTCACCCTTTGGCCCTGGGGGGCAAGAGGTTTTGGAACGGGAGGGGTGAGGGTTTTCCACTGGAGAAATAAAGACATGGCATGGATTGTCAAGTCAAACCACTGATTTGAGGAGAGGAGGCCTTCCTCAGACGCTGGCAGCCAGCGGCTAAGGGTGGAGCATCTCTGAGATGGCTTCTGAAACTTGACACCTGACCACACTGGACCGTCGCCTCAGCCCGACTTCCATAAGATGTGGGGTGAACATGGGAGTCTTGCCCTGTGTCCGCTTCTCCCTCCGCTGCCCTGCGAGCCCCGTCTTGGGTCTCTGCCCTCAAGACAGAGGATCTGAGGAGGTAGCTGCGTGAGAAGGAGGGTGCGGCACACCGAGCCGGTCACTCGTCGGGAGAGGTCAGTCCTGGGCTTCTAGCTTCCCACTGGCCCTGGATCCTGACATTCCCGGTAAATAGCTTCCCAGGTATGTCCAGCCATTCAGCAGAAAATTGAAGCCTGGTTCTCTATCGAGACTGTCGACATGTGAAGTGGGACGAACCAGACCTCTCTGGAGGAACCCACTGCAAACCCAGAGTGGCTGATGTGATCACAGGGACAGCAAAGCTTCTTGGTCACCCAGAGCAGAAGACAAAAGAGTTGATGTTAAGACAAGGCTCTGCTTGCATCTGGGGTGCGGGGGTGATTACACCCCAAGGAAGGGCGGGGCACTCGTCCCTAAGTCAGGGATTCTGGGTCCCTGTTTGGCTTGCTACTTCTCAGGCCTTGCTGCTCCCAGATGTGGCCTGACTGGGGAGGAGAGCGGACATCCGGCCCTCGTCTGGGCCCGTCCTGCGGGTGGTGGTCAGGAGTGAGCCCTTACAGCACACCAGGCCCTGGGCCATTGCTTTATCATTTCTTTCCTGATCCTCAGAACAACAGCTTGAGTCAGTGGATGGTCCCATTTAGAGACACAACCACGTCAAAGCTCAGACAGGAAAGTCACTGATCGTTTGGCTGGGAAGGGATGAATCCAGGTCCCTTTTTCCTGACCTCTGAACTGAGCCACCTGAACTCTGACCCAGAGAACATCTCTCCTCCCCGTCGGCTGCAGGGCCTCTGTCCTCAGAACTGAGAAGGCAGCTGAGAAGGAGCCGGGTGGCCCTATAGGAACTCCAGAAGGTCTGAGAAACAGTTTCCTTTTAAGGCAGTTGGGCCTCCTGTCCGCGGAGTCTGGCTGACGAGAAGACAGGGCTGGTGGGAAGGAGGCGGCCGGGGCTCCCCGAGCTGAGACTCCCCCCGCCCACCTGTAGATCCCTCGGAGGGGTCCTCACGTGGGCGGGGGGAGGGGAACCTGTCCAAGGCGCCGGGCCCTGTCCCTCCTCTGGGCTCCCGAAGGGGACCCCCACCAAGTGGCCTGGTTGAGGAGTGGCCCAGCCGGGAGGAGCCCCAGGCAGATTTCGCCCCTCCTGCCCTGCCCCTGGTTCCCTGGGCCCTGCTGGCTGTGGGCCCCTGACCCGGGGCCAGGGAGAACAAGGACGGCCTGTTGGATATGTGGGTCTCCACGAGGGAGAAGGGCTTTTGTGTCGGAAACAAAACGGCTGGGAACAGCTCCCCACCACGTGCTCGGGGAAGCCTCCTCCCTAGGGGTGTCCTAGGGGCTGGAGGACGTCCCCTGGGGGTTCAGGGGGTGGAAAGCAAGGGGAGGAAGGAGCCCGGACGTCCTGGACACCCCCCGAGTGCAGCCCCCCCTGAATACAATGGCACCAGCACAGTGATTGGGTGGCTGGACCTGGCTGGGTCCCAGTTCTGCTTCCTACAGCCTGGTGACTGCAGGGGGGTGGCCCTGGCCTCCCCAGCCCTGTGTCTTCATCTGTGTCACGGGCGTGTCCCCAGCCTCAGGTCACCAGGAGAAGTGGATGGTGTTTGCAGACTGCCCGGCGCACAGTAGGTCAGCAGGCTCAGGGCAGGCTGTCTGCCGGGTGCTGCGGGCAGGGGGTTGGGGGTCGCGTCTAGTCACCTCGTCAGAAAAGCCGCATGCCTCCGTGTGAACCAGAACCTCTCCCAGGGCTCCCCACCCAGTGGCCGTCCCGGTACCACCCCGCAGGGACCGGAGTCGCCAGGTGGCTCAGGGGTCTGGGCTCTGCCCTGAGCACCTCCCTGGGGTCACTCGGTGCAGCGGTGGCTGCCTGACTAGAACGGGGCTCTGCAGCGAGGGCGGCGTGGGGGACGGTTAGGCAGGCGGTACCGACCTTGCTTCTCCCACCCGACTGTCCTTCCTGGTTTGCAGCGCCCAGCTCTGGCTCAGCAGGGCAGAGGGGCCCGAGGAATGGCGGGGCCTCGGAGGCTGGGGATGGGGCTGGCCCTGGGGCTCCAGGAGCCGAGCGGGGCCGCGTGCAGTGAGAGCGATCCTGTCCTCTGGGGGTGGGGGATGTGCGCACGCCTGATGAGCTGTGGACGGTGCAGAGCCCAGGAGGGGAAGGCTGGCCCGCCCAGACCCACGGGGGTGAGGACAGTGGGCGTCCGCCCGGTCCAGAGGGCTTCCACATGCGTGGCCCCAGGCTGGGCAATTCAATCACCAACCCTGAGGACGTGTGAGGGGCGGGCGGTGTAGCAGGAGACAGATCTGGGAAGGTACTCCGGGCAGGCTCTCAGGGTGAGGAGTGAGCGTCCCCTTTGGTGCCAAGAAGGTCTGCGGGGGTGGGGGGTGGCTTCCTCCTGGGACGGCTGGTCCCCCCTGGACCCACAACCCCAGAGCCCATTGCTCCCCCTCCTCACTCAGGGGAGGGGGGCTTGCTTCCAGGACGTTCTCTCTGAAGATCAGGATGTTTTCTTCTCTGGAGCCCCCAGAACTCCCTTCTGTCTCCTTGGCCTGAAATGCATAGCTGGCCCATCCCCAAGCCCGTAACCTGGGCTGGTCAGCTTAGGTCCAGGCCATGTGCCCTGGCTGAAAATCAGGGTGGTTCCCAAGGAGAAGGGGACTGGAGCGTGATGCCCCCTCCAAGGGGGTCGTGGGCCAGCTGAGTGAAGGTGAGTGGGAAGAGGCCTGGAGAGGCAGGGGTGTCAGGGTTTGGGGTGAGCAGGTAAAGGGGGCACAGAGCAGGTGCAGCCGAGAGAGGAGGAGAACTTCTCCCCGTTCTAGGGTTTGGGAGAAGATTCCTCAGTGCTGGAGAGAATGGTTGGGGTTCCAGCAGCAAAAAATGGACAAGTCAGGAAAAAGAACAAGTTAGAGAGAAAAGACAATGAGTTCAGGTGGCTCGTGTTGAAATCGAGGTGCTAATGGACCATCCAGGTGGAGGTGCTCCCGTGGCACCGGGTGTACGAGCCTGGGCTCAGGGCAGAGGTCAAGGTCAGCGATGAATGGAAGTCCTTGGCAGGGGTGGCCTCAGGTGCAGTGGGACCAAAGGAGACTCTGGGGAGAGAGGGACCAGGGTGGGAGCAGAGGAAGCCCAGCCTCCAGGACATGGGAGGACAGAGCAGAGGCCGTGAAGAGTGACTGACGAGTCGTTCCGACAGAGCCTTGCTGGAGGTTCCCACGGTCCCGATAATATTCCAGCCTGCGTCCTCGGAAGCTGGTGTCCCCAACACCCCTTCCCCACGTGGAGCCTGCTCCCATCCCGCACACACCCACTGAGCATTGTGAGGGCCTTGGGCTCTGCAGAGATGGAGGGTATGGACCAGCTGTGGCTCTCAGTATTAGGGGAGCCGATTTATTGAACACCTGTATGAACACCTGTGTGCCAGGTGCACACACCTGTACAAACACGTGTGTGCAGGGGACTTGGTAGTGAACCTCGACTGGACCTTCTTCTTGAGCGGAGGCCTGTGTCCGCTATCCGGGGGGGAAGAAATTTTCCTCCACCCTTCTAGCTTCTTCTGACTGGAAAAAAATTAAATTGACACGAGACAGATGAACAGGGGAAAATCAAAGTTCAAGAACATGTCTACATAGGAGAGACCCAGAAAACCTGAGTAACTCCCCAAAATGGCTGAAACCCTCACCTTAAATACCATCTTCAGCTAAAGACAAAAGAGGAAGTTGGGGGTAGTGGTTAGGGACCTCAGAGGGGACGAAGGCAATTTACCTGGAGACGAAAAAGCAAATGCTTGGTGAGCGAGTGTTTGCCGAGCCAGCAGACACAATGGGACAGAGTGGACTCTGGCCTCCAGGCCCTGCCGACCCTCGCAGCACACCCGGCCCGTGTTCTTTGCAGAGATCTCTGGCTATACCTCTGTTTGGGGAACGGGCCCTCTATCAAAATTCTTTTAGGCAGTTGGGGGAAGGTCAGTTTCTTCCTGAGTCTCTTGAGCCTTGATTGTTTTCAGCTTGAAATAATCTGCAGGACAGAGAGACGTTTTGGGATGGCAAGTTTTGTCCCTACACTGCGTCAGATGGGAAGCTCCGGGCGGTGGAGACCACGTCCCCTCTGCCCTTGACCCCGACTCTTTAGCTGCCGGAACGTCCCTGGTACCAAGAGGGTGGGCTCTGTGTGCCCCATCCCTGCGTTCGGCGTTTCCATGACGCACATCCCGGGGGTTTTGCCTCTCCCCTGCCCACCCTCCATTTCCCAGCACCCTGAGTCCTACTCACCCCATCACCCATCTTGTACCCGCAGTCGCCGGCGCACCCCATAGAGCCCCCCACCCCTACCCCGTGCACTTCTGTCCAAAGAGCTGGAAGGGTCGCCGTGCCCTGGCAGCCAGGCATCTGTTGAGAGTGGTTGAGATGGGCCTGCCCTGATCTCGGGCTCTGCGGGCATCTGTGTCTGTGCCGCTCGGGCTCTGACCTGCGGTGTTGCCTCCCCTGTGCCTTGGATTCTTGCACTAATAATCGTCACCGCACACTCAGCACGTGCCAGGCACTGAGCCACGCCTTTGACACGCTGTGTCTCACTGAATCCCCGGAAACGATCTATGAAGAAGCTTTTGCTTTTATCCCCGTTTTATAGATATGGAAATCAAGGTTTAGAAAGACCAGCTACCTTGTTCAAGGTACACACAGCCAGTGAGTGGCAGGGCCAGGACTGGACCAAACCCATCTGGCATCAGGACCCCAGCTCAGAACTAATACCTAGAGCATCTCAATGTTGTCCCAGGCCGTCTCCTCCGGACTCACCTGGGTGCTTGTTAAAAATTCGCGTTCTTGTACCTCATCCTCAGAGGTCATGATTCATCAGGTCAGAGTTGGCGCTGGAAAATCTGATTTTGCAAAAGCCCCCCACCTCCCCCCATTCTAATGGACTTTTAACTGTGCCTTGTGTGCCTGCCTCCTGCTTTGTTTTTGTTTTTGTTTTGCGGTACACGGGCCTCTCACTGTTGTGGCCTCTCCCGTTGAGGAGCACAGGCTCCGGACGTGCAGGCTCAGAGGCCATGGCTCACGGGCCCAGCCGCTCCGCGGCATGTGGGATCTTCCCGGACCGGGGCACGAACCCATGTCCCCTGCATTGGCAGGCGGACTCTCAACCACTGCACCACCAGGGAAGCCCAAGAATGGTTTTTTTGTGTGTGAGCTATATCTTATATACAAAAGAGCGTATAAAACCTGAATGTGTAGTTCAAAGAATAATTACAAAGGGAGCCTCTGTGTGATAACCACACATGGCTGGTGCCTTAGCAGCCCCCTTGGTGGCCCCCTTTGAGGTCACAAATCTAAGACAGTAGTTTGTGATACTCATTCCCTTGCTTTTCTTTATAACTCTCCCACCCATGGGTCCCTCCCTTGACTATAGAATTTTGCCTGCTTGCGGGCCTGACACGGATAATTTGTGTTTTATGAGTTCTAGCGTATCTGCTTCTTTTGCTCCAAATTCATCTTGGTGAGATTCATCCATGTGGACGCACATAGCAGATGGTTCGTTGTTACTGCTGTTATGGCCTGTATCTTGTGCTTGTGTGTATCCTTTAGACTGCCGGGCACGGGGCTGAAAACACAGCGGTTGCTCAGCGATGACCTGTGGGCTCTGGGGTGGGAAGCCCTCAGGTTGCCGTTCAAGGAGGGCTGTGCCCCGCCAGCTCCCCCCTCGGCCTCTGTCCCTGGTTTTTCTGTTGTGGGCCATCTGTGTCTCCATCTCCCCGGGGAATTAATTCCCATTTCTGCGTCCACTTTCAGAATGCCGAACTGGGGAGGAGGTAAGAAGTGTGGGGTGTGCCAGAAGACGGTGTACTTCGCTGAAGAGGTTCAGTGCGAAGGCAGCAGCTTCCACAAATCCTGCTTCCTGTGCAGTGAGTACGCACCCCTCCCAGGCCCTGCTGTTGCCATGGGGACCGGATGGGCCAGTCAACACCCCGGGAACTGGCCCCCCGGGAACTGGGAGGTAAACAGCTTGACATTTGGCTGGCACGCAGCTGGGCGGGGAAGCACTTCAGGGCCTTTTTGTTCCTCAGAAGCTGTTTTCTAAGGGAAGGGCGTGAGGTGGCCCGAGCTGGAGGGGTGGCGGAGGCTCAGGGGCTGAGTGCCAAGCAGCGAAGACTCCTCGGCCGGGAAAACTTCCCGCTCACTCTCCCTTCTTTCTCTCCCTGCCACGATCCTGGCATTTAAGAGGAAGACACTTTTAGCCCAGAGTTTCATCAGTCTTTGGACCCAGATTACCCCTTGTTCAATGGCAACAGAAATCACAGATGCAGAGGACAAACCAGTGGGGAGGGGGAGGGCAAGAGAGGGGAAGGGGATTAAGAGGTCCAAACTACGATGTGTCAAATAAATAAGCCACAAGGATATAGTACACAGCACAGGGAATAGAGCCAGTATTTTATAACAGCTATCAGCGAAGAATTTTAAAAGTGGTGAATCACTATGTTGTACGCTTGACACGTATGTAATACTGTCCATCAACTATATTTCAATTAAAAAAACATTTTGTCAAGGCAGCAGCCTCAGGGGCAGCTGCGTCTAGGGAGGAGCTGGGCTCTCCCCCACCCCACCCCCCACCCCACCCCTGCAGCCCGAGGCCTTTCCCCGCACTTCCCATCCCCGCCTGACAGTCTGGAATAAGAGGAAGAGACCCGCTGCCGCAATCACAGCCTGGATGAACAGGAAGCCAGGCAGTGGCCGCCATCCATCCGGGAGCTGTCGGGTGGTCCGGGGGATGCAGGGCATGCAGAGGCCGCGGTGCTGCACTGGCCACGGCCTGGGAAGTGGCGGATGGAGGGAGCCTCCCGCTTTTCCTGAGTGACGGGGTTCCTTGCGACAGCCGAGGTTCTGGGTTAGAAGAAGAGGTGACCTGCGTTTTCCTGGAGCCCAGACAGAGGGGGAGGCAGGGAACTGTGGGGTTAAGCTCGAGGTTTCAGAACCAGTTGGTCAGGGTTTGGACGTGAATTCTGCTTTTGTTCTCTGCGTGGTGATGGGCAGGTTACTGGGTCTCAGCGTTACAGGATAACAACACCTACGTCACGGCGGCAGGGGGATGGGGGGTGAGGATTAACAGGGGAGGGGCTCGGAAAACAAACAGAGCAGTTGGAGCAGTTGTGAGTGTTCAGTAAATGATAGCAGCTCCCTGACACACACACACACACACACACACACATACACACATGCTCACATACATACACACCACACACCACACACACATGCTCACATACATACATGTACACACACCACATACACACATACATACCACACACATACACACATGCTCACATACATACACCATACACACCACCACACATACACACACCACACACATACATACACACATACACACATGCTCACATACATACACACCACACACCACACACACCACACACACATACATACCACACACATACACACATGCTCACATACATACACACCACACACCACACACATGCTCACATACATGTACACACACCACATACACACATACATACCACACACATACACACATGCTCACATACATACACACCACACACCACACACACATGCTCACATACATACATGTACACACACCACATACACACATACCACACACATACACACATGCTCACATACATACACCATACACACCACCACACATACACACACCACACACATACATACACACACACAATGCACAGACACACATGCTCACATACATACACACCACACATACACACACCACACACATACATACACACACAATGCACAGACACACATGCTCACATACATACACACCACACATACACACACCACACATACACACATGCTCACGTACACACACACACATACAACACACACCACACACACACACACCACACACACACACACGCGGCCCTGGGGGATCCCCAGCAAGATGGTGTGGCTTGAGGACCTCGCAACAGCGGCTGACATCTCAGCCTGTCTGGGAGGTCTGGGAATTGGGCCCGTGCCCCCGGCTTCACACGAGCAGAGTCGGGAGAGCTTGGCTGCGTTGCTTCCAGGAGCTCGTGGTCCAGAGCAGGGTCCAGACAGGCCAAGGGCCACCTGCTCCCTGGATGAGCATCAGATCCCACCTGCTGTGGGTGGAGCAGCCAGAAGCCCCGCCCCATGCAGCCACTGAGACTGACCAAGGGCTGCGGGTGGCCAACAAGCTTGGGTGGGGCCTTTGGCCTCCAGCCCGGAGGAGGCCACCAACAGCAGTGTCATGTAATCAGCAGTTCTCTGCACTCAGGACTTTCCGATCTGTTTAGTTTTTTCAGAGGGAATAAGAGGGTTTGGCTCTGGCCAGGGAGAGGGTCCAGACCGCTGGCCCCAAGGACCCCTCTCTGCCCTCAAATGTTGCTTTAATCACGGGCTGAAATGGGCCAGCTGGGCAGGGAGGCCTGCAGGCCTGCCTGTGGAGGAGTGGCCGCTGGCCGGGAGGTCCAGGGAAGCCAGGAATGCGGGGCGCGGGGGGCGGGGTACAGGAAGGAAGTGCAGGCCCGGGGCAGGGGTGGGGTGCGGAGGACCAGAAACAGTTGTGGGAGGTCAGGCTGGGGAGCAGGGCGGGGGGGGGCTGCCGTAGGACTACTAACAGCTATAGGTCAGCCTCCTGTGCCTCTGCGGTCTCCGGCTGCCGCGGAGTTCCTGGGCACTGGAGCTAGAGGATGTCCCCAGTCTGAGCATCTTCACAACCTGCTGATTCTCGGGGCCTAGAACAGCACCGGGCGCGCAGGTGTGCTTACGAGTGGAAGGAGGGTCACTTCTCTTTCAGTGACGTGGGCCTAAGTGTCCAGCTGGAATCAAGAATGCAGGATCACCCTCAGAATCAGGGGACCTTCACTCCAGAGGCAGAGAAAGGCCAGCAGCGTGTGGGCCTGGGTGGCATCAGGGACCTCAGCCCCTTGCTGGCCAGGCCTGGGTGAGTCCCAGAGAGAAGGTCCTCTAACCGTCCTGGTGCTTGCCTCTGGTTCCTACTCAGGTTGGCATCCACAATCCCTTTCCTGGTGCCTGGGCTACGCAGGACGCTGCCCTAGACGGTCGGAGAGAGCAGCCTCCTCCCTGGGCTCGGCGCACAGGGTACAGCCTGGTGGTCTGAGGAGGGGCCGCCAGTCCCCATCTGCAGGCATGCCTGCTCTGCAGGGACCTGCCCCGAGGCTGCTGCTTCTCCGAGCTGTGACGGCTCCCACCTGGGGCAGGTCAGCCCTGTGGGAAAGCAGAGCAGGTCTGGCCTCTCCCCGAGGTGGCAGCTGCTGGAACTGGGCTGCTCCCCAGAACCCGGAGCACCGGGGTGCTCTCAGAACCCCGCACGCCCCCAGCACCAGCCTCCCTCACCCGCAGGCTGTGGTCCCACGCCCGGCCCACCCGAATGGGCTTCTGGGCTGGCAGGGAAGAATCAGGCCCGGAGGTCAGGCTGGGCTCCAGCCGGGCCCTGCTGCTGGCTGGTTCTATGAGCTGGAACTTTTCTGTGGGCCTTGGTTTTCCTTCCAGAAACAGAGAATTACTCTCTGTCTTGGGGTGGGGTGAGGGGGCCCTGGTCTCTCACCTGGGGCTGCCTCTACCCTGTAGCATCCGGAGTACATTTTCCCAGCAAATGCACACAACCAACCCGTAATTAAGTTTTTCTGTTTGTTTGGTTTTTGCTTAACATGGTTTGGTAGAAATTGATTTAGGCCTTCCTTCAAAATTCCCCTTAGTGGAGTTTCTGGAGGAGTCTACAGGTGCCCAGACTGGACCGCGGTGGAGGGCAGAGGCCAGGGCCTCTGGGAGAACAAGGCAGAGCGGAAGTGGCAGCGAGATCGGGGTGTCCCCCTGTAGAAGCTGGGGCTCAGGCAGGGGGCCGTCTGGAGGGCTCAGTCGTAGACCCTGGAGTCTCCTCTGGGCTGAGCCCCTGGGTCTCCTGCTGGCAAGGTCGCTCCGAGGAGACCTCCGCTCCTCTCCGTTCTGTCTCACTTTCTGCCTCCCCTCTGGTCTTGGAATTTCCAGGTCCGCTTGGGTCTTACGGGAAGCAATTCCAGGCCAACTTCCCACCCAAGAAGGAATGTTGGAGCCCCACCCCCTGCTGTTCCCGGGAGCCAAGCCCTAGGGAGGCGGTGGGAAGATCCATATTTGGGTCGCCTGAGTGCCTGAGTGCCGTAAGGACGTGGGGATCTCAGGGGCAGGACCAGAGGGTCCTTATTTAGTCTGAAATCTCCAACCTGAGCCCTGGGGGCAGAGAGCCGGCCTTTAAAGGCAAGGGGATGGCTGGGAATTCCCTGGCGGTCCAGTGGTTAGGACTTGGCACTTTTACTGCCAAGGGCTCAGGTTCAGTGCCTGGTCAGGGAACTAAGATCCCGTAAACCACACAGCAGGGGAAAAAAAAAATCTGAAGGCAAGGGGATGGCAAGCTGGCCAGAGCTGAGCGGAGCACCTCTTTGCAGGGAGGAGAGGCCGGCTCCTCCAGGGGTTCCCCGGAATCCATCTTCAGAAGCACATGTTTGAGGATGTGGTCCAGGTGGACACACTGAATCCCAAATATGAGGACCTTCGTGGGACCCAATTAGAATCATAGGACAAGACCTAAAGAAGCAGTGGAAGTCGGGTCTCTTGAGAGAAGGACTTGGGGTTGGAAGCCGATGATATTTTGAGGCCTGACCCCCCTCCTTGTGTTCCCATGGCACTAACTCTGTATCACACTATAGGAGCAGCGGACGTTTATGATGGCCTGCTGTGCGCAGGGTACTGTGCTAAGTACTCCCCGGGTGAGGGCTCATTTAATTCTCACAGCCACTTTTTGGGGGGAGGCTGTCATCCGCATCTACCAGTGGACACGTGGGCTGGGAAGGGGCGGGGAGAGAGATTGGGCTCTGGGCAGCTGACTCTACATGACCCTGGGCTCTGAACTGTTTTACTCTGGGTCGCCGGGCACAGCCCTGCTCTGAGATCCACAGGAAGATACAGGCGGCCCTCAGGCTTTCCAGTTTATCCCATTCCAGCCTCTTAACCTTGGAGTCAGGAAATTCCTCCCAGCATCTGACCTCAGTCCCTCCCGTGGCAAAGTGGTTCTGAGAGGAGCAGTTGCAGATCTCGCCATCATCGTGTTGAGCACAACCTGTCTCTCATTTCAGAGCCCGCCATGCCGGGCGCTTAGTAAATATTGCCCGTGCCCTCTGGGAGCATCACTCCCCCTGCACCCCTGCCCCCAGGCCTGTGGGGTGTCCCTTCTGGATCCCGTCGCTGGAGGCAGGAAAGCCCTGCCCTTCGTCCTGCCTTTCTTCTTTTCCTCTTCGGTCGGGACACGTGACCTCTCTGTCAAGGGCAGAGTGAAGGTCCAGCAGGCTTCCTGGGGCTTTGGGGGTCAGTCTAGGCTCTTGGCTTCGGAACCCGGGGACTTCTGAGGGCACAGAGGACCAAGGACGGCCCATGCGGTTCCTGGTGGGGGGCGGCTCGGCCAGCATCCTTAGACCCCTCCTCTCTCCTCCCAGCTCCCTGGCCATCCTGACCCCTGTCACCAGGCTCCTGAAAGATCGGGATATTATGTGTGCGGGGTCCCGGAGAGCTTCGGCTCTCGGGGTGCTTGCAGCGACCCGACTCCCCATACCCGCTTCCCTCTGCAGTGGTCTGCAAGAAGAACCTGGACAGCACCACCGTGGCCGTGCACGGCGAGGAGATCTACTGCAAGTCCTGCTACGGCAAGAAGTACGGGCCCAAGGGCTACGGCTACGGGCAGGGCGCGGGCACGCTGAGCATGGACAAGGGGGAGGCGCTCGGCATCAAGCACGAGGAGTGAGTACGCCCCGCCCAGGCGTGGAAGCACCTACTGTGTGTCAGGCCAGCCAGAGGAGTGGGGGTCCAGCAGGGAACGAAACAGGCCAGGCTCTTCCCCGTACTTCCATGGGCGTCAGAGCTGGGAGGGGCCCTAAGAATTCCTGAGTCCCGTCTCCTCTTTCCACAGATGAGAAAACCCAGCCGGTCTCGGTAACTTGCTGGGGGCCCCTACAGCCAGGGAGTGTGCGAGCCGGACCAGCTTGCACCCCTGCTCACGGGGGCGTCAGTTCCCTTCCCCGGAATCACGGGGTGTCACTAGGTCCCCAGCACCCACTGACCACTGACCTGCTGTGAGTGGAGGTGCTGGCGGTCAGCCTGCCAGCTCCTTGGCCCTGGGGTGGTGGGGGATGGACGGAAGTGACGGGTGAGTTCCCACATTTCGGCCAAGGTCACTGCCCCAGTGGGGGTATCGGTCAACAGATTTCTCCTGGAAAGACTCTCATAATCGGCCGGCCGAAGGAGGGGGGGACCGAGGAGGGCAAGTCCTAGCAAACGAGGTGTTCTGTGACTCCAGTGTTTTAACTGGGGGGCTGAGCGAAGTCTGACATGCCGGTGAGGGTAACACTGTGCCGGCCCTTGGTGTGTCCATCTGTAAAGTGGGAGGTGAGCCTACAGGCTCTGGCAGCCGCGGCCTTGTAACAGGCTGGGCCAGGTGGAGGCGGGGTGGTGCCCACACGGTGCCAGACCCCCGCCCGTACTGCTGCCTGTATGTCACGTCACTGCACGTCCTTCCCCACGCAGGGGCCCCAGCCACAGGCCCGTCACCAACCCCAATGCGGCCAAGTTCGCCCAGAAGATCGGCGGCTCTGAGCGCTGCCCGCGGTGCAGCCAGGCCGTCTACGCCGCCGAGAAGGTGATTGGTGCTGGGAAGGTAAGGCGGCTGCTGGGCCAACGGGGGGTGCGGGGACACGGGCCGGCCAGGCCCCTTCCTGAAGTGTGGCTTCTGGAGCTCTGCGAGTGCGACCCTAGCTCTGCTCAGCCAGCCCGAGCCCCGGGCTGCAACTCCCTCCCTTCATTTCAAAGCCCCACCGTGAAGGGGGAACCTTTGTCCCCTGCTTGCTTGTCCCCTGTGCCTTCCGGTCTCCAGGGGGCTGAACCCCTCCCCGATCGAGTGTAACAGCCTCACCCCTGGTGGAACTGATTTTTAAGCGCCTACGGGCACTTCCTAGGGAGCTGCCAATCTATGGGTGTCTCTAGAATCAGGGGCCGCAGACCTCTCAGGGTGCGTGGACACAAGCCCTGAAAAGAATATGCACACTTTTGTGGGATCCTGTCTCTCCCTGGGAAGACAATCCATAGCATTCGTCAGATTTTCAAAAAGATTTATGATCCAGAAATGTTAAGAACCACTTGAAAATCCACATACATCCTGTTTCAGAGGATGTGGACTCAGAAACCCACCCATGTCCCCGCAGGGCAGAGCTTCCCAAGGTTCAGGCCTGTCACAGCCTCCTGGGAGGCAATCTTTTCTAACTGCTTCGCCTGCCCCTCCCCCTCAGTATTCCGATAGTAGCCGCCCAGGTCACCAAAGCACAGTGGGGTCCCCTCCCTCAGAGAGGCTGTGGGCAGGGGTCAGGATTTGCAGCCTGGGACCAGCAGTCGGGGACCACTGAAGAGGCATATTCAGGATGGGTGCCCGGAGGGGGTTTCTGGACCTTCACACGAGGCTTGGCCAGGCTCACACGGTCAGCTGTGCAGCCACGGGGCCTGGAGCCTGTCTGCAGCTTCTCTGGACCTGCGTCTTGGCCTCCGAGGCTTTTCAACCTTGACGAGGGGCCGGGGGTGGGGGTGGATGGGGAACTCACACGTAGGACAAGTCTAGACCAGCACTGGTGCCTGCTGGGGGCCTGGGGGCGCCGGGGTCTGGAGGCAGGAGGCAACATGTGCAGGTCTGGCTGTCAGGAAGCCAGAGGGCATGCCAGTGGCTGTCAGGAAACCGGAGGGCACGCAGTTTCCTTTCTCATCTCCACCCCAGGCACGGGCAGCCGTTCGAGGGAGTCTCTTTGTCCTTAAAAGGCCTTGTTTTGTCCGGTCTGCTGCTGCCGGCCTCTGGCTTTCCCGGTTCTGCAGAGCTGTCATCCCGCTTGGCTGCGCTGCCGGAGCTGGCGGCTGATCTGGGTTTGGCAGGCTCCTGCCAGGGGTGCAGACCCACGCCACCTTCCCCAGGGAGGCTGTTAGCTGTGCTGCCTCTGAGCTCCTCGTAGAAGCACTAGGGGCTTCTGTGGCCCCCAGGGAACGAGGCTCCTTGGCCTTTCCCTGCGGGTTCAGTGCAGCTCGTGGACCCTTTCTGCTTCCAGTGGTGCTGGGCGCCTCCTCTGTGCCAGGCCCCGGCCCAGCTGCGCCACCCCTCCTGCCATGGTGACGGCCTTTGGGCAAACCAGGCACCTGTTCTAGGATCCAGAGGCCTGGCGGATCATGAAAGCCTGCCCTGTGGCCAGGCTGCGTCTGTCTGGTCCTCACATCCGGCTGCGAGGGCGGCAGCGGTCTCCCCGTGAGGTGTGAGGAGGCCGTGCACCTGGAGGTGATGCCAGGGCAGGTCCGGAGCCCTCGCCCGCTCCAGTGGTCCCGGGCAGGATGGTCCGGATGAGGCTGGGCCGGCCCTGACGGCGGGAGCTGGGGAGCGGCTGCCTTGGCGGTGGTCCCACCCCTTGCCTGCTGCCGCTGCCCACCCAGCGCTTTCTCCAGGAGGTGGGGTTAGGGTCCCTCCAGCAGCGGGGCTGGTCAGGCTTCTCGACTGCCTTCATCACATCTAGGGGAACGGCTCGGGGGCAGCACTAACTGCTTCCTTCCCTCCCCAGTCCTGGCATAAGTCCTGCTTCCGGTGTGCTAAGTGCGGCAAAGGCCTCGAGTCCACCACCCTGGCCGACAAGGATGGCGAGATTTACTGCAAAGGTGGGTGGACCCTCCCCCACGTCTTCCCTTCCTGGAGGTCTGAGGGGCAGAGGGCTGAAGGCCTTGCTAGACCCCTTCCGGGCCTCGGAGTCCGTTGCAGAGCGTCTAGTGAGACCCTTTCCCGTTAGCGCTGAGGGGGAGCCCGGGGGAGGAAGTGACTTGGCCCGAGTCACGGGCAGATCAGGTCAGGCTGGGGCAGAGCCTGGGCTCCAGGCTCCCGGCCCAGAGCTCTGGCAGCAGATGACGCTTCTCCCGGGATTTCAGACGCAGGGGAATGGCCACACCGTGGAGCTGTTGGAGTTGACGTGGAGGGGGCAGCGCTGGTGGGCTTCGCTGCTCCAGGGGCCCGGCCAGGCGCTGCGGTTGCGGGAACTACGGTGGGAGGGCCGGGAGGTGTGGCTGGGGGCGTCCTCACCCCTCTGTTCTCTCTGCAGGATGCTATGCTAAAAACTTCGGGCCCAAGGGCTTCGGCTTTGGGCAGGGAGCTGGGGCTCTGGTCCACTCTGAGTGAGCCTGCCCGTCGCGTGCCCACGCCTGTGCCTCTCATCACCACCCCCTCCTGGCAGCCTCACGACCTCCACGATCCGTCCTCCCTTCAGCCCTGCACGCGTCACTAAGGACTTGAACTGGGCTGTCTGGCTCCCTTTGCTTCGGGCGTCTGCCGGAGGCCTCACCCCTCCAAGGCGCTGCCTCCGCCTGGGACCTGCTGCCCATCACTAGCAGGAGGCCTTGGGGCTCTGGGTCTCCCCCTGGGCCTGCCCCACCCCACACACCCCTGTCCTCAGCCTCTGAGCTGCATGTCCGTCATCAGTGGAGCCCAGCAGGCAGGGAGCAGGACCGGGTGGGGTGGGAAAGGCTGTGCTTCTTGTCGGGGAGAGGGCTCCCTGGGGTCCCTCAGAGCCGGCCTGGGGAGTCCCAGCTCAGGAGTTCCTGGGGGACACACAGGCAGGCGCACACCACAGGGGCCACCTGCCCTGCTCGGCCTGGTGCCTTTGAGACTGGAGGCAGGTGTCCCCCCCCGACTCGGGCGGAGAGCAAGCCAGGTCTAAGGGCCCCAGAGTCAGGATGTGGTATGGCCTCCCCAGGCTCGAGCTCCCTGTGGGAAGGGGACCCTAATGAAACACTCCAACATCGCTGCACTGTCAGAGGCCCAGACCTGAGGGTGCATAACTCTGCCCCCAGCCCTGGGTCCTGAGGCCAGGGCTCTGTCCTTAGCACGCCTGCCTGACCCTCAGATGTGGAGGGAGGTACACGCAGCCTGTCTTCACCTGGACACCCTTCCCCTGCCCCCAGCCTTCTCCAGCGACCCCTCTCTGGCCACGCCACCCAAGCCTTCCAGGCCCCCAGGTCCAGAGCAGCAGGAGGGTGGGGAGGGGCCAGGCCCCGCTGCCCCCCAGGGATGGAATGGGGCTGCCCTCTGGGCCGTGGGCTGCAGCGCGGGCTGTACTCAAGCTGATTCCACACCCAGTCAATAAAGCTGTCAGAACAGAACTCTGGTGCCCTGTCCTGTTTTGGACCCCCGTGGGGCTGGGAGGGGACTTGATGGGAGCAACCAGAAGTTAGCAGGAGGTCGGGTGGAAGGAAAGTGGCCGCTTCCTGCTGTGCTGGGGCTGCTTCCTCCCTAGCGTCCTTGGAACTGAACCCGCTGTCCCGGAGTGACCCGGCCAACCCAATCCTGCCGCCACATCTGGGGGTGGGAACTGTGTGGGCTTGGAATTTGAGGGGCCCAGCAAGGCCCCCAAACCGTGCTGAGAACTTTTCCCAGCTTGGAAAGTCGCAGAGTGAGAGGGAATCTCAGCCAGAGGAACGTGCATGTCAAATCCAGAACGCTCACTTCTGCCCAGGAGGAAGGCAGTGGAGTGAGGGCTGGGAGTCCGAGATCAGGTCCAAGATCGCTGTGGTTGGGCAGGGCCTGCTGCCTGGCTCACAGATGGCCGTCTTCTCACTGTGTCCCGCCCCACCCCCCACCCCCACCCCTCCCCCGCCGTGGCGGGGGTGGGGGGACCCATCTCCAAATACCATTACCTGGGGGTCAGGTTTCAGCACGTGAATATGAGGGGTGGGGAGGACAGCATTCAGTCAATAGCTTTCTGTCCCCCAAATTCATGTCCTTTTCACATGCAAAATTCACTCACTCCGATCCAACAGCCCCAAAGTCTTAACTCTCCTTCCAGAGACTTAAAGTCTCACGTGGTGTCGCGTACACTGGACGTGGGAGAAACCCCAGGTCTGAGGCGTCCTGAGGCAAATTCCTCTTCAGCCGTGAATCTGTGAATAATATGTGTTCTGTGCTTCCGAGGTACGAAGGTGGGACACACAGAGGATAGACATTCCCGTTCCGATAGGGAGAAATAGGAAAGGAGAGAGGAGTGACAGAACCAAGTAATTCCAAAACTGAATGGGGCAAGTTCCACGAGACCACAAACCGTGAGACCAGTCCTCGGCCTTCTGGACCCACGTGGTGGGGCGGCTCCTGGTGGGCCCCTCACCAGAACCCTGGGGTGGGGGTGGCACTCGCACTTTGTTTTAAAACGTTTTGAGTTCTTTTATTTATTTATTTTTAATTAATTTACTTATTTATTTATTTTTGGCTGCGTTGGGTCTTCGTTGCTGCACGTGGGCTTTCTCTAGTTGCGGCGAGCAGGGGCTACTCTTTGTTGTGGTGCATGGGCTTCTCAATGTGGTGGCTTCTCATTGCTGAGCATGGGCTCTAGGTATGCGGGCTTCAGTAGTTGTGGCTCACGGGCTCTAGAGCACAGGCTCAGTAGCTGTGGCGCACGGGCTTAGTTGCTCAGCGGCATGTGGGATCTTCCCGGACCAGGGCTCGAACTCATGTCCCCTGCATTGGCAGGCAGATTCTTAACCGCTGCACCACCAAGGAAGCCCTTTGCCCTCACACTCTTGTGACGGGAGTGGTGGCCCTGGTCTCTGAGTCACCCTCTGGGCCATCCCCCCATTGTCCTGGGGAACAGCACTTGGCTTTCTTGAGGGGCTGACCTGTCCTAATCGTAGGTCACTCAGCCGCACCCTGAGCGCTCTGTTTCTGCAGTACGGTAGGCTGGGAATGTCCATATCTTTAAGTTCTGCTTCCTGTGTGCTCCGTGCGAGGCCAGCCTCCAGGCACTTCTCTCCTCTGGCGTTTCCATTTCCTGGGAGGAGCCAGGCTGGTCCTTCCACACTTTGCTCAGAGCTCTCCTTGGCTAAATACCGTTGCTCTCAAGTTCCACCTTCCACAAAACACCAGAGTCTGAATATGCTCGAGCCACGTTCTTTGCTACTTTGTAACAAGGGTCCCCCTTGTCTCCTTTCCAGTAACACACCCCTCACTTCTGTCATCGGAATGGCCTTTGTCATCCATATTTCTACAACATTCTGCTCAGAATTACTTCCTCCTTATTCCCTGAGACAACTCAGGCTTTCGCTCCAACTCTCTCTTCTTTCTGAACTCTCACCAGAATCCCCTTTAAGGGTCCGTTCACAACAATGTAGGTTTTCTCTAGCAGACATTTCCAAACCCCTCCAGCCTCTACCCATCACCCAGCTCCAAAGCCATTTCCATGTTTGTAGGTGTCTGTTACAGCAGTAGCCTACTTCCTGCACCCATTTCTGCCTTGGTCAGTTCAGGCTAACAAAATACCATAAGTTATGTGGTTTATAAACAACAGAAGTTTATTTCTCACTGTTCTGGAGGCTGGGAGTCCAAGATCAAGGTGCTGGCAGATTCAGTGTCTGGGGAGAACCCACCTCCTGGTTCATAGACGGCCGTCTTTCTGCTGCGTCCTCACATGTGTACCTCACAAGGGGGTGAGGGGGCTCTCTGGCTTTTATGAGGGCACTAATCCCACTCACGAGGGCTCCTCCCTCAAGCCCTAATCACCTCCCAAAGGCTCCATCTCCTAATACCATCACCTTGGGGGTTAGGATTTCAACATATGAATTCTGCGGGGACACAAACCCTTAGTCTCCGGTGGGTCACCTCAGCCAAGTCCATGGAAGAGCAAACCTTTTGTAAGTGAGCTCATCTGAGAGCTTGCAGTGTCCTTCATCTGAGGGATGCTTCTCGCACGTTTTGGGGCTGGGCTTCCCTGCCCACAAAGTGAATTCACAAAACAACAATCAGCAGCTGCTTTAACAACAGCAAGTCTGTGCATCATGTCTGTATGACCAGATCCAACAGTGGCCTTGATGGATCCCTTCCCTGCCTCTGGGAACGGGCCCTAAACATACAAGATTGGTAGAGACCAGTCAGTGCTATAGAGCTGTAGGTAAGTGCGAGGTGAGCTCCCAGCGGGGCAAGGGCTCCATTATCTTGGTAACGTCTCTATGTCCAGCCCAGGATGTGGCCAACCGGACACTCTCCCAGAGGGTTTGTGCACCAGGGAGGATGGGTGGTTCCACAAACAGATCATCCGACCACGGGCTGCTCTGGGAATGCCCACAGGAGTGGCCGGAATGGGACGTCTGGCCCCAAAGCTGGGAACAGGCTGCCCTCTGCTGGCGGCTTGGGGGCCCCTGGCGCCCCAGCACAAGGCCATCTGCTAGGCTCCTACACTAGCTGTCAAGCTCAGGAACACCGGTCATCCAGAGTAGCCACGGTGCGGAAGGGGCAGATGCACCTCCTGGGGGTGAAACTGGGTAAAGGCAGAAGGCTGTACCCAGAGGCCGGTGGCCGGCCAGGAAGCCCCTAAGGGCAGCGTGGGGCGGGCAGCAGGGGAGGAGGGGGGTGGAGGTCCGCCTGCAGTGAGTGAAACCCAGTTCCCCTAAAACCGAGTCCTCCTGCCCAGTTCATGATTAATCTCTCTACCCAAAGCTTTATTTCCCTGCTTATCCCACCCCTCGGGCCTACTCCGAGTTCCAAAGAGCAGGCTCAACAATTAATGATCAGGACAAGATCGCAGGCCTCCTAGTTCCTCCTGAAGGGATGTAGATAAGAATCTTTGAGTCGTTCTGCAGAATCTAAGACCCCCACCTGCTGGAGGATGGTGGCTACATGCTGACCACAAGCATGTAGACCCCAGACAGATTGGAACCAGAAGGTTGATGGTTGAGATTCCCGAAATATCACCCTGTTACCTCACCACCAACCAACCAGAAGAAGGTCCAGGAGCAGATCAGACATCACATAACCCTCTCCCCTCACACTGTCTTTAAAAACCCTTGCCTGAAAGCCTTCATCTCTGGAGCGTGAGCTACCTGTTCTCCTTGCTTGGCGCCCTGCTAGTAAACCCTCACTTTGCAGCAAACACCAGCTGTCAGAATTTGGTTTTCTGTGCTGTAGGCACACAAGCCCTTGCTTGGTAACGTGGGGGCCCCAGAGGAGGAGGGGGCTGTGGGGAGGGGCCGTACCTTGCAGGTGGCGCCTTGTGGTAGGCCGAGAAGCGGGCGTCCCCCAACCCTGTTCCCCAGGGTCCCTAGCACCCCACTTCCTGCACGTAGGTGCTCACCTCTGGACGCAGGTGAGTTTCTCCCTCGCAGGATTTGCATGCTCGTAGGGCCCTGTGGTCTGCCAAACCCAAATGACCCAAAGGAAGAGAGGCCGAGGGTCTTTGCCCATTCCGGGATTTCTTCTCATTTCTGTGACGGCTGAGCGAGGTGTCCAGGGCCCTTCAGGAGATGCATCTGTGGGAGCAACGCCTCGTTTCAGGAGGGGCCACGCTGTGGGCTCTTGGGATAGGACAGGAAAGCGTGGTCCCTCTTGGGGGGAGGCGGCTGAGGATGGCCGGAGGGGTGAGGACAGGGAGAGGGAGAGCCGGGGGTGAGAGCTGCTCTCAGATGTGGGAGGAAACCCCCGACGACTGAGCAGGGTCTCGTTCCCAGACCTGGAGGTGCTGACCTGTGGAGCAGGGGAAGAGACACCAGGGATCAGTGACTGGACGATTCTGGCCCCTGCCCCTCCCCTGGCCCCCTCCCTTGCCCCCTCCTCTGTCCCCCTCCCCTTGCCCCCTCCCCTGCCCTCACCTCCCCGGCACCCCTCCCTGCTGGCCCCCCATCATGGGAACCACTGCCATTTACCAATGACCAAACCGACCGCAGCTTAGGATCTGGCTCAAGGTCAAATGGCAGAGCAGGACAGAAACGCAGATTGCTGGATCCAGGCCCGGGCCCTGCACCACGTACCTGACACTCTGCTTGCAAAGAAACCGCCTCAGGCCAGGAGGTGTGGGGTGCGGTGCTGGGACTGTAGCAATAGCCAGTACTCACTGAGCACATCCTATGAACTCAGGCACCGGTCTGGGTGTTGTCTGACATGACCCCTCCACCAGCACTGAGAAGTGGTCATCTTATCCCTTTATTCTAGAAGAGTAAACCGAGATGCAGTGAATTGTATGTGGCTTACTCAAAGTCACTCCCAGGGGCGGGGCTGAGATTGGAACCAGCTGTGTGACCCTGGGCCCACCTCCTCCCTCTGGGTGTCAAACTCTCATGTGTGAATGGAGATGTTGGCCTCAATTAATTCCAGAGAAGTGCTGCTCAGGCTTGAGAAGCTCCTGGGGATCTTGCAAAGGTGCAGATTCCAGTTCCGCTGTTGGGTGGGGCCTGAGACTCGGCACCTCTCTCGGGCTCCCAGGGGAGGGAGGTACTGATGCTGCTGGTCCCAGGACCACACACACCAGCCGGGCTCCGGGACCCGCCCAGCTCTGATGTTCTTCGATTATGGGCCTGGGGAGACTTGCCCCAAGGCCGTGAAAATTCCGGAAGCAGGTTATGGTGAATAAAGCGCTTAGTGGGCATTTTCTGCTCCTGGCCAAGCCCCTGGCCCTGGGCCTTTGACACTTCTACTCTGCGACCTCAGCCGGACCCCTCGGGAGGGTTCAAGGGCTCCATCCTGGGCCACGCAGTGTTGCCTCTCCCTCCAGAAGGAGTGAGGGAGGTCCCTGCTCACCCTGCCTCGTCCCAGAACACAATTCACACCCAGTATGACTCACTCTGACATTCCTTCCCACCAGTCGCCCCGAAGATCATATTCAGGAATATGCTAGGGGCTTCCCTCCCTCTCCTCAGCCCCTCCGCCTTGAGCCATCTCTTAGCTTCTCCTTGACCCCAGTCCCAGGCTGGACAACTCACAGCCTTCTCTGCCTGGTCTTGAGAGTGGCACTTAGAGGAAGGTCTCAGTTATCAAAGTAATACAAGTGAAAATTCATAATCCTCGCTCTGAAACTCAAAAGCAAGCAGGAAAACCCCGGCACCACGGTCCCCTCAGGTAGAAGGAAGTCCTGGGGACATTGTGACCTTTCTCTCCATCCTTCTTCCTCCATCACGCCGCTACCCCATGTGATTTTAATGAGGTCCTATGAATGGTTGCCCTTTAGGAGGACAGGGAAGAGCCACCCACCAGTGCAGGGAATGTCGGAGCTGGAAGGGGACTTATGAGTGCTGGGACAAGCCCCGCACATGACCAAGGAGAAGCCTGCTGGATACCATTCTAGGTGCAAAGGTGTGGAAGCGAAGACGCCAAGCTAAGTGACTTTTGTCTCTGAGGTTGCGGGACTGAAGGAGTGGGAAAAGGTACTTTCTTGTCTTGAATTTTTTACAGCAAAAGTGCATTCAAGTATTACTTGCACTTCAAACGCTTTGTTATTGTTAAAAGACAAAGAAAGCCATGAACTAGAAAGCATTCTGTGCGCCCGAGTTTGCCCAGCTGGTGCCCTCAGGTTGACTGAGGCCTCTAGTTCCCTGGGCAGCAGTCAGGCTTCTTCTGATGATCTTGCCCCTTGACCCAGTGTCCCCGAGGATGAGGGTCGTTCCAGGGAAGCCCCTTTGCTCCTAGAGCAGGGGTATCCAGATGCTTGGATGATGTGGGAAAAGGGAAAATGCTGCAGGCCCCGACCTGAACCCACAGTCCAGTCTCTGCCAGACCCAAACTGGGAGCAAATGCGTTCAAGCCCAGACTCAGCCGCATCAGTGAGTGGGCAGTGGGCGCCCTCAAGACGACAGGGAGCCCTGGTGAATCAGGAAAGTTATTGGGCTGGAAAGTGATTAACGGCTGAGCGTGGGAGGGGATTTCCACTGAGACAGCCCAGCCCAGGAGCAAGCCTGGGCGGTGCCCTGTTGACATCTGTTGCAATGGTGCCCATAAAACCCAAAGCGCTGGAGACTTGAAACCTTGACCCAGTTTTTCTCTGTTGCCCTTTAGAAAAACAGAGACCCGAGGAAACCCCAAAGCCCTAGAACTAAGCGCTCTACATCAAAGGGGTGTGGGCAGGTCAGGAGAAGTCTCAGGGAGAGGAGGGCGGCGAGGAACTGTGGACTGAGGTTGCGTGTGTGTGTGTGTGTGCGTGTGGTGTATGTGCGTGGTGTGTGTGTGTGCGCGTGTGGTGTGTGTGTGGTGTGTGTGTGCGCGCGTGTGGTGTGTGTGTGTGTGTGCGCGTGTGGCGTGTGTGTGGTGTGTGTGCGTGTGGTGTGTGTGGTGTGTGTGTGTGTGCGTGTGGTGTGTGTGTGTGTGTGTGTGTGTGTGGTGCGGGGGAAGCAGGCTGCGAGCAGACCCACTTTCCTGTCCCATCAAGGTGAGGGGAGCTACCAGACCTCAGGGACCTGGGACTGCGAAGCAGACAGGGGAGGAGAAGAGATGCTCCTCTCCTGTCACCAAAGGGGAGACAACCGATCCCCCCAGAAACCGGCCAGACTTTCTTACAAATCTAACACGGGCTGGGCAGCCTTCGTTTTATGGGACCAGGAAACTGAGGTCAAAGAGGGGACAGACTTGTCCCAGGTGTCGTGGAGCTGAGGCCCCGTCTCCCGGCTCAGTGCTCCGTCCTCCACACCGGTGGTTGGGGCGCATTAAAATCACCTGGAGTGGGGCTTCCCTGGTGGCACAGTGGTTGAGAGTCTGCCTGCCAATGCAGGGGACACGGGTTTGAGCCCTGGTCTGGGAGGATCCCACATGCCGCGGAGCAACTGGGCCCCTGAGCCACAACTACTGAGCCTGCGCGTCTGGAGCCTGTGCTCCACAACAAGAGAGGCCGCGATAGTGAGAGGCCCGCGCACCGCGATGAAGAGTGGCCCCCGCTCGCCGCAACTAGAGAAAGCCATCGCACAGAAACGAAGACCCAACACAGCCAAAAATAAATTTTTTTTTTAAAAAAAGAATGCAACACAATTCTAAAAGAAAAAAAATCACCTGGAGGCTGGTTACAACACAGGCCTCAAACCCAGAGTTTCTGACTTGGCAGGTCCAGGGTGGAGCCTGGAACTTGCACTTCCAACAAGTTCCCAGGTGCTGCTGCTGACACACTTGAGAACCGCTGCTCTAGACCCTTGTCCAAGTATGTTCCGTGGAAGCTTCTAGAAAAGCAGAATCTCAGGTCTCAGCCCAAACCTACTGAATCAGAATCCGCATTCACAAGATTCCTCAGGTGAACTCTTTGTACCTTGCCGTCTGGAAGCACTGTCTGCACCGCACGGCCTCTTCCTTCCGGGGAGTCCAATCCAGGCAGCCTGGAGGAGCCGTCCAATCCCAGTTGCCAGGGGTCTAGGGGGAACCTGGGGATTCCCATGTTTCCCAGGGTGGGGGATGGGCGAGCGAGCCACAGGGGTAGGAGGGGCTGCACACCCAGCCCAGGGGCTACTCTGCTGTGGTGCCCACCCCCAACTCCAGGAGGCCCTGCAGTGCCCACCTGGGGAATTGCCAGGCCAGTTTTCTAGCTAGCCCCAGGGATTTGATTTTATTTTAAAAATATACGTAATACACATGTATTTAATGTCATGTATCCACCATTACAGTATCATACAGAATAGTCTCACTGCCTTAAAAATCCCCTGTGACCATCTGGTGGTTATTATTATCATTCTAAATCATATACCTAGACCTCTCCTTATTGGTTCATTCACTCTAGGTAGCGTCTATTGACTCCTGACAATGAAAGAATGGGAAACTCCGCCGTGATCCCTTTTCCTCCTCCCAGTTATTTTCAGTTACATTTCCATTTCATCCACTCACTCAACAATTATGTGCTGAGGCCCCCCTGTGTGCCAGGCAACAGTCTAGGTGCTGGATCTACAAGGGTAAAGAAAACAGATAAAACTCCCTGCTGGCATACAGCCTACGTTCTAGTAGAGGGGACATACAATAACTAAGGAAAATATCAAGACTTGTAGATGGTGACACGTGGTATAGAGAAAAGTCAAGCAGGGAAGGGGATGCCATATGTGTGCCTGTGACTGTGTGTGTGTGTGTGTCTGTGTGTGAGTGTGACTGTGTGTGTGGGGATTTAAACAGGGTGGTGGGGCCGACCTCGCTGAGAAGGCGATGTCTGAGGACAGAGCTGTGTGAGGTAAGGAAACGAACCTAGAGAGGCTGGGGGAGGAGCGGTCCAGGCAGGGAGGAGCCCGTGGCCTTGTGGGCAGGCTGGCGAGGAGACTGGCTGGGGGTGGGGGAGGCGTGGGGTACAGGTCAGGGAGAAAGGGGCAGGCCCCCCAGGCTGCATCACCGAGGGGCCTCAGGCTCTGGAGGATTGCAAGCACAGGGGTGATCCTCTCTTCAGTTTAAATTTGTACCGTGTTAATATACATTCTCTTTGTAAATATAATGACCTTCAATGCTTTTCCTATGGACTGAGCCTCACAATGAATGAACACTAAAGCGAATTTATAATAAGATTAAGTAAACATTGTAGAAAACAGCAGAGATTTTACTCCTTGAGCCTCTCTGGGCCCTGTCCATCCCATCCTGTTCCCATCTTCCTTTCTACCCCATCCCAGGCAGCCACCTGGAGTGGACCGGGCGCCTTATTCCCCACTAGGGAGGCTCAGAGCACCTCCAGCCCGCTGCTCCCTGGGACCATTTTGCAGTCCAGCCCATTCCAGCTGGATGCAGACGGACTGATGGTGCAGACCAACTTCCCTGGGAGGGTGGGTGCAGGGGGCAGAGGGAAGAGCCAGCCCCAGTTCTGTCTAGCAGTCCCCTGTAGAGTCAGCAAGTCCATTAGAATTGAGTGAGTGTCTCCGGGACTCAGCACTGCCCCAGCCAAGCCCCAGAGGCTGAGTGAGAGCTCCATTCCTGGGGGCAGTGTACCCAGGGACTTGGTACCCAGGGGCCGTGTTCCCTGGTTGGGGGGGGTACGGATGCCCTGGCAGGCAGGGAGCGCCAGTACTAGCCCCCTGCACCCTGCCCCTCTAGATCCTTCTGAGGCTCAAGTAATCCAGCTTGAGCCTGAGCCTCTCCCAGATGGGGCCACCAGGCAGACACCAGTCTGGGGGAAAGGTTTAGAATGAACCATCTCCCCTCGCCCCCGGGGGTGGGGGTGGGGGGCAGGACTCCCAGGTTCCAAGGACCTACACAGGACACCGGGGAGACGTGAGGCTGGGAACCGGACATTTAATTGGTAACGACCTTTCCAGCAATAGAGTACGCCCTGCTGAATTTCCTCCCATGGCCTCCCCTTTACCCAGTGCTTCTGTCTTTTTTCGGCCATTCTTCTATGTCCAAAAGCCTGGCACCCCTCCAGCCAGGAAGCTGGAGGACAGTGTGGGTGGCTGGTTCATGTCTAAAAGGAACACTGTGTACCCAGATGCTTACAGAGAGGTGGCGTGATGTCAGCAAAAGATCCTGGGTCCTCTCAGCCACCACACAATCTCATCCCAGCTTTGCCATTTACAAAGCTGTGTGACCTCATCTAGGTTGCTCGGCCTCTCTGATCTCATCTGCCACGAGACTCAAAAACACGTGAGAGCGCTCTGTAAACTTTCCAAGCCCGTACGTTTGTGAATTCACCTGGGTCTGGAGAGAGCACCAATGTGTGCCAGGCCCGGAGGAGGAGGAAACGACAGCGATAAAACAGTCAGGAACAGAGCTGGTCTGGAGCCCTGTTTCCTCAGTAGGATTCTGGATCATGCAGGACTGCGCTGGGTTGGTCCACTCAGGAGATGCCTATGGAGGGATGGAGTGGGGGGCGTGGGTGTTGGAGGCTGGAGAGAGGGCCACAGGAGGGCATGGATGGCGGGCAGGCTGAGACCTTGGGGGTCCCTAAGGCAGGGCTGTGGGCCCCTTGAGCTCCCTCCACGGCCGCCCTCTGGAGCTGTCTATCTTGGTTGCCTCTCTTCTCTCATGGCCTGACCACTCCCTCCCGTGGAGGGGCCTTCTGGGAGTTAGGAGGGTTAGCTGGCCCACGTGTGCGTGCGCGCGTGTCTCCTGCAGCACACGGGCTGCAGAGCTGTGGGTGGGAAGATGAGAGCTCCTGACTTGGGTGCTGCCAGGGAGGGCGCCCTCCCCTCCACATTGGACCCTCTCTGTGCCCCTTAGGCTCCACATCAGTGGGCAGGAGGGTGGAAACACAGGGTGTGGGTACAAAGAGGTCTTATTACTATCATTATTATGGGAATAAATCATTATTCCTGTAATAAACTATTATTAACATGTATATGAATAGGTCCCTAAGAAATGGGAAGTCCTGGAGGAGGTGACCAAGATGGGGCGGCGTTAGGACCCAGGGAGCCGTCTCCCAGTGCCAGGCCGGGGTCCTCATCGTCCTCTAAAGTCAGTAAAACTGGGGGAAGGGGTGGAATAATTCTTTTTTTCAATTATTTATTTTTATTTTTGGCTGTGCCTCATGGCTTGCGGAATCTTAGTTCCCGGACTGGAGCCCTCAGCAGTGAAAGCTCGGAGCCCTAACCACTGGACCACCAGGGAATTCCCTGGAATAACATTTCCTGAGACTCTGAGAGTTACCAGGCTCTGTCCTGGGCTTTTCACAAATGTAATCTAACTTATTCACTAGAGCTCGTGAGATAAGAATCAATTAATCCTCCCATTTGACAGATGAGGAAACTGAAGGATGATGAAGTTGCCCGAGGTGGGCGGGACACAG
Organism: Mesoplodon bidens; assembly: GCF_964165515.1. NCBI lineage: Eukaryota > Metazoa > Chordata > Mammalia > Artiodactyla > Ziphiidae > Mesoplodon > Mesoplodon bidens. The sequence continues at coordinate 1,907,889 of NC_138177.1, forward strand.
CCACCAAGGCGGAAGGGTTGAGGTTGGAACCCAACTCTACAGGGCTGGTATCTTTACACCATACTCTCCAGGCAGAAAAGGGAGGGGAGCCTTCATCCCGCCCCCTCCTTCCGTCTTCAGCTCAGCATCCGGGGAAAAGTCCCTTCTTGGGGGGGCGCAGGATGGAGGGAGGTTGACTGAATCTACGGAGGGGAAGCAACAGGCCCGGTCGCGCTTGGCCTGGGGCTGACTCCACCAGGCACGGTCTAGGTGGGCTGAACTGCAGGCCCCTCCAGTGTGTGCCCAGGATGCAGGCAGTGCCATTGCCAGGTGATCCGTGGGGGGAGGGCCCCTCCTCCTCCACCGCGGGGAGGGGAGGCTGAGGCACCTCAAGGTTCTGCTTTCCTCAGCCGCACTGGATGGGGCAGGCGCAGGACAGTGGGTCGTCCAAGCAGAGGCAGCTGTGGGCAGCCTGTCTGGGGCCCAAACCGAAAAATCTGCAGATGGGGGAGGAACCCAACTTAGGCTTGATCCCCCCCCTTCCCCCGCCCCAACCCCAGGATCGGCCTCATTTTTCTGATTGCGCAACGCCAAGGGGGAGCTGGTCAAGCTAGGAGAGGGGGCAGAGGCTGGGGGCCAGGACTGCCGCGGCCTGGGAAGCTCCAGCAGCTGTCTGGCAACCCCCATCCCGTGCGAGTCCCAACCGGTGCCAGTGCGCGACCACGGAGCAACCCCCCCTCCCCCACAAGCAGCGACCCCCTCACGTCTGGAAGGCGCCCCCTCCTCCTCCCCCTCACTATCCCCCCCCTGGGTCCAAGGCCTGGAGGAGCTGTGGTCCCCAGAAACGTCAGACAGGAGGCCTGAAGGCGCCCCGCCCCCGGGCGCGCAGGAGAGAGGAGCGAAGGGGAGGGGAGGAGAGGGGAGGGCCGGCCGGGCAGGAATGCTCCGCGCAGGAGGCGGGAGGCGGGCGCGGGACATGTGAGGGCACATCCCGCGAGCTGCCGCCCGACGCGCAGACGGCCCGGGGAGCGAGCGGGCGAACGGCCGAGAGCGGGCGGGAGGGCGCGGAGCAGCGGCGGGGGCCGAAGCCCGGCGCGGGAGGCACCGGGCGCGCCGGCCAGGCCGCAGGGAGAACCGGCGGGGCGCGCCGCGGCCCCGGCCCCGCGCGCTCCCATGACGGCGGCCGTGCTCCGGGAGGGCGTGTTGGAGAAGCGCAGCGGCGGGCTGCTGCAGCAGTGGAAGCGCAAGCGCTGCGTGCTCACCGAGCGCGGGCTGCAGCTCTTCGAGGCCAAGGGCGCGGGCGGCCGGCCCAAGGAGCTCAGCTTCGCCCGCATCAAAGCGGTGGAGTGCGTGGAGAGCACCGGGCGCCACATCTACTTCACGCTGGTGACTGAGGGCGGCGGCGAGATCGACTTCCGCTGCCCGCCCGAGGACCCCGGCTGGAACGCGCAGATCACCCTGGGCCTGGTCAAGTTCAAGAACCAGCAGGCCATCCAGACCGTGCGCGCCCGGCAGAGCCTCGGGACCGGGACCCTCGTGTCCTAGACCGCAGGCTAACGTCTTCGCTTCCCGCGGCCATGGACGCGGTGTCGTGGGTCGTGTCAGGTGAGTTCTTGGGGTCTGAGCTCTCCTTCCCTCTTGCCCTCCCGTCTCCTCTTTCCCCTACGGAGGAAGTGCCCTCCCGCCCACCCCCACTCCAGCATGCCTCCTCAAAGCTGGCCGTCCTAGGGCCAGTGGGGAGGGAAAGCCCAGGAGTCGACCCTGGGTGCCTGGGCCTGGGGCCAAGAGCCGGCCTTCCCCCTGGGGCGCCGGGCAGGGGTCCTGAATGTGCCCGCAGTGCCTGAGAGGAAGATGGGCAGGATAAGCACCACGCTCCCCAGGTTGGTTCTGCCGTGACTCAGGTGGAAGAGGCTGGCAGAACAGACCTTCAGGCGGCTGGGCCTCTACCCCCACCAAGGCAGGGCTCCTGGGCTGTGGCTTTCAGGGAGCTGGGGAGGGCGGAGCGGGGATGAGCTTGCCCCCCACCCCTTTCTGCTGTGATGACGCTTGTCCTGGAGCCTGACTGTGGGACTGAGGCAGGAAGACAGCCTCCCTCAGTGGCAGGGTTCTCAGGGTTGGGACCAGAACCAAGGAGTCATAGTTCCCATGGTGGGACCTTGGTGGGAGCTGGGATGGGCCTGGGAGCTCCACTCCCTGTTCTCAGTGGTGGGTTCTGGGTCCTAGGGCTGAAATGTTGGGAAACCAGGAGATGTGGGGGGTGTGCAGACCAGGCCATTGATGCCAAGGAGGGTGGGCCTGTCCACCTGCCCCAGAGTGCCCGCCATGCTGGCTGGGCCGAGAAGGGAAGCTGGAGGAGGGGGTGGGGGCGGGTTTGTGGTCAGCAAGGCCCAGGGGAGGGCCCAGGAATAGAACCTAGAAACCGTGGCTCCTGGCACTGCGCCCTCTTCCCCAGATGCCGCTCCCTCCCGGGGGAACCGGGCGCAGGTTGAGGAAGGATCTAGTTGTCATTTCTCCCGTGGAAACCTGTATCCCCCTCGCCCCAGTACCACCACCCTCCTGACTCTCCCTGTCCTGCAGCTTCTCACTTCACCAGGCAGGGTCCATTGAGCCTGGTGGTCGGTGCTGCACACCCCCGGCCCTCCTGTTAACTGCCTCTCGTGGGGCAGTGAGGGGTCACTGAGAGGCCAGGCAGGAGGCAGACCTGCTGTCCTTAGAGCTGATCCTCTTTGATCCCCCAGGCCTCAGAGGCCGGGAGGAACAGCTTCCTGCAGTGATCACAGGGTGTTGTACAAATGCTGGTTTCTCCTGAAATGTTGGAGCAGGTTGGGAAGCTCTGGTACAAACAGCTACTGTGGATACTCACTGCCCCAGTGTCTGCCCTGCCCTGACTGCTGTTCTTTCTCGCCAGCTTCCATGCCCCCTTTGGCTCGCGGGGCGTGACTGTGCTCCATTTGGTGAGGTAGAGGCCGTGGACGCGTGGAGGAGGCGTTGGAGCGTAAGGGGCGGCCGGGGCCGGGGAGCAGGTCAAAGGCCCCAAGGGGCTGAGGATGAAGATCCAGCCCCCAGGTACTCAGACTCTCGCTCAGGACCTTCCGGCCACCGGCCTGGCCTCCGAGATCGTGATGGAGAGCTGGCATCCAAGCCCCCTCCCGCCACGGCCCTGCGTCTCTTCTGCAGACTGCTAATCAGCCCCCTGGCTTGGTGCCATGCCTGGAGGAAGGCAGTCCCCCGGGGGCGCTGAGCCAGCGCCCCAGGACTCGGGAGGCCAGGCTGGCGCTCAGAAGAGGAACCACCTGGGCTCGCCTCTGGATTTACTTTGGCCGGGGTAGCTGATGGGTCTGAGGCCCACACCTGGGGGTCATCTGCTGCTTGGGTCCTTCTGGGACCCCCACCCATCCAGGCCTCTCTTTGCACAGTTCTTCCCCCCTCCTGCCCCTCTTCCACTGCGGTACTAGGCCTGGAGGTGGCGGGGTGGTGAGGGGGTCAGCCATTACCATTTCACACCCGTCCACAAATGCAGATGCCCTGCAAAGGGCAGTGACCACACTGTTTGCTTGCTGAGTGGAATTCTTTGCCCGCCGCTAAGACCTGGTGCTTGGAGCATCTGTGTCCTCACCCCACTTTCCCAGTTCACACCCCATCCTGAAATCTCCAGCCTGGGGAGGGAGAGACCCTGCAACCCAGGGGACATGGACTCAGAGGTCCTAGGGGAGGGACCATGAGGCCTGCACGGGCCCAGCCCACTCGGTCTCGAGAGATGCCCCTCTGCCTGCTCTCCTGGGGGGGCGGCTCTGCATTGTGGGTAGGGCCTGTCTCTGTCGTTTACACACTTGGGCCTTGTACGTTAACACCGTTAAGTCTTCTCTACGGGATGGTTGAAAAGGAATACTTTCAGCAGTGGGGAAACCGAGGTACAGAGACACAGCTGTCCTGAGTTACACAGAAACTGCTGATGGGGTAAGCCACGTCCGGCCTCCCCTGTTGCCAAGCGGTGGCTGCTTGAATGTCCCCTGCAGCAAGTCGGGCTCCCTCAGTGCTTCCACCCTGTTTGGTCCCCATCAGATTCCTCCTCCTGTCCGATCACGATCTCTGTCCTTTGTCCCCGTCCCTCAGAGTCCTGTGCGGCTTCTTGCTTATCTGATATGTGAACTACATCTTACAATCAAATGAGAACTTACAAGTTACCAAGGAATTTTTACAGATATCTCATTTACGATCTCCTTAGGCTGCATACCCAGCCCACGATGGCAAATAAGCATCACCGTCTGTGCCAGCTAGTGTGCTGTGATCAATTGGTGATGTCTGCCATGAGCTTTGGGAGGAAGGTGGGGAGGTTGGCAGCTCTTGTATATATGTGTGGGGAGAGCATGGTGTCTGCCACTGTTTCCTTGATTCAAGCTACATGAAAGGCTTAGCTTCTCCATCCTGCTCTAAAACAGCAGCCTCTAAACTAGAATCATAAATAAACAAACAAATAAATAAAACAATCCTTGCTCTTTCCACTGAGCCCAAAGGTGACTTTGATGGTGATGGTGATGGTGAGGATTCAGGGAGGCGTCCAGACACTCAGACATGGGAACGTGTTTGCGCGCAGGTGGAACCGGGGTGCAGGACACACTCATCCAGCAGACATGCCAGTGCCTCTGGCAGCCAGGTGCTGCACTGGGTGCTGGGGCGTGGAGATGAAGAAACACCTGATCCGAGCCCAGAGCCCAGGGCGAGGAAGTGCCTGCTGTGCCAGTAGAGGGGTGTGAGCAGCCCAGGCGGTGTCCTTCTGCCCGGCACGGTCCTGTCCTCAGCGGAGCTTGCAGGGGTGGTTCCGGAGCTTGGCAGCTCAGGACAGCAGGGGGCACAGCCAGTGTGGGATGTCGGCGGGGGCACACGCAGTGCAGGGGGAGAGTGGGCTCCCAGCTCCTGGCCCTCCCTGATTTTTGGGAACAGCCAGCCCTGTTGGTTCTAAGTATGCTTTGGTTCCTATCCAAACCCAGCTTCGGCTGTTCCCCTTGCTAGGAGGTCCCCCTGTAAGGGGGGTGCTGCTGCAGGACCCCAGCACAGACCCTCAAACAGACTCTCAGCAGACACTAGTGCCGGTGGCGGGTGTTGGGATGGGGATGATCACTCGAGCCCCGTAGCTGCTTGGAGGCGCCAAGAACTCACAGCACGGGGATCGGGGCTTGCACAGTGAGTTTCATTTTTTAAAAGATATGTGACCTCTCTGGGGTGTCTCTCTGCTTCCTGGGATCAGGGGTGTCTTCGTCACTGTGGCAGCTGAGTTTGGGACAAGGAGCACGGGCCCTCACCCCAGGAGTGCTCGGCTGGACCACAGAGCAAGGTCAAGGTCTTCTGGGGGCACAGAGGCCCCAACAGTGCCAGCAGACATGCACGAGATGGAAAAACTTCGCTCATTTGGGGCCCCGAGGACGCCGTAAGGCCAGGGCGGGGCAGTCGCCACCATCTTTCCATTTGCCTCGGCAGCCACGGCTCACCCCTGCCCGATCTCTGAGTCATCAATGGGAAAATGAGATGGGGCAAGTCTCAGCCTGGCGGCAGCTGGGAATCCACTGAGGCTGGGTGGGGAGGCGGGGGAGAAGGGCCCGGTTGGCTCTAGTCAGGTGAGCTGGGCTGAGAGCTGAGGCTTTGGCAAGAGCCAGCCTGTTGCAGGGAATGGGGACGAGTGCAAAGAGCTGCCGGAAGCAGAGGGTCTACAGCAGGAGGGAGCGGGCATCGCGCCCGTGACCCTGGAGGCTGGCCTTTCCCGGAAGCTGGGGTGTAGAGGCACCTTGGCGGCCGCCCCACCAGGCCCGGGTGCAGGGACCCCGGCAAGACTTTGATTCGCTGTGCGCAGAGCTGCCAGGAGGCTGTACGTGAGCCCCGGCTGACCTCCTCCCAGCCACCTGAGTGTCCCGCCCAGGACGCAGTTCATCCTCCGGATTAAAACCTCCCGAGGTTTCCCCGGTGCACAGGGAGGAAGTCCCAGCTCCTAGGAAGTGTGCCCTCCGAGGTCAGGGCTCTTTCCAGTGTCTGTCCCCACAGTCCCCAGCCGGGGCCCCTGCATGGGAAGCGCCAGGTCCCAGGACTGGCTGGGGGCCTTTGCTCACCCCCCACCCCCCGCCATGGGGAGCCTCCCCGCTCAGTCCAGGCCAAGGAACTGCTGCTCTCTGCTCCTCAGCCACGGCTCTCCCGTCACCACACTGCCTGGCGACAGCCGGTCACTCCCGTCACTTGTATGTTCCTGCTGCCCTCCTAGTTCCTGGGACAAGGCAGGCGATTCATCCTCACGATGGCAAACGGTAACCGAGCTTGCTCCGTGGGCACTGGGGGTCATGGAACGTCCAGCCGCTGAGGTTGTGGATTAGGTCTTACATTCAGAAACTGAGGCCCAGAGAGGTTATGTGACTTGTTAGGAGTCACACAGGGGCCAACTGGCAGAGAGGCCAGGATTCGACTGGGCAGTGGGCCTCTAGGTGTATTGTCTGAATCCACACCAGGCGAGTACTTCTCACAGGATGAGCGGGTGAGTGACAGGGTGAGTTTGCCCGCGATTTCCTGGGAGAAGGGAGCTCACAGGCGGGCACTGAGGCCTGGGGGCCGCGTGAGGGCCAGAAGGGACCCTCCACAGAGTCAGGTGGAGGAGGCTGCACGGGTGGAGGGGTGACTGCAGCCAGGCCTTGAAACAGGAGGAGACACAGCGAGGTGTCCCCGGGTTGGGAGGATCTGTGGGTGCCCACAGGATCAAGGCTGGGGCAGGATCCCCTGGAACAACGGAGGGACCCCGGGTCGGGGCAGGGGCATGAGAACGCTGGGGACAGTGCCGGTCCTGTGTTGGCCCAAATGCTGTTTGTCTCATCACCTGGGTACAGGGACCCCATCCCGCAGGGACAAGGGCTCTGGGCTCAGCGGACGTGACCCCATGTGTCAGCACCCTGGTCCCAGAGCCCCACAGGTAGGGCTCAGCCCCCTGCTGGGGTGACCAACCATCCCGGCTTGCCTGGGACTCTCCTGGTTTTAGCACTGAAAGCTCTGTGTCCCCAGAAGCCCCTCACTCCTGGGCACTCTGGGACCGTTGGTCACCCCGCTCCCAGCCCTGCCCAGGGTCAGGAAGCGTGGCCTCTCCCACCCTCCCCATCTCAGCAGTCAGCTCCGCCCACAGCCCTCGGCCCTGAGAAGGGACCATGCAGAGTCCCGGGCTGTGAGCTACTGTGCGATGGCCCATGGGCTCCTCCGACCCCTACGCTGGCGCCAGCAGACTTTCCTGCCGTCCTCAGAGGACGGTCAGGTCCCGGCTGCAGGGAGGAAGGAGAACCAAGTGTCCTCCGGGCTCTCCAATCAGCTCCACACCTGCTGCACCAGTGCCGCGACTGCGCCACCTGCCAGGTACTGGAGCCAGAGCAGGCGGACTGAACGGCGAGGAGGGCTGTGCGGTGGGGGCAGAGCTCTGGGGGTGGGGCGGGATGCAGGGAACATTTCCGGTGGTCCTTCCAAGGGGGTTAGGGGTCTGACTCTCAGGGGGCGGAGAATGCACAGGGGGAAGACCTGGCCTGGGCCAAGTTGCCAGGGCTGGAAAAGGTGAGGTGGCACAGAGCCTGGGAGCACAACAGGTGAGCACAGAGGAGGTGGCTGACTTGGAGCCCCCAGCCGTGATCTCCGCTTCTCTCTCCAGGCAGGGGGGAGCCCATCTCAAAGCCGCTGTTCTTATACACACACACCTTTATTTTATTACATTGAAGAAAAATGTGAAAGGACAGAAAATTATAAAGAGGGAAACAAATATCATCTCTGTGTTCCCATCTTTGAGATAATCTTTGCTAGCATTTTGGTATATTTCCTTCTACATTTACTCCTATGCAAATATATATGTAATATATAATTATTATATATGATTTGTAATACGTAATTATTTTTCACACATGGGTCATTATGTGTATTATATCTTGATTTTGTTTGTTTGTTTGTTTTTGGTACGCGGGCCTCTCACTGCTGTGGCCTCTCCCGTTGCGGAGCACAGGCTCCGGACGCGCAGGCTCAGCGGCCATGGCTCACAGGCTCAGCCGCTCCGCGGCATGTGGGACCTTCCCGGACCGGGGCACGAACCCGTGTCCCCTGCATCAGCAGGCGGACTCTCAACCACTGCGCCACCAGGGAAGCCCCATGCAGATTCTTTAGGAGAGTTCTTAGAGCGGCACGGCTGGACCCGCTGAAGAACAGGGTGGGTGCCGGTGAGCTGCTTCAGAAGGGCTGGTGGTCGCAGAGGAGGGAGACCTGGGGGCAGGGAGATGGGTGTGGGGAGCCGTGGGGGGACTGGGGGGGTCAGGGAGACGGTGGTGAGGCAGCAGCCGTTTAGGAAATGCCCGTGTGGGCAGTGACTCAGGTCACCTACGTGCAGGTGTGCAGGTGGCCACTGACCACCAAAGCGCTAATCACAGATGCGAGTGGGAATCCTGCCGTGTCTTTCTGGCCACACTACTTGGCTCCCATTAAAACGGAGACGATGATGGTCTACTTCCTGGATCACTGTGAGATGTGGTGGAGAGAGTGCCTGTAAAGGACACAGCACACAGGTGGTATACATGGCCATCTGTGAGCACAGCCGCGTAGAAATCCTCCCCGCGACCTTGCCCGCCTGATCCCCATCTGGGGGGAAGCCGCGTGTAATTAATGTACTCAGGACCAACATTGAGCCCTCGGGGTGCGGCCTAAATTACACACAGACTCTGCCAGACTTACCTCCTGTCCAGACGAGGAAGTGCCACCAGGAAGAGTGGAAGCAGGGGCCCAGGGTGGGGGGACCCAGGCTCTTCCCATTGCCCCTGGGGCCCCCTTGGTTAGCAGGAGTCTGGAGAGAGAGAGCAGGTCAGGATCCGTCAAGATTCCTCGTCATTAGACTGAGCTGCACCGCCACGATCTCCACCGGGCTGCGCTCCAGTGGCCCAGAGCCCTGCACACACACGCACACACGCACGCACACGCACACATGCACATGCACGCCTGTCCCCCTGCCCGGGGACACCACGGGCACAGGAACTTACCCACCACGCCTGAGCTCCCAGAGCCTGTCACCCACCAAGCCCACAGGAGAGGGCAGAATGGGACCCAGGCCAGCCCTGGGAGCCTTGGCTGGCGCCCTGTAGCGAGGGAGGTGGGCCTCCGCGCTAATCAAGATGGATAAAAGGACAAACGGAGCTCAGAAAGCGGTTCGAACAGCAGCAATTAGTTATACTTGACTGGGGTGTTCGGGGCAGCCGTTTGGAGCTTTTAGCTATTTGTGCAAAGGGAGACGTCAGACACCATGCTTTCCCCACTTCCAAACCGCGAGTGACAACATGCATTCCCCCCTCCCGTGGGTCCAGCCACAATGGTCTGTTTCTCCAGCAAGCCCCCTCCCAGCAAGGTCTCTGAAGAGCCCTCCCCCATCCTCTAATCCTTGTCCTCACCCTGTGTTTCCACCCAGGCCTCTGAGTCTCAGGAACCTTCAGATGTGATCTTGCTGTGTTACCACAACAGCCTGTGATGCTGGACGATTTCCTGATAGATGATGTGGTGGATCTTGGGTTGGGGGAGAGTAAGCGCTTGGGGTGCAGGAAACGCAGGGCTGCTGTGCGGGCCTCGGGGCTTGGGGCCCAGGCGCCTGGTGGAGATCTAGTGAGTGGAGTCTGCTGAGTGATGTCTTACACACACACACACACACACACACTCTCACACACGGCGAGCTCCTATGCGTTCACTTAGCCTCAGAGGTCAGGGTCCTGGCTGCAAGGGCGACCTCATTCCTCCATTTCCTGTGTCTTCCTCAGACTGGCGCTTGCCTTGTGCTTTTCTTTGCCAGATTCCGTCTTTATCAAATACTCCCTGCAGAAGGGGGCCCACGTGGGCAGGTGTCCTCGGCCACACTCTTACTGCCTGGGGCCGGTTTTCACAGATGTAGACAGAGAAATAATCCTCTCTTTCTCCAGGGACACTGTGCGAATAAATAAGGTCAGGACACACAAGTGGGCCCATAGTAAAACGTAAACTCCTGGGCCGCACTCGGGCCGGACGTGGGTTCCCTGAGGTCTGCTCTCTGCCTGGCAGCCCTTCTGCTCTGGTTTCTCAGTCGACTGCCACATTCTTCTTGAGCCCCGTGCTCCCGCTGACCTCGCTGGTCCCCGCTGTTCCTCTGAGACCCGGTTTGGGAGTCCCGGTGGCAGGCAGACCCTAAGCAGCCCCCATTGTCTCCGCCCCCTGCAGGACTTGTGTGGACCCCGCCCCTCGAGAGCGACTGGCCTGGTGAGTGGACGCGTTGTCACGTCTGCAATTAGGGCCACGGAAGATCCTGACGCTCGTCCCGCTCATTGCGGTGCTCTCCCTGCCTCCTTTCGACGAAGGAAACGTCCGTGTTGAACGGGCCCACGTGGCAGGACTGAGAGTGGCCTTTTTTTTTTTTTTTTGCGGTACGCGGGCCTCTCACTGCTGTGTCCTCTCCCGTTGCGGAGCACAGGCTCCGGACTCGCAGACTCAGCGGCCATGGCTCACGGGCCCAGCCGCTCCGCGTCACGTGGGATCTTCCCGGACCGGGGCATGAACCCGTGTCCCCTGCATCCGCAGGCAGACTCCCAACCACTGCGCCACCAGGGGAGCCCGAGAGTGGCCTTTGACCAATGGCCCACAGGGACCTGGGTCCCAGCAACAACCATGTGAGTTTGGAAGCAGGTCCCTCCTGGTCAGACCTTGAGATGAGACCCCCTCCTGGCCGACAACTTGATTGCTGTCTGTGAGACACACCCAGGAGGGTGTGCCCAGGAGGGAAGAAACTGAGGCACAGAGCATGGTCTCATATCCTTAGTATCGTATCCTCACCCAGCAAGGGAGGCCCGGAGTCTGAACTTCCAGACCAACTTCCCTGCTGCCAATGGCTGTCCTCACATGAAGGGAGGTCAGGACAGACAGAGCCAGCCCTGCCTTCCCGTCCTGGCATCTCCCTGCTGGCTGCCCCCCACCTCCCCTGGCACCTGCGTGGGAGGCCTGGCCGCAGAGCCGGCCTCTTCTTTTCCTTTCCCTGAGAGCAGCACCTCTCCCCAGGGCAGGTGTGGTAGCCCGGCAGAGGCGGAGGCTGCTAAGTCCCCCGCCAGACCACCCACACCCACGGACACCTGGGTCCCAGGCACATCCTGTGGACGTAACCCTCCCCAGGCCTGCTGATGGCTCCCTGGGCCTGGGTCTCTGCTCACTCATGCGATGCTGGCAAACGGCCCCAGCGCTGTTTCCTGAGGGACTTAAAGCTGCCCACCCTGCCAGAAGCCAGGAAGGGCGCGGGCGCGGCTGGCGGGGACCCTGACAGGAAGGGTGTGCCCCGGGCACATGCGCCTCCTCTTTGGTCACCACCAGCACCCAAAAGGCCTTTGTTCAGGACTGAACTCTGTCGGGCCCTGGGAGGGACTGTGGACCAGCTGGAAGGGCCCGTCCTGGCCCCAGAGTGGGGCTGCTGAGATCTGTTTACCCATCTCCTCCCTCACCAGTGTGTGTCGAGGGAGTTGGCCTTGTGTATCTTTGGCAGGTAGTAAATCCTGTAGAGATGACCCGGGTGATGCTGAAGGTTTCCAGCTGTCCCAGATCATTTTCCCTCCCCACCTCTCTGTCGCTGGATCCACTGGGAAAGTTACAATGGACTGAAGGGTGTGAAAATGCTTCGTGAAGTCGGGACACGGCCCACCACGGGGATCATTATAATTAGTCTCCGAGGAGCTGCACCAGGACAGCCTCGTCTCCAGGTGGCTGGGGAGGCTGCCTGCTAGCACGTGGACCATAGTGACGGTTTCCCTGCTGTGTGGCTGGTGACCAAGTGTCACGGGGCTCTCATCACTACCATCTTGTTAGATCTTCCCACCTCCTGGAGCAGAGATGAGCCCTTCTCACTCTGCAGATAAAGAAACACACTCCAGAAACGTTGGGTCATTTGCTCAAAATCACGTAGCGCTTGCCTGATGTTGGGTCGGAACTGGGGTCTGTGGGCCGAGAAAGGGCTGGGGCTGAGCCGCAAGGGGACGCCGGGGAGCAGCCGGCCACCGGGAGGGACAAACCCTGAACGCCGGGCCAGAGTAAAGGTTGGGAGTTGACGTCCCTGCCTGGGTGACTTAGGTTGGCGGCTGGGCTATAAGTACATTTTACTGAAGGCTAATGAGGGCTGGGACTCTGCTGGGTGCACAGTAGGAACTGTAAATAAGTCAATTAATAAAGCAGCAAAGAACACAGGTGGAACAGAGGCTGTGAAGACAGGGTGGGAGCTGAGGTTTTCAGAAGGGAAGGGGCCGGGGGCGGAGCCACCACGAGGAACAGAAGTGCTGGCTGGGCCCCGTGCTGGGGTGGGACGGATGAAACCTGGTCCCAGCGCTCCAGGGGGTGGCGTGTGGTGTGAGCAGGCCACGACCGCTTGGCCTGGCCCCATGGCCCTGATCTGCCCTCCCCGGAGTCACATCAGAAAGACAATAGTCCCAGAGAGACTCCTTCTGGGGACAGGACAGGCGGTGCCAGGCTGCCCGGCAGGACAAGGAACCCTTGTGCGCCCTCAGCCCAGATCCTTCTACCCCCCTCCCTGGCCTTGGGCGGTGGTCGGAAGTTCAGATCCTGGACTGGAGGAGGCTGGGAGCTCACGCCAGGGGCCAGTGCTGGGCCGGGTCCCCTGGAGGTCTGGGGAGCAAGGCGGGGCTGGGCAGCGAGCCGGAGGGGCAGGGGCTGGGTCCTGGTGCGGCTCGAGGGGGCCTGCCTTGACCAGAAAGCAGCCTGATGCTGAGCTGTCCAGCCCTTCCTCCTTGGCCCTCACAATGGCCCTGAGCACAAAGGGGAGGGATGCTTAGTCCCACCATACAGATGAGAAAACAGAGTTCAGGGAGGTGGAGGGCTCTACCCGAGGCCACCCTGGGGTTCACGCCAGCGCTGGTGCGGGGACAGGACCTGGGTGCGTGTCTGAGTGTATCCAGAGGCGGAGGCCATCTGAAGGGTGGGGAGGGAGCCCTCCTCCCACCCATGGCTCCACCTTCCCTCTGCTTCCCCTGCCGCCTCCACCTGGCCAGGCTCGGCCTCTGGGGCCCAGGCTGAGCCTGCAACACCCCGGAGACGGGGCCAGGGTCCCAGCCAGACGGCTTTCATTTACTCAGCTTTTCCTTGAAATTCCACACACTCTGGGTGTTTGGCTGGAGCCTGGAATGCTCTTCATCTGAACAATCTGCCTTTCAGGGCGCCTGCATCAATCACCCCATTGTTCCTCCCATTTCCTGGACTGCTCAGGCTGAGGGGCACTCGGCGCTGGTGAGGGGGGCGCCCCCTGGTGTCCCCATCTGCAGGCACTCATTGCAGTGCCGGAGCTGTGCTGCTGACAGCAGCCTGAGGGCATCTTCCGACCTCTGGGAGGGGAAAACCCACGACGCAGGCGGTCAGGCGCTTCATGCCGAAGGGGTGCAGCTGTGAGGAAGGACACGCCCCGGGTCCAGGGCCAGGGTTCAGCCTGAACTGCCCCCAACATCTGTTCGGCCTTAGGTGACTCAGCATCCTCTCTGGGCCTTGGGGCCTTAGCTGTAAATGAGAAGCTATCGTGGGGCTGGTGCACAGTCATGGGCGGCGCCCGGAGACAGTGCACATGGGGCTGCAGTGGTGGGCGGGGCCTGGGGCTGGTGCACACGGTGCTGCAGTCGTGGCCGGTCTGAATCCCGGCTCTGCCACTTGTTGGTCAGGTGTAGCTGTTTGCCTGGATGAGCCTCAGTTTCTTGCTCTGTAAAATGGGCTTAATAACAGTCACTGCTCATTATTTGTGGAATCTGTATTTGCAAATTAGCCCACTTGCTAAAATTTATTTGTAATCCCTGATCACTACTCACGGGGCCTTCATGGTCACTCACGTGCGGGGGCAGGGGGAAAATGTCATCTGCGGCACATGTTCCCAGCTGACGTTGAGCAAGACGATGTCTGCCTTCTGGTTTCCGTCTCATACTGTAAACAAGTATCTAGTGCCACGTTTTTTGCATATTTGTGATTTTGTTGGTGATTCCAGTGTTTAAAATGGCCCCCAAGCTGATGTTGCAGGGGTCTCTGGTGTCCTGAGCTCAAGGAAGCTGGGACGTGATTTTTGGAGGAAACACGTTAGGTGGGCTTCGTTCAGGTGTAAGATCTAGGGCTGTTGGCCACGAGTTCAATGTTAATGAGTCTTCGGTACATGTTAGATAAAGTGTCTTTAAACAGAAATATACATAAAACAAGGTCATGTGTTGACAGGTTGGTGAAAACGCTGTGACCAGAGGCCCCCAGGAACCCAGCCCTGTGGGTCCCAGGTGCTGTGGCTAAGGGTTTGTCAGGTGAGAGTTCGGTGATGGTGGAGGTACCTGAAGCTCTGAGGCTTGGCTGTGTCCAGTTGGCCAGTAGCTCTGGTAGTTATTACTGGTCCATGATGCCTGAGTCCACAGATCCTTCTCCTCACCTCTGAGCCTCCTGGGGTGTCAGCTGTCTAGACGTGGGACCACCCGCCTCCCACTGCCAAGGGCACACGTGGGACCTCACCGCCGGCTTTGCTCAGGCTTGGAGCTTCCAGGCAATGCTTACTCCATCTGGTTTCAGCATGAGACCCTCGGAACTCTCGATGCCCACAAAGGCTCTCCTTGGACGTTATCTAATTTCATTCTCGCGACAACCCGTGATGGCAGCTTTTTTTAAAAAATTAATTTATTTTTATTTTTGGCTGTGTTGGGTCTTTGTTGCTGTGCGCGGGTTTCCTCTAGTTGTGGCGAGCGGGGGCTACTCTTTGCTGCGGTGCACGGGCTTCTCATTGCGGTGGCTTCTCTTATTGTGGAGCACGGGCTCTAGGCACGCGAGCTCAGTAGTTGTGGCTCACGGGCTTAGTTGCTCCGCGGCATGTGGGATCTTCCCGGACCAGGGCTCTAATCCGTGTCCCCTGGACTGGCAGGTGGATTCTTAACCTCTGTGCCACCAGGGAAGCCCCCGTGATGGCAGCTTTGCAGTCTCGGTTTACAAACGAGCCTGAAGTTCAGGGAGCCTAAGTGGCCCATCCAGGGTCACCTGGTCGGTGGGTCAGCTCTGCAGAGTCAGGAAGTTCCCTCCTCCAGGCTCCCCTGTTAAGACTTCAATGCTCTGGGCATGGTCAGGGCCACACCTGCTCACTGACACTTTAGTGACAATGAAGGCATTGAGGTCCCCAGGAAACTGGCAGAGAGCCACGAGATAAACGTCTGAGCACCCCTCCCTACGCCTCTGCCTCCACCCCAGGCAGGGTGCTCACAGCTCACCCAGGTCACCCCACGACTCTGCCTACCCTTTGCCTGCAGTCCTGGTGGGCTGGGTCTCCAGCCCCACAGTCACCACGGTTACCTTCCTACACGTGCTGTGTAACCCCCCTCCCCCCTCCCACCCATCCATCCCTCCCACGCCTTCTCAGTGAGTTTAGTTTTTATCTGGTTAAATTAAAAGTCTTTACATAATTTGACTATGTAAATACTTTTCACAACAGAGCCGGCATAGTATATTATGATTAATATTCCCTTTTTCCAGCACCATGATTTTCTCTGAAGCTGAGTTCTGCCTTGTTTGCATTTGCTTGGTTGTCTGTGTGTTCACGACTCAATGAGCTTCCGTTTCTCCGGCGGCAGAGAGAACTCAGTTCACAGGAACCCACAGGGGATCTGGGACAGCTTCCTCTTCCCCTCCCCCTCTTTTCTTTTCTTCCATGACTTGCCCGCCCCGCCCCCGCTCTAACCTGTGCTGGTCACGCTGGGCCTCGGCCGCAGCTGATGGTCACTGGGTACTTCCTCCCCACCCACCTGGTACTTCCCTTTGCCTCTGCCCTAGTGACTCCCTGTTCCCGGCACCAAGCCCTCCCCTTCTGTGGGTTGTTCCTTCATTTTGGTGAAACCCAGACTCCAGCAGCTTCTTTTTTTTTTTTTTTTTTGTGGTATGCGGGCCTCTCACTGTTGTGGCCTCTCCCGTTGCAGAGCACAGGCTCCGGACGCACAGGCTCAGCGGCCATGGCTCACGGGCCCAGCCGCTCCGCGGCATGTGGGATCCTCCTGGACTGGGGCACGAACCCGTGTCCCCTGCCTCGGCAGGCGGACTCTCAATCACTGTGCCACTAGGGAAGCCCCTGCAGCAGCTTGTTGAGAAAAGAGACACGAGAACTCTGATGTTTCGTATATTTAAAAACATCTTTCCTCCACCCTCCCAGTCAGTTGATGGTTTGGCTGGGCATCTGAGGCATTCTAGTTGGAAATCATTGTCCCGTAGGATTTTGGAGGCATTTTCTATTGTATTCTGGTTTCTGGTATTGCTACTGAGAGGCCTGTAGCTGCCCAAGTGTTCAGGCTTTTGTGTGTGACCACTTCTCTCTCCGGAAGCTGGTCTCCTGGTCCTCGGGTTTCTGGTCCTCATGGAGCTGGGCTCATCGCTTCAGTTCCGAGAGGTGTGGGCTCAGCATCTCTGGTGACTGTCTCCTAGGCTGTCTGACCCTCCATAGCTCCAAGTAGTAAAATACTGGGCCCCCTGGATGGGCCTTTAATTTTCTTATCCTTCCTGATCAATTTCTTTTTCTACTTTCTTCCACTTTCCCACCCAGCCCGTCTACGGAATGCTTTATTGTTGCTATCGTATTGCTAATTTCCGAATGCTCCTTTCCTGTTTTCTACAGCATTCTCTCCCATTTCACGGACACGGTATCTCCTCAATCTGTTTCTGAAGTTTTGCTCCGTTCCTTGCATTTTGTGCTTTCCCCAGATTACTTTTGAATGTTTTAGTTCCCTTCAAGTTAGACGTTTTCCTCAAATATCTGGCGGTCCCTCAATCCATGCATACAAAGGAATCCGAAGCACTCAAAGGCCATTGGAAGCTCTGTGTGTGGGTGCGGCTGGGGTCCTGCGGTCTAACTCCAGGGGTCCCACGGCCTCACTGCAGGCCTGTCAGACGTAAGTGCTTTCCTCGGGATGGTTGCTTTTCCTGGATCAGAATCTCCACCCTCTTGCCAGGGCATCTGAGGCTGGCTGCCAGCGTTTCCGGAGCAGAAGTGGGAGGGGTGGCTATTACCCCTCCGTCTGTGAACTTTGCTTCGTCCTCTTGTTTTCGGTGTGATGCCCGTATCCTGAGCTCTGCCTGCGCCTGTGTCATTGACTGTGCGGACACCTGCTGTCTTCCTTGCCTTCCAGGGCATCCTGCTGATCTAGTTCTACCCACATCTCTTTATCTCCTCCTCTGAATTCCTTCCCCTGCCTGCCTTTGCATGTCCGACCCCTCGGGGTGTCATCCTCCCCCTCCCTCCCCCCTCCCCCTCTTCTCCTATCCCCACACCCTGCCCGTATTCTCCAGGCCTTCGCTGGATGCACTGGTGATTCCCAGTCTGCCTGTCCAGGCACCATGTCCCCCTGGAGCTCTGCACTGGGATATCCACCCCCCCCCCCCAGCTACCGGCCAGGCTGCTGGTGCGTCCCCTGAGCATCTTGGGTGCTGTCTGCCCAGTGTGGACCTCGTCAGCTTCCTCCCAAACCAGCTCTTCCTCTGTGATGTACTTCTGCTTCCAGTTTAAGGCACCACACCCATCCTGTCGACTCAGCCGATTGGTCCACATTCTTTCCTTCACCTCCCCACTACCTCTTTCCCTCACCTCCCAACACACACCGGTCAACAGCTAGAGCTGACGATCATCCTCCTGGATCTATCTTGCTCATAAAAAAATGTTGTCTGCCATTCCAGTAACAGCAGCCACTGCAGCCGGGCCCCCAGGCTGCGCCCTGAGGGGACTCAGGATGGAGAAAAACAGGATACTGGCCCTAGAGAGCTGAGATGTGTATCTCAGGAATAATTTCAGTGAGCCCAGACTCTTACATCTTCCCATCCATAGAAAGGTCCCCAAATATAACGTAACTCATAACTTTTAGTTCGTGTGATCTTCCTCAGTCGAAGTCTTGTCTGTTTCATGGCACTGCTGCTGCCTTAATTCAGGTCCTCCTCAGCAGCTACCCTTATCATTATTATTATGGTACTACTGTATTTTATATGACTTATATTTAAATGTTTCTATATTTGTTTATTATCATTATTATTGTAATTGCCTCTGAACTGGTCGCTTGGTCTCCAATTCTTCCACCCTCGGATCCAGCTTTTATTCTGCAGTCTGCATGAACTTTCCAAAATTCACATCTTCCTGTGTCACCCGGTCTGTAGCCCTTTAACAGACCTCTAGTAAATGCACAGAGTCCAGGTCCCTTGGCACTTGGGGTGCAGACCAGGTTTTGGGACTTGTCATCACCCCACAGCCACTCCCAACTCACCTCCTGCTTGTCCCCAGCTTAGTCCTTCACACTCTAGCGAGAGCAAGCTGCCTATAGTCCCCCCCACCATGCATTTTCCTGCCACTGTGTCTGCTCAGACCACCCTGGGTCTGTAATGCCCTTTCTCCTTGGTTGCCTGACAAACTCTGATGTTTCCTAAAAAACCTGGTCTCCTCTCAGAGAATTCATCACACCTCATCAGTACTACAATAAAGCACATATGGTATTGAGTGTTATTACAATTGTTCGGGGAGTTTTTTATATATTTATGTGGACAACAAAGCAGGAGGTGAAGGCTCGCGTCTGTCTAGATTTTAGTCTGAATCATGAAGAATTCACATTTATCGAGGTTGGGGAGTGGATAATAGGTGAGGTGTAGCAAGTGTGCACTTCACCCCGGGTGGGACCCCCTGAATTATTGTGAGGTGATTGTCCATGGGGAAAGGTGTTGGTGAGAGCGAATATCATTTTGTCACAGGCTCTGAAATACCGTGGTTCCCTGGCCTCCATGCTGCTCTGGGACCTTAATATCCTTAGTGTAAAAGCAGCAGCAATTTTCTTCATACCTTTGCTTCTTAGGCATCAGAAAACGCCCACTCCCTGCAGACCCCGCTCAGCACCGCCCTCTAGTGCCGGCCCTTCCCCTACAGCGCTTTCTCAGTATCAACCGGTCACCGCAGAGAGGAGCCGGGCGCAGGGGTCCCCTCTCTGGAAGGACTGTGAGTCCTTGGGGACAGCTGTGTACACACGACTGGATCGGACCCCCCCACCGTGTGTCCTTGACTGGGTTTCGGAGGGTCTTGGAGCCCCCAGCTGTGGTGTGCCTGTGAACGTGGATGACTTCCAAATGACGTGTGTGAATGTTACGGATTTCAAAACTTTCCAAAGGAAGTTCTAAGTCCCCTCCCAAATAAACAACCCCTTAACCACTTAGATCCTCAGGGGGACTTTTAGACGCAGGTACCCTCACGTTAAGGAAGGTAAACCACTGTCAAAGCAGCTACATGGGGGTCACAGTTACTGCACTGCAAACGCGTCTACCATAAGCTGTGTTTGTTGGTCTCTGGGTTTAGCGCTGGGCTCAGCCCAGCTCACCTGTGTGAACACGTGTGGACAGCAGGGAAGGCTGAGCGTGTGATGGATTCGGACCCGACTGGGGACGCCTGACTGTGTATCAGCGGAGTGGGTGGGTGGGGAGGGGTGAAGTGGAGAGAAGGAACATAAACGACCGTGTGTACGTGGTCGCTGGGTCACGAGTAAGTCACACACACACACTCACGCGCCCCGGTGCGCCCTCTGGTGGCGATGATGAGAACTAAAATTTAGGCAGTTTTCTCGCCCAGAAGGACTGAAGTGAAAACCCCCGTTTCATGCGGTTCCTTATCAAAGTCTCTCTAACTTGTCATTTAACGCGCATCTTGTGAAACCACAAAGCCCAAAATCCCCAGGTTAGCCGTGGCCAATCCACACACAATAACTTGGAAGTTAAGAATTTCTTAATTATTCCTGTTTTTGGCTGCCACTAGACAGGAGCAAAAATCATACTTCACTTTTTGTTGATCATTTTTCTATTTTTAAGCTTTATTTGATAGATGAAATAAATTAATCAGGATAATAACAATAATAATCTGCTAAAAACAGAACAGTGGTTCTCACACTTTTGGGGCTCAAGACCCCTTTACTTTACTGAGGGCTCTAAAAATCTTTTGTTTGTCGGTCATGATTACCAATATTTACCATATTAGAAATGGAAATGGAAAAAAATTTCAATATTGATTGAGTTATTTAATAAGTATAATAATAAGCCCATCTTACATCTTATGTAAGCCCAAATAGGTTTACATAAGCCTGTGTAACATAAATAAAATACTTTTAATAATGTTATAAATAACAAATGTATAAATACAAATAAAATACATTATCATTAGTTACTATAAATAATAGTTTTAATAATAAAATTACAAAGCAAAAATATCTAACAAGGGACTTCCCTGGTGGTCCAGTGGTAAACAATCCGCCTTACGACCTCAGGGGACAAGGGAACTAAGATCCCACATGCCACGGGGCAACTAAGCCCGCGCGCCGCAACTACTGAGCTCGCGCGCCTCAACTAGAGCCCGCGTGCCACAAACTACAGAGCCCACACGCTCTGGAGCCCGCGTGCCACAACTAAAGAGAAGCCCGCACGGTGCAATGAAAGATCCCGCATGCCGCAACTAAGACCCTACGCAGCCAAAAATAAATAAAATAAATAAATAATAAATAAATCTTTAAAAAAATATATCTAATAAGAAGAGTGGCACTGTTTTACACTTTTACAAATCCCTTTAACGTCTGGCTCAATAGAAGACAGCTAGATTCTCATATCTGCTTCTGCAGCCAATGTGTTGTAATATGTTTTGTTTGAAGTTCACAAAAAATATCCAGCCTTACACAGATATGTAGTTGGAAAAGAGAGAAGTAGAATATTTTAATCATGTTTTCAGAGAATTGTGAATACTCTTCTTGGGTTACTGTATCAAAACTCAACAGGCAGAAGTTTCTTGAAGGTTAGTTCCAATGTGGAATCTGAAACCATATCAACGAAGTCTTCATTCTTCAATGAAGTTGCATTAAAACCCACACTTATCCTGCACTTTGAATGGATCTCTTACAGGGTGATTCTGTAACACTCCTCATTGTTCATTTGGAAAACATGTGGATCTTCCCAATGTGAACACAGTTCATACATCATACAGCGAGTCTGTAAAAATTTCATTCTTTGACACCACTGCCAATCTTATCAGAGAAGTCTACATATTTGGGAAACTGTCGAGCTCACAATGGCAGGTACAAATTTTCCCAGATTTGCATTTTCTCTTGAAAGCTTGAATTTTTTAATGGGCAGCTGTTTCCCTCGAGGTGACAGGCCCACTGTATTCACTTTTGAGAAAAAAATCTACCAACATTGAAGTCCGACTAACTATAGTTTTCAGTCAAGTGAAAGTGACACGTGAAAGCGGCGGCTTCCATGTCCTCACAGCTACAAGCAGTCAGACAGAGGACCAGCTCACCGTGTACCAGCTGTGTTCAACAGAGCTCCCTTAGCACTTTGTTCTGTCTCATCAAGGACACTCTCACGTGAAACTGGCTTTGCCCCAGTGAGCGCATGGTGGGAAAACAGTCTGCTGCCGTGACCTTGATTCCTGCTGTGGCATCAGCGGTTTTACCTGTGCCTGCCTTTGCGCTACCTGTTCAAAAGTCCATGATGGGGAAGAGATGGGTCTGCCGGGAGGATCAGGCTCACCTCTGCCCTGCTGGTTTCCTGCAGCCTGCATCGGGGTGCAGTTCTGTGTCTGCAGCATCGTGTCCCCTGCTGGACCGGCCAGGAGCAAGGCGAGGGCAGGACTCTGGGCTGTGGACCCTCCTACAGACAACCCCTCTGACAAGGAGAGGAAACGCGGGTGGAAGCCGTGAGCGGACCTTTGGCTGGGTGTCTGCACTGGCAGGGGGAGGGCACACACAGAAGGGGCCTCCGCTTTCCCAAGGCCACTCCCACTCCTCGGCCCCAGCGTGGAAAGAGCGGGACCCCCGAAGCCGGCCCCAGAAGGAGGTGCGGGGCTCTGGAGAGGTCATCTCACTCTGGCTGGGTTTTGAGGGAACTTCCTTAGAGCCTCTGATCTTGAGAAGGCCCCTCTCTAGCCAGCTCTGCCCCAAGGTGCCTGCAAAATCGTCCTGGGGTGAGAGGGGTGGACAGAGAGAGTGCAGCGCCCTCTGCTGCGTTGGCACCCGTGTCCCCCCGGCACTCCTGGCCCCGGCCTGAACGCGAGGTGGAGGGGGGTGGGCATAGCCCACGGTGACCTCTGAGGGCTCAGTTTCACATCCACGAAGGCCCAGCTGCCCAGCTGCTGTCTCCATGTCTGTCTGAGCTCATTGTTGGAGGGGAAAACGGCTCATCACCTGTGTCAATGTCAGCGCGAGTTTGCAGCTTCCCCTCCCTGGGGGAGGGGGCAGCTGGGGCCTGGACACTCCAAGTGCCAAGAGCTTGAACGAGAAGCTTCCCAGCCGACCCCTCCCCCGGGCCCCTGGCCATGGGCACCCCGACCATATTCCAGGACCCCAGGAAAAAGCAGGATCCCTCCTGACCCCTGAGAGGCGATTTCCTGCACTCTGGTCAGAAGCCTCCTCTCCGTGTTTCCGTCGGTCCTTTCCTTTACTCCATGAGCACTGAGTAAGCACCTACTGTGTGTCAGGCACTGTGCCGGGCGCTGAGTACACAAACAGGAGTATGACGTGGGGCTGACACTCAGGTTTCTCCAGATGATGAAATAGATGATGTCAGCGGGTTAAGTGCAGGGAAGGAGGGATGCACCGGGGCCTGGAGGAGGGCTCCTAGGCCGGTCAGGGTAGTCAGGGCAGGCTTCCTGGAAGAGGCAATGCTCCACTGATACTTAGAGGCGGGTGGGGTGAGAGAAGGGCCTTCTGAGAAGCATCTGTGGCTCCAGGAGCTTCGAGAAGTCCCGTGTCCGGAGCTGAGGGTGTGTGGAGGCGGGGAGGTTGAGAGGAGGTCACAAAGGGTGGGCGAGCCCACTGCGGGGTTTCCATTTCATCCTGAGGCCACTGCTGGAGGGATTGGGGATGGGACCGTGTCCTCATTTTAGGAGGATGGTTCAGGCAGCCGCAGGATCCCAGAGAGGCTGCAGCGAAGTTGGCAAAGTGGGGTGGCTGAGCAGAGACGGCAGAGGGCAGATGGGGGACTTCAGGCAGGGAGCAGGGCAGAGCTCGGAGCTCCGCTGACCGTGGGGCGGGGGCGGGGGATGGCCCTCAGGTTTCTGGTCTGGCGCCTGGGCGTGGCTATGCCATTTTCTGTGCCGTGGTGACCAGAGGAGGGGCAGGGGCCGAGGGGGCGTGTGGAATGGCCGCTGGGCACACGGGCCTCACCTCGGGGCCCCCGGGCAGGAGACACAGATTTAGTGCCAGGGCGGCTGGAACTCTGTCCCCACTGACTCACCCTCCCCTCTTAGCTCTGGGACTAAGTTTGTCCCTCTGACGAAGACGAAAATCATTTCTGGGAAGGAGGACCAGAGTGAAAGCGGTGAGGGGGGGTGTCAGGGCACCCAAGAGCACCCTCTAGGCCCGGCGGCAGAGGGGCAGGGTCCCAAGCTTGCTATGGAACCCCAGGCCTGGGTCAGTGCCTGGGATGCAGGGGGCCTCCCGCAGGTATGAAGAAGGAATCAACGAGCGAACGATGGTGGGGAGTGTGGGCACCCCCAGAGTTCAGGCTTTGGAGAGTCGGGGGCAAAGGCAGGAGATGGATCAGGGCAGTCCTCGGCTGGGCTGTCTGTGCCCGGCTCACGGGCTCTGTGGCCGGGGGCAGGTGGGCAGCACAGGCTGAAGTCCAGACTTCCAGCCCCAGGGTTGAGTCTGACGGGGGGTGAGGTGGGGGGTGCCGACTTGGTTTACCTACAGGGGTTCTTCAAGTGTGGTCCCCAGACCCGCAGCCGCAGCAATATCACCGAGACCTTGTTAGAAATGCAAACTTCCAGGCTCCACCCCGGACCTGATGAATCAGGAGCTCTGGGCCAGGGACCCCAAATCTGCATTGACCAAGCCCTGCAGGAGTTCTGATGCCCTCAGTCCACTGGGCCAGCAGAGGCCTGGGCTGCCGCACGCCACACTGTGTCCTGAGGGGACAGATATAGGTTAGAAGCCCCATCACTGGGGAGGGGGGCTGTGGAGGGAGTTGGGTGTGGGGAGGTGACATGGGGGGTGCAGGCTTTGGAGGAGACAGTGAGGAATGCTGACGTCCAGCTGAGCAGGGACTCACCCCCTATCTCCCGGTCCGTCACCGGCCCCCCAGGCCTCCCGGAAGGGGAGGGAAGGGCCCCTTCTCAGGGGTCTCAGCACTGAAAACTGTCTAAAACCAACCTCCTACAATTTGGTAGGAAGAGAATCAGTGGGTAATTCAGAACATCACTTGTGGTTTTCGTGCAGGGATGAATTATACGGGGCTTGGGAGTCCAGGGCCCGCACACTCACTGGCTGGGGACAACACATTAAGGCAGTGACGGTGGCTCCTGTCTATTGCCAGACGTCACAGGGCGGGGCTGGTGAGGGAGCACAGAGGCCTGGGTGCTGGTCTCAGCTCTGCTTCCTCTTCGCTATGGGGCCTTAAGGGAGTTGCTTAACCATTCTGGGCCCCGTCCCTTCATCAATAAAATGGAGTTCATCACAGCACCTGCCTCAGGCTGTTCCTGGGGGGCTGCCATGAGAACATTCCGGCTGACATTTGTTAAGCGTTTGCAAAGCCCTCTGTACAGGGGGCCTCATTAAGCCTTGCAGGGACCCCTGAGGCGGGCGCTTTACCCCCATCTCCCAGGTGAGGAAACGAGGTGCAGACGCTACCCTGATGGGCATCCCTGTGCGTGGCAGAGCCGTCTGCCTCTGAGCTTGTGCGTCCACTCACTGCGTCTCTAATGCCTTGCTGGGGAGCATGGTCTGTGGCAGAAAATTGAGGGGTGACTCCTTTTCGGTTCTTCGTTCCTTCTGCCTCGCCTCCTCTGAGCTGCCCCTGGGCCGGCTGGTGGGCTCAAGACAGGGGTGGGGGTGGGTGGAGGAGCCAGGAGGGGCTTGCGGGCTGTCCCTGAGGGGCCCCTGGCAGCAGGGAGGCAGGTGGGCCGGGCCTCGGCCCCTGCTAAGCTGGGTTCCTCCACCTTGCAGACCAGAGCCTGGCCAGAGCCCGGCTGACGGGTGTCGGCCATTGAGGGGGGGGTCATGGTCCCCACCCACGGCCTCACCGAGCTTTGCTCCCCTGGTCAGACACTTCCGTCCTTGCCTTGTGGCCACCCACCCTGGGGGACAAGAGTGACACTGGAAGCCTGCAGACCGAGGCTGCACCCACTGCGGGTCTCCTCCCGCCCCCCCCACCCCCCGAGCGGCCCCTCCCCCTGGTCCTCAGCCCTTTGGTCTGACAGTTGTGCCGCGAAGTCACAGATCTGAGAGGACCCCGGTCACACAGGCCCGGCTTCTGGTCGTGGCTGCCGCGGACTCCCCCTGGACTTTAAAAAGAGGCCCAGGGAAGGCTGCCAACCTCACCCCGAGGATGCCAGGCCCGGCCCGGTCACCGTACGTGGTGAACCAAGTTTATGGATGAGGAAGCTGGGGTCTGGAGGACCCCGTGCAGCTGGGTTTTGGGGTGCGGTGTGGACGGCGTGCAGCTGCGGGTGGGGTGAATGCTGGGTGGGGAGCTGAGGCCAGCCCCCTACCCCGGGCCCAAGCAGGGGCTGTTGATGAGGCTGGAGTAGGCACAGGATAAGCTCTGTTTCAGCATCTCACACAAAACGGCACAAAATAGACTTCTAGAGGGCAAGGGGCCGCCTCGGGAGACCACCAGAGGGACGAGGTTCTAGGGGTCAGGGCTGGGGCCGCGGTGTAGACGTGTGGATTACTCACCTTACGGAACAACCGGGCAGGCCTGAGAGGGGCCGAAACGCTGGGTACTGGGTGCAGGGGTGGGGGGTGGGGCGGGGTGCTGCATCCGTGGGGGGGGGTCTGTGCGCCGTGGAGTCGGTCCAGTTACAGTGTCAGGGTTAGAGGAGGTGGTGTTCGGGTCAGAACTGGGCTAGAGTTCAGGTCCGGAAGTGACCGGCTTTGGGGCAGTGTGACGGGACCTTGGGGCTAGGGGTTGGCAGGCCTGACCCCGCTATGCAGCCTCTTTTCTCTGGGTCACCGTCCGTCTTGGGCACAGTGACCGGACTGGACGGTCTTCCATCCTACGATCCTCTCAGAGGTACCAGAGCTGGCCAGGGGAGGCCGGGCCCTGGGGCAGGACTGGATTCTGGCCGGGAACGTGGGAGGTCTCTGGGCCTGGGTAGGCTCTGCTCTCTGAGCTCCCCGAGCCCGCCTGGACCGTGACCACGGGCCCTGCCCAGCATCCCAGAGGGTATTCATTTCCTACTTCCAAAGCTGCACAAGTTTAGTGTCTCACATTTCTGGAGGTCAGCTGCCCAAAATCAGTCTCACTGGGCTGAAAGCTAAGGCGTCGCCGGGCTGCTCCCTCTGGAGGCTCTGAGTGAGAATCTGTTTCCTGCCCGCCTGGGCTCGTGGCCCCTTCCTGCTCACAGCCAGCATCCTCCCTTCTCTGGCCTCTGCCTCTCTTGTCATCCCCTAACGCTGACCCTGACGCTCATGCCTTCATCTCCTAAGGACCCGTGTGGTTAAGTGGGACCCCCGTGGATGATCCAGGAGAATCTCCCCGACTCAAGCTCCTTATTTAATCAGATTTGCCAAGTCCCTTTTGCCTAGAAGGTGACATAGTCCCATTTTCATTAGGACATGACATCATGGTTTTTTTGGGGGGTGGGGGGTGCATTGTTTAGCCGACCACAGGGAATTCTGCCTGCGCCTCTCCAGGCCACGGACCCTGATTCTGGCTCTGTGTCTGGGGAGGCGCGTCTGTGCCAGACTCGGCCTCATAGCCCCGGGGACAGCTCCTGTCCACAGGCAGGATGGGAGGGGATTGACCTGGCCCCTGGGCAGATGAGTTCTGAGGTGGGAGGACCTTCTGAGGACAATTTTAAGCAAGCACAGGGGACAGGATGCAGAGGCACTGGGACAGAGAGCGGGGTCTTGGGGCTGCCACTTCCAGCCAGGGGCCTCACAGCTGGGTGTGGGCAGCCTGCAGCCGGAGATCGCGGGCCTACGGGTGGGCTCTGGGGCCTCTGCGCCCACCCCACACAGAGGAGCAGGTGCCAGGGCAACAGGGCCTAACAGCCCCATGTTTGAAGGCCATCTCTGGGCAGAGAGCAGGAGAGGCCCGGGAGAGGTGGGTGGGCGTGAGGGCACGGGCTTCCTTCCCTCCGTGGCTGAGCAGGGCTGCAGGCCGGTGTGGATCTGAGGGTGGAGGCAGGTGGGGTGAGGACGGTGTGGGTGGAGTCAGGACACGGGGGCCTGGGACAGGGGTCCCCATGAAGCCTGAGGATGAATCAAGCCTCGCTGAGGCCGCGGTTCCTTGTGGTCCCTGCGGAGGGGAGTGTCCGCTGGGAGGGTCCCAGTCACCATGTCTTTCTGAGATCATCTGCTTGCCTACTTTTTAGGTTGTTTTGCCCCTATTTCACTCTTCTATTTGTCAATCTGTTCTCTTTGTTTTTCCTTTTCAAAAAGCGGGATAATCCACACAGACGATTCATTTTGTTTTTGTGCATATTAAGGTTTTGTATGAAAGTTATTGCAAAAGTTATAAACCTAATACACCAATGCAATAAACTCCCACAGACTCATCCCCAGCCCCTAGATTCCTTCTCTGACCCCCAGCTGCTCCTCTGGTTTCCATCCCAGCCCCTCCACCTGGAATCCTGTACCTCCCCCCCCCCACCCCCCCATATAACCTCCCAGACCCCATTCTCTCTCACTGGCAGCCTTCTTGCATGGAGGCTTCCCAAAGGTGACCTGACCAAAGCCAAATCAGAGCAACCTCTGCTGGCCCAGAGGGAGGGGCCTGTACCCCTCCACGGCACTTGGGTATGTCCCCTGAGGGCACCCCTGTCCACGAGCTCTGTTCCCACCCGACTGACGCTTGGCTAGAGCTCCCCAGCCTCTTGCTGCTGGCAAGGCCTTTCCTGGCCTCCGAGAGGGGTCAGCGTCCTGCTTGTCCTGCCCCAGCCCGGGCTCCTGGCCCACGAGATGACCAACAATAATAGCCACTGGATTAGCATAGCAGGCATTGTCTTCCCCTGACCGTAGGGTGGGTATTAGGTGTTCATCCATCATCCTAAAAATAACCAGTAAACAGGTGCAGCCCCTGCACACCAGCCCCCTGGATGCCGTTAGCATGTGGCTGGTGACAGAGGCTGGGTCAGGGGAGAGAGGGAGTTAGTTTCACCAAGTTCCAGGCACGGGGTGTGGGGCGCCGTTTGGAGCCTGGGAAACCCACCAGGAGAGGGTGCAGGGCATCTGTGGACCCTCAGACTCCACGAGCTTGAAGGTCAGCTCAGCCCCAGGACCCTCACTGGACCCCCTCAGCACTGCTTACATCACCCCCAGGTCCAGGCGTCTCCCCGGCGCACGTGTACCAGAGCCTCAGAAGATGCCCGAATGTCAAGCCTTTTGCCCTCCTGGAGCCTGGGCTGTGGGGCCTGGTTTCCACATTCCCTTGCGAGGGACGCAGGGCCAGCGAGACGGCCCCCCTTCCCCCGGGCCTCCCGGTGCCCTGGCCCCATCCCTGCTTGGAGCCCCATCTAGTCTGCTCTCCATTCCCGCTTTCCGGGGCTGCCGTCTCCTAGGTGGTGGCCGCTGTGTGCACAGGCGCCGTGTCCTCCTGAGCCTGGCACACGTGTGTCTTCAAGCCCGCCGGCTGCTGCGCATGCTGCGGTGTCCCCTTCGTGAGGTGTATGTGTGGTGGGTGGGGAGGGGGGAGGGGCTGCGTGTCTGTTCTATTTTTACCGGCCAGTTGCTGCGGGCCGTAGTTTTCATAGCTTCCCCTCCGCTTGCCCCGCACAGTCTGCAGTCAACCGCAAGGCGAGACCGTCTCACCCACGGAGACCCAGGAAGGTGAGTGTCCACCGCCCGGGCAGTGGAGCTGGGGCTCCGGACTCAGGAGCAAGCGAGGGCTCGGCTGGCAAAGAAGATGGTCTCGCCTGTGCCACTGGGTTTGTTGGTAGACAGTCCTAAGACTGTCCCGCAGCATTTAGTAGCATAGGGCGGCCTCTGCCCAGCAAGACTGTGGCTGGAGGTGAGCCCCCTGCCCGTTTGGAGCCGTGAGCAGGATTTTCCAGGCTGCCCAGGGAGCCCCCGGCAGAGCCTCGAGGATCTGTTCACACCGCAGCCCAGCCGTCCCAGGAGGGAGAGGGGCGCGTTGGGGACCAGAGGGGCAGAGGGGCTGCTTTTGGAAGTTGAGGGGGAGCTTGGTGAGCAGTGCAGGGGGCGACGCCCGGGTCGGAGGAGAAGGAGGAGAGAGGGCGGGACGCGGGGGCCGGAAGGCTGCACCTACGCCCGCCGCCACCGGCCAAGGAAGCCGTCCTGCCTCTGTGTTCTTTGTCTTTGACAACTCGCTTGGCGCCCTTTGCTGTCTGCACAGTGGACAGAGCGCCAGCCAGCCTCCTGGCTCTGGCGCAGAAGGGGGGCTCTTGGGGGAAGGCAGGGGGGACAGCACTGGGGTGGGAGCTTGAGAGCCTGTGAGCACACCAGTGAGGACCCGAGGCGGGGTGGGGGGGGGAGGGTGGCGGGTGGGGGTGGGGCCAGGAGACTGTCCCCAGCAGCTGTGGGCGGGCTTTCCTGTTCAGAGCTCAGGGTGCTGGGGGGTCCACAGCCGCAGCCTTGGGAGCAGTCAGTCAGGGAGGACCGGGATGCCCTTGAACTGAGGTCCAAGATCGGGGGTGCCGGCGCGCAGGGGGAGGAACACAAGCCTGAGTAGAAAGTTGTGGTCCCTTCCCTGCTCACACCCAGTCACGTACACACTCACACTTACGCACACAGACCCACACAAAGCCTCAGTCTCGGTCTCACCCATGGGGCCCGGGGGAGGGCAGCCCGGGGACCCCCACCTCCCACCGTGGGTCCCGTTATCTCCCTCTTGCTGTTGGGGGCCGGGGGCGCGGCTCTCCCGCCCTCTGAGCTGCTGGCTCCATCCTGAGTTCTTATCTTGTCTCTGCTCGTCTTCCACGGGACCTGTCGAGGGGTCCCATCTGGTGGGTGCCAGCGCAAGGCTGGGACCCCCTGGACTGGTGATTGTCAGCAGGCGGGCTGGGGGCGGGCCTGGAGCTCGGCAGGACGCCTGGCCTGGCCGGACTGGTAGTGGCTGTCTAGGGGGTGTGGACACGGCCGGAAGCCCCCCCACCCCCCACCCCCTGACCGAGGACGAGCATGTCCCTCCTCAGTGAGATCTGTGCCCCCAGGCACCGGGCTGCGGGGGCTGGTGACGGAAGAGGGGCCCGGGTTGGGGAGGGCTCTTCCCCGGCTGCTCTTCCGCTCTGGACCTCCTCGGTGTCTTCAGAGGAGTGCGGCCCTAGAATAAACA
The DNA here is from genome assembly GCF_964165515.1 of Mesoplodon bidens. Lineage (NCBI taxonomy): Eukaryota > Metazoa > Chordata > Mammalia > Artiodactyla > Ziphiidae > Mesoplodon > Mesoplodon bidens. Next base: position 1,938,147 of record NC_138177.1, read on the forward strand.
GCTGGTGATAAATCTAACTGCAGCCAAGCATCTCGGGAATGTGCGGACTGTTTCCACTCCCCTCTGTGCCCCAGGGTGACAGCTGAAGCTCTGGGTCACACTCCCTCCACCCCCGAGGCAGTGGCAGATGGGGCGTGGTTAAGGCTTTCGGATGGGAGACTGGGGGGGGTGGCTGAGCCCCACCCAGGCTTCCAGGCACGAGGGGAAAGGGTGGCATCGAGGCAGAGGCGGAGGCGGCTCTGGAGGAGGTGACGGTGGCCACTTTGCACGTGTCCTTCAGGGTCAGCCTGCCCCTACCCACACCAGGCTCTGGACCAGATCCAAAATCCTGGCCCTGTGCTCAGCCTTCCCCTGGCCCCACCCCTTCCCTGATCCTCCACTTCATAACCCAGCTCGGGGCTCCCAACCCGCCTGCACATCGGCTCCCACCCCAGCCGTGCCCCTCCCTCCCTGTGTCGTTGGCACAGTGCCCCCCCCCCCACATCCGCTGGAATGCTCTCTGTCCAGCCCGGGCCATAGGGTGGTCAGGCCTGGCTGCGGAGCATCCCCCTCTACGGCTCGAGGACCCCCTCCTCGGTCTGAGCCCCAGACTCTCGGACTAAAAGGGGTCCCAGGGTCCCAGGTCAGGGGGCTTCATACTGTGCTCCACGGGCAGAGGACCTCACGGAGGAGCATGGGGGTCCTGGGCTAACGCCCCTTCCACCAGGGCCAGCCGCTCTATTGATTGGACTTGCTTTGAACAAAGGGTTCAAGAACCAAGTATTTGATGGAAAACAAGTTCTCTAACCCCTGATTTTGCAGAGGGAAAAGCTGGCCCAGAGAGGGTTAGGGTGGAGACCAGAGTGGGACACAGGGTTTTGCCCTGGCTCCTGGCCTGACCCCCCTGCAGGGCCCCCTCACGGACCTGTCCCAGCTCATCACCATCCATGTGAATGGCGCCCCCTGGAGGTGTGCCCTGTGGTGGCTTCCTGTGGTGGCCTGTGCTCACTATTCCAGACCCTGCCCTCTCTGAGACCCTCATGACCACCCACTGCCCACAGGACAGTCTGTCTCACCCTGTCATTCGAGGCCCCGTGAGCAAGCACCCAGCCCCCAACTCCAGACGCATTTTCTGTGTATCCCATTCTGTTCCCCACAGGTGTCGGCAAACGTTTTCTGGAAAGGGCCAGATAGGAAATATTTTAGGCTTTGCAGGTTACATAAGGTTCTGTCGCATATTCTTCTTTGCTTTACAGTCTTTTAAGCAAACAGTCCAGTCCTGGCCTGTGGGCTGTAGTCTGCAGATCCTGGTCCTACACAAACGCCCAGCAGAACCACTTTTGATTCTCATCTTGTTTCTTTGCCTTTGTAAGGTTTCTCTCCCCTGTGAATGAGTGAGTAAATGAATGGAGAGAAAAAAGAGCAAATGGACAAGTATTTACCCCATCCTGACCCGCTGGAAGGCGATATGTCTGATTTTTCCTTTCTGCCATCGGACCTTCTCTCCCAGGCTGGGCGGCTGACACAGCCCCACGGCCCAGCCAGGTCCGGGGTGAGGGCAGGAACTGTAACTCTCCCTCATCCGTGGTTCCTTCTGCCCCAGGTGCCGCCCCAGGTGCCGCCCCACCACCACCATGCCGGAAGTGTAAGTAGTATTGCCTCCCCACCTCCCGCCCCAGGGCCCAGGAAGGCATGTGCCCTTGCTGCAGATTTCACATCATCTGTTCGGTCCCTGAAGCAGTTCCCCGGGAGACCAGATCCTGAAACAGGCACAGTCCTGAGAGCCGGGGTCCCCAGGGTCCACGTGTCCTCCCAGGCTTTGAGCAGAACTGGCTCCCAGTTTGTTGCCGGAAGACCCTCTTGGCCTGTGTCTTAGAGTTTGTGTGCACTGATCAGATGGACGGATCACAAGCCCCAGGCCATGATTTAACATTACCCAGTAGATGAACAAGCTTTGGGGAGGTACCTACTCGCCCGGGAAGGAAGTTCTCACAGCCTAGGAGGTTTCCATCCTCCCCAGTGTACAGTGGCTGGTGTTTCCCAAAAGGGCCTCCAGTAGCCCACAGGGCCTGAGGGTTTCTCTTCTATTCTGCTTGTCCTCGAACTGGTCCCCCTGCACGATGTCTGTCTGCTTTCTTTCTGCTGTGTTGTCACCGCGCCCGTCGCCCAGCCTGTCCGCACGGTCGGCTGTCTTGTGGATGCCGTGCATTGTTCACACTCACTCTGTCTTCTGCTCTCCCCCCGCCCCCCGCCCACCCTGGCCTTCCTGTGATGGATGCCTGCAGCGAGGTGAGTAAGCCTGGGGGTGTCTCTGTCCTGGTGGACGTTAGACAGGTGACGGTAGGGTGGCCATTTGAGGAGAGAGAGCTTGGGTCAAGGCCTGGGGACGGGCGCTCCGTGGCTGAGCAAATTCCCTGGAGAATATAAACCTTGGGGGAAGATTCTGGACGTGGGGCTCCTCAAGGTCCGGGGGGGGCGCCCCAGTGCATCACGTCCCTGGAAGGTGGTCCTGGGGCTGGGACCACACAGAGGCGGTGTGACTCTACACCCATGCTGACCACCGAGCAGTTCTCCCTCACCGGGTCTGAGAGCGCGTCCAGCTCTGGGGGCCGTCCTGTCCTTGCAGATCTACATTAGAAAGGTGGGAGGGGATCATCCTTGGGTTATTCCAGCCCCGCCCACCACCGGACACAGAGGGAGGAGCAAGAGAATCCTTGCCCTCCCCTCGGGTCTTAGACAGCCCTGCCCCCATAGAGCCCAGGTCTGTTTAGGCTGCTGAGGACACACAGCCTGTGTCCCGCCCCGCCCGGGGTGGGGACTGCAGCTGGGGAGCTGGGGACTCAGGGCTGGCAGGCTGGGAGTTAGCAGCACGGATGGAGGGGACACTCGGCAGAGATTCTGTTTTTCCATAGTCGTGTGAATCTCTAAGTCTCACTGAGGCTCATGTGAACGTGAGTCCCTGGGGACTGATGGGCAGCGAGGTGGTGGGGAGACAGTGAGACATTTCCGTGGGTGCAGGACAGTGTAAACCGCGGCTGGAGATGCTGGTGATGCTCATAGCAACAGGCCATTCCCTCGCAACCACGCGGACCGGACACACAGCAAAACCCTTGGCTTTCGGAGAGGAAAAGACAGACCACCCTGAATAGCTGGATTAGAAGCATGTCCCAGGCACGAGAGCCCCTTCATTTTCTCCCACAGGGACGGCTCAAAGCCGATTGCTTCTACTTTACGCACAAGAATAGCAAACCCAAGCTGTGGCCGGGGCTCAGCAGAGTAGCTGCAGGTGGTGGGGGGGGGCGGCGGTCACCAGTAGCACGAGAAGTGACCGCCTGTGTCCAGGAGGAGACAGGAGCCCTCGGAGTTAGGGATGGAGCGGCTACCCTCTCGCTTCCCTGGGGGACGCTGCCACAGGGCCAAGACGTATTAGGACGTATCTAGTCAGCAAGAGGTGTCAAGCATTTTTAATAAGAAGAGAAAATATTGTCTTCATAACTGAGAGCCATCTATATGGATTGTGTCGACATCAAGAAAAGTTTTGACGTCTAAAGAGACGAGCTTCTTTCTTGAGGGAACTCACGGCTTACTTCTCTGACGTGACACAACATTGCCCCGGAGCGCCAGGCCGCGTGCCTCATGCACACTGCTCGAAGCTGGTGCTCACCCATGATCTCATTCTGTCTGTAGTCCCTCTGTGGACCGGGTAAGGTGGGTCTCAGCATCCTGACTCACAGGTGAGGAAGGGGGTGCCCAGACCCCGTGACCCACACAGTGTCTTGCAGGATTCAGCCCCTCGGTCAGGGAGCTGAGTCTCTGAATCTGAGGGGTGCAATCACAAGATGAGCTTTTAAGGGACCCTGAGATGAGGATTCTGGGTAAGGATGGTGACAGGCTGGCGCTCATCCCGGCCTGCTCCAGATTTCCGGATCTGTAGCCGCCACCTCACCCGTCTCTCCTCCTCTTTCTCCTCAGAGTAAACCCAAGATTACTGCCTCCCGCAAACTTCTGCTGAAGGTGAGCAGGGTCCCGGCTCTTGGGAGGCGTCTGCGGAGGCAGAGGGGTGCAGTGTACCTCTGCGGGGGAGGGTCGTGGGAGGTCAAAGAGGAGGGAGACCAGAGTGGGGAGGAGGTGGAGGATGAGGAGAAGGGATGGAGGAGGAGGGGATGGAGGAGGGGATGGAGGAGGAGGGGATGGAGGAGGGGATGGAGGAGGAGGGGATGGAGGAGGGGATGGAGAATGAGAGGGGATGGAGGAGGGGATGGAGGAGGAGGGGATGGAGAAGGACGCAGCAGAGGGAGTCTGGCAGGAGCCCGGAGCCTGTGGTCAGAGGGTGGGAACCCGGCATTCTGGTCCTGGCACCTACCCGGGGCTTGGCAGGAGGCGGGACCAACTTCAGGGTGGGACCCCTGGTGGGGGCACAGGGCTTGCTTTATTCTGGTAAGAGATTCTTCCTTAGGAGCTCTGGGGCCCAAAAAGGTGAGAAATGGTAAGAGGAAGATTGAAGGACGTAAGGTCCGGGGTCCAAGGGCGCGGGTGCTCGTGTGCGGTCCCCCGGGGTTTGCGTCACGTGGCCGCGCACACACTCCCACTCTCGGCTGCCGCCTCGCTCACAGGCGCCCAGCGCTGCCTGGGCCGGGCCTCGTCCGGGGCTGGGCTGGCGGTGGGGGGCGCGCCTCCCCTTCAGGCCCCGCTGCCAGGTGGGGGACGGGCCCCGCTCACCGGCCGTGTCCTGCGCAGAGCCTGATGCTGGCCAAGGCCAAGGAGTGCTGGGAGCAGGAGCACGAGGCGCGGGAGGCCGAGAAGAAGCGCTACCTGGCCGAGCGCATCTCCCCGCTGCAGACCCGAGGCCTGTCGCTCAGCGCCCTGCAGGTGGGCAGGGGGAGGGGCTCCCGGCCGCGGACCACAGGCCAGCGGCAGCGGCTCTGACTGGCTGGGCTGGAAGCTCTGTGCTTTACAAGTGGCTCCCCCCTTACCTGGTCTCATTAGTCTTCACAACGCTGTGTGGCGAGGTCGGGCTGGGGTGGGGCGTTGGGTCCCATTTTACAAGTGGGAAGGGAGCCTCAGCAGGGAGATGGGGCTTGCTTGTGGTGTGTGTGGGGGGCGCTGAGCAAGGGCCAGGTCGTGTATCAGAGTAGCGTGACGGTGCAGAGCGGGGAGCTGGGCAACGCTCGGGAGGGCCCACTTCTCCAGACTTGCCCGTCCTTCCCCTGCAAATAGGCCTTTAATGTTATAACATTGATAAGAGTTTAAACACCAGTGACTGCAGAGTGAAGGGCCCGGAAGGAAATACACATCTCCTTTGACTTACGATGGGGTTATGTCCCAAGAAGCGCAGCGTCAGGTGAAACTGTCGTAGGTCCAAAGTGCACTGTCTACACCTCACCCAGCGCACATCACAGCTCACCTGGCCCAGCTTAACCGTGTGAGGACCACTCACGGTAGCTGAAAGTTGGGCGAAATCAACTACCAGAAAAAGCCTATTTCATAACAAAGAGCTGAATATCTCATGTAATTTACTGAAGATGAGAAAGCAGATGTCTGTCTGGTACAGAATGGCTTTAAGTGTGTGGGTGGTCACCCTCATGAGCGCGGGGCTGCCCGGGAGCCGCACTGCCCAGCACCGAGCATCACAGCCTGGGAAGGATTCAAATTCAAAATTCCAAGTATGCTTTCTACTGAATTTGTACTGCTTTCCCACCATCATAAAGGCAAAAAAATCATAAGCTGAACCATCGTAGGTCAGGGACCATTTTTTTAAAAAGACATTTATTTACTTATTTTGGCTGTGCCAGGTCTTAGTTGCGGACTTCTTAGTTGTGGCATGCAGGATCTAGTTCCCTGACCGGGGATGGAACCCAGGCCCCCTGCACTGGGAGCTCAGAGTCTTACCCACTGGACCACCAGGGAAGTCTCACCATTTGTAGACCAACATGTCACCGATGGTTACCTCCAGGCGGTAACCTATGTTATTACTGCCTGGTGGTAATAATTCCTATTTTATTATTAATTAAATAAGAATAATTATTATCACTAATTATTCCTATTTTATTATTAGTAGTAGTAGTATTTTTTTGTTTTTTTGTTTGTTTAGGCTGCACTGCGCAGCACGCAGGGTCTTAGTTCCATTGAACCCGTGTCCCCTGCATTGTGAGCCCGGAGTCTTAACCACTGGACCGCTAGGGAAGTCCCCTTATTTTATTATTTTTGCTTAATATATAATTTTCAAAATTTCTACAATTAACTTACATTCTTTTTATCATAAGAAAACGTTTTAGCGATAAGTACCCTCGGAAAGGAAAACAAAGGACTTCCATTCAGAGTGAGGGGGTCCACCAGCCCCTTCCACAGCTCAGGTCTTGCCGAGGTGGAGGAGGGGCCGGACCCCCGGCTGGGAGGTGGAAAAGGGGGGCTGGGGGCTGAGCGGCTCCCTCATCTCCCTTCCTGACTCCCCTGCTTCCCCAGGACCTGTGCCGGGACCTGCACGCCAAGGTGGAGGTGGTGGACGAGGAGAGATATGACATTGAGGCCAAGTGCCTGCACAACACCAGGGAGGTGGGCCGGGGCTGGAGGGTAGCAACACCAGGGAGGCGGGCCGGGGCTGGGGGTTGGCAGGGGCACAGCCGGAGCAGGCTGGCTGGCTGGGACAGGGTGGTGTGTGGGGAGGTAGGCGCAGCCGGTGCAGGTCAGGTGGGTGGCGGGTGATGTCTGGGGGTGTCGGGTGGGCACTGACGTGGCAGTTGTGGGCCAGGCCCCCCTCCCACTGCCGGGTCTGGGGAGTGGCACTTAGGAAGCTCTGGTCCCTGCACTCCATCCCCCAGGGCTGGAGTTGGGCAGAGAGCAAGTGACGCTTTTCACACAGATGAAAAGCACAGACTTCCTCCAACCTATGAGGTGGGCTCTTCAGTGGAAGAGAAGTCTCCCCTTTCATTCACCCACACAAATAACCACAGCCTGTTAGTAACGCCTCACCTTGCAAATGGCTTTCATGTGTGTCGGCCCTTTGACCCTCCCTGAACCCCTTTGACCCTCCCTGCACGCCTGTGGACGAAGTGGTGCTTTTATCTGCACCTGACAGACCATGACGCTGAGGTTCGGAGAGGCTGAGTAGCTCGGCCCGGGTCACACAGAGGGGGACCTGGCATGGGCCTGGCCTCTGACCCTGACTCCAGTCACTCAGCACTCCCCCAGCAGGGGGCGCAGGGCGTCAGCTCCACCCAGACCCAGCCCTGGTGTGGTGGGGAGAACGCGGAGGGACAGGGCTCCTGCACCTGGCGTGGGCTCCTGTTCCAGCAGAGGCGGGGGAGGGACTGGAGCCACTTCCCTCCTTCCCACTTCTCCCCAGCAGGAATGACGCTCTGTGGGTTCACGGGTCCCCCCAGAATTTCCTCCTGAGGTTGCACCCTGAAAACCCCCCAGGGGGCTCGGACATGGGGTTTATCCATCCTGCTGGGCCAGGGCTGTGCCCTCAATGAGCTGCTCTGAAGGCTCACCGGGAAGGGACTGGTTAGAAGCGGGAATAAGAGGCAGTGGCCCGTCCCACTGCAAACAGGGCTTCCGAATGACACTTCTGTCTTCCCTGCATGGCCGCCATGGCCGCCACGGCTAATGGAGTTCCCTCTCCGAGTGCCACTCACCCCTGTACCAATAGAATAGGTTAGAACAGAGGTGGCTGTTTGCAAGGTGACAGAGAGTGGGTCTGGGCATCCCCGAGGGCCTGGCCTGGAGCCTGGAGAAGTGGGGCCTGGCTGGGGCCCGGGACCCTGAGCTGCCCCCTCCTCGCAGATCAAGGACCTGAAGCTCAAGGTGCTGGACCTGCGCGGGAAGTTCAAGCGCCCCCCCTTGCGGCGTGTCCGCGTCTCGGCCGACGCCATGCTGCGCGCCCTGCTGGGCTCCAAGCACAAGGTGTCCATGGACCTGCGCGCCAACCTCAAGTCTGTGAAAAAGGAGGACACGGAGAAGGTGAGCCCCCGACCTCACCCGACGCGGCCTCGGCCAGCCCTGCAGGCCCCGCAGGAGCCCCGCCAGCTGGCAGCACATTCCAGGAGCCCTGGGAGACCAGGGGAGGCCTCACCACCCTGTTCTGGGAGAAGGAGGGCTGGGATGTCCCACCTTTTAGGGGAGGCTGACTTCCCATCACCCAGCTGCTCCTGCACAGGGAGGGCCTGGCGCTAAGTGTCCCCTGTGTGGCCGCCCACAGGAGCGGCCTGTGGAGGTGGGCGACTGGAGAAAGAACGTGGAGGCCATGTCGGGGATGGAGGGCCGCAAGAAGATGTTTGATGCTGCTAAGTCCCCGACCTCCCAGTAGAGGTAGGCAGAGCCAGCTCCCCGCTCCCAGGCCCCAGTTAACAGGGCGGCAGGGACGCCAGGACAGTGGCTGGCGGGGAAGAGGAGCCCTGAGGTGGCTCAGTCCTGGTCCCCCGAGACTGCGGGCACGGGCCCTCACCTGCAGCATGGCGGTTGCATCAGCTCCGTGATCCCCCAGGTGTATCACCTGGGGCGCAGATGATCTGGCCCCTCCCAGGCCTGCTGGATCCGAGACTCGGGGGTGGGATCAGCCCCTGGGTGACTCTGATGCCAGAGCTTAGAACCCCTGGATTCCATGACCCCCAGGGCCTTCCAGCTCTGACTTTCCAAAAGTCTAAAGCACTTTTAACTGCCTCCTGGGGAATCCTGCAAAGTGCCCAGCACTGGTCGGGGGGCTTCTATTCAGAGGAGACAAGGCCACCCACTCTCCGAGGAAGCTGCTGGAGAAAGCAGCAACGTTAGGACACGTGAAGCCCTCTGTGGGCGTGCGGAGGGCACATGCAACAGGGCAGGGTCTGTCCGATAGCCCTGTCCGTCTGAGAAGCCTCCTGGAGGGGCACGCTCTCCGAGGATGTGACGGGGTTGCAGCCGCAGGAGGGCGTGTCAGGGGCTGATGGTGCAACCAGAGCTCAGAGGTGGGGATTAGCCACACGTGGGAGAAAGCCCAGGCGGACAGGTGCGAGGAGCCCCGTGGGGACGAGGGTGTGAGATGGGGAGAGCTGAGGCTCGTCGGAGCCCCTGTGGACAGCAGTCCAGCCTGGGGGCCGGCGTGAGGCCTGGGAACTGAAGGCTGCTGTCTTTCTGTCCCCCAGGCAGCTGGCCAAGCTGTGCTCCGGGTGCCCTGCGGCTCCTTCCTCCAGCCCCGCCCGCCGGCCTCTCAGCATACCCCCCCTGCACTGCAGAGCGCCCCCCCTGCTCCCACGCCTCCCCTCCAGCCTGAGCGCCTTCCGGCGGGACTGGGATTAAGAGGGGAGGAACGGCAGCGTCTGAAGACCTCGCCTGGCTGGCGGGTGGGCTCCCTGGGGCTCCCGGCCGCTGTGGGGCAACCAGGCCACGAGGAGGCATGCACCCTCCACTCTGTATGTCAAGCGCCCGTGGGCGTCACAGCCTCTCCATTAAAACCAGTGTCCTGGTCACTTCTGCAGCTCTGGCTGTAAGCACCTGGGGGAGGGGGAAGGCAGGGAGCCTGTGAGGGAGGCTGTGCTGGGCTTCAGGCAGCAGCTCAGGTCAGCATGGAGGGCCACCTGCTGAGGTCCCCCTGGTTCCCCCTTCCATCTGGTCCGGTGACACCACATAGCACAGCCTCACCCCCAGGGGGCTCAGCTCAGCCCAGCCTGACCTGCAGCTGTCAAGGGGCCCCTCCATTCCCAGCCCCTGGCCCTGCTGCTCTCACAGGGCCGTTCCCCCGGCTCCCCTCTCCCGGGTGCCCTGGTGTACCTGACCCTCGGGGCTGAGCCATCAGGTCAGTGTCCTGCCCAGCACCTGGCCCAGCCAGGGGGATGCCCTGCAGTTCCACCCCGGCCACCAGGCAGCTCCTTCTTCACGCCTGCCCTGGGCTCTCCCGTTGGGCCCTGGGCCAGCCCTGTCCACCTGCATCCACCCTGCCTGACTGTCTTTCCTTCACACTCCTGATGGACCATGTCCCCCAGGACTGATTCTGTCCCGAGCGGGGGGGCAGTCAGTTGTCTGTCCTCCAGGTCAGGTCCTTCTCCATCCCACTGACATCTGGACCAAAGCCCGGTGTGGGGTGCAAGTCTGCTGGGGTGGAATGGGGGGCCTGGGGGCACCCCTCCACACACATGGAGGACAGCGGCTCCCGTGGAGCAGAGACCAACGTCTGGGCCAGAGAGGGCCTGGCTTTTCCGGGCAGTGTCATGTGACTCCTGAGATCTGCCTACGAGGAAGCAGCTGGTCCCCGGCCCGGCCCTTGGCTTTTTGGCCGCCCGGCACTGGTCCCAGGAGAGGCTGGGCCGTGTGAAGGGCCCTCCACCTGCCTGTGAGTCCCTGTTCTGCCCTCTGCTCCCAGTGCATTATCTGCCATAAATGCCAGAAGCTGGGAGCAAAGTGCAGCACCAGGGGCCCCTGGGCTGGGATCTGGCTCCCAGCCATGCACCCGGCCAGCCCCTGAAGGACCAGCAGCCTGAGGTGTGTTGGGGGAAGAACACCCTGCCTGGGTCCTTGCTGCAAACAGCTCAGTGGGCAGAAAGGTGGACGTGCTCAAAGAAAACAACTCCTAGAAACACGGAAACTCTCAGGCACAGACACACCCAGACACACCCAGACCCAGACCCCCCCCACACACACACACCTGGAGAGCCCAGCGAGGCTGGTCCAGGCACAGAGCCTGGCCTGGGTCTCGCGCCTGGCAGCCACACACACACCCCCTTCCCTGACCCACAGGTCACTGCGGCCGGCCTGGGTCCGTAGCGTGGCCTCCCCCCGCTGCTTCCTCTCAGCCCTGGGAGATCCTGGCCCCGAGTTGCAAAGGCAGTGCTCGGTTCCGCCCCCCTGACTATTGACCCAGGGCCCAGCACGCTGGGGTCCCCACCCTGGCCTGCAAAGCCAGGCCTGACTCAGAGCAAACGCCTGGCGCAGAGAGCCCGTGGGAGGAGGGTCCTCTGGGAAAGGGCCCCAGCCCCACCCAAAGCCCTCCGGGAGGATGTCCAGTCCGTTCTGCTTCCTGGCAGGGCCAGACCTAGCCTGCCCCCCGTGCAATGGAGCCCTGAGTGGTGACGGCCAGGGGGCTCTGTCACAGGGCTCCTTGGGGTGGCAGTGGGCGGGGCTGGCTTAGTTGTGGCCACAGCAGGGCCTGGGTGGAAGGCGTGGTCTCTGGAGAGAGAGAACCACGATTCCACCCGGTCCCCACTCACCACGCAGGGACCCAGCCTGGACACGAGCAGAGCGGAGCCGGAGTTGGGCCCCACTGAAGACCAGCGGCCGCAGCCCTCACTCCACTCCAGGCACTGCTCTCTGCACCTGAATTAGCTCATCTGACCTTCACGACACCCCATGAGACAGGGACCACAACCACTCTCATTTCACAGATGGGAACAGTGAGGCACAGAGAGGTTAACCCCTTTCCACGGTCACACGGTTAGTGAACGAGGGGCCGGGACCGAACTCAGCTGGTCTGTTCGAGCCCAGACTCTTAGTCACGACTTAATAACATGCCTTATCAGAATCACATCACTACGTTCTCACCAACACCTAAGGAGCAGACCCTGTTATTTCAGATTCACTGACACATGAGGAGACAGGTTGGGAGAGTTGAAGTCACTCACCCCGAGTCACGGGCTGTGACAGCTGCAGGCTGGGGACAGGGACCTGGGTCAACCTGCCCTGGGGGTCACCCTTTTCTGGGATCAGACTTGCCTCAACAGAGCCCGACCGGTAACTTTCCAGAAGGGATGTGGCCGGGGACCAAGGGCAATGCATACGCACCTTGGAGTTGGCCTGTCCCCAGAGAGGAGAAAACATTCAGATGAGATGCAAATGCACCCAAATGGGCAAAGGGGCCGACTTTCTCCAACAGCAGGGACGTGGACCTATAGCAGCAGCTGGAGGGGGAGCTCCTGCCTCCTGGAAGGGACGACCACGGCAGAGCGCCACCTGCTACGCCCCTGCCTGCCCCAGAGCCCCAGGAGGCCAGCCGCCCCCCACGTCGCTATATCCACGGTGCAGGAGGCCGAGCCCACTGTCTGTCTGGGGCCCACCTCGCAGCAGGATGGTCAGGGCAGGCCCAGGCTCAGGGCTGCAGGGGCTGGAGTGTCCCGCCAAGGAGGAAGCCCGTTAAACATTAGCCCCAACGGCCCCCCACGAAGTGAGTCAGGCTCCCCGCAGGGCTCCCGGCTGGCCAGGTTTGTTCCAGGTGGGTGATCAAGCTGCTGAAGCCTGGGACAGGCCGCTGGGACCAGTGCGGATGGCAGCCACCTCTCCTGACCCCAGCAGGGCTCCCTCCTCAGCAACCCTAAAGCCGGCCAGCGGGCCCTCTGCTGGAGGTGGGTGACGGGCACTCTATCCCAAGACACACTCCTAAGCGGGTCCCTGAGGCCACAGCTGAGCAGCGCAGCCCCCATCTGCCCGTGGCTCTGGTGCACAGGGCTGTAGCCGGCTTCTGGAGGCCGAGAGAGGGAGACTGAATTGCTCAAGGTCACAGGCCTAACCAGGGGGACAGAACAGGGCCCTGGACTCCCCGTAGGTGGACAGAGCTCTGGTCTCCCGGCCAGAGGCAGTGGTCCGGGGGCCTGAGCGGGTGGCCCACCTCTGGCCCCGGGTCAGCACCCACCTGGCTCCACCGGTTGACACGGGCTGGGTGAGCCCCACCCTTGGCTCTGGGCTCAGGAGAGAAGTATGGCCACACCTAGATGCCAGGGCAGGTTTTCCAACCCGGGAGCCCCGGGGAGGAGTGTGTGTGTGTGTGTGTGTGCGTGCGCATATGCGCTCGTGGCCGTCCATCGGAAGGGGTGAGCCTGGTGTGTGTGTCCGTGTGCCCGTGAGGGTGGTGGCTTGCTTGCCCTTCAGTGTGATGGATGCCCACATGGCCCTCGTTTTAGAATTTTCCGGATGCAATTCTCCTGATTGGATCTCTGTGACCCAACTTTCTACTGCTCCACTGCCCACTGAGGAAACCGGGTTACTGCAGTGAAGTTTCCATAAAGCTACATGTATTCCGTGAAAAGGGTTCTCCTTTTCTCAAGTATGCATGCATTCATTCTATTATTTTAGTATCAAGATACCCTGTACTTAAGGGGTGGGAGCACAGGAAGTGGTAATTGTTGTCTTCTAATTTCTTACTTCAAAAAGCAAAATGGTGGGGCTTCCCTGGTGGCGCAGTGGTTGAGAGTCCGCCTGCCGACGCAGGGGACACGGGTTCGTGCCCCGGTCCAGGAAGATCCCACGTGCTGCGGAGCGGCTGGGCCCGTGAGCCATGGCCGCTGAGCCTGCACGTCCAGAGCCTGTGCTCTGCAACGGGAGAGGCCGCAACAGTGAGAGGCCCGCGTACCGCAAAAACAAAAACAAAAACAAAGACAAAAAAACAAACAAACAAAAAAGACCCCAAAATGGTGGCAACACCATTTGTGTATTCATATTTTAAAAAGTATTATTACTTGGTGAAACCCAAAGCCAGGGAACCACTGCCCTGGATTCTTTAGGGTGTGGGTCTTACCTCCCAGTCACAGTCAGGCTGTGACTTCCAACCCCTCTGGCCTGGGGCCGGGGATCCCCTGGTCTCCACTCTGGCCTCTTTGGGGAAAAAGAAGCTGCCTTATGTCCTGTGTAGACAGGGGTTGGGGCTGGGGATTCCAGAGCCCGATGTCTTCCTTGGGAGGGGAAGAGAGAGGGGGCTCCCTCCTCGCACCGGCTGGGGAGTCTTGAAAACTCCCCTCCTGGACCAGGGGATTCCCAGGGTGATAAGCCCTGCCTTCCTGGATTCTCCCCAGGGGAAGTGGCCAGCACAGGCTCACAGCTATTAACAGATGCACAGAATTATACGGTGAACACCTCTGAGTCAACCACTCATTTTAAGAACTAGGGAACTGCAATTCAATATCTTGTAATTATCTATAACAGAAAATAATCTGAAAATAAGTAAGTAAATAATTACATAAATATATATGTATAACTGAATCAGTTTGCTGTACACCTGAAACTAACACGATATTGTAAATCAACTATACTTCGATTAAAAAAAAAGAATTAGGTTATTGCAAATGCTTTTGAAGCCCCTGCACACCCCTCTCCAACCATAACACTTCCCCTCCACAAAGGTAAAAGCGATCCTCAGTTTTTTTGTGTGTGTGGTACGCGGGCCTCTCGCTGTTGTGGCCTCTCCCGTTGCGGAGCACAGGCTCCGGACGCGCAGGCTCAGGGGCCATGGCTCACGGGCCCAGCCACTCCGCAGCACGTGGGATCCTCCCGGACTGGGGCATGAACCCGCGTCCCCTGCATCAGCAGGCAACCACTGCGCCACCAGGGAAGCCTGCGATCCTCAGTTTTGCGTGCTTTATTCCCCTGGTTCTCGATGTTTCTGGCTCCCAAAACAATGCATTGTGTCTTTTTGTCAACCTGACATAAATGCATGCTTTTGTTTGTTTGTTTGTTTAAATAAATTTCTTTCTTGTAACTTTGCTCTGTTTAGATTATGTAGTTTTTGTTCAGTTATGAGAACAATCCTTACAGGATGGTGGATTATTGGCTAGCTTAATGGATGGAGTAAGAAAGTGGAAAATGTAAAATGTCAGGAAACATACATTCAGAGCTTAGATAAATTTGTTCTCTGAACCTAAACTGGCTAATCCATTAAACACAATCTCCTCAGAAAAAAAGCATGAAGATTCTACTAACTGATACATAGGGCTTCCTCATTCCAATAAAAGTAGATATACCAACTAATCTAGAAGCTAAGCTGAAATACAAAGAAGAAATCCCATTTAGAAGAATACCCCAGTTTCAAGATAAAATGCATGCATTTAAATGCGGTTGAAAGTTGGCACAAGATACTAAATTCTTCCCCAAGATAGAAAGCACAAATGAAGATAGGGGAGGAGTCTCACTTTATGATCTTGCTCTCAAATTGCTTAGCGTGGACTTCCCTGGTGGCGCAGTGGTTAAGAATCCGCCTGCCAGTGCAGGGGACACAGGTTCGAGCCCTGGTCCGGGAAGATCCCACATGCCATGGAGCAACTAAGCCCATGTGCCACAACGACTGAAGCCCGTGCGCCTAGAGCCCGTGCTCCACGACAAGAGAAACCACCGCAGTGAGAAGCCCGTGCACCGCAACGAAGAGTAGTCCCTGCTTGCCACAACTAGAGAAAGCCCACACACAGCAACGAAGACCCAACGCAGCCATAAATAAATTTTTAAAAATTGCTTAGCGCTCCTCCACTTGCGAATACACTTGAGACAGTAGGTGTGGTTGCACCTGGAGAGGACCCCGAAGCGGCGCTCGCTGGGGCTGGCTTTCTCATAGGCCACCTCCATGCAGATCCCACACACCATGTCCTTGCTGCGCTGCACAGCAGACGAGCGCTCCATGTCCTTCTCATGGGCCTCGAAATGCATGCTTCTGCCTTGAGGGTCATTAGAGGTGAAGATTGTAAAATTCTCCCCTGTGAAAGAACGAAATGATGAAATACCACCATTTACTCACACTTTTTCCTGTAAATAGACCTCTGGGTGGTTTCCAGAGTTTTGCTACTATAACCAGTGCTACCTTGGATGTTCTGAGCTCCTGCTTGGTGCCCATGGTCAAGGTGCCAGGCCATCAGCACTTGCTGGTTTCCAAGTACACTCCTGCAGCAATGTACCATCAGGGTGACCCAGATCCTGGAGAAGGGTCCTAGACGCTGAGAGGCTCCGACCTAGCCTCCCAGGTGACACAGAGGGGATCTCGGGCTGTCTGGGGTTTCCTGTTCTCCTTCCAAAAGCGAGTTAGTGCAATTCTGTAAACCTACCACGCTAAGTGCTAGTGTAGACACGGGGGTGAATGAAACACTCCTGCTCTCCCCAAGACGCTTGGGGCGTTGAACCACAGGCACGGATGCCCTGAGCACCACCCCTGCCCTTGTGACCGTCCCCTTCTCCCGCCCGCCCTGCACAAGTCCTCGGGTGCCGTGGAAAATGCAGGCCAGGCTGTCCTGAGCCCCGCCCCGATGTCCAGCCATGTGCTGGACAGCTCCCCGGGCTGTCCTTGGGGCCCTCACATTCCAATGGCTGAGGCCAGGGATGCTGCTGAGCTCCTCACAGGGTGCAGACAGCCCCACACCAAGAGCTCTCAGGCCCCAGGTGTCAATACTGAGGCTGAGGCCCCTCAGGCTAAGGTCACCGGCCTTAGCCTTCACTGGCCCCTCAAGGTAGCAAGTGGGAGTCACCTGGCCTTCTCCCCTCCACCCAGCAGCCAGCCCCATGACCATTCAGCCTTCCAGGCCTCCGGCCAACCCCTCCTCCCCTCCTCTGTGCTCAAGTCCTTCTTTTTATGGACTTAAAAGTAGTCCCCTCGGTGGTGGTCTCCCCCCTGAAGCCTGGTCAGTCTTGCTCTCAAAGTCTCGGGGGCCTTCCCACTCAGAGGCCATCTGCCTTGTCATTGTCAGCTATTGTGCAGGGTCATGGCCAAGTCCTGAGCTCAGGGCAGCATGAGGACCCCTTTCCCGGTGCCGTGACGGCCACACGATGCTTCGGGCACACAAGCCCCTCTCCTTGTGGAACCACCTTCCACTCGAGACCCCACATCTCCGTTCACGCCCCGTCCTGTAGCGGGTCCCCCGCCCCCTTCTCTGATGAGTGAATTCCACTCAACCTTCAAGCCCAACCCAGATGTTCCCTCCCCTTGCAGGCATCCCCAACCCCTCCACTAGAACTAATCTCTCCTGATGACAGTTTCAATTTTCATCACAGCCTGTCTTGAACATGGCTTGGATGTAAGGACGCTTAGGAGTACATGTGTGTACCTATGCTTATGCACACGTGTGTGTCTGTATGCTTATGCACACGTGTGTGTACGCATGATTAGGAGCACATGTGGGTTAGGAGAACATGTGGACGTGCACCAGCATGTGTGTGCCTCCACTGCCAAGCTGGGACTGTCTTGGGGTCAGGATCCGAGTCCCCACCATCTTTGTGTCATTGAAAGCCAGCGCTGTTTGCTGATTGTAGCAGGTAGAATTATGTTCCCGCACAAAAAAATGGTCAGTCCCTAAGCCCTGGTAGCTGTGAATGTGACCTCACTGGGAAATCGGGTCTTTGCAGATGTGATCAAGTTTAAATGTGGTCATATTGGATCAGGGTGGGCTGTAATGCAAGGACTGATGTCTTGATAAGAAGAGGGAACTTTGGACGCGGGCGCAGAGACACCGGGACGGCTCCCTGGGACTCTGAAGAAGGCAGACATGGAGTCACGTGGCGGCAGGCACAGGGTGGCCAGCCCCCAGCAGCAGGACGACAAACGCAAAGAAAGGTCCTGCCCTAGAGCCTCTGGAGGGAGCATGGTTCTGCTGATGCACTTCTAGCCTTCAGAACTGTGGGAAAATAAATATCTGTTGTTTTTAAGCCACCTAGTTGGTGACACTTTGTCACCACAGCCCTGACATAGCACCAAGCACAGTGCCTGGGACACAGGAAGGGTCTAGTGAATATACAATGCCTGCCCTCAAGGAACTTTTGGGGCACTAACATGCCCATAATTCACTTTTCCTTACTTCTGGAGCTGTCTACACACCAATCTTCCGTGTCTTTGGGTTTTTGTGTCCATAGACAGGGTGCTGGAGTTTGGGCTTTTGGAGACACCGCTTACTCTCTGCTGGTTTCATGAAGTGTCCCTGGAAAGGCTAGGCTTCAAGTGACTGGGATCGTTTGTCCTTCTCTGTTGAGATGTTACCACTGACAAACCATGGGAAGGACATTCTCTAGGTCCCCAGAGGTCAGCAGGCTCCCCAGGAAGTGTTGGGCCCCAAATCCCAGCATCCAGGGACCTGGGTTATTACCAGCCCCTCTTTCTCTTTCCCTGGAAGAGCCGATGGCCCAGGGCCTGGCTTGGCCTCTGCAGGAGTCTTGTCAGCCCTCCCACTGCTCACCCCAGGATCACCAGCACGCAACCACGGACTCGTGTGATCCCCACAACCTGGAAGGAAGCTGGGCAAAGTATCATTCTTCCCACTACACACATGAGGAAACAGATTTGCCCCACGTCACATGCTTCATACACGTCAGAGCCCAAAGCCCCGTCTCCAGGCTCCCAGTCCAGCTCTCATTCCTTGAACCTCACTCCTCACCTCCTTTGGCCAAGAAGGAAGGCTCCCTGGAGGAGGGGGCATTTGGGGACAGAGATGCCTTAGCAGGCTAGCTGTGTGTGTGTGTCCCAGCTTCTGCTTAGAGGCTGGCTTGCCCTTTACTGGGAGATCTCAGAGCTGGAGGGTATTGTAGAGACCAGCAGCTCGGGATCAGTGCCACAGGGAGGCCAGGCTGGTCAGCGAGACCCAGCAGGGCAGACGTTGTCAGTTCCACCTCCCTCTTCTCCTGCTGGTGCCTGGGGCTGCACCAGTTCTGATGCGTCGGGAAGATAAGACTCCGAGACTTGGGGACTGACCATCCCTGGTCTCCCTGAGGCCGGCTCCCGGGCGGGCGGCGCGTGGCACCCGGCAGCCGGATGCGCACTTAAAGGGAGCCAGGTGGTGCCCCACTTGCTCCAAACTCCAGTGCTAGTTCCCTGTCCACTGCTCCCTTCCGGGGAAAGCCGAGCTTCCCCCGCCTGGTTCCACACCCAGCCCCTCCAGCCCAAAGTCCAGACCAGCCTGAGAGGAGACCGCCTCCGACGTCTTGGCTTTTTCAGAGCCGGAGGCACTCCAGGGTGCGCAGAATGGAACCCAGGCTCTCCTTTCGGGAGGGGTGGGCTTTGCTCCGGGCGTGCCTGCAGTTTTGCGCGCGGCACAGAGGAAGCGCGCCCCGCGCTCTCCCGGGGTCTCGGTGCGGCGGGCCGGAGCGCAGAGCCGGGAGGGCTCTCCAGACCCCAGACGCGTGCCGGCTCCCACCTGCCCGCCCGCCTCCCGTCTGGGATTCTCGGGGCCGACCCGGTTGGCGGGCGGAGAGCGGGCCCGTCCCCGGGCCCCGGCCCCGGTCCGCGGCACTTGCTGGAGGGAGCGGCCGGGAGGGCTGGTCAGACAGGTCCGGAGCAGGAAGTCCCCGCCCCGCCCCGCGCGGCCCGGGCTCTCGTCCACCCGGCCGTCCGTTCGTGCATCGGTGCGGCGGCCCGTCCAGGGCGCACGGCCGGGCGGCTGGGGCGGGGACCGGGGCGGCTCCTTCTGCGACGCGCCTACCCACAGGCCAATCCGGGGCAGCAGGCGGCCCGCGGCTGCGCGGGACGCAGGCCGGGGGTGGGTGGGGGGATAAGAGGCCAGGTGAGCCTACCTGCGCCGGCGGCGGGCGGGTTGTGCGCGGGGAGGCGCCGAGCGGACACGACGCACGCGGCGGGCGCTCGGGCCCCGGCGGCATGTCAGTCAGCAGGAAGAACTGGGCCGCGCTGTCCAGGTGAGCCCGGGGGCCGGGCCGCTCCTGGGGGCCACAGAGCCGGGGCCACACCTGAAAGCTCGCAGGTGTTCCGCCTGCCCCGCCGCCTCCTTCCTCCGCTTGGGGGCTGAGGCACAAGCAGGGTGCCTGGGGTGGGCCGTCGGCCCCTAGAGGCCGGTTCGGGGCACTGGGGAGGCGTTCCGGAGTTACGGCCCAGCCTCATTTCCCGAGAAGCCCCCCTGACGGCCCGCGTTCCTCTGTAGAGAGTTTGAGGGGCCCCGCCCGGGGAGGAGGGTGGGGCGCCGTGCCAGGAGCGGGTCAGCACCACTGTGGAGCGCTGGTGAATAGCACGGGGGGGGGACAGATCCCCTCCCACTGGTGAGGCGCGGGTTCCGAGTGTGGCGTTTTGGGCTGGGGTCTGGGCTGGGTGACCTCACGATAGCTTATGCCCCCCTCTGGGCTTCAGCCTTTATTTGTGAGCTTGTCCTTCCCAGGGCCTGGGCACTGGGTGTCTTATCCCTGCCTGCGGGACATCCTGTCAGGGTCAGAGAAGCCTGGGGGCGTGTCCAGAAGGCAGCCCCCTCATGTGCTTGGTGACCCCTGAACTCCTTGGGGCCACCCTGCACCTCCCCCAGAGGTGCTTCCATGAGCATCTTCACCTGCAAACCACCCCCCCCCACTGCCCCCTCAGGAGACTGAGGCCCACGTAGTAGACGGAGCGGAGCCCGGAAGGTTCTAGCGGGTAGAAGCTGACCCCTCTCAGGTGGGCGTGTGGGTGGAAGCCCAGGCTGCCTTTACAGGCATGGAGCAGCCCCTCCCAGGCCTTCCCCAGCAAGGCCTCTGGCTCTCCCCACCCCCTTCCCAAGGGCTTCAGAGCTTCTCCAGGGCCGGGGGCCTCCCAGACCCTCAGATCTCACTGCTCTGAAGCACAGTTGCCCGGTCACCCCGCTGCAGAGGGGCCCGCGGGGTCTAGAGAGGGGAAGGATACGCCCCAAGAAAGGAGGAGCTCTGTGCCCTGGACAGGGCCCCGGCCGCCTCAGAGGCTGGACACACCCAGGGAGGGTCTGTACTGAGGGTGGAGCTGGGGGTCAAGGTCTCGGACTCTGTGTGTGGGTCATGGTGCCGGTGTTGACGTGGGAGCGTCTCTGCTTCCAGGCGGGGCCTGTCTGTGTTGGGGTGTGTAGTGCGGACACGTCTGGGTGGATGGTAGGTTCTGACGTTGCCGAGTTTGGACCTTGGGAGTCCAAGTCCATTCGGATGTCCGTTGAAGACCACAGTGCAGGGCGTTGGGTTAAAAACACAAAGCAGGGCTTCCCTGGTGGGGCAGTGGTTGAGAGACCGCCAGCCGATGCAGGGGACATGGGTTCGCGCCCCGGTCCGGGAGGATCCCACATGCTGCAGAGCAGCTGGGCCCGTGAGCCATGGCCGCTGAGCCTGCGCATCCGGAGCCTGTGCTCCGCAGTGGGAGAGGCCACAACAGTGAGAGGCCCGCGTACCGCAAAAACAAAACAAAACAAAACACAAAACCCACAAAGCAGACATGGCTGAGTCAGGAGCCCCCAGTCTGCTGGGATGTGTGTGACTTTGTGTCTGAGACATGCCCGGATGTGTGTCAGGGTGTGTGCCAGGTGGCCGTGGGGCGCTGGAACTTTTAAAGTGCGAGCGGGGTCTGGTCTTAGCTGGTCCCCTGCTCAGATGGCCCCAGTCTCCCGTGGCTGCAGGGGGGGGCGGGGGCGGCGATCGCCAGGCAGCGGGAAGCCCTGGGGACCAGCCCTGGCCCCACCCCCTGGCCCTCCCCAGCCCTGTGGGCAGACACAGCTGTGACCAACACTCACCCCATGAGGCAGCTGGAGCTGAGGACCCTCCCGCCCTGCTCCCAGGCGAACAAGCCTCAGCTGGCAGGAGGGAAGGGCTGTGAGTCACTGTCAACGGAGCCTCCCGGGCCCTCCTGGGGTCGGGTTTGGGGGGGCGCTGAGGAGGGCGCGAGGAGCGTGGCCCCAGACAGGGCCCAGGTGGGCAGCTGAGGGCCAGCCTGCCGCCCGTCCTTGGCGAGTAGAAATTCAGACGCTCTAGCCCCGGGGCGGGGCAGTGGTGAGCTGCCTGGCCGGGTGCCCTGGTCAGCAGCCTTGCCCTCTCCTCACTGGGCTGGCCTGGTGAGGGTGAGGCTGGGCGGGCTCGTCCGCGGGGGCCGAGGGGTGGGTCTGGGCAGTGGTGGGGGGCATTAATCATCTCCCTGCCTGGGTATTGAGCAGCGCTGCCACCTCCCGAGCTGCTCGGTTCCCCCTGACACCTCTCCCTAGACCAGCAGGGCTAGAAGGGACCTCATGGACCACCCAGCGTGGCCCCTCGTCGCGTGGAAGCCCTCATGGGCTGCAGACTGGCCCAAGGTCACGCGGCTAATCAGAGCTGCGTCTCTCAGCCCGGTGCCAGGCCTGAGCTCCCTTTTCTCCTTCCAAGTTCTGCAAATCCTAGCTCCTTGAGCCCCAGGCTTCCACAGAATGCTCTGGGGCAGGCTTCACACCCTTCCCCTGCTGTAACCAGGGCAGCTGAGCCTTGGTCTGTCGTATAATGGGCTCCTGTGTGCGATTCAATTGGGGAAAGCAGGGTTCTCCTGGTAAAGCTGCCAGCACTTACACCCCTGCACTCAGCTGCTGCTGAGTGGGAGGATAGACCTCAGGAAGAGTGGCCCTTGGGAGGGAGGAGAACCAGCTGTGGCCTGAGCAGCAGGGCAGAGGTCTTCCAGAAGTCGTTAAGGGCAAAAGAGGTCCCTTGCCCTAAGAATGGAGCTGGTGAGGTCAGGAGTAGGGCGGCTAGCAGTCCTCCCTGGAGGCAAAGAGAGGGATGTGTGTCCCCAGACGAGGGCCAGGAGGTGGAGGAAAGGGCTGTTGAGAGGGGGCGGTCGCCCAGGGCTGCGGCATCAGCTGGTGACAGTGGCTGGGACTCCCTGGGGCGTGGGACCTACACGGTCCACCCTGGCCTGGCCCTGGCGCCCGAGAGGGCGACGTGTTGGCTGCTGGGTTTCCCCAAACCTGCTTCCCCAGGCTGCGCCACGAGCTCAGGCCTGCGCTGGGCTGGAGGGTCCCACACCTTCTGAGGCCCTCCCGAGCCCCTTCCTCCCCCTGCCTCTGCACTGCTGGGCTCCCGAGAAAGGGGCAGGGCATCCTTCCTGGCCTGTAGCCTTGTGCTTAAGAGGCTGGCCTGTGTTGGAAGCTTGGCTCCTTCTTTTACAAGCTGACCTGTCCTGGGACCGTTATTGACCTCCACGAGCCTCAGAGTCCTCACCTGCAGAATGGAGGTGACCCCCCGTCCCTCAGGGTTGCCGGGGGCCTCTTGTCAGAGGTATCTGGGAGCCGCTGGGAGCAGCACCCAGTGTTGTGTAAGCACATGTCAGAGCCCTCACTTCTGCCTTTATTTATTGATTCGTCAGTCACCGTAGTCAACAAATACTTGTGCGCTCCTGAATGAAGGCCCTTAGTTGCTGTTTGTTTATTCCTGGGCCTCCTGCGGAGCTGCCCAGAAGCCTGGCCTTCCCCCCTCCCGCCCTCTCCTCCCCATTTTCTCCTCTTTAGAGGAGGAGCTCTTTGCTTGGTGGAGATAACGTTTCTCCTGGGGTGGGGGTGAGGGGTGACCACGTCACCTGGGTGAGCGGCGGGGTCTTGGGGCAAAGCTGGGGGTCACTCGAGGCCCCGAGACCCTCAGGGCGAGGACCCGCCTGGGGTGAGTCACTTCCCGAGACCAGGCTCTGACAGATCACACACCCACTTGTCCCAGGTCCCACAGACAAACCGGTGGCTCCCCTGAGGGCTGAGCGGCCTGTGTGGGAACGGGCTTGCTCAGGCCCAAGGAATCCCGGGGGCTCCAGCCCAGACGCGCCTATCGGGGGAGGAGCCCCTGCTCGGTGGGCCGGTCTCCCTCGGGGGGGGGTGGGGTCCCTCAGCTTTGCAGGGCACAGCTGACCCCAAACTGTGCACTCAGTTAGGTGGGTCCAGAGGAAAGCGAGCTGAAGTGGACCTTTCTCATCTGGACCCGGGCAGCAAGGAAGGGGTGGGGCATTGGGGCCTGGCCGGAAGGAGCCATGGGTTCCCGTGGAGTGAGTGGATGAATGATCACGGAGGCCCGGGAATCTGGTTTAAACCCCGCGGTCAAGGCCGTGGGTCCTAGGTTGGAGCCCTGCCCCATCCCCACGCAGGTGGAGTACAGACCCGAGAAGCGGGAGGAACTGAGGTTTTCACCCAGAGCTACCCTGACCCCAGACTTGGGCGGTTCTGGAAGGCTGCCTGGGGCAGTGGGCAGATTGCCGTTGGGGGGTGCCTAGGATTTGCTCCCCCTTTGCGCTCTTGCTTATCAAGGCAGAGATCTGGTGAACCCCCGCCCTCCCCAGGGTGGAGGAGCGCCCTGCCCTCTGAAGTCGACACTTGCACTTGGTTCCACATTTGGTGGCGCTTGTGCGTTCCGGGTGGTGCCGTGGTGGACGCGCCCCGTCCTCTGGTCTTTTCCCTCCTTGCAGGGCAACTCCTCCACACTTTCTTTTCAAACCTTTCATACCCTGTCCACTCTGCCTCATTTGCCCATCTTTGAAAAGAAAACAGGACTTGAGATCTGTGTGTTTATTGTATGTAACCGACACCTCAATTAAGGCAGCCGTCTTTCATCCACGTCCTTCTCCAGGTACTGTGTCATCTTGGTGGCTTTTCTTCTCGTTAAACCTTCTCAGCAGAGTTGCCGGCCGTCACCAGCTCCTCTTTCTCGGGTCCCCTTCTCCCCTTACTGGTCCAGTCGGGCTCTTTCTAAGGGTCCGGAAGCCTCTGTGCTCAACACTGCCTCCTGGTGGTCTTGCCCTTCCAGCGGTGTGGACAGGGCTGGCTGCTCTCCAGGTCAACTCCTCCCGGGTTTCCTCCTTGGCTCCCTCCTCTCCCACTGCCGCGGACATCTCACCAAACCCCTTCCTCCCTGATGGTCCCCATCCTTCTAAGAGCAGCACCAGGAACTGCTCAGGCCAGAAAATCTAGTTTGCCTTGATTTTTCTCCTTTCCTCGCCCCTCATCCCCATCCAGCCCATCAGCAAACCCAGTTGGCTCTGTCTTCAAAACGTGTCCCGAATCCATCCCTTTTCCCATCTCACTGTCACCACCCCAGGTCACGTCACTGTAGCTCGCGCCCTGGCAAGGGCCCCCCACCCCCACCCCCGGCCCAGTCCCTCTCCTCCGCCTTCTGCAGTCCTGTCACCATACAGCAGCCGGAGAGGTTTAAAATAGTGACCATAATAAGTCTTACCACGTCCCCCTCGGTGTGAAACTATCCAGTGTCTTCCCGCACCCTGGAATAAACCCACGCTCTCCCGCGTCCCCGGGCCTCCTGCCCTGGCTCCCGTCCCCTGAGCACGGCCCTCCGGCCGAGGCCTGTGCTGTGCTGCCCCCTCCCCCTGACCCAGGCCCTCTGGTCCTTGGGGCCCACTCCCCTCCAGGCGTCCTCAGTCTCTTCCTGACGTTTTGTTCACGTGCGGGCTCCTCGCTCCCTGTCTGACTCCCCCACCTGGCACGCGCCCCAAAGGGCAGAACCCCGTCGGGCTCCTTCCCAGTCCCCGGAACCTGCCTGCCTGTAGACTGAGCTCAAAACATGTGAGTTCCGTGACGACCAGATCAGCAGATGTGATGCTGGACTTGGAAAAAAGGATCAGGGCCGTCGTGTGGGGGCTCCTCTTCCTCTTAGCGGGGAAAACGGAGGCAAGGAAGGTACCTGCCCGCAGGCAGGAGGACCAAGCGGAGGCCCTTCTGACCTGGGCCCCAGACCAGCACTGGGGGGCTACTCCCAGTCCTCACGGCCTAAGCTTCTCCTGCGGCTCTGGGTGAAGCATCCCCTCCCTCCCTCTGACCTCCAGGCTTGCTCGTCCCTCCCCTCTGCCTGGACCTCGGGTTTCTCCCGGCCCTGGCCTGACCCCTTCCTGAGATTCAGCCCACGTTCAGGCTCTGCTGGGGCCTCTGCTGATGCACCAGCCCCAGTAACCTTTCCCTCCCTGTGCAGAGCTGGGGGGCTACTGGTGGACACACTTGTCTTTCTCAGTATTTGGCAGGTGTCTCCCAGGCAGGGGCGCTGCCCCGGTCTGTGAAGCCGCAGTTTCCGACGGGGCGCTGGCCCAGCACAGTTCCTCGGGGATATTTGCTCTTTGGTTGGGTTGGAGGGTGGGGATGGGTCGGGGCGGGGGGTGGGGGGATAGGTGGATAAGGATGACGGGTGGGCAGGGCGGTGGAGGTGATGGGGGAGGGCCGTTTTCAGGGACAGGAGGTTGGATGGCTGCGTGATTGAAGGCGGGGGTGGGTGGCTGGTAGGCCCTGTAATGCAGGAACCAAAAGCAGGGTGTGGCCCCTGCCCCCGGCACCTGAGAGCTGGTTCTCGGAAGCCGAAGAGGCTGCCGGGGCTCCTGGGAGGTGAAGGGAGTGCTGCCGGGCCCTCCCCGGCTGTAACCGGTCTCAGTGTGGAGTCTCCCCCTCTGGAGAGCCGAGAAGTCCCACGGGGAGCTGTGTAGCTGAGGATGTTTCTCTGCAGTTGTCCACTGAGGGATTTCATCTAATTCCCCGGACCAGAGAGAGAGGGTAGCTTGTCAGGTTCACCCACCTCCTTCAGGCAGAGCTGCGCCTGCCCTCCCACGTCCCTGGGTGCCCCGGAGCATGGGCCCCCATCCCACTCGGGGGTCCAGGGTGGAGTCTAGCCCAGCGTCCCCCTGGGGGTGTCGCCGTGCAGGCTGGGGTGGCGGGCCGTGTGGGCTGCACTGACCCCTGTCCCCCACCAGCCTGGCCAGGCAGTGGACCCTGGAGGATGACGAGGAACAGGAACGGGAACGGCGGCGGCGACACCGGAACCTGAGCTCCACCACGGACGACGAGGTGGCCCAGCCTGCCCAGGATGGAGCCCCGGCAGCCCCAGAGAGGTGCGGGGTCGGGAGGCGGTGCTCCGGTCCCGGCTGACGGGCGGACCGGCTGCCCCTGCCTGGAGAACCAGGCTGGACTTCGTGGGTCCCACACTCGTCAGGACAGCCAGTGGGACCAGTGTTCATGAGACACGCAGCCTTTGCTGGACGTTTTGTGAGCGTAACTCAGTCCTTCCAGGCTCCCGAGAGGGAGGGTCCTAACCCGTCTCACAGGTAGAGAAGCTGGTCAGAGAGCGCACGGGTTGTCCCCCTGGAGAGCGGGGGCCACGGGTGTCGTCCACGTCTGTCAGGCCCTGTTCAAGCAGGCTGCCTCCCTCTAACCCGGACCCTCCGTGGTCCGCCTCTGACCACAGGAGCGTGGGGGCTGGTCTGGCTACCAGATCTGAGGGTCGAGAGGGGAAGGCGGAGAAGGGCCGTGTTCACCGGGTGCTCCTGTCTGTCAGGACAGCGCCTGCTCCTGCCATGAGTCTCCTCTCGCCTCCGAAGAAGCCCAGTTTGCAGCCTGGGAAACAGGCTCAGACAGTGAACTATCCTGCCCCAAGTTGCACGGCGAGCAGGTGGTGGGGACGGAAGAGTCTCCTTTGCTGGGAGCTGAGGGCCTCTCATGTTGCCCTTGTTCCCCTGGGTCCCCCAGAGGAGGGACCACAAAGTGTGCATCCTGAGCTGCACCCACGTGGCTGACGGGCCGGCAGCAATGTCAGAGGCCCGCCCATTAGCTGTGTGACCTGTGCCAGCTCCCTGACTGTCTCTGGTCCTGATCTAAGCCATGAGGGGCGGGGCCTGGCACAGATGAGGTGTTTGTTGATTGGGGCTGAGCATGGAATGGTCGCAGCTTTCAGGGGTTTATGCATTTCTTTTAAAAGCATCATGTGCTCTGTTCAAAGGATACCTTAGAAGCCCGACGCGTAAAGCAGATAAAAGGGATCCTGATTTAAGCGATGGTGGTTGGGGCGGGGGGGCACGGCCTTCCTTCCTCGCCCCTCCCACGTGGCCCCAGAGGCATCTTCACTGGGTCGGAGGGCACCCCAGGGTCTCTCCCACCTCTGCCGGCCTCTGACCCTGTCTCCCGCCCCATCTCCCATCTTTCGACTCAGACTGCCGAGCGTGGAGGAAATGGAGGTCTCCCCCCGACCACCCCTAGACCCCAGAGGTGAGGACGAGGACGGGCGGGCCGTCCTCAGGGCACGGCAGGAGCGGAGGCAGAGGCCGCGGGAGGCGGAGGTCGCGCGGGCCCCCGTCCGGGAGCAGCTGGCCGCAGAGGAGGAGGACGGCGCGGGCACCGGGCAGGCCAGGCAGCTGCCCCTGGCGCCCGAGGAGGAGCTGGGGTTGCTGCCTTGCCGGAGCCCGAGCCGGGAGCAGCGGAGCTCCTGGGTCCGGGAGGAGGAGAGCTTGGTGGGCAGGGAGCCGGGATGCAGCAGGAAGGGGGGCTCAGAGAAGCCCTCTGCGCCAGAGAAGACATTAGCGCCTGCAAAGAGCCTGGACGCCAAGGAAATCTCCGCCTCCGGGAAGACCCCCAGCCCTGAGAAAGTGTCTGTGTCCCAGAAGATCGCAGTGTTGGAGAAAAGGACCATCTTGGGAAAGAGGTTGGTTCTGGAAAAAACCAGTGTCTTGGAGAAGCTGCCGTCCCCAGGGAAGACGTTGGACTCAGAAAAGAGACTGACGTCTGAGAAAGCAGCAGTCTTTGAGAAGACCCCGGCCCCTGAGACGCGGCTGGCCCCAGCGAGGGCGGCGGCCCCAGGGCAGCCCCAGGCCCAGGAGCAGCCAGCCTCTGCGCGGAGCCCGTCCACCCCTAAGGGGCAGGGGAGGGCCGGCCCCGAGCAGGAGCCCCCGTCCTCGGCGGGGCTGCGGGAGCCGGGGGCAGAGCGTCCGGCTGTGACTTGCCACCTCCCACCCATCACTCTCCAGGTTGGCGGTGCCCCTGCCCACCCTTCTAGTCCTGTCCTCCTGCCTCTAGGCCGGCCTTGGCTGTTTCTTCCTCTCTCCCTACCTGCTCCACCACGGTCAGGGTAGCGGACCTGGGAGGAGGCACGGGGCTGTCTTGCTACCTGCTTCCCCCGGCAGCTCCTGGGATGAGCCAGGCCAGTGGTGCCCCCGTGGCAGCTCGGGCTCGGGGTACCCTGGCCTTCCGTGTGATACTCCCCCTGCTCCATCCAGATGAAAATCCCTAGCGAGGAGGACGAGGCGGACACACCCTCGCCCACCCAGGCCACCTACAGCAGCTCCCTGAAGCGCGCCAGCCCCAGGACCATCTCCTTTCGGGTGAGGCCTGGGTCCCTTTGTCTCCCATCCGCTGGAGGGCATGCCGAGGAAAGCAGCCCCCGTTACGGCCCAGGGCCCTGGCTTAGACACCAGGGACGTTGTACGCAGACACAGGGCTTTTGGATGCCCGAGGGTGGCCAAGAGCAGATGGGGTTGGATCAAGTGAAGCACCGGTTAATGGCTGGAGGCGGGTGTGGACGAGACCCAGCAGCCCCAGGTGGTGGGCACAGCTAGCGTGCAGGAGGGCGGCGCAGGCGGACTGTGGGGAGAGCCTCTCCTCCAGGAGGGAGGTGGGTGGGAGCTGTCCCGGTGCCCGCCACCCTGCCTTGCCCCAGGAGTACAAATCACGTGGACCGGGGCTGGTCCTCTTGCTTTATGCCAGAATTTACTCCTGGTTCCTCTGTTTACTGGGTTACTCACTCACTTTTTGACTGACCGCGCGCTGTGCCAGGCCCTGGGGAGAGGCAGGAGACCTGCTGCCGGCCGGTGCCTGTCCCGGCCCTACAGGGCTCGGGGCGGCGGGGAAGCAAGCGGGAAGCGGGTGGTTGCAGCTGCCCCAAGAAGGCCTGGGGGCGACAAGGAGGGGCTGCTGACCCGGCCTGGTGGGTGGGGCCGTGTCCCAGACCCTTTAATGGGGGTTGGATTGGGGGTTGAGCGGAGGTGGGTGGGAGGCCCCAGGAGGGGGATGTGTTCTGAAGCTGAACCCTCCCTTTGAGGAGGCCGCGGCTGACCCCACTCACGGGCACCTTCCTTCTCGTTTCAGATGAGCCTCCGGAGAGACCACTCAGAGGCAGCCTTAACCCGCAGGTCAGGGGCCCAGAGGCTGTGTCCTCTCCCGTCTGCTCTGTCCTGCTTGTGCTGCAGGGTTAGCGGGAGGGACTGAGGCCCGAGATGTGGCACAAGGGGAGGGATGGGGGTGCTGCTTGGAGGAGGCGGGGCTTGGGTGGGGCTGTCCTGAGGCGCAGGGGTGCGGAGGGAGACTGACCAGTGCAGGAAGGGGACACAGCCGCTTCAGCAGGCAGGGCGCGGGCGCCCGGGACTCTGCAAGCTTGATGAGTGCTTCCACCTCCCCCCGACCCCCGCCTCCGCCCACAGCGTCTGTGCAAGCAGCTGGAAGACTGTGTGTGTTTTTTTAAAAAAAATAACCAACAACAAATGGGGTCTGAAGAGCAGCTGTGCTCATGCGTTGGGAATTTCATGCTCATGCATTGCATCCGTCTGCCCCCAGCCTATCTCTAGGGCAGCAGTGCTGGGCGAGGCCTGGGGGTGGGGATGGGCGCTGGGGTACAAGGTGGATGAGACACGCTGCTGCCCTCGAGCGGCTCACATCAGACATGAAACGTGCAAGAGCCCCAGAGCACGGAGGTGCCGGGATGGGCATGGGAACTGAGGGCTGGAGCCCCTCATGGCTGCGGGAGCTCGGCCCTCGAGAGCTGGGGGCTCGGTCCCAGAGCGATTGACATCTGAAAGGACTTGAACTAGAGGGAGATTTCCAAGCAGAAGGAAGCTTTGGATTGGGGGGACAGCATGAGGAAAGGCGTGGAGTGTGACACGCACGGTGTCCGGTTGGCGGGCTCCTCAGCATGGGGAGAAAGGGGTGGGGGGACACTGGTGTCAGGAGGGCAGGCACGGCCAGGTCGTGAGTCTTGTACGCTCGTCCGGTGGCCTGAGGACAGGATGGGGTTGGTCGGGGGTGGGGCGACCTGGTGGCTGATGTCCTGCTGAACGGACTGTTTCTAGGGAGGACCGGGGAGCCCCCGGAGTCTGTAGATCGTCACCTTGGCCAAGTCATCATGGTCTCACTCGGTGACTGAGGCCACATTCTCTTTGCCGAAGCGCTGGGGGTGTGGGCGCAGGCCTGGTCTCCCTGGGGGCGGGGGTCTCACCTGGCTTGTCTTGCCCTGTCTTCCCGTCCCGCAGCACCAGCATGAGGCTCCCGGCCAGCTCCTCCACACTGGGCCAGAAGCTGGAGAGATACCACACAGCTGTACAGGTGGGCGAGGCCGGGAACCTGCCTTGCGTGGTGGGCGTGGTCGGCGCCCACCCGCAAGGGTCAGCGGCCTGTGCTCTCCGCTCTCAGAGATCAGGGTCAGTCAGGTCTCCGGGCCCCTCCCGCGCTGAGTTCTTGGTGGCTCCCGTGGACGTCGCCAGCAAGCGCCACCTCTTTGAGAAGGAGCTGGTGGGTCAGGGCCGAGAAGGACCAGCCTCCAGCCGGAGGGTGAGTGGCTCAGGCCGACGATGCTGGGTGTCTGCAAAACCCGGCCCCTGGCCTGGACAGTGCCAGACAGCTCTGTGTCTTAGTGCGTCAGTTTGGGAGAACCTGCCGCTGACTTGAGTTCCCTGCCACTCCTGCTCGCGAGCCCCCGTGCCCCTGGCTGTGCGCACAGCCCCAGTGAGGGGGTGCGGGCCCGGCGCCCTGGGCTGGATGGGTGTGGGCAAGGCACAGGCCTCTGGAGACGCCCACCCGACCCCGAGACGGAAGCTCTCTTTTCAGGAGGACTTCCGGCTCTCAGGGGTTGTGACATCGAGGCTCAACCTGTGGATCAGCAGGACCCAGGAGTCAGGAGATGGGGACCCGCAGGTACCCCGGCCCTCCTGAGGTCTCACCACGGGCCCTTTCATGGCAGAATGACCTGTCAGAGGAGGGGCAGCCGCAAAAGTAGTGGAGATATTCTGGGTGTGGGAACGGCGTTGGATAAGCCTGCGGGCCAGAAGGCAGAGAGGAGGGTCTGGGGTCCTCCCTCGGGAGGGGCAGGGGTCTGGGGACCCCGGTGCTGTAAGCCTGAGCCTCTGGTCTCCGCCCTGATGCCTGCAACCAGGAGGTGCAGAAAGAGTCGGCAGCCGCCAGGAGGATCCAGTGGAGGAAGAAAGCAGACCCCTCCCTGGATGCCGAGGTGAGGTGGGGGGGCTGCCCTGCGGAGACGGCACACGCCCAGCGCCACGCACACCGACTGGCCTGTGTTTGCACAGCCCCGTTCTCAGGCTGGGCTGTCCCAACCTGGGGAACGCTGGCTGCACCCTCCGCTGGCTTCGCTTCCCCACAGCTGTGCAAGCCCCTACCCCCTCAACCAGCAGATCTGGGGCCTCTGGGCCAGTGTGGGTGCGGGGCTTGGGGAAAGGGGTGCCTTCCTGTCCAGCCCTAGGAACCCGTCTTGTGCTAATAGCCCTTTGCCCCGTAGGTGTGAGAAGCCTTGTCTCGTCACCCCGCTCCCTTTCTGCCTTGGACCTGGGACCAGGAACGTCGGGGGCACTCAGCCAGCTCCTTCCCTGCCCAGCCTCTGGGGCAGGTGCGCCTGGCCGCTTGTCCTGCTGTGGGCACAGTGGATCTTGGGCTCCAGCGCCAGCCTGGGCACAGCACGACTCTCGTCCGCACCTCAGGCCTCAGCGTCCTGTCCAGAGACGGCTCTTCCTCCCAGTCTCTTCCAGGGTCAGGGGCGCCGTCCTGCAAGAAGCCCCGGGTCCCTGCCTGGTCCGAGCCCAGCAGGTGTCTCCGTGTACCTCTCAGAGGCCTGTCCACCTGCTTCGGCCAGGCTGGAAGCATCGCACTGTCTTCCTTGGCCCCGTCCCCTGCTTTGTTCCCCCTCACATCCCCACCTGCTGCTCTGGCCAAGCCATCCTGTGCTCCCCTCCCCCTGTTCTCAGGAAAGAGCCGATAAACTCCTTCACTCTCAGGTGTACGTGACTGATACTACTTTAAAAGCGCTTCCTCCCTGGAGGCTTTGCTGTTAATGGGGACCGTCTGCAGCGTGCGGGGAGGGCTGTTTTGGCTGCGGGCGTGCAGCGGGGAGGCGTTTTCCTCATCACGTGTCCTCACGTTTACGGGCGTTGCTACCCAGTTGTCTAGCATGGTGACCCGAGTGGGGGCAGAACTGCCACAAACAGTGCCACGCCTGCTGTCTTATCCCAACACACACGGTCCCCAAATCCGGTCCTCCGTTCCTCTAACCTCACGGCTCCTGCGGGCTTGGCGGACACTGGGCCAGCTGAGAACCTAGGACAAAGCAAACTCAGAAAGTCTGGTGCCTGTCAAAGCCCTTTGTGCTGTAGTGATAGAGGTAGACGTGCGCGCACAAGCGTACGTGCGTGTGTGTGTGTGTGTGTGTGTACGTACACACACGCGTGCGCATATGTATTTTCTTTTAATCGTTAGAACTAAATTAGAACTCTGTTCCCAAGTGCCCCGGAGCCAGCTGCGGGAACACGGGCGCAGAGCCCACGCCCCTCTACCCCCGGCCCAGGCCCACCTGGGAAACCCCAGGGCTCCTCAGAGCACAGCTGGAAGGGTCACCAGGCCCCTGAGCCTGTGGGGCAGACACGGCCAGCCTTGTCCAGCCTCTGTGATTCTGAGTGAGGCTCCTGTCTTGCATCCTGGGGTCCAGGGCACAGGAGGCCCTCGGGGCCCCGTCCGTGACCCCAGGCTGGCCCGTCTCTCGCTGTGGGCTTCCTGGGGCCGGCCCTGTGCCTGCCCGGAGCCGGGGGCAGCAGGACCTGGAGGGCCTGCCCGGTACGCCTGCACATGCCACCGACTGGAGTTCTAGGACGAAGCCAGGGGTGGGGCAAACGCTGCCCGGAGACGCGGGCCCTGCCAGGCGGGCCCTGCCAGGAGCTCGGGGTTCAGACGAGGGACCTGCAGGGTTTTGAATGCTCCCGTTCTAAACTTGGGAAAGTCCCAGCAGGTGAATTTGTCCAGCACAACTGTCGTCTAACCCTCCCTCCAGCGTGGAGACTCAAGAATGGGCCGAGGGGCTGCGCTTGGTCCTGGGGATCTGGGTGTCCGGTAGCTGTTGCCCTCGGGGGTGGAGCCCTTGGTGCCCGCAGCCGCGCACTGGGGTGCCCATCAAGGCTGACTGCCGGGCAGGGTGTGGGGGACAGCACCCCACGACTCCTGCCGCCTTGCACTCGTGCATCCCACACACGAGGGCCCTGCACGCACCCTTATCGGGGGATGGTCTGTGAACCGGGAGATGGATGCACGCCCAGGATGACTTCAGCTGGTGACAGTGTGAAGACAGAGCGTGCAGCCTGGGGGTGACTGGGTGACAAGGTGGGGGGAGGCCCCTCCCTCCGGGGACAGAACTGGTCCCCACCCTCCCACCCACACTCCGGGCCCTGCCTGCCTGCCTTCCTGCCCGGAGACCCGGGACCTCACAAGCAGCCTCTCCTCCTGTGGGTCCTCAAATGTGCAAGCTCCATACCAGCATCTGCTTCTTCCAGTAAAATTCTGGCCAAGCGCCATCTGTTTTCTCTTCCTTCCCCTCTACCGTTAGCACGAGGGGGTGACGTTACATCTGTTTGCAGGGACGGGGCGTCCACGGCAGGTCGGGTGTGGTGGCTGGAGGGTGGCTGGACTCGCAGCTGAGTGACTGCTGCCCACGGTCCGAGTCAAATTCCCACCTTAGGACACTTACCGAGAGCCTCACACAGTGAGTCCAGGGATGCCAGGAACCTACCAGGTTTTCCCCGTGGGGATTCAGGTGGCCAGATCTGGGTCCCAGGCATCCGTGCAAGCAAATCACGTCCCACCTGAAGGACTGTTGAGCTTACAAGGAACCCACTGAAGTAGCTCAAGTTACGGGAGGACTTAGGCAAAGCGATTCCTCAATTCCAGGAGGTTCCAGGAGGTTCCAGGCCAGGACACAGGGCAAGGCTAGGTCCTGGCGGGCTGCACCGGGAGAGCGGGGGGTGGGGTGTCGCCCCTCCTTCCCGACAGCTTGGCTGCACTCAGTGTTCCTCCCTGTTGCCCCGGGAAGCCGGCAGCAGGCATGTGGCCTCGGCCTGCCCCGCCCCGGTCTGCTGGCAGTGTAAAGGGCCACACGATTGAGCCTGGAGGAGGGGAATCAGACCCCTGGGCTCAGAGGCCACCGGGGACCACGGAAGGACAGGTTCAGCTGAGTGACGAGGCACGTCTGATAGCAGAGTGGGTGAGCAGCACGTGGAGGACCCTTTCAAGGACGTCGGTGGTGGACACGGCGTGTGGCTCCCAAGGCAGCCACACACGTGCAAGCGAACACCAAAGCCCTGGGTGCTGGCCTCACGGACCTTGTAATCGAGTGGGCTTAGCAGATCGTAGTCCCGTGGGGCCTAACTCTAAAGCCGTGGCGGCGTGGACTTCAACCGTCTCCCCTGCCCCTTCCCTCAACCAGCTGCCTTTGGAGGAGAACCCTCCTTCTTGGCTGGACGTTTGACCTTGAATCTGACCTCCTGTACTGGGTTTAATCCCTGCCCAGTAAGGAGGGCTCGCCACGTGGCTTGGGGGTCAAGGAGAAGACCCACTCTGCAGATGTGCTCACTGAGGCCAGCAGAGCCTGCCTCCCCCACAAGGCTGCTCGTCCTGCTCGAAGCAGCCAGTAGCCTGGAAGGCGTCCTCATCCACAGCATCACTTCCGTTGAGCTGCAGATAAGCCCTGCTTCTGCTCCCGAGACCCCCGCCCAGAGACTGACAAAGCGCCTTGTGCCCCCGGCCCTGCCCCCAGCCTGCCACCCCGCCGCTGGCATCCACTTTATTGGGATTCTCAGGAGGGACAGCTGGTTTGTGTTACATGCCTGCCGCCTCCTGTCCCCTGCCTATCTGTCCTGGTTTTAAATAGCTTATCTGAGCAGCTGGACGACCACATGGGCTTATATGGCCTGGGGTGCATGTTCCCTCAGCCCTGTCCCCGGCACCTGCCAAAATAGCAGCCAGCAGCCCCGCTCCCCCTGCCCCCGCCGCCCCCCCTGGGTGTCTCCTGCTGCACATTCCTCCACCGAGGGGCTTGGCTCCCCGCCGACCGCGTGTCTGCTTAAAGCCCTCTCCATCCCCTGCCCTCGTCCAGACCCTGCGAGGCCGCGCAGACACCGCAGGACCCGTCTTCGGCGGCTCCTGCTCTGGGTAAGGCTCGGGCAGGCTCTGGAGAGGGGAGGGGTGTCCTGCGGCCTGGCCCTTCTGTCCCGAGTCCCCGGGTCCTCTCTGAGAGGGTGTCAGAGCTGGGGGAGGCCCCGTTCCCTTGGGTGCTTCCAAGGAGGTGTCGCAGGGACAGGACCCCGAGACTAGTTTAACTGGCCCTCAGTGAGAGCTTGGAGGCTTGGGTTTGAGTCTGGGATCTGTCACCGGAGGGTGGTTTTGCTGGAAAGTCTTGGGTGAGCGGCTTTCCTTCCCCGGGCCTCAGCTTCCTCATTGGTAGGAGGGATAGATAATTGCCAGGACTCTAAATACATGATGCTCCAACCCACGGGGACTCCCCCTCCAGGCAGAGGGCCCCTGAGCCTTCCCAGGGAAGGGGTCCCTCTCGATCCCCAGAGAGCAGAGTGAGGCCTTGTTCGCATCAGTCAGAACAGTCCTTGTGGCCGAATGCTCTTTCCCGGAATTCAGACACTGTCCTGAGGCCACAGGGACCCCTGGAGGCCCCTCCAGGCAGACACGGGGTTAATCCGACCTCCCAGACCCAGGACTGCACGCCTCCCCAGGCAGGCCACGGGCTGAGCAATGGGGAGAGACCCCTTTGGGAGGCCCCTTCATGGGGGGTGAACCTAGCTCACCGGGCTAGAAAGTTAACCCTGAGTCCAGCTGCCCCCCACCCCAGGGTCCCTGCGAGTGTGACCCTTGCCCCATCCACCTCCATACACCCCCGGGGAGAGCGCTTGCTCTAAGCTCCGGAGGGTGAACCATTCCCTCTTCTGGGCAGGCTGAGGACAGACAGGGAAAGGGGCTGCCTGGAGCGCGGGGAATTTCAAAGCACATTCCTGTCCTAGTGCAGCTGGGAAGCACCTGACCTCCTGAATTCCTCCTCTGACCCGGGTCTTATAGGGCAAGGCCTCCTTCTCTTGGGGCAGAAGAGGAATCTGAGAGGATCAAGTTGCCCACTGCCCCGGCCTAGCTCTGCCGGTGGGCTAGCAGCTGCAGGCTTAGGAAGATTCCAGTTGAATGCTGGGGACAAGGGCTGAGGGATGGGACCCCCATTCCTCTGTTTTATAGACAGGTTAACTGAGGTCCAGAGAGGTTAGGCGACTTAACTAAGGTCACTCAGCAAAAACTGGGTTTTAAACCCAGCTCTTTTGGCCGCATGGCCAGCATTCTCTCTGCCTTCTATCATTTTTGCTTTACTCCCCAAGAAATGTGCCCCCACTCTCTTGGCTGTGAGGGAAACCGGCTAGAAATCAGTCTGCGGTGGCAGGTGGGGGCCCGGGCGTGGGCATTCTGGTACCTCGCCTGCCGGGTTCTCGACTGCCTCCAAGCTGGAGCCCCGCCCGGGCCCATCGCCTTCCTGTCACCAGTCCCCTGAACAATTGTCTTGGCTGCATCCTCTGCTGAAAGTCCCCCCCTCCCCATGGCCAGCAGGCTATGTTTAGGAGCTGGACAGTGCTCAGAGGAGCAGGGGGCGGTCTCCGGGGCTGTGCCCGATGGCTCTGAGCCGGTGGGCGGGCGGTCAGGAGAGGAGACAGAGACCCCAAGCCCCAGTCTGGCCACGCCCCTTCCCTGGGGAACCTCCCTGCGCCGAGATGACAGACTCCACCCGGGGTTCGGGGAGGGGCTCCCCGGTTCTCGGGCCACTGGTTCTGGCTACTTCCCTGGGCCTCCAGGCACTGCTTCATCTGCCAGACCCCCACCCACTCTGGGCTGGGGGCTCTTCACCTGCCAGTCTCCCCGCAAGGCTCCATTTGAAGACCTTCTGGGGAGTGTCTTCTCAGGACACCCTACACATCGGACATCTCTTCGTCTCACCCACTGCCACCTTCACCCGGAGGAGCCAGCTTCTGGGCAAAGCTCCCTGTGCCCGGCCCCACCCTCACTGCCCCACCGACTCCAGCGAGGGGGGCTGGCGTGGAGGGCTGGCGAGGGGGGCTGGCTCGCTGCAGCGCTCGCCCTGACCCAGCAGGACTGGACAAACTGGGGCAGGTTCAAAAGAGGAGCCAGTCCGAGGCTGCGGCGGTGCTGGGTCTGAGGAGGTCTTCAGCCAGAGGGGCCGCGGGGCAGAGGCTCCTTCAGAACTTCTCGGCCTCAGAGGGGCTGCCTTGCGGTGGACATCACGCCACCCTCCAGAGTTGTGGCTCACTGCGTTTCCGCAGATGGGTGCCTGGGGTGGGTCTCGGCCGGGACAGTGGGGTGTGCGGGGACAGGTGGTGTGGGCGTGAGCACCGCTCTCCATGCCACTGTCGCTGCAGGCGGAGTCGGAAGTTGGTGGCTGCAGTGCCGGGTGCCAGTGGGGCAGAGTCAGGAGCAGCCTGGCATCACCCCTTCGGGGAAGAGGGGACTGAGGTGTAGGGGGGTCAGCGACCTTTCCAAGGTCACAGGTAAATGTGAGATGGAGCCAGCGTTCAAAGCCAGATCAGCCTCCCAGTCCCCTGCGGGCAGTCTCCACCCCTCCCTTGGCTTCTCCCCGTCATTGCAGGGAAGTGACAGGCTTTCCTCGGTGTCAGCCTGGTCCTCACGGACCTCTGGGCCGGGCAGCCAGGATGCGGGCACTCTGTCTGCGCTTCGGGAAGACTTGCCCCAATGCTCAGCTGACAGGAGAGTCTTGATTTTCTGTTCCTAGTGCAGTGGGGGGAGAATCTCAAAACGAGAGCTTCCCCAGAGAAACTCCATTGAGTTGGACTTTTTATTGAGCCGGTGTAGATAAACACGCTGCTGTGAGAAATGATGTAGACCCACACACACTGCCCAGTGTCCCCCGCGGTAACACTTGCACAACCAGGTCCAAATCACAGCCGGGACGTGGAAGCACCATCCGTGATCTTACTCAGATTCCCCGCTCTGCTTCGACTTTGTGAGCGTGTGTGAGTGTGAGTGTGAAATTCTCTTCCGTTTTAGCCTGTGCAGGCCCCAGGATCCACCACCAGAGATACTGAGCAGTTCTAGAACCACAGACAGACGTCCCTCGTGTGCCTTTTCCTACCACGCCCACCTCCCCCCAAGCCTCCCCATGACCCCGAAACCACCAATCTGTTCTCCATTTCTACAACTTTGCCGTTTTGAGAATGTTCCATGTCTAGATGGAACCACATGCCTCGGCTTTTCCTCCCCCCAGGGAGAGTAATTCCCTGGAGGTTTGTCCGGGGTGTCAGCTGCACCCCCGGTTTGCTCCTTTCTGTTGCCTAGTTACCGTCCATGCCATGCTGTGCCGCTCCCAGGGGAGACTGCGCGGACGGGGCAGTGCTTCTCCCCTGGTCGCTGGGCAAGGCTGGGAAGGCTGGGGAAGCTTAGAGCTGGGGCTCAGGCAGTCACCACGTGGTGCAGGTGTTGCTGTGCCCCCGACAGAGGAGGCAGCGGGCTCTGCTGCCGTCACGGGCAGATAAGGGGCGGGTGGTCAGCGTCTCGGGCGGACTGTGGGCCCAGCGTTTCTCGCAGAGCCGGGAGGCCGGCCCTCCACCCATGCTGACTGTTCCTCTCTCCGGAGGGAAGCGGAGACCATGTCGGACGCGGAGGAGGCGGTGGACAAGTCCGAGGGGTGAGTACCGGGGTCCTGCTGGGGGGCCGTCTCCTCCATGCACCTGGCCTGGGAGATGCCGGGGTGTGGGCCGGGGCCGCGCCCCTCTGAGGGCCCGGGGAGAGCTGCACCCCTTTGTTTCCAGCCCTGTGCCTCTGGGCTGCCCCGCGGGGTTGGCAGTAAAGACCCCATTCCAAGGGCAGCGGGCTCCTGCCGGGAGTTGGGCCTCCTGAGAACAGAACAGAGAGGTTCCGAGGCCACAGAGCGACCGTGCCCCAGGCATCCACCTCAGAGCCCTTGTCATCACTGCCCCGGGCAGCCGCTGTCCCTGCGCCGGGGAGGGGGCACACACTGGCGGCCAATCAAACAGTCACCTCCTGCAGGGAGTGGGTGCACAAGAATGACACGAATGCTGGCACAGCTGGGACCCCGCGGACCTCCCTCCTGGGCGCGGAGCGTGGAGGGCCGGGGGGCTGCGTGGAGCGGCCCCGCCCACCCGCGTGGACCTGGACCCTGGGTGGAGGGGGTGCACAGAGCGCAGGGGACCAGCAGCTGAGCCAGGTTTCCTGGGGGTGGTCAGAGGCAGTGGGCCCGGAGGCTGGGCCAGACCAGGCCGTGCGGGTGGGCAGAGTGGGCGGACGCCAGCCCCCAGTGCGGAGGACAAAAACTGGGGTCATCCTCAGGAAAAGGCCAGGGTGTGGTGTGTGGGGGTGTGTGGGGGGTTGTACACGCGTGTGCAGTGTGCCCTGTGCTCCTGACGGCATCTCCCCTCGCACCGCAGGGAGCAGGAAGGTAAGCGCATGCCCCACGCTCACTGGGCAGGACGGCCTGCTTTGAAACTGATGGTCTCTTCTCTCTTCTCTTGTGGCCGCGCCTCATCCCCGGAGCAGAAGAAACCATGGAAGGTATGGGGGACGGATGGTGGGGAGGAGGGGTGGCGTGGAGGGAGCGCACGGTCCCCGCCCCTCACTCTCAGCTGAGCAAAGACCCTCCACCAATCCCAGCTCCTAGCTGGGATCAGCCCGAACCCTGGTGCTCAGGTCTTGGGGCAAAAGGTTTAAACCTGTCTCTATCGCCCACCAGGTGGTTCACACGGAATCACTGCTTTTTTTCCAATGAATTATTTTTGCTTTTTTTCTCTAACTTTTTTTTACCATGTAAAGTTTTAAATGCACATAAAAGTGGTAAAAATAGAATAATGCACCCCCATGCACCCAACACTCAGCTCAACAACCATCAACTTACAGCCCATCTTCTCTCAGTCACTCCGTCTCTGCCCAGTACTTTAGAGCAGACAAATCATGCCCAGACTTCATAGCGTCCCACGCGTACATAGTTCAGTATGAATCTCTAAAAGACAAGCACTATTTTAAAAACATAATCACAATACCATGATCACACCTAAAAACGTTCAGTTTAGTGCTTTTTCAAGTGACATTACGAAGGTGTTCAGGTATCTGAGACGCGTCATGTGGACGTGAAGGCATTGTTACCTGGCGGAGGTCCACTCCGACCCTCGGATCTTTGCCCTTCCTACTTGTTGATCATCATAATTACCACGGTCCTCTCCTCAGCGTCCCCCTCCTCCCGGCAAGCACCCAACCTTCCCTTCCTCCTGAGCACTTGACACCTGCCAGTGGTCAAGAGGCCTCTCTCTGGCCCTACTGTGCCCCCAAGTGGCCCAGCATGGCCCTCGGGCCCCTCAGGCTTCTACCCCCGGGGACGGGTGGATCCTGCCCCTTAGAGGCTGAGCAGATCCTCAAAAGCATCATGTCAGCATACCGTGCATGGACATTAGGGGGAGGGTCTCTGGGAGAGAACCAGAGGGCTCGGGAGCTGACCCATGTTCCCGAGTCTTCTGGGGAAAGTGGGGTCCTCTTGCATTTGAGGCTGTTCCAGGGGTACCTGACAAAGAGGAGACACAGAGACACTCACAGGAGAACCCGGGGGGGCCTTGGGAGTCAGTTCTCAAGGAACACCACTCACATCAGAGGCTATTTGAATATTTTTTGAATCAAAAATCTAGCGCCACCTTCAGTTGTGTTTCCTACAGAGACTCTCCATACCGTGGGTTTTCCTTTGCTTTGGGGGATTTGCCAGCTCCTGGCAACAGGTTTTGGGGGGTGAGGTTTGAGCCATAGACTCTGGATTTGGTACCAATCTGCCTGCTACTCACAGCAGGATTTGGCTGTAAATTAACAAAATAATTCTCCACTGCGATGGGGGTCTGAGTCCCTGGAGCGTCCGTCTTGCTTGCAGTGAATGGACCACACCTGGCTCCCTGGTAGCTAAGTCCCCGGCTGCCAGCGACCAAGAGAGCGAGGTCTGGAAGGGTGTCCCTAAGCCTACAGGATGGACAATCCCAGGGCCTCTGCTTCCTTCAGGAGATAATCGTTCTACAGGCAGTCGGCCTTCCTGGAGTGGGAGTGCTGGGCCGTGCTTCCTTGCATGGGGCAGCTTCCTTCAAAGTCTGCCCTGGGCCCGGCTCTCCTGGAAACTGGAGGTGTCTCGTGGGTCCCTGAGAGGCTCCTTCGGGGTCGGGGTGTGGAGGGGTCTGACAAGGGTGCGTTGTTCCCACTCTGGGGCCCCTGTCCCCGTGAGAGGGGGACGGCGGCCCTGGGGTCTGGAAACAGAAAGTGGCCAGATACCCTGAGTGCCCCCCACGGCCCGGGCACAGCCGAGCATCACCGAGAAGGGAGTGCACTTATTTCCCCTTTGCTGATCCCTGAGGCTCAGGGAAGCCACCGGAGCGGGTCTAGGAGTTGGTGGGTCAGGGCCTGGGCTCCACGGCCCACACCCGTGCCACCATGTGCCGTCCACTCCTGCCCTGTCCTCCTGCTGCCAGGCTAACCTGTCTCGCCTCTCCCCTCGCGGCTGCCGCTCCCCGACCTCAGAAGAGGAAGCCCGGGGAGAGGACAGGACAGCGGTGCAGCTCTGCCTGTCCCTGTGCTCCCACCCTGTCATCCCAAGTTGCCCCCATGAGGAGGGGCCTGCACTGGGGCGGGGACCTTTGTGGAGCGGCTGGGACCGCACCCCTTTCCGTGCTTCCCGAGAGGGACCGAGGCTGGACAGTCCCCCACCCGCTCCAAGTCCAGGATCCAGAGGGGACCGATGTCCGCTCTGCTGCACACACACTGTTGTGTGCTGGCTCCTCCCTCTTAGGGGACAGCCCCCCGCCAGGGTGGCCGGGGTGGGAGGGGCCTGGGGACCGAATCATGGGGAGAGCAGCTGGGGGGCTGGAAATAGCCCTAGCAGAAAGGACGGGATGTCAGCCTGCAAGTGAGCATGGCTGCAGGTGGCCGGGGCGGGGTGGGGGGCACAGACACGGACGGAATTTTAGCGGGAACTTTCTGTAGTGACGTCTGAGGATGTGGGGGCAGCTGAGGCATTCCCCTTGGGGGTGTTGGGCGCCCACTGGGTGAGGTGGGAACTGAAACATCAGACGGGGTGGGAGAGGTGTTAACAAGATGGCCTGAAGGTGGACCCCACACCTGGCCATGTCCTTGCTAGCCAGCCCTC
The DNA here is from genome assembly GCF_964165515.1 of Mesoplodon bidens. Classification (NCBI taxonomy): domain Eukaryota; kingdom Metazoa; phylum Chordata; class Mammalia; order Artiodactyla; family Ziphiidae; genus Mesoplodon; species Mesoplodon bidens. The sequence continues at coordinate 1,980,531 of NC_138177.1, forward strand.
CCCTCTCACCCCTTCTGGAAGGATCTTCTTTGAGGTAAGGGTCCTGCAGGGGTCAAAGAAGAGGACTCTCCAGGCCTCAGAGAGGACTCAGACCTAGAGCAAGAGTGGAAGCAGGGGGTGTGGAGGCCGGGTGTGGAGGCTGGGTGTGGAGGCAGGGGGTGGAGGCAGGGGGTGGAGGCTGGGGGTGGAGGCTGGGGGTGGAGGTGAGTGTGGAGGCAGGGGGTGGAGGCATGGAATGGAGGCTGGGGGTGGAGGCGGGTGTGGAGGCAGGGGGTGGAGGCCGGGGGTGGAGGTGAGTGTGGAGGCAGGGGGTGGAGGCTGGGGGTGAAGGCAGGGGGTGGAGGCCGGGGGTGGAGGTGAGTGTGGAGGCAGGGAGTGGAGGTGAGTGTGGAGGCAGGGGGTGGAGGCAGGGGGTGGAGGTGGGTGTGGAGGCCAGGGGTGGAGGTGAGTGTGGAGGCAGGGGGTGGAGGTGAGTGTGGAGGCCAGGGGTGGAGGCCAGGAGTGGAGGCAGGGAGTGGAGGCAGGGAGTGGAGGCATGGGGGTAGAGGTGGGTGTGGAGGCATGGAATGGAGGCTGGGGGTGGAGGTGAGTGTGGAGGCAGGGGGTGGAGGTGAGTGTGGAGGCCAGGGGTGGAGGCCAGGAGTGGAGGCAGGGAGTGGAGGCAGGGGGTGGAGGCAGGGAGTGGAGGCAGGGGGTGGAGGTGAGTGTGGAGGCCGGGGTGGAGGCTGGGGGTGGAGGTGAGTGTGGAGGCCAGGGGTGGAGGCCGGGGGTGGAGGTGAGTGTGGAGGCAGGGGGTGGAGGCAGGGGGTGGAGGTGGGTGTGGAGGCCAGGGGTGGAGGCCGGGGGTGGAGGTGAGTGTGGAGGCAGGGAGTGGAGGTGAGTGTGGAGGCAGGGAGTGGAGGTGAGTGTGGAGGCAGGGGGTGAAGGCAGGGGGTGGAGGCCGGGGTGGAGGTGAGTGTGGAGGCAGGGGGTGGAGGCAGGGGGTGTGGACATTTCCGTGCTGGCCTCACCCCCCCACCTCCAGGCTTTCCAGCCCCCCTGCCAGGGGTCCACCACATGTAGTGCCTCAGTCAAGGTCTTCATCAGCACCCCCTGCAGGCGGATCCCTGTGCCTGGTGCCATGCTGTCGAATGTGTCTACCTACTCGGAGTGCCTGCCTGGGGCGGGGTCTACACCCTGCCAAGCAAGTGGATGAAAACAGAAACCCCTGACTCTTTGGACCATACATATGTCCACGTGCAGGGCGGCTCCTTCACCCACACGCAGTCCTGATTTGGTCTCTTTCAAATACAGATGAAGGGTCTCCAGGGTCTGAGCCCGGGACAGGCGCTCCCCTGACCCCTGTAGGGCCGCATCGGGGCACGGGGTGGGGAAGGGGGGCTGAGTCGACAGAAAGAGCCCGGCAGACAGCCCCCACCCCTTCCCTGGTGCCGCCCAGCACCCGCCTGGCCTTCCCAGAGGCCTCCAGGCGCAGAGCCGGTCTCCAGGCCCCTGAGAAGGAGCTGATGGTAAATGTTTTAGGCTTTGTGGCCACGTGGTCCCTGTGGAAGCCGCTCAGCTCTGTTGTTGTGTGAAAGCAGCTTGGGCCGTGCTCCAATACAACTTTATTTAGAAACAGTCTGGGGGCCAGATTGGGCCATAGTTTGCGGACTTCTGGTTTAAACCGAGAACAGAGTAGCCCCCGTCTTGTCACATCAGTCACCCCCAAATTCATGTGGAACCTGGATGTCACTGGCCCCCTCCCCACACCTCCGCCCCGGGCTCTGCCTGCCAGCACGAGCGTCTTCACTCTGTCTGGTTCACTTCTCCAGAGCAGGAGGAGGAAGTGGAAGAAGAGGCTGGAGGCGGGACGGACGCGGAGGAGACCAACACGGAAGGTGAGGCTCCGCCCGGGCTGAGGGCGCGGGGGGCTCTGTCCTGGAGTCCGGGGTGGCGAGAGCCCGAGAGCCACTCCTACAGCAGCAAGAAATCCGCCTGGACCGAGCTTTGCAGCCTGGGCGGCCACTCGTCCTGTCGGGGCTCAGCCCTCGGTCACCCTGTCAGTAAACGCTGGCCACGTGCCCCTCTGGTGCCTGGTGGTCTTGGGCCCAGGGCAGGTGCAGACAGACAGCTCCGGACCCCAGACCCCCACAGGGCACACTGGCTGAGGACCTGTCGTGGGGAGGCTCTTGGCAGGGGTTTGAGCTCGGAACCAGGACCTTTACTGATTTCTCATGTTCTGTTTAGAAGGTGGAGAAGAGGAAGATAAAGAGGCTGAAGGTGAGGCCCGCTGGGCGTTGGGAGGAGGTGCTGGGGGGCCGGGGAGCCCCTCCAGCAGCTTGGGGGAGACCCCAGGGAGGTGGGGGAGGGGCTGGGGAAGGCAGGACAGAACTCAGTGACCATGCGTGTTTGGAGGTCGGGCTCCTCCTTGCAGAGAAGCTGCCTCGGTGGTGCCCAAGGGAGAGTAGAGATGTCCAAGGGCCCAGGCAGGGCAGGGCAGTGGTCACAGCCACGCCCACACACGAGGCGCCTGGAGCCCGGCTGAACCACTCGAGGGTGGGGAGTCTGGGGGAGGAGATCCCAGGCACGGGTGGTCGTGGTGTGGGTCACTGCTGTGGTCATTGTTGGCCGGCAGCCTTCCCCAGGGGCCCACGTGGCCCCAGTCACGCCTCTGGAGGGGCGCAGCCAGTGGGTCTTAGGGTCGCACCCCATCAGCTTCCTGGTCCTGGGCCACCAGAAGGTCTGGGGGCAACCAAGGAGGCAGAGGCTCGGGGGGGGACTCTGGGGCCAGGACCCCCAGGGACTGTGCCTTGGACCCCTCCTCACTGTGAGGCCAGCACTGCTGAACGAGAGGGCTGTGTGTGCGTGCATTTCCCGAGGCTCCCCCAGGGAGCAACCCCGAGACGGAGTGTGGGGTTTGCAGCCCTGCGGCTTAGTTCTTTGGGTGCTCCTGCAACCCGGGGCTGGGAGGGACTCCCAGGTGGACGGGGAAACGGAGGCCCACAGGTGCCCGGCTCCTCAGGGGCAGAGTGGGACCAGACTCAGGCCTCCTGACCCCGTGGCCGTATGCTTCTCTTCTCTCCAGATGGCCCAGTGGAGGAGGCCAAGCCCAGGCCCAGGTGAGTGGTGAGGCCTTGGGATCAGAGGGCCCATGAGGGAGAACAACCAGGACAGGACCACAGCGCCCGGTGGCACAGCGGGCATAGACCACCACGTAGGGTTTCACAGGTTGTGCACTGCACAAGAGTCTGCCGTCTGCTGCCAGGGTGTGTGTGTGGGGCGGGGATGGGGGCTGAAATCCACCCACACTCCATCACCAATTCCGGCCCCTGCCCCCGTCAGCACTGTGTCCATCTAGAGGAAGATGATGAACTAGCTGTGGCCCTGGGTGGACACTGTGTCCGACCAGGAGAGCTAGGACTGCATCCTCACTGGCTGAGGTGGGACCGGGGGGAAGAGGGAAGAAAATTCGGGGGAGCCAAGCAGTGAAAGTGCGTCAGCCTCGGCCTGTGGCTTCAGAGCGTCACAAAGGGCCACACAGGGCAACTTGTTGCCACACACGTGACACTGCCTGGGAGCTCTGGGTGCTGGGTGGGATGGTGGTTTCGGGAATGCCAACGCCGCCAGCTGATGGCGTCTCAGCACACGCAGGCGTCTCCCCGCGGTGCCTTCCGGCTTGAGTGGATGGTCTGAAACTAGCCTGGCCCGACAGTCCAGCCCCTTCCCCGTTCCCCTGCTGGTGTGAGCGCTGCAGTGTCTCGGTTCAGCCCCACACAGACGAGGCAGACGGGAAACCAAGGCCCAGCGCCCAGGGCCTGGAGTCCCACGGCGAGTGTGGGAGGGGGTGGGGACCAGCGCGGCCTCCTGGGCTCCTGGGGAGGTCCCGTGGGTCAGCCAAGCTGTCACCTGTGCAGCCTCTCTCCTTCCTGGCTGGTGGTTTTGAACCAGGCGCTATGTCTCAGAGTCTCGGCTTCCTTGAGTGAGATGAGTGGTCCCTAATCTGTGGGTAAACGTGACGGCACGTGCAGGCGCCGTGGGACCCTGGTGCTGAGCGGCCTGGGGGCTCCTGTGTGCATGCCACGCTGGTGTTGCCGTGCCGGTGGCTGCGCGGTGGCGGCCGCGTTTCTGCAGGGAGGAGAGGACCTTGCCCGCCCAAGCAGCGCAGCTCCTTGGTCCAGGGAGGGCTTGGTGCTCACGCCTCCGTCTGCCCACCAGGCTGTTCATGCCCAACCTGGTGCCGCCCAAGATTCCCGACGGAGAGAGAGTGGACTTCGACGTGAGTGGGGTCTCGGAGAGGGCAGGCCCCCTGGGAGAGAGCTCGGGACCTCCTGGCGGAGGGGAGGTCACGGGCGGGGGACACACAGTGCCCGACAGTGTCCTGGGTGCGGCCCTTCCCCCCTGGCATGGGGACGGTGGGCAGCCTCTGAGCCCCGCCCCCCCCAGGACATCCACCGGAAGCGCATGGAGAAAGACCTGAACGAGCTGCAGACGCTGATTGAGGCGCATTTCGAGAACCGCAAGAAAGAGGAACAGGAGCTGGTCTCCCTCAAGGACAGGATCGTGGGTGTCGGGCGCCTCCCGGGGCCGGGAGTGGGGGGTCCAGCGAGAGCCCCTGAGGCCCCAGCACCCTCCCCCCACCCAGGGCTGGAGCTGAGTCATCATCTCTGCCCCCCACCTCACTCCCCCCGGGCACCCCCCCTCCCCGCCGCCCCGCCACTCATGGAGGGAAGATGCGGTGACCTCCGGAATCCCGAACCACGCTCCCGGGGACGAGAGGCTATTCGGCTTCCTTTCTCCTCTCTACCTCCTGTGCTGCTTGGCCGACAGCAGGACGTGGCCTCTGTCTCCAGCACAGGGCAGCGGCCAGTGGGGGGACACTCAGGGGACACGGAGAAGCCCACCCGACATTTTTCAGGCGTTGAGGTCAGTCCCATAGCGGGCGCTCCCTCCGCAGGAGAAACGGCGGGCGGAACGGGCGGAGCAGCAGCGGATCCGGACGCAGCGGGAGAAAGAGCGGCAGACGCGCCTGGCCGTGAGCGACCCCCGCCCGGCCCTCTGTTCGCAGACAGGGACTCGGTCAGGGACAGCGAGCACCCGCTGGGCGCTGGGCGTTGTCTGGGCGAACTAGACAGAAAGGCACTGAGCGTTTAAGGACCCCCCCACCCTCATCCCTGCCCAGCGCGCCCCCTGGGAGCTGAGGTGCTGTGGTCCCCGTCCTGTGCTGCTGCTAGGGGCCCCGCCTCAGTGATGCCGCCCACCCCTGGGGCCTCCTGCTCCTGGCCTGGCTGTGGTGGCCTGGCTCAGTGTCAGGAGTTGGGACCCCGCTCGCTCGGTCCCATGTCCCCGGCCAACAAACTCCAGCACCAGGCCCCATGCCCGGAGTACCCTCAGTCCTCAGCACAGTCTGCGTGGCCACAAAGACCACCAGCACCAGCCCAGAATCAGGGTGTCCGGCCCCCACCCCTAATCCACTCCCTCCCTGCCGGAAACCAGGAGGAGAGGGCCCGCCGAGAGGAGGAGGAGAACCGGAGGAAGGCTGAGGATGAGGCCCGGAAGAAGAAGGCTCTGTCTAACATGATGCATTTTGGAGGCTACATCCAGAAGGTGGGGGGCCTCCAGGCGTCCTGTGTCGTGAGGAGTGACTGTGCACGGGATCCTGGGAAGAGATGTCCAGCTGCTGTTGCGAGACCGAGTTCTCACGCCAGACCCGAAGCTGGCTCTCGCGCAGCTGGCTTTCCCTGGGAGGGGCTGCTGGGATGAGCGCTGTGGGCAGAGCGCAGAACACCATTGCCCCTCCCAGCCCTAGCCCCATGGCGGCTGGTGGAGCCGGCAGGCCCTGTGCCCCGTCTCACATCCACCGTGTGTGGCCTCATGCAATCCTGGGGCCTCAGTCTGCTCATCTGTCAAATGGGGTTAATGTCCACCCTGCCTGCTTTGAGAGGGTCAGATGAGCTACCCTGGAGTGCGGCTAAGTGCTGCCTAGACGCAGGCTGGTTTGCTCCTGGGAGCTCACCCCCACGCCCTAGTGCTGGTGCCCATCCCCACCAGATACTCCATTCCCAGAGGCGGAGAGATGGGAAATTGAACTTGTCTGTGCAGCGGACACATCAGAACATTTTCTTAGATTTCCAAGTCCCCAGCTCAGAACTGGGCCAGCCTCCTGGCCCCTGCGCCCCACGGCGACCCTACGGGTGGGGCCCTGCTGTCAAACATCCCCACCCCACCCCGGACGCACGTCCAGTAACTAAGGTGGCCCGCGGCGCGGCTGAACCCTCTCCTTCCTGTGTCTCTGCCTGTGTCCCTGTGCCCTCCCCTCTCCCTGTCTCTGTCACTGTTTGCATCTTTCTCTCTGGGTCTTCCTCTTGCTGTCCTGGCTCTGCAGGCCCAGGTGGGTGCCAGTCCTCAAACCCTCCTCCTCCTCGTAGTTTGGGGAGCCCCAGGAGGGGGAGGTGTCGGGCTGGGGGGAGATGTGGGGAGGTCGGGGTCCAGGGAGCCCCCACCTGTCTGTTTCCTGGGGAGCCCAGGCAGTGGCTGGCCTGGGGGTTGCAAGGCCGAGCCTCTGTCCCCGCTGGGTTTGGGGGTGTGGGGATAGGAGGGGGTGTTCACTAACCCATTCCCCTGCTTCTCACCCCCTCCAGACGGAGCGTAAAAGTGGGAAGAGGCAGACGGAGCGGGAGAAGAAGAAGAAGATTCTGGCCGAGAGGAGGAAGGTGCTGGCCATCGATCACCTGAACGAAGACCAGCTGAGGTGGGAAGACCAGCTGAGGTGGCGGCCCGAACGCTGGGGCTGCACCCGCGAGCGAGGGGCGTCGGGCCGAGGGCAGGGGCACCGGCTCGCCGGAGCCGCCAGGGGGCGCTGCCGCCCCACTTATTCCGTCGGCGGCTTTGGCGGGACCGCGACGGGCTGGCCGGGGCGGCAGAGCCCCGCTCCCCTTCCCCACCTGCGCACGGTGTCGGTGCGCTCCCCCCTCCGCGCTTCGGGGCTGTGTCCTGGCGGCGCCGGTGCCCCGTCCTCAGTCCCGGGCACTGCAGTCAGCCGGGGTGGGGGCCTTGGCAGGCCTGGAGCGGGAGGAGGCCGGGAAGGGGAGCGGTCCGGGGCCCCTCCTTACTGCCCGCGCCCACGGCCTGTGCAGGGAGAAGGCCAAGGAGCTGCAGCAGAGCATCTACGACCTGGAAGCGGAGAAGTTTGACCTGCAGGAGAAGTTCAAGCAGCAGAAATACGAGGTGAGCCGGCCGGCCCCGTCCGCAGCCCCACACCGTCCTGCTCACCTGCCCGCCCGCTGCCTCGTGTGACGGTGCTCAGCGCCCACCGTTGGGCTGGCTGGTGCTTCTGGAGTCTGAGGGTTCGCTGGGGCTGAGCAGACACTTCCTGGGGTTCCAGCCCTGGGGTCTCCCCACTTCTGGCCTCGAGGCAGCTGCTCAGCCCACTGCGCACGTACGACGGGGGACCAGGATGCACGGGCCAGGCCTCCCGGTGGAGGTGGTGGTGGGGACCTCCCCAGGGACGCAGCCCCTTACTTCTCACCGTGATGGCCCGGGGCCCTAGTGTGCGGTCCTAGGAGAAGTAGCGGGGTCCCGGCAGCACAGGCGCCAGGCAAGAGAGCGGCTCAGCCCACTGTTCCTGCCCACCCCATCCCCAGGCCAGCCGGGCCCTGAGCCGAGTGGGTGCCGGCGGGGTCACCCTCTCTTTCCTCCTTTTCTTACAGATCAACGTTCTCCGCAACAGGATCAATGACAACCAGAAAGTGTGAGCATCCGACCTCCATCCCCCCCTTGCCCCCTTCCCCGTCCTTCCTGTCTCCCAGGCCTCGCACCCCTTCCTCCTCTCCTGTTGGGTCAAAGAGCTCCCCCCGCCCTGAGGCTGCTGCCCTGCTGAGCCTCTGGAGGCAGCTCCAGGTGGCCCCCTGCCCCTCTCAGCCCTCAGCAGCCTCCCACGCCCCCCACCTACCCACCATGGAGGGCTGCCCCGCGTCCTGTCTGACTAGGCCCTGCTTCTCCTGCAGCTCCAAGACCCGTGGGAAGGCCAAAGTCACCGGGCGCTGGAAGTAGAGCCGCAGCCTCCTCAGAGGCTGAGCCTCCTTCTCCCAGGATCTGCTCCCCGCTGTGTCCCCGCCCTGCACACCCCCGGCTCCCCGGGTCCTCCAGCCCCGGAGGCCGACTCCTTCCACAGACCAGGAGCTGGCCCAGCTGGAAGCCGCACTCGTGCCCGACCACGCCCCCACGCCCACCCTAGCCAGTAATAAAGGCCACCAAGCACCCACGGCATCCTGTCACTTCTCTTTAGAAGGAGGGAAACTGAGGCGCACCCTGGCCTCCCAGGGACTCGGGGCGGACAGCAGCCCTCAGGGACACAGGCCCCTGGACCAGGGCTTTCGACCGCGGCCGGGGGATGCCCACGCTTTCCCCAGCCTGGGCCGCAGGGCAGAGAGGCTGTGATGGGAGCCCCTGGCGGCACCTCAGGTCCCCCAGGCTTCACGAGTGAGTCACTCCCGGGAACAATGAGGCCTCTGTGCACACCTGCTGTCTTCCTCTCTGGGCCGGGGTGCGAGAAGCGGGCGGAGGAAGGAGGCGTTTCATCAGGCGGCTTCTCACGCCTCAGAGGCCTGGGCCCGTCTGCGGGCCCCGGTTCTCCCCACCATCTGGAGGTCCTCTTGGGCTTGAACTGGGAGCCGGGCTCGCAGGGTCCCTGAGCTGAAGAGGACGGGGCCCTGGTCCAGTCAGCAGAGGACGGGGAAGCCGCGGGGGAGGGGGCGGGCCGCCCTGCGCTCTGGGGCCCCCTGCACGCAGCTGTCCCTCCGTGTGGGGTCCTCCGCTCAGTTCTCACTCCTCCACCAGAAGGGGCACTGTGCACACTTCGGGGTGGGGTGGGGCCTCCCACCCTCTTCCAGGCAGAGTGAGCTCGTTTCTCCCTGCTCTGCACACCCTGGCCTGTAACTGTCACGGTCACGCCACCTCTTACGCACGGAGGGCAAGTTTCCTGTTCTCTGGGCATCGCCCTTCCATGCTCGAGAGACGTGTGGGCCTCTTTGTCCTGTGCTGTGTGCCGAGCCCCATGGTAGATGCTGAGATGAAGAGGCTATGGTCCCAGGGCACCTGGGAGGGGTGGGGCCTGGGGTCTTGGCCTCATTCCTTGTTCATTCACTGATTCATTCAGTAAAGGTCTCCTGAGCCCCAAATGTATGCGAGCTGCTGTGCCGGGCAGGGGCGCTGTGATTAGACCGGGCCGCCCGGCCCTCAGGAGCACGCAGCCCCGTCGGGGAGAGACACAGCAGCAGAAGGCTCCAGCTCCGTGCGATAGCAGGGGTGCACGGGGGCTGAGGCAGTGCAGACCAGGGCCCCCCGGCCTCGCCCTGGCAGGTAGGAGGGCTTTCTGGAGGAAATGGTGTCCTCACCAGGCCCCAGAGGGTGAGGAGGAGAAAGTCAGGGGGTGGGGCGGGCAGGGAGGGAAAAGGTGCAGCACAGACATAGGCCCTGGTAGCAGGGGCCAGCCTGACGCGCTCACGGAGCCCGAGGGCTTGTGGTGGGACCAGGAGGGCCCCCTGCACCAGCCCGAAAGGGCAGGGAGGCACATGGCAGGACCTCGGGCCCACGGGAGGCTCTCACCTCTGCCCCCAGGAGACCCACCAGAGCTCCTGGGCATGGCCCCCCTCACGCTCCCCAGTCGACAGCTGCATCAGTGTCCCAGCCCCTCCTCCGTAATGGTCCCCTCTCCTGCCACCAGAGAGAGGGGCATCGAGCCCAGAAGTGGACACCAGAATTTTCCAACCACCACCAAGTCCCCACGGGCTGTGCTTCCTGTGTCCCAGCATCTCCCTGGAGCAGCAGGACGGAATGATGGTGAGGTCTCCATGCTGAGCGCTGCACCTCCCCTCCCGACAGGGTCCTCATGCCCGTCTCTCTGCTCCAGTGGACACGGTCTTGCCTTTGAAAACCCCATGCAGACACGGACGCAGAGGGCAGCCTCGCTGCCTTGCTCTGAACCTCCCTGAGGCCAGGTCCCGCTTCTCTCTTCTCCTGAGGTCCCCCAGTGTCCAGGAGAGGCCCTCGGGTTCCCCAGCGCCATCCCTATGCAGAGCTGGCCATGCTCTGACTGTGGCAGGTTGTCCAGTCCCCACCCTGGCATCGTGAAACGAGCCCTACCCTTGACCTGAGTGCCGCCTCTGCCTGGAGGCCAGCAGGCCCCTGTGTGCCCTTCCGTAAGCACCATCCATAAGTGAAGGGTCTGGGCAGGCGGGCTCACCAAGGAGAGGGTGAGTGAGGGCCAGGCCCAGAGCCTAGGGCAGGGGCCCCTCCAAGTCCAAGGCAAGGGTGTGCGCTCTTCCCATTCTCTCCTGAGAAGCGGGGGGACCAGGACGTGTGCACCGAAACCCTTCGATAGACTCAGGATGTGGAGGCGCCCGGGGGGGGCACAGGATGTGGCGGTGCCCGGGGGGGGGCGCACCCGCCTCCCCCTCAGCTCTTCCTTTATTCCATCACTCTTGTGCTGTCCACGCAGCAGGGGCAGAACCAGACGCTAAAGGTGGGGGATGGCCAGGAGCCGGCCTGGGTGTCCTGACCAGCTGCCCACCAGACACCCTGACCCCTGCTGTGCCCAGCGTCTCCCGAACCCCAGGCGCCCCAATCCTTCCGGGCCCCACCTCGCCCTGCTATGGCCACACCCCTTGCCTCGGGGATCTGTCGGCCCCCTGTGTACACACGTGCTCAGGGAAAATGATCTCCGGGCTCCGAGGCTCTGGGTCAGAGACGGAGACCCTTCCCATCCCTCAGGTTCTCTCTCCACACTGGTGCACGTCCAGGGCACAGCTGGTTCATATTGTGCCCACTTTCAAGGTGGAAAAGCTAAGAGACAACAACGGGCTCTCCTGGGGCCTGCTTGCCTTGAAACCCAGCGCTTCCAGCTGGAGACCATGTCAAAGTCCAGCCCTGCACTTCCCAGCTCTGTGGCTTTGGGCAAGTTACTTGCCTTCTCTGTGCTTGAGTTCCCTTATCTGAAAAACTGAGCCGCACCTGTGCGGTAACCAGCACACTGCCCATCAAGTGTGTGATGAATGCTGGCCGCTGTCTCTGCTATTTTGGCCGTAACCTGTCACCGGCCCCCTCCAGGGCTCAAGGTGTGTGGAAGCCAGGTCAGCAGCGCTGGGCCCTGGCCGGCCCTCCTCGTGCGGGGTCTACGGAGCCCCCCAAAGCCTCTTTTCTCTCTGGGTTCCAGGTCAGGCCTTCTCCTTTAGATACCCCAGTGGCTGGGGGCAGCATGACCCCGCTGCTGCTGGCCGTCCCCGCCTGGCGCTAGCTGGGTCGGCGCCACTTATCCTGCCAGGAAGCGGCAGAACTGGCTCCCAGCTGGGGCTCCACCCCTGATACTGCAGTCTGGTTTCTTGAAAGGGTGGGTCAGGGCCCGCCCTGGGCCCAGGGGGGGTTGGTGGCACTCCTCCTGGCCAGACTCTCCTACTGGCCCAGGTGTCTGTGTCCCTGCGGGGTCGCCGTGGCACTGGCCTCTCTGGGCTCGCTTCCCCTGGAAGTCCAGCCTGCCCGCCAGGCCGACCCGGGAGGAGACAGTGTGAACTGGAGCAATGCTTGGGAGAGGGCAGGCCCACCCCTTTCCCCACACACAACACGCCCTCATGTGTTGTTCACTCTGCCCCGTGCACGCCTGTGCTGGCGGCCTTACACGTGTCCTCTCTGGCCAACCACCCACGGTCCCCAGGCCACATCCCCTGTCGATGGGGAAACAGGTTCAGAGGTTTAGGCGCTGTCTGAGGACGTTCACTTAGTAAGTGCAAAGCTGGGGTTTGAACCGGATCTACGGCTCCAGAGCCAGGACGGCCTAGTTCACGGGCCTTGCTGGGAGCACCCCAAGCCTCCCCAACTGCAGAGCGCCCCCGCCCCCCGGGAACCCTGGGAGCCCGCTGGGGTGGCCTGGGTCAATGCGGGGCAGGAGGGCAGGGCTGGACTCTGCTTCCTCCCCGCCAGCCCAGAAACAGCAGCCCCTCCTGGCAGCCTCTCTGCCCCCTTGGGAGCTGGGGGACCAGATAGGGGATGTGCCCTGTTCAGCACGGAAAGGCCAGCCTGAAGGTGGCTCTGGAATGAGCAGCAGATGGGGACTTCCAGGGGTCTTTGCCCAGAGGGGCGGGGACTCAGTCAGGGACCTCCCCCTTCTCGGGGTAATGACAGCCCATCCTTGTGAGCACGGGGTTGGGGGGTATCAGAAAGCACCTGTCACTGCTTTGCTGCTGGGTCACCCCGACTGCACAGAGAGGGACCCCAGGGTGGAGGGGCTGGGCCTGGCTGCCCTGTATTGCTGGGGTGACAGGGACGCCCCAGGGAACGCTTGCAGCCCCCGCAGTCCAGCCAGATGGAGCAAAGCTCTTCTGTTTGCCCAAATGTCCGGCACTCTCCCACCGCCGCCCTCTCCTCCCTGTCCCTGGACGGCCCTCCTTCCCGCTCTCCTGTCCATCCCTCGGGGCCTCACTCGAGTCACGGTTTCCCCAGCAGTCTTGCGGGGAAGACCAGCTCCTGTGGCCTCCCGGGCGATGCCTCCCTGAGAGCCCCACGCTGAAGGCCCTTCACTCTGGACCTGTGATTCAGAGGCGAGGTCTGGGCGCCCCACGCCCTCCCCGCACCCTCCCTGGAGCCTCAGCTCCACCCACCCACTCATCCCCGGTTCTCAGCCTCCACCCCAATGGCTACAGGAATTTAAATGGCTCCCATTGGAAGACTCAGGAGAAAACTGTTTCCACCTGGCGCTAAGCGCCCAGGCCCCAGGGGGCAGCCCCGCCCCGTGGCCCGGCACTCCCCCAGTCCCAAAGCAGTTTCCGCATAAAGTGGGGCCCAGTACTGGCACCCCGCAGGAGGCGGGCAGGGCTGCTCCTCAGGAAAACGGAGGGCGGGCTGGAGGGGGTGTGGGTCCCTGGAGGCTCCGGGCTGAGAAGTGCTGAGATGAGGCTGAGATCACATGCTGGGCTTGCAGGGGGAGGGTTGGGAGACCCTGTTGAGCACAAGCTGCTGCACCCCTCTCCTCCCCACCACCCCTCCCCTGCCAGTTCCCCAGAGGAGCAGCCCACGGGTGCACGTTGCTGAGAATGGAGGGAGGGGTCACTTCATTTCTGCTCGGTGGTAATGGACAAGCAGTTTTTTTTCCCTCTGGACTTGAAGTAGTCACCCCTCTGGCTCCACATCTCCTACCTTCTGGGGTTGAGGGCAGGCGGTGAGTAGTGGGCATCACTTATAAGCCGGCTCCACGATGACACAGACAAATGATGTTAGATCAACATCAGGCCCTTGCTGTGTGCCGGGGCACCGTGCATAACTCACGTGCGCCATCTCAGTCCCACACCGAGTCAGGGCCCCCATAAATAACACCCTCTACATGAGGGACTGGAGCTCAAAGAAGTTGGGTGACTCATCCAAGGCCATGCAGGGCAGGACCTTTGTGGTTTTGATTACGATTTTTTAATTATTTGCATGGTACGCTTTGTACCAAATTGGGTATCTGATAGAAACCAAGAAAAGCGTATTTTCAAGCAATTGCTTCTGTATTTTAGCCAACAAATGTTTGAATAATTTCTGATTATATGATGCAAAGTCTGCGTGCAGCAGTCCTGATGGTGGGAAATAGAGTGTGAAATAACATTCACATCTGTGTATTGCAAGCTTTTTTTTTTTTTTTTTTTTTTTTTTTTTGCGGTACGCGGGCCTCTCACTGTTGTGGCCCCTCCCGTTGCGGAGCACAGGCTCCAGACGCGCAGGCTCAGCGGCCATGGCTCACGGGCCTAGCCGCTCCGCGGCATGTGGGATCTTCCCAGACGGGGGCATGAACCTGTGTCCCCTGCATCGGCAGGCGGACTCTCAACCACTGCGCCACCAGGGAAGCCCGTATTGCAAGCTTTTGATGGCTCCCCGGGCACCCTGCTGGCGGTCTGGCTGGTGAGCGTGGGGTCTTGCCGCTGTCCTTGCTCAGGTTAACATCGGCCTCACCCCTTTCCACTGTGGTGGTTGGTTTTCTCATCTCTCTCCTTCTACCCTAGGAGCTTCCTGGGGCCCTGGCTTAGTCATCTGTGGAGCCCAGTGTCCGGCCCCATATGGTGAACGGATGGAGGAAGAGGTCATTCTCATCCAGCCTGTCTGGTACAGGAATTGATCATCTGAACATCAAATATTGACGGGGAGGGAAAATAAGGCAAAACTATCACATGATAGCTGTACTAGCTTGTATAGTCAAAGCACTGAATCAACCCCAAACAACTGAAACTAGAAAAAGAACAACTTTGATCCTGAAAGGTCGAGACGTTCGCCTCACTCACGTGACATCAGCGTGAGCACCGGGTCTGCCTGACGACCAGTCTTTCTACCGTGAGGCTCATCCATCCTTCTGTGAATCCAACACACACGCAGTGAGCACAGAGCCTAGGGCAGGTCGTGACTGTTGTCGGGGTCAGAATTGGCAACAGGGCAGGTGCTCCAGGTCTTCATAGACCGGGGAGAGAGAAAGTAAACACATTAAGCCGATGAACAGATAGATACTAATATGCAGATAGAGGTACGCACATGTACACACTTAGACACACACATGTGGAACGTGGGAGCCATGGCTGGGTTGGCACCCAGGGTGAACAGGCGTCCACAGAGGAGGAGAGCGGAGCTGTCGGGGAGCAGAGGGAACGCAGGGCAGGGAGGCTGGTGTGACCCGGGGCCTGAAAGAGCCAGGGGAGAGGAGTCAGGGAGGCTGGCAGGGTCCTGGGGGCCGGGCAAAGGGGGTCGATTTTCCTCTGAGTGTGATGGGAAGTCACGGAAGGTTTCAGGCAGGAGGACACACTTTGGTTTACGTTTCAAAAATGATCACTTTGATTACTGTAGCTTTGTAGTATAGTCTGGAGTCAGGGAGCCTGATTCCTCCAGCTCCGTCTTTCTTTCTCAAGATTGCTTTGGCTATTCGGGGTCTTTTGTGTTTCCATACAAATTGTGAAATTTTTTGTTCTAGTTCTGTGAAAAATGCCAGTGGTCGTTTGATAGGGATTGCATTGAATCTGTAGATTGCTTTGGGTAGTAGAGTCATTTTCACAATGTTGATTCTTCCAATCCAAGAACATGGTATATCTCTCCATCTATTTGTATCATCTTTAATTTCTTTCATCAGTGTCTTATAATTTTCTGCATACAGGTCTTTTGTCTCCTTAGGTAGGTTTATTCCTAGATATTTTATTCTTTTTGTTGCAGTGGTAAATGGGAGTGTTTTCTTGATTTCACATTCAGATTTTTCATCATTAGTGTATAGGACTGCCAGAGATTTCTGTGCATTAACTTTGTATCCTGCTACTTTACCAAATTCATTGATTAGCTCTAGTAGTTTTCTGGTGGCATCTTTAGGATTCTCTATGTATAGTATCATGTCATCTGCAAACAGTGAAGGATACTACCAATAAAATATACCTAGAATAATGAAAAAAAATCACTTTGGCTGTGAAGCTGCCAGAAGGCACGTGGGGAGACCAGGTGGGAGGCTGTTACCGTGGCGACGGTGGGGCAGCAGGTGGGGCAGCTGAGGTCCTGGCTGGGGGTGGAGGAGATGAGGAGATGGGGTTCTGAGAGCGCTGGTGTAGAATCTTGTGGCGAGAGTGCCCTGCAGGTTTCTTTGTTTCCAGTGCGCAGGTTCTGATCCACTCCCCAGGCCCGCCTCACCTGGTCCCTCCAGCATCACCCCAGACCAAGGAGGGCCTGGTGGGAAGAGCAGTCTGCCGCCCGAGGGACGTGCCCCCAGACCAGCTGCTCTGAACCAGAGCTGCTCAGAGATGCACCACAGCGAGATGGGCATTTGCCCCAGAAGTTGAGCCCGTTCAGGTTCCTTCACCAGGAAAGTCTTGCTACAGGAGAAACACACACGCAGTTGGGCT
This sequence comes from Mesoplodon bidens, assembly GCF_964165515.1. Lineage (NCBI taxonomy): Eukaryota > Metazoa > Chordata > Mammalia > Artiodactyla > Ziphiidae > Mesoplodon > Mesoplodon bidens. Next base: position 1,996,397 of record NC_138177.1, read on the forward strand.
CAGCCGTGGGCTTCGGGATGCAGCCATCCTGCGTTCTGCCATGAGGGCTCCTGTGGCCCAGGACTGGAAACAGTGCCCGTACCACCACCACTGCTGCTCTAGCCACAGTCGGGGTGCCTGGCACCCCGGCTTTCTGCCACGATCCAGGGCCTGCGAGGCCTCTACCCTGGGTGCGTCCTCCGTGGGGCAGACCACACCACCTGTGTGTGCCCCGGACACCCCCAGACCCAGGATGGGGCCCAGGGGTGACTGTGTGTGGCCGGTGGGGCTTGGGGGAGCTTGGACGGGGGGCTGTGATGGGGCTCAAGATCCTCCCAGAGTCAGAAGAGACGGGCTGGAAGAAACAGGTTGGGCCGCTGGCCAGGGCCTCGGCTACCACGGCTGGGGAGGCCTGGCCTTTCCAGGGCTTCTCCCGTCCATGGAGGCCGAGGTGCGCATAGGGCGTTGTGGGACCAGCTGCAGGGGACAGGATGGGGAGGGGTCACCGTAAGCTCTAGAAAGGCTCAAAGTAGCTACCCCTCCCCCAGGGCAAGAGAAGGCGGTTTGGGGGGCTTGACTGTGGAAAGCTGGGGGGCTGGGAGCGTGGGGTCCCGGGCGTGGTTTAGTGTCCCTGAAGAGAAGTGGGCACATCACAGCATGGCCCAGAGCTGCAGTCCGGTGAGTCTGCCGCTTGGACTGGCCCCTCCACGACCCACCTCTCGGTCGCCCTCCGGCCCCTCTGAGCCTGCAGACGATGAAGCACAGGACCCGATGGAGCCTCTACGTGGAGGCGGGGGGAATGACCTGGTACCCGTGGGACCAGGGAAGAGCCGCCGTCTCCTTTCCCTGGCCCACCTCCACGAGTGGGGTCCGCGGGGAAAGAGGCATGGGGGATGGCGGAGCGCAGGCCCTGTCCCCCCAGGTCTGTGCGTGCTGGCGGAGGGGAAGGTGGGGCGCTGTGAGTTGAATATGAAGCAGGCGTTTGAGGTGGGTTAGGATGGAGTCTTCAAAACTAATATGTGACGGTTGAAAGAACCAAAACGGCTAAGTCCGGGGCCTTGACCCACCACCCTGCAGGGAAGGGGCTTCCCTGGGGCTCGGTTGTGGCCGTTACTGAGATAAAAATGAGACTTTCATAAGGAAGCCTCGCCTCTTGGAGGTGGGCATCCCTGGCACAAAGGCTAACCCTGCCGTGCCCTCCCCTCCCCGTGGCGCTTCCGGTCCCTTTCCCCTTTTATTATTCATTGTCTGCATAATGAATGTGTGTTTTCACGGTTTATTTTGTTTTTCTTCTGTCTCTCTCCATTCACTGTCAGCTCTAAGAGACCCAGGGTTTGTCTTTTTTGCCAAATTCCCATCTGAATCCCCAGCATCAAGAGTGTGGCTGGCACACGAAGTGCGCAGGAACTGTTTGTTGAATGAATGAATGAATGCCCGTCTATCCCCAGGGAGTTGAGGCTGGCACGGGACGGGCCACCCATCCCCAGTGCTCTGAAAAGGTCAGAGAGAATCTTGCTGCTGGGAAAGGAACAGAGAGATCCGTGGCCCCGGGGCCTGGGCAGTTGGATATTTGACACTCAAAAGAATTTATCACTGGAAGGGAATTCACAGAGTTTTCAGCTGGTGGCAATGGAGAGGCCAGGGCTGCAGGGCCCTGAGTGAACGGTTGTGGGGACCAGTAGGAAACGAGTTTTTCCCAGGAAGGAGATCGGGCTGCCTTGCCAGCCGACAGTGGGACCATTGTTCTGGCCATCAGACCCTATCCTGCATCTGCTGGGCCGGGGCTGGGCCGGTGGGTGGGGCAGGTGGGGAGTGGGGAGCCCAGGAGCCTGTTGTTAAGGGCACAGCCTCTGAAGCCACCCGCCGTGGATTAGTCCCAGTTGTATCACAGACTTGCTAAGTGACCTTTCTGTGCCTCCGTTTCTTCGTCTGTAAAACGGGGTGACGTGACCACTGGGTCTTTGTGAGGACGAAACGAGCTTCTTTAGATCTGGGAGCTCGGAGCAGCAGCTGGCGCACAGGGGAAGCCTGGGAGTATTTGCTGGCATCTCGGATACTGTGTGTGTCCCCTGTCCTTCTCCTTCCCGGGGGTGCCCAGCCCCCTCTGCCTCCCCTCAGATTCCCCCAGCTTAGGCTCCCCTCACCCAGCCCCGGGCACAGGGCGGGCCTTGGCCGCCCCTCCTTCCTGCCCTCTCCCTCCTGAGTGGAGCCTGGGGCCGCTGGTCATGGGAAGATGGGCCCACCCTGCCCTGCCCTGCCCTGCAGTCCTCAGCCTTGGGGGGAGCTGATGGCATACCCCTCTTCCAAGGAATTAGGGCTTACCTGGGTGGGGCCCCCAGGCCTTGCATGTGAATTACTGTCACCCTCCCCGTGGGGTCCGGGGCAGACTTGGCCGGCTGCTTGGCCTTGGCGTCCACCTTCTGGGCCTCCTCTGGGCCTCCCACCCCTTGCCTGCTTCAAGTCCGGGCCCCCAAAGCCCTCGCTGTCAGGCTCTCCCCACTTTCCCATGATTCTGCAGCCCCAGCTCTGCTTCCTGGTACCTTTTCCTTCCGGTCTCCCCTCTCTAGTAGGTCTGCCCTTCCAGGGAGCCTTCCTGGACTGGCTAGGACCTCGCTGCTAAGGGTGGTCCACAGGCGGGCGGCAGGAGCACCCCTCGGGGGCTGGTGGAAACGCAGAGGCTCAGAGCCTGCATTTTAACCAGATTCCAAGGGGCCACATGCACGTTACAGCTTGAGAATTACTGAGCGAGGTCACTCTTGCTGTTCCAACCCCGACAAGACAGAGATTCTGGGAATCTGGGTCAGCTGGTCAGGCTGACTGGGGACAGAGGAGGGGGCGTCTCAAATTCTGTAAATAATGATGCAGGTCTGCTCGGGCCCCATCCTGAATCCGCCTTTGACAGCAGCCTGCCCACTAGCCTCTCCTGCTGGCTGAAACCTGGACACACCAACTCCCCTGGGAGGCTGTCCCCGTCGTGGGACCCACTCAGCTGAGGCAGAGGCCCCCTCAGGCCATGCCTGGCTGATCTGCCACTAACGTGCTCCAGGGGGATGTCTGCCTGGGGCCCCAGAATCTCCCTTCACCTGGGCTGAGGCAGACTGTGGCCCAGACTGGCTCCCTGCAGGGAGACAAGGTTGGGGCGGGGGCTCACATCACCTCCTCCCTCTTTCTCTCTCTCTCTGCTCCCACGTGTGCAAGCACTTAAAGCTTCTGGGGGTCCTGAGTGAAGAACGCTAACTGCTTAACCCCATTTAGAGTCTCCAAAACTTAGACCTCCTTTGTCACTTAGCACCTAAGAACGTCCTGTGGGAATAACTTAGGGAAATGCTAATCTGATTCCTTTCTACACACATGCACACATGCACACACAATGCACACATGCAACAATGCACATGCACACAAGCAATGTACATGCACACACGCACACATACACGCACACGTGTACACACAATGCACACATGCACATGCATGTACACATGCACACACACGCAGGCACACACACATGTATGCACATACACCAGTTACAAAGGCTTTCATGTGAGACTCTCTGGTGCTGAGGAACCCTTGCACCCTCGGGAGGTGGGAAGCTGACACTGGGGGAGCTTCTCCCCACCGCCCCCTGGACGGCGGCCGTGGGGTCGAGGCGACGTCGCCTTGCCCAGGGTCTGTGGGGCAGATTGTCCTCACCAGCTTTTGTTTTGAGTCCCAAATGCGATGGTTCTCTCAAATCCACCAGCCTGGCCTGGAGCTGGCACCCCTGCTGGTTGTAAAAGGGCAGAGGGAAGTGCCCTGTCTTGCTCAGCTGGAGGGCGGGTGGCAGCCTGGGCTTCTGCTGGCACTGTGGTTGGATGGAGGTGGAGCTGGCAGGGCCAGTCCTCACCGCCTGACTTGCCAGCTTCATCGGCCGGGCCTCCCGCCTCAGGCAGACGCTGAGGCGGGAGGCTGTGGGGTCTGGGCACCAACCCTGGGTACCCCCGCTCCTGCCTGGCCGGGAGCTGGGGCAGGTGGGGGCCGAGGTTCGGGCTCACACAGTCCCCAGAGGGCAGTGTGGGAGTTGGCCTGACTGTGGGCAACTGCTGTCTACATGTAGCTGAAGGGGGGAAGAGTGGGAACCTGGGCCTCAGACCATGTTCAAATTCCAAGTCTGTCACCTACTAGCTGTGTGACCTTGAACAAGTTACTCAGCCTCTCTGAACCGTAGTTTCTTTATCTGTGAACTGGGAGTGGTCATGCCTACCTTGTGGCATCGATATAAAGATTTAGGTGATTAATGTGTGGTTACTGCTCTGTACGTCTACCTGTCCCCGTGGCCCAGCTGTCCTCCAGGACAACTTCAGGCCCCAGAATGCAGGGATGCGAGCCTGGGGAGGTTCAGAACGACACACTAGGCTCAGCGGGGGTCCCCTTGGTCATGGAGACCCAGGGGAAGTTTTCTTTCTGAGAGAGGTGCAGAGGGTGGGATTTTAATGGCCTTGTGTGGAAGGGGTGGTATTTATGGCCCAGAGATTCAGAACCACTTGATAAATGCCAAAGTGCTTTTTTATTAATTCACCAGTCATGAAACTTCCAAATGGTTGGCTAAAGGGCGTGAAGTCCTTTCTTACATGGGGTCCCTGTTGATCCACCGTCAGGCGGCTCATCGGTATTGACGTGCATCCCCGAGAGGGCTGACATGCTGGTCGGCGACATTAGTCCTTTGCTGAGCCAGTGGCAGTTTCCGAAGGATGACCAGTTAGGCTGGGGGATGCTTGCTGGGGTCACTGAGGCATAGTTTGCCCTGTGGCCTTGCTCTCATTAGCCCCATATTCTAACCAAGCAGACCGGCTGGCCCCAGACGGGGTGACCCTCACAGTATTTCTGGGATCTGATCTTCCATGGATCAGAACTTTCTCTTCCTCAGTACGTTGGCCCAGCAGCCCTGGCTCCAGACGTGAGATCCTAGGAGGCCTCAGGCAGCACAAGCGCCCGAATCACTGAAGCTTGAATGACACACAGCAGAGCCCCCGTGTCCGGCTGTTTACGGGGTCCTCAGCTCTGACACTGGGATGTCCCCGTGGGCTGGGCCCCAGGAGGCCGGGTCCCGCGTTACTTGTGTTGCAGCCGTGCTGTGTGGCTCTGGGCCAGCCTCCCTGGGCCTGTTTCCTCTTCTATGAAGGGGACGTTAGTCCCCTGAGCTCTGCCTGCCTCACCAGGGGAAGCAAACGAACACCCAAAGGCTTTGCAAGGTAACAGGGTTATTTTGTGGTCCCTCAAGTCAAAAGCCTGTTGTTAGGATGAATAAGTTCTGTTCAGTCTTTCTCTGGGCGTGCTGGGTGGCAGAACGCCCTGCGTGCTAAGAGGTGATGAGTGAGGCCTGCAGGGTCTCCAGTGCAGCCTGGACTCTAGGAAGAAATGGCATCATAGCTCGGGGCGGACTGGCTGTGGGCAACGTGGACCTGGGGTCTGGGAGACTCAGGAGACCCCTCTGCACAGTCCAGGCTTGCAGTGGCTCCTGGCGCCCCCGCTCTGCGCTCCCTCTGCCCTGGTATCCCTGAGACCTCCCACTCCCATCTGCAAATCCTCTGAGGGGCCGGAAGGGCCTGCGCCGTCTTGACCAGGGACGGCTAGATCACATCCCTTCAGCACCCGTACACGTTAAACGCACCACCGACCATATAGATCGGAGTTCTTTACCGTCGGTTTTACTTTCTCTGTCATCCCATCACCTGTGTGCACCCCTGGGCAGGGAGACAACGAATCCACACGTGGTTTCCATGTTCGTAAACGCTGAACGTGAGGACGGTGGGGACGGAACAGTGTATTTTGCATCGTAGGGTCGTCGCGAAAGGGCTGCTTCACAGCAGTGACCGTGACCCGGAGCAGCAGCGGACGAGCCCCGCGACCATGAGCTGCGGGGAGGGCCGAAGGGCGTGCCGACTCCGTTTATAAGAAGCACAGGTCGGTCAGGACAGGGGCTGCCCTGGGGAGCAGGACAGGCACAAGCGGGGCCTGAGGGCCACTGGGAGCCGGTCACTTTCTGTTCCTGATCTGGGGGCTGGCACTTGCGCTCAGTTGGCAGAGATTCACAGAGCCGCCCGCGCTGAAACCGTGCACTTTCCTGTGTGTACGCTTCGGTTAAGTGACAGCTCACCAATTAAACGCTTACTGATTTTTTTTTTCTAATTAAGCAGCCACTTTTAAAATAATTAATTTATTTATTTTTGGCTGCACTGGGCCTTCATTGCTGCGCGCGGGCTTTCTCTAGTTGCGGCGAGCCGGGGCTACTCTTTGTTGTGGTGCACAGGCTTCTCACTGCGGTGGCTTCTCTTGTTGCGGAGCAAGGGCTCTAGGTGAGCAGGCTCAGTAGTTGTAGCTCGTGGACTCTAGAGTGCAGGCTCAGTAGTTGTGGTGCACAGAGCTTAGTTGCTCCTTGGCATGTGGGATCTTCCCGGACCAGGGCTTGAACCCATGTCCCCTGCATTGGCTGGCGGATTCTTAACCACTGCGCCACCAGTGAAGTCCAAATGCTTATTGGTTTTGAATCTGTAGTTTGATCTCACATTTTGGTGGCCCCAGACCTCGTGTATCAACAGTCTGGGCCACAGACAGGCCGTCTTTCTCCCGCTAGGCTGAGGTACAGCCCTCCTCCCTGGCCTCCCTGACTGTCACCAACTGAGGGATGACCCAGAGGTCAGGGCCATGGGCTCTACACAGAGGGCACTGCCCTCCCAGGCTGAGAAGAGTCCTCTCCAGCCTTCCCTAAGCCTTTCCAGCCTCCTCCATCCGGGAGCCCACAGCCATACGTCTGACCACCACTTGGAGCTTATGCCCTGTGACTTAGAAAGTTCCATGTGCCTGCCACGTCCCTTAAGAGCCTCTTGAGGCAGGGGGCCCCAGACCATCCTGCAGGACCCAGGGAGAACATGCTTTCAGTAAACGTGGGCTCCTTTTATAGCCCTGAAGCTCACGTCCCCCAGGTGCCTGCCTGGACATGTTCCCTTGGGGGTGGCTTTCCCTTTACAAGCTGTGGGACATTGGGCTTGTCTATCCCCTCCCTAAGCCCCACGTGACTTATCTGTAAGATCAGGGCAGCCACACCAGTGTCCTGGAGACGAGCACGGAATGTGGGCCTCGGAGCGGGTGGTGCCCCCCCCAATGGTGACCCCAGTCCTTGCCTGGCGCAGGGTCAGTGAGAGGGGATCCCTCGAGGAAGTGAGCGGCCCCTCGGTCCTCAGCAGCTCCCCCAATAATCCACTGCTCGAAAATGTTCAAAGAAATGGCAGCAATTTATTGATTTCCTATATTTCCAAAAAAAGCAAACGCATAGTGTACCCCCCAGGGAAACGGGCCTGGCCAGCACTAGGTTCCTCCGCAAACATGGAGCGGTGTGGGGGGCGGACGGGCTGCAGAGCGCCCCACCCTCCCTCCCTGCCCATCCAGAGCCCCTTCCTCACTGTCCCAGCTGCCCCCGCCTCAGCCAGGCTCCAGGGTGGATGGGAGCAGCTCGGCCTCTGCGTCCCGGGAGCTGCTGAGTCTGCGCTGCTAGGCCGGCCCCGCTGGACTGGCTGCTGGTGGCCAGTGACCAGGTCTGTATTAAGTGCAGGAGGCCCTGGGTCGGGGAAGCGACAGGGAGGACAGGGTCCTCCCCCACTCGGCACTGGACTGTCCTGTTCCGGGTGTCGAGCCCGGCAGCGCGCGGCTGACGTGGACTTCACATCCTGAGCTGGGCCTCAGCAGACCCCGTGCTCCTTCTGTAGGAAATTTATCCACAGGCCCCTCCAAGGTCTGCCTCTTCCAAGGCGACAGGCCCAGCTGGCTGGCCTCAGAAGTCATGAGAGAGGTGACCAAAACCAGGCCTGGCCTGACTGTCCACCTGGCCCACGGGGGTCTGGAAACCTGCCCATCCCCAAGGCAGAAGCTGGGCCCCGGCTCCTAACCCTGCGGGGGAAGGAAAGCCGAGGGAAGGGGCACCTCCACAGGGTCACCGGCTAGTTCCCTCTCGCCCTGACTGGACTGGACGGTCCTCTCACACTGGGGACCCCTAAAGCCAGGGACCCCAGGGCCCCTCTTTCCTCCAGGAGAACGTGAGACGGGGGTGTGGCCTCTCCGTTCACTGATGTATCCAGAGTGCTTACAACACTGCCTGGCTCCAGACGTGTTTCTTTGAGAAACCAGTTCCTCTGGGCCCTGAGGGCTGGCAGAGGGGACAGTCTACTGGGACCAGCTCCCCACGGGCCCTGAGAGAGAGGCAAGCCGCCGCCACCACGAGGGGCGGGGAGGGCGTGGCACAGACCCAGCACCGGAGGACACGTGGCTGCGTGGCCCGTCATCTGGGGTCCGTTCCCCACCCCCTCCCTAGTCGTGTCCTGCCGCCACACCTCTCATCAGGAGGGTCCTCAGTGCAGAGGCCCTGACTGCTGGGGTGAGCGGCGGGGCTGGACGGGCCGTGGGGGGAACTCCAGGCGGGGAGGAGGGAGGAGGGAGGACCAGGCAGCCAGTTCCCCCGATCACCACCAGTGCCGCTCGGCGGGGACGCTGTGTCCTGCCCTGTCCTACAGTGCAGACCAAGGACCATTTACACAGCCCTTCTCCGGAGGCCCCTCCTCTACGTCTCATCTGAAATGCACAGGAGTCTGGGGTCCGGGGTGGCCGGTGTTCCTCTTATCACATCCCCTGCGGTTTGAACAAAGTGGAGGCAGAGGGCTGGGGTCGGGGAAGGAGCGAGCGGCCTCTGGCTGGGACGGGGGCGGCTCCCCTCCCCGGTCTATCCAAATTCCTTTCCCCAAGTCTCCTGGGACCCAAAACACTCCCTCGCTTGGATTTTGGCAGGCGCACAGGGCAGGATCCTCCTGGCTGACTCCCTGCCCAGCCCAGCCTGCCCCTCCACTGGGAACACGAGGACCAAGCTGCCATTCCCTGAACAGCTCCTGGGCTTTGAGCACCATTCTGTCTTCTTTCTCCTGCAACAAGTGGATTCAAAGCCCCCGGAAGGCAGGGGCTTCCCAGGCTGAGCCTGCTCTGATGGGTACACAGCCCGCGAGAATGGCCAGCCTCCTTCTCTGGCACCTACCCTCGGGACAGCCTTCACACAGCAAAGCCAGCGCGCCTGTCCTGGCCCGTCCTGCAGACGGCCGCGTGGCACCGGGGGCTGGGCCGCACAAGCGCACAACTAGATCTTCCCAGGAGATACACCGAACCCCGCCAACCTCCCTTCCTGCAGAGCTGCCTCTTAGCGGGGGTTGAGCCCCCGGCCCCACGTATGCCCCACCGCGCCCCACCCCCTGCAGCGGTCCCTGTGGGCCTGGCACTGGCGTGGTCCCTGCCCTGGCACACACAGCTCAGGACAACGGGGAAGCTAAACCCAAAGCACACATCGTCCGCGCCCGTGAGGGCGACTCCCTCCACCACCGCGAGCTGCAGGCCAGCAGCTCACACAGCTCTATGCAGTCTGAGGTCCTGCTTTCAGCACACGCACACACACACACACACACACACACACACACTATACACATGTATATGTACCGTTTCTCGGCAAAAGAAGTATTGACATCAGATGTAAGCTCCCTTAACTGAAGAAAGGCCCCCCAACCCTCCCCAACCCCCAATCCTGTCAGTTCCCCCAAGGAAAAAAAAAAAGAATTTAAAAGTATTTTTGTCATCCACAGCGTCCCGGTTTGCTCTCAGCTGTGGTTAAACATTTCCCAATACTGTGCAGCTGGACAGAATACCCCTCCAGCAAGGCCCGAGTCTTCTCAGCTGGATCGTATCACGTCTGGAAAAGGACAAGACCTCTAGTGAGTGCCCACAGGGGGACAGCCATGCCACCGGTCTCGCCAGGGCTGTCCCCCTCTCACCACGTCCGCACAGATGTGCCCAGGCCTGAGCCTGGGGTCAGGGTCGCCCTCACACGTTCATAGGTTGCTCCTGTTGGGTCAGAGCTGCCCCCCGCCCCACCCCCACTGGGGGCCAGCGCAGCACCGAACGCCGTGACCGCGTGCATCAGGCATCTGCTGGTCTTGGTCTCCTCTCCTTTCCTGTCCTCATGTTGTTGGGGCCCATTTGCCAGGAGCGGGTGTCTGAGGTCTAAGGGAACCTTCATCTGGACTGAAGTTATAGCCCCTACCCCAACCAGGACCCTCCCCGGGTGCTGGGATTGGGGTCCTGGCGATAGCTGGGGCACTAGGAAGTCCCCCTCAGCTCAGAAGACCCTGTTCTCATCCCTGGCTCTTTGCAGATGGCTCCACCCCAGGGCTGCCTGCCTCTGTTGACCCTCGAGGGTTGACGAGGTCTGGTCTGAGCATCTAAGCGTGGTCCTGGGCTTACCTGCATCAGAATCACCTTGGATGCTTGTTTAACAATTTATTTTCCTGGACCCCGCTCCGGAGCCAGTGAATCAGAACTGCTGGGGCTGAGACCAGGGGTGCGCAGTTTAGCAAGCATCCCAGGTGAGTCTAATGAAGGCTAAGGCTTATTTATGAGCCTTTGTCACAGATATCGGATCTGAGGTTTTGGTCCCTAGAATCATCAGCTGCAAACAAGCTTGTCCACACAAGGCATGTTGCAGAGACTGGAAGGTGGATTATAAAAAGGAGAAGGTGATGAGCTGTAGAAGCCCAAACCCAAAACGACACATGGTGTCACTGCAGGGGCGCCATCCACACTGCAGTCCACGTGAATGGTACCACCTGGGTCGTGCAGTGTGCAACGCACACGGCTGTACCCAGCGGTTCTGCCCAGACCTCTGGCCGGTCGATGCTACCAGGACATTGCACACCCCTAACATCCTGTGTGGGATGGTCACTGGCCAGGCAGTCTACACGGCTGTCCTCACAGACAGCCTCACCGTGTGTCAGCTGGACTGAAGGATGCTTCTGCATCCCTGGGGAGCACCGCCTGGCTCCTTTCTCTGGGACTGGCTGAGGCGGCGGCAGGGGTCCTGGGGTCACCCCCTGCCCTGGATGGGCCGACTCTTACCTGCAAGCCGAACTTGCTTGGGCAGCCTCTTCTTAGAATCGGGAGGTGAAGTTCCTGAGGCTGTTGGCCCCAGCTAAGGTTCCCAGCATGTTCCTATCAAAACCTTGCTGTGGAGGAGAAACAACAGCTATATGAAACATCACAGGACGGACCAGTGTGGGCGTCCACGCAGTCAGAGGCTGCCCCCAAGCGTCCTCGAGCTTGCGCGAAGCTCTCCGGACACACTCTGCACGTGTGTCGGGGCTAAAGCTGGCCTGATTAAACGCGTGATGAGCATGAGGTCACTGACACTCACGAGTTAGTGAGATGGGTCTGGCCTTCCGCATAATGGAACATCCTACTTGACATCACAGAAATCTGAATCAAGGCGTGAGGGTTTAGCTAGGGCTTGTCGCTCTAGAAACAGAGCAGCCACCGAAGTCAGATTAGAAAAATTGTTTGTTTCTTCCTCTGACTGGCCCCGCTTTTTAAAAAAATAAATCCCGACAAGAGCTCTTGGCAGGGAGGTCATGCCCGGCGGGGTGGAAGGGTCATGGGCTCTGTCTACCTGTGTGTTCTGCCAACTCCAGCCTTACCAGCCCCAAGCGCATGCCGAGCAGAGACTGAATCTTACTCCTGTATGTCTCATAGCAGACAGCAGGTGCTCAATAAATGCTCTGGAGTGACTGAGGGCGGCCCTTGAGAAGGGGCGCCTGGCTCCAGCCCTGGCCTCTGAGAGCCTCGTCAGCGCTCACTGACCGGTGGGGACACAGGGGTCCAAGGCAGGCGGTTCAAAGCCCTGGTCCCACCTGGTCTGGGCACGGGTCACATGATCATCCCCCCCCAACCCCCCGTCCCCTGCAGGTTTGCAGGCTCTCTCCTGCCAAGCTTGGCGGGATGTGGTGGAGGTCCCAGGAGAGGCGAGTCCTGGGTCCCAGCCCCTCTGTCCTCCAACTGGCCGGGTCACGGCCAACTCCGGGGCCCCGTCTCCCTGGTCTGCAGGAGGGACCAAGCCCATGGCGGCCTCACTGGGGATGCAACAGCCCCGTGAAGGTGGATGAGCACCAAAGCACCCGCCCAGTCCCTTTGCGGCTGTGGTCAAAGCTGGCTCCAACTGCGTGGCCCAGGAGAGCCTAACAAGGGGACTCTCTCTGTGTCCCGGGCGGGTGCCGCCTCCGTACCTGGGTGAGCCCAACCCTCGGGCCACCTTGGAGCAGCTGGAAGAAGCGCTCCCTGGTCCTCTCACCCGCCTCCCCTCCACTAGGCCTTCCTGGCAGCTGTCACGTGGCCAAGCCCACCTGCCCAAAAGAGCAGGACAAGGGCCACCACCAGCAGTGGCTTCACACAGCCCCGGCCACCTTTGACCATGGTGGCTCCACGGCCCCGTCCGTCTCCCCACTGCGCTGGAGGAAGAGCCGTCCTCCTCCTGCCCAGGGGACTGTCCTCCCACCCCCTCCCCCGCCTGGTCAGTCAGTTCCTGACCCTCCAAGACCCTGTCCCCACCCCCTGCCCCCCGCCTTCCTCCTCCTCCTTCACTTTCCCTGCAGAAATGTCATTAAACAGGCGGCTTTTTACCCATTCTTTTGTCTCCCTGCCCTCTGGCCAAACTGAGGTGATCAGGTCCCCTCCCAGCCCCCCGCCCTCCCCCTGCGTGGGCCCCATGGGGTTCCCCCTCCCCCCTTTGACAGCTGTGCCCTAGAGTCACCAGAGACTTCTGGATCCCCAGATCCAGGCCCTTCCTGTTCCCAGCTCCTTGTGCATCAGGAGCCCCGTGAACCGCGGCCTGCCCCCTGCCAGCGATTCCTCCTCCCTCCCTGCCCCCTCTCCCCTCGGCCCCCAGGGAGGGTCTTCTCCCTGCTTCCGCCTTTGTCCCCCAGGACTCTTCTGCAGACGTGCTGCTCGTGCCCGTGGCTTCTCCCACGTGGACACGCAGCCGTCTGCACGCAGTCCGGCCTCTCTCCCCAGGCCCCGCACGCGGACCCCAGACTCCGCCTCTCCATCAGGGCTCCCCTCCCGCGTCCCTCAAGAGCCCCTGAGCCTTCCCCCTTCCCTGGCGGAGCCGTTTCTAGACGTCACCGCAGGGTCTCCAGCCGCAAGCCCGACCCGCCTGCTTCTTCCGCCCCTGCCTTCACGTCCACCCTCACCACCGCTGACACCTCGGTCTACAGAGCGGCTGCCCCAGAGACGGGACAGGAGGTCGGTCAGCATGAAGGGCTCCTCCAGACCTGGACCCGACCGCGCGGCTGGGGAGGGGGGAGGTGTTGGGGCCAGAGGGGCAAGGTTGCCACCGGACAAATCCAGCAGCCTGGTCTCGTGTCCACTCCGCCCTGCAGTGCATGGAGGGAGCCTTCCTAGGGCTGGTTTCAGCATGTAACCCTCTCCTCCAAACCCTCAAGGGCTCCCCAGCGCCAAAAGCAAACCTTTCGTCTAAACTTGATGGGGTCTCGCCAGGCAGCCCAAACCCGCCTTCCCAGCCGGAGCGCACACGTGCCCCCAGGTGCGTGATGGGCCTTTGGTCCGCCTGCTTTCTAGGTCGTTCCCAGAAGACCCCCCACCCCCACGCCTCTGCGGCACTTCCTGGATCTCCTGTCCTCCACCCCCTCAGCGCCTCCGCAGGCCGTGGGCTGAGATGTGTCAGCGCCTGGATCCCAGTCACCGAGGGGCCGGCCTCCCCCATCCTGAGCCGCGCGGACCCGAGTCAGTGCCGGGAAGGAGCAGGAAAGCCTCGCCGGCAGGGGTGGCAGGGGTGGGCCCTTACCTGTCTGAGGACCCCCTGCAGTTCCCTGATGGACCACATGTCGGCCAGGAGGAGTCGGGCGGCCTCTGCAGCCTTGGGGGAGGCACTGCACGGGGGGAAGTTCATCAGGGGTGAGACTCCAGCAACTTGAGGATGAACGAACACCCCCTTCCGTCCCCCCTCACCTCCTCGTGGGGCGGCCCCTGGGTGCCCGAGAGCGCAGCCCCACGGGGGGTCACTCTATACAGCGGGCACAACCCCGGGCCCCTGCCCACCTAGAGGTACCCGGGACTCTCTTTGGGGCCCTGGTCCCACCCCCTGGCCTTGTCCTCAGAGGAGAGGGGCCCGTGGAGCAGACGCAGTTCCCGAACGGCTGGGTCTGCCGCTCGGTGCCTCCCACTGGCCCACGAGGACACAGTGTCCCTCGGCCCCCTGGCCGGGAAGTGTGCTGCCCGAGGCCTGGACGCTGGAGCTCAGCTTCTGGACTGCCCTCCTGGTCAGCCTCCCCGCACCGCACGGCCCCCCGGCACCACTTGGCCTGCTCAGGCTGCAGCACTGCTACCCCGCAGGGCCGGGGAGGGCACGGAGGGGGCCCCCACCCTGCCCACCTGCTGCGACACAGGTTGATGACGTTGCTGATCATGCTGCTGGAGAAGTGCTGCTTGGCCATCCCCGGCAGCGACGTCATCAGGTTCCTCACGGTGTAGCAGGTCGAGGACAGGATGTCCTCTGAGTTGCTGGTGTGGCCGGTGTGGCTGGTGAGGAGTCTGGTCACCTCTGGGAACACTTGGTTCCCTGGGAGAGAAAGGAGGGGAGGGCGCGGGGCCAGGTGACCGAGGGCTCCCGTGGGGCCCCAGGCCTGGCGGCTCCGACTCGGGGCTTGGGACCGTACGGGACCTCGCACACCTGCGCCCCGTCCTCAGGTGACCTGCCCCGTCCCATGCCCGAGCCTCTCTTGGGCCAGCTCCGCCCCCCACCCCAGGGAGCGGTCAGAGGGTAACCTATCGGTGGGCTCTGGAAAGCGGGGGTCCCTCTCGAGGGGGTGGGGGCTGGCCTGAGCCACGCGGCGCTCACCCATCACCCGGTGCAGCGCGGGGTGGCGGGACATGTTGCTCAGGAGGGAAGCTCCGGACCGCACCACGTCTGAGTTGCCCGACTGCAGGAGGTTGGCGATGTGAGGCAAGCCTTTCTCCTTCAGCCCGATCAGCTGGCTCGTGCCACTGGACATCTGAGAGAAGGCACGGATGACTGAGGCCTCGGCTGGGCTCCCCAGGCCGCCCGGCAGGCCAGAGAGGGCCAGTTACCCCAAACCGAGAGACCCCAGAACTTTCTCTCTTCCGTGTTGGAAGCAGAGACAGACACACGTTTGCTCCCAGCTGGGTGACTGCAAGAACAAAGCCCCGGGCAGACATGCACCTGCACCTTACCCGGGGCAGCCTGGAGACCAGGGAAGGAGGGAAGTCTCCGGCCCGCCTCGTTCACGGTGGGAGGGGCCCCAGAATCGACTTCCCCAGTGCCTGGCCCAGAGCCTACGCATGCCAGACCCTTGACTCAGGCAGGCCCCGGTACATGGGGACGCGGGGAGCCAAGCCCGGACTGCGGGTGGAGGGACAGGTGCGGGCGGGGGCGCTCACCAGCCCCTTGCTGGCGGTCAGGTTCTGCAGGGCGCCGGCGCAGGCCTCCAGGGTGGCGTCCTTCTTGCTTTTGCCCATGAGGCTCAGGTAGGTGCGGATGGCGTTCGAGTGGTACAGCCAGCTGCTGCCCTTGGGGGTGGGCTCTTCCTCAGGAAGGGGGCAGTCGTAGTTGTTCTGGGGACAAGAAGCAAGTCGAGAGGGGCCGAACCCACGCATTCTGCTCCCCCAGCCTCAGGGTCATGGTTCCCAGATGAGGAAGCGCCCGCTGCCCCCTCCTCTGTGCACTGCAGCTGCTCCCCGGTGGGTGAGGGGCAACTGTGCCCTCTGCCGTCTCCACGGGGCACAGAGCATCCTCGGTGCCCCAGGCCAGCTCTGCCCCCACCCAGCTATGAGGCTGCTGTGGGTCTCACACCCTGACGCCTCCAGCCCTCCCAGCGTCACAGCCTGAACTTGACCCTCCCTGGGCCAACAACGGTGGTCCAGGGCCTGGCTTCCACCGCCGGCACAGTGATGGCAGCCACCCTCCCTCCGCAGCATCCCTCTGCTTCTGGGTAGACCTGGGGGGCTCAGGAGGCGGTGGGAACCAGGCTGCCCCCCAATCTTCAGGGGTGAGATGAAGAGGGGGAGACTTTACTAGTCACACAGCAAGAGAGACGAGGCCTGCAAACGGGGCTGGAGCTTTTGGCCTCTGGGGGTCTGAGCAGCTCCTACATCCAGAGCACACACACCCCCAGTGTCGTAAGATGCCAAGGTCGGGCAGGGGTCTATCCCCGGGGACTGGTCTCAGGCTCCAGCAGGGCAGAGAGGTGGGGTGCACGAGGCAGTGGGATCCGGGGGACGCAGCGGGAGCAGACAGACAGACGCACGGACAGACACACACGCTCACCATCATCCTGTTGCTCCTGT
The DNA here is from genome assembly GCF_964165515.1 of Mesoplodon bidens. Classification (NCBI taxonomy): domain Eukaryota; kingdom Metazoa; phylum Chordata; class Mammalia; order Artiodactyla; family Ziphiidae; genus Mesoplodon; species Mesoplodon bidens. The sequence goes on from NC_138177.1 coordinate 2,012,585, forward strand.
TGCTGAAGCAGCCGGTGGAGGCCTTCTCGGTGTAGGCATTGCGGGCGTTGTACTCCAGCTGGCGGTAGCGGGTGGGCACCTCGGTGTCCAGGCGGTAGCAGAGGTTGTGCAGGGTACACATGCAGTTCTCCACAGACTGGGGGCCGAGCAGAGACGGCGCTGAGCCTCTGCTCGGCCCCCGAACGCCTGGCTCAGTCCCTGTTGCCACAATCCCTCCAACAAGAGGGCGGGCCCCTCGGGCTGCCCTGGGCCAGCGCAGACCCCGCCACGGTCCAAGACGTTCCCAGTGGCAGCTGCTCCCAGATCTTTGCCGCTTTCCTTCCGTTAACCCTCCCGGCTCGGGGGTGAAGCAGCAGATCTGCCCTCTTAACGTTCGGCCCTGCTGAGGTTTGGGAGCCCCTGACTTCCAGGGCCCGGGGTCACCCAGGTGGAGGGGGCGTCCCATCCAGAGCAGAGCACGGTGCTGCTGGGGTCAGCCTGAGCAGTCAAGTGACAGGCTGTCTCCTGAAGCCGTTGTCACTTCCAGGGGAGGTAGTAGGAGACAAAATCCCTCCCCAGAGAAACCGCGTGCAGGACCCAGGGGCCGTGACGCCCGGCCAGCCCCCTGGGGACTGCTCGCCAGTCTCCGTCCTGCTGTGCGGAAGGACCTCAGCCTCCAGTTTACCTTCCTGCCCTGATTTCCCCTTTCTGTCTGTCTGGGCAGGTGTCCAGAGTCCTGGGGGGTGGGAGGGTGGCTCTACCAGGGCCTTTGGGGGCGGCAGCGGATGCTCACAGAGAGCTTGCCTTGAGCCAGGAGCTCTCTTCATGTTTTGCTTATTAACTGGGTCTCTAAAACAACCCCCAAGGTAGATACGATGTGAACTGAGGAACAGAGAGATGAGGGAAGTGTCACAGTCACAAGGCCTCTAAGTGCGGGAGAGGACCTGCCCCTGTAACCACTGCTCGGGCGCCACCCGCCAAGGAAGGGTCGGGGTGCTCAGCATCCAGACGTCCCCTCTGCTGGCCAGGCTCTCGGTCCCTTCCAGCCACCAGGCCACGCCTTAAAGGCTCCCAGGAGTGCAGACCTGCCCTGTGGAATCTGGGAGAGAAAAGTACCAGGACCTGGAGTCCCAGGCCGCCCTCACTGATTGGAGACAGAGAGGAGTCTAGGTTCAGGGGTGCCACCTGGGGGCGGCGCTCACCTTGTCGTCATAGCAGCCGGCCGCCACGCATTTCTGGATATAGGCCATGAGGGAGTCAATGAGACCCGCGTAGTTGCGCATGGCCTGGCGCCCCGAGTCCGCGGAGCTCAGGTTCCTGTGGAGGACATGGGGTGGGTGGAGAGGGGTGGGGGGGGGACAGGTGGGAGAGGAGGAGATGCAGGGGGGAGGGGAGGGGGGAGAAGAGGGAAGGAACAGGCGGGAAACAGAAATGAGGACCAAGGAAGGAAAGAGAAGTCACTCAGCCAATCCTGCTCAGTCCTGGCTGAGGCTGGGAAGGGGTCTCACTGGAGCTCAGCTCTTTCCACCCTTCTTGCCCACCTGGCCCCCAGGCCCGTAACTTTTCTGTGTCCAGGGCTCCGGTGCCGCTGGCAGCCCAGGCACACACCCTGCCCTCGTAGCACTTGTTGGGCAGGGGACTGGGCGTCCCTCCCCGTGGAAGCCGTGCTCCGCCCCCCGCCGTGGGCTCTCTCCCACCCGGGCAGTCTGGGCCCCTCTGCCTGGTGCAGGGGAGGTGTGACCGCTGCCACCCCACAAGGTCCTCGAGCACCCCGGCTCTGCCTCTGCCTAGCCTCTCTGCTCCCCAGAGGCTGCCGCCAGAGGCGGGGAGGGAGGAGCCCAAGCCAAGTGTACCCCTGTTCTGGGGCTCCCAGGAGCTGGGGAAGACGAACCCCGTCAGAGTGAGGTGTGACCCTTTGGGGGGTCTGCTCCACAGTTCCACCTCCATACTGCCCACCCCCCTGGAAGCAGCACGCCTAGGTCCCTCCGCCAACAGCCTCCAGGGCCTTTGCCACACCCTGGGGCAGAACTCAGGGAACTCTGGGCAGAGCAGTGCCACCTTCACGCCGAGGAATACGGCAGATGCTGTTCACACCCCAGCCGGGAGCCCATCAGCAGACCTGTGTCTAAAAATGCTCTTCAAGACAGCACAAGAAAGGCACGTTTTGTGGGGTGGGAGAAGGGGAAACAGCTGAGCCAGTTCAGCTCTTCAGATCCAAGCATTTCCACTCAGATTCCTAAGGAAGACCCCCTCAGCAGAGGTGCTGGGGTCCTGAGCCTCCACCAGGCCCAGGGAAGCTGGGACGCAGCCACGTCTGGGAGTTGGCCCAGGAGGCCAGGCTGGTGTCGGCCCCCTGCCCCGCTGAGCCTGGGCTGAGCCGGGCTGCGCTCCCCGCCCTCACCTCAGGCAGCCGGTGGCGTTGAAGAAGACCTCAGCGTCCACGGCTTCCCGGGGCACGTTGCTGTTGCCGTCGCACCAGCCGGAGAACGGGATGATGACCCGGTCAGCCAGGACGGGCAGGGCCTCCGAGACCAGCTCCTCCTTTAGCTCGTCGGTGGAGGACAGGTTCCAGAGCAGCCCTGGGGGTGGGGACCGCCAGGGTCAGGAAGACCAGGGACCCAGTGCCACCCCCGGCTGGACACCACCTCCCGGACGGGCCTCTGTCATCTGAGCATCCCGTGAGCCCACCTGCCCACGTCTCAACTAGACGGCAGGCTCTTGAGGGCAGAGCGTCTAGAATTCCCTGTGCAGGTCAAAGTTACACGTAGGGAAGCTGATCAAAACACGTCTGACTCATCAGTGTTTTCTGATACAAATGCTCAGAATCTTCCCACCGTCTCTGTTTTCCACCCAAAAGTCAGCCCAGAGACTCTTACTGTTGCTCTGTATGTGGTCCCATCTTCCCTGTCCCACTCAAGGTCTCCTCGGTGACTTCTGTGCCCTGTGTCCCCACCCTGAGCGCTTGCTGGCACAAGCCTTGGATACAGGCGCTGAAGACCTGTTGCCCTGCTCTCTCCCCTTCACCTGCAAATCCCAGGGTCTGCTGAGTACGGGTCCTGCCTGGACACCAACGCTCCACCCCCGCCCTCTATCCCTCACACACAGATGGTGGATGGACGGATGGATGGAGGGACACAATACCCAGGGTCACCAGCTGGACACGACCCACCTGGCCAGCACTGGTCCCATGGGACTCCTGGGGTGTCAGCCTGAGGCCGCCCACGCCCCACCCTGTCCTGGGCTGTGGCCGCCCCAGCGCCTCCCAGCCGCCCCACTCTCTGTGGCCGGGCTCCCCACCAGTCAGCTGCTTCTGGATCTCCGTGCAGCTGGTCTTCCTCAGGAGGCTGACGGCCTCGCGGATGCCGCCCTGCCTCTGAGTCTCCAGCTTGTTCGTGGTGTTACGGAACACCAGGTTGCGCAGGGCCCCGGCCGCGGCCTGCTGCACGTTCTGGTTGGGGCTGCGGAGAAGGTCCACCAGCTTGCAGATGCCGCCCAGCTGGTACACCTGCGGGACAGGGCGCCCAGCGCCGGGCAGGACGGTGAGGCCGGGCTGACGACCCTCCACTTGGAGCAGCTTCACCCCGGCCGAAACACGCAGGGCGGCCGAAATAAACACGCAGCGCAGAGGGAGGGTGACCGGCCAGACGCGGAGCAAAGGCAGGACTTAGCCACCAGCTCTCTCGCACCCTAGCTGGGACTCCCTGAGGCCCTCCTCCCCAGCCCTGCTCTCCACCTCGGGAGCCTGGTGTGAGGACCAGACGGGAACACGCATGGAAACACACTTCAGAGCCCTAAGACGGGGAGACCCCCATGGAAACGCCTCCTCATACAGCAGGAACTGGATGCAGACGGACCCTGCCCACTCTAGGAAATGCATTCACGGGACTGCACCCTCGGGCTGACAGCGGAGGACTTGATGAGTCCTTCCTGCCAGCCACGCTTAGAGGCACAGACAGCCCTGTTCTCCACCACAGAAGCCTGGTGAGAGAGGATGGCACCACGGAGGGACAGAGACAGAGACAGAAACCGAGAAAGAGAGAGAGAAACAGAGAGAGACAGAGACAGAGAGAAAGAGAAACAGAGACAGAGAGAAAGACAAAGAGACAGAAACAAAGACATAGAGAGACACAGGCAGAGAGAGACATAGAGACAGAGACAGACGAGAGACCGAAACAGAGACAGGGGTAGGGGGAGGAAGCTGAAGTGGAGGAAGACGTCCCTCCTTGGTGGAATCTGAGCAGGGGTCTCTTTGGAACCCGTGGCCGTCACCAAGTGTCTCTTCCACAACCAACAGAGGAAACGTGGCCGAGTGGCGTCCCCTCCACCAGGGGCTGTGCTCCCACAGAGGGTTAAGATGCCCGTTCTGATCTCGGGCAGTGCCAGGCCCACTCCTGGCCGCAGGCAGCTGGGCTGGGGGGAGAAGGAGCCAACGGCAAATGCCGCCACCAGCTCAAGTGCAGGGTCAGGCTGCCCCGCCCAGGCCCTGCCCAGGCCACTTACCTGCTGCTTGGCAGACTCATTCTGGAAGCAGGTGTGCTGGATGTAATAGGCCCCGATGGCCTGGCACTTCTTGTCCTGGGAGCTCAGGTACTGCACGGCCTTGGGGATGGTCAGCCCGACGCACTCAATGTCCTCGCTGCAGATCCTGTGGGGACGGGCGGTGTGGGGTGTGGGAGGGTTACGGGGGCTTGGAATCCCCCTTGCATGCCCGAGAGCCAGAATGAGGCAGCCCCAGGCCCCGCTGTGGACAGCTCCTCCAGAGGAGGGGGAAGGCTCACCCCACCGTGAACACTTGCTGGGACGAGGCCCTGTCATGGGTTCATGTCCAAGCAGCAAGTTACCTCTGCCCTGAGAAAAAGCTCCGCTCTATTCCTGAGGGGAAGCTCTCCACCCACTCTGCCATCTCTCATGTCTGTGCCTGGTACTGGGAACATGGAAGAGAATGGCTGGGGGCCTGTCCATTTATCCATGCCCTGCCATCTTCCTTCCCTCCCTCCATCATCCATCCATCTTCCCTCCATCCACATATCCATTTATCCATCCATCTATCCATTTATCCATCTTCTCTCCATCCATCCATTACCCATTTATCTAGGCATCTACCCATCCCTCCATCCATCCATCCATCTTCCTTCCCTCCTTCCCTCCATCCCTCCATCACCCATCCATCCATCCATCCATCATCCACCCATCTTCTCTCCATTCATCCATCCGTCCATCCACCCACCCCCCCACTCATCCACGCATCCATCTCTCTCTCCTCCCTTCATTTCTAAGTCTAGCTAATTCTTCTAACACAACAATTCTCACACCTACTCCTTCTTCCGTCCTCATGGCCACTGCCTTCCTTCTGACCACGGTCATTCTCACTGGGACTGCAGTGAGACCCCCGCAGCTGGTGTCTTCTCCGAGCACTCCCACCCAAAATGTTACACCCCTTTCCCAGATGAGCAGTCTTAACGCTCTGTTCACTGTGTTGTCCCCATCAGCAGCTTCTCATACTGCAAGTTCAAGTTCAAACTGCTTAAACTGATATCCAAGGGCACGTGTCAGGTCGAACCACACTAAATGGACGATAATCAGCTTTTCTGAGCCACAAAACTAGAACAATCATGTTCTAACCCAATAGTCTGGCTCTGCTGTGTCCTGCACACTCTCTAGCCCTAAAACGTGGGTCTGCTCCAGCAAGACTGCTCTCTGCACTGTGCCCTGATCAGGGCTCAGGGGCGTCTCTATCCCTTCCCCTCACCACCCCCGTGACCCACTGAAGACCCACTGTCTTCCCAGGGAAAGGAAACCTCTCTTCCAGGACCCACACCAGCTCCCAGGGTGCTGACTACAGGCTGCCTCCCCAGCTGCCCGTGTCCTGGGTCCCACAAGACAGCGGGGACAGCTCCTTCCTGGCACCCAGCCCTCCCCCCCTAGAAATCTTCCCAGCATTTCTAGAGGGAGAAACACTCCTCATGGGTACCAGCCTCATGCCTTTCCATAGCGGGTGCCCGACTCCGTTTCTGGAAGGATCACCCATGGGGCAGAGCTCCCCAGTCTCCCCCATCCTGAGAGATTGTCGCCCAGAATCTGCCAGTCAAACGTCACCTCCAAATGGCCTGTCACTCACGCCCTCCATGGCTCACCTGACCCTGTCCTCTTGGGGCCTCCAGTCTGGGGCAATGAGCCAGGGCCAGGCGCTGCCCTGTCCATGGAGAGAGGCTTCTTAGTTCTCTGGAGCATCCTAAATACCCCTGACGGCCTTTGAGTAGCCAGGAGAGGGCCGGCTTTATAACGGTTCTGCTTATGATCAGGACAGCGTGGCGAGTAGGGGAGGGCACAGGGTGTGGCCTCGGCTGTGTGGTCTTGGGCGAGCTACCTAATGTCTCTGTGCCTGTTTCTCCTCAGGTTCTAGCCTGGAAGGGCTCTGAGGGTGACAGATGAAGATTGCAAGGCTCGTGGGCTCCATGGCAGGGGGTTAATCCTGCAGCTGCAGGATAGCCCTGGGCTGTCGTTCTCTTCATGGCTGTCTCCCCGCTCTGACCACAGACCACACACGCTCAGTGAATGTCAAATACATGAATAAAGGACCACTCAGTGGTGACAGAGGACAGCTCCGAGGTCCATGGGGCTCTGAGCCCTGGAGGGCAGGGGCCTCAAGACCCTCGAGACACCGCAGCCATCCCCAAGCCACCCTGTGCCCAGGGCTCTCTATAGGACTCCCACTCCATCTCCTGCATTCCCACCCCTGGCACTAGATCTTACCAGTTTTATGTCTTTTGCCCTGTAAGATGGACCCAGCTCCTTCCCATTGCTGACCCCAGGGCACATGCCTTTGCTATTTCACAATGTGGGGAGAGGTTTACACACCCAAGCCCAGGGATTCTCAAACCCTGGCAGGGTCTCCGTCTCCTGCAGGCTGGTAACGCACACACTGCGGGCCCTTCCCAGGGTTTCTGAGCTGGAGGTCTGGGAGGGCCTGACAGGAGTGTTTCTCACAAGTTCCCCGGTGATGCTGAGGCTACTGGCCAGAGGAGCACACTTTGAGAACTGCTGGCCCAGCTAGCTTTTCTCCTCTGCTTGTTCATTACCTGTGACCCTTGAAAACTCACACACTCGACAGGTTTGTTCAGTGTCTCCAGGCTGAGACCTTCCCAGGCTAACGGTCTGTCTCCCATGCCCCACACGCGCCCCCGCCCCGCCGAGTGACACTCACTTGGAGCTGGCCCTTGAGTGGCTGAAGGACTGGTCCTTGGTGCAGCAGATGGGGTGAATGCACACGGGGTCCTGCTTGGAGCTACAGGAGGGCGGGCATACCGGGTACTTCTTGACCCCCTTCTGGCCGCTGCAGGTGCTGTAGATGCTGTAGCGGTTCTGGGCGGTCTTGGAGCCCTTGCCGCCCAGCGTGCCCTTGCGCAGGGTGCCGCGGGGGTCGCAGTAGAGGTCGGGCTCGCTGCGGCTGGCCTTGATCTTCTGCATGAAGCAGATGTCGCTGCCGGCGCCAGGGGGATTGCAGCTGCTGCGGGGGTACTGCTGGCCCCAGCTCCCCATCTGGCTGTAGGAGCTGAAGCGCCTGTTGCCTGCCTCCCGCTTAAGGGTCCCATTGTAGATCTGGCCAGAGAAGGGGAGAGAGGCTCAGCCGAGAGTCCCAACCCGGGATCCTGGGTCCAGCCGGCCTCGGGATTCAGCCCCCGGCTGCCCCCGTGATGATGCTCAGAGAATCCCGGGACGTCTGGTGTGGAGGGAACCTTGGCCAGCATCTCAGACTACTTTTCAAACTGCAGGCTGTGACCCATTATGGATTATGAAATCACTTTAGCAGACTGTGACCATCTTTTTTTTTTAAATGGGATTGAACAATATACACTGGAATAAAAAATATCAGAGTGCAGTGCAGGTAGAAAGGACTGGGCTATCATGTAAAATGTACTTCATACTGTGCGTTGTAGCCAAAAAAGTTTGACAGCCACTGATCCGGTCCCAGTGGGCCCGGTCCAGGAAGGCAGTCAGAGGTCCAGGGAGGAGAGGGGGCCTTCCTACAGAGGGCAGGGCAACAGTGGGACTTGAACGCAAGCCCCCAGGCCCTCGCCCTGCCGCCCCGTGCACTTCCCAGACACCAGCAGCTCCTGATCGCCTTGGCCGCCTGTACTCCGCACAGGGAAATTTCTCCTACTCTGGCCAGAACTTCTTTCCACTGTTATTTCTCTGCTAAACTCCCCATCTTTGCCTCCTGTCTGCCAAGCCAAGAAGCAAATGGCAAGAGGCATTCTAGGGGGACCCCTCGAAGGCCAGAGGGGGAAAATATACTGCTCCCTGGGCCTCCTGCACCCATGGAGGCCAGCCCGGGGCTGCAGCAGGGGTGCAGGGCGGCCTCCTAGGCTGTGCCATCAGGCTGGCAGCAGGGGAGAGGTGGGCAAGGCTCAATCCAGCAGGAAACTTATAATAATGAGGCACCCCCAGGGCTCTGCGTGAGCCCAGCTGGGGAGTCAGGTGCCCTGGGAAGAGCCTGCAAAGCCGGAGACTTGGTGGGGGCGAAGCCCTCACAGGGCTGTCCAAGGAGCTTTCCCAGGAGCTCACGGGTGGTGGGTCTGCCTGCTCTGACTTGTCCCGAGACTAGAGGATCAACATGCAGCCTGAGAAAATGTCTCCGCACAGGTGCTGACCTGGGACTCAGCTTTGCCAGGATGAGCTGGGGCCAGTCCAGCAGCCCAGAGCCTGCCCGCCCCACCCCGTGAGTGAGCGTGTGTGTGTGCGTGTGCATGTGTGTGCGCGTGTGTGCATGTACGTGTATGTGTGTGTGCATGTGTGTGCGTGTGTGCATGTGTGTGTGTGTGCGCGCGTGTGTGTAAGTGCCCACACACAGGGGAGTCGCCGGGCGGCTGGGAACTCCCCTCCACTCCAGATCTAGCCACCGGCCTTTGGCCGGGCCCCGTCCCTCTCTGCAGGGAAAGCCTTTGGAGCAGGAGACCGCCTGTGGGTCACCTTCCATCAGCAGTGACACCCAGCACTCAGAAGCCACCCACTGTCAACCTTGGCCAAGGTGCTCTGGTCAGCTCCACCCACGCGGGCAGCTATGCACTCAGGCGGGCAAGGCATTCACCCCCAAACTGGGTCAAGCCAGCCAACTCCAAAGGGAACTGGTGTGTGGGGCAGGGTGGGCACAAAGGGACAAGAAGAGGTAGAGACCAGCGGGGTGGCCGCCGTCTGGCCATCCTCAGTGGGCAGCCTGCACGGCACACGAGAAACACGAGAAACACGCAACTAGGCCTCCAGGCCTCAGGCTGGCGGCCACACCCCACCCTCCTCTGGGGGAGGAAGATGACACGGCGCCGTGGAGGGAAGGCTGGGCCCCCCTGGTCCTCAGTGATGATACTCCTGGTCGTCACCCCAGACTGTGACGCCAGAGAGGCCACACGCTTCCCTGGCCCAAACCCAGCGCACATGCCGTCCTGCTGACGAAGCTCAGGGCTTGCTCTCCTGCCCTGGCCAGGGGTCGGGGGGCGCTGCCCACAGGGGCCGGGGTGCCGGCTGTGCTGCGGGAGGGCAGGTATGGGGGGAGGCAGCGGCCCTGCGGGGCAGCATTTCTCAGCCACAGCCGCATCGTGCACCCCACCTGGTTCCTGTGGCACGGCCTGCTGGCGGGCTGGCGGTGGCCAAGCCAGCTGTGGACAACTCTCCCGCCCTCAGGACCTTTGCTGTCACTTTGACAAGCGTGAGCAAGGGCTCCTCTCGGCCGGGCACCATCCCCTCCTAGCGCACAGGGGGCCTGGGCTCCCCTCCAAGGCGCAGACAAGCCCTCCCAGAGCAGGCAGCCCGTGGCCTAGCTGATGCCTGTGCCCTTTGCCCCTTTTCTTCTATCCGCCTGAAATGACAGGGGCATTGTGGGCTCGGTGGGCTGAGACTTCTGCAGCAGAGGGAGTCTCGGGGGCCAAGAACACAGACTCAGGAGCCAGATGGCCTGGGCTGAGCTCCGCCCATGTCAACTGCCCGATAAGCAGCCCTGGGCTTGTGCGTCTTGGTTTCTTCATTGGTAAAGTGGCATCATTGTGCCCGGTGTGCAGGGCCGTTGGGAGAATTCGGTGCACGGATGTTTGAGAGGCGCTTAGCACAGAGCATGATGTAAGTGTCCCTCTGACGCTCAGACTGGGGACAGGGTGGCCGCCTCTGGGTCTTGCCGAAGGAGCTGCCGGGTGGGCACAGGAAGGGGGAGGAATCCAGGCAGCCAGGGCGGCCTGGGAAAGGGGTGCACGCTGGCTTCCTGGGCCCAGGCTGCTCTCACCCCACGGCCACAGAACAGCCTCCATGGGTTTCAGAAAAACAGAGGAGACTGGTCCACCCAGATGGGTGGCTTTATGAAGAAACGGCCTGGTGTTTCTTCACATGGGCGATGTCGGCCTTCAGGCCAGACAATTCTTCACTGTATAGGATGCCCCAAGCAATGTGGGAGGTCTGGTGCCCTGGCCCCCAGGCCCTAAATACCAGTAACACCTCACAGCCACTCTGACCAGTGAGAACACCCCACACGCTTCCAAACGCTGCCTTGTGGATCCTGAGCAGCCGCCGGACTAGACCAGGGAGAAAGGCAGCACGGGATGGTGCTGGCCAGGCCGGGACCCACTCCCACGCTCAGAGAGTCATCTGCTGGCAGCATCCTCTGCTGTGGCAACAAAGGACAGTCTCACACACTCACACACACACACACACACACACACACGCACCCTGTGGTCTGGTCATCTCATGCTTCCTTGGGAAACTCTGGCCTCGGGTGGGATGGCCCATGGATCAAAACATGCCAGAGGCTAGACACTTAATTTCCCGGGAGCACAGCCGACCCCTCAGCCAGAGAGCAGGCTGGGCCGGGCAGCCTCAGGGACGCCTGGGCAGTGTGTCCAGAGAGATACATTTCAGCACCTGGAACCATCCAGGGAGCCTCCCGGAGCCCCGCCCTGCTCTGCTAGTGACTTTGGTCTTATAACCCATTTTCTCTCCCTCTCCCCTTCCTTTGTGGAAAAGGGGGATTTTGCCGCCCACTGAGTGCCCTCACCCCGCCCTGGGCCCTCAATGTAATCTCTCTTTCTATCCCTCCCGAAGTCAGCAAGCTCGCAGAGGCCAACCCTCTCATTTGCAGGCAAGGAAGCCGGTCCTACAGGGCGACTGGGCCAAAGTAAAGCAACAGAAGCCCAGGACCCAGGGCCTCAAAGCACTGAGTGCGGGCGGCCCCCCACAAGCCCCACTCGGTCTGCAGCAGCCAGGGGCGCGCCAGGCGGGCCCGGATGAAAAGAGGGTCTGTGTCTGCTGATGAGCCCTTTCTGAAACCAAGCTTCACCAGGCAGGCAGGGCTGGACAAACCTGTTCTGGGCGGACACGCCCAGACCCTCCTGCCCAGGTGCGCTCAGAGTCACGTCCAATGCCCTCCCGTGAGAGCCAGCGCGTGGGCCACTTCACGGGGTCCTCACCCTCGTGGCCCAGGGAGGGGGCTCCTGAGAAAGGATCCGGATTACAGACGCCTCAGGGACAGACCCCATCGGCCATTTCCCTGCACCTGCCACCCCACTCAGCACCCAGCCGGGCCCCCGGCGCAGCAGGCAGACAGCAAGCCTCCCTCCCCCTGGGGGTGCGGTTGAGATGGCACCGCAGCAGGGGGTCTTCCCACGCTGCGTGGTGGCCCCGGGGGGTCTGGAGGGCACAGGTCCCCTCCCAGCAAGGGCTCCCGGGGGGGGAAACTTAGGGCCCAGGGTGTGAGGGGCTCCCCCGGGCATGGGGCGGCTGCTTGCTCGGCAGTTTGCATCAGCGTGGTAACCACGGGCCTGAGTCACCAAAGGTGGGACCTTGGCCGGGGGGAGTGCCGGTCCTCGCACCCCCCCGGGCACCACTCCCTCTCTGGTTAGGAGCAGGGGTCCCGCCCTGGGCCCGCCCTCCCCTCCTCCCCTGGCACGCGGCTTCGTGCGGAGCGTGGAGGACAGACGGAGCAGCCCCTCGGCTCAGAGGCCCTGCCGTGTGGGCCCGGAGGAGGCTCTGTGGGCACCCCGGCCAGGCCGTCCCTCAGGGCGGGGGGAGCTGCCCCCGACAGTCCGTCACCTGCACCCAGTGACCAGCAGTGCCCACCCGGGGGGACCCCGGCTTGCGAACTGGACAACACTGATGGAGGCCCGGCTCCCAGGCTCAGGGGAGGCACCACAGAAATCTGAAACTGAAATTCAATGCCGGGGGCTGGGCATCTTTTATCACCTGAATGTTTTTAATATGAAAAAGAAGAAAGTTTTGACGTTCATTCTGAGAGTAGAGGTTTCACCAGGGAGCTGGTAAATAATGGCACATCCCTTATAACCTTGTAGGGTCAGGACTGAACTCCCAGCGACCAGGGCAGGAGTAAGAACTGTCGTGGGTAATTCAGAAAAGTTTTCTGAAGTATCTGGACCATGAAGCCCAAGTAGAAAAGCGCCTATGACGCTCCAGGCTGTAGCCTGTGGGTCTTTCATGGAGGTGCTGCTCTCTCTAGGGACAGAGGTCACAACTCTGGGGAAAGAAGCCACCTGACCTCCTGGGCTCCAGGCTCCAAGTCTGCCTCTCAGGCCGGGGGCAAGGGTCAGGCCCACCGTGGCTCCTGCTGCTACTGGCGACAGGGCGGGAACGGGGGGCACAAAGTGCGTTTGTGTGCCCCAGCACCTTGCCGAGAGCTGGTCTCCGTGACGTGATGTCTGAAAAAACAACGGTGCCAGTTCCAGCACCCAGCTGCTCCAGCATCCAGCACCCACCTCCAGCACCAAGCACCCAGTTCCAGCATCCAGCACCCAGCTCCCAGCTCCAGCACCCAGCTCCAGCTCCCAGCTCTAGCACCCACCTCCAGGATCCCACTCCCAGCTCCAGCACCCAGCACAGCTCTAGCATCCAGCTCCCAGCTCCACACCCAGCTCCAGCATCCAGCTCTAGGACCTCACTTCCAGCTCAGCACCCAGCTCCAGCACCCAGCTCCAGCTCCCAGCTCTAGCACCCACCTCCAGGATCCCACTCCCAGCTCCAGCACCCAGCAAAGCTCTAGCATTCAGCTCCCAGCTCCACACCCAGCTCCAGCATCCAGCTCTAGGACCCCACTTCCAGCTCAGCACCCAGCTCCCAGCTCCAGCACCCAGCACCCAGCTCCCAGCTCCCAGCTCCAGCACCCAGCTCCCAGCTCCAGCACCCAGCACCCAGCTCCAGCACCCAGCTCCCAGCTCCAGCATCCAGCTCCCAGCTCCAGCACCCAGCTCCTAGCTCCAGCACCCAGCTCCCAGCTCCAGCACCCAGCTCCCAGCTCCCAGCTCCAGCACCCAGCTCCCAGCTCCAGCACCCAGCTCCCAGCTCCCAGCTCCAGCTCCCAGCTCCAGCACCCAGCTCCAGCTCCCAGCTCCCAGCTCCAGCACCCAGCTCCAGCTCCCAGCTCCCGCACCCAGCTCCCAGCTCCAGCACCCAGCTCCAGCACCCAGCTCCAGCTCCCAGCTCCAGCACCCAGCTCCAGCACCCAGCTCCCAGCTCCAGCACCCAGCTCCAGCTCCCAGCTCCAGCACCCAGCTCCAGCTCCCAGCTCCAGCACCCAGCTCCCAGCTCCAGCACCCAGCTCCAGCTCCCAGCTCCAGCACCCAGCTCCCAGCTCCAGCACCCAGCACCCAGCTCCCAGCTCCCAGCACCCAGCTCCCAGCTCCCAGCTCCAGCACCCAGCTCCAGCACCCAGCACCCAGCACCCAGCACCCAGCTCCAGCTCCCAGCTCCAGCACCCAGCTCCCAGCTCCAGCACCCAGCACCCAGCTCCCAGCTCCAGCACCCAGCTCCAGCACCCAGCACCCAGCTCCCAGCTCCAGCACCCAGCTCCCAGCTCCAGCACCCAGCTCCAGCACCCAGCTCCCAGCTCCAGCACCCAGCACCCAGCTCCAGCACCCAGCTCCAGCTCCCAGCTCCAGCACCCAGCACCCAGCTCCAGCACCCAGCACCCAGCACCCAGCTCTGCCTTCACATCCTGCTCCCTGTTTCATCACTAAACTGTGGGAGAAACTATTTCCTGAAACTCTGTTCTTGGACCTCTCCCCCTGCACACCTGAGATGTGGGCTTTTCTCAGCTCCTGACCCGCCAGGATGGGTTTGTGCGACAAGGACCTCAGGTTTCCTTTGTGGAAACCTCAGGCTTCACTTTGGGAAGTACCCACTGGCAGGTGTCTGCCTTTCAGAGGCAGCTTTCAACAGTCCCAAGAGGCAAAGGATGCCTGCACCTTGGCCACCTCTCTCGGGCTCAGAAGTGTCCGAGGCCCGGTCCTCCTGCCCACCAGGAGCCCTGTGTTCTGTAGTCCCTTGTGAACCCAGAGGCCGACCCCTTCTTCCCCGTGATGGTTCATCCTGGGGAGGTGAGGGCCCCTCCAAGGTTCCCACGTGAAAGAACTCCCGGAACCTCGAGGAAGTGCCCGCTTCCTGAGGCAGCGGACCTGAGGGTCAGGGAGCTCCCGCTGGGCCAGGCACCCCACCTTGTGCAGGGAGACTGGGGGTGCCCCTGAACTGCCACCCGAGCCCTGAGCCTGGAGGCACTTGCCAGCCGTAAAAGGAGGGCCAGACGCTGCAAGACGGCAACTTCCTGAGGAGCAGATTCTTCCTTGGCCAAAAAAGAGCTCCTTGGAGACTCCTTGGTGAGAAACCCACTCCCACTGAGGAGACAGCCAAAAATTTCACAGGAAGGAAGGGACGATTGGCTGGGCCCTCCAGGGCTTGGTGACACAGCCCCGACTGGAAGATGAGTCTGTGTGCATGTGCATACACACACACTCCACGTGCACACACACACACTCCACGTGCGCAAACACACACACTCCACGTGCACATCTGCCTGTGTGGGACACACACCACTTGGCTGGGGGTGGACTCAGGCGGGTAGGTCTTTGGAAGTGCCTTGAGCTTATCCTAAGAACCCCATAGCAGGCCTGGTACTTCACAGTTTGTAAAGAGCCCTCCCATTCATCCTCTTGCTGGAAACTCACAGCCTCCGTCCTCCGCCTAGCCGAGGAGGTACCAGGACAGGCAGCAGCGTCTGTATTCTGGGAGCACCTCTTAAGCTTGGAGAACTTGAGGCTAAGATGGGGTAGACCCTGAACCAGGACCCAGGCCTCCGACCTTCCCGGTGTTCGTCCTCCAGCCACTTGGCCACCAGAGTCTGGTGACATGAGTGAAGTCTAAATGGCCCAGAGCTTCTGCAGGACAGGCTCCACCACCACCTTGGGCTACTCGCTGGCCCATCACCTAGAAACCCCTCCCCAGAGCCCCAGACACAAGAGATGCCTGCTCCTCCTCTTTGGCTGATGGTGGGAAACGTTTAAGAAGAGTGCGGCTGAACGGCTGTGTGACACGTGATAAGGCTCTACTGCCCACAGAGCCCAGCTGGAAGGCCCTCTGTCCCGAGAGACGCCTACGGGCGAGGCGGCCTGTGATCACAGCAGGGCTGGCCGGGGTGGGGGTGTCTCGAGAGGGAGGGCATGGAGGAGTGAGTGCGGGCCCCCATGTCCTGCACCCATGCTTGTTACTGGTGCACACAAGCTGCCCTGAGAGATCAGGACATCACGTCAAGACTGCTGACTGAGGCCGAGCCCGGAGTCTCCTGCAATGAGCCGAGTCTTCTGAGCTTCTTGGGGATCTAGAAGCTGAGCCACCTCCCTCCCAGCCTCGGGGACAGTCAGAGGGAGGAGAAGGGCCTGTCCCGAGGCCCCCAGCTCCCTCCAGGCCTCTGCCCATGGCACCTCGCCCTTCCCCCAGCTCTGTGGGCCTCCCAGAGCTGCTCAGGGCTGCAGGGAGATCGGGAGAGCCTGGGGTCTCCTGCCAACCCTCCCCAGGAGCAATTGATCCTGCAGGGCTTGGTGCCCAGCAGGCCCTGGGTTAGTACAGAGGGCCACAGACCTTGGCCGGAATCCTCATCTTTAAATGCTCCATTCAAGGGATTTCCCTGGTGGTCCAGTGGGTAAGGCTCTGCGCTCCCAATGCAGGGGGCCCAGGTTCCATCCCTGGCTGGGGAACTAGATCCCACATGTATGCTGCACCTAAGAGTTTGCATGCCACAACTAAAAAAAAAAAACCAAGAAACATGCCACAACGAAGATCCCGCATGCCACCACTAAGACCTGGCGTGGCCTAAATAAATAAATATTAAAAAAAAGAAAAAGAAAAGAAAATATCTAAATGCTCCATTCAAAAAGGCCTTCAGCTGGGCACACGGCAGTCACCGGTGAGGGGAGGGGGCGCCACCTGGTCACCCTTCTCCTTGGCCCTCGGCTCTTCCTGACCCGCTGGACCAGCTGTGGGAAAATTACCCTGCATGATGAGCTTACGACCCAGAACCCCCCCAAGTGTGGGCCAGGCTCCATCGGCAGTCGTGAGGTGACTTTAGGGCATTTAAGGGCACAGCCAGTACGTAGCGCTGAGGCTCACAGAAAATTCCTTCTCTTTCACTTTGATTACCGTGAGGAGAAGGTCCAGGTTGGTGCCAGAATGTGTCTTTAACATCTGCCAACCTCCCTTTCTGAGCAGAAAGAAAAAAAGCCTTACCCATTTGGAATTAAACAATGATTTGTTTTCATTCTATTTATTATTATTGATTCTAAATTATGGTAAGCCTTCTTTTATGGCAAAGGATACTTTTGTTTTTCTCTCAAGTTACTGATACAAAGTTTCTTCTCAAAATGAATGCACTGAAATTTAAAAGGTAGTTCATTAAAAATGAGTAAATAATAGTTGGTGTGATGATTTTGTAAAACCTCTGACAGCAGCGATCAGATGAAACTCTGTTGCCTACAGTGGCCAGGGTCCCTTCCTGTGACAGTGTGACCAGGATCACTGGGCAGGGGTACCAGAGGTCGGGTTCTAGTCCTGGTTCTTCCCTGAGTGGCTGTGCAGCCTTGGGCAGTCACCTCACCTCTCTGAGCTTCTCCGTTTCCCCAACTAGAGCCAGCCTTGTAAGGCTTCTGACTTTCAGTGTCGTTTCAGCCCCGCTGGAGTCACACTCGCCCTTCTCCCCAGCTTAGCTCAGAGCTTCGGAACAAACCCAGGAGGCTGTCTTCACCCCACTCTGGGCCACGCCCTTGTGCAGGTGTGTGCGCGGGGTGCCCCCTGCTAGAGCCCCCAAAGCTGCGTCCCTCCCCAGCTGTGTCTCCACCTTCTCCCCCAACCCCCGCCCCACTGGATTTTCATTTTCAGCTAAGTTTGCTCTCCTGCGGCTGGAAGTCCTTGGTAGCGGCATGCCAGGGCGGGGCCCTGGGGGGGGGGCGGCTGAGCCCCACCCTAGGGAGGGGTGAGGTCCTCATCCACCTATGGGAAAGGCTGCTGCATTTGTCAGCGGAGCCCGTGACAAAAGGCAGCTGCAATCAAAACAGAGGCACTGGAGGACCTGCCCAGGGCTTTGTTTTGGCGGCCTCCTTCAGGGCCCCTCCTTCCTCCGGGCTCTGGAGCCCTTGCCCGCCGGGCAGGAGACAAGGTCCTGACCCTTCCTCCTCCTCCTCGTGTCCCCCGACAGCCCACGCGGAGCTGACTGGGCTCTGGACCCACTTCTGCCCTGTACCGGTGAGGGACCTCCCGGGCAAGCCCCCGCACTTCTCTGTAGCCTGACTTCCCTGTTGATAAAATCGGAATAACAGGAACCAGTTCACCCGTCCAGATCTCACAAAGGTGGAAGGATCAGGTCGGGAAGTGGAAACAGGATTACCTTGTATACGTTCAAACCGCTCCATAATTCAAGGGATTCTGAGGATTGGACTTCCTCCCACCGACAGCCCCCCAAACATGAAGGTGGTGGTCCTGGCAAAGCCGGCACTTGCCTGCTAACCCAGCACCCCAGGGCTCCGTCCCCAAACCTCCAGGACCCTGGGGACCAGGGCTGGTGCTAGGGAAGAAGGCTGGGTGGTCACCTGGTCCCACCCGCCGATGACAGACCAGGAGACTGAGGCCCGGAGAGGGTTAAGGAGCTCATGCTGCTAACCCCTGCGTTTCATCACACCCTCTCTCACGCCGGTGTCTCGTCTGTTAGTTGTTGTTGTTTCCTTTTAAATAAATTTCTTTCTTTATTTTTGGCTGAGTTGGGTCTTTGTTGCTGCGCGCAGGCTTTCTCTAATTGCGGCGAGCGGGGGCTACGCTTCACTGCGGTGCACGTGCTTCTCATTGCAGTGGCTTCTCTTGTTGCGGAGCACGGGCTCTAGGCATGCGGGCTTCAGTACTTGCGCCTCGTAGGCTCAGTAGTTGCGGCTCGCGGGCTCTAGAGTGCAGGCTCAGCAGTTGCGGCGCACGGGCTTAGTTGCCCCACGGCATGTGGGATCTTTCTGGACCAGGGCTCGAACCCATGTCCCCTGCATTGGCAGGCGGATTCTTAACCACTGCGCCACCAGGGAAGTCCCCTGTTAGTTGTTTTTAACTAGAGTGTTAGGGCTTTAAAGTCTTGTTGGCTCGGACGATTAGTTCTTGTCAGGAGTTTAAAAAAAAAAAAAAAAAGGCAAAACTAAAACTCACTAATTTTCTTCTGGAGCGAAATAAAGAAGTTTGCAATTGCCCTTGATTCTTCAAATCTTCCCTCTAAAGTTTCAGCGGCTCTACTGTGACATGTGTGTGAGAAGGAAGGTGAGAACAAAGGCAGATCACGGGGGAGCCTCCTTCTTGGGGAAAGACGCTGACCGGAAGTGACAGGTGGATTAAAGCCAAAGGAAGACGTAAAACCAGGCTCGGTCCTCCCTCAGAGGAGGGGGAACTCCTTCCCGAGCCCATCTGGGAGGGGCCCCTGCAGACTGTCCAGGGCTGGCAAAGCCCAATGCTCCCACCCACCAACCACACAGTGGTCACACTGAGTCCCCTGCACGGACACGTCTCTCTGGACATTGCGACCAAGTGCCTGCCTCCCTCCCCCACAAGGGTCCACCAACTGGGACAGTGACAGGTGACTGCCTTCTCCTGGGCCTGGCCTCTGGAGCTGCCCTTGTCGGAGCGATGCCTGTGCCTTGTGAGCACTCACAAAGGACGGCCCGGGGGCTACGGTCCCAGCTCCCTGCCTGCAGCCAGTCCTGGGACTCCGCTTGCATTGATCTGTGGGCCGGGTCCTCTCCCTTCACAAGCGCGGTGCCGACTTCTCTCCCCCCAGGGAGGACACACAACACAGGACGCCAGAGCCGAGGAGCCAGTCTGATGGTGCACCTGGGGCCCGGCAGGGATGCAGGGCCAGCAGCGGTCGCTGGGCAGTGCTGGGGAGCCCCACGCCCAGGCCAGTGGCCTTCCCTCCACCTCACCCCTGGCCTCTAAAGAGTCCCTGTCCCCCCAGATCTGAGCCAGGAAGAGCAGCCTCTCCGAGAGGCTAGAGTCAGCCCTCGGTGAAAAGCAGCCCAGAAGGAGGCTCCGGCCCGGGGGCAGCAGGATCGTCCGGCACAGAAAGCAGGGCTACCCCATACACATGGTCACTCCAAGAGACACCCTGACGTGGGCGTATGAGTTTGAACAGAGGGGATGTCTCCAGCCTCAGTGATGCCCAGCCGGGCGCTGCTCCTACAGGGAGGGAGCCCGGGCGGGGGGCGGGGGGCTGCCCCGCGGCCCCCACTCCCTCGCCTCCTCCTCTCTCGGACAAATTCTGTCCCTCGGCAGCAGCATCCTCGTTGGGCGAGAGCCTGGGGGCCGCGGGGCTAGGTGGGGGTGAGTCACTGCTGGCAGGGGGACGCCGGGCTGGCAGGCACGAGGATCACTCCCTCCTCGCGGGGCAGGATCTCGCGTCCCCTCCATCTTTCTCTCCCCAGACTTTCCAAACAGACCAGGCCCGGCAGGCACCGCCAGAGAACCCAGCTTAGAGAGGGGAGCAGGGCAGGAGGCGGGGAGGCCCACCTCCCCTCTGTAAAGCTAAAGGCAATGAGGGACTCCCAGCTCTCCATCCTGCTGCAAGGGCTAATTACCTGCCGTTTCCCCGGGGCCTGGAGGTGCCCAGATGAAAGCGGGGAGGTCATGCGGAAGCCCTCACCCACCTGCAGGCCCCGGAGACCGCTGTGAGCCCCAGGCTGTGGGTCCCGCCGCCGTCCAGAGGAAGCCCTCGAGCCGCACAGCACCCTGAAAAGTCGGGGCTGAAGGAGTCCTTGGCTAGGTCTAGTCTAACAGCCTTGCTCCGTGGATGAGAAAAGGTCTCAGGACGTGAAGACCCCCCAGGTCCTTCCCCCCGCTTGCAGCAACCAAGCTGAGCCCAGAATCCAGGCCTCCTACCCGATCGGGCGTGTCCTGTCTGCAGCCCCAACTGCCCTATGAGATAGGAATTCTCACCTATTTCAGAGATGGGCAAGCAGCTGAGGTTAAGAATTTGCCGAGGGTCATCCAGCCAGCTGAGGGCCCAGGGCTGGTCCCTCCACACCACCTGCCATGGGAGGGGTCTGTGTTTATTGGGACCTTTCTCTGCTTCAAGGGCTAGAGTCCTGCTGTTTTCTCTCCGGCAGCCCCTCGGCCTTGGGCCCTGCCGCCTGCAGACCCTGCACACACGTGGCTCACTAGAGCCTGGGTTCCCATGCCCCACGGAGCTGTGCACAGCCTCAGCCCTCTCATCTACAGAAGAGGGCCACCCAGGTGTCTCTGGGTCTGGGGTGGGCAGGACCAGTCCCCCTCAGGGAGAGGGTCCCCAGCACGTGGTCCAGGAGACCCTGTCGTGATGGGATCATCAAATACTGACACATCGGTTAAGCAAGTACAGCTGAGAAGAGGCTGGGAGGAAGATTTGCTACCAAATCCTGGATTTTGTTTTTAATAATTTTTTTTTTTTAGCCTCCCCGTGCGGCATGCAGGATCTCAGTTCCCCGACTAGGGATTGAACCCGTGCCCCCCGCAGTGGCAGCTCGGAATCCTAACCACTGGACCACAAGGAAATTCCCTTAACCCTGGATTAAAGTAGAGAAATGGGGTCAGTGACCAGGATGAAGGCAGAATTTCCTCTGGCCATTCTCCTGGGGAGTCTTGGCCTGCCCCCGCCCCGAGCGCTGGGCTGGTGTAACTGAGCACGGCGAAGGGATTCAGCACGATGCCCCCACGGGATACCCTGGCCCAGACTGCCTGGCAGCTGCTGCACGCATGGGATCGGCTCCCGGCAAGACGCTCTCGGCCCGTCCATAACCAAAGCACATTTCACTCCACGTGACGCCCAGAGGGACGTAAGCGCTCTAGATGTGCTTCTCGATTTGTAAATAGGAAAACCATTCGGGGCTGGAGGCGGTAGAAAAGGAGACCCTCCTCTTAATCCAGAACCTTCCCTGGAAGCTGAAATGTCCACCTGCCGCAACTTCATCCAGCACAAACCCACGTGACAGAAGCCCATGTTCAGCTTTGGAACGGAAGGGCTGTGCCTTCAGTGCTCCCTGCCCCCTCCTCCCTCAACCTGCTGTCAGCCGACCCAGGGGACGTGGTCAAAGTGCCCCGTACAAGGACCTCAGGGGGGCCGTCAGCCTCCCTTTGCTCCCCTAAAGTAATCGTGCCTGGGTCCCCAACCTAGGAGAGGGGCACTTAGGGAGTCTTGTTTTTATTACAGGGAATGAGTGGAAATACACCCTGACCTGGGGAACGCCAGATCCAGCAAATAAAAAGGCAGGACACCCAGTTACATTTGAATATCAGGTAAACAACAAATAACATTGTAGGATCAGTATGTCGCAAATATTGCATTTCTTTATGTTTTACTTGGTAGCCCACCCTGACCCCCACAGCTGAGTGGCTCCAGCTTGAGTGTAGGAAGGAAAAAGGGGCCCCTGCCCCGCATCTCTTGTGTGAGGCTGACTCACCAAGGAAAGAGGAGGCTTGGCTGGGGGACGGAAGGGAGGAAGTGAAGGGATCCGGACTCATGCGTCTGTTCCAAGCCCCCAGAACATGTTATCGTGTTAAAATATTGAGACTGAAAAAAAAAAAAAAACGCCAGAAAACATCCCATAAAATGACCAACAAAAGAGCGCAAGTGTCTGGAGCGATGAAAGGAAACTCCATCAGGTTAGGAGTTAGGAGGCCAGGGGTCTCGTGTGCTCTCCCGTTAACCAGCCGTGTGACCCGTCCTTGCTGGGCCTGAGTGTCCTCAACTATGAAATGCCAACCTTGCTGGTCTCTAATAGTCCCCGAGTCTGGTTCTGAGAGCTGGGACAGGAGAGCTGAGTCTGCTCATCTGAGAAACGGGGCTGGACGTGCCCCACCCTTGGCCCCAGCGCCCCTGCTCCTCCCTGGGCTTCTGGGCTCCAGGGATGCTGACAAGCAGGTAAGGTCTCCGAGGACCAGGAGGCTGGAGCGGCCAGAAGAGAACAGAGAACGACTGGCCAACGACTTTCTTGGGACCGGTTCTTCTCTTCCTTAAGTCCCTTGATGCTTTTTGTGTGTCAGACTGACTTTGTTTCATTCTATTACAAGACCGTCTATATTCAATTTTCTTATCTTGTGATATAAGGGATCATAGACTATAGAGAGCATGATGAGATATATCTCATCTGCTTTTTTAAATTAGAAGACGATTGCTGAAATAGAATATAAGGTAAAATCATAAGGTAACACCCCTGCTTTTTAGACATTTTTAGAACTTTCTTTGTGGAAGTGCCCACAGATCCTTTGCCTATTTAAATAAAATATACAGTCAGTGGTGACCAATCTTTGTTACTTGAAGTTGATTGGATATTTGAAACTGAAGACAAATCCGAGGAGTGAGGCTCTCAGAGGGCTTAATATCATTTCTGCTCAAACACAGGTCCTGACAACACAGAAATGGGGCTGGTTTTCTTAGATGGCCCCTAAAGTGGCACTAACAACAATTATATTTTATAAAAAAAATTTTTTTAGAGGTTCCAGAAACAACAGCAGCACAGCTGGAGTCCTCCAGCTCAGCAACCGACACCTGCGTTCGATTTGTCTGCGGTCCTCCCAGGGCAGACGGAGGCTCCTCTGAGGAGGGTCCGCGTGTCCTGTTCCCTCCCCCTGCCCTCTGCGCTGGTTTCTTGGGAGCGGGGGCACTGAACTCCCCTGGCTCAGCTATGCCATCCCTGGGAAAATCCCATGGCACCTCTATTGCCTTGCCCCCTGCCCCCCTTCCCCTAAGTCCTGACTAGCGGTTCTGCCATCATGGCTGACGTGCTCGGCTCCAGCATCAATCCTCCCACCCATCCCCCTCCCTCCACCAAATCCCCGTGTCCCACAGCCCCTCCTGAGCTAAGCGAGCTGGGACGCGCCCAGGCAGCTCCTGACTGAGTCACTCTGAAATCCCGCCGGCAGAGAGAAGGAGCGAGGAGGGCTGGGCCTTGGGGTTCGGGAAAGGAAGGAATTCTCACCGGGCGTCAGAAAACAGTCACAGGGAGGGCGTAAGGGCAGCTGGGAGCTGGTGAGGATCGAGTTAATGGACCAGAAGCAGTGCTCAACCCAGCTGCACACAGGTTCTCCCAAGAAGGCCCTCAGAACGAGTTCCCTGCAGGTCCTGGTTACACATCTCCACATGTAATAACCCCTCACTGCCCATCTGATGACACGTCCCGGTTAATTTAACACGTCAACCCCTGAGTGGAGGTGAAGCACGCGCAGAGAACACTGATACCCAGAGAAATCAGAGCTTGATCTAAAGTCACAGAGCCAGAGAGCAGCAGGCCCAGGGCGGGAACCCAAGCGCCAAGTTCTGATTGGGCAACGCAACGTTGTAAAGACACATAACATCTGCGCAGTCAGCATGATTACTCATCTGACTGCTGGTCCCATCCTGGGACCTGCCCTCCTTGGGTCTCTCCTAATCCTTTTCACGGCATTACGAAGTCATCTTCTCAGATTCTGCCTGGTCATCAGTCTTTCTGTCAAAGCCCTTTACTCACATCTATGTCTGGTCTGCCAGCCTACTGGGCTCAGTCAACTGTATTTATCAGTTATCAGCACTGAGGGTATCAACTGACATCAAGAATCAGGAAAAAGGGAGGGAAATAAATTCACAGCAAACCTAGTTAAACCTGTAGCATGCAAGAGAGACAAATCCTCCCAAATCAGCCCCAGTAAGAACGCAGGTAGGAAGGAATCAAGCGGATGACAAAGAACACCTAACTCATAAACCTCCCACCTCTCTCTTGCCCGGGACCCTGACATCTGTGAACAATGTGGACTCAAAGCAAAAGCTGCTAAAACCTGAGGCCCAAGCAGACGGAGCCCAGAGTCCCATGGAGAAGCAGTCTTTATCCCCAGCTGCACAGGCCTGAAGGGCCTCACAGAAGAATTTCCAGAACAATACAGGCTAATGTTGAAATTAGCAAAACTAAAGGAAAGTCACAGAATTTGCAGACTGGGAGAAAACCTGGGTGTCACCTAGCCCAACACCCCGATTGTGGAGTAGGAGAAAACTCCTGCGTGGGCTTGTATGGCTGAACCAGGGCACCTGCCTTGG
Source organism: Mesoplodon bidens (assembly GCF_964165515.1). Classification (NCBI taxonomy): domain Eukaryota; kingdom Metazoa; phylum Chordata; class Mammalia; order Artiodactyla; family Ziphiidae; genus Mesoplodon; species Mesoplodon bidens. The sequence goes on from NC_138177.1 coordinate 2,036,934, forward strand.
GGCTTGGTGGAGAGTTAGGGCTAAAGAGATATTTGTTCAGTAATGGGTGGATGGGCATGGCGGGATGAGATCACACAGAAACACAGTGACAGGGCCAGGATTAAAGGATCTAGGATAATCTCTACTCATGCTAATTTTTAAAAAAAATTCTTAAGAATGATTATAATAAGGTTTTTTTCTTTTTCTTTTTTTTGCGGTACACGGGCCTCTCTCACTGTTGCGGCCTCTCCCGTTGCGGAGCACAGGCTCCTTGTGCGCAGGCTCAGCGGCCATGGCTCACGGGCCCAGCCGCTCCGCGGCATGTGGGATCCTCCCAGACCGGGGCACGAACCCGTGTCTCCTACATCGGCAGGCAGACTCTCAACCACTGCTCCACCAGGGAAGCCCAATCAGGTTTTTTTTTAATGCACATTATTTCGTTTAGTCCTGACAAGAATCCCCAGAGGTAGACTTTGTTATATCCATTTTACATGTAGGGGAACTGAGACCCAGAGGTAGAAGAATCTCGCCCAAGGTCACATGCTCAGCAGTAACACAGCTAGAATCTGAACGTGGGTTTGTCCAACTTACAAACTCAAGCCACATTCCCCCGTGGGCACACATCCTTGGTCATCAGCACATACTGAGGAGAGGGTCCCTTTGGGATTTTTCTAGAAACATCTAATCTATACATGACTGGACCATAAGAATTCAAACTTCTTTCAAATCTATGATCAAATCAGATATATTGGGAAATGGACTTTTAAAAAAATATGATGTTTTCTTTATGCTTTTTCTAAAATGTTCTCATCTGAGACATTCAGAAATATCCAGTCAGACAGGAGGCTGCTGTAAGAGCCACGTGTGAAATGATGGCCAAGCAGACGGACCCGGTCAGAGCTGGGGGGCCTCCCCTCAGGGACCCTTCCCACCCCGCATCGCTGTCTTGGCAACCAGGACACGCCTTCTCCTCCACAAAGCCTGAACCCACGCCCTGCGGGAAGCAGCTCCTTACCGGATAGCCCCACGAGCCGTTCCCCGCCAGGAACTTCGCGTAGTAGCTGGTCCGGCCGGTGGTCCCGCAGCTGTTGTAATTGTCGGCCAGGCCATCATACATGGAACCTTTAGGACAAGGGCAGCGGTTAGGCCATTCGCTCCCCACAGCCCTCCTGCCCACGGCGTCCCCTCTGCATCTGGTGCCCTGCGGCCCTCGGAGGAGACCAGGGCTGAGGCCTTGGAGGAGGAGGACGGGGAACCGGCCTTCTGCTCGTCTTCCCCCTCTCTCCACCCGCCCCTCCACAGCCAGATGGCTGCAGGGTCAGCTCCGAGGGCCTCGGCCGACCCCTTCCTGGGGGTCTACCCCTGTGGCCGGGGGTGGGCTGACACCCACAGGTCACGAGTTGGCCTGGAGGGCCTCAGGCCCCCGTCGGCCCGGTCCAGGGAATCACAACTCCGAGTGCCACAAGGACGGCCTTCCCACTCATGGACGACAGCCCGGAGCTCCACATGCAGCTCCAGAGCCTCAGGGCCGCAGGGTAGCTCCGGAGGGTCCGGGGCCAACGCCACGCGGGACTCTGGTCCCCGAGCCCAGCTTTCCGCCCCCCTCCTGCATCTCCCAGGTGCCCCAGCTGCTGCAGGGGGAGCGGCCACCAACCTCAAATGCCCGGTGAGGATTAATTAACTGTTCTCCGAGTGCTTGGGGGCCCACAGATGACAGGCTCCGGGGAGGACACAGTGTCATTACAATTATTAAGGGTAAAGTGGCTTTGGATTTCAGAAGGCAGCCTGGATGCTAGGCTCGTTCACCGGATGGCTGGGTACCCGAAAGGACAGCCCAGTTCTGCCTGCTGTCCTGCTGCCCTTGAAGCGTGGCTGACAGTGACCTGCCCGGGGCTTTGCTCACACCGTGTCCCGTGCCGAGGCTGCCTTCCTTCCTCGGCCACAGACACTGAATCGCAACCGTCTGTAAACCCAAGTTCAAAACGTGCAACCGGGCCCCGCCCAAGAGGCTGTCCTGCTGTCCGTATCCCAGGTCACATCCTGCCTGGTACCCCATTTCCTAGACTAGGAACCATGGCCCCATGGCCTGGGCATCCGGAGCAAGGGTGGTGCTACACTCTTACTAAGCGATGGCCCCTGGGGAAAGTCGATCCAGGGAGAGGGGGTTGACCCCAGCATCAGGGCAAGGGTCCGGCCGGGATCCCACCTGGCTCAATTCACCCCTCCCCATCGGCTGTGCCCCCTCAGATTCCCAAGCCTTTGGGGGTGGGCGCTGCAGCATCCGAGCTGGGGGGAGAAGACAGAGCAGAGGGGCAGCTTTGGGTTGTGGCCGATGTCCCTGCCTGGTGCCACCTCCTGTGACCCCCAACAGCTCACAGGAGGGGCAGTGCCCCTGATTCTCCATGCCCCCCATCATGGAGGATCAACTGGCCACGGGGGCTGCCGGCTGTGGCAGAGACCCCCTGCCCTGGGCGCCTAGTGGTGTTGGAATTGGTCCTGGCTCTGGCATTTGGGCAAGGCACTTGCCTTCTCTGGGCCTCGGCTTCCTCTTCTATAGAAAGAGGGGTGTGGCATCTCTGTACCTCAAGGTCGCGTGGTTGTGTGATTATAGTGACTTGTGCCTGACGCCATTCAGAGAAGCCTGACCTCTCTTCTCTAGAAACAGGGCTCAGCAAGGAGGAAGTCTGGGCATCAAAGGCTACATCACCACCTCCTTTGCTGCCCGGCTCAGGGTCCCCCAGAGGTGTCCCCACCCCAGAAAGCCCCAGGCCCAGGCCTGGCTCCAGAAGGGACACCCCTGAGGCTCTGAATTACTCCAAGCTCCCTGCTGTATGCAGGCAGCTCGTGCCTCTTCCTTTCTCCAGAAGCTCTGGAAAAGCTGCCTTCGTCAGGAGGGTCTGGAGGCAACCTCATGGGCGTGGACCCCCAGAACTCGCTCTCACCGAGAAAAGGGGCCGCAGCCAGGAACCCCGGTGGCCGACAGCCAGCGTCCCGTCCTTCTCCCCTCCGTCCAGCCCACTCCTGACATCCCTTCCAGGGCAGGGCAGGGCAGGGCAGGGTTCACTTGGGCAGGGATTTCTCACTCAAGGGCAAGCGTGGGTCAGCCAGCTGCTTTGGATGGAAAATCTGGGGTGGTGACAGACACAGAGTTCTGGGAGAGGCGTCCCCAGCAGGCTCCGTGGAGGGCAGGCTCCCACGGAGCCTCCGCCCTGCTCGGGAAGGAGTCTGTCAGCAGTGATGTCACTCGCCCTCTTGGTCATCAGGTGAAGCATGTCCTCCCCGACACCCTGCACCTGCCCGCCTCCCTCTCATTCTCCTGTGTGTGACAGGTGGGGAGTTCTCTGCCGTGGAGGCAGATGACCTCTGGAGTACCCTATCATCCCAAGGCCAGTCCCTGTGACCCAGGGGGGACTGTGGTGATGACAGGTGTGGGTTGTAACTCTCACTTCTGGTTGGGCCAAGGCCTCCAGGCCCTTCCAGGCAACTCCTGAAGGCATCTCCCCAAGATCACCTGCAACTGGGGGTCAAACTACCTGACTCCCACCGTGAGCTGCTTGGCTTGGCCTCCTTGTGAGAATGTGGCTGCCATCACACCAGCCAGCACTGCTTCTCTGGCAGGAGGCAGCTGCCCTTGGGCCGAGGCTTCGAGGGTGGGGAGTCCAGAGACCTTACACGCTTGCAGTCACACCTTGCAGTGTGCCAGATACCCGAAGGGGTGCAGGCGGGAGGCACGTCATTTGTGAGACTGTTGCTCCCACAGCAGAAGCGAGCGCTCCCTCTCCTGACCCTGGGGGGGTCTCTGGTTGGGAAGTACCACCCTCTGAGAGTCAAGTTCAGGAGGAAGAACATGGAGCTTCTCACTGAGAGTGACGGGACAGCTCTGACGGCCTGCACTTCTCCACGGGCCCCTTGACCTCTCTGGATGTCACTTCTAGGAAGCCTTTCCTGATGACCCCCACCTGGTCCCCGTGCCCCAGGCTGCTTGTCCTCTCAGTGCAGGGTACGGTGAGGTACGGTCCCCCTGCCCAGCTCTGGTGCCTTGAGGCTCAGTGTCCCCATAACCGCAGCAGGGGACTGGGGTCCTTGCCTCCACTCAACCAGGTCCCCCTCCCATCCAAAGAGGTCCCTCGAGGGTAGGTGAACCGGGGAGAGACTGGAGCCAGAACGCCCAAGGCTATATTCTCAGGGAGGATTCTTGGTCCAGGGGTGGGAAGGGAGGGGGGTCCCAGCACCAGCTTGCCCCACAGTCACCCCACCTCCCTGGGAGCACTGCACCCGCTGTCGTCGCTGGAAGGGCCCATGGGCCTGTCCGTGTGGCCCAACTGTGTGTCTGCCTCGAGGCATCTGCCCTCCCACAGAAGCCCGGGGTCAGAGAGCAAAGGTCTGCCTTCCCTGTGGACCAGCATCGCCAGCCGCTCCCTTCGCTGCAAGCCTCACTGAGGGTCACTGCTCCGGGTGACAAGCCATCTCAGAAAACCCACCCTGCCCACGGCAGCACCCCGGCGCCCCTTCCCTTCGGCCTTGCACGGCCGCCTGAATCTCCCTGTGTCACTGGGCAGCCCTTTGTCAGGACCCCCGGGATTCCTTCCCCCCTGGGACGGGTGAGCCTTCGCAGGGATGACTCATCCTTCCACCCCCAAGCTTTCCATGGGTCACACCCGCCACGCCTGAAACATTCCTGCTTTCCTTCTCAGCCAAGCCTCTCCCTGGAGCCCAAACCCTGCACAAAACCAGCTCCTCCTGGAGAAGACTCACCTCCCACCTCCCACCCCGGCGCCCCAACTCTCCCTCGGAGCCGTGTCAGCACTCGGTCTACCCGCTCGACACACTCTGTGCTGTACATTCTGTGTGTGTGTCTGCTGGGGGCCTTCTCCACCCACCCCGACCCAGGACCAGACTCCACCTGGAGAAGGCCCTCGGGACCCTGGCCAGCCTGGCCGAAGGGCTGTCCCAGGGGCAGAGGTTGCCCGAAACGCCTCTCCCCACACCCCCGTCCCTGCTAGCCACAGGCCCTCACAGAAAGGGGTGTCTGTGAACCTGCCTCTCACAAGGCTCCTGCCTCTTCTAGCTGCTTCTGCACTTACACCTGTTCCTTAGCACGAAAAGCTTCAGAAAGGAAGCGCACTGTCTCTCGGCCTCAGAAACGCCTTTACTTCACCCCCTAAATCCCTCCCATCCAGGGCGCCCAGCAGGGCGAGGCCCACAGCAAGAGGAGTTTAAGTTAGACAATAAGAAGACCTGTCGGAAGAGGGCACAGAGATGTCTGGGCCCCCGGACCGTCCCGCAGCCCAGCTCCTGCCCCTCGAACATCGCAGGGGATGTTCTGCCCTCCACCCAGGCCGGCGGGGCGCTCGTGGACACGCCGCCCTGGCCTGGACGGGAGGAGTTCAGCCCAACCTCACCTGACACGCGGGCACAGTCGCTGCCCTTTTCTGGGCACGTGTACAGAACAGAAACACCAAAGCACACCGGGGTGTGTTCAACCCCAGCTCTGCTGGAATCCTGCTTCTCCTCCTCATGGCCTGTGTGTGGCCACCACTAAGCCTAAGTGTTGGACCGAGGGCAGGAGCATGCTGGGGCCTGGGCTCAGTCCCCCGAGGGGGGTCCAGGGTAAAACATCGTCACCAGCAACTGCCACACTAGATGTCCATCCCTGTGTGTGTGTGTGTGTGTAGAGGTGTGTGCCTGTGATGGGGGTGGTCCCCACAGTGGGTCTCTGTGTGAGGGAGGGTGAGGACGAGAACAAGGATTCTTGAACTTTGCTGCATATCAGAATAGCCTGGGAGCCTTTAAAAGTCCACATGCCCACGCTGTCCCCATACTAACTGAACCAGAACCTCTGGGGGCCGGACCCAGGCGCTTGCATTCTTTAAAATTCCCAGACTATTCCGATGTGTAATCACGCTTAAGAACAGTGCTTTGGGGGATATTTTTTGGTGATTTGATGCTTCCTGGAAGGAAACCGTGAGGGCCCTGTCTTGAGGGGAGGAGCTTTTTTGCGGCTGCAGACAGTTTGGGGAAACGGTCTGCAGAAGCAGTGAGTTATACATCTACTTCCAGTGAAACATCTGGAGATGATCTCACCCCACCTCTTATGGTTGCACAGACCCAGAGAGGGGCAGCCACTTGCCTGAGATCACACACCAGCTGGCAACAGATCAGAGAGAACTCAAGCCTCCTGACACCAGATGGACTCCTGCCGCTGCACAGGCTGCGAGGCGGGCTGTGTGTGAATGTGTGTGTGTGTGAGGACACGTGTGTGTGTGAGGACACGTGTGTGTGTGTGAGGACACGTGTGTGTGTGCACAGTGGTGGGTATACGTGTGCATACGTGCGTGCCTGTGTGATGTGTGCCTACAAAGAACCTCACATGAGGCTACCTTCCATGGAAACCAGTCCTCCATTTAGTTTTGTTCAAACATCACGTAACTTCTACGGGGTCATACCCTATTGCAGAAGTAGCTCCCAGGGTTTTAAACCTGGAACAAGTGGCTTATTGATATTTACAATTCCGTGTGTGGGGAGAGGAATTTCTTTTGTTTTGTTTATTTGTTTTCTAATCTCTGTCAATGAGCTTAGCAAAGGAGCAGGATTGGGGGGGGAACACCCCGGAATACTCGGCATTTTTGCATGTGTTGTAACAGGCCGGTGGAAATTCTGGCTAAGCCCTCAGCTCCCAGAGGAGGCATTGTGAAGAAATTAGAGCTGGTCCGCTTGAAGTTTAGCTAAGATGCTTCCCTGCTGGGGCAGCCTGAGCACAGACACCGCGTACTTCCTCCCGTCTCAGCTTTGGTCCCGAGGAAATAAGCCCAGAAGAGACACCTGTGCCCAGCCTGCGGCCAGGGCAGGACACCTTCCAGGAGAGTAGAGACAGCAGAACCTCCCTGGGTGGAGGATCACGCCGAGACACAGCCCCCCACGAATCCAAGGAGCTGGCCAGTGGGGCCCTAAGACGGGGTCTTGGCTCCCCTGGGCACAAGCCTGCCCCCAGGAGGGCCCCGGGGAGCAGGACACCTGCCCAGCGCACCCCACCCCCACCTCTGACCATCACAGGTGGGAAATGGTGCTTCTGAGAAGAGTGGAGACAGAACCCTCGGGCCCAAGGCTGACGCTGGCTCACGGGGCAGTGGGCAAAGCGCGTGGGTTAGGACTCCTTGGAGTGATGTGCAGACGGCAGCTGGTTCCACCGAGCTGTGTGTGTGTGTGTGTATGTGTGTGTGTGTGTGTGTGTGTGTGGCAGCTGTGGCTTCAGGCTTGGATCAGAGGAGATTTGGGTTCAGCTTTAGGAAGAGATTCCAAGCGGAGTATAAGGGGCATGAATATGGCAGTGTCTCCTCTCGGGCCAGATGACAGTGCACCAGTCCCTCACCCCACAGTCCACCCCGCAGGGGCTCCCCACCCGCCGCAAGGAGGTCATGTTTCCCAGCCCCGATCTCCGGCTGGGCAGCCACGTCCCCGGGTTCCTCCCACTTCCCCCGTGGTCTTACACCCGCTGCCCACGGGGATCCTCGGGAAGCGTGGGCAGCAATGCTCAGGGGCCCCATTAAGGAAAAGATGGGTGGGCAGGTCCCGAGCAGCCTCCTCCTGCAGGGTCTCCAGGCCCCAGAGAACCCCTCCCTAACCGGGGACTGCCTGACAGGGTGGGCCATGTGTCTGGGCCCGGGTTTTGGGGAGGGCACGGCAGAGACGGGTGTTCATGCCAGGCTTCTCCCATGCGGTCCCACACGCAGCCCTCGGCGGCTCAAGGCCCCTCCCTGACAGGATGGAAGGCAGCCCTACAGGCCGGCTCCAAACAAAAGACACTCCTACTGCCAGGATCTTGGGTGGCTGATTCCTGACTGTACTCCGTGGGCTACAGAGAGAGGCAGCTCCTCTGCGGGCAGTGGGGCACACCTGGCCTTCTTCAGGGCGGGGGGCCAGGAGAATCAAAGACCCCAGAGAAACCTGCTCTTCTCTCTCAGGCAACTGAAAGAGAATTCGAGTCTGTCCAGGGGGCGAAGGGGATGGCCTGGGGCATGGTCCTTTCACAGCTGCCAATCACCCCTCCAGACACATGGAGTGAAACCAACAGGACAAAGAGGGACCAAAGCGGGGAGAGGCAGTCACAGAGCAAACCGGGGACGCTTGGGTGGCGCTGTCGAAGAGACAAAGCCAGATAAACCAGAAACACCAGCTGCAGGTGGCCTGACGGCCTCTCCCAGCTACAGTGCCGCTGGGGAAACTGGTCAGAGCCAAGGGTAGAGGGGACATGCTTACAGGGTCAGCTCTCAGAGAGGGACACACTAGCCATCAGAGTCCACCCCTGCGTGCTGCCCCCGGAGGACCTTGGGATGGAGAAGTGGAGAGAAGAGAGATGGATGTCACCCACAAAGAGAGAGGCCAGGGGCACAGTGCTCAGCCAGCGCCCCATGGGGGGGAATTAGAGGGGGTGTCTGGGGCACCGGGGCTGGTCTGAGACTTTTCTGGAGCTGTGAGCCTCAAGCTCAGGCGAGAGACGGAGCGGGAGTGGGATGGGGACAGGTGAGTCTTCAGCAAGGGAGAGAGGAGGTTGGGTTGAGCTGTGACTGGGCTGTGGCCAAAAGGAGGGGCACTTTGTTTCCCAAACCTACTTCCAAAAAAGGCTGGAAGCAGCTACCAAGGCACCAAACAAAAGGGAAGGGGGCAAGCGCTCTGGAGGCTGTGACCTTGAGTGGGGGTCTGGCAGGAGAGGAGTAGGGGCCCCAGGCCAGGGTAAGGGGCACAGCCGCACAGACCTTTGGGCTTGGGGTGCAGGGGAGTCCTCCATTTTCCAGCCATTTTCTCCCCCTCAGCTCTACACAGGGGCCACTTGGGCGGGGGCACAGAGGTTGAAATCGTGAGCTGGTGTGTGTGTGTGTGTGTGTGCACGTGCGCGCATACACACGCGTGTGTGGGAGAATCGGTGAGGATTCATCTCCTTTGTCCCCCCCTCTTTACTACCCCCATTCTCCCCGCTCTCTCATGAACACCTGACTTGATCAATATATCTCTTTTTTTCAATAAATAAATCTTGGATGACCTGTACTGGTTTGCAGTCTGCAGCGTCTTTATTAGCATTTAAATAAATAAATAGAAGGTGCCCTGATTTGTGTGTAATTCTCACTGGGAATGCTTTGTATGAAAGCGTTTGGTCTAAAAATCCTCCGCAAAGGGCCCTGTCAGGTATCATACCTTCCTCCTTGTGTTTCAGGGGTCCTACCCCTTTCTCCTGGCCGCCCCCAGGTGGGGGACCTTACCGTGGAGGGCAGAGGGCTGGCCAGGCCGGCACCTAGATGGACAAGTGCCCACCACGAGGGCCCAGCAAGCCGGGGGTCGGGGTCGAGGGATTCCCAGCCTTGCCCACCGAATTCCCTACTTGCCCCTAAGACACTTGTTTCTAGGCAAGCTGAGTGGGTCAGGGCGAATCCCGTGGGAAAGTGGGTTTCTCTCAGCCACGGGCAAGAGGGCATCCTGGACCCCTTCCCGGCCTCAGTCCCCAGGGTCCGCACTGGCCCGGGGCAACCTTGAAACCACACATGCCTCTTCCAGGTGCGAGGCTCCCGCTACCACGCTGCGCAGTCACACGGGCTTGTCCGCTCCCTGCGCCACCTTCCCGGCCCCCCGCCCCTCCTGGGCCTCCACTCGGGTCTCCGTGACTCCCTGCCCGCCCGGCAGCCACGCACCGCCCTCCTCCCGGACCCCCCCCAGCCACTGGGATCCCGCAGCTAAGTCCGGGCAAGATGGGGCAGGGTGAGGGAGGCGCACGACCCCGGGTGACCGGGTAAGACAGGACGCGGAGACAGTTCCCCGGAGCAGGCCGGGGAACAGAAAGCCCTGGGCCCCGAGAACGGCCCTGATTGCGTCTCCCACCGCGCCCCCACCCCCCAACACCGTGAGCGCGCCGCCGAGCGGCTCGGGCCGCGGCTGCTCAGTGGACCCGGCGGCGGGAGGGAGCGCTGCTGGGGTCTGCGCGCGCCCCGCGCGCCCCACGCGCCCCGCCGCCCGGCCACGCGCGCATCCGGCCTTTACCTCGGTTGGAGTGGCTCAGGGTGGACGACTGGGAAGTCCTGGACTTCTGCCGCTTGACGGTCATCATCACCTGCTCCTGCACGCGCTGCTGGCCCGACGTGCCGGTCTTTATCTTCTGGTCGGACGGCAGAGCCAGCGTCGAGTTGTCCTGGTCCTGGAAGCATTCGTAGGCCAGGGCGGTCTTGAGCGGCGAGTTGTTCATGGCGGCGCGGGGCGCGGGGCGCGGGCCCGGGGAGCGAGCGGCAAGGTGCGAGGTGCGGGGCGCGCGACGTGCGGGCGGCAGAGGCTGCGGGCTGTTCTCGTGCTCAGAGGCTCCCTGTGCCCACAGAGCGACGGCCACGCGCCAGACGGCTCCTGGCTGCTGCTCCCGACGCTTCCACCCGGCGCGTCCTGGTCCAGGCACTGCCGGGCCCGCCCTCCGCCGGACTGGATATACCGCCCCGCCCGGCGCCGCCCCCTCCCCGCCGCTGCCGCTCCAGCGGAGCCCGGGGCGCTGAGCTGCGGGCCGGGCGCTCTGGGGGCAGGGCTTCAAGGCCCGAGCCTGGACCGTGCTCTCTCTTCCTTTGTCCCCCTTCCCTCTCCCCGCGACCTGCCGAGGGGAGGCCTCCGCCGGGGAGCCGACCTCTGTCCCGGTCCTGCGCGCTCAGGGATAGAGTGCGTGCTCAGCTCGGGACTGAGGGAGACTTCTCTCTAGGAAAAAGGAGTCTTTCTCGACTGGGCCCCCTGCACAGCCAGATGCCCGTCTGCCTCCTTGCAGAGGTCACTGCGGAGACCAGCCCTGGGGATGGGGGCTCCCAGGTTGACGGCAAGGAGCACAGCCCGGTCCAAAGGCTGTGCTCCAAGACAGCTTCCAACCTGCAGGGAGGGGCTGAGGACCTGAAGCCCACACCAGGATGAGACTTGAGATGCAGAACCACAAAGCAGTACCCGCCCCCCAGGGCATGGGCACGCCAGGGGGCACGCCAGGGGGAACAGTGGATGTCTCTGAAACTCCAGACTTAGTCCCTAAAATGGGTGCCTGGTACATCTTCGGGGCTCAATAAAAAATATGTTTTAATGGATGAATAAATGAAGACTAGCTAATTTAAGGTAAATTAAGTCTTATTTGAATCCTACCCAGATCCTTACTGAAAAACCGTAAGGTAGCCTACCCCTTAAGACTATCCGGCTGTGGACTTATTATCCTAGGACGTTGTGTGCATTCTCCCATACTCCCTGGGGCGTGTGTACTGATGCTTCATTCTTGTAGCATTGTCCTCAGGCAATGCCGCCCAGGTAGCCGGCGCCAGGGAATCTGGTGTGTAACAGGAACTGAATACTTTCAACCATGTTGATGGAAATCTTTCTAAGGGCAGCACACCCCTGCCTTTCCCCCTTTAGCAAAAGACCCTGAGCACATTTATGCACTTCTTGACAACTCAGGGTTCCCATGCTGGACATCCAGTGCTGCACGGACAGTGCAGTCTGGTCAGCTTCTTTGTGTTCCGGGCTCCTCCAGCCATCACCTCTGCTGTCCTTTGCAGTTGGCACTCACAGCTCACACCCTTCACTTTCAGCTTGCCCTTCTGCTCTGCGGGGGAAGGGACCCTCAGAATCTATGCTCGTCGGGAATTCTGTGAGGTAGAGTTGAGAAGCCCAGGGATGGTCTCAGGGACCACATGATGGTCACTCGCTCGCTTCCTGAGATGTGGATGTTATATGCAGGAGCGCAGCTGTTCTCCGTGATGCATTCCTGGGAGCCACGTGCAGAGAGGAAAATTGTAAAGCACATCGTGGATTCAATAGAAATAGTTTTATAATTGAGGGTTACGTCCCTAAGAACTGAGAGTCAAATAAACCAGAGATGTGACCAACAATATGTCATGGATACCAAAGCTCAACCCCTGTAGACCTTGATTATCACTTCAGATTGTAAGATTCTGCTCTGAGCCATAGTCTGTCAGGGCTGGACCGAGTCTAGGACATCATCCAGCCCAGCCTCTGCAGTTTTCTGACTCAAAGAGGACGTAGCTTGCCCGTGGTCACCAGTTAATACGTGGCAAAGCCTACATTTCAATCGGGCCTGGTGACTCCAGGGCCAGTGCTCTCCCCTCCACACTACCTGGCCTCCCTTTAAAAAGTCCTGTAAAATGGGCCGTAAAGTACAGTGCACACCGATGACCGCAGGGCCCCAGCATCCTGTAAAGTACACGTGACAGCACATAAAAACACAAGTCCGCTGAATCACGCATTTGGCGCATCTACAGCCTAATACGCTAGCCATAATACGTGTTGATCACATCTTTAAATAATGGTAATTTTGCCACCTTTCGGATGTAGAGGGGCCCTGAAGGAGGTGATAGGAGCAGCCCATAATAGGCCACACTTAGCCCCTGGAGGTTGAAACTGAGCATCTTTAAAGTGGTTTCCAGATAGGAAGTTTTTCTAGATGCTTCTCTGTTATGTTGATATTAACGTTTTGATCTGTTGACAGCCACAGCCAGCGTTTGCTGTGCTCCTACACATCAGGCACGGTCTGGGCCCTTTACACAGACCATCTCATCTGAATGCTTAGGATCATCCTGTGAGGCGGGTACCAGCATCATCATCTTTCTTTTTCAGATGAGGAAACAGGCTCAACAAGGTCACAAGGCTGGTGAGTGGCAGAGGCAGGGCCGAGCACAGGCAGCCTGGATCCAACACCTGGGCAGTCGGTGACGGTGCCAGGCGACCTCCTGGAGATTCCCCTGTGACGAGCAGTGGCTAAAAGCCTTCCATGGACCAACCTTTGAACAGCATCTGTTTCCATCACAAGGCACAAAAGCCAGGCCACCTGGGATCCAGTTCCTGCTCGATCCCTAACTCGATTCATGAGGCTGGACAGGTGCCCTCCTCCATCCTCCCCACCAAGCCTGTAAAGCAAGGAGGTAGATTTTTTTTTTTTTTTTTTTTTTTTTTTTGTGCTACGCGGGCCTCCCACTGTTGTGGCCTCTCCCGTTGCGGAGCACAGGTTCCGGACGCGCAGACTCAGCGGCCATGGCTCACGGGCCCAGCCGCTCCGCGGCATGTGGGATCTTCCCGGACCAGGGCACGAACCCGTGTCCCCTGCATCGGCAGGCGGACTATCAAGCACTGCGCCACCAGGGAAGCCCAAGGAGGTAGATTTGATAGCTCCCCAAGTCCACCGTAGCCCAAGCACTCTATAATTCAGCTGTCAGTTATGGGGGCTTTTAGAGCAGGAGAATCTTGAATCAGGTCTTCTGGACTTTGCCTCTCCTGCCCCAATGACAAGGTGAAGCAAAGTCTGGATGTGGACATGGATGGAGGGAGGGCCGGCACCAACAGTTCGTCCACTCTGCAGGCACTATTTTATCTCCCAGTAACCCCCCAGGAGGTAACGTCAGAAACATGACGTCAGCGGTGCAGCCGGGATCTGAACCAAGTCTGACCCCCGACCTGGGAGAAAGAAAGGAAGGTGACTCAAGCCACAGGTCTGGGGCCACAGGGAGGGTTGTTCTGGCTGGGAAGATTGGTCTGGGCCACAGCGTTTCCTGTCACCTCTCTCTCCTGCCTGCCCAAGCCCCGCCCCTTAGGGGCCCTGCCCCTGAAACAGGCCAGAGGAGAGGGTCACAGTCCCCAAGTGAGGAGCAGAGGTCCCAGAGGCCCCGGAGATGAGCACACTCTGAATGGCATGTCTTTAGATGGTGAAAACACCCTAGTGGGTGTGGGTGGATTTGAGTTTAGAGGGTGTGAGGTCGTCTAGGGAAAGCGTCTTGGAAGAAGTTAATTTTGACTTGGTTCGGAAACAAGATGAGTCAATTTCATCTTCAAAGACATTGGGATGATGAGTGTGGATGGGGGTCTTATCCGCTGCTGCCTGCCCTGCAGACTGCCTGGGACCCGGATTCCACTCTCAACAGTCAGGGCTCTCCGAGAAGTGGAATACGGATTCATTCATTCGATGAGTATTCCGTGAGGATCTCCCACGAGGCAGGGCCCGTCCTAGGACGTGAGGCCGAAAGAGACAAAGTTCCTGCCTTTATCCAGCTCACCTCCTGGAGGTGAGGGAGGCAGGGGCGGCAGGGCCAGGTAGGAGCACTGGCTCAGGTGGAGGCTGAGAGGATGCCTCGGGGGCTCCTGCTGCTTCTAAGGGTGGAAGCTACTCCTTGCTGTTTCCAGCCCCTCAGGTGAGGGGGCCACCTCTACCTGAACCCCAAACGGAGCTGGAAGCGGTAGCTTCCTGGGTGGACCCCTTGGGAAGCCCAGTCCTTCCTCACCTGCCCCCTCCCTGTCCCGGGTAGCTTTGGGCTTTCCGGCTGGCTGGTCTCTTCCAGCTGAGTCCCAGTGGCAGCCCAGTGGGATCCCCAGTGGCAGCCCAACTCAGGAGCTGTAGCGCCTTCCCTGGGGGACCCCGCTGCCCCTCCCCCACCTCTCAGCAGCCTCCCTTCTCATTTTGTTTCCTGCTAGCCCTGCCGACTTGCCCGGCACCGATGCCTCCCCTGTGCCTTTGCACATACGTTCCTCCGTGTGCGGCTCACTCAGGCTGTCACGTAAGTCTGTCCCGGGTGCTAAACGGCTACGCGGCAGGCCAGTCCCCACGGACAAAACTGTGATGGATGGCTGGGTCCTCTCTCACTCACCCTCTGAGCGGTGGTCAGGGAGGGGTCAGAGAGGGGCGCGCAGGCTACCCATCTCAGCAGCGGGGGAAGGTGCCACAGGCAGAGGGAACCATGGGGTAAAGGCCATGAGCCTGGCACGTCCTTGGGGCCCACAGACCAGTGTGGCCTCAGTGCGGGGAGGAGAAGGTGCACACAGGTGGACACAGGTGGGCAGGGTGCGCTGTCCTGCGCAGCTCTGGGTGATGGTGGCAATGCTCTGTGTCTGTGCTGATCGAACCGGTTACGGCTAAATGAAGTAAGGAGCGGGGGCAGGATAAACCAGGAGTGTGGGATTAGCAGATACAAGCCACTATACATAAAATAGATAAACAATGAGGACCTACTGTCTAGCACAGGGAACTCTACTCAGTATCTTGTGATAACCTATAAGGAAAAACAATCTGAAAAAGAATAGATATATGTATAACTGAATCACTTTGCTGAACACCTGGAACACATTATAAATTAACTATACTTCAATTAAAAAAATTTTAAAATACATGTAAAAAAGTAAAAAAATTCAGCTCCTCAGACACACCAGCCACATTTCAGATGCCTCCATGTGTGAATACAGTGGCCAGCAGCACAGGATCGTGCCAGACCCTCTAGACCTCTGTCCGGGGTTTGAATCTTATTCTAAGAGGATTGAGAGGCCACTGAGAGGCCTGAAACGAGGGGCACAAGACCCTCCACCCCTGCCTCCTGCCACCCTTCAGCTCATCAATCCTGTTTATCCCTGCCGAGGAATTCCCCAACAATGAATGAATTCAGTGCCCTCTCCTGGGACACTTTGTGGCAGGTGCCTACCTGTGTTACAGTCCCCGTCACCTTCTTAGCTTGAGGCAGGGGCTGTGTGCTACTCGTTTCTCCTTCCCCACCGTCCACACCACTGGTACACACTGGGTGCTCAATAAATGCTTACTGTGTTCAACCGAGTCCACCCTCTTGCTCCAGAGCCAGGTCTCTGGGATAATGGACGCTGAGTGCAGCCTTTCTAAGCACTGATTTCTCTACACCTTTGTCTCACCACCTGCTGTCAGGGATACCCCGGGGCTGCACCCGTGGCCCCAGCCCATCCCCCCACGCCTCCAGGGAGCACAAGGGGCCTGCACTCGCACTTCCTGAGGGAGACCCACATCAGGAAGTCAGAATTCCCTCCCCGCCTGCCCTGGCCTGGTCATCCTGGGAGAAACCAATCTAGGAAGTCATCTTCCCAAGGATCTGAATGGATGGACTTTGTGCTGACCCCTCGCAGAATCCTGGACCCTCGCTGCCCTCAGGGGAATGGGATAGGAATGGACAGACCCTGGACCTGACTCCTGGCGTTACCTCACGCCACCCTAGGTGTGGGTGCCCGCAGCCCTGTCGCCCAGGGTCATTTTCCCCGGAGGGTCCAGAGGGGCCGCAGAGAGGCTCCCGGCCCCCACTGTGGGTACGGAGAACGGAGGGGCTGGGAACGGCAGGGGCCACGCCCCAAGCCCTTCGCGAGGACCTTGATTGGACGATGAGAGCACGTGACCGGGGCCCCCATGCCCGAGGCTGGGACAAGAGGGGCGCCTGTGCCCGTTCATGCGCCCCTGCTGTGCTCAGCCCGGATGAGGGGACAGGGCCGGCAGTGGAGGGAGAACGAGCGGAAGACTGGGTGCCGAGGCCTGGGGAGCAGGGGGGGCCTGGGTGAGTCCTAGGCGGCTGGGCCGGGGGGTCTAAGGGGCAAGGCCAGGGTGTGCGCCCCGTCTCCCAAAGCTCAGAACCTTTCAGAGCTGCAGTTCTGGTCTCCCTGGGTGCGGTGGGTGGGGCGGCGGCCCGGGAGGCTGGGAAGGTGATGAATAACCCAGCTGTGGTCCAGCCCGGCCCATCTGGCTGCTGTCAGCACTAGATCTGCTTGGGCCCCGCACCTCTGCCAACCCAAAATTCCAGTTCTGTGCTCCCCACGCTGGCAAACCCAGCACCTGCCTTTCCAGCTGCCCTGCCCCCTGGCCAGCAGTGATGTTTTGCAAACCTGCGATAGGACTTGGGGCGGAACCCCAGTCTCAGGATTGGGGGGCGGGGGCGGGGAGGCGCATGGCTATGCAGGACCGGAAGCCGCTGGAGCGCAGACTCCAGAGCCTTCCTAGGAGGCAGCTGGGAAACAACAACAGGGGCTTTGGGGGCCAGTGCTAGCTGTGTGACCTTGAACAAGCCACTTGACCTCTCTGTGCCTCAGCTTCCTCCTTTGTAACATGAGGTTAGTCACACCTACCTCCCAGGCTTCTTGTGACCATAAATATGTATAAACTATTTATGAAACATCTAGCCTGGTGCCTGGTATACTGCAGGAGCTTAATGATAATCGGAGCGTCCTTCCGTCCTCCGGCAGCACCTCCTGTCTACCTGTGCTCCCCTCCAGACCCTCCCTCCCCTGGTTCTGCTCCCCCCTCCACCTGCCCCGCCCCACCCCGTGTGACTCTGACCTCGGGGACCTCAGAACATCAGAGGTCGAGGGGGTCTCAGAGACCATCTGGTCAACCCCTTGCTTCATCCAAAGAGGCCCCTGAGAGCAGAGGGGCCTGGTGATCCAGCCTCACAAAGGCCTCCCACACCCGGGGGGCCGGGTCGCTGCTCCCTTTGGGGGACAGTGGGGCTGGGTGACAAGCCTGAGGGGAGTCTGAGGGCGGGGTCCTGTGCTGGGAGAATCGTGGCATTTGTGAGGTGGAGCTGCAGCCCCAGAACTGCTGTGGGAGGTGCAGGGCTGGCAGGCCTGGGATGTGAGCACCCCCCTGCCCCCGGCGGGCCCTGCACTGCCCTGGGTCTCACAGTCGCCAACCCCAGCCCTCACCGCTTCCTGATAATTGGATGCGTCATCCGCTGGCGCCCGCAGATAGGCAGCCACACCCAGGGCAGCTGGCACCCCGGCAGTGTTTCTGCTCTGAGCTGCTAGGCCGCAGCCTGCCAGGCCACGGATGGGGGCCGGGGGGAGCCAAGATGCTTGGGCCTGGGGCTGGGCTGAGACCCTGCCGGGAGGCAGAACCCGGTCTGCGTCGCCCCTCGCCTCGGCCCGGACTGCCCGTCTGGGTGCTTCTTATCAGGAGCCCCAGTAACAAGCAGGCCGGCGCCTCGGCACCTGTGCTCAGCGGGACCCTGGGCTGCAGGCTGCTCCCAAAGGGTCTGTCATCTCCCACTGACCCGGCCTGAGCGGGGAGCCACGGGCGGTCGCTTGTGGCCCGTCTGCCTGGCGGGGCTGCTGCTCTCGCCCTCCGCACTCAGCCCCATCACGGCCATGCCCCGCAGCCCAGCTCACACGCTGCCCCCTCCCCACAGGTGTCCTGAGCTGGACGTACCGCTGCCCCGGCACCTCGGGCCACTCAGCACGTCTTGCGTCCCCCAGCTCACTGTAAGGTCACCGGCAGGCCTGGGTATCACGATGGCTCGGCGAGCGTTCGCCCATGCAGCGACATTCCTTGTGTTCTCCTACGACGTCCTGCGGCCAGAGGCCTCTTTGGGCACTGGGTTGCCCCCCCACACCCTCCTTCCAGGAGGTACTGTCATCCCAGAGGCCCTGCTGGGGTTGGAGCTGGACCTGGGCCCGTTGTGACAAGGAGCCGGGGAGGAACTGGGGGCTCCCCAGACACCTTGACTCTCAAGCCATCTCCAGCCTTAGCTCTGCACTGGCCACCACGGCTGCAGAGGAAGCAGGGGGAGGGCCAGGCGGCCGGGCTCGTCTCACTCCTTCCCAAAGGCGCCTCTCCACACACTTCGCATCTGCCAGTGTCGGCCCCCTCCTGCCCCAAGGAGACCCTGGGCGGCCTGGCTTCTGTCACGGAGGATTCTGTACCCCACCCCACTGTCTTGGAAACTGGTGACTTCTGAACTCTGCGTAAGACAGATAAAACCATTCCAACTGCCCTCAGCTCAGAACTTGGGCTGGGGAGGGTGGGCAAAGTGACATAGAGACAAAACTTGAGGCCTTTTAGGACACAGGGAACGCTGGGGACCGCGGAACAGTGGAAGGCAAACGTGTGGTCCAGGATGAAGAGTTTTGTTCCTAGGCCTGCAAAGGGAGATCATAGGTGGCCCTCAGGAGTAGTACTTTTTGGATCACTGGCTGGCTTGGACAGTTTTTGCCTCTGCTCTTGTCTTTTTGCACATGCATTCATGACCCTGTTTCGTAGTTAGCTAGTTCTTTAGCCTACAAAATGGTTTCCTGTCCTGGTCTCTTGGGATCTGCCCATCAGTTTCCCGAGAGAAGTGTCCGCCCCCGTTAACGCCCCCATTGTGAGGATGGGGCCCAGAGGGGCTGCAGGACTCAGTGGCCGAGCTGAGTCTCAGGGGTCCTTCCTGCAACGCCGAGCCGAGGGCTTTCCCTCCACGTCCGCCCACCACACAGCACGGGACAGTCGGGTGGACAGAGCTGCTGAAACACACAGTCGTCGGGGGACACTGTGGCACCCCCCAAAAGAGAGGTGTCCATGACCTGACCACAGAACCCAGGAAGGGGACCTTATATGAGCAAAGGGTCCTTGCAGATGTAATTAAGGTAAGGATCTTGAGATGAGGTCACGCTGCGTTTTGGGTGGGCCCTGGAGCCCATGAAGAGTGTCCTTCCAGGAAAAGGCAGAGGGAGATGGAATCAGAGAAGAAGGCAGAGGGTGGGGCGGGGGGGTGCAGCCACAGCCCAGGACGCCAGGACCCCCAGAGGCTGGAGCACGGATCAGATTCCTCCGCAGAGCCTCCAGCAGGAACCAACCCTGCCCAGACCTTGATTGTGGAGTTTTGACCTCCAGACTGTGAGAGAAGGCATTGCTGGCGTTAAGACACCAAGTTTGTGGTGATGTGTGCGTCCACCCTGGAAAGCAGAGACACTAACTTCGAAACGCTCTCGGTCACCTGGCCTGAGCTGTCAGCCTCCCAGCAAGCCCATGGAGCACCTGGCTGGTGGGGGTGTGAGACCCAGGGCTGGCCCCTGGGGCCGGGGAGGGGCTCCGGGATGACACAGCCCCTCAGCAATGGCAGCACGCAGGGGCCAGCAGCTCCTGCCCAGCACTGGACGGCCAACCTCTCGCCCCTTGCCCTTTGCCACCGACTTTTTGTTTGGTTTCACTCGTACCCAGAAAAGAATATGCTCCAAGGGCTCGGGGGGAAAAGTAGCCACGGTGACGTCACCTCCCTGGGAGGAATTTACAAAGCCAGTTACACACCTTGGCCAGGAAGTCAGCCTCGTGGCCCCCCCACCCCACGGGTTGCCATGGCTTCATACATCCCGCTTAATGGGACATCTTTAGGTAGCTAATGCGGTGCAGCCACAATTAAACCCGACAAGCAAACATAATGGGGTACTGTCTGTTGATGGGCCTTTCACCCCGAGAGCTCCGGCAGTTTTATGCGTCCTGGGAGGCCCTGATGCCTCTTTTCAGGTGGGTAAACTGGGGTGCTTCTCTGGGAGGAAAGCCAGAGCAGGGCTCCAGTCCAGTTACTGATCTGTGATACTGGCCAAGAACTTGGTTCCCAAGGTCCATCCTCATGGTAGGATGGTCCACCAGGCTTCAACAGGAAGCTTGGTTTAGTTTAGTTCTGTTTTTTTCAGAAATTTCCTCAGGATTTGCTGGACCTTCTTACAGCCAGTCACACTGGGGCTCAGCTGGCTTGGCTTCATGAGCAGTGGGAGATGGATAGGAGAGGGGAGAATGGGTGTCAAGGGGCAAAGAGCACTGCCCTGGGGTCTTTGTCCCCCACACTGCCTGGTACGAAGCAGACGGCTGGGCCTGGCTTGGCCTCCAGCTTGCTGTGTGACTTTGGACAAGTCGTTGCCTCTTTGGGTTTCAGTTTCCTCGCTTGTGAAATGAGGGGTCTGGGGTAGATGCTCTAAGTCGGTGCTTCTCAAATCTGAACGTGTGTTGAATCACCTGGGAATCTCCTTACGATACAGGTTCTGTTTCAGCAGGTCCAGGGCTCTGCACTTCTGACCAGCAGCCCGGCGATGCCTGTGCTCAGACCGCGCTTAGAGTGACGGGTCTCAGGCCGGGTCGCTTGACTGATCCCTCCCACGTGCCATGGTCTCTCAGCCACCACCTTCCCCAGGGCGCTGTTTGAAGAACAGACAGGCTACTGGTATGAGAGCACTTTGTAGGCTGCAAAGTCCTGAACAAATGTATGTGTTGAAGACCCACAACAGTGTGATTAAGACTCAACGTTTGGAGACGAAGGCACCTCTCATCAGCTAACCACCTCTTGGGCAGACGCATCATTTCTTGGAGCCTGTGACATGGCGGTGATAGCACCCACCTGGAAGCCTTGTTACGAGGATTAAATAAAGCAAGATGGTTGAGGGCAGCACCCCACCGAAGGCGCCAGGCCACCAGCGCCCCTCTTGACTCCTGTCCCCTTTATGGATGGGGACGACCAGGGAGCTGCTGCGGCCACCCTCGCCCGTGCTTCCCCCTCTCGTCCTAGAGCCCAACCTGCCAGGTGATGGCATAACGGCCACCTGGTCCCCAGGGTCCCCCGAGTCCCACCCAGCTCCTCCCCTTTCCCTGCTGTCCTGGAGGGGGGGCCCACCTCCTTTCCAGGTCCCCTGAGTGTGTTGACTCCACCGGGAGCAGCTGGGGAGCCTGTGAGCTGGGCCTCAGCTGCTGAGGGGGTCGGGGCAGGAGGGAGGCGCAGGTCAGGGGGATCCGAGGTTCATTTCCCTTGGGAAACGGCCGCCTCGAGGTGCTTGGGCGGGCGTGGCTGTCAGTCTCCATGGCGATGCCGTTTGTGGGTGAAAGCGGGCAGGCAAGGCGGCGCCAGTGGATGCTGGAGGCAGGCTCAGAGCCCCCCACCGGCCAGCAAGGGCTTTTCCTTTCCCCACCCCGACCTCACGTCCGCCCTGCTCTCCCTCCATGAGCCCTGGTGGGGTGGCCACTGTGACAGCCCGGATGGCAGCGGGCAGCCCTCTAGGGACGCTGCCAGATGAAGACTCCCTCAACCCTTGCAGTGAAGTCTGGTTACGTGTAAACAGAACAATTACCCTAATGGCTGTTGGTGCTGATTCTCCCGTCAGCATTGGTCTGACAATGAGGGACGCCTGACTCAGCCCACTGGCCACAGAGAGCCTCCTGCAGGCCAGAGCCGAGCCCCTGGGGTGGGGGGTGCTCCGGGGACCTGGTGCCCAGCCCAGTCCTGTCTGAACCGCTGCTCCACGCTCCAGGCCAGGGGTCTCTGACCAAGACTAGGGTATCTCTCAGTTTCTAGGTATAAAGCTTTAGGTTTGTAGATGTGTAATGTTTACATAATATACTTAAATATACACACACACAAAAAGTAATCTACCTTATTGTCTATACCAAATTCCAGGGAACTCACTGGCCTGCGTTCTGATTCTGATCATGCTGCAGAACCAGTAGTAGGAAACAAACCAACTTGCCCATTTAAGGTAACTGGGGTGCTGGTTTATAACAATCTGTCTTGTATTCTTTCACAGTCACTTGGGTGAGTGATGAATTCAACATTGAAACTGCACATCGGGGCTGTTACTGCTTATCTCAAGGGTGCCCGAGGGCACCCTCCTGGTGTAGGAGAGTGGGGGTCTGCCCTCCGCCCTCTGTTTGCAGGTCCCCCTGCCCCATCCCAGGTGAGGCCCTGGGCCTGCTCCTAGGGGTGGCGGTGCCATCTCCCCGGCTGGCCAGGCGCCCCCCCACCTCAGCTCTCCTGGCCCCAAAGATGCCTGAGTCCTGGTCGTGACAAAACCTCCTTCCCAGCGTGGGCGTGTGGCACCCTGCACCCTCGTGGCTGCTTTGCCCGCTCCAGCTCCTTGGCAAATCTGCCAGGCAGCAGTCTCAGCCCCTCCTGCAGCTTCATGGGGGAGGGGCAGGACCTTGGCGAAGCCCCACATGCCTCAGCAAGGCCGTAGGGAGCTGGGGGACAAGAGCACGGGACCTCCTCTCCAGACACCTCATCCGCTCTGTCCCTTTGTGGATGTGGCCCCATGGGGACCACTGGGCTTTTCTGAGGGGCCTGCCGTTTGTGGGTCCATATACTAAGAAGCTAGGAGGGTGACTCCTCCATGGGAGCCCCACCAAACTCTCTGGGTGTTTCTACCCTTAACTTACACGTCTTCCCTCCCCTGAATGGAACCTGGTGGTGGTGGGGGGAGGGCAGAGCCCTCATGCCTCCCCTGCCCACCTGTGCCCACCCCGGGTCTCAGGAGTGTCTTCCTTCTCCTTCTGTTGGGTGGAAGGCTCTCTACGTCATCCCCTTTCTACATGGACAAGAAGTCTCCCAGATTAGTCTAATCACAGAGGAACTACAGGGAAAAGAATGAAAAAAAGCCTGGACCACATTAGGGGAGATTTGAAAGCCAGCCACCACTTTACACAGAAAACTCACAGCAGCCTGGGGGACAGAATCGGGCTAGGACTTGGAGCCAGAAGGACTGGTTTGTGTCCTGGCCCTGCTCCTGCCCAGCTCTGCTTTTCTGGACAGAAGAGCTTCTGCAAAGACAGGGATGTGGGAGCCGTTTGGGAAGACGGGGTGGGCGGGGGAGAGCCTGGGGAACTCCTAGGTGTCAGCACAGGATCACATGCAGATCAGGACCCTTGGAGCTCTGCTTGTTTGGGAATGAGCCCCTCCTCACATCAGTTCCTGGGATGTGGCAACAGTGGGGGTCCCGGGGCCTGTTCACAGGTTTGGCCACGGTGGACCAATCCAGGCGGAGTAACCCTGAAAGTGGGGCTGGGGTGCTCTGGGGGCTGGGGACCCACTTGTCAGCCACACTGCCCAGCAGGCAGAGAACGCCGGTGCAGAGACAGAAAGAGAGTGAGGTAGGGCCCCGGGGAGGAGAGGGGAGGAGGGCGGGGACCCCCAGCCCCGGGTTCCGGACGGAGGCCTTGCACTGCCCTCCTGTCTGGGATCCCTGATAACTGGGAAGGGGCTGTTCTGGGCAGGGGATGGGCCTGGTCCACGGGGAGTAAAAGCAGTGGTGACAGCGCCCCTGCAGCCAGGTGATTCCACTTGCTCTGGCTCACGTGAGCGCAGCCCTCAGGCTGCCAGCCAGTGTCCACCCGCTCCCAGACGCTTCCCGCGGACACTTCCCTGTGGATGAAACTCTGTGAACAATGAATTACGCTGGGACCCAGACGGGAGGGTCACGGGTACGAGAGAATCTGGCAGTGATGGGAAGAGGAACCAGGGGACCTGCTGGACCCTCCCCGTCCCCAGAGCCTCTCTTTCCAAGGGAACGGCCCTGCCGGTGGTGTCAGCGAGGCAGACGTGGGTTAGAACCCCGCCCCTGGGGCTCCCTGGAGCTGCTGCCCCCAGGCTTCTCCCAGAGATGGCCGGCTGCCCAGGAGGGGGTCCTGGACCAGCAGGAAGAGTGAATCTCCCGGGCACAGCCCCCCGGACTCGGGAAGACTGGTCACCTCCACGTGCTCCTCCAGCCCGGTTGTCTGTCACCAGTCAGGTCTCCATCCTGGCCAGTGGTCCTTAAACTAGAGGGCATGAGAACCATTTGCGTGCTTCTCTTAAAAGGCACACTTTAGGGACCCACCCAAGTCCGGGGCGAGGCCGAGGAACCCGAATTTTTAAAGAACATGACAGGTCCAGCTAATCTGTGGGGTTGCATTTTAAAAATCGTGATAAAATATACATAACAAAAATTTGACCATTTTAGCAATTTTTAAGTGCACAGTTCAATGGCATTAAGTGCATCAAGTGTTCTACGACCATCACCACCATCCGTCCCCAGAACCGTTTCATCTTCTCAAACAGAAACTCTGTACCTATTAAAAAAAAAAAAAAATCCCTACCCCCCCACCCCCAACCCCTGGCACCCACTCTTCTACTTTCTGTCTCTATTTGTGTGTGTGTGTGTGGTACGTGGGCCTCTCACTGTTGTGGCCTCTCCCGCTGCGGAGCACAGGCTCCGGACGCGCAGGCTCAGCGGCCATGGTTCACGGGCCCAGCCGCTCCGCAGCATGTAGGATCCTCCCGGACTGGGGC
Organism: Mesoplodon bidens; assembly: GCF_964165515.1. NCBI lineage: Eukaryota > Metazoa > Chordata > Mammalia > Artiodactyla > Ziphiidae > Mesoplodon > Mesoplodon bidens. The sequence continues at coordinate 2,061,527 of NC_138177.1, forward strand.
ACGAACCCGTGTCCCCTGCATCAGCGGGTGGACTCTCAACCACTGCGCCACCAGGGAAGCCCCCGCCCGCACTTCTTGAAGGCCAACTTGGGAGGCGGCAGCAGGAGAAGCAAGGCTTTGGGGGGACGGGGTGGTCTGTGTTCCTGTCTGGGACGTTCACCTATGTCCTTGGACTAGTTACCTAACTTCTCTGTACTTCAATATTCTCATCTGTGAAAAGAAACTGATGAAAACCAACTTGTAGGATAGCTTTGAGAGGATTAAGAGGGAAGATGAACACCAAGTGCCCAGCACAGAGTAGGTGTTTATTAAACGCTGCTAGTGTTGGTGTTCAAGAAAACTTTCCCTAACAGGTTGGATGCGAGGTGTGGGAGCTTCTCAAACAAACTCCGCACCCAGAGGAGATGGGAAAAACAAAACCCCCTCCCCAACTGAAATAAGCTCAAGCTTTTTTGCTCCTGTAAATTTAGTGTCAGGTGAATTCTTGGAATTCAGCAAGTTATGTTTTCTGAGTAACCTCAATTTCTCTTGTGCAATTTAAACACATTTGCCTTGCTTTGCCCTCCATAAGCTCCCAGAACAGCTGTGGAGAGTCCTCTATAAGTATAAAAGTGTCTCTCAGGGCTTGAGAACTTGGTTCAGCCCCGACCTGTGGTCACTGGAGTTAGAACTCAGACAGCCCCTGCATGTGGCATGCCCAACAGGGAGCCGAGGAGGGTGAAGAACGGCTCTTGTCCTCGGGACGCCGAAGGCATGAGGGCAAGACTTACATGCATGAGGCAATCCGGGCAACAGTACAAGACAGATGTGACTCATCGGCTTTATATCACAGCTAATGGAGGGTGTGGATGGGGCCGTCGTGTCAGCATAAGCAGTATGGAAAAGAAATAGCACAGCAACTCTGCAAATATGCTGTGGGTGCAGGGAGGCGGTGTGTGTGGGGAGGTGTGCAGGGGGAGGAGCAAAGCGTGAAAGAGATGGGGGAAGAGTCCAGTCTGGAGGAAAACCTGAGTGGAAAACAGAAGCAGATTCCTCCCTAGTGCATCCTGTTTTAGAGGAGTGTTATTACAATATTCAAAGGCTGGATAATAAAACTGAATGGGATAAAAAGAGATTGCAGGGTCAGGAAGACAAACTGAGAACTAGCGACCGTTACTAACCCAATAAATGATTTAGAAACAACAACAAACAAGGCTAAAAATAGAATGGCACAAAGGAGAGGCTTGAAACTGTCACAATCAATGCAGAGAAAAGCAATTAGAGAGACAAAAATAAATAAATAAAGATCGGCTAATGTAAGAATAATTAATATCCTTAAAGTAGAGAACCATACAAATGAAATAGAAAAGATATTTGGGGATATTGTACAGAAAAGGCTGCCCTTAAATAAAGGATGGACTGAATTTACCAATGGAAAGGACACCAGGAATAATCCCAGAAAAAAATAGAGAGTTGGTCAACACAGTGACGTAACCTGTTTAAGTTACCGAACTTCAAAGCATGAAGAATTTTTCAGGCGTCCAGGCAGAGAAAAAACAAGTCATTACAAGAAGGAAACTCAGGATAGCCTCAGATTTCCCCACTTCCAACACCAGGAGACCATGAAGAAATGTCCACAACACACGGAGGGAAGGAAAGCGTGGCCGAAGTCTAAAGTCAGCAGAGGGACCCTCAGACATGAGAACCTTGTCTTGGAAATACCATCCAACAATAAAAGGCAGAAAACTGGAGTGACTCAAGCTGAGGAACCCAGAGAAGAAGGGCTGGTGGTGAGCGGTGCATCCATTTCCACGCAGAGCAGAATAGGAGCACTTAAAATGCCCAACACGGGCTTCCCTGGTGGCGCAGTGGTTGAGAACCTGCCTGCTAATGCAGGGGTCACGGGTTCGAGCCCTGGTCAGGGAAGATCCCACATGCCGCGGTGCAACTGGGCCCGTGAGCCACAACTACTGAGCCTGCGTGTCTGGAGCCTGTGCTCCGCAGCAAGAGAGGCCGTGATAGTGAGAGGCCCACGCACCGCGATGAAGAGTGGCCCCCCCTCGCCACAACTAGAGAAAGCCCTCACTCAGAAACAAAGACCCAACACAGCTAAAATAAAATAAATAAATAAATGAATGAATGAATGAATAAAAGCCAAGCATTTGAAGCCCTTTAAAAAAAATTTTTTTTAAATAAAAAATAAAAAAAATAAAAAAATAATAAAAATAATAATAAAAAAAAGAACAAAAATCAGGATGTGGAAGAAGGGAAGGGATGGAGTGCAGGGGTCAGCGCACCGTCTACAATAATAGCATAACTCAAAAACACTGACAACTACAGGCTTTGAAAACGAGTTCAAAAATAATTTATTTCCTTGTCTATAGAGGGATCTTATAGGTACAGATGTCTCTTGTGGTTATGAATCATTTATCCAAGGTCAAATAATGCCTTCAGCTTTCCTTTTCTTTTTCTATCATATGTAAGCACAGGTAAACTTAACCTTTTCACATTTTCAAAGGATGTAATGTGATCCCATTCTTATACCATTATTTCTGTTTGTCTATCATCTGTCTACCATATTATCTGTCTTTATGCTTAGACATGTGCCAAGACTGATGTTCAGCAAATATTTATGTTGGTTATTTCTGGGTGGTGGGATCTGGGGTGTTTTATTACTTTCTCCTTTGTGGATTTCTGTGCTATTTTGATTTTTATGATAAGCATGTACCATGTTGACAAAAACCATCAAAATCACTACTTAGACACATTAAAGGAAAAGTTAACGTCAGAGGCAAGACAGCAGAAGCAAGAAGAACTACAATCCTGAGCCTGTGGAATGAAAACCACATTCACAGAAAGATAGACAAAATGAAAAGGCAGAGGACCATGTACCAGATGAAGGAACAAGATAAAACACAGAAAAAGAAGTAAACGAAGTGGAGATAGGCAACATTCCAGAGAAAGAATTCAGAATAATGACAGTGAAGATGATCCAGGACCTCGGAAAAAGAATGGAGGCAAAGATCGAGAAGATGCAAGAAATGTTTAACAAAGATCTAGAAGAATTAAGGAACAAACAAACAGAGATGAACAATACAATAACTGAAATGAAAAATACACTAGAAGGAATCAATAGCAGAATAACTGAGGCAGAAGAACAGATAAGTGACCTGGAAGACAGAACAGTGGAATTCACTGCCATGGAACAGAATAAAGAAAAAAGAATGAAAAGAGATGAAGACAGCCTAAGAGCCCTCTGGGACAACATTAAACACACCAACATTCGCATTATAGGGGTCCCAGAAGGAGAAGAGAGAGAGAAGGGACCTGAGAAAATATCTGAAGAGATTATAGTCGAAAACTTCCCTAACATGGGAAAGGGAATGGCCACCCAAGTCCAGGAAGCACAGCGAGTCCCAGGCAGGATAAACCCAAGGAGAAACACGCCAAGACACATAGTAATCAAACTGACAAAAATCAAGGACAAAGAAAAATTATTAAAAGCAACAAGGGAAAAACGACAAATAACATACAAGGGAACTCCCATAAGGTTAACAACTGATTTCTCAGCAGAAATTCTACAAGCCAGAAGGGAGTGGCATGATATATTTAAAGTGATGAAAGGGAAGAACCTACAACCAAGATTACTCTACCCAGCAAGGATCTCATTCAGATTCGATGGAGAAAGCAAAAGCTTTACAGACAAGCGAAAGCTAAGAGAATTCAGCACCACCAAACCAGCTCTACAACAAATGCTAAAGGAAATTCTTTCGGTGGGAAACACAAGAGAAGAAAAGGAACTACAAAAGCAAACCCAAAACAATTAAGAAAATGGTAATAGGAAAATACATATCAATAATTACCTTAAATGTGAATGGATTAAATGCTCCAACCAAAAGACACAGGCTCGCTGAATGGATACAAAAACAAGACCCATATATATGTTGTCTACCAGAGACCCACTTCAGACCAAGGGACACATAGAGGCTGAAAGTGAGGGGATGGAGAAAGATATTCCATGCAAATGGAAATCAAAAGAAAGCTGGAGTAACAATACTCATATCAGATAAAATAGACTTTAAAATAAAGAATGTTACAAGAGATAAGGAAGGTCACTACCTAATGATCAAGGAATCAATCCAAGAAGGAGATATAACAATTATAAATATATATGCACCCAACATAGGAGCACCTCAATACATAAGGCAAATGCTAACAGCTATAAAAGAGGAAATCGACAGTAACACAAAAATAGTGGGAGACTTTAACACCTCACTTAAACCAATGGACAGATCATCCAGACAGAAAATTAATAAGGAAACACAAGCTTTAAATGACACAATAGACCGGATAGACTTAATTGATATTTATAGGACATTCCATCCAAAAACGGCAGATTACACTTTCTTCTCAAGTGCACATGGAACATTCTCCAGTATAGATCACATCTTGGGTCACAAATCAAGCCTCAGTAAATTTAAGAAAATAGAAATCATATCAAGCATCTTTTCCAACCACAATGCTATGAGATTAGAAATAAATGAAAGGGGGAAAAAAAAGGTAAAAAACACAAACACATGGAGGCTAAACAATATGTTACTAAATAACCAAGAGATCCCTGAAAGAGGAAATCAAAAAATACGTAGAGACAAATGACAACAAAAACACAATGATCCAAAACCTATGGGATGCAGCAAAAGCAATTCTAAGAGGGAAGTTTACAGCAATACAATCCTACCTCAAGAAACAAGAAAAATCTCAAATAAACAACCTAACCTTACACCTAAAGGAACTAGAGAAAGAAGAACAAACAAAACCCAAAGTTAGTAGAAGGAAAGAAATCATAAAGATCAGAACAGAAATAAATGAAATAGAAAGAAAGAAAACAATAGCTAAGATGAATAAAACTAAAAGCTGGTTCTTTGAGAAGATAAACAAAATTGATAAACCCTTAGCCAGACTCATCAAAAAAAGAGGGAGAGGACTCAAATCAATAAAATTAGAAATGAAAAAGGAGAAGTTACAACAGACACCACAGAAATATAAAGCATCCTAAGAGACTACTGAGAGCAGCTCTATGCCAATAAAATGGACAACCTGGAAGAAATGGACAAATTCTTAGGAAAGCATAACCTTCCATGACTGAACCAGGAAGAAATAAAATATGAACAGACCAATCACAAGTAATGAAATTGAAACAGTGATTAAAGATCTTCCAACAAACAAAAGTCCAGGACCAGATGGCTTCACAGGTGAATTCTATCAAAGATTTAGAGAAGAGCTAACACACTTCCTTCTCAAACTCTTCCAAAAAACTGCAGAGGAAGGAACACTCCCAAACTCCTTCTACGAGGCCACCATCACCCTGATACCAAAACCAGACAAAGATACTGCAAAAAAAGAAAATTACAGACCAATATCACTGATGAACATAGATGCAAAAATCCTCAACAAAATACTAGCAAACAGAATCCAACAACACATTAAAAGGATCATACACCATGATCAAGTGGGATTTATCCCAGGGATGCAAGGATCCTTCAATATACGCAAATCAATCAATCTGATACACCATATTAACAAACTGAAGAAGAAAAACCATATGATCATCTCAGTAGATTCAGAAAAAGCTTTTGACAAAATTCAACACCCATTTATAATAAAAACTCTCCAGAAAGTGGGCAAAGAGGGAACCTACCTCAACATAATAAAGGCCATATACAACAAACCCACAGCAAACATCATTCTCAATGGTGAAAAACTAAAAGCATTTCCTCTAAGATCAGGAACAAGACAAGGATGTCCACTCTCGCCACTATTATTCAACATAGTTTTGGAAGTCCTAGCCACGGTGATCAGAGAAGAAAAAGAAATAAAAGGAATCCAAATTGGAAAAGAGGAAGTAAAACTGTCACTGTTTACAAATGACATGATACCATATGTAGAGAATCCTAAAGATATCACCAGAAAACTACTAGAAGTCATCAATGAATTTGATAAAGTTGCAGGATACAAAATTAATGCACAGAAATCTCTTGCATTCCTATACACTAACAACGAAAGATCAGAAAGAGAAATTAAGAAAACAAACCCATTCCCCATTGCAACAAAAAGAATAAAATATCTAGGAATAAACCTAAATAAGGAGATAAAAGACCTGTACTCAGAAAACTATAAGACACTGATGAAAGAAATCAAAGATGACACAAACAGATGGAGAGATATATCATGTTCCTGGATTAGAATAATCAATATTGTGAAAATGACTATACTACCCAAAGCAATCTACAGATTCAATGCAATTCTTATCAAATTACCAATGGCATGCAGAACTGGAACAAAAACTCTTAAGATTTGAATGGAGACACAAAAGACCCTGAATAGCCAAAACAAGCTTGAGGGAAAAAAACGGAGCTGGAGGAATCAGACTCCCTGACTTCAGACTATACCGCAAAGCTATAGTAATCAAGACAATATGGTACTGGCATAACAGAAATAGATCAATGGAACAGGATAGAAAGCCCAGAGGTAAACCCATGCACCCATGGTCAACTAATCTATGACAAAGAAGGAAAGGATATACAGTGGAGAAAAGACGGTCTGTTCAATAGTTGTGCTGGGAAATTAGAACACTCCCTAACACCATACACAAAAATAAGCTCAAAATGGGTGAAAGACCTAAATGTAAGACCAGACACTATAAAACTCTTAGAGGAAAACATAGAAGAACACTCTTTGACATAAATCACAGCAAGATCCTTTTTGACCCACCTCCCAGAGTAATGGAAATAAAAACAAAAATAAACAAATGGGACCTAATGAAACTTAAAAGCTTTTGCACAGCAAAGGAAACCATAAACAAGATGAAAAGACAACCCTCAGAATGGGAGAAAATATTTGCAAACGAATCAACTGACAGAGGATTAATCTCCAAAATACATAAACAGCTCATGCAGCTCAATATTAAAAAAACAAACAACCCAATCCAGAAATGGGCAGAAGACCTACATAGACATTTCAGCAAAGAAGACATACAGATGGCCAAGAGGTGCATGAAAAGCTGCTCAACATCACTAATTATTAGAGAAATGCAAATCAAAACTACCATGGGGTATCACCTCACACCAGTTAGAATGGGCCTCATCAGAAAATCTACAAACAACAAATGCTGGAGAGGGTGTGGAGAAAAGGGAACCCTCTTGCACTGTTGGTTGGAATGTAAATTGATACAGCCACTATGGAGAACAGTATGGAGGTTCCTCAAAAAACTACAGATAGAACTACCATACAACCCAGCAATCCCACTACTGGGCATATACCCTGAGAAAACCATAATTCAAAAAGACACAAGCACCCAATGTTCATTGCAGCACTATTTACAATAGCCAGGTCATGGAAGCATCCTAAACGCCCATCAACAGACAAATGGATAAAGAAGTTGTGGTACATCTATACAACGGAATATTACTCAGCCATAAAAAGGAACGAAATTGGGTCATTTGTAGAGACGTGGATGGACCTAGAGACTGTCACACAGAGTGAAGTAAGTCGGAAAGAGAAAAACAAATATCGTATATTAATGCATATATGTGACATCTAGAAAAATGGTACAGATGAAACCGGTTTGCAAGGGAGAAATAGAGACAGATGTGGAGAACAAACGTATGGACACCAAGGGGGGAAAGCGGGGAGCGGGGTGGTGGTGGTGGGATGAATTGGGAGATTGGGATTGACATGTATACACTAATATGTATAAAATAGATAACTAATAAGAACCTGCTGTATAATAAATAAATAAATAAAAATTTAAAAAAATCAGTGAGTGTAGCTGAAATCAGTCCTGGAGCAGAAGGGGCTCTGTGGTGGGCGTGGCCCCCTTCCTGGGCTCAGCCTGCCTCTGATGACAGGGTGAGCGGACACAGGAGAGGCTTCTTGGGGGAGACGGGTTGAGTTGGACCTTGAAGACAGGCAGGCTTGGAGAGCATCTGTTTTGCCAGGCGTTCAACCTGGCAAAATGGATTTAACCCTCCTAGGTTAAGACAGATTTAACCTTCCCAGGTCCGTGGGGTGGGTGGTGTCACCCCATTTTATGGGTGAGGAAACTGAGGCCAGAGAGAGACAGCAAGAGCAGAGCATGGCACAGCACCAACCACGGGAGCTGGTGAGTCCAGGAAGCCGCCCGCCGTGCTCTGAGCGGTGTCCCGCGCAGGAGATGAGCAGGACTCTGAGGGCGTGTGTTCCAGGCTGAGGCAGGAAGTTCCCTCACGAAGGCTCTGAGGACGGACCTGTGAGCACAGCAGGGACGCCCTGGGCCTGGAGCGGGCGAGCGAGGCTGCACAGGGAGGGGATGATGGTCTGGGCCGCCCCACGTCACGCAGAGCCCGGCTCCCACAGCAGAGGGCCGTGGTGGGTTAGGCCCTGTGCAGACCCCCAGGCCCCGAGACCAGGAAGGCTGAAGCCACAGAGCAGCACGGTCCCAGTGGTGCCCACGGCCGCCTGCCCTGCAGGGCGGGGACACGCCGCTCTCGGCCGGGCCATGCGCGCAGAGGTCAGAAACGGCTCCTTTGCCCCCACAAACTCATTACTTACACAGTGAGTAGCAGTCACATGGTCTCCGGCTTCCTCATCCTCCTCAGAGCCTGAGGCCTTGGGACCCACAGCCCCTGGGCTCTGTTTTGGACCAGGTGCCTGGCTGTATCTGGGCTTCACCAGCCCAGTGGAAAGTGGTCACCGCCTGGATAGCAGAACGGCCACCGCACAAGAGACTGGCCCCGAGTCCAGCCCTGAGACGTGCTGCTGGGTGGCCTTGGTGAAGCCGGTCAGCCTTCCCGCCGTCAAGGCCCAGACCCACAGAGGGACCCAGGACACCTTCTGAGAACATCAGCCCTGCCTACACCCTCACGTGGGCCTCAGAAGCTCCTCCCTCCCCTCCTCGCAGATGGAATTCCCGATCCACACTCCACCCTCCAGGACTCAGACACCACCCCATGGGACAAGCTGGGGGTTAAGAGTACAGGCTTTGAAATCCCATAAATTTTATTTGAATCATGGCTCTGCCACTCAGCAGCCTTGTGACCCAGGCTGAGTCACTAACCTCTTGGAGCCCCTCAGACATAAGACGGAGATAATATTATCCACCTGTATGTCTGTCACAAGGATTAAATGGTGCAAACAGAGCACCTGCACACAACCGAGGCCCTTCCTGCTGGTCCCGACCTCCGGGTCACATCCGCTGGCATCCTGATTGGGGCTCAGCTGGTGCCTTGGGCAGGCAGGTGCCTTCCTTGGGCCATCTCTTCAGCAGTGCCGACAGCCTAGTACAATGGTCGACCCCACCACAGGCCCCGGAAGAGGGCAGGGCAGGCTGTGGGCTGGACCGGGCCTGGGCCTCCAGAGTGCGCCGGGCACCGAGACACGCCTTGCGATCATGGCTGTCCAACAAGCATAATGAGATCCACACGCGCAATTTAAATCCTCCAGCAATTGCATTTAAAGAAGTAAAAAGAGGGACATCCCTGATGGCGCAGTCGTTAAAAATCCGGCTGCCAATGCGGGGAACACGGGTTTAGAGCCCTGGTCCGGGAAGATCCCACATGCCGTGGAGCAACTAAGCCCGTGCGCCACAGCCCGTGCTCCGCAACTACTGAGCCTGTGCTCTAGAACCCGCAAGCCACAACTACTGAGCCCGTGTGCCACAACTACTGAAGCCCACGCGCCTACAGCCCGTGCTCTACAACAAGAGAAGCCACAGCAGTGAGAAGCCCGCGCACCACAAGGAAGAGTAGCCCCCACTCGCCGCAACTAGAGAAAGCCGGCACGCAGCAAAGAAGGCCCAGCGCAGCCAAAAATAAATAAATTAATTTTAAAAAAAAGAAGTAAAAAGAAACAGGTGAAATTAAATTTAATAACATTTTATTTAACACAGTATATCCAAAATATTATCATTTCAACATGTAACTAGTATAAAAATTATTGCGATATCTTAGGGCTTCCCTGGTGGTGCAGTGGTTGAGAGTCCGCCTGCCGATGCAGGAGACATGGGTTCGTGCCCCAGTCCGGGAAGATCCCACATGCCGTGGAGCGGCTGGGCCCGTGAGCCATGGCTGCTGAGCCTGCGCGCCCGGAGCCTGTGCTCCACAACGGGAGAGGCCACAGCAGTGAGAGGCCCGCGTACAAAAAAAAAAAAAAAAAAAAAAAAAATTATTGCGATATTTTGACATTCCTTTTTTCCTACGCCATGTTTGACATCCGTGCTCTACAGGCAGGTGTGGTATTAACAGGTTTTCAAGATACAGACACTGAGAGTATTTGGTGAGAAGCGTGGGGTGTGGGCCCAGGAAACAGTAAAATGTGACTCCCCTCCCTCCTCCCTTCCCCCTCCCCCTCCCTCCTCCCCTCCCTCCTCCCCTCCCTCCTCCTCCTCCCCTCTTCCCCTCCCTCCTCCCCTCCCTCCTCCTCCTCCCTCCTCCCCTCCTCCTCCCTCCTCCCCTCCCTCCTCCCTCCTCCTCCCTCCTCCAGCCTCCTCCCGCCCTCTCCAGGCTCCGTGCAGGCACTCCTCTCCCCACCCCCAGCTCCCTGCTCCCAGGGCAGCTCTAGGCTGAAAGGTGAGGCGTCCGGCCCCAGCTGGCTCCCCTTTCTGCCAGCTCTGCTCCCAGCAGGGCCCCTACCTGGGGCAAGGGAGGGACAGAAACCGACAGAGAAAAGGCCCCCTGGACCTCAGGCCCTGGGGAGCTCTGGGGACACAGGTAGCCCCAAACCTTCCCTCCACCACTTCACTCCACACGCATTAGTGACGGGCCCAGGAAGGGTGTGAGTCCCGGACTGGCCCCTGCCCTCCCAGCTTCCACCTCAAAGGGGAGCAGCCTTCCCTGGGGAGGCCTGAGAGCCCCTCGCCTCTGCCTCGTGCTGCCCAGTGGGCGGCCGGGCTCAGGAACCCAGCCCTGCACTTCCCGCCTGCCCTCACGGTGTCCGTGGCCACCCTCAGGCCAGCCTGGCACAGGAGGTCCCACAGAGGCTAATCGCCTGCCCCTGCTGTCCTGAGGATGGGAGGGCACAGTCGTGCCTCGTGGTGACAGGACACGCTCCCCATCTCAGGCCTGGCACGTCTGCAGGTGGCTGTCGGGTGACCGGAACCTCCCAGCTCAGGAGAGGCGCCCATTGAGGGTCACCCTCCCACCCTGCCCGCTCCTTACTTTGACCCGGCCCCCCGGAGGGCAGCTGTGCGTCCTGGCAGAGCCCCTCCTCATCTGTAAAATGGGCAGGGACACCCCTCGTGAGATGGTCCTGAGAAATACGTGAGGTTGCGGGATCAGGACCCAGGACACACAGAAGTGCTGACTCGGTGGCCAGTCACTTCCTCCTGTCTCTCTGGCTAGAAGATGGCCCTGCGCCCCTCACAGTAAGGGGCTGTCTCAGGATGACTTGACCCATGCTCCTCTCTCTGGAGCAGGCCGAGCACCAGCTCCTCAAAGTGTGAGTCACGGAACCCAAGGATCTCCCTGGGGCCCCTGGAGCTGGGGAGGGGGGCGGGCTGCTCCTGGAGGGTGGGGTCTGGCCCTCCATGCTCACTCTGTCTGAGTGGCTCCACTTTTATCTGCTTTAGGTATTAGGGCTTCAAATGCTGTTATTTGAAAAGAAATTGTTGGTGCCCCCAAACGCTGAAATCTTTTCTTTATAACCTCTCATTTGTTAGACTGGAAAACACAGGCCCCATGACATAATCAAGCCCAGGAGGTTCCGGACACAACCAGGGCACCCAGGGGCCCTTCCACTAGGGACAGAGGGAGAGGCCCTGCGTCCAGGAAGTCAAGTCAGTCGAGAAAAGGCTTGGAACACACAAACTGGCACCTGGAGCCAGGTGCTGAGGGACACGGGCCCTGCCCGCAGGTTACTACCCAGGGAGCTGGGATGCGCTGTATCTTGATTTGTGGACATTTATCAAAGCTCTTCACCACTGAGGTCTGTGTATTTGACTGTATGTAAAACACACGTGAATGGCTCAAAGTCCTCAAGGGGGACAGACTCAGATGGAGGGAAAGGATGGACTGGGGCCCGCAGACAGCTCCGTGCCTTCTTACCAAGGCAGCCCAGGGAGACAGGAGAGCACGGGGAGGTGGGTGTGGCCCCTCGTCGGAGCAGGGGCTTGGGAGCCACGATTCTCTGCCCAGAAGCCAGGGCCAGACATGCCCATCTGCGTGCACACGATTACCAGAATCTGTCCCGCCCAGGCCACGCTCCAGCTCGGACGCCTCCCCAGGACCTGCACGCCGGTCAGTCCAGGGAAGCACACTCTTGGCCCCTTTTGGTCCCCAGCCCCAGCTGCGGGGAGGTCCTGGCGGCAAGGCGGGCAGAAGCATCCCGCGTTACAGGAGGGTTTGTCCGCCTGCTGATTCATCTCCCTGCAGCCCACTGCCTGGCCTCCCTCCTCTGGTGCCCGGGCCCACCACCCGCCGGGCCCTCACGGAGAAGGGCTGGGGAGCACCCAGATGACAGGGTGTGAGCTTCCCGGCGGCGTGGGGAGGCTGGCTGGGAGCCACGTCTCCTTTCTTGGGAAGCTGTGAGCAAGCACGGGCGGCTCCCCTGACGCAGGCGGGGGCTGAGTGGTGCCTCCGCCAGGCTCTCACTGGGGCTGCCACGCCAGCCCCACCCCATGAGCCTCCTCAGGCCTGGGGGCGGGGAAAGGCCTTGAGTGTGCGCAGTGCACTCTTCCTGGGAGTCCGGAGCCCACACCCTGGGCCTGGCCTCCAGGTGAGGCCGGGTAGCCTCGCCTGGCTCTGGAAGAGGAGGCTCCCAGGTGGCAGCTCCCTGGGCGAGGCCAGGCCTGGGGGACGGGTGGGTCCACTAGCTGCAGCCTCCAGCAAACGACAAAGCCACACCTCTCTTACCTGGAACAGGTGAGAGCTCCTCAGCCCACCTCCCTGGGCCAAACCCACTTCCCGCCCTCTCTCACCTCCCCGTAATATGGCCCGACTGGCCCCTGCCCTCTGGTAACGGGAGCCAGACGGCTTCTCCCACTGCAGGGGGCAGGCCAGCACTGTCCCACCAGCGAAGGAACACAGGGGCCCCGCCCCAGGGGCTGATGGGGAGCTTGACAGCGCCTGTGATGCTGCAAGGATGTGCAACATGGACCAACTCCCTAATCATTAAAAAAACAAAACAAACCCAACTTCTCAGGAAGGACTTTGAAAACGGTAAGCTCAGCAGAACAGGGTCTCCCTCCCCAGCAAGCTCAGGAGCGGAGGGAGGGACTCGCCTGTCCTCCGGGCCCGCTGCTCCCCCGCGGCAGCCCTGCCCCGCCAGTTCTGCCAGCTCCTGCTCTGCCCGGTGCAGGCACACGCGTTTATTCCAGCTCTGGGACGAGGACTGGGCTGTCCTGGCTGGGACTGCTGCAGAGCCGGGGCAGGACAGCGGGTGATGGTGGCACTCAGCTCCCCAAGTCCACTGCCCTGAGGACTGGAGAACTACTCCCAGCCGCCGTCTGAGCAGAGACACAGCTCCAGGGTGTGGGGCAGGGTGGGCTTCCGTCCAGCGGACACTCACGCATCCCCTCCATGGCCGGCCCTGAGCTGGGAGGTTGTCCACGGGCCCGCAAGCCTGGAGGAGGGGGTGAGGGGCGGAGGGACAGGGCTGGGGGGTCCACACAGAAAGGAGAGCCCCACAGAGGATGGCCAGAGGTAGGGGGCAGGCTGGCAGGGCTCCACACTGGCTGTAGGTCTGGGGCTGTGCGGGGCAGGGGAGGACACCCCCAGGGGAGGCTGGAGTTGGCAGGCTGAAGCCCAAGGTGGACGAGAAGGTCGTTCTGTTGGAAGGGACCCTTCCCACGGCTTCCGGCCAGCGATGTGCAGACAAGAAGCGCCTGTCCCTGCCAGGGCCACCCTCCCAAGGCCTGTGCCCGCCCGCTGGCCACATTGCAGGCACCGCACCCAGGACACCGTATGGCGGGAGGGAGCACAGCAGGGCTGCCAGCAGCCGAGGCCGCGCCCTGTCTCCCCACCTGCCCGCCCGCCTCCCTGGCCGAGGTGGGCTTGGCTGGACGGAAAGGGCTCCCACAGCCCAGGGAGGGTGTCTCGTCTGAGCCTCCGGCTGGGCCTGGCCTTGGCTTCCCCCGCCACCGCCCTGTCCACTCGCCCTTGGCCGTGGCCACGCACTGTTTTTTTTTTTTTTTTTTTGCGGTACGCCAGCCTCTCACTGTTGTGGCCTCTCCCGTTGCGGAGCACAGGCTCCGGACGCGCAGGCCCAGCGGCCATGGCTCACGGGCCCAGCCGCTCCGCGGCATGTGGGATCTTCCCAGACTGGGGCACGAACCTGTGTCCCCTGCATCGGCAGGCGGACTCTCAACCACTGAGCCACCAGGGAAGCCCCCATGCCCTGTTCTTGATGGGCCAGTCTGCAATCCTGTCTGGGCCATCTGAGCCAGGCCCTGGGGGGCTCCACTCTGGCCACGCCCCTGGCACCACTCCCTGACCCTCAGGGAGACCCCAGGCTCTGGGCCCAGGAGGAAAGAGGGGGTCTGTGTGTCAGCCTGTCCTTCCGTGTCCTGGAGGGAACGTGCCAAGGACACGTAAGCAGGCCCAGATGGCAGCACGAGAGAGAAGGGGGCGTTGGGCTGGGTCTTGCTGGCCCTGCCCACTGTCTCCAGCCACTGGCCGTGCGGGTCACCAAGACCCCCAAGGACATGCCTCCCGACCTCCCCTCTGAAGCCCCTCTAAGTGATACCCAGGACCCGAGCCCTGACACCAGAAGAACCCATGCTGAGGACCATGGTGGTGGGGGGAGGGAGTGGGGAGGGGAGGTGGCTGGGGAAGGAAACACCCCCTCCGCCAGGCCAGGGACAGGGCTCCTGGTCCAGCACGGCGTTCTCCCAGAAGGGCCCGGGGGAGATCCGAGCGGGAGGGAGAACCTGCTGGTGGTGGCTGATGCCGCCCTCCATCCCCCTCCCCTGCCCCCACGCAGCCCCCTTTCCTGAAGGACGAGTCCTCACAGCCACGTGTCCGGCCCGGCTGCAAAGCCTGGGGCACCACCTGGTGGTCAGGTCTGTGATGGCAGGCCGCTGGGCCCCAGGACTCAGGAGGGGGCCAGGGCTTCCCCAGTGCCCCACCCACCCCACCCATGCACTCTGGGTTGGGCAGGGCTCCTGGCCCCCACACTGCTGGACTCCACTGCCTGCCTCTCCCACCTGCTCCAGCCACTCCTCGTTGGTTTTGGCTAGCTGGCCTCCCTGGCCTCCCTCTGGGTGCGAGCACGGATGGGGGGTCGGGGGGAGGGTCTGTGATTGCACGGATGGGTGGTCTGGGGGAGGGTCTGTGATCACCTCCATGGCACCAACGAAGGACTGGGCTGAGTCACTTTCTCAAGGCCACACCGCTGGTAAACGATGGTGCTGGGACAGGACGGCACCTGCGGGACACCCAGAGCTTCTCGGGGTGCGGAGCCCCGGGAGTCTGCAGCCTTAGTCCCAGGACAGGCCCTCCCTGGGGGGAGAGTGGGAAGAACTCTACACTGGGAGTTAGAGTTTAAGCCCAGCTCGGCCCTAACTCGCTGTGAGGCTCTGGGCAATGTGCCTTCCCTCTCTGGGCCTTGTCTGACCCCAGAGGACGTCACACCAGACAATCTCCATGGGCTGGAGGCCGGGCCTCAGGTTCCCGGCTCCCACAGACAGGGGCTGGGCCGCAGGCTACAGGTGAGGGACAGTGACACCCTGCCCCCCTGCCTGCCTCCACAGGGGAGCAGGGGAGCCAGACCTCTGTCCTCCTGTCCCGTGAGCCCCCCTCCTCCCGGGGCCTGCTGCCCTCAGCTGCCGCCAGCAGGAGTGAAGGGGCCCATGGGAGCCGGCAATAACCTGACCTCGGGCTAGCAGCGTTCAAAGTGCGTTCACGCTCATGACCCCGGAGGTAGGCAGGACCGCCGTACTGGCCATTGGAGGAAAGTCCAAGACCCAGGATGGTTAGGTGAGGTGCCTGAGGTCCCCCAGCGGGCAGGGGCAGCCTTCAACTCAGTGCAGTTTCTTCTCACCAGGTATCTGCCACCTGCTGTGCCCTGGGGCCACTGCTCGGAGCTGCCACACTTTTGTCCCCAACCCCAGCTCCCTGGCTCCTGTCACTGCAGCTGCAGGGCCTGCGAGAGCTGCCCCTGTGGCCAGGGCCTCTCTGCCTCCGAGGTTCGCTGGACCATGATGCCCAGTCTTTGCTCCAGCCGGCCTTCTGGGCCTCCCACACTCCTCTCCCCAGGGGCAGGAGGATCTCCCAGAGGCTGGTGGCCAGGGACCCAACAGGACACTCTAGGTGGGAGCCTGATGCCTGGGCCCGGTCCAGCCGTGGGCAGAGCAGCCTCAGGGGCCCTCTCCAGGCCGCCTGACCTCTCCTGCAGCACCACCCGCTGGCGCTACAGCCCCTCCCTGGCCCAGAGCAGCTGCGCCAGCCTCTCTGCAGAGACCACGGCCAGTACCTGCTTGGTCAGCCCCATTGCTTCTCCAGCCAGTGCCACCCAAAGCTGGGTCAGTTCCTGCTCTAGGATGCCCAGGCCACGGCCCTCTAACCCAACAAGTAAGAGGGTCACTTTCCTATTTGAGAAAGTCCCCACCGCTGCTGCCCTCCTGGCTACATATCATTACAGCAGCCATCCATCCCATTATCAGTGGTAATATTACTGCTACGCCCCCAGAGTAATTCTGACATGTACTGAGATTTGGGAACTAATGCTCAGCGGTGTCCCTACCCTCACCCAGGACCGGTGACATACTTGCGGGTCCCGTGCAAAATAAAAACGGGAAGCCCCTTGTTTAAAAATTAAGAATTTCAGGATGGTAAGAGCAGAGCCTTAAGCCAAGTGAAAGCCCTTCCAAGCGGGGGCTCTGGCAGCCACAGCTCACGCTGCCCCCCACTCATTCTGAGCCCCTACGGGTCCCATCTTCCAGCCCTCCCCCCCGCGCCCCCCCCATTCTCAGCAGGGGGTTCCGAGGACTTGCGAAAGATGGGGGGGCGGGGTGTCTCCAGTCACATGATGACACCCTTGCCATTGGTTGGCTGTGGCCGTGTTTTCACAGCCAATGAGGGGAAAGAGAGGGAGGCGTGGGCGTGGCCTGGCGCGGAGGGGCGCTGGAGGGCAGGGCGGAGACCAGCGCACCTGGGCTGCTAGGATGGGTGCCCGCCCCAGGTGCCTACTGGGGTATAAAGTTACCGTTGTCTTATCCTCTATTTCATTTCCTCTCTCACCACAGTAGACGGTCCCCAACGATCCTATCTTTTATAATTCAGTGAAGATGTGAGAAGGCCTTTCCTGTGCTTTGGAAATGATGTACAAGTAAAAGGCAATATAATGTAGCTTAAGAGGTAGACACGGGAGACATCTCACCCACCTTAAAATTGGGAACAGAAAACATAGAACTCAGTTGAATAAATTTGCAATGTTTGTGACCTAAATTAGTGCATTCAACAGCACTCTTTCGAGTACAATGTTTTACATACAAAGATCAGTAAAGGTGAGTCGGGAGAGGTGAGGGGAGAAATGAGAGGTGTGTGTGTGTGTCAGAGAGAGAGGAATTCTATTCAAATGCTTTGTGCAACAGTTTATTACTTTTACTTATTTTGTTAAATGTACATACCAGAGTGTACACAAAAGTATTTTTTTTTTCTGGTTTAAAGAATGATAGGGCTTCCCTGGTGGCCCAGTGGTTAAGAATCCGCCTGCCAGTGCAGGGGACACGGGTTCGAGCCCTGGTCCGGGAAGACCCCACATGCAGCAGAGCAACTAAGCCTGTGCACCACAACAACTGAGCCTACGCTCTAGAGCCCGCGAGCCACAACTACTGAGCCCACGTGCTGCAACTACTGAAGCCCGGGCGCCTAGAGCCCGTGCTCCGCAACAAGAGAAGCCACCGCAATGAGAAGCCCATGCACCGCAACGAAGAGTAGCCCCTGCTCGCCGCAACTAGAGAAAGCCCGCGCGCAGCAACAAAGACCCAACGCAGCCAAAAATAAAAAATAAAATAAATTTATTTAAAAAAACAGCCTATGGTTTAAAAACTTTTTTCTTTCAATAAGGTTTTATAATTTCTCCATTATACATCTTTTATTAGCTCTATTGCTAGGTATTTTACTTGTTGTTATTCTAAATGATATCTTTTTAAAGTTACATTTTCCAATTGAGTGGAGCTGTTTACGGAAATACAAATGTATTCGGTTATTTTATCCAGAACGCTTGTTGAATTCTTTTATTAATTTGTATATTTTGTAGATTATTCTGCATTTTGTATACAGACAATCATATCACCTGCAAGTAATGCTAGCTTTGTTTCTTTCTTTCCAATTCCTACATATTTACTTGTCTTTCTTGCACTGGCGTGGAGCCCCAGTACACTATTAGCTGTAAATGATGACTGTGGGAGTTTTGTCTTGCTTCTGATTTTAAAGAGAATGATTTCAACATTTCAACATCAGTTACGATGTTTGCTGCAGGTCTTTGTAAATGGCCTTTATGGATGCTATGGTTATGGATGTTTACTTCTTTTCCTAGTTTGTAAGAGTTTTTTTTTTTTTAAATCACCAACGTAATAACAAATGTGTTAACACGTGCAAGGATTGTTCTAAATGCTTTACATACATAAATTATTTTAATCCTCACAGCACACCTATGAGGAAAGTACTATTATTCTTATTATCTTCATCTCTATAAATAAGGCAACTGAAACCCAGCGAGATTAAAGAAGCTCCTGAAGGCTACAGAGCTCCTTAAGCGTTCAAGCCCAGGCAGCCCAGCTCCAGAGCCTGTTTGTAACGCTCTCAAACTTCTCATTGGATGTTGAATTTTATTAACTCCTTCATGTACATCTAGTGAAATGATTGTGTGGTTTTCTCCTTTATTTTATCTATGTGGCGAATTACATAAATCATTGTCCTAATATGAACCCAATATTGCAGCTCTGGCACAAACCTACCTTGGTTGTGATGTATGAACATTCCCCTCCTGCTGGATTCAGCTCTCCAACATTTGTTAACGATTCTGCGTCTACGTTAATAAGTTAGACTGGTCTATAATTTTCCACCTGTGTACTGACCCTGTGTTTCTGTCATCAGGTGAGACTAATCTTACTTAATAAGGTGGAGAGTCCCCCTTCTTTTTGGAGTCTCTGGGGAAGTTGGTTAAGATTATAAATGTTGGGCTTCCCTGGTGGCACAGTGGTTGAGAGTCCGCCTGCCGATGCAGGGGACACGGGTTCATGCCCCGGTCCGGGAGGATCCCACATGCTGCGGAGCGGCTGGGCTCGTGAGCCATGGCCGCTGAGCCTGCGCGTCCGGAGCCTGTGCTCCGCAACGGGAGAGGCCACAACAGTGAGAGGCCCGTGTACCGCAAAAAAAGAAAAAAAAAGATTATAAATGTTCCTGAAACATTTGGAAGAACTTTTCACCTACCAGACTTTGGGCCGTTTTCTTTCCGGGAAAATGCTTAGCAACCAACTGAGTGTCTTCAATGATATAGGACTACTCAGGTTTTCTGTCTCTTCTTGAGTCTATTTTGGTAAATGATTGTTTTTTTCTAGGAATTCACACATTCCGTTGAAATTTTCAAACGTCTTCACATCAAGTGTTTAATAGTACCTTTTGTCTCTGCTCAATCTGTAATGTGTCCTGTTTTTCATTCTTAATGTTTATTTTTGCCATTTCTTTTTTTCCCTTGATTAATCATAACAGAAGTTTTTCAGTATTATTAGCCATTTCAAAAAGACCTTTGACTTATATTATCCTTTCTACAAATGTGTAATAATTTACACACGCCTGTAATTTCTGCCCTTCACTGTCGTCTTCTAAGTTCTTTAAAGTTATTCTACTTTTTTTCATTTTAAAGAAGTCATTTGCTTTATTCTTTAAAAGTTATGTCATTTATTAAAAAGTTATTTGCTAAGTGCCATGACAACCTCTAGATCTCAGTAGCTTAATATGGTTCAGGTTAATTTTCATGTCACAGCCCAAGGCGGGCTGGTCTGGAGGACGTGTTCTCCCTGGAATCATTCAGGAGTGAGGGGTCCTTGGGTCAGTGGCTCCACCGACCTCTAGAGCTACAGGGTCCTACAGGAATGCTTGGCATCAAGCTGGGCATTGAAGGAAGGGAGAGAAGGGATGCCTGCACAGCCAGTCCTAAGGGGGCAGGCCCGGAAGTAATTGCCATCCCTTGGCCCTTGTTCCCTGGGCCATAACTCAGTCACATGACCTACCTAGCTGGGAGGCTGGGAAACTATCTATCACAGATCCTTCTCTTATTGGTTTAGAGCTTTTTTTTTCTTTTTCAGAGTAAGTATATAAACTATAAATTTTCTTCTGCATTTGCTTTTCACTGGATCCTATGGGTTTTGATGTGTAGTTTTCATTTTATTTATCATTCAGTTCTAAATGTTTTCCTCTTTTCCAATGTTTTTTTATTTGTTTGAATCATTAATTGTTTAAAGATACATTTTGTTAATTTTTCTTGTATATCTGTTCATTTCTGCTTTAGATGTTTTGGGGCTATATTTTAATCTATATTTGGGGGCTCTATTTTTAGGTCCATGCCAGTTCAGAATTGTTATATTTTCCTGGTGATGTAAACATTTTAACCTTTTGCAGTGACTCCGTTTATGTCTAGTAATGGCATTCGCTTTAAAAATTATTTATGTGCTACATATAATGTAGTTATATCGGGGGTTTTGTTTGTTTTTGTTTTAGTTTTTGGCTAGTATTTACTTGAAATATCTTTTTCATTCTTCCTTTCCACCTTTCTGGGTCCTGTGTTTAAGTGTGTCTTAGTAAACAGGATACAACTAGTTCTTTAAAATCTAGTCTGGTGATTTTTTTAACTGGATAATCTAACTCGCATTTATTGTGATTACTGATATATTTTCTATTTATTTGTATTTGTCCCAGGAGTTCTGTTTCTCTTCCCTCCTCCTCCTCCCCTCCCCCTCCTCTCCCCTCCCCCTTCCTCTCCCATCCGCCCTCCTTTGCCCCCCTCCTCCCCCTCCTCTTTTTCCCCTCCTCCTTACTTGCCCTCTTTTTGATTGATTGCAGTTATTTTTCTCATTCCACATTTTGTTTGGAAGCTGTACACTCAGAATCTATTAGTTTAGGCTTAACTCTAGTTATTGTTAATAGGTGCGAAAGTTTAATAATAATAATATTCTAGCATATTTTACCTCTGATCACTCTTCTCCTAAATTACACCTAATTTTTGTCCAATATTTTAGTCTATCCTAGTAGATATTATTACTATTATTTGCAGCCAGCGTTTTTTTGTTTACCCAAATATTTTCAAATATCTTTGCTGATCATTTTTTCTTGCATCTCAGAACTTATCTCTAGAAATCATTTTTCTTCTGTCTGAGGTATAAGATGGAAATTATTCAGTTTATTGGTGGTAAACTCCGTTTCTGTTTTTCGGAAAAAGTCCCTATTTTGCCCTCATAACAATACATGCAGTGACATGAAATTACTGCATCATCAAGAGATTTATACATGTTAAAGCTTTTGATACATATTACTTCCCGGGAGCCTAGGAGGCTCAGGGGCCAGGCCTGGAAGGTGAAATAGGACCAGAGCTTCTGGTGGAGGTGGTGGGTCACACAGCATCCCGTCCTGTCTGTGACATGGGGCCCGTCTGTGACACGGGGCAGTGGGACTGTGGAGGGGCAAGCTGGGGCCCACAGAGTCCGCCCATCCGCCCAGGAGTGCTATTTCCCAGCCCAGACTCCACCCAGGGAAGCCTCCGGCTCTGAGAAGGATTTGGCCAGACAGAGGCGTGCAGGAGACACGGGCTAGGGCTCGGGCGGGGCGGGGGTGGGGGTGGGGCTGTCTCTCCACCACGCAGACCCTCGGAACGTTCCCAGATTTCCCACCCTTGGAACTGACTGCGCAGCCCCGGGATGCAGAAGAGCCCGGTTCTGACCCAGCTCTTCCCTCCAGCCAGAAGCCCACCCCCGGCTGGAGCCTGGCACAGAGGCTCTGCACTGGGAATCTTCCCCCCAGAGTGCAGACCCCAAATTCACTTGCAAATGGTTTGCCAGTGTTAGCCAATGCTTTAATAAAGAAACAACATACAGAGAGCAGCTGTCCCAGCACACACACACACATGGCCCTCCAGCCCCGGCTCCCGCCCAGGTCCTCGGACCCCCGTGCTCTCCCCTCACTGTGGTCACTCAGGCCCAGCCCGTCCTGCCCTCCCCCCAAGGGATTTGGCCTCCATCCTGCAGACACATCCAGTTCCCTCTGCTCCCCCAAGCAGGAGGCTCGCTGCCATCCCGTTCAGTCACTTAGCTTGGGGCTGGGAGGCTGAATGCCCGCTTCTTCTTTGTCTTCCCCAAAGCCTCCGTGCCCTCCGGGAGGAGCTTCCCCAGGAGCCCCCTCACTCCCCTCTCCCTGGGGCTCTGGGAACTGCCAGCATCCTCCATCCTCTGGGACTGCCTCCCCAGGCCAGTGCGGTGTGAGGAGTGAACCTTCGAGGATCTGCCTTCATCCCAAGGCTGTGGGGATGGGCTGGGCCACTCCAGGGTGTGTTGGGGCTCAGAGCTAGATTCTGCAAGACACAGAGGACCAGGATCCGGGCTCGTCGTCCTGAAGGTCAACGTGACACCGCAGGGGGTCAGGCCGCGGGGCTCTGCCACGGGCGTGTGGGTTCAGATCCGCAGCCACCACACGCTCTCCAACTTTGGGCTAAGTTCTCCCCTGGCCCCTTGGGGAACCGTAACCTCCCCCAAACGATAGGTGTGCACACGAGCTGGGCACTTTGAAACGTTCCTTTCCCGGGTTGAAAGGGCCACTGCTGCACAAAGGTCAATCCCGATTAATGAAAAATGTTTAGGAGTTACTTCTTTTTTTTTTTTTTTAACTATTCAAAATATAAGATGCTATTGGGGACTAACACAATATTGTAAATCAACTATACTCCAATATAAAATAAAAATTAAAAACATAAAAGAAATGTACTCTAACAATAAAAAAAAGAGGCTAGTTTTCTTATTAACACACATTATTTACTTTACTGGGGAATACCCACGAGAGAACTAGGGTGGCCTTGGGGCGCTAGGTGTCCCTCTCTGGGCATATTTATGAAGGTGCACCTGAGAAGAAGCCTCTTTCTCTCTCATTCAAAATGGGTCGCGAGGCCATTGTGGGAAGCTTAGGTGGGTGGCACAGAGCCCCTCAAGCCAAGAGCTGCTTACCAGTGATCTCATCCACTGCGATGGGCAAACCAAGGCCCCAGGAGAGCCGGAGGTGGAGGTTAAGTAGCAGAGCTCATGGAGAGCCAGGCGGAGAACCGCGCTGTCCTGACTCCAGCCCACCCCTCTAGAAGGGGACGGGCCCCTTGAGGACTCCCTGGAGGCAGCCGGGAGCTGTGTCTCTGGCTCTCCTTCCCCCCCGCCCCCCACCAGCTCGCCCCCCTGTCGGGTAGCGTCTCACCCATGACGATGAGGGTGGCGGTGCTGACGGCCTGGCCCAGTGTGTTCTCGGCCACCACCTTGTACTCGCCGCCGTCCTCGGCCGAGACGCTGGGGATGACCAGGGAGCACACGCCCAGCAGGTCCGTGCTGTACACGGCAGGGTCGCCTGCCAGGCTCTGGTCGTTCTTGAACCAGGTGACGCGGGGCTGCGGCCAGCCCTGCACGGCGCAGGTCATGCAGCACTCAGAACCCAGGGGCAGCAGGTGGGTCCGCAGGCCCACCAGGAAGCGGGGCTTCTGTCTCAGGTGGGGCTCCTGGTAGCTGGGAGCCTTCACCGTGACCCTGTCTGCGGTGGAAACTGGCAGGCGAGGAGGGTCAGAAAGAGAGAAGGGCTGCGGCGAGCCCCAAGCCCCTGGTGAACTCGGGCGCTGCCTGGACCCTCCTGCCGTGTCTCACCTGCAAACTTGGCCCCAAGGCTGCTCTGCTCATTTTTTATCCTTTTCTTAAAATAATTTTTGGACTTTTTTTCCCTGTACTACAAGGTAACACACACTCAGTGTGGACAAATTGGAACATACAAGAAATCAAAAGGAGAAGGAATAAAAACCCAGCACAGCCAATTACCTACCGATGACCGCAGCTAGCATTTTGGTGTTGAAGCTTTCAGACATTTTTCTACTTTAGAAACTCGTGAAAGTGAGAAAACGAGCATCTGATTTTATGACCTGCTTTTCCTGGCAACTGCTTTGAAGGTTCGCATCTATTTGACTTTGTAAAAGACTCTGTTTTCGGAGAAACACTGGTCTCTGTCTACCTTTTCGCCTGCCACTGACTGGAGAGGCCACCCAAGACCCGCAGACAGCCCCAGCTCCTCGCGTCCTCCCCGCGGAGGAAGCGGCACCCACCCTGAATCGCAGACGCGGAGGACACGGGAGCCGGTGGGCGGGGCGGGAGGTGGGAAGAGCGATGGACCGGCGGCTGTCCCCGCCCTCCCAGCCTGCGTCCCCGCCCTCCCAGCCTCCGTCCCCGCCTCTCCGCGCGGAGCTCACCTGGCGGCTGCTGCGGGACGACCCAGGGCTGGCGCGTGTCCGAGGGCTCGCTGGCGCCCAGCTCGTTCTTGGCCACCACGCGGAAGTGGTACTCGTGGCCCGGGAGGGCGCCCTCCAGGGTGAAGCGGCAGGCGTGCAGGCGCTCGGCCGCGGGGCGCCAGGGCGCGTGCACGGAGGAGCGCGTCAGCACCGTGTAGTGCAGCGGGGCGGCCCTCCCATCGGCCTCGTCCGGGGACGGCACCCACTCGACGGTCACCGAGCCCAGCGTGCCCTCCCGCAGGAGGATGGGCCCCGGGGCCCGTGGGCGCGCTGCGGGGACAGACGGGTCAGGCTGGAGCCGGAAGTGCTCCACCTGGCCCTGCCCAGGGCCCTGAGTCTTTCCAGGTCCCCAAGTCCTGCCCACTTCTTCCAGGGCCCTGGAGACACGGTCTCGCCAGGCAGGGGGCTGGAGCCAGAGAGAACTGGGCCAGTTCTGCAGTTACTGCTAGAGGGTGGGAAACCTCCAAAAAGACTCATTTTAATTCACTTTGTCTTGTAAGTAAAATGACACAGGAACAGAATGGGGGCTTCCATGAGACCAAGTTACAGAGCTCCCGCTGTAATTGTCCATCATTTCTGTGTTTCAGAACCCCCTCCGGGGCTGGGGCTGGGGGAGGCCACCTTTATCCCAGGGGAGGAGCACAGACAATTCTTGCCACCGCTCATTGGAGTCATGTGATGGTGGTGACTGTCTCTGCTCACTGACCCGAAACGAGGGACAACAGAGGTCCGGGGAGGGCTGTGCTCAACTGTCCCCAATCCCCCGAAGAGAAGGACAGTGATACCCCCTCCCCCCGGCCCTCCTCCTTTCTCCCTTGGGGCGCATAAGAAGGATCAGGGTGTGGTCACGGGCACACCCAGGCGGGTGGAATCCCGCAGACCTGTGACCAAGCCCTGGGGAGCAGCCCAGCCGTGTCCAGCCCCAGCCCGGGGCTGCCTCACCTGCCACCCTGAGGCGGAAGATATAGGTGGCCTCCTGCCCCCGCGGACTCCTCAGCACCACAGTGTAGAGGCCGCTGTCAGCGAGGCTGGCCGCGGGGACCAGGAGCTGGGTGAGGCCATCCTTGACGGAGGTCACACTTCTTTTAGGCAAGGGCAAGCCATCCTTTAGCCAGGTCACGTCCGGCATGGAGGCGGCCTGGGACACAGAGGAAGGAGAGGTGAGAGGGGAGTTTTGTGGAAGCCATGGCTTTGAGCTGGGCTGAAGTGTAAGTGTGAGAAGAGCATCCTGAGAGGAGCATCCGGGTAGAGCCACGGTGGGAGCAGGGGTGGGGGGAGAGGAGAGGAGGCTGCAAAGGGGGGGTTTGCAAACACCTTAAGGGCCCCGCACATCACACCCATACAGACACCTGCGTCTCGTTCTGTGAGCCACGAACTGCTGTTGTAAGCTTTAACCAGGAATTAGATCTGGATTCACGGGGCTGGGGGAGCGAGGGCGGGTGGAAGTGGGGAGGACTCGTGGGAGGGGAGTGCTGACCACCCTGGTGCCCAGGCTGGGCTGCCAAGGGGGGTATGACTTGGGGGTCCCTGCAATAGTCCAGGAGGGAGAGTATGGTGGCCTGACCCTGACCAGGGTGAGGGGACCAGTCCAGCTGCCTGATGGCTGCACCACCAACTCCCATGAGACCCTCAGCTCTGGGAGTCAGAGGCACCTGGGGATGCTGACAATGACCTACCTCACAGGCTTGTCTGGGGACCCAAGAAGTTAACGATACGAACAGGGCCCAACACAGAGCAAACACTTGGTGTGTCTTAAATATTTTTGTCATCATTACCATCGTCATGATTATGGTCTAATAGTTAAGAACATGTAATTTAGAGTTAGATCTGGGTTTGGGTCTGACTCCGCCACCTATGAGTTTCCCACGCAGATGATGACAATTTTCACAACAATAACAACCATAATAATACATACCGGGTACTTGCCATGTGCCCAGCACTATTTATGCGCTTTCAAGTATTAATTCCTTGAATCCTCAGAACAACCCTTTGAGATAAGTTACTATTAATACCCTCTCTTGACAGATGAGGACGTCGGAACACAGAGAGGTTAAGATATGTGTCCAAAGTCAAACAGCTAGTGAGCCTTGACGTCAGAATTTGAATCCAGGCACCTGTGCTTCTAACCACACTGGCTGCTGTACTACACGTACAAACACAGGCTACGTACTCTCACAACAGACATTCTGAAGTCAAGGGGCATCACCCCGCTGCAGGGCACCCTTGCCAGACTAAGGAGGTGGAACAGTGGGCGGGGGGAGGGGACGGGGCGCGGGTTTAGAGGTGCAGTACCGATCGCCACCACCAGAGAGCGTCGTGGACAGGAGCAGAGTGGCCACCCAGCTTCCGGGGGGAGGGCTGTGCCTGCCAGGAGGACCCTCCCCTCCCCTCCCCTTCTCTATGCGGCCTGATTTCCAGCACAAGCGCAGGTCCCTGACTAGGGGCCAGAAAGGAACCGGGAAGAAAGGAGGCCCACAGGGCTGAGACTGCCTGCTGCAGCCCACTAGATATGCTCACCTCAAAGTGGACAGGCACACGAACTGTGTCCCCAGCTCTGACCGTCAGCAAGTACTTCGTGCTGGCGTCCATGAGGAACTTGGGACAGCCTGGAACACACGGGGTGACCTGTCACCTCCCTCTGCATTTGGGCCCCAGCCCTGGTCACTAACCAGGCAGGGCTGCAGGGGGCTAGACGCTAGGCCAGCCCAGTGATGCTGAAACCCCACTGGACATCGGACAGGGGGCCCTGCAGGAACTGGAGAGGGGGCTGGAGGGGAATCCTGGGGGGAGCCGCATGGCTGGGGGAGGGGGGAGCGGGATGGGGGCTGAGAAAGGGAAGCCGTCAGGGGCAGCCTTAGGGTCAGGCTGGAACGGAGGGGGATGGTGAGAAACTAGCCCAACTCTTGTGTTTTTGTTGTTGTTGTTGTTGTTGTTTTGCAGTACGCGGACCTCTCACTGTTGTGGCCCCTCCCGTTGCGGAGCACAGGCTCCGGACGCGCAGGCTCAGCGGCCATGGCTCACGGGCCCAGCCGCTCCGCGGCATGTGGGATCCTCCCGGACCGGGGCACGAACCCTTATCCCCTGCATCGGCAGGCGGACTCTCAACCACCGCACCACCAGGGAAGCCCCTCTTGTGTTTTGCAGATGAAAACGACCCATCTGAGGCAGGAAGTGGCCCCAGAGCCCGGGGTTTGGGGCGGAGCCAGGACGGGCTCTGGGTTCCGGCCACAGACTCAGGGTGATTTTTTTTGTATGTCTCCCTTATCATCACAAGGACAGCTGGGGTCTGTTGGGATGGCCCAGTGTCAGCTTGGGCCAAAGACAGGTCAGCTGCTCCAGCAGTTAACGCCCCCAGGGAAGGACAGTCCACCTTCCGGTAACAGGGAAGGGGGCGTCTTCTGCATTGACGTGAACCCGGGAGCTGAGGGGCAGCCGGCCTTCTCAGGCCACGCTGGGGAGGCAGCAAAGAATTCTGGAGCGAGCCTGGGCTTTGGGGTCAGTCACCTGGCTTGCACCCGGGCTCTGCTGCATACCAGTGGTAAGGCCCAGGGCAGTGTACTGCTGACCTCGGTTTCCTTATCTGTAAATTGGAGATAGTATTGACCTTGTACGATTTTCATGAGTTACAATGAAAATGCATTTCTGAAAGGGCCTGCCTAGCCCAGTGCCCTGCTCCTACTAGGCACCCAATACGTGACACTTCACTAAGCTGGGGTGGGGGTGGGGGTCCCGGCTCAGCTCGTGCATGGGTGCAACTCAGAGGCCCTCCCCAGGAAGGGCCTGGACTGGAGGAGGGAGGTGGACTCACCACTGACGGGCATGGCTTGCACCACCGTGTCCAGGGCAGTGGGAGGGCCTCGGCCCCCGTCATTCACGGCTGTCACCCGCACGAAGTAGCCCTCCCGAGGCCGCAGCCCCTTGATCGTGTACGTAGTGCCCGGCACGGTGCCTGCGTGGCACGGACTCCACTGCAGGCTGGCTGAGTCGCCCAGCTCTACCACGTAGCCCAGTGCTTCGTCCCCGTCCTGAGGGTCCGGTTGGGCCCAGCTCAGGGTGATGCTGGTGTGCAATGTGTCCGTGACCTGGAGATCCCTCACGGGCCCGGGGGGTCCTGGCCAGGCACCACGGGGTGTCAGGAGCGGCATCACCTCTCCTGAGGGAGGCCCCTCGGTGGCCACTCACTGGTTTTCCATGGGCGGCTGGGGATTGCTTTCACTGAGGGGTCCGCCTCCAGGCTTTGTAAAGCACCTGCCTGGACCCAAACCCTTACTCTACCCCGGACTCTTCCTCAGTCTGCACCACCCATCCCAGCTCGCCTCCTCCGGGAAGCCTCCCCTGACCCCTTCCACCCACTCGCCAACCTGCCAACCCCCTTCCCCTAACTGTCTTTCCATAATTCCCCCAATCTGCTGTTTTCATCGATGAGTCCTTAGGTTCCAACATCCCTGAAGACTAGAATTCTCTTTCTGTTGTGAGCATTAAGCTCCCAGTCAAGACTGCCTTGGGTACTTAGTCCATACTTTGTGCTCTGTACCTGTAAAATGGGAACAATACCAGCACAGGCCCACCCACCCACGAGGGTTTCAGAACAAAGGTGTGAGCTATGTAAAGGGCTCTGTAGACTGCATCCAGGGCTCTGGACTTCAAACCTGGGGGCAGTCCCTGGGCACCCAGCTCCCCAGACTCCCTGTGTCTCTCCAGGCCCCGCGGCCACTTCCCCAGGCCCCGGTTGACACGGAAGGACGCCCCTGGCCGATCCACAAGGGCCAGGAACGTGCTGCTCCCTCAGGGCTTGTCACCAGCGGGCTCATGAGGGTAAGAGCTCAGGAGAGGCGCACAGAGCAGCTGTAGGCCGTGGAGGGATGCTTTGACAGGTGTTTCGTGGAAAACACGAATTCTGCTTGAATTTGGGAAATTTGGATCAAACAAAGCAGGGCAGGTTTCTCTTCTGTAGGGCTTGGAAATGTCCTAGGCTGCCTGTCGTGGACACGTGGACCACAGGTAATGCTGCTCTAGACCAGAAGTGTCCCAAGGATGCACGTGGTTCCTGACACCACGCCAGCCCCCAGCAGGTGATGAGCAGATGCTCGCTGGATGGAGAATTGATGGTGAGGCTCCCCTGTGACCACCCCCTCCCTGTAGGGATGATGCCCCCTCACTGGGGGCAGTGGATGCTTACAGGATGGGACCAAGTGAGTGGGCTGAGCTGGGGAAGGACTTTCCAACCCCCATCTCTGGCTCCTGGGCCTGTCTGGTCTCAGTGTAGGGCCTCAAGCCTCCAGGGGCCCCTAAGTTTTGCCTCGCCCTCAGGACCTTTCGACCTTTATCCCCCAGCCATCCTGATGTCTCCTTCGGGACTGCCCCGGCCTGCTCATGCCACTGCCACCACCCTCTCCCGGGTTGGCACTCCGCTTACTCATGGGGTCCCGAGCAAAGACGGCATCCGATGGGGGCCCAGGCTCCCCGGGGCCAGAGGGGGCCACGGCTGTGACCCGGAACTCGTACTGACAGCCCTGCCTCAGGTCCAGCACCGTCCACTTCTTCTCTGTGGGAAGCCCACCCACGTTAGTCCCGCCTGATGGGGCCGGGCGATGCCTGGACGAGACCAGCCTGGCCCTACACCTCCCTGCCCCCCAGCCCCCAGCCGGCCCTGACTTGTCCTCTCCAAGGGGAGAGCCTTCATGGCTCTGGTTCCCTCTGCCTTAGAGCTGCTGTCCTATTTAAATAAAACGGAACCACTCAGCAGTGTAGGTACAGAAGGTGTCCGCAGTCCATGGCCCTCTTTCCAGAGACGGGAGGCCGAGGCTCCGGGGGGCACAGCCTGGCACCCAGCACAGCCTGCCTGGAGCTCTGAACCCCTCTTTCTCCTACTAGCCTGGGCTTGGGCTTTTCTGAGTTTGTTCTGGGCTCAGAAAGCAGTTTCCTGGAATCTACTCAGGGGGCGGGGGCCCTTCTCCCCGTCGTCGTCGTATGGATGAGAAAGCTCACGTTAGAGAGAAGCATGAGCTGCCTGCCGCGTGAGACTTCTGCTGAACCAGGCTCTGGGCCAGACAGTTCTTTGTTTGGGGAAGGGGCGGGGTCGGCGGGGGGGGGCACTGCGCTGTGTGTCGAAGGACATGCCGCAGCATCTCAGTCCCTTCACACGAGGGGCCACCCCCATCTTCCCCCTTCAGTGTGACAACCCCAAATTGCTGGATGTTGCCAAATGCCCCGGGAGGTAAACCACCACCAGTGAGACCGTCATTCTAGAGTGACCTGGCTTGCTGCTACAGCACCTCAGGCCGGGGGTCCAGGGAGGCCCTGGAGGCCAGGACGATGCAGACCACCGCCAGGCTGCTCACCAGGCACCGGCTGCTGGGTCACTGCCACCCAGGGGTTCCTTCCCTTCTTGCGCTTCTCGATCAGGTAGCCCAGGATGTGGGCACTGCCCGGGCCCCGAGGTGCCGTCCACGACAGAGTGATGCTTTGGCTGGAGGCCGACAGGATGGCTGGCGGGGGAGGGGGCCCGGGCAGAACTGGGGGCGGAGAGGGTACTGGTCAGTCAGGGGCTGGGAGAGGTCGGTCAGGGGCTGGGAGAGGTCGGTCAGGGGCTGGGAGAGGTCAGGTCAGGGACTGGGAGAGGTCAGTCAGGGGCTGGGAGAGGTCAGTCAGGGGCTGGGAGAGGTCAGTCAGGGGCTGGGGGAGGTCAGGTCAGGGGCTGGGAGAGGTCAGTCAGGGGCTGGGGGAGGTCAGGTCAGGGGCTGGGAGAGGTCAGTCAGGGGCTGGGAGAGGTCAGTTGTTAGGGGCTGGGAGAGGTCAGTCAGGGGCTGGGAGAAGTCAGTCAGGGGCTGGGGGAGGTCAGGTCAGGGGCTGGGAGAGGTCAGTCAGGGGCTGGGAGAGGTCAGGTCAGTCAGGGGCTGGGAGAAGTCAGTCAGGGGCTGGGAGAGGTCAGTCAGGGGCTGGGAGAGGTCAGTTGTTAGGGGCTGGGAGAGGTCAGTCAGGGGCTGGGAGAGGTCAGTCAGGGGCTGGGAGAGGCGCCAGCTCCCGGGGGTCCTGGAGGAGGAGCGGGCATCTGGGCCCAGCCACGTGCTATCCCTTTTTCGGGGGGTCAGGGGTCTGAGCCAGCCTCAGGCCCCTCGGCCCTGAGGCCCTGTGAGATGCTGCAGATGTAGGACGATGCCAGGCCGTCCCAGGGGCCCCCAGTCCCACAGAGCCACAGCTGGAGAAGACCCCGCACATCCTGCTTGCTGATCTGGCCACCAGGTCCCCAAGAAGCGTGGGTGAGGCTCTCACAGTGCGCTCGAAGGGCCTCGAGACCCCCAGCGTGTTGGCTGGTGGCTCCTGCTCTCTGGGCACAGTGGGGAGCCCGGCACGTGCCCTCCCTGGCCCCGGGCTGTCCTCTCACCCTCGGGAGCCACCACCACCTCGTCGGACTCCAGGGCCTCCCCGGGCCCCTCCGCGGTCACGGCCCGCACGCGGAAGCTGTATTTCTTGCCCTGCTCCGCCTGGGCATCTGTGAAGGTGGTGCTGTCCGCAGGGGGCTCGCCCACCTTCAGCCAAGTGCTGAGGCCAGCCTGCCGCCTCTCCACCACGTAGTGCTGCAGGGCCTGGCCCCCGTCGTCCGCTGGGGGCCGCCAGCAGAGGCAGACGCCAGCCCCGTGGCCGTCCTGCACCTCCAGGGGGCCCTGTGGGGGCTGAGGCTTGTCTGGGGACCCCCGAGAGGAGAAGGGGGGTCAGAGGAGCCGCAGGGGAGGGGCGCTGGGCTCCCCCCATCAGCAGACGAGCCTGCCCGGGGCTGGAGGTCCTGGGTGGGCATCACCGCGCGGCGTCCCTGGTCTCCACCCCCGCCATGCACACCCCCGGAAGGTGACACGGAATGCACCAGCCCCGAGCCCAGATGGGCACTGCCTTCTGGCCACAGGCAGTCCCACCTCGCTGGCACCACTCAGGTCTGGGGGCCATCACCCACCCCAGCGACACCCCTAGGGCCTGGTGTGTCAGCTGCAGAGACACATGGCCCGTCTCCCCGCAGTGGGATTCCAAACCAGTCTGAGGAGGGGCGAGGACAGCTAGGGGTAGGTTTGGATCTTAAACAGCATGCACGTGAGGGTTAATACCAGGGACACCCCCCAGCAGGGCCTGCCCCACTGCCAGGGAGGGCTCAGCGGGGCCGGGGACAGGGCTGGGGCCAGGCTGGCACCTAGGACTTGCAGGGTGAGCTTGGCCTGCACAGAGCCGCCCTTGCTGCTCAGAGCCACGCTGTACTGGCCGCAGTCCTTCCTGCTGGCGCTGGGGAGGCACAGCCATGTGGAGCTGTCCCCCACTGCCACCTGGGCCCCTCTGCCGTCACCGCCGGCCACCTCGGCCCCATCCTTGCTCCAGGTGGCCTGGACCGGGAGGCAGCTCTGGAAGGCGACCTTCATGGTCACTGGCTTCCCCGCCTTGACCACCAGCGGCTCCCTCAGCTTCGCCGTCATGTCGGGGGCAATGACCGGGGGCTCTGGGGAGAGGACAGGGCACAAGGAGTCAAAGACGCTGGGCGCCGGGCACCTGGGGGCGGGGAAGGAAGGGCCCCGAGACAGAGCCCCCTCCCCGCCTCGTGAGAACGGGTGGGTGGGACCCAGGGGCTTCATCTGCAGCAGGACAGACGGGGTCGGACCTCTCTGAGGACGTGCTGACGGGAATGGGGAGCGTGTGGGTTGCTTTTTAAAACCATCCCCTCGACCGAGGGTGAGACTCGACACGGGCTGCAGGCTGGCGACATGTCCAGGCGTTCAGCAGTGGTGTGTGTCGCTGGCCGAGAGCCCGCTTGGCAGGAAAGGGCAGGGTCGGGCCTCACCGTGGACGGTCAGCGTGGCCTCGCTCTGCTGGTCGCCGGCTCCAAAGCTGTACCTCCCAGCCTGGGTCCCCTCCACGTGGGCAATGAGGAGCCTGTGCTCCAGCCCATCTTGCTCGAAGGCGACTCCGTCCCGGGCGCTGAGCTGGGAACGAGGCCACAGGGGACCGTCACCCGCCCCGTCCAGCCCCTCCCACCGCGGGCCAGGGCCTTTTCTACAGCAACTGCGGGAATGAACTGAACGCTCATCGTGTGCTCGGCTGGAGCCAGTCACCCCCTTCAGTGTCTCATCAACTGTCCACGACCTGTGAAGTGGGCACCCCTGTTAGCCCGTTTTACAGGCATGGAAGCCAGAGGCCACGTCTGCGGTGAGTGGCCGCACTGGGCTCAGCCCGGTCCAGTGGACGCCAAGGGCCTGCTCCAGAGCCCTTGACTACCCCCTGCTGAGATGACAGCTAAAGGGTCCAGGGCTGTTCAGGGAGCGGAGAGCCCGTGTGGCTGGGCCGAGGAGGCGGCCTCCGTACCGGCCTTGAAGGACAGGCAGACTTCCAGAGGTGCCGGGGCAGGACAGCAGTTTGGATGTGGAGGGAGGGCCAGGGGTGTGTACAGGGAGGGGTGAGTGGGAGACACGCCCACTTTAAAAATCCAGTTTTATTCCAAGCGCACCAAGGTGTCGGCCCTTTAAACTTCTCGCAGAGTCGGCGCGTTGGTACAAGGAAGAGTGAAAACTCCTTCTACTCCTCCCTGCTTCTCTCATCCCTCCCCGCAAACCGGCTGGTGAGGAGGGGTGGGGGGCGGTACCTTGACTCCATCCTTAAACCAGGCTCCGGGTCCCAGGTCTCTGGTGAGGGTGCAGGAGAGCACGGCAGCCTCTCCGCGCTGCACCTCCAGGTCAGCCAGGCCCTGGGAGAAGTGGCCTGTAGGGCCTGGAGAGACACGGGGGAGTGTGGAGGACCGGCGCCCAGGGATGCCCCTGCCGCCCAGCCTCCCCCGGTACCCCGGGAGGCCACACGTCCTGCCAGCGAGGCCAGACCGTCCAGTTTTCTCCGCAGGGCCCAGGCTGGTGCAGGGGATCTGGGGGGCCAGGGAGATGAGGGGCCCTTGAGTCACACAGGGTGACGTCTGGGGGACCCACAGAGAGTTAGTTCAACAAGTCCAGTGCTTTGGACACAGGGCGTCAAGACAGATACCAGGAGGGCCCCGAGCCCCGTGCAGCCCGCATCCCCCCCACACGAGGAGGAAGAGGTTGCCTCCTGAATTGGGAAGAGATCCCTGGAAATGGGGGTCGCTGATAGCAACAAACTCCTGGGTCTGGGAATGGCCCAGGCAGCCCAGTGTGCAGGGAGCCCCCCTTGGCTCCCGCCTGGAGCCAGCACAGCTGAGAGGCACTTACCCCGCGCCTCCTTGGAGAAACCGCCAGCGCCAGGCTTCTGTCTGGATCCGGGACTCCGGGTGGCGTTCGTTCTCTGGCCGTGGACGTCTGACCCACCCTCTTTGCCGGCTTTCCTGCTGCCAGGACGGCTGGGGGCCTTCTCTGGGCACCCCCCATCCTCTCCTCCAGGCGGTTCCCCCAGGTGTCTGGCCTTATCCGCTCCCCACCTCTTTGCTGCTCCAACCTCGACCCTGGACCACGTCTGAGTCCTGTTCCTGAATGGACCAAGCCTCCTCTCTGACCTGGTCGACTCTTTGGCTCCCCGGCCCTCGTACTCCTTTAGAGCCCCTGGACGTCGGGCCCTATCATCCTTAGCCTCCAGGGACCCCTGCTCCCTCAGGAAGCCCCTTCCTCCCCTCTGTCCTGTGCCCACCCGAGAGCCAGGCCCCTGGGTCCCCTGTGACCCGTCTCCAGAGTCTTTTCTGCCGAAGGGACCATCTGGGCCCTCCCAGGTTCCCTGACGTCCCGAAGCCCCAGGCCTTTGGGTGGAGCCATTCTCCCTCCCAGCAGAAGTCCCCTTACCCGGGACACCTGAGTCCCCTGGGCTGCTAGCCCTGCTCCTTCCAAGACCTGAAGCTTTGCCATCCGGGAACCCTGGGCTTTGCCCCCCACCAGCCTCCTCTCTGCCTGGAACCCCCTCCCAGCCCCAGGAGGCTTGTGGCCCTTCATGGGTCCCCCCGAAAGTGGCATCTTCCTCCTGCAGAGAGCTTGAGGCCCTGGAGCCTGGGGGCCGGTCCCTGGCACCTGTGCTGTCTTGGCCAGACCCCTGGTCTTCCCAGCCTGGGCCCCAAGCATGGCCTTCTCCGCGCCCACCGGCGGACAGTGACATGGATCTGCCCCTTTCCCCGGGCATCCGGCTGCTGTCCAGACCCTGGCTTGTACCTGCTGAGCCCCCCAACCCTGCCCCCGTCCTCCCGCCACCCAGCTGTGCAGCCCCGGAGCCCTGAGGTGCCAACGCGCCCTGGCCAGCCGCTGGACCCCCGTCTGCTGCCCCTGGACCTGCTTCCCAGAAGGCCTGGTCACGTCCGGATTCCCAAGCAGCTGTCCCTGCCCAGGTCTCATCCTGCGCTGCCCCCCGACCGTCAGGAATCCCAGAAGCGCCCACACCCGCTGTGTGGCCTACAGACCCTCCCTCCCCACTGGGAGCCCCTCTGTGCCCAGGGGACCCTGGGAGCCCAGAGCTACCTTGCCACCCTCTGATGCCTGACTCTCCCTCCGAGCCAACAGGCCCCCATGCCTCAGGGGTGCCTGGGGGTCCAGAGGCCCCCAAAGCACTCTTGGAGCCCTGCCCATCTGAAAGCATCTGAGGGCCTCCGTGGATCCCCAGCAGCCCTGGGCCCCCGGGCCCGTCCCCGAGTGCTGTACCGTCTGCGATGCCAGGCCTCGCGGCCATCCTGGAGCCCAGCCCAGCACCTGCCCCTCCTACGAGCCCCATCCCGCTGCCCCTCTCCGGACCATCCTTGGGACCTGTGCCACCATAAGACCCCTCTGGGGCTGCCCAGTATACTGACCCATGTGCCATGGCTTCCTGGCCTCTGGGTCCACCCTCACCTCCCGTTCCAGGAACAGGTGAGCCTGTTCCTCCAAACCTCCCTGAAGCATCTCTGCAGTGCATCTCAGCCCCTCGCCCCATCTCCCCAGATCCTCCTGAGGCTCCCCTACACCCTACCTCACTCCCTGACTCCATTCCCTTAGTATCACTCAAACCGTCCCTGTAACCTGCCTCACCCCCTGAGCCAGTTCCTCCAGAACCCCCTAAATCGTCCCTGTAACCAGCCTTAGCGCCTGACCCCATTTCCCCAGAACCCCCTGACTCGCCCCTATAACCAGCCTTAGCGCCTGACCCAGTTCCTCCAAGGCCTCCTGAACCACCTCTAAAGCCTGCCGCACCCCTTGGCTTCATCCCCCCAGGCTCAAGACCCCTTGACCCCCCTCCGTAAGCTGATGTGCTTCCAGTGGGCAGAGGCCCTGCAGCTCGTGATCCATCCCCAAGGCCCGGCGCTTCACCAGACTCATCAGCGCCCCGGCTCTCAGAGGCCGGCCCTGCGTGAGGAGCTCGTGCCTGGGGGCCCCAGGTAGCGTCCCCATAACTGGCTCTGTCTCCAGACCCCCCGGCTCCCGGCCTCCCTGAGCCATCACTGTAACCAGCTCCGTATTCTAGGCCTGCTCCCCTGGGGTCCCCGAAGCCATCACCAAATCTAGACTCCGTCACCCCCGAGCCGCCCGCGCCATCCCCGTGGCCCGTCTCACCTCCGGGTCCTTTCTCCCTGGAGCTGCGTGGCCCATCCCAGAAATCTGGCTCAGACCCCATGGGCCCTGCACATCTGAACCCATCCGTGTCTCCCAGTGTCCCACCAGGGCCCGAAGGCCCTCTTAGCCTGTGGCTTCTGGCGTCCACGCCCCGACCAGAACCCATCAGCCCAGCCACCTGGGTGCCCCCCTCACCCTCTTGCCCCCCACCAGACCCCAGCACTCGAGGCCCACAGTGGGCCCCGGATTTGCTGGGGCTGGACCGTGTGTCCTCCCAAGGGCCTGGGCCCTCAGACCCTATTCTGCCCGCCTCCCCTGTTCCCCTCTGCCCGGCTGTCCAGGCTCGGGAATCCTGGGGGCTGCTGGAGCCATCCTCTGCCTCGCCGAAGGCCCCCGCCGTCTCCGGGCCCTCCCTTCCCCTGAGCCCCTGTGGGCCCCTGTCCCAGCCCCCGGGACCCCCTGGGCCTCCAAGGCTAGTTGTGCAGCCCCTTCCCCCATCCTCAGACCCCCGTGGGCCTCCATCACCTGCCTCCTGCAGTGAAGACCCAGCCTTGGCTTCAGGACCCCCGTGCCCCAGGGGGACGCCCCCGCCACCAGATATCGGTGGCCCCTGGAAGTCCTTGCCTTCAGAGGTCTGTCCTGGTGACTCCCCTGACCCCAAGGGGCACCCCCGGTCCCCACAGTCAGCATCACTACCTTTCCGAGAGCCCCAGGACTCAGGGCCCCTGCCTGCCATGGAGCTAGAACCTCTTCCTCTGGAAGGCTCCAGGGCCCCAGGAGCTCCCACCCTGCGGCGGCCCCTGGTGTCCCCCAGGCCAGTCCCGCTGCCCTGCGCTGCCCCTGCCGCTCCTCTCCCCGTTTCCCCACTCAGACCATCCTCTCCCCGCACCTCATCCAGGCTCTGCCCCTGCAAAATCTCCATCCCCTCCCCTTCTGACGGAGACCCCACATGACCAGCCTGGGATCCCTGCGGGGCCCGCTCTCTGGTCCCAGGTCCCAGCTGAGCGTCCCAGGGCTGTTCCTGGCTGAGCCTGGACAGCCGACTCCTGGGGTCCTCTCCATGCCCCTTCCCTCCCCCACTGCACCCCAGCCCTCCAGCCTGAGGAGGCCAGGACCCAGCCTTCCTGCCTCCTGCCGTCCCAGAGCATCCGTCCCCCTCGCTGTCGCTGCTACGGCCTCGCAGTTGGTCCCCTGCGAGGCCCAGCCCTGATTCTAGGCCCTCCCCTGAGCCCCCTGGAAGGCTCCTGTCCCTGTGTCCCTCTCCATGGAGCTGATTTTCACCAAGAGGAGTGACTCTGCCCCCTTCTTCCAGAAAGCCCTTTCTTGCTGGTCCAGGGCCCCGGGCTGAGTCGGCCGCCTCCTCGTCCCCCATCGAAGTGTAGCTGCGCCCACCCAGGCCACCTCTGTCTGGGCCGGCTGTGAGCCCAGAAGCCAGCCCGGCCCCCTGGAGGGAGCTCCCTGTGGGGTCCTGCTCTTTGGGTCTCCCCGCCTCGCCACGGATGCTCCTGGAATCTTCTGGGCTCTGGGTTCCATGTACGGGCTGCTGGTGGTCAGTGCTCACGGTCAGATGGCTTTTATCCTTCCCAGCTTTGGTGAGAGGTCACGCCCCCAGAGAAAGACAGGAGAAAAGACCTGTGAACTCAGGCCAAGCCACCTCTCGGACCCCAGCGGCTTTGCCTGACCCTCAGTTTCCCCAGCAGGGAAACAAGCCGACCATCTCCAGAGGAAGCCAGAATGTGGCAGCTCATTGGTGGATAAATCCCATCATCACCTCCCCCAGTCCTGTATCCGAGGCCACCCCAGTTTGCTAGGTGGTTCATGAGGCGTTTTAGAGGAAATACAGAAGCCAAAAGCCATTTGCCGTGAGCAGGTGGCTGGTGTTTAAAAACATCTACTTGCCCTACTACCTGCCTTACAAATGTCCAATTTACAGTTTCCTAGGATCACCTTGAACCCAGAACCCTAGGGGAGTTTAAGGGTGTTCTTTGGCCTGACCCAGGGGCTCCTCATCCATAGTGGACCTGGGCCACTGTCCCAAGCCCTGTCCAGGACCTTAGGGCCATCTTGGATCTGTGCCCAGTGGAGCAGATGCCACTGAGGAGGGCTGGGCTGGCCGTGAAGGGCCTGCACTGCAGGCATCAGGAATAGATCTAGGGGGCCTTCCTCATTCTCTGCGGGGAGGAAGAATCTCCAAAGCAGGGGACTGGCAACAGAAGCCCTGCCCCGGCCTTCCTCCCGCCCTCCGGGGCCCTGAGGTCTCGCCACTGCGGCAGAGGCGGGGACAGACCTGGGTGGGGGGGGGGCGCCCACTCACCTTCAACCACCAGCCAGGCGCTGCAGGTGTGGAGCTTGGTGCCAAGGGAATAGAGGCCCATGTCTGAGAAACAGGCCCTTCTCGCCAGAAGCTGGTGGGTCAGCCCATCACTGGACACGAACACCTCGTATCTGTCGCTCAGCCGGAGCGGCCGGTGCCGGCAATGCCAGGTGGCGCCGGGGCAGGGGCCAGAGAGAGTGCCCTCGAGGACCGCATCGCCCTGCTCCCCGCAGTGGGCACAGGCCAGCGGGACCACCACCTGGGGCAGGACGGCTGCCGGGGAGCAGGACACAGCGTGACCCGACGCAGGGCTCTGGGAGCTCAGCAAGCCCGGCTCAGGCCAGCTTAGCCACAGCTCCCTGTCACCTTGGACAGGCCACTCCTTGCCCCAGGTATCAGTTTCCCCACATAAAGTGAGGAGTTATAATTAGGTTGTGAACAGTCAGACTCGGGCTCTGGAATATTCTGGAATTCTAAATCTGACCGTTCTATCTGGGGGCGGGTAGGTACAGAAAGGAAACCAACAGGCTGAGCCCAGTGCTTTATGCCTGCCGTCCGATTAATCCCCACGACCACCTCCGAGGCAGGTGGTATTATTTCCCTTTTACAGGTGAGAACATTGAGGCTTTACAAGTTATATGGCTTGCCCAGCTAAGACGTGGTCCAGACGGAATCCACAGCCTGGTCTGGCTGACCCCGGAGCCCTGCCCCCTTCCGCGTCCACCACGCCAGGCCAGCTGGAGGTCTAACCCCTCCTCCTTCTTCAGCCTTGACTTAGCCTCGTTCTCTATGATTTACCTGCCCACCCCAAGCCTCTCCTCCCTCCAACGTCCCTTGAGCTGTCAGGTGCTGGGGCAGGGGTGGGGGCAGTGGCAGTGGGAAGGGAAGAGCTTGATGAGGGGGAAAGGAACAGTCCCGGTGGGGTGTGGGCACGGGGGGCGGGGGGGGAGGGGTCTGCACAGGGCAGGAGCGTGCCGACCTGGTGGAGATTCTTGCTGGGGGGTCGTGGGAGGGGAGGACCCACATCAGAGAGGAGGCCGTAGAATTAGGCAGACCTGATCTGAGAGTGAGTGGATGCTATGGACAGCCTGTGAGCGAGGCGAGAGCCAGGTACCCCATGTCTGAGACCCGCAGTGGAGCCCAGCCCAGCACCAGGAGAACACAGACCTCGGACCAAGATTTTGAAAAGGCATCATCATAATTTAACCATTTGGGTACACGTTCCTCTCCCCAACTGCGAAGGGGGGCGATGTCACGTTCACCTACCCCCCACAATGGAACCGAAATGGGCGCCCCCCGCTCAGACTTCGGCAGGGCAGACCACTCACCGCTGGCCTCCAGCTCCGTGGAGGAGACTTCGGCATCCTGAACCCCGACCTGGTAGATGCCAGCGTCCTCCGGCCGCAGGTCTCGGATCTGGAACTGGTAGTGCTTCCCCAGATGCTGCAGGCAGTGCTTGGTCTGGTTGTCAAAGCCATAGGGGGCCAACTCGCCATCCTGAGGCCAGGAGAGGAAGAGGGGGGTCCAGGGCCTCAGTGGGTCCACAGCACCTCCTGCCCCCATCCTGCTTGCTGACGACCGGCCGTGTTCCCCACTGGCCCCGGCACCAAACAACACCAACACCGCTGGACGATAAAGGGGTGGGGCGGAGAGGGGCGGGGTGGAGGCCCAGAGCGCGTGGTGGAGGGAAAGAAATGCTCTAGGAATATCCATGGCTCTTACCACGTTGTAAATGACCTGCTGAGTTTACGCAAGAGACACCGAGATTGCTGAGCCGGCACCGCGGCAGCGGAAGCAGAGCTCCTACCCGAGCGGGGGCGGGGAAAGAGCGGGCGTGGCCGGGCCCCCAGGCGTTCATTCATGAGGAACCGGAGTACTACCGCGGCTGATGCACACACCCACCCTAGCCAAGCCCCGGAACGACTGGCTACTTGGCGAAAAACAGGTGGTCCTGCTCTACAAGGGTTTGGCTTGTGATTTGTTTTCTGGCTCTACAATGGTGCGAAGGCGATGCACATTGAGGAGAAACCGTACCTGGAATTGTGACTTTTGATCTTTCCCAGGCTAGTGCTGGGCAGTGCAGCCCCAGCTCCCGGGCAGCCCGCCTTCACGAGGGTGAGCCACCGACACACTGAGAGCCATTCTGTACCAGACAACCATCTGCTTTTCGCTTTCGGTACAGCATTCAATCAATTACAGGAGATACTCAACACTTCATGACAAAATAGGCTTTCTGTTAGATAATTTTGCCCAACTCTAGCTGATACAAGTCTTCTGAGCACGTTAAAGGAGGGCTGGGTTGACCTATGTGTGGTGTTCAGTAGGTTAGGTGTATTCAATGTATTTTCTTTTTTTAATTTTATTTATTTTATTTTTGGCTGTGTGGGGTCTTCGTTGCTGCGCGCGGGCTTCCTCTAGTTTCGGCGAGCGGGGGCTACTTTCCATTGCGGTGCACGGGCTTCTCATTGCAGTGGCTTCTCTTGTGGAGCACGGGCTCTAGGTGCACAAGCTTCAGTAGTTGTGGCACACGGGCTCAGTAGTTGTGGCGCACGGGCTTAGTTGCTCCACGGCACGTGGGATCTTCCCGGACCAGGGCTCGAACACGTGTCCCCTGCAATGCCAGGCATATTCTTAAACACTGTGCCACCAGGAAAGCCCTCAATGTATTTTCGTCTTATGATATTTTCAACTTACAGGGGGTTTATCGGGACGTAACCCCATCACAGGTCGAGGAAGATCCGTATTAACAGTAGCTAACACTTAGCTGCCTGATGTGTGCCAGGCACTGTTTTAGGTACTCGGACACATCAGTGAATAAAACAAAGATTCCTGCCCTCAGGGAACTAAAGTTCTACGGGGAGACAGAGAAATAATAAGCATCATAAATAAGTAAAGGATATAATGTTTGTTAGAAAGAGATAGAACTGGGGTCGGGGGTGGGGGGAGAGAAAGGAGTATGTGGGTCCAGGAGCCGGATGGGGCTGGGGACACACTCCACTACACAGGGGGGCCGGGGAGCCACTGGGGGGCGGCAGTTAGCTGTGTGGATGAAGGGCAGAGCACGGCAGACAGACGGAGCAGGGAGCAAAGGAACGGGGGTGAGCCGGGGGTGAGGGGGGAGCGGGGCAGCCAGGGGGAGGCTGAGCGGAGAAGCAAATCACGCACCATCTCAGTTATCCTTTCAACACGCCAGGAGACAAGTCCTGCATTACCCTCATGTCACAGATGAGGCAACCAAGGCACAGAGAAAGTAAGCACCTTTCCTGCGGTCACACAGCCAGGAACTGGGGGAGCCAGGAGGAGTCTGACCACAGGACAGTGTGATGCTTCGCTGCCGCCCCCTGCAGCACCCGTCTCCAGACACCGACGCTACCACCACCTGGTTGATGTGTAATTACTCCTGGAATCCTTGCAGCGATGTGTCTGGAGAGAGAGCTCAGAGGAGAGGGTGCGCTTCTCAGAACCCTCTTTTGACCCCGTGCCCTGGCTGGAAAGCCTGGTCGCTCGGTGAGAGGTCAGAGGCCTCCCTGGACTGTCTTCACCAGGGTTTGAGCTGACCCCAAGCAAAGCAGGAACTCCACGGGAGGCGGGGCTCGTCACCTGTGTACTCGGTTGCTCGCACAGTTCCTCCCCCCGGGACCAGCAGCAGCCCTGCCAAGAGCCCCCCCTCGATGGCCCCTCCAGCCTCACCTTATACAGGTAAAGCTTGTTCTCAGAACTCTTGAGATCCAGCTCCAGGTCAAACGTTGTGATTCCCTCCTTGTTGACCTCGATGTGTCTCGGGTTGGAGGTGGCGTGGTCACAGGGCCACGGCCACCACTCAGCGGGAGTCTCCGGGGAGGGTGAGGGGGGATGGAGGGAGACCCAGCTGGCCGCGGTGGGGAGGGGCTCCATCCCACCCACGCCCAGGGCTACCACCCAACGCCTGCCCACGACTCCCACCCTGGGGGGCTCAGCTCGGATGGATATCTTCGTCAGCATCTTTCCCTTCACGGCTCCATCACCATCACATCAGCTCTCGGTTACTTACTTGGCTGTTTGTCACACGCCAAGAAGCATAATCCTCCACTTGCCTCTCCCTCCAGCCTCCTGCCTCCAGGCCCCAGCTGAGAAAGAAGAGAGGCTGAGCCCCCATGGGGACTTAGGGGGCCAATGTTAAGCCATCTCGCCCTCCTGACCTCCACCTCTCTGGGAATAAGCTAGATGTGGTACGAGATCAAAGACAAGGACGAGAGATCTGTCTGGTCGGAGACCAGCAGGTCGTGGCGTGTCTGCGTGACTTACGGTGTCAGGGGTCCCAAGGGATCAGCTTAGCCGAAAAATTAAGGCTTTGGATGATGAGAACGCCCTCGCTAAGCGGGGTCATGTAAACCAGGCGGGCATGGAACGGAGACACGCGCTCTCCTCCACGGGTCCTCCCACTTTTGAGAAGAATCTTAATTCTCTGCTCCAAACAGCGGCTCGGGTCCCAGCGAGTGTCTCCTGGTCCCCCTCGGGCCCACAGCCCTCCAGCCCCTGCCCCACCTGCTGCTTCATCCAGCCCATCCGGCTTCCTGCCGCCGCCAGTTTCTCAGCAGGTAGGAATCAGGGCAGGAAGAGACAAACAGGGCTTCTCTCAACCGTCTGACCGTGTTATTTATCAAGATGTAGCCAGTCCCAGGCCCGAGGTCCTCATTCTGGAGAGCTGGTCAGAGGTTTTAAGCCAGTCATCACTGCCAGCCGAGCAGCGTGGGAAAATCAGAGCCAGGACAGAAGCACCCGGACAGACTCACTGCTGTTCTGCCCTCCAAGTGTCCTGGGACCGTCG
The DNA here is from genome assembly GCF_964165515.1 of Mesoplodon bidens. Taxonomy (NCBI): domain Eukaryota; kingdom Metazoa; phylum Chordata; class Mammalia; order Artiodactyla; family Ziphiidae; genus Mesoplodon; species Mesoplodon bidens. The sequence continues at coordinate 2,105,613 of NC_138177.1, forward strand.
GAGGGGATGTACCGGCTCTGGGGAGCTCTCCCGGGATTTCCTGCCCACTGCCTGCCCCGCCTGAGCAGAGAAGCTGGACAGTGTCCCAGCCTCTCCATCTCTGTCCCCTCCACGTGGTGTGCAGGGCCCACCTACCCAGGCGCACAGCCGGCCTCCAGCCTCCCAGCCGCCCCGTCCTCCTCGGGTCCAGCTGCTGTGTGCTGCCCGAGGCTCTGAATGAACTGCCGGAGGACCAGCGGCGCGGGGAGCAGACGCAGGTCCCGGCAGACTCACGGCGCCCTCTGCCCCTCCCACTCAGCCCACCTCCCTCCTCCTCCTCCAGCCCGGGCGTGGCAGGGCAGGGCCCCCAGGGGTTCACGTCCTCACCTCCTGGGAGGTCAGAGGTGGAGGGGTCCTGTGACATCATCATCCAGCTCCTCGCAGAGCGTGAAGCCCTCAACCAGATTGGCTCGGTCAAGCTCACCCCGTGCTGCCTGGTTTACATGACCCTGCTTAGCGGGGGCGTTCTCATCATCCAAAGCCTTAATTTTTCGGCTAAGCTGATCCCTTGGACCCCTGACACCGTAAGCCACTGCCCCCTTGGGAATCACCATCCAAAGTGGCACCAAACAGGCCCAGACTTGGGGAGCTAGTCACAGCCGTGACAGACAAGAGGGTGTGATCCCCAAGGCTCTGCCACGGGAGAGTGTGGGCAGGGAGCGACTCCAGGAGCCGTACAGCCAGGAGGCCTCCCAGGAGGTGGTGAGCTTGCAATCTCCTCCCAGGAGGAGGTCCCAAGGGTGATGACTGAAAGGCGAGGAAGGAGACGCCCATCAGCCTTCCGTGCAAGAAAACCAGAGGGAAGGGACAGGTTCCCAACAAAGGACCAGTGAGCTTCTGAATGGAGGGGGACCCACTGGGAATGGCACAGGCGATCCAGGACCAGTTGTTAGCAAAGCAGTTGGTCACAGCCTCCAAGTGGGGGCCTGAATTTGAGAGGCAGCGTGTAGGAGTAATAGAAGGACCGTCCTTCCTCGGCCCTAAGTGCATCGTTCCCAAGCTGTTCCACAGTCACCAGAGCCATCACCCCATCCCCCGATTCTGAGTGGAGGTGGAGGATTGGTCAGCTTCTGAAGACATAAAGGGAACCACAGTCGACAGGCAACACCAGCTTCTCTTTATTGATCAGGGGCTCCGCTACCCAACCTGAATCAGAGATGCAAAGTGTTGAAACTCCCTTGAAGAATCAAGTATTCTCGAACACAAATACTAGAGCAGCAGCAGGAAATAACCACGAGTACAGGAGGACATGAGGCCCTACACGTAAGGATGAGAAGCACGTTTTACGAGGATTGTCTGGTGAGATGCAAGGCATTGTCCCCGGCAGGTGGAGAAGCCAGCCTGGGGAGAGGTCTCACTGTTTCAGACAAACGTCATCTCTTTAACCTCCTCCAAATGTTTTCACCGCGATTGGTCCCAACCCTGTTAATTTCTCAAACCTGGCTCCAAATAAATGTTTGATTTCTTTTCCAAAGATTAAGTCCAACGTTCCGGGAGGTGTGTGCAGCTGTCAGAGTCCAGTGGATGGCGGAGGGGTCAGGTGGACGTGACGACCTTGACCAGGACGGTAGCCAAGTGCCCCGACCTTGTGCTGGATGCTGCCTGGGCTCTTGCACGAGTGGGCACCTATAAGCCCTCGGCTATCCTGCCGGGGTGGGTGGGTTCCTGTCCCCATTGTGCAGAGAGGACTTGAGACACTGGGGTGGTGGGGGGATCCCTGAGCGACTCAGCAGCAGAGCTGGGAAGGAAGCCAGGCAGACACGCCTATTCGCCCCTCAAAGCAGGCTTCTCCATTTATATAACAGAAATCCAGTTCTGCTCGCCCGCAAGGCTGTCCAATTCCCCCTACAGAGCTTCCTCTAGGACCCAGAAAAGACAGAAGGAAACGAAAAAAAGGGAGGAAGGAGGGAGGAAGAGAGAAAAAGATAAACACCCCACCCCACCCGACCCTCCCCCCAAGCCAGAATTCCACCAAAGGAATGTTCAGGTGCCAGTCACGAGGCAAGGTGACAGAACCCTTTGGTTTGTTGGCTCAGGGACATTTTATGGCTGTTCCTTTCAAACGCCCAGCCAGCATCCACAAGTGATTTCAGGACCCAGAGGTGCGCCTCCCCCATGTCCCACTTCCCTCTTCCTAAAACCCTCATGCCTCCCACCGTCCTGCAGTTGATTCTGGAAGATACCTCAGGCAGTCCCTGGGCTCCCCATCGACCACATCGGGGGGGCACCTGGCAGCCTAGGTCATTAGATGCTTTTGCCCCTGGGAAATTGACAGCAGCCTGCTGGACCTCACTAATTCCCACGGCAGAAAAGGGCTTTACTGCCTGGTGATGGATCTGTACTCCTGGAGGGGCTCTCGATGGAGCCCCAGCATGGTGGCTCCAGGGTCTGGGAGCCTGATGACCTGAGGCCCAGTCTCAGCCCGGCCTGGTGTCCATCCTGGAGACAGTAGCCCCGGGGCCCATCTCCACGCTGGAGAAAGCTGTCCAGGGCCCTCTTGCATGGGTTTGATCTGACACACGTGGGTGGGACATGATGCACTGAGCCGCTCGTGTCCCTCCAGGGTTCCCTGTCTGGTGAGCTTTCCTCTGCCCCCCAGAGACAGTTCCACTGATGATCCAGCGAAGGCTGGCTTCCCCTGAGCCTGGCCCGGACTTACCTCTCTGTGGCGGCTGGGGGCAAGAGAGGTGATCTCAGACCTTTTGGGGGCCAGGAGGCTGTATTTACAAAAATTATGGAGATGAAAAAATTGCCCTTACGCTGTGGGTAGCATGAGAATTTAAAGGAAGAAAAATGGTATCTCCTGGCTGACTTTCTGAGATCATTTATAAGTGACCTCAGGCTAAAAGGCCACAAGCCCACAAACTGGGTAGAGATAAAAATCCAGGAGAATTTGGTGGTGGAAGTGACGTGAACTGTCAACAACATGATTGCCTGGTCTACACTGGTGGACATTTGTAACCTTCTGGAAGAAGTGGTAGGGGTCTGTCCCAGGATTTAATTATGCAGATAATGGCAGACGTAATTTCCTAGTCACGTGAGCACAGCCTGGTCTTAAACTTTTTATTTATTTATTGGCCGCTCCGTGCAGCTTGTGGGTTCTTAGTTCCCCGACCAGGGATCGATTCCGGGTCCGCAGCAGTGAGAACGCGGAGTCACAACCACCGGACCACCAGGCGATTCCCTAAACTTATTGAATATCTGTTTCCTCGCTGGTAAAAGGGGATGATTCTGTTCTTAGTGGAAAGGCTGTGGCCTCGTGAATCAGACAGACCCGGGTTTAAATACCACTTTTACAACCTGGAGGCCATGAGCCTGGAGTGGTTAGGACAGAGGGAAGCAGAGGGCATTTTGTTAGCCAGGCGGAGGGTCATCAATCACCAGGGCTATGGGCCATGGCGATGACTTGCCTTTTACTCTGAATAAGACAGGAAGCCGCTGCAGTGTCCTGAGCGGAGGGGTCAAGAGATCTGATGTCTGTTTTTTAAGGACCGCTCTGGCTGCTGGGTGGAAAATAGACTGAAAGGAGATAAAAGTGGACGCAGGGGGAGCAGACGAGGTCATCCAGAGAGAGGTGCTGCCCGTTGGACCACGGGGCGGTGGAGACGGGGTCGGATTCTAGGTGCACCTGCAGGCGGGATTGATGATGGGGTGGGCTGGCTTGTCACAGCTTGTCATTGGCTATTGGGGAGTTACTTGAAGCGTCTCTTTCACTGGACTGAAAGCTCTAGGGGCAGAATTCGATGGAGCCCAGCTCCACCATACTTGATGACGGACGATGAAACCTGGGCATCTTCTCCACGGCTGCGCCCGCCGTGCCCCTGAGCTCATGCCCTCCTGCCCACCCCTCCACCCCATGCCCAGCTGTCCGGACTCCACGGCCAAAGGGCTGAGGGTGGGGAGGGCCTGCAGCCACGGGCAAAGGGGTCTGGAGGAGCCGTGATGGAGGCGAGGGGGAGGGAGTGCGGAGGGAGAGGGAAGCAGCGGTGATGGCCGGGGGGTGGGCGTCACGGGGGGATGGAGGCCGGGCCCCCGAGGAGAGAGAAACAGGCCTTTCCGAATATGGCTGATGTTGGCGCAGGGGCAGCCCGCCAGCAATGCGGTTCACGGGCACGGCGGGGGCGCCCGCACATCGGAAGCAGGAGTCGGGCCGTGCTCCTCTCTGGAGCCAGGGAACTTAGCCTTCAGGTGGTGAGCCCTTCCTGGAACGGGAGACCTCTCGTGCCCCATGGCCCTCCTCCTGGGTCTGATCTGGAGAGAATCGTCTCCTGCTGGCCAGCAAACCTCCAAGGACTTTAGTCCTTCCAACCCAAGGCCGCTTGCTGCCTGCGAGCCCTGTTTGGAGGTCACTTAATGCTCCCTGAATCGGGGTCACTTTCTTTCCATCAAGCACCATTCTTCAAAGCTTGCAAAGGCCCTTCTCTGCCAGAATCCTTCCCTGGTTAATTCCTCTTAACCCAGATCCCCTCCCCCTCCACCCACTGCCGTTCCAGCAGCACACTCGTGCAAGGCAGCGTGGCTGTGCCCCGTCCCCCTCTGTCCCCCACACGCTCGCCACATGCCCTTTTCACTCCCCAAGGAGAGGACGATGCCACCTTCTCCTCTGGTTGTCCCCACCGCACCCATCCTGGGTTCTGCCCAGGAACGACACAGCCTCGGGAGTTGCGTCAGGAGATGGGAGCCTTAAGGCTCCCGAGCGGACAAAGGCTGTCACGTGTTCTCGGAGGTCCACGAGGCGTGGGGAGGGCCCGGCGTGGCAGGCGGGACAGTGGGTGGCCAGCCCAGGGCGGCCGCGGGAGCCAGGCCCATCTTCCCTCCTGCGTGACCTCCAGGCGGCTGCCCTTGACTGGCTGGAGGAGATTCAACACCTCAGCACCAGCGTTCACTGAGCCGCCAGGGCTTTTAATTGCTTTGTCAGCTTTTCTGCCAGGGCCACACTCTGGGGACGGTGAGAGGGCCCGGGGACAGCCTGGAAGGCGAGGGCAGGGGCTGGGGGGACCCAGAGGTTCAGGGGTCTGGGCCGGTCAGGCTCTGGTCTCCGGGGCTCCGAGGTGAGAGAGCGGAGCAGAGGGTCGGGTAGGAGGAGAACGAGGTCTTTGTGTTTTTGTGTTTTTTGCGGTACGTGGGCCTCTCACTGCTGTGGCCTCTCCCGTTGCGGAGCACAGGCTCCGGACGCGCAGGCTCAGCGGCCATGGCTCACGGGCCCAGCCGCTCCGCGGCAGGTGGGATCCTCCCGGACCGGGGCACGAACCCGTGTCCCCTGCATCGGCAGGCGGACCCTCAACCACTGCGCCACCAGGGAGGCCCCGATGTCTTTGTAAGCTAGTTTTACTATCCCATCAAATGGCCTTGCTTGTCACCAAGGCCTGGCTGAGCCGCCAGGCAGGCTCCTTCCAGTTGCCTTCCGAGAATTCCTCAGAGGTTATCCCACCATCAAAGGCACAGAACCCTGAAGTCAAAAGAGGCGGCTGCTCCCCAGTCACAGGCCAGCATTGCCCAGGGGCTGGGTTTGTGGCCTTGAGGGACCTGAAAAGACATCAGACAGGTTTCCCCAAGAGGTGCGGAGAGATGGGCATGGAGGAGAGAAACCTTTAGAACAGGCTGGAAACCTCTCTCCTTCCCCCTCCCCCCACCCTTCCTGTTGGTCTCTCCCACCACGTGGAGCTGCAGCAGCCTCTCTGGACCTCAGCCCACGGGGTGGTCACGGGCCAGCCTGAAGCAGTGCCACCACCGCAGTGGCCACGACAAGGGGTCGAGGAACATAGTGAGATCCAGGTATTCATTGCATAGGTATTTGTTGAACAGCTGCTGGATGCTGGTGGGCGCTGGGGTCCTGCCTTCAGGGTTTTCACTCTGACTCATGTTCTAGCCAAGGATCCAGGCAAGCACGTGATTACAATGAAGCGACGGGATTGTCAGGGCTCAACAATCCGAGGAGGCTTCCTGGAGGAAGTGACAGGAAGAGCAGGACTTAGCTAAGTGCAGAAGATGGAGGAAAATTGTTCCGGGAGAGAGAACAGCATACGCAGAGGCCTCGGGGTAGAAAAGACAGAGATGCCCCAGAGGAAATGAAATCATTCTGTCTGAGAGGATTCCTTTGGGCCCCTCCCCACCTAAGACTTCGCAGACAGGGGCTTCCCTGGTGGAGCCGTGGTTGAGAGTCCGCCTGCCGATGCAGGGGACGCGGGTTTGTGCCCTGGTCCGGGAGGATCCCACATGCCGCGGAGCGGCTGGGCCCGTGGGCCACGGCCGCTGAGCCTGCGCGTCCGGAGCCTGTGCTCCGCAACGGGAGAGGCCACAGCAGTGAGAGGCCCGTGTACCGAAAAAAAAAAAAAAGACTTTGCAGACAGGAAGCACCTCACCAGCCACACACGACCTCAGGCTTGGGGTTTTCTTCCAAGCGCATCAGTCTAGCAGCACATGAGGGTGTCAGCCAATGATAAGGCTGGGGGCCTCCTTCCTTAGGGCAAAGGCTGTCTGCCCAGATCACGAGGACTCATTCCAGCGGTCAGCGCCTTGGGGCCCCATTCCGGGATGCTTCCATGACAGCAGCCCCGACCCTGGTCAGTGCTCCCCAAAGGCTTCTGTCCACTCGGGATCTCTGAGGGGTGGGTGTGGCCAGTGCCCCAGCTGTGCAGGGTGTGCCCCAGCCAGAGTGCCCCACCCAGGCCACTCCCCTAAACTGCTGTCTATCACAGGGTTGGCAACTCTGGCCCCCAGGGCAAATCTGGGGCAGTCTGGTTTCTTGGTTTTTGAAAAATATTTTATTTATTTGTTTGGCTGCGCTGGGTCTTAGTTGCCACGTGTGGGATCTTTTAGTTGCAGCATGTGGGCTCTTAGCTGCGGCGTGCAGGATCTAGTTCCCTGACCAGGGATCGAACCTGGGCCCCCTGCACTGGGAGCGCGGAGCCTTACCCACTGGACCACGAGGGAAGTCCCTGATTTTGTAAATAAGGTTTTATTGGAAACAGTCTCGCCCTTTCACTTACATATCTTCTAAGGCTGTTTTTGTTTTACAACGGCAGAATCGCATGGTGGCAAGGGAGCTTGTGTGACCTGATAAAAGAGTCACTCTCTGGCCCTCTGCAGACCCCTGCGCTACATGAACGGGATACTTTAAATCTCTGTATGTACCCCCAACAAATTCCTGGAAACCTCCCCCCTGAGGGAACGGGCAGGGGGAACAGGGAACCTCCTCGGATGGATATTTTTAAGAAGAGCTTTCGGTGGGCAGGGAGGAGGGGGTGTCCTCCAGTGAGAGGTGGGGGGCTTCTTAGCCCTCTGGCCCTCAGTGCGGGGTGACACTGGATGACCGGGGGATAGCTCAGAGGCTCTGACCAAAAAGTATGAAAACCGCAGCTGTGAGGGGAGGGTCGGCTGGATGGAAACAAGATGGGCTGGGTCACAGGGAGGCCAGGGCGGCTGCAGGAGCTGAGAGAGGGCTCCAGGCTCGGCCCTCGTGACAGTGAAATAGAGATGCCTGTCAAGTGATCCTGTGCCCTGGCGGCTGCCAGGCCCGTCATCACCCCTAATCTCGCAGGGGCTTGCACACTCTTTTGCTGGACCCACGATGACAGCTGACGGCCATCAGGAGGCTGGGACCAGCCTGGACGGTGCAGAAAGAAAAGCAGGTGAGGTCGGAGAGCCAGGAATCCTCCAGGGAGAGCGTGAGGACTGTCTGTCCGAAGGGTCCCCCCCGAGAGGTCGCCCGCACCTCCCCTCTCCAGGGAGGGCTACCCATGCCCGGCTGGAGGGGCGACCTCTGGGAGAGGTCTGAGTCTGACAGCCACCTGCTGGAAGCTTCTCTCCAGGCCCATCCTCTCTGGGTGGTTGAAACCTGGCCCCTAGAGCCGGACAGCCCAGGCGTGAAAGTGAGCTCTGCCATTTCCTGCTCTGGGACTTTGATCAGGTAATGTAACCCTTCTCCAGCTTCGTTTCTGCACTTGCAAAATGAGGATTAAATAACACCTGCTTTGCAGGGTTGTTGGGAATTGTGAGATGATATTTGAATAATATGTAGCAGAGTGGCTGGCCTGGGCTAAGTCCATACACATGGGGGCTGGAGAGTCAGTCCAGTTAGTCAATCCTTTCCCCTAATTTCTGTTCATCTGCTCTTATTCTAGGCTTGAGCATTAAAATAAATATTTGGCAAAAAAATAGCAGATACTTCCTCTGATTTAGAACTTAAGGGGCCCTGATGGCTCAGTGTTTGGGGTAGGACAAAATCTAACTGGAGTAGAACATTCTGGAACAGGATAGCTGGCCTTCCTAGTCCCTCTGCACTGAACTATCCAGGACTCTGTTGGGAGGCCTGGAAGGCTGGTCCACCTGAGCCCTGGTCTTGACCCTAATATATCCAAGAGGTGTTACAGATGTCCAGGACCCAGAGCCATGCAGGCCCCCGACACCTTGGAAACAGAAGCAAGCTCTGAACCGTGAAGCTCACATCTTGAGCCTACTGACCCGGCCGGGGCCCCCACCCCACTGTCCTCTTGCAGGGAAGGATCTGCCTTGCGCTAAGTGGAACGCCTCTCCTGCCATGGGGAATCTGCCGTCTAGTCGGTGGCTGAAACCCCCAGAAGCTCTCCCTCCCTCTCTCCTGACGTTTGGGGCCAAAGCCTCCCAAATACCAGACTCCTTTCTAAAGTATTCAGTAAGCACCTAATGTGTGCCAGCCACTGTGTCAGGCATTCTACTCAGGTTGGGGCATTTGGGGGAGCCCACTGCCAAGAGGGAGACCCCAGCTGTGTGTGCGCGTGTCATCAGGTCGGGAGCACATGTTCCAGCTTCCTTCCTGGGATGGGTTTTCGGGCCCTGGGGTGACCGAAGGAGAAGGTGGCCTCTGTTTTCGGGCCCAGCCGGCAGGCCAGCTGCACTTGGCCGTGATTGATGGCCTCTATTAACAGCAGGCTGTAAACCGATCGGGTGCGCCGTGCCACGTGGCTCTCCCCCGGCTGAATCCCCACACCCCAGGGAACGCTTTTCAGCTGCCCAACCTGCTGCCCCCGGCCTGAGGACAGTGTCAGAGAACGGCTCTGCCAGGCTCGAAACTACTTTGGAAGCAGGAAGCCACTCCACTAGCCCTTGGGGAGAAAAGCCCAAATCCTGGAAGCCGACTTCTCCTGGGTTGCGGGGGGGCAGGAAAGCCAGTCAGGGAGGACATTCCAGAGCGACTCTGCGGGCAGGTGTGTCCCCTGGGCAGGTCTCACACCCTGCCTGGGCCTCACTTTCCTGCTAGGAGCCTCCTCTTCCAATTGGACTCGCCCAGGGCTCTGATCACAGGGACATTTATGAAGTCACCCTCCCCGCCCTCCTCCTCTTACTTCATCCCCGAGAGAATCCCTGCAAATAAGAAGCCTTTTCCCACCAAGTCGAGCCCCCGACACACACCCACCTCCTACCCTCCTCTGACCAAGCAGGTAGGTTGGTCTCCTTCAAGTCAATTACAGGCTTTTTGAAAAACAAAATTAGCAAGTGTGCCAGAGAGGGGTGTGAGATTCACAAGCAGGGGAACCTCTCTACTCCTGAAGGGCTTTAACTTTCCAACACTCGCTGGGGTCTCTCTTTTATCCCTAAAAGGCAGTGAGATGCCTCAGGTTTGGTTCCACCCATTGGACGGGTGAGAAAACTGAGTCCAGAGAGAGGCTGTGATCCGGAGCGGGGGCAGCTCCGAGATTGGGGTCGGGGTCTCTGACCCCTCCCGGAGTCTTTGTCCCACGGGCCCCTGAGAACGTGAGCCAAAATCCTCTAAAACCGCCGGTCCCTCCAGTTATGACAGCACCTGGAGGTGTGAAAGGAAGAGTAAGTACTATCTCGTGTAGAAGCTGCTGACTAGTGTCTCTGTGCTGCCGTGTCCCCTGGCATCAGCGGGGCCTGCAGGAGCGGTGACCTCTGGGCTCAGTAAATCAGGCGGCGCCAGAGCCCGCGGCCAGCGCCCCCCACTGTGCCCGGCTCGCTTTGCAACCCGAGCGTCTGCTTCCAGCCGCCCTCTGGATGGGCAGGGGCCAGGGCTGGAGCCCAGGACGCCCACGGGACCGTGCAAGCTCCCCCATGGCTCCAGGAAAAGGAGGAGACTCCCACCCCACAGCTTTCTCCGCCAGCCTGCCAGACCCAGGCTGGGGCCCTGTCAGGAAGTCCTAGGGATGAGAGGCCACCGCAGCCCAGGCCCAGGGATTTGTCACATTTTTCCCCGGGGTTACTTACCACCGCAGGGAATCCCAGCTGCGCCCGTCTGGGCACAACAAGCCTCTTTGCTGTTGCCGGGTGGGGAATCTTAGTCTTTCTCAGGTGACAGCTGCTGGCCCGGGACACAACTGTCCTTATTCTGGGGGCGCCACCTCCCCAGAGGACCCCAGCTGTCCAGTCATGGGCGGAGCCTCACTGGTGGGGGACAGGGATTGGACAGTCATGGTGTGAGGGGGTCCATGGGTAGGGCGGGGGCCACGCTGGGGCCGCAGGGGTCCAGGCCAGACAGGCATCCTCCTGGGCCAACCTACCCCACTCACCCCCACACGGTGCACTTGCCCTTTGCATCTACAAGGGGCAAATAGGTAACCTTTCCATTTTTGTACCGGCTTAAATAGTCTCGGTGTCGATCACGGCCCTGGACACTCAGTGGGCACCCGACACCCGCTGTGGATGGCGAGTCCACCAGCGCATCTGTCTCCTGGGGGAGTCATGTTCCCAGCTCGCTGGCACCCCCCGCACAGTGAGGACACATCACGTGTGCTGTCGGTGAAAACTCAAGCATCCAGATGGATGCAGTTTTCACTTCTAAAGATAAGCTAGAACAGAATGAAGATTATTCCTGATGAAATGTATCACATACTCACTCCCTTGAGCTCTGAGGTGCTACCCTGAGCCAGAGAGAAGAGGGAGGTATACGTGGGGGACCCTTGACCGTCCCTTCCCTGGTAAAGGCCTCCGATTTCAGTCTGGGGGCTGACCTGGGGCTGACCTTTCTTGTCAAGGGGCAGATGTGAGACCTGGCTAGTCCAGGGGACTGAGTCCCTCCCTGGACTTTGAGTACTGAGTTGTGGTCCAAGGATGAGGGGAACCCGTCTGCGGACGGTTTGCCCCTGCGGCCTGCCACAGGGCTGCTGTAGCTCTTGTCCTCTCCACGCCTTGCCTTTCAGCCGTTTCTTAGGTTACATGGATTCCCCACTTCTTTCCAGCAAACCCCCTTTTCCCTTTGGTTAGCAATTGGTTTCTGTTGCTTACGACCAAACAGCCTGACTGCCCGTGTCACAGCCAGTGATTGGGAACACGCGTCACTCATCATCTGGTCTCCCTTGGGAAGCAGCTCAGTGAATTTGTCTGGTGTTGAAGAATCCTTAATCCATCCTCAGTTTTGTAGACGCAGAGCTGAGGTTCCAAGAAGTCCAAGGTCACACAGTCAGACTCACAGGCTCTCAGAGTTAAAAGGGAGCTTAGAGTCATCCATCCAATTTTTCATCCGACTCCTAAATTCCCCTGAATTAGCTTCAGCAAGTGACTGTCGAAAGACGTGCGAACACCTCAGTGACAGCAAAACCGTCTCTCCACGCAGCTCCTTCCATCTCCAGAGGCCCTCGTTAGACACCCCCTGTGATGCTCCCCTGAGAGTTTTCTCTGTTGTGTCCACCGTTGGGGTCCTGCACTAGAAATTCCATTCCTCTCCCCCCGACAGCCCTCAGATGGCCGCAGACAGCCACCCGCCCCAAGATCTCTCTGTTCCAGGACGGTGTCCCACTTCCTACAGCTCTTACTCGTGTGGCAAGGTTTCGAGGCCTTCCCCACCTGGCCACTGTGCCCTCCATGTATTCCTGTCCTCACGGCAAGTCCGTAAAGTGGAACAGAACATCCAGCCGTGGGCCTGTGGTGCAGCACGGAGCCCGTCACCACCTCCCTCGGTCTGGGCCAAATGACCTCTTGGGTCCTAACTCCTGCCGAATCAGTCTGTCTGTCCCGTTTCGCTGTGTTATTCACCAGCGTATCCTGTTTCTTACTCAGGTCTCTGAGCCTGTATTTGTATAAGTGCGAAGCTTAGATTCAGCCTTCATTTCAGTGGCACAAGGTCAAATAGCCCTTGTCCTGCACCCACTTCTCCCACCCACCTCTGCCCTTGCACACAGCTTTGCGGTCTGCTGGGCATATGCTCTCCCTCCAAGTTCTTTAGCCAAATGTGTTCCCCCCCTAAAACTCTCCCTTAGAATTATGTTTACCGGGACACTGAAAAGCCCCCTTTTAGTCAGAAAGTCCCTACAAGAATCTGAAAAAGGTTTTGATGGTCTCTATTCCTCCCCTGGCAGATGCACCTCCATATTTTCAAGCAAAGTTATGTGACAGCAGGGGGCAGGGGTGCGGGTCACCTGGAAGTCTCATGTCCTGATGGAGAGGAAATCGGCACATCTGGTTTGGCAATCTGGTAGCAGTTACGGAAGATAAACGTGTGAGGACTCCGCGGCCCAGCAATTCCCCTCCCAGGGGCGTGCCCAGGACAGATGAGAGCACAGGTCCTCCAAAGACACCGCAGTCACCGTAGCTGTGCTCCCAGCAGCCTCAAACTGGAAACAACCCCGGTGTCCACCTGCAGCAGAATGGACAATTGCGGTGTAGTCATACGATGGAACGCTATTTGGCAATGCAAATGCGTGAACTACTGCTCTGTGCAACGACCCAGGTAATTCTCCCAAACAGACGATGGGCGCAAACAGCCAGACGCAGATGAAGAGTAGATCCGCTATGGTTTCGTTACAGGGTGTTCAAAAGCGGGCAGGAACAGGTGGTGTTGACAGAGCTCAGAACACTGGGTTCCTTGGGAGGGAGGGGATGCCTGCTGACCGGGATGGAGACGTAGCTTTCTAGGGACCTGGAGATGGTTTATACCTGTAGTTACACAAGTATACACCTGCATCAACTAAGATTTGTACACTTTAGGGACTTCCCTGGCCGTCCAGTGGTTAAGACTCCATGCTTCCACTGCGGGGGGCGAGGGTTTGATCCCTGGCCGGGGAACTAAGATCCTGCATGCCACACAGCACAGCCTAAATAAATAAACAATTAAAAAAAAAAGATGTGTACACTTTATTGTATGTGAATTACAACTCATGCGAAAGTTTAAAAAATAAAAAACTACATATCTATCCAAGTAAAAAATGTTCTCCCATCCACATGCATGCAGAATCATCTCATTCCACACACGCGTGCCACACTTGGTGAAATAACAATCTAGTTTAGTGCTCTTGCCTTATGTTTGGGGAAAGTGAAATTCAGACGGGACACACGCCCTGCTCAAGATCGTACAGAGACCTGAGTTTTACAAACGTAAAAATGCGTCGAGCTAGACACTTGGGGTTTATACACTTTACTATAGGTTTGTTATACCTCCATAAAAGAAAAAGTTAAAGAAATAACAGTACGTGGCAGGACGGGGTTTCTTCTCTCCCTTTTGGCTGCTGGTGGAAAGAGGGTCCTTAGTCAGACAGTAAGTCCGAGTCATTATGCAGACAATCACCTAAAAGTTAGCATTCTTCTGACAACACAAATTGTACTTTTACAAGTCATGTTATTATCCTACAGATGTCTAAACAGCCAGGTAAGCCCCTGGTAGGTTGGTCGTAAGTAAGAAATCAATCACGCCTCAGGAGTAGACCTCTGTTGGACTATTTCACAGGACTTCCTTACAGCAGCTCCATTAGGGGTCACGGCAACTAGCGCCCCAAGGCCAAGCTCAGAAACGTAAAGTTAGCTGACTTGAATCCAGTCAGGAAAAATGCCGAGTATTAGATGGACACAGGGAAACTCGTGAAGCTCAGACATGTGATCTGGGGGAGACTGGCCGAGAGCAACCCGCTACGACCACTGAACCCACCCTGGGCTGCCATCCTAGCCGATCGAGGCCCCCCCTCACCCCCACCCCCCCGCGAAGTGAAAAGAATCCCCTTTGGCAGAAATTACAGACACAAAACGCTGTCTGCAGGCTTGCTCTCTCTTTCTGTGTCCGCCCTGAGCATTACACGCTTGGCTCCAGGCAGCAGGCTTACCCTTTCCTCCATCTCTAAGGTACAAATTTAACTTTAGGAAAGAGGCCTGTTGAGTATTCTGAGAATTGTTGGGAGACCTCAGCTCAACTAGGACTTTCCTGAATATTACCCGGTAGTAATGAACATATATATTTTTTCTCTCAAAAAAGTGATGAAATGTGAGCCATGCTCATTAAAGAAAAAATTCTAAACAAGCAAAGTTACTTTTGAAGTAAAATAGGTTATTCACTCTTCTTCCCTTTCCCACCCCTGTGAAAAACAAGCAAACAATGAACAGAAACATTTGTATGAATGTTATTTCTTTTTCTATCTTAGATCTACCTACCTACCTATCAGCTGTCTACCATCTACCATCCATCCATCCAACCATCAGTTAGATAGGAGAGCAGACATCTGTCATTTTGCCTGCTCTGCATCCTATTGGTCCTGATAGGAGTCAATCACAGGGTCTCACCCTCCCCAGGGAGGTGGGCACACGAACCAGGCTGACCAATCAGAGTTATTCACCACGCTGGCCACAGTGATTGGCTGATGGATCGACTTGTGACCCAAGCAAAGCCAGTTAGGGTCTTCCCTGAGATTGGCCACATCTATGCTCTGATAGATCACTTTTTCTTTGGTGTCCACAAACCATGATGCTGTAGGCCTGAGGTTATTAGCAACATCTTTCCAACTGTGTGAAATGATCCAGGTCACAGAGGAAAGCATAACCAGAGATGGACAAAGGGACAGAGCCCTGAGGATACCTGTTGATCTGCTGGATCCAACCATGCCTGAAGCCTGATCTACGTGTAAACTTCCCAGGTATGTGAGCTAATACAGTCCTCTCGTTTTAGGTTGAACCATATGAAATTGTCATTTTTGCATGCCAAAACCAGTCAAATGTTGGCAACTTTATATGGTGTAGCTTAATAATTTAAATACATTTGAGTTAGATTTCTAGTACAGTTACCAGCTTGACTAATTCAAGTAGGCTTTTAAAAAATTAAGCTTTCTATTTTGAGATAAGTATAGCTTCCTGTGTCCTGTGTTATTATAAGAAATAATACACAAAGACCACCTACACTCGTTACCCCGTTTCCCGCATTGCTAGCATCTTACAAAACAGTAGTACAATATCGCAAGCAAGATGTTAACCTTGGTACTGTCAAGACACAGAACATTCTCATCACGGCAAGCATCCCTCATGTGGCCTTTTATAGGCATATCCACCAACACACCCTCCTTAATACCTGGAAGTCACTAAGCCATTCTCTATTTCTATAATTTTGCCATTTCAAGAATGTTATATAAACATAAATGTTATATGAATGGAACCATACAGTGTGAAACCCTTTGGGAGTGGCTTGTTAAATGCAAGATAATCTTTGGAGATCCATCCAGGCTGCATCATGTCTCCAGAGCTCTTTCCTGTTTATTGCTGGGTAGCTTTCCGTGCTATGGATGTACTGCCATTTGCTTAACCATTCATGCACTGATGGACATCTGGGTCATTTCCAGCTTTTGACTATTTCTACAGGTGCCAAGCCTGAGAGTGCGTCTCCTTGCCCTAGAGTCTAATAGTTTTCTCTTATGACTTTTTTTCTAAAAATATTATAGTTTTGTGCACCTGGGACTAACACAGCATTGTGGACCAACTGTACTTCAATAAAAAAAGGGGAAAATTATAGTTTTAGGTTTTACATTTGTCTGTGATACATTTTGAGTTAATTTTTTTTATAAGATGTGAGACTTCAGCCCAGGTCCGTCATTTCACCTCTGGATGTCCAGTTGCTCCAGCGCTGTTTGTTGAAAAGTCTATCTTTCCCCCATTGAATTGCTTTTGTACTTTGGTCAAAAATGGGTCAAATATTTGTGTGAGTATATTCCTGGCTCCTCTGTTTTGTTCCACTGATCTATGTGTCTATCCCTCTACCAATAACACACAGTCTTGATTGCTGTGTTTTTAAAAAGGTTCCTGGTGTGTAGTAGATGTCAAGAAATGGTAATTATTATTCATTCATTCATCAAATATATATAAACATTACTGCTAATATAACTGCTCATATTCTTTCTATTTAATTTGCAGGAAAATGCAACGTATCTAGAGGCCAAAATTTTAGGTATCCGAGGTTCTCTGAGTCCTAGAAATGACTACCAAAAAGTCTCTACATTTAAAAAACCAAAAAGTGTGCATGTAGAATTTAATTTACAGAAAAATGGATTCCAAATGGTAGAATCTGACCTGCTAATACTCAGGAAAACCGTCCGGGAGTTACCGGAGCAGCATTTCCCAAAGTATATCCCTCGGTTCATGAGTCTTTCAAGATGTTTCTGAGAAAGAGTTTATTGTCAAAATGATGGAGAAATATTATACACAATTGTATTGTTTTAAGGGATTCACAATGTGTATTACCACATTGAAGCGTCTAAAAAGTCCTGCAGTAAAATACATCTATGTAATTTGCTTTAAGCTAAGGCTTCCCAAACTAATTTATTCATAGAAACCACATTTCTCCCCAACACAGTAGCATCCCATGAATTATTCCCAGAAGTGTATTTTGAAAAACACTATCATAGAGTATTGTCAGCAAGTCCACAGAATGTTAGGAGACAGGGTTTTGTAAACCAGCAGTGTTCAAAGTGTGGCCTGAGGACCCAGTGGATTTGTAAGGCTCTTTTGGGGAGATCAAGAGATCAAACTATTTTCCTAGCAGTTCTAAGATGTGATTTGCCTTTTTCACTCTCATTCCACTGCAAGCATACAGTGGCATTTCTCAGAGGGTAGGTGACATGTGATATCACAAGGGGCTGAGTGGAGAAGCAGCTGTCTCTTATTAAACTAGACGTTAAGGAGATTTACCAAAAAATGTAAAACAATGCCACTCTTCTCATTCAATGTTTTCTTTCTTTTTTTAAAAATTGTTCTAATGTAATAGAGGCTTAAAGGAAGACAGAATATTTATTTATTTTTATTTATTTATGGCTGTGTTGGGTCTTTGTTTCTGCGCGCGGGCTTTCTCTAGTTGCGGCAAGCAGGGGCCACTCTTCATCGTGGTGCGCAGGCCTCTCACTGTCGCGGTCTCTGTTGTTGTGGAGCACGGGCCTAGTTGCTCCGCGGCATGTGGGATCCTCCCAGACCAGGGCTCGAACCCGTGTCCCCTGCACTGACAGGCGCATTCTCAACCACTGCGCCACCAGGGAAGCCCTCATTCAATGTTCTGTTTTGGAAAATGTAGTGGGGTGTTTTTTTTTCCATCAAAAGATGTGTATGTCTGCCATGGGTTTATTATTGTTATTTTAAAACAAGTAAATGAATGTGAAATTTCTTTTAATTGTCTTAATTTTAATGCTGTAACTATTAATTGTTTTAATTTTAATGCTGTAACTATCGATAGACATGACGACATAAACAAAGCTCTTTGAGGGTCCTCAATAATTTTTAAGAGTGTAAAGGGGTTGTGAAAATGGGGAAAACACTCTTGTTTCCCTTACTGTACTCAGAAGTGTGCAGCAACACTTCTGACACCAGATGTGAGGGTTTTCCACAAACCAAGCAATTCTTCGATGCCCGCTGGCTGTCTGACACTAACTGCAATTAGCGCAGACCCATGGGTTCAGGACTTATTCCCATAAGGCTGACCCCTCTCCCCCCACTTCAGGTCCGGTGACCAGTCCTGCTTGTCACCTGTGCTTCTGACTAATGGGTGCAGATCAGGGTTCCCGCACCCCGTCCTTGGGCTCAATGATTCTCTAGTATTGCTCACAGGGCTCAGGGAACTGCTTTCCTTACCCGATCACCAGCTCACTATGCAGGGATACAACTCGGGAACAGCCGTGGAAGAGAGAGTAGGACAGTCCCCGGGGGAGGCGCCGGGGACTCCAAGCCCCTCCAGGTGCGTCCTGCTCGCTGCACCTCCACGTGTCAGGAACTCAGAAGCTCTCTGGACCCTGTGCTTCGGGGGGGTTTTACAGAGGCTTCATCACGTAGGCACCATCGATTATTAACTCTCCGGAGAACAGACGGTGGGGCTGAAAGTTCCAAACTTCTCATCATGGCTTGGTCTTCCTAGGGAGCGGCCCGCACCCAGGAGGCCACCAGGAGTTGGCTCGTTAGAACAAAAGATGCTCCCATCACCCTGGAGATTCCACGGGTTTGGGAGCTCGATGTCAGACCATCCGATCATCCAGGAAATTAAAGATTTTAGGAGACTTGTGTCAGGAACTGGGGAAGAGACCTATATATACATAAATTTTTTTTCTTATTATTTCATAGGACATGAGACCCAAAAGTTTTAAAACTGCTATTCTAAATAAATCCCTTCCGGGGAAAATGAAGCCCCAAGGGGCTGGTGCTCGGACAGGAGTGCATCGTTCAAACTGAACGCAGATCTTATGATTTCTGGTCCAGAGTCTTACTATAACCCCACCCTGCCTAACACACCACTGCAAGTGGAACAACCAACCAGCCAAACCCAAGATATTTGACGTGGAGAAGAAAATGAAAACCCAAGAGAGAACTGTTATCCTACACTCCACAGCACCCTAATGCTTGAGCCCAGAAAGCATTGCAGGGGTGCGGGCTGAGCCCAGACAGGGCAACAGAGGGAGGAGGGTGCAGGGCAAGGCCACGCGCATGACGAGCCTGGAGAGTAATCGCGGGTAGAACGTCCGGCAGCAAGTGGGTCCACAGTTTACATTTACATATGTGTGAGCGTGTGTGTGTTATTACACACGTACATGTGTGTATGTATATATATTAGACTGGACAGAATCGATGTCCCGTATTAAACTTTAGATAGAATAACACTTTGATTCAAAGTTTTGCTCAACTATCAATAAATATAGTTATTCTTTTTTTTTTTTTTTTTTTTTTCTGCAGTACGCGGGCCTCTCACTGTTGCAGCCTCTCCCGTTGCGGAGCACAGGCTCCGGACGCGCAGGCTCAGCGGCCATGGCTCATGGGCCCAGCCGCTCCGCGGCATGTGGGATCTTCCCGGACCGGGGCACGAACCCGTGGCCCCTGCATCAGCAGGCGGACTCTCAACCACTGCGCCACCAGCGAAGCCCAATATAGTTATTCTTTGATCAAGCATTGACTTAGTGTTGGGAGAGCCACGCATCTGTGAGGAGGTGAGCTTGGAGGGCCGGGTCCAGGCCAGCGCCCAGCTGGGGGCGTGTGTTTGTCAGCAGGGCCCCCTCTGCCCCTCTTGCCCTGATGCTGGGGAGTCCAGCTGTGGGCAGAGGGGAGACATCCTCAGGGAAACTCACGGCCTCACAGGGCCTCTGGGGACCCTGACCTGCCATCTGCGAGGGGTGGGTCAGGGCTCCTCTGTGACCCGGAACGCACACAGTGCCTGAATTCTACCCTTGGGCTTTGTTCTCTGTTCCGGTCGGATGACCCCTTGGGGCGGCTGTCCCCTGGGAAGGCTGAGTCGTGCCTGCTAATGGAACAATCAGGAACTTAGTCATCTCATAGGAGCTTGAGGCCACGAGACACGGGACAGACAGGTCTTGCGGGGTTCTAGAGGGAGACCAGGGCCGTGCCAAGGGTGCCAGGAGGGTGGGCACAGTCTGGGGATGATGACAGCAACCCAGTCTCTGTCCAGGAGTGCCCAGAATGGGTACAGAGAGTGAGGAGGAAACTAGACCCTCAGCTCTGGCTCCGATGCCTTTAAGGCCAAACTGACACAGAGTTGTTCGGGTAAAAGCAGGTACGGGAGAGGGAAACCAGGGCCTGCGTTCTGCCCTGAGCCCTAGGGCTCCAAACTCGGGGCAGGATGAAGACTAACAGTCCCACAAGGAAGCAGCAGGATTGGCCTCCTCTGCTGGACAGAGCCTGTTCCTGAGGTTGCCTGGTCTCAATCCAGTCCCAGAACCCGAGCCGCAGCCCCGCTCATTCCCCAGCTCCCCCAGGCTCTGCTGGCACGAAGGTCTGGCCCCAGCTCACCTCTCTGCCCTCCCTTCCTATCACGAGCCCTGGGCTTGAGCCAAATCGAACCCCATGCTGCTCTGCTATGTGCCTTCTCCCAGCCCATCTCTGCTCCCCACCCCCTCTCCACGCGGGATGCCATCCCCTTACCACCCTGCTCCTGCGTTCTGGGCCAAACTTGGCCCACCCTTCCTGGTTGGATTAGTTTTCTAAATTTGTTAATTACCATGAATTCAATGGCTTAAAACAGCATGTACTTGGGACTTCCCTGGCGGTCCAGTGGTTAAGACTCTGTGCTTCCACTGCAGGGGGCACAGGTTCGATCCCTCGTCGGGGAACTAAGATCCTGCATGCCGCGCGGCACGGCCAAAAAAACCCCGGAAAACACGCTTAGGATGTCCCTTTTCTGTAGGTCAGAAGTCCTACCCAGGTGTCACTGAACTCAAGTCAGGGTGTCAGCAGGGCTGGTTCCTTCTGCAGCCTCCAGAGGAGAATCTGCTTCCTGGCCTTTTCCAGCTTCTAGAGGACACCACATTCCTTGACTCGTGGCCCCTTCCTCCACCTTCAATGTCTTTGACTCCGCTGTTGTCCTCACATCTTTCTCTGACCACAACCAGAAAAGCTTCTCCTCTTTTAAAGACTCCCCTGATTAGACTGGGTGCACCTCGATAATCCAGGGTCCTCTCGCCATCCCAAGGGCTTTCCCCTAATCACATCTGCACAGTCCTTTTTGCCACGTAAGGTGACATATTCACAGGATCCAGAATTAGGACATGAACATCTGGGGGGGGGCATTATTCTGGCCCGCACTGGCCCAGCTCCGGTAGCCCCCGAGACCCTCAAAGCATCCTCTCCACCTTCCGGGCTGACTTGGCCCGTGGGCCTCTGTAGATCTTCCTCTCCACAGCTTCCAGCACCCTGGATTGTAACAGCTTGTTGATTTGTCATTTTCCTGCAGTAAATGCCAAGTACCATGACAGCAGGGACAGGGTCTCTCTTGTCCACTGATATATCCTAGCAACTAGCACAGTGCCGGGTACGTAGCGTTCCAAAAACATTTTAGTGCAGAAACTCTTCTATAGAATTTAACTATATTAAATTACGTTCTGGCTACCTGCCTTCTCTACAAGACACATCTTGAAAGCAGGGTTCACATGTGGCTTGTCTGTTGTGTCCCCTGGGGCATCTGGACAGTATTTGGCACACGCTTGTGGAATTGGATTGAATAAAGAGGTTCAGCCTCCTCTCGATTGCCTGGCTCTGAAACGCAGGGCCCACGGAGGACGTGTGGGAACGAGGCGCACTGGGTCAGGTAGGGCTACCTGGGAAAAGTTTCTGGAAGAGAAGCGCTTGGGGCAGAGGTCTGAAAGAGATGCGCTGAGGGGGTGATGACATCCTGCCAAGAGGACTCATATGAGCAAAGCCAAATGTGGGAGACAGCTGGTGCAGGGTAACCAGAGCTGAGATGGGAGGGCCAGGGCTCAGACACCAGGTGGAGGGGTCTTGAGTCCCTGCGATATACAGAGCAGTGAGCGAGGTGCTGAAAACAGGACTGGATGGAAGAGGGGATGGAAGCAGGAGGACAGAGTGCAGTATGCCAGCGGGGCGATGATGGCTGCCCCTTAGGGTCGCCGGCATAGACTCGAGGTGGAGACAGGAGGGAACAGAGTCAAAGATCATTTGATGCACACGTCCTCGCATTCCTGAGAAGGGCAGGATGATGGTGCACAGAGGAAGCTGGGAGGCCTTGCTTCCATTTTGTGGTGAAGATGGTGAGACCAGCACTGGGTACCTTTAGCGTCAGGTGTCAGAGGACCATGCACTGGAGGTGACTGAGACTCAGCCCTCTGCTTTTGTCTCCAAGAAGGTCTCCACCGCCACATAGGAGATGTATGAGGGGGGAGGGTGTTTTTCCAGTGCCTGAACTGTCCCTTCTGCCCCCACGGGACAGGCATCCTCTCTCTGTCCCAGCCTGCTCCCCAAAGCAGCCACTCTGACCTCCAGAATGAGCTACCGTCTCCATTGACAGAGCCCCCACTGTTCCAGGTACTTTGCACATATAGACTCGTTATATCCTGAAAGTAGGTCATATTATCCCCATTTTATGGATGTGGAAACCGAGGCTCTCTAAAGGATAAGCCAACCACCCCAATTCTCACAACTAGTACGAGAGGAACCAGGATTGGTGCCCTGGTTGGCCTAGGGCCAAAGCCCACAAGCTCTGTGTGCCACTGTGGCGCCTCCTGCCGGTCCTCCGGCTGGCGGATTTTAAATCTACCCAATGCAGCAAACAGGGACTCTGCAGGTTGAGGGGATACAGGCAGGGACACATATCAGTAGGAAGGACCAACACAAACCCAACGATCCCCACAGGAAGTGCCCACCACAATCCACAGTACCTGCGGGGAGGGGCGGGCCACGTCAAGCCCCCCCCCCCACCACGGAATCCCAAAATATCGACTGAAGGGTCTTGGCATCCAACCAACTCCTTTCAGACAAGGAAGCAGAGGCGGGAGAGGGGAGGTGTCTTCCAGGTAACACCACTGCTTAGTGGCAGAGCGGGACCAAAGCCCAGGTGTCTTCACCAGGATCGGTGCCCTAGACTCGGACGACTCCCCTCTCTTTCCTTTGCAGCTGGACCGAGTTCACCCCTGCCCCTCAGCGGTCCGGACCTCCCCCGCCCCCCGCACATCCTGCCTCCATCTGCCGGGTCCAGAACCAGCACCAGGGGACCAGGCTGGGAGCTGCGGGCGCACCCTTCACGGGCCCAGCCCGCCCCTCGCCGCCCCTCGCCGCCCCTCGCCGCCCCGCTTCCTCCTCCTGCCGGGGATGGGGAGGAGAGGTGGGGCCGCCCTCTGCAGCAAAGATGCGACTCAGATAACATCTCCAAATTGTGGATGAGGACAGAGCCCTTGAATCTGCTTTTATCGTTATTGTCGTTACTTGCTTATTGTTTATCAAGTGCTTTCTCTATGAAACGGCAAGACTGAACAGCTTAGGCCCCCTCCGAAACCCCGGGTTTCGAATACGGGGAGGAGCGAGCTCGGCGGTGGAATTCTGCGGCCGCAAGGAGGCCACACCTTCCCAGCTTCTCGTTCGCTTGCAGACGCTCCCTTTTCCTGTTTGGTCGGGTTGAGAAATGCCTCCCTCTCCCTTGCGCGGAGCCTCGGCGCCCATGCGGAGGCGGGCCTTGTGGCCTTGATGACATCCCAAGCAGCCAATAGAAGCTGGAGGGGCGGGGCCGGCCGGGTCCAGTGCTGCCAAGGCGGGGTTCGCAGGTTAGCAGACGTGCGGAAGAGGTGCTGGGGTCGCGGGGGTCGCGCGGGTCGCGAGGGCCCTGGGGTCCGGAGCCCGCGGCCTGGCTGTGGGGTTGGGGCTCCCAGGCTCCGCGCCCCAAGTTCTCCTCGGCCCGAGCGGGAGGAGCTGCGGGCGGTGATGAGGGAGGGCGGAGGAACGCGAGATGGGGGTCGCTGGCCGGCCTTGTCCGGCGGACCCGAGGCCCGTGGCCCCGGCCGGGAGGCCCCGCGGCCCGGCGCGCCAGGTGGGCTGTGGAAGTCGAGGCCTGGGGGAGAGGGAAGCGCCTTCGCGGACCAGGCTTGGAAGGCCCAGGACCCCGGGCCCAGCTCCCACCCACTTCCCGTGCCCGAGCAGGGCGGTTCGCTCCGGGGCCGAGGGTGCTGCGTGGCCGCCCGCCCCTTCTCCGCCTCAGTATTTCTCTTCCAGGTGGGCGATCTTGCCGGCCCCGAAAGTCTGAGAAGCATGAAGCTCCTGTGTTTGGTGGCCGTGGTCGGAAGTCTGCTGGTGCCCCCAGCCCAAGCCAACAAGGTGCAGTTCCCATGCACAACCACCCTGCCTGCGCCCCGGCATCCCGGGGGGGCTGCTGCTCCAGCCAGGCCCCTCACTCCCCTTCGGGCCGTGTCGGTGCATATTCTCTCGGCCCTAGGCTGCAGGCCTCCAGGAGAGGGGGCGTCTGCGGGGCACGCGTCTGGATCTGGCACGCGGAGGATAGGAATTCCAATAGGAATTCCAGTCCGGGTTCTGTGTTTGGGGAAGTTGTCAAAGTTCTCAGCACCTTCTTCCTTTGCTCCTGGGTGCCCACTGCCCTAGTCGGAGCTTCCAGTAGCCTAAGGAGTGGGCGTAATGTGAGGAGTGTGAAGTCTGCACAGATGCAGGTTTCTGGGTGGAGGGGACCCACCCCCGAGCTGGGACTCGAGCTGGGACTCGAGGTAACTTCCATTCCTTAGGGGTAATGGCCCGGAGCTGGGTTTGGGTAGGTCTCTGGAATTCGAGATTATGATTCACTGAGGCTTTGAATCAGACTGAGTCTCAGGGTTTGTTTCCACTTCCTCCTGGGAATGCTAATTCGAATGAAAATTTTGTGTTGTTGTTTCTGACCCATTCCAGGGAGGGAGGACTTCCAGAGGGGTTGCTTGAGTGTCTCCATGGAAACGTCCACTTTTTCTGGTTCACCCCAGCCTTTTCCTTCCCTGATCCTAACCTAGGAAGTTGGAGGTGGGGTTGGGGGAAGAGGCCAGCCGCCAAGACTGCTGGACGCGGGTACACACACAGGTGTGAGGCCCAGAGCCGAGGACTGCCACCTTGCTTGCTCCTCCCCCAAGCCCCCTACCTGGGAGTGGCAGCCCTGGGTAGCCCTCCGTGAGTATCATTTGCGCCCCCAGACAGTTTCTTGAGGACCCTGTGATGTAGCATCCTTCCTGCAGAAGTCGTTCCTGCTGAACTTGGGCATGGGGAAAGGTCAAGAGCATTCATATGGTCACCTTATGCAACAGGGAACTGAAAGTTGGGAGTCTTGCTAGAACTTGAACCCAGGGGCCCTGCCCCCCTGATATGTGCTTTCTCTTGCAGAGTTCTGAAGATATCCGGTGCAAATGCATCTGTCCACCATATAGAAACATCAGTGGACACATTTACAACCAGAATGTGTCACAGAAGGACTGGTAAGGCACTGCCCAGGCTGGCCCTTGAGGTTGTGGGTGTTGACTGGGGTTCGTGGACCCCTGGAGGATAAGCTTGCTCTCCCGTTTCTATGGAGAACCTTACAAAGGAATGTTTTGTCCCTGGTCACACAACCGATTAGAAATAGGGTGCACATGTCTTTAATTCCAGCTGAGGGGTTCCTGGTCAGAGGAGTGGATTTTGTTATTTTGATTTGCTTTGATTTGGGTGTTTGTTCATATCTGCGAATTGGTAACAGAGAAGCTGGGAGAGGTAAGTATTAGAGCCACATACCGTGGGATCTTTCGCCTACTTGCGTGCTCTTGGCGAAGCTCTGTTACATGCGTCATTTGATGCCAGTGTCTAACCACCTTGTAAGGCAGTGGGATGGGTTGTGATCCCATTTTATAGCTGCAGAGATTGAGGCACAAAGAGAATTTACAGTATACTCCTGGGGTCTTGAATTCATTTCTGGATGCCTCACTTCAAAAAAGAGAGAAATAATAAAAAAATCATCAGAGAAAGGACATCAGCTTGTTGAAGGCAAGTTTCAACATGCTCTCCTGCAAAGAACGGTTTAAGGAATTACAGTCTGAGAAGGAGAGGACTTGGGGACACACGCAGCTGAGAGGGCAGGAGAGGGGCTGGCGTGCTCTGAGGCGCACCGTGTGGTTTGGGTGTAGGACTGGGGCCAGCGAGGAGAGCTCCAGGGAACCAGACTGAAGTGTGAGTTGAGGGGGTGTTTCTCGTGCAGGCCGTTTGAGGAGCAGGGGCAACAGGGGCGCCTCATCCCGGAGGGCTCTGAGCGCGCAGGTGCGGTGATGCCTGCATCCGGTCCCCGCGGAGCAGTTAACGCCACACGGGGGAGCCCAGGTCAACGTTGCCTCTACTTAGGTGTCAGGATCACCAGGTGGCCTTTGAGAAAATACAGAGTCCCAGCACCCTCTCCGCCATGATTTTTGGGTTCTTTTTTGTTGTTGTTTTTCCCAGCTTTATTGAGATGAATCAGACATGTGACATTGTATAAGGTTACGTGATTTGATACATGTATCTATTGTGGAACAAGGTTAGACAGCACCTCCATCGCCTCACAGGGTAACCGTACAGGTGTAGGTGTGGTAGAACATTTAAGATCTACTCTTTTAGCAACTTCAAGTGTACATAATTGTTAACATGTATTGTTAATGATAGTCACCATGCTGTACGTTAGATACCACCACCACCCCCCCGCCCAAGATTTTGATTCAGTGAATATGGGGGGGTGGGGCATGGCAGGAACTTTTTCTTAAATAAGTGATTGTGAGGCGGTTGGTCCTAGACCAACCTAGATCCTAGACCTCAGGCCAGGGCCAGAGGAGACCAGCTGTGTCCTCAGGCCCCTTCCGCATGGTCCCTCCACTGCGAGGAGGACACTTGGGCCTTCCCCTGGTGGAGGGGCGTGAAGCCAGGGTGTCTGAGCGGCACAGGCCACGTTCCTGTGTTGCAGGCGCTCTGCCGTCTCATGCTGGGGGTCCTCGTGCCTGTGAGGGGCAGAAACCCCAACACCTTCGCCCTGATGGTGGAGCTCCCGAGGAGTACACTATGGACACAGTCCCCGAGCTGGCTAGTGCAGTGTCTCTCACACTTCTAAAAATACAGGCTTCAAACAAATCTGTTTTGGAAACACATTGTGTAAAAGTCAGGACTGCCCTGGCTGAGCAGGAGCGTCCATGGCCCCTCCCTCCCACCCTCCGGCACAGAGGGCCCTGGGGTGCCCCAGGGAGCACATTTTGAAGGACACTGATCAAGTTCAGCCTCTGTTGTGTCCGTGAGGACACTGAGGCCCAGAGAAGTTACACACATCACCTGCAGAAGGCAGAGACTTAAACCAGCTTGCCGTTCCGTAACCCTCTCCCCTAAGGTGCTATCACTGATCCCCAAAAAGGGACACGTCACGGTTTCACTGATTCCCTGGGGAGAGAACACATCCCTGTGGGGAACCCACACGTCCCACTGGTGCACCAGAGTGACCTTCCAGACCCAGGGAGAAATCTGGGCCTCGGAGGCTGGTAGGGGTCCCCGGAGAGGGGAGGTCCCAGGAGTGATGACCCAGTGCTGGGTGTGGACCTGGCCCTGTCCGGCGGCCCCTCCCCGGGCAGGGGCTGAGTTATAGCAGGGAGCCACGTGCCCAGCGCTGGAAGTGGGGTCATCAGAGGTTCAGGTAAAATCACACCCTCCACACATGGACTTTTAGGGGGAACAGAGGCTTGTGGAGGACATGCCAGCCCACACTGTTGGCGCCTCTGCCAGAAACCCTGCCTGAGCCTGAGGGCCCCTGGGACAGCCCGGGCCAGAGCTGGAAGGGCCTGGTGGGTCATCCGGCGCCACCCCTGCAGCTCCCAGAGGCACAGCTCCCAGAGGAGGCTCAGGCCCAGGGCACCAGGCTCCTGGTGGCAGGGCCCAGCTGAGACACAGCAGTGGGAGGGGATAGGGAAGTGGGGTTCAGAGATGTTGAAGAAGGCAGAGTCACTGGCTTGTGGTGGGTCCGTGGGTCAGAGGAGGCCTGGCGGAGGCGCTGCCTGCCACGGGGACAGACCCGAGGGACTGGGGTGGGGTGGGGGTGGAGTCTGTGCCACTGGGACACCCACCCCGTGAGTCGCGGAGGGCAAGGGCCTCGAGAGGCTGTGGGTTGGGAAAGGGGTTCCGCCAGCCTGACCCTTCAGAGACCCTCCCCTCCCTGGGGAGCCCCCTGGCTGCCCCCACAGCCCTCTGTCTGTTGCAGCAACTGCCTGCACGTGGTGGAGCCCATGCCGGTGCCCGGCCACGACGTGGAGGCCTACTGCCTGCTGTGCGAGTGCAAGTACGAGGAGCGGAGCACGACCACCATCAAGGTGCCCGCGACCGCCCCGCCCCTGCGCGGCCCCGCCCCGCCCCCTCTCCCTGGGGGGCCTGCGCGGGGGTGGGGTGGGGGGCCGCCCCGCCCTCCGTCCTGTCCTGTCCTGTTTCCTTCTGCTCGGGCCTGAGGGACTGGCCCCGAGGCTGGCCAGGTGGCAACCCAGGGACCCCCTTCCCACCCCCCTTGGGGCCGCTCTCCCCTCTAACGCCATCACGCTCGCAGGGGGGACCTGGGAGGGGGGCTGGTGACCCCTTCCCCCCCGCTTCCCGTCTTCCTCTCCCTTCTCGCCTTCCATTTGTTCAGTAGACATTTCCGGGGCTCCTGCTGTGTCTTGGGCACTGTAAGGGATGCTGGAGCGGAGGTAGCCCGCCCTCCGGAGCCTGCAGTCTGGTTAAGCTTCCAGAGCGACACCAGAGCTGCGGGCCTGGCAGGATGGGCATCAGATGCCCCCCTTGCTTCCCCTGAACCCCATTCTCGTGGGCATCAGTGAATTCAGGGGAGGTGGTGGAATGGCCACCAACACACAGTGAGGACATGGAGAGGCCTGGTCCCTGGTCCCCTCCAGGCAGACTTGATCCCCCAGCACCACCACACCCTAACCAGGGCGAGCTTGGCCATGCTTGCCGATTTCCAACATAAGCCTCTCCTGGTCCAGCTTTTAAGCTTATTTCTGCGTGTCTGGTGAAGGATCGGGACATAGCATCAGGAAAGAACCCTCAGGGATTTGGCAACAGCCGTGAGCCTTCCATCGGGCTTCCCTTTTGAGGCTCTTTTGGCGGCGAGGTGGTCCTCACCGCTGTCCTCCCTGCCTGGCCCGCGGTGCTCGTCCTCTCCCCTGTCCACTCTCCCTGCCATCACCCCTTCCCCTCTGAGCTTATCCACTGGCCCCACGCTTGGGGGGCCAGGTCCCCAAGACCTTAGATTGGAAGGGGCTTCCTGATGTGGGGACCTCATCAGATACACTTCCTAATCCCCCAGTTTCCCTCTAGTCCTTGCTAAGAGACCAGAGAGAACCCCCTCCAGCTTCAGCCTGTTAGAGAGTCAGCCCTATCCCCCGCCCCCGCTTCCTGGGGTACAGGCAAGGGTTCTGATGCGGTACCCTGTCTGAAGATGCCCCAGTCAGGGAGGCGTGTGGTCCAGCTGGACCTGGCCGTGAACCAAGCTTGGCTCCCGTCACAGCGTAGATGCGGGGCTGGGGTCAGCAGCGACGGATGGCAGTTGGGATAGGAGTTGTGGTCAGTAAATCCGGGTTCCAGGCGCATCCGCCACTTAGTATTCTTGGGACTGAGGGTGACGGTGTGGCCTGGGGGGTCTGCATCAGGTGAGTGTCAGAAAGGCATAGGAGTTGTGGTCAGTAAATCTGGGTTCCAGGCGCATCCGCCACTTAGTATTCTTGGGACTGAGGGTGACGGTGTGGCCTGGGGGATCTGCATCAGGTGAGTGTCAGAAAGGCATAGGAGTTGTGGTCAGTAAATCTGGGTTCCAGGCGCATCTGCCACTTAGTATTCTTGGGACTCAGGGTGACGGTGTGGCCTGGGGGGGTCTGCATCAGGTGAGTGTCAGAAAGGCATAGGAGTTGTGGTCAGTAAATCCGGGTTCCAGGCGCATCCGCCACTTAGTATTCTTGGGACTGAGGGTGACGGTGTGGCCTGGGGGGTCTGCATCAGGTGAGTGTCAGCCCCTGGGGGACATTTGGAGATGGACTGTGGCCCCAGTAACTGCGGCGTGTTACTGACCGTGGAGGGCAGTGTCCTGGGGAGTCCTGCCTGAGGTGCCTGGAGTACCCACGCTGGGAAACATCTCATTAGCTTCCTTGACTCTGTTTTTCCTGTAAAACAAAAATGACTGCAGCTTGGGAGGCTCTCCAGGCACGTAAGAGGTTCTGGAAGTTGTCTTTCTGCCCCAGCCTCACCTCCTGCTGTGACTGACGGGGGAGGGGCCGTGGCCGCCTGGCTGTCCCCTCTGCCCCGACGGTG
This sequence comes from Mesoplodon bidens, assembly GCF_964165515.1. Taxonomy (NCBI): domain Eukaryota; kingdom Metazoa; phylum Chordata; class Mammalia; order Artiodactyla; family Ziphiidae; genus Mesoplodon; species Mesoplodon bidens. The sequence goes on from NC_138177.1 coordinate 2,135,394, forward strand.
ACTCGCCCTCTTGGGACTGAAGCGCCCCCCCCCCCCGTCACCCTGTGCTGTCCTCGGCAGGGCTCGGTTCTCCCCGCTCTGACGGGCGCTCCCCCCCGCCCCTGTCTGGCCGGGCACATTCCCCTCCCCGCTCTCCACTCCTGGGGGCGCCTCATCTGTCATCTTTGTGCTGCCGGAGAACTGGTGGCTCTTGTGGGGTCCCGACCGCCGAGGGCACAGTCGGTAAAGGTGGAGTGGGTCGTTCTCCGCGCCCGCGGTCTCCCGGCCTCCAGCACTTAAGGCCCCGCTGCCCGGTGAAGACAGACGGCAAGGGACAGGAGCGGCGGGTAGCGGCCCGCAGGGCGAGCTGGGTCTCTTCCGCTCGCAGGTCATCATCGTCGTCTACCTGTCGGTGGTGGGCGCCCTCCTGCTGTACATGGCCTTCCTGATGCTGGTGGACCCTCTGATTCGAAAGCCGGACGCCTACACCGAGCGGCTGCACGACGAGGAGGAGAACGAGGTAGCGGGCCGCACCCCGCCGCCCCTCCGCCCACACGCGGCGTCCCTGGGGCCTGGGCGGGGCCGCCTTCCCCTCCCCCAGTGCTCCAGTCGCCTCTTCTCCCGTTCCCGTCACCAGGACTGCAGGGTTTCCTCAGCGGGGGCAGCCTTGAGTTTGCCCTGATCTGGCATCAGGCAGCTTCAGTGCACAGGTCGGGGAGCCTCCTTGTCGCCCTGCATTCCTAGCAGAGGGGCAGTGAGCCCGCCAGGCAGCCGCATGTGGGTGCTCAGACCTTGGTGTCAGGCCGACAGTGGACTTGGAGAGTGTACCCAGAGAGTCAGGGGAGCCCAGGGTGGGACACAGGAGGCGCAGGCAGCTCTGTGGGAGTGAGAGGTGGTGTGTGCCGTGCACAGAGCTGTGACGGTGTCAGGGGCTCCTGGCCTGTGCCTCTCGAGCTCGCCCCCTCGGGCCTGCACAGCTGCCACGTGTGCCCGAGACAGCAGTGAGGGAGGAGGGGTGCCCCAGAGGGTGGCATCTGCGGGCAGGTGTGGCTCAGGACGCTTCCTGCCCTGGGGACCGGCTGCGCGCAGGTGCGGAGAGCTTGGCCTCACCCTGGTTTACGTAAAGCCGGGGTGGAAGGACCACAGCCGGGAGGCTAACACGTGTAAGAGGGGCTCTTCCTGCAGAGACACAGGGGAGCGAGGTGAAGGGGTGAGTGGTCACTAGAGCACCAGGCTTGGGCTGCAGCGCCGGCGGGCTGTCGCCCTTGAGAGCATCTCACGCAGCGGGTGGAGCTGGGAAGGGCAGGTTCCCGCCGAGAAGAGGGGCTGCCCGGCCGCACCGGGCAGGCCTGCACACGGCCAGGGAGGGGCGGGGCCTGGCCCGTCCCTGGACCCCACGGCCCCTCCGGGGTGGGTGCCCCCGGCCTCCTGCTGACATGCGCCCGGCCAGTGGAACTGGGGCTGGGAGGCGGGGGGGGGGCTGGCAGTTGGGTGGTCTCTGTCCAGGAGGAAATCTCGTGCGCCTACCTGGTCATTAACGCGCGGTAACAGCAGCTCTGCTGGGGGCACAGCGGCGCGGGTGAGCGCCCCATGATTAGGGGCTGCGTGTGGTAATTGCAGTCCTGGCTGGGGAGCGGCTGAGAGATGGGCCGTGATTACACGGCTCCGCGGCCTCCCCCCGCGGCCTCCCCGGCATGTGTGCCACCTGGCTGCGGAGCCCGAAGGGGGGGCAAGCCGCTCTGCTCTTTATGGGCCCCGCCCTGGGCACCCCGGCTCGCCCCGTCCTTGTTTCTCTTCCTCCTAATGTACTCAGGTCCTGCAGGTGCCCCGTGTAGACAGACCTCCGGCCTGCCCTCAGGGTCCGAGCCCGGGGCAGAGCCCCCGGTCAGGGATGCGGGATAGAAGGAGGTCAGGGGAGGGGTGGGGGAAGCCGGGGGCTGGCTTTTCCTCGGTGTTAGTGGGGGAAGGCTTCCTGGCAGCGGGGCTCTTCCGTGGTGGGGAGGGGCCGCTTAAGTGCTGGGGCCGCTGGAGCTGAGTGGAGCGGGGACCGCGGTGGCGCCCGGGCTTGGGGCCAGCAAGGGGAGGAGGCCCTGCCTGGCTGAGCTGAATCTCTGGAGATGCTCTGAAGAGCATTTCCCTTCAGAGGGATGAGGTCCCCCCGGGGCGGGGGACTTAGCTTTCACCCCAAGAGGAAGAAAGTCAGGCTCTCGGCCTGTGCAACTCAGTGACCTTGAGAAGGCTCCCCTCCACACCCCAGGAGTTGGGGGGTCGATCGCATCCCAGGATGGGGGCCCTTCCGCTTCGTCCCCCCATTCCTGTAGCTGGGAGCTCCTGCCCTGGGGCTGGAGGACAGAGAGGAAGGGGGCCTGGCCCACAGCGCTGAGGAGATGAAAGCCCCGCTCCCTCTGAAGGTGCCGGCTGGCCCGGTGGGCCCCCGGTGCCGTGCCGGGCGCTGCCTTTCCTGATTCCAGCAGCATCAGGACTAATCCCCCGGCTCAGACGTCCTTTGAAAGGAGGAAGCCAGCCTTTTTGCTGGGGCAGAAATGGAAACAGAGCTGTGCTAGATGTGTAGGTTTGGCCCCCTTTGAAGAGAGAGAAGGAAGGGTTCCTGCAAGGCTGTGGGTGTCTCTGGGCCTCGCTGCGTGGGACTCAGCTCGGCAGGGTCCCCCGAGACCACAGCCCACTGGGCGGAAGCGGGGGACCCCGGGCTGCTGCACGGCCCCCCCTTCCCAGGGCGGCGAGGAGCCCAAGAAGGAAGGGACGATCCGAAAAGTAGTGACACTGGTGACCTTTCAAGGGCAGGTCCCGCCTCCTGCCTGGGGGCTCCGGGAGTGGATCTCACACTGACAGTGGCTGTGAATTGAGCGCTTGTGATCTGCCAGGCACCGTTGAACGCTGTGCGCCCACTGTCCCTGAGAAGACGCTCCTGCAGGCTCCATCCGTGGGTGGGAAGCAGGTTCCAAGGACAGGGTGTCAGCCAGGGTCGTGCTCCAGGGCCAGAGCCCAGGTGCAGAGCCAGGTTTGATTCCACAGTCATCTTCCCACCGTGAACTGCTGGGGAGGAAGGAGACTGAACACCCCGCGGGCTCCAACTCTTGACAGCAGTGTGCTGAGGCCGTTACACGTGTTACTGTATATGTAACCTTGCCGTACCCCGCTCCTGGTCACGAACCGTGTGTGTCAGGGTGTGGGGCGCCACCCACAAGGTCCTGAGTCATGACCAGCACTGAAAACAGTGACATGGAGCAGGGCAGAGGACGTCAGAGGGCATCATGCTGAGTGTCGTGTGAAGGGGGTGGTGGTGGGTGGGTGTGTGTGTGTGTGTGTGTGTGTGTGTGCGCGCGTGTGTGTGTGTGTGTGTTTTTTCTCCGCACTGGGTCATCAGGCGCATGTAATTCCTGTTGACAGTATAGGCACAAAAGCCTAAGAAGACCGGGTTTACTAAGTTGGAGCTTGGGGAAATCAAGTGGCTTGTCAGGGACACACAGCTGCTAAGTGGCCAAGGCCGGGAGAAGGTGGCCAGCTGTAGAACCCAGGGTCCTGGCTTCGACTCTGGTGCTCCGGCACCTGCCCCTGGGGTGCTGCCGTGGTCCTCGTCCAGCCTGGCAGAGAGGCTTCCTCGGGGTCCCGGGCCGAGGGCTCACGGGCCGAGGGCTCCTGGGGGGCAGCGTCCGTCCCTAACTCACCCTGGGCAGAGCTGTGGGCGGCAGTGACGACCTGCCAGCCTCACCGCCCGCCGCCAGCGCGCTGCCTCCCCTCCCCTCGCCCCCATCCCCCGCCCCTACCTCCCCAGCCTGGCAGCTGCATGGCGACAGAAGCTGTGCCAGCTCCGGGCATTAGAAGCAGAGTTGCAGTTGCTGGGCGGCCCTGGGCTTAGAGAGGTGTGCTAATCCCTTAAGAGGCGTGTGGCAGGAGATGAGAGGCAGGGAGAGCTGGGGAGGAAATCCCCCGGGCTGTGGGCCTGGCCCTGGCTCCAGTTCCCCCCAGAGATCAGGTTCGGGTCCTGCAGGAAATGCATGGGCTCTGGCGCTTCAGAGGCAGAAAAGTGGTCATTAGGGGAAGATGCTGCCTTTGACGACAGCGCAGTTCTGAGGGCGGGGGGAGGGCACGGGGCAGAGCCGGGAGGCGGCTGGCGCGGCCCTGGCTCTGGGATGGGCACGCAGGGCGAGCGCCCAGCTCCACCTGCCAGACGCTGTCCTTTGGGGAGCGAGCTGGGGCCCCAGCCCCGGCAGAGCAGGTCCTGGGGGTCTGCCCGCTGTCCTGGCCGTGGCCGGCAGGGCCGAGGAGTCCTGCAGCCCGCTACCAGCCGCGGGGGCACGTGGTGCCTCTCTTCGGACGACAGGGTCATCGCGTCCTCTTGTGCTGACCCTCCGTGCTCCTCTCGAGGCTCAGGAGCCAGTCTGGGGTGCGGCCGGGCCCGACCAGAGCCCCCGCTTCCCGGGCCCCCGCCCATCCCACAGCCGCGGGCGCCCTGTGCTGGGTGGGCCCTCGGGGAGGCCTTCGGGGTCGCTCTCCTGGCTTTGTTTTCCATGTCAGGCGTTGGAGACCCCCCGGCTCTGGGTGCCAAGCCTCTTCTTCATCCCGCAACAGGACACTCGCTCTGTGGTGGCCGCCACCTTCTCCGGGCCGCGGGCGAACACGGTCCTGGAGCGCGTGGAGGGAGCGCAGCAGCGGTGGAAGCTGCAGGTGCAGGAGCAGCGGAAGACGGTCTTCGATCGGCACAAGATGCTCAGCTAGGCAGCCGTGCCGCCGGGTCACGGTCAAGGCAGGACCGGAGGCTGCGCCTGCCAGCCTCCAGGGCTGGACGGAGCTGGCCACTCTCCCCACTCGGTGCCACCCTCCGGGTCTCCCCTTTAAAGCCCGGGGCATTTTTCCTTCTCCCTCTGTTTTGACATGTGCTCAGCTGCATGATCTAGGAAGAGCGCTGGGTCCATGGTCTCAGTTTGCCTGCGCAGGTGGTCTTTGTGGGGGAGGGCTGGGGTTCTTGGGACTGGAGCGACCCCGTCACCTTGCTCCCTCCTCGCCACCCTCCCGGCTGCAGACCTTGGGATCTCGGTCGTCAGGAACTGAGTGTGGGAGAGGAAGGCACGGCCAGCTTCCTCCCAACCCGACTCCTCGGCCCGGGCATGGCCTCACTCCAGCCCTCGGGACGGCTCTGCTGGGAAGGCTGATGCCACAGCCCGGCCGTTGTCCTCAGGGCACACCTTCCCCTTCCTCTTCTCCCATCGAGGCAGGCAGAGCCAAGGACCCTGCGTACTCTGCCTCCTGGCCCCGCTCCCACTTCAGGAAGCCAGGCAGTGCCCCCTCCTCCCGCCCCGGTCTGCAATTGCTGAGCCATTGGTGGGACCACAGGACCCCGAGGCCAAGCGGTGGCTCTGAGCACCTGGGCGCCTATCCTCAGATTGACACTTGTCCCTGAATTTCATTGTACCAGTGCATGGAGAGGAATGTCATCCTTCTGTTACTTGTAAATCAAGGAAGCATCATGAAATTGTCTTACTTGTCTCACTTTGTGGATCTCAAGAGACTTCAGGGACTACGAGTGTTTCACAGGTGGACCCAGAGAGGGGACAGGAGCATTGTCCTTGAGGGGTCCAGGCAGAGAGGCAGGGCCTGGACAGTCCAGGTGGCTGTGGCGGACGGGGCCCACGGGGGGCCTGGGCGGGGTCGCTGCTCCTTTCAGGCTCCATTGCCTGCAGGGGGCAGTGGGTGAACTGGCCCTTAGGAACTATCCTGAGTTTATTTGTGTTTCACCTTTGTGGGAGAGTCCCCTGAAACTCTGAACACTGTCTGATGGCAGTATCTTACAGGTACGGTACGTGGAGCTCACTGAAAAGCCCATATGTTTCCCCAAATGAAAACCAGCAGGTACTCAGAGAGGGGTGGGGGTAGCCAGGGAAAGAGCGCTGCCAGGAGAAGCTTCCAGGGGCTGCCAGGGCTGAGTCCCATCCATCCGTCCGTCCCAGAAGTGTGGTGGGGGTGCGTCCGGGACCCAGGCAGAAACAAGGGCCTGGCGGCCCAGCTGGATCTGATTGAATTTCTTCCCGCGGGGTTTGTCCAAATAACGTGTTGAGAAGGCTCCGTGTGGAGCCCTGAGCCAGGGTCTTGGTGGGGTGGGCATTTCAGTTTGCAAAGATGTGCCCAAGTTCAGAGCCATGTACAGGTACTGAAGGGCACAGGCGGGGTGATGTGTAGACGGGGCTCCAGAGGAGCAGAGACTTGGGGTTGGCACTGGAAGTGAGTGAGGGACACTGGAGGGCTGGGGTTGACGGGTCCTGGGCCAGCGGGAGGCTCGCGGTGGGTTAACGGGAGGTACGTGGGCCGCAGGTGGCCGCGCAGAGGACCCAGTGCCGGCTGCGTCTCCGCCCTAGTTTGCCCAGCGTACGCTTGGTGCCGGCCAGGCCACCCACTGCTTCAGAGGCCTTGGTGGGCCGCGAGTTCTTCCACGATGGGGACGCTTTCCAACGGTGGGTAAATGGATGTGTCAGCTTATCAGTCACCAATCCAGAAACTGGTGTCTCAAATGGCCAGATATTCCTCTAAACCACACTGCCCAGGGGAGACTTCGAGTACTGTTGTTTCTCTGCGTCTTGGTTGAGTCCTGCAGGTGATCTGACCTGTCAGGTAGTCTCAAGGATTTGGTCTGTAGCAGGCAGCTGTTGTTATCTATAAATAAGCCCAGTATATGAAAATAAATTAATGGAAAAGGTTAGGAATGATTCTTCAGTGTCTTAAGGACTCAGCCAGTAACCCAGCCTCTCAGTGTGCTTTGACTTCGCACACACACTGGTTTCGGATGACTACACCCAGGTGTACCTCGGTGCCTTGCTATGAGTGACCTCGGAGCAGGGTCCCTGCAGCCAGCTCAGCAGAGACCAGAAGGAACTGTTCCCCGCCTCATCTGAGAAATAAGTTCTTGTGTTGTGTTCAGAAGGCCTGTTTGTCTCCCTTCAAACAGCCACACTGTTCTGCAAAGGTTTGTTCCCACCTGGGAAGAACCTGTTGGGTTTGGCCCTGGGCACCGAGCCTTGGAACTGGTCAAGCGACACGTGCGGGGAACGGGGAGCGAGGGGCCGTCCTGCCCCTGGGCTCCCCCCCTCCCCCCCTAACCCGGACCGGCTCCTTCATTCTCTGGCTTCCTTGCATCATTCTTAACCCTGCGAATCCTCAACCAAGGGTCTCCAGCCCAGCCTGTCCCATTACCAGCACCCTCCCGCTGCCCCCGCCCCTGCAGCTCAGTTCTCCTGCTCACAAGACTGAGCAGGGCCCCTGCAGGCTCACCGTCTCTACCGCATCCCCCACCCCTCCAGGGGGCCATTCGCCCTTCCGCATTCATCCTAGGCAAGCTTCCTGTGTTTCTGTCCCCTTCTCCCTAACGTGGGAAATCTTGCCTCACTGGGGAAAATCAAGGCCGTTAGGTGTGATCTCACAATTTCCTTACCCCACTGGCAATTTTCCTTCCTATTTATCTCCACTGCTTTGATCTTGGAGGTTGCTTCCTGTTCCAGGCCAACCCACCCGTCCCCTCTCCCTGGGACCGCCATCACCTCCAAGCTTGTCCTGTTGCCCGGTGCCGCCCAGCCTATCAGCACACTCAAGTCTCCCGTCCTGAAGGGCCCATCTGTGGGCTCCATGCTCGACTCTGGCTATGGGGGTCCCTTCCCTGTCCCCACTCAGTCCCTCCCCCGAGCCCTCCACAGGTGGAGGTGCTGGTGAGTGTAACTGCTGGACCCAGAGCGCGTCCTTGGCTCGTGCCGTCCCAGCCCTTACGCTGCGCTGACACTTGATCCTTCTCCCCAGATATGTGGCTTCCCGGGCCTCCCTGCTCAGACCGCTCAGCTCAATCTACAATTTAACGTGGAAGTTTTCTCCAAGGCTTTTCCCTCTGGTGGTTTCCTGACGTTAATTCTAGAATCTCCGACTCTAGCCCAGACCTGACCCCCAGCTCCAGACCTTCTACCTGGCTCTCAGCTGGACCCTCCCTCCTGGGGCCCACAGAGCCTGTCAAAATCAGCACGTCCAAAAATAAACGCATCCGTGCCTGGAAATCGGCTGCTTTTAGTTCCTTTATCTGCGTCGGTGGTGCCACCAGACGCCAAGGTGCTCAAGCCGGGAACCAGGGGCTCGTTGGAGACTTGAGTCTCCCTGGGCTGCAGGTCCCACTTCCGGTCACTCACGAAGTCCTGGCAGCTGGGGCATCTGTTTCCTCCCCTCTCCCGACAACCAGTGCCCAGTTCATTATTTCTCTTGGGGTTCTCGTGGGGAGAACCGGGGAGCTTGCTTTACTCTGATCACGTCGCTTCACTCCTTCAAGACTCTCCAGGGCTCCCCATGGCCTATGGCCTGAGGGGTTTTTTTGTTTGTTTTTGGCCACGCCTCGTGGCTTGTGGGATCTCAGCTCGCCAACCAGGGACTGAACCCGGGCCACGGCAGCGAAAGCCCAGAATCCTAACCACTAGGCCACCAGGGAACTCCCCTAGGGCCTGAGTGCTTTCCTGAGGCCATTGTCCACCTGCCCCTCTGATCATTAACCCCAGACAAATTGGTGGGAGTTACTGGTGGGGACTCTGAGGCCCTTGGAGGGGCGTTGACGGCCCCCCAGACGCATGCTCACCCAGGGTGGAGGGGGTGCCAGCCCTAGGTGCCCAGGAGGCCCTGCGTCCCTCCGCTCCCAAGGGTCGCTGCCCTGCCCTGGGCATGCTGAAGGGGGGCCAGAGCTTGAAGAGGTGACTGAGGGCCGGAAGAGGGATGCCCGGGCCTGGCTTCTCTGTCCATCCCTGAGCTCCTGCATTCCGTGCCACGCAACTCCCACGGGCCAGGGAGCAGGCCTGGAAGCGGGACGGACCTGGCTTCCTGACCCCGCTCGGCCCTTCCAATATCCCTCCTCTCCGAGGCAGTCTCCTTTTCCGTAATGATACTGTGGCCCGGGGCCTGGCCTGTCGTAAGTGCTCATCAGACGCGGGGCAGGGACCAAAACCCCAGAAGGCTGGTCCTCCATCTAGTAAAGCGGGTGGGGCGTGAAGAGCGTGAGCTGTGGGCCAGCAGCCGGGTGCAGACCCCAACTCTGCCTCTCGCTACAGGGGCGCAGGCACCTCATGGGGGGTGTGAGGAATACATTGTTACTGTGTCTAAAACGCTTAGAACAACGCTGCTGGGTGCTGGGTCTTCTGACTCCCATCATCACCGTGACAGCATAACCCCCAGCCAGCCAGGCAGGGTCTGTAGATGCCAGAGGGACTTCCTGCACTGACATCAGCGGCCCTAGGACTCCAGAAACCCTGACCCCTCAGCCGAATCCCACCTTGTGGGAGTTCTGCCCCGACCTTCCTGGGGGGCCATGAGTCCTGTGGCCCCCGGTCCCCGGGTGTGGGTCAAGCAGCCGGAGGCCGGCTGACCCGAGGCCCCTGGCCTCTTCGGCCTCCTGCATCAGGGCGGACACGGAGGGTAAGGCTCCACCGGGCATCCGGAGCCTGGCCCTGCCCCGGCCCTGCTGTTCCTCGCCGTGCGACCGGGTGCAGACGATCTGGCCGAGCCTCAGCTTCTCCAGATGGAGAGTGAGGACCTGAAACCAGCCCGTGGCTCCCCAGGGGCGGCCCACATGTGCAAGGCGACTTCAGGTGGTGCCCGGAAGAGCGCTTTTTCTTCTAGTAGTTACGTGATCATCTTACTGTGCATTAGATCAAAATGTAACGAGCACGTGAACTGCATGATTCTGTGAATGTTAATGTGAAGGGTAAGTAAAAGGAAGGAAGTGGGTACATGTGAGGGAAAGTATCAGGAAGACACTGAGTGCAAACGGTACTCAGACATGGCAGAAACGGCAGAACTTGGGAAGAGGTTTTGGAAGGAGCCGCGTGCCAGTGATGCTGGTTTGGTGAGGCCAGCTGGTTCCTGGGCCACCATCAGCTCGGACCCCTGTGGACAACTTAGGATGCCAGGGCCCCCGTTGGCCTAATAGGGTGACAGAGTACTCAGAGGGGGTCTTGACAAGGCTCTGCTGGCCTGATGGTGCAGGGGGGCTCAGACCAGGCTCCAAACAGACCCCGGGCTGGAAACCCTGGACTCTACCAGAAGGGATTCATCGCGTAGCAGCCAAGCACGGACACACTGGCCAGACTGCCTGAGTCCAGGCCCAGCGCTGACCCTTCCAGCTGTGTGGCCTTGGGCAAGTTAATCTGTCTTTGTTTCCTCAGCTGAAAAGCGGGAATAGTAACTCATCTCATGGGGTGAGTGTGTAACTGCCTGCTGGGTGTGGTTTGTGTCTACATGGCAGGGGTGTCTCCCAACTGCTGCTCAAGGGGTGCCGTGGGCCCCTCAGCCCACTCCCCACTCTCCTTCTGCCCACAAGGAAGCAGCACGGAACTCAACATGCGACAGTGTGACCAGGCAGGGGCCAGAACACAGGTGCCCCCTTCCTGCTGACTCCCCCAGGTCAGCAGGCTTTGCCAGACAGAGCTGGGCTGTCGCTCCACAGGCCACACTAGCCGGCTGTGTGTCCTGGGCCAACCCTGCCCGTGCTGGGTGCCAGCTTCGTCTGCTGACCACCAAGGAGGGTGGCCTGGGTGACCTCCAAGGGCCCCTCTGGCTCAGCTGCCCAATAGTCCTGGAGCCACGTCCCTGCAGAGGCTGGCATCCTAGCTCTTGGTTCAGCCCCAGGGGTGCACAGTGATCACCCAACACCCAAAATGGTATCATCAAAGCCAGTCTGGAGACGGGGCAGTCTTCCCCCAACCGTTAGGATTTCCTCACTGCGGACCCCGTGCACTGCCCGAGCGCCGATGCAAGCCCTCCTGCTGCACGGACGCCTGTCTTAGAGGCTCTCGCGCTTCCCGTTGCCCGGCCAGGTGTGCCAGCCCTCCCTTGGCCCTGGGCCGGGCAGCCCTGGAGGACAGCATCTCCACCGGCCCTGTGCTCCGGCCGGAGCTTCGTGCGTCTTGCTGGGGGACTCAGGAGCCAATCAGCGGAGGCTAGGGTGGCCCTCTCTCCTCCTCGGAGCTGATCCCAGATCACAGGTGCCCTCCCCTTCTGGGTGTGTCACTGTTTGAAGCTTAGTCAGGTAAAGTGTACCTGGTTCCTGTGCCGGGGTGGGAAGTCGGCCAGAGGCAGCCGAGGACGCCGCGGGTGACGGCGGGACCTTGGCTGGTCCTCCTGGAGGCCCCGGTCACCGGCCCGGAGTGGAGCCACGCCGCGTGAGGAGCGGCCCCAGAGGTAACAGGCATCGTGATGCCTCCGCCGGCCTGGAGCACAGCTAGGCAGGGCTCGGTCACCTGCCCTGGGAAAGAAAGCAGCCAGCCTCCTGCGGGTGGGGGCCAGCACCCACCTCTGTGGGGAGCAGGGGAGGTTAGCCGAGCTGCCCAGGGCATCGCCACCAGCGGGGCGTCTTTCTGGGTTGGGCTGGATGCCTGCCGCCTGCCAGTATCCAGAGACTAAAGTGTGGATTTTCTGGTTGGGGACCAGCTTGGGGAGGCGTCCCAGAGAGGAACTGAATGTGAGGGGTGAGGGCAGGGGAGAGCCTGTCCCGTGTCTGACGCGGGAGCGGGCCTGGGTGTGCAGGGCAGTGGTTGGGGGCACTGCCTCTGGAGCAGGCTGCCAGGGTCAAATCCCAGCCCCGTCCCTTAGCCGCTGTGTGACCACAGGCCGCCGGCTTGTCTGGTCTCTCCCATCACTTGTTACATGGTACCTGCCTCGTCACACCACAGTGAGGGTCACATGACCCAAGAGGTCACGCTAGTGCCCAGCACAGAGCAGGGGCTGGAGAAATATTTTTGTTGTTTTTTCAGTCCTGCCATTTATAGAACCATGAGCTCACTTAAACTCCCCAAGCTTTGGTTTCCCCATCTGCAAAATGGGGGAGGAAAAGTCATCTCGAGGGGATTAAATAGCTGTGAGCGCCTGGCAGGTGCCCAGTGAAGGGTCCCCTGCCTCCTTGTCAAGTCACCCGAGGTCTGTTCCTCTTAAGACCCCATGTTGCCTCCATTTAGGGCCTGTGCTTTTTACCCCACTCCCAAAGGAAGCGTCTGGATAGAAAAGTTACACATTTTCAGGCCCGGAACCTCTGCAGAGCTGCTCCACGCAGACATTAGACACCAGATGTGGCCCGTGAGAGCACCTGCTTCACGGTGACACTCTCCGATCAGCTTGGGATGCTCGCTGGTGACCACACGCGTGGGCACCCCCTGGGTGCCGGGAGCAGGGCCCACCCTGCCACAGGCTGGGATGCGGGAGGCACGGGCCTGCCCCTCTTCTGAGGGAGCATGAGGCACACAGGTGGGGGGGGAGAGCAGGCCGGGGCCCCCAGGAGAGCGTCCCCAAACGCACAGGCCTGAGCATTCCGGGTGAGAAAGAGAAAGAAAAGAACAGGAGAGGGCAGGGGGCACTGTGGACAAGAAGAGACCCAGACTGTTCTGGAAGGAGGCGTAGGACATGGATGGGCATTGGAAGCAGGGCTGGCGCCCCAGGAGGGAAGCAGCCCCAGGCGGGGAGGGGAGATGCGAGAGGAAAGGTGGGTGGTGCTGAGGCCTGGGCTGGGGCCGCGGAGAGAGGGCAGGAGGCGGCGGAGAGCTGAGGCCCCTCAGCGCCCAGCGAGGGCGTGCAGGTCCAGGCAGCGATGGATCGTCCCTGGGAGCCGTGCGGTCAGAGCCATGCTTCGGAAGGTGAGCATGGTGATGTGCACGTCCAGAGCGGGTGTGCGGTCAGGGCTGCAGCCGGGAGCCAGGCAGGTGGAGTGAGGATGCTTTCCGGTGGGGTCTCCCCCAGGACGGTGCTGCTCGTCCCCCGCCCCACTGGGGAGGGATGGGCCTGTTCGCGGTCCTGGCTGGGAAGTGGCCCCAGAGCCCCCGTCGTAAGCCACATTTTCGACAAGATGCAGAGAGCTCCGATTCTCTCTAAAACGTGGTAACTGCACGAATGAGACAGCCGGGAGGGTCCTGGGCATCCCGCACGCACAGGAGAGGGACCTGGGGGCCCACCTGGCGCCTGCCCCGGCCCTGACAGCCACTTCCTCCCTGTGACACGGGGCTGAAAACCCCTTCCTTGTAGGACGCGCTGACGACCCAATGAGACCTGTGTGTGAGCAGTGAGAGTTAGCGTCCCCACTCCTGCAGACGGAGGTGTCACTGCGTTCCGGGAGCCCCGGAGCCAGGGTCACTTCCCACTTACAAACGCCCCAAATCAACGGTCGGGAGGGGCCTCGGGAAACCTCAAACATTTATTCTGTGGCCCCAGGGGTTTCTTTCCCACCGCGAGTCACCTAGAAGGGAGGCTCCCTTTTGTGGCGAAGGGAGCCCCTTTCCTCCATCCCTGAGTCAGCGATCACCTGGGCCCCAAGCACGGTTCTCTGTCTGATGTCGGTGCTACAGCCGGCAGCAGGCCTGGGGGTGGTGGGGAGATGGCCACGCTGATGGCCCAGCGGGGTTGGGGCAGGGGGCGGAGGCTTCCGCGCTGCCCCCTCTGCCCGTGAACCCCACCCCAGGGGACCGGTCATCACCAAGGGAGGCTCAGGCACAGCCCCATTTCCCAGTCAGAGCCGCTGTCCTCCGCAGAATCACCTGGTCTAGGCTGCTGGTGCCTTCACAGCGCCCATGGGATGATTTCCCTTCCTCTTTTTTTCCCTCGAAGTTAGCCCTGACGAATCCCAAGGGCTCAGAACCACCCTGGAGGGCATGCGTGTGCAGGCAGTGACCGGAAGGGCCTCACCGGAAGTGCACTCGACAGCAGTGTACACCCTTCTGACCAGGAGGCGGGCTGGATGCTGGGCTCCCGTGGACATTTTGGTCAGGGCCCCGCCTTTGTCTTCCCTTCCCCAGCCCCCATCCTGCACCCCCAGCGCCACTCCCACGAGGCTTTGGACCCCTTTGAGCTCTTCCTACACACACCCTCTCACCAACGGTGAGAGGCCGTTTTCCTTGGTAAGGCTTGTCCACCGAGTCACATTAGCACTTATTGGTGGCTTTGGGCCAAGAGTTCAGATGTCCTGGCACCTAAGCTGTAACCCCTTCCTCCCCCTTGAGGTGTAACTGACAGCAGGGGGCAAGGGTGGGGGTGAGGCTGTGGGAACGCCGTCTGGAGCAGACTTTCTCCCGAGTCTCAGGTTTACTCATTCTCTCGGGCTGTTAAGAAAGACTCGTTCCTGGACAGGACGGGGATGCCTGGCCAGTCCCAAGGTGTACGCCAATTTGCCTCGAATGCCAAGTTCAAAGCTCATCAGCTGTGTGACCCTGGGAAAGTTCCTTTACCTCTCTGTGCCTCAGCTTTCCTATCTGTAAAACAAGGGTGATGTTAGTCCCTACCTTGTAGTGAGGACTCAATGACTGTGCACGCATGTGTGAGCGTGTGCATGCACAGGCGTCACTGAGAAGAGTGCCTGGCACGGAGAACATCACGCTGGTGTCTCACTTTCTCCTCATCTCCTTTGGTTCTTACCTCTCACTTACTCAGGAGCCCCAGTACCTGGGTATGAATCCCAGCTCTGCCCTGTACCAGCTGTGTGACCTTGGGCAGGTTGCTTAACCTCTCTGTGCCCCCATCTCCTCGTCTGGAACATGGGGACGATGACCTCCCAGGGCTGTGGTGAGTGCACTCACAGCGGAGGTGTGAGGTGCAGTCCTGCCTTGTCCACCCACCTGGGCACAGCAGTCTGGGTGGTCCTCTGCTGAACCCCGCCCTCCATGGGGTTCCAGAAGGGGCTCAGGAGAGGTTTGGCGGGTGAATCCGTAGGCAGGTGGTAGGACGCACACTGAATACATTCACCTTATTTAGAGAACTGTGTTACCCTAGCCCTTCAAAGACTGGAGAAAAGGGTCAGGCCCTCGTGTACAGAATTTTCCCTCTGGACGTCTACTAGGACAGACGTGGTTCTGGGGAGCCGCTGGACGCGGGCGTTGGTGCTGTGTCCAGTTGCAGTGTTGGGGGTGGCATCTGCTGACTCAGGCCTGTCAGAGCCACATCCCAGGATCTTAGAGCTTCAGGGGCTCTTTCCAGGGCCGCCCTAGCCGTGCTGGCAATACCAGCTGCCAGGGATTCCGTTCCTCTTAGGAGCCAGGTGACCCACGTAGCTTCCTCTTATCTTTACAATAACCTCTGAAGTGTCACTGCCCCCATTCTGCAGGTGAGGAAACTGAGGTCGGTAGAATCAGTGCCTCTGCCAGTGAAAGCAGAGCCGGGATTCAGTCTAGGAGAGTCTGGCCTAAAACGTGCTTTCTGCTTGTGGGGCTGCCTCTCACACGCGGCTGCTGGGCCCGTGAGGTGCTCCGGGGAGCCTGATATTCTTCCTGGGGACTGGGGGCAGCCACCTCCCCAAACACCTGCCTGTGTCCCCAGCGTCGTAAATGCCGGGTACATTCAAGGGAATTAGGAAGAGGACGAGCCCCTCCCCCTACTCTGGCCCCCAAGAAATCCTATAAAGCTCAGGACTCCTGCCAAAAAGTTGGGCACACCTACCTGGCTAAGAAGGTCTTCGTGTATCACCTTGAACAGACCCTGGTGAGCTGCAACCCAGCTGTGTGACCCTGAGCAGCTGTCCCAGCCTCTCTGAGCCTCCAGTTCCTCTTCTGTAAACAGGCTGAGGGTTACAGGAGACGGGAGAGCAGGGCACCCAGCAAGGCCAGGCATCGAAAGCCACCTAATCCATGGCAGCCTTCCTTCGCCACGCCTTTCCCCTCCTTCCAGAGTCGCAGCTGAGCGTCCCCGTGTGTGAGCACCTGGTTCCATCACTGCCTCAGAGCTCTGCACGGCTCCTCTCGGGAAGTGGCTGCAGGCAGTGGCCTGGGGCAAACCCCGTGGCAGGAAACACAGCGTGGAGGGCCTGAGGGGGGCTAGGCGGGCTCTGGGCTGAGGTCCGTGCGTGAATAGCACTGCCTCGTTCATCACGGGACCAGAGGGGCACAGAGGCCGAGAGCAGCCAGCCAAGCCCTGCAGCTGCCCAGCAGAGGAGGCGTTGGTTTCCAGCCCTCAAGGGCACTCTGTGGGGTCATGGTCGCCGGGCCTGGCTGCCTGTCTCCTTGGTCAGATCCAGCGTGGTATCGAGGAGATTCTGAAATGATCGTTTGGTTGGGTGTGTTGAATATATAAGGAGGAAGTGGTGAGGTTATCCTCCTAGAAGTAATTACAGGCTATAAGATAGACTCCTAAGGGAGATGGTGACATTTCTTATTTAAAAAAAAAAAAAAAAAAACATTTGCTTATCCTGGAGATTTTAAGGTAGAATTCCCTGAAATGTATTCTACTTGGTGTTAGGAGGCTTGAGAAAAAGAAAACAACAAACCGTTCTGAGGTCCACTTGGGGATTTCTGGGTTAAATGCAAGCAGTTTTCTTTACTGCAGGGCTTTCTCTGAGATACACCCTGGGGATCTCCAGGGATTGAATAAAGGGGCTGCATTTCTCAACGTATTTGGCCGTGGAGCCCTTTGGGGAAAGGTTGCAGCGGCTACCTTGCCTGGAGGCAGGGCTTGGGTGAAGCCCATGGGTGCTGTCATTCCAAGTCCTTGGTTTCCTTACAGATTCTCCCATTCTGGGATGGCAGGGGTAGGAGAGGCTCTGGACGATGTCTTCATGAAGGTGCCGATAAGCTCCACCACACACAGTCCGCTGTAGGAACCCCTGAGTGGAAGGAGAGGCCGAGGGCAGTGAACTCACCTCTCCCAAAGCCACTTCCTGAGCCCTGCTCTGAGCTTGAAGTGACATATTCAGCCAATTTCTGGTCTCAGTCCCCCACCTCTGGCTCCGGTCCCGGTGAAGACGGTGAGAAAACCTAGAAAGGGAGAATTATGTTACCTGCTCTGTAGATGGTCCAGCCCGCTCAGAGGTCACAGCCCCCTTTGCTCCATCAAGATGGTTCAGCCCTCCCCAGGGATACCCAGTGTCAATCAACAAATATTTATGCAACAGGGGCTGTGTGTTTCAAAGATGAAGCATGAGACAGGAGTTCTTGCACTTAGAGTTTACAACTTGGGCCGGGAGATGGGGTCAGGAAGGGCTCCGGGGAGAGTCTTCTCTGTCTGCCTGCTGGCCACGAAGAGCGCAGGGCTGGGGAAAGGGGGAGATGGGGTGGGGTGACGCTGGACTCCTAGGAGAGGGACGGCCTGGGGTGGGCAGGCCATGCTCATGAAACCATCAACAAGAAGTTGTAATGATGTGCCATGGTGGGTGGTAGGGAGAGCCTCTGGCAGGATGTGACCACAAGTAGCTAATAGTGGTTGGGGGGCAAATGCCCCCTGATGCAGAATTAGGAGCAGCAAGGACTGGGGAAGGAGGCCCAGGAGACCCCACTTGTGGCCTCCTGACTGTCTCTGCTGCAAGTGGGACTGGGGGTCACCACGTTCCTTGTACAATATATGACTGTGCTGGGCATCACTGTGAACACGTCTTGATCATAAAAGGGCAGCCTGGACAGCTCCATCGGTCAGTGAGCTTCGTGGACGGTCAGGTTCCTCCCACCGAGCACATCTGCCCCCAGGCCCGGGAAAGAGGTGCAGAGGGCAAGAGCCCTGCCCGGGAGAAACTAGGGCCCTAGAAAGGTGGAGAGTATTGCTTCAGGCCCTCCCTCCAGCACAGTAGTCTCCTCCGTGCTCACGTGGGCGGGGCCAGCCCCCCACGCACTATTTCAGAAGCAGGCTTTTAGCTAGTACGTTGCTTCATACTGATCCAAATAGCAAATTGCAGAAAACGAAATATGTTTAATGATGCATCTCTTATGTATCTGTATATAATGAACGTTTAAGTGATGTGAACTGATCCACCCACTCAGGGAGGAAAGTAGTCGATGTTAACGGGAGACCCCATGGCTCTTCTTGGGAGTCCTCCAGGACCCCGAATTTTCCAAAAGACCCCAGGGCGGGTTGTCATGACGGAGTCGGGACCTGGAATTTCAGCAACCTGCTATTCCTCCTCACGGCCACACGGTGCCGCTGTCGACAACTGGTTCGGCCCAGTCTGGGAGCTGAGCCCATGGGCCGGTTCTCGGTGGCTGTCAGACCCTGTCCAGGTACTGCAGGTTAAGGAGGATCCCGGTATTCGTGTTTTTAAGCTCAGGCGAGGGGGTTCCTCACCACGCTCCCAGGGGTACGGCTCCCGGTACCTGACTCTGGTTAAACTCGGTCCTCCCCTCCCAGCGACAGAAGTCCGTGGCCATCCTCCTAAGAGCATCTGCAAGGGGCCATTACCGTCCCAAGGACCGCCCAGGTGACCTGTGGTGCCACTCTCACCAGGGCAGGAGCTCAAACAGCGTGATCATCAGAATCTGCGGTGGAACATCCCCGTCAACAGGAGTCATAGTTCATTCAGTAAGGTACTCGTGTTAGGTCAGCACAAGCCCCTCTGAACGTCTGGTTCAAACGTGAAGCTCTAGGAGAAATAGTGAGAGAATCGGGGGGAGGGGGAGAGGGGGAGGGGTGACTAGCATTTACTAGTTCATGAGATCACTAGCTGTGGAACCTTGGGCAAGTAACTTAACCTTTACAAGCCTCCGTTTTCTCACCTGTACAACAGGATGAGATTAGCACCTACCTCACAAGAATTGTGTAGGAATTAAGTGCGATGTTTCACGTAAAGCACTTGGCACGATGTCTTGCACATCAAGAGTAATAAGCGATCGCTCTTATTATCATTATTATTTTATTATTACTATTATTATTATTTCACCACGGGTTTTGTTCTCCGCTCCGTCCCAGAGCCTAGGGCAGTCCCACGCACGGATGCTGTCGGTAAGTCCGTGGTCTCAGGCCGCTTGAGGATAACCTACTACCCGGTGTCCTTCCTCTCCTCGCCAGGGTAGAGCATTCCGTGGAGGAAAATGCTGATCACACTTCACCTGTATCTGTGCCCTCACCTGAGCTCGCTGCCAGGTTATCGGCCCTTTTCTAACAGTAAAAAGAGAACTAGTTCAAGAAACACATGGTCAAGCTGTGAGGTTTCTTGCTTGAGTGACTTTTCTGAATAGTCATAAAAAATGTAAATAACATGTGAGGAAAATGAACAGGCATTGAATATTGAATCGACACAAATAGATATTAAGTTGTATTTATTAAAATGGTCATTAGATGTAAATGAGCTTCTGACCTCAATCAAATTATATTTAAATAATTAAGTCAAATATGAATAGACAGGGATCATGCAGGAGAGGAGAGTCTGGATCCCATATTTTTATAAAACCAAAGCACTGATAGCAAATAATTTTGAGCACTCGTTACATGCCCAGCACTGGACAAGGGACTGAGGGGCACCACTTACGAATGGGAGAAAGCCTTGCCTTCTGGTGGTTTACTATCTGGTTGGAGACTCAGAATGCACAGCCTGGAAAGTCTGTGTTGGGGGCTGGAGAACTCAGGCAATCAGCCTGGGGCAGGACTGGGGGCGGCAGAGAGGCCCCCATGACCCGCCTGGTCCGTGTCAGCCAAGGGTGAGGTCAGGAATGAGCAGAGCGTCCGGAGCCGAGGGGTGTTTGGAAGAGATTTTTTAGAACCATCCCTTGAAGGACACTTCCCTTCCAAGGGGGGCCCTCGGAGGCTGTGGAGCGGGGGAGGGGGACGTGCCTTTGTCCTGCAGCCGCACACAGGCTGTCGAGGGCAGTGCTTTGAACGCTGTTGATTCTTCCCGGTTTCCGTTCAGCATGGAGGGCAGAGCTAGCTGGGAACAGACTGGGGCCCGGATAAAGGACAAAGGCGAGAAGGTGCAGGGGACTCCCGGGAACCTGAGTGTGTCAGGGACAGAGCCGGCCCTGCCGTCAGGTAGAAGGCTCGGCCCGGCATCCGAGGCCCCGCTGCCCCATCACTGTCCACGGGGCTGCGGCACCCACTCACTTGCTCATTCAGGGAACCCTGAGATCTCCCGCGGAGGGCAGTGTGACAAGTGCAAGATGGCATCGACAGGACACTGGACACACGGGGAGGGGGCGGGTCAGAGAGAATGCCTAGAGGAAATGACAAGAAGTGGAATCTGATAACCGCGGGTGAGAGGAGTTGGTGGCACTGAAGTGCAAACCAGGCCAATTATTTCTAAAATAAGAGCATCCTGGAGTGTGGGAAAGGGGCTGTTGTGACTTAGTCCCGCCCCCTCCCAGCCCAGCTTCCGGTCTCATCCTCCCTCTCCGTTATCCAACAAGCATTTGTGCAGACTCTCTAGCCTGCCAGGCTCTGCCCACACGGAGCTGAAATCACAGGCACATCTCAGCACCCCCCCCAACCCGCCCCGAGGACTGGGGCACAGAGAGCTTTGGTGGTGCCACTCCACACGGGAGGGCTTTGAAAGTCCAGGCCACATGTGGGTTCCTGAACATGCCTGGGCTTCCCTGGTGGCGCAGTGGTTGCGAGTCCGCCTGACGATGCAGGGGACACGGGTTCGTGCCCCGGTCCGGGAAGATCCCACGTGCCGCGGAGCGGCTGGGCCCGTGAGCCATGGCCGCTGAGCCTGCGCGTCCGGAGCCTGTGCTCCGCAACGGGAGAGGCCACAGCAGTGAGAGGCCCGCGTACCGCAAAAAAAAAAAAAAAGGATGCATTGCCTTCAATAAAGAGTCCGACCCTTACTTGCCTTATGGCTGCCGCTGGGGTTTCTACTGCCAGCTCAGTAAGCAGGCTCGGAGCCTCCAGATGTGAGGCCCTGGCAGGTGCGAGGGACCAGACTTGTTCCTCAAAGGAAATGACATCGCTGGGCACCTTTTAGAAGGCAGGCCCTGGAGGAGGCGTCCTTGGGTATATTTTTCTCATTTGATCCTCACTCAGTATTCATCGCCTGGGAGGGATGTTTTAATTATCTCCAGACTGGAAACTGGCTCAGAGAGGGCACCCAAGCATTCAGGGGTGAACCAGGATTGGAACCCTGCTCTGCGCGTATGTCTTCTGCAGTCCACTGCCTCCCCTCGTGACACTTACCATCGCGTTGGAGGGCGGGGTGACACAAAGGAGCTCACGATGCAACAAGACCTTTCCTAATTGATATGTTCACCCTCTTCTTTAGAGACGGCACCCGGGACCCTCTCCTGCGCGGCGCACAGCCCGGGGACCCCGAGGGCCGCGAGGACCAAGACCCTGGCGCGGGGCCCGCTGGAGCCGCAGGGCTGCGCCCTGGGAAGGCCCGCGCCCACCCCGCATCCCCGCCGGCTGCTCTGAGACGTGGCCGCGGAGCCTCTGCAGAGGCCTCACGGTCCGCCGCGATGGCTCGCCTTAGGGGGACCTCGGAGCCTGCTCCCAGAGCGAAAAGAAGCCCTGACCAGTCCGGCCGCCCGGAGCCGCGGCTGGCGATGTGACTCGCTCCGCGGGCAGGGCGCGCAGACCCCGAGTCGGGGTGACCATGAACGACGACTTCTGCCGGACGCTGGCGGCCCGCCGGCCCGCGGCGCCCCCCGGCTGCCTGCCGCTGGGCATCGGGCCCCCTCCCCGGCCGGCGACCCCGGCCCGCGCCGAGCCTCTGGGCGCCGTGCCCTTCGTGCTGTACCCGGGCGCCGCCCGGCCGCCCTACTGCGACGCCTACGCGGCCGCGTTCTGCCGCGCACCCTTGCCGGGCGCCCTGGGCGCCTGCGACTACCCCTTCGAGCCCGCCTTCATCCAGAAGCGCAACGAGCGCGAGCGCCAGCGCGTCCGCTGCGTCAACGAGGGCTACGCGCGTCTCCGCGGCCACCTGCCTGGGGCCCTGGCCGAGAAGCGGCTCAGCAAGGTGGAGACCCTGCGCGCCGCCATCCGCTATATCAAGCACCTGCAGGAACTGCTACGCGCCGCGCCCGACGGCCCCGGGCCTCGCGAGCCCCGGGCCGCCCCCACCCTGGCGCCCGACTCGTCCGAGCCGTCGTGCTGCTCTTCCTCGCCCTTCTTCGAGTCGGAGGACTGCAGTCACTGACCGGGCTGGGGCCGCCCAGGCTCGGGGCGCTCAGGCGTCCGCGGCACCCTCCCTTCGCCAGCGCCACCCCGGCTCCGTCCCTTCCAGCGGGGGGACGGGGGCGGGGGGGGGGACGAGGGGCACGAGAGAGGCCAGAGCGGCTGTCGGGGGGCGGCGAGGTCGCGCGCCCTGTCCATGCCGGCCACCCCGGGGTCGGGCTCCGGCTGGGCCTCAGCCCCGCGCCGGGGAAGGTCGGAGGTACCCCGGTCGTGGTGGTCCTGCACCGTCCTCCGTGGCCACGGGCGCAGCCCAGGAGGCGAGTCTGCTCTGGTCCGCACGCCACGCCCCTGCTCTCCACGAGATGGCCTCAGACGCCAGCGTCCGCTTCGGGGACTTGCTTGTCACCCCACCCACCCCCACCCCCCCGCAGAGGAGCCCAGAGGGAGAGGCGCAGGCCAGATTCAGCGTGCACTCAGCCCAGGAGGCGGCGGAGTGTGTGCGTTGGTGGCACCCTCTGGCTTCCTTAATGGAGAGCCTTACCCACCCCACGCCCGGGTGTGGCCCTTTCCTCCCCCCCCCCACCGCCCCCGCGGTGGGTGAGGACTGCGTGTTCCCCCCCTCAGACTGTACTCTGTGGGCGTGGGGACCGCATGGGTGTACCGGCGGTGTGTTTGCACGACGGGGCTAAATAAAGACGTTGGCTTTTGTGATTCCCGGGTCGTTGTCCGCCTTCCCTTCCCTGGCGCCCCTGTCTCCTTCCCACGCAAGCACTTGCCTCCAGGGTGTGTGGGGTGTTCAGTTAGCTCATGCATTCAGCTAACATTTACAGAGAGCTTAGTACATGCCAGGGCCAGTGTGGGGAGGGCACAGAGTCCCAGAGATAGACACCGCCCCTTGCACAGCTAGGGGCAGGCTGTGGTGGTGGTGGGGGAAAGGTGGGCACACCCAGGAGCCCGCCCCCCACGGGGCGTAGGCATGGGGTGAGGGTGGAGGATCTTGGCCTGACGGCTGCAGGTAGAGATGTGAGGGAGGGCTGTGGACTCCTACTGAGCTGGACCACCCAGCACCCTTTCTGGACAGTGTCCTGGGCCTGCAGGGAGGGATGGGTTGAATGTTGACACCAAGGGGCTAGTCTGAAGCCTGAGGCTCCACAGCACTTCGTGAGCTCTCCTTCGCCCCAGCCTTGAACCTTCCATCCTGTCTCCTGCCCCAGCCCAGACCCATGTGTGAGCCCCCAGCCCCACCCCCAGCCTCCTTGGGGACATACTGGGCTGTCACTGGCTGGGCTGGGCAGGAACGACAGCTGCCTGGCCACGGGAGCTCGGCTGGGCAGCAGAGAGCCCGTGGAGGCTAATTTTACTCCCTGGGAGCAGGGAGAGCAATCCCCGGCCCGCCCCGGCTGGCTCAGCAGGGCAGGCTCGCCCAGGGGCTCAGCCGGCCAGTCCCCAAGGCAGGGGCACTGGGGACTCAGGGAAGAGAGGGCAGCGGGTGGAGAGCAGGAGAGGCTGAGGCTCCGGGAGCCATGGAGCCGTCCTCGCCCCAGGATGAGGGCCTGAGGAAGAAACAGCCCAAGAAGCCCGTTCCCGAGGTCCTGCCCAGGCCACCCCGGGCCTTGTTCTGCTTGACTCTCCAGAACCCCGTGAGGAAGGCCTGCATCAGCATCGTGGAATGGAGGTATCCTTCAGGGCCAAGGGGCTGCACGGAGAGTGTGTGTGTGTCATGGGAGGCAAGGACTGGGGCTCACAGATCACAGGCTTTGGGGGCCAGAGACAACCGGGGCCTGGGGATGGAGCTGGGAGCCTTTGTGAAGGAAGCCCTCAACCAAGGAGCAGAGGAAACCAGCAGGGCTTCCAGGGCCCAGGGCTGAGGCCCAGGTCCTGAAGGCAGCCTGGGTGCCTCTGTAGTGTCTCTGGAAGGTGCTGGAAGGTGTGCCCAAATCCCCAGTCCCCAGCGTCAAGGGCTCCTCTCAGCCTCCCTGGGATATGGGACAGGGCTGGGGTCGGGGGTGGCGACAGCGGGCCGGGCGGGGAGGAGAGATGGGCCTGCGCCGCGCTCTGCTGCGACAACAGGCCTGGGTGGGAGGCACCACGTGGGCACAGGGACGTGAGCCCCCTTCTATGTTGGCATTAGCTCCGCGAGGAAGAATAATGAAAATTTCCAGCTGATTTGGGGAAGAGAGGAAGGGGCTGCAGAGGGGGGCGGCCACTGTCAAGTGGGTGCTGAGTGAGCTGCTCGGGGATATTTGAAATACTTCGGAAGGGTTTTGGGAGCCCAGGCTCCCACCAGCTGTTCCCTAAAGCAAGGAGAGTGAGGGAGCCGCAGGGACAAGGAAAACCCAGGCGGAGCTGGAAGGTCTGGGTAGGAGCCAGCCCTGCCTTACGCGGCACCCAGGAGCCTCGTGCCCTCCTCTGTCTGGGGGGCGGGGGAGGACTTCCCCACCCGTCTCTCTCGCCTGCATCTTGTCCCCTCTCCAGTCTTCTGCCCCGAGGCCGCCTCTCTTCCAACCGCAGGGGAAGGTGGCTGGGAAGGGCATGGGGTCTCCCTCTAGCCATCTGTACAGGGCATCCCCCAACCACGCACGAAGAGCTGGGCCCTCGCCCCTTCTCCCCCTCAGTGCCCTCCACACCCGTCCTCTAATGGTCAGCCTCCCTGGAGGCTGTGCTGCTCACCAGCAAATCCAGGGAGCCTGGTGGGGGTGCCCTCCGGAAAACGGCTGGCAGGGCCTGTGTGGGTGGGCGCACGGCCCTGGGGCCACGGGTGCCCTCGGTTACCGTCCGTTAGCGTCCCCTCCTCAGGCTGCAGAGTCCAGGTTTCACCCCTCCCGGCCCGCTTCCCGGGGGTGCTTAGCCCAGGCCGCAGCAGCCCCAGCCTCCCTTGCTGATTCTGCGAGGACGCCGCGGCGTGTCTGGCCGTGGCTGCGCGGAGCGGGGAGAGCGGTGGTCGGTGGAGCGGGGGGTTGAGGGGGTCGGTACTGAGACAGGGGCTTAAGACTCCCCGGGCCTTGAGGCTGAGTAGCCCCCAGCCAGGAGCCAGAGCCTCGTGGTCCCAAAGCGTCTCAGCGGATGCTCTCTGTTGGAGGAGAGGGAGGCGGGTGCCCCACAGGAGCCTGGCGCCGTCTGTGCCCTGCAGGAGGGCAACGTGGACCCATCAGCCTGGCCTTGTAGTCAGTCCAAACAGACCCCCAGCACGCTCTTCCCCTTAATCCCACGAATCCCACGCCTCACTCAAGGGCTCTTCTTAACCCTGCACCAGACCATTCGAGACCATCATCTTACTCACCATCTTCGCCAACTGTGTGGCCCTGGCCGTGTACCTGCCCATGCCGGAGGACGACAGCAACTCTCTGAACCTCGGCCTGGTAAGATGGGTCTTCCCTTCCTCCTGCCGGCCTGCTGCCCAGGCTGTGGGCTGGTAGATGATGCTGGAGCTACAGCCCCCAAGGATACAGACCCCACGTCCCCACCACCTTCAGGACTGGCTGAGTGGCTCAGAGCTTTGCAGGGAAACCTGGCCGGGCTGGATTCCATCATATCATCACTGGGCAAGTACCCACTGTGCCAGGGGCACTGTGCTGAGGTCCTTACAAGAGTAAGCCACGTCCTCCTCACCATGGCCCCTAAACTAGTTCCATTTGACAGATGTGGAAACTGAGGCTTTGTAAGGCCAACGATGGGGGCTGAATGCTGAGTTCCCTTCCCTGGTTGTAACCCGGAAGGATCGTGTTTCTGGGGAGCTTGCCTTTCTGGGGTGGTCTGACGGAGAGAGAGCACATGTGTTAGAGCCACACTCTTCTCACCCCGTCACCGGTAACAAGTCCACAGGCCAGAAAAGGCCGCGGCTGGAAGGGGCTTTCCAGAATCAGGCTGTCCTGGCTCCTCCCCAGCTCACCCTGTTTACGGATGAGAAAACTGAGGCTTAGGGGGGGTAAAAGACGGACTTACCCAAGAGCTAGATCATAATAAAATGCTCGGCGTTTATTAAGTGCTTATTAGATGCCAGGTTCTGTGCTAAATAATTTACATTATTGTCTTTTTCACTTCCGGTAACTGCCCCCATGAAGTCAGTAACGTTATTAGACCCATTACAAAACAAGGAAACTGAGGCTCAGGGGGTCACCCCCATGCACGCGTCTTCTCCCAGGGTCTCAGACGCGGGGCTCTGACTTTCAGACCTGGCCTGGATAGCTGTGCCACCAACGTGGAGACAGTACGAGGGCCCCTGGGGAAGCCCCTGGAGATGTTGTTCTCGGGCATTTACCAGGCTCCCGAGGGGACGGGCCGATGGACCCGCCCTTTCAGCAGGCTTTTCCTGCACTAAGTCTGCGGGGTGGGTGGAAGGAGAGCTGTCAGCGTGCGTCCAGGGCCTGAAAGGATGGCATTTATTTCTGCCTCTGCTTTGTGCTGGTTTCCATAGGAATCTATCTTGAGCTGGGGAGAAGCTGGGATTCTAAGTGTGTGCTTGGCTATAAGTGGAAAAGCTCGGAGAGTGGGATCCAAAGCAGGCAGGCCCTGCGGTGAGGCAGGCGGGGAAGGTGCTCCTCGGAGGCTGGGCCCCATGAGGCCGGTCCGTTGTCTATGCTCTGGAATCCAGGGGGGCCCTGCATCCGCTCCATCCTTTAGGAGTTCATATCAGGGGCCCTCGGTTCCATTTCAACTCCTTAAGAAGTTGACTATTTTGGAAAGAAACTGCACCCTCCTTGAACGTGTAGAATCAGACTTTAGTGGGTATGTCACCTGCCATCTTGAAACAAAACGGCTGCCCTAGAAAGTTCACACGGTGCTGTGGGCTCGCCTTTGGCCTGTGGGCTGAGTGACGGAGGCTTGCGTAAGTTCTAGGGCTCGTAGAGACAGGGGGATGAGTTCCCTGGCAGAGCCGGACCGGAAACCTTCCCAAAGTAACGACCATCACGTCGAAGGTCAGAGCTGGGTGGGTCGTTGCTCATCGGTGAGGGACCCTTTGTTGTGAAGCCCAGAGAGGGCAGGTGATACTCAAGGTCACACAGCCAGCTCCTGGCTGAGGCCTCCCCGCTTCTACTTGTAGTTATATGCTGATCTCCACAAAAGCCAGCAAGAGGGAAGGGAGGGCAGTTAGAGCAGGAGGGAGGGAGATGGGGGCTTTCTCTCTTCCTCGCCCTATTGGCCGCTTTGTAGGAATCTGAGGAAGGTCTGGGACCCCCCGCAATCATCCAACAGAACCGTGGTTGAGAGAAGGGAGGCCCAAGGACCCACTCTGCACCAACTTTCTTACTTATTTACCAGATACTTGTCGTGTGCCTGTTACATCCCTGGCACGTACAGGGGACCTACTTGTGAACCAGACAGACATAATTCCCATCTTGACAGAGATTAATTTATCCAATCAATCAAACAAGCAGTTAAAATGCAATGGGAAACATGCAAGGTCTGGGTGCACTTAGACGTTGTCCTGGAGGAGAACCTGAGTGAGACGGGGTGGTCAGGGTGGCCCCAGCGGATGGCACGTCTGCCCCGAGCCTGGAGGGCAGGGCCGGCTCCACGGGGTGTGACCTGCACTCGGGAGGGCCCTGGGCTCAGGGGGTGACGCTCTGGGGTCGCGGCAGCAGAACATGTGATAATTTCATCTTTGAGTCCACGTCTTGTAAGTTGGGGCCACCGGGGGCGGGGCGCGGGGACGGGGCGCACTCGTGGTCCTCCCTCCGTCACTTCCCACCCCTTCCCTGTCGCTGAGGACAGACCCTCAGCTCGTCCCCTGGGAGGCCCCGTGGCAGAGCGTGGGCGTGGTCCTGGGAGCCTCAGCGCTGGCACACGTGCCCTTGGGTGTGTCAGGACCGCCACGGAGGTGGCTGTTCCCAGCCTGGGCCGACAGCACCGTGGCCCATTCAGAGAGGGCCCTGCAGGGTCCGGCTTCCCGCCCACCTCCCTCCCGGGGCCCAGTGCCTCCATGGGGGAGGTGGTGGAGGCACTGGGCCCATGTGAAGAGCCAGGGCATGGCTGGGGGCGGCGTGTGCGCTGGGTCACGGAGGGGAGGTGCCTGGGAGGGTCTGCACCCTCCACAAAACACTAACTAGGCCATAAACCCCACCATGCTAGGCTGACAAAGGGAGCGCGGAAGGAAGGCATGTTAGCACCTTTAATGGCACAGGTTGTGAACAAGCGCCGTGCACTTGCGTCTTGCGCTGGGCCGGCCAGTCCTGGGGCGGGTCCCGGATGAGGGTGGGGCATGGAGCAGAGGCTGTCGTAGCCCCGCAGGACGAGAGCTCTGGGTGAGGGGGCCACGTGGGCAAAGGGCTGGGGGCACGAGGGAGAGAGATGGGCTGGGATCTGGAGCATCTCTCAGGCCATCAGGTAGAGCGGGTTGGTGGTGGGGAAGCAGGGAAAGTGGTGTCCAGTGGAGCTGAGGCCCAGGTGACGGTGGAGACGGAGAAGTGGGAGATTCAGGAGGGGGGATCTGTGGACTCGGTGCCTGATGGGCGTGGGGACAGGGCGTGGGGGAGGGGAGGAAGAAGGCGAGGGTGACACTCGGGTTTCAGAGGGGGTGACGGAGCAGATGGTGGTATCGCTTTCCGAGACAGGCGTTCCTGGGGGAGGAGCGGGCTGGACTGGGGGAGGGGGACGGCGAGGTCAGTCCCAGACAGTGCAGGTGCAGAGGCCTGCGTCCACCCAGCACAGAGATTTGCAGGTCTGAGCACTGGGCGAAAGAAGCTCCCTCACTTTGGGTGACTGCAGACTAGCTGGGGTGAAGGGGGAAAGGTCAGGGGGCAAGAAAGCCTTCCCACAGGGGCCTGGTGTGCAGACTCGAGGCAGCTGGCACCCTCGCTCGTGGGAGGGAAGGCTCGACACCTGTCCTGGGAACAATCTCCCCTGGGAGGCAGGGGGCCCCTCCGGAGCTTCTTCCTCCCCCCCGCCCCCACCAGCTCTCACTGAGGCTGAAAGCTGCCTGGCTGGAGAAGCCGATGGTGGTTCAGACAATGGGCTCTGGAGCTACAGCTGTGTGATCTTGGGCAAGTTACTTAACTTCTCTGTGCCCTCAGTTCCCTCACTTGTAAAATGGGGATAACACCGTAAAGTTCAGAGAAGGTTCTGGATGAGTCAAGCCCTTATAACTTATGCCACGTTGTCTATCGACACAAGGAATCTTTATCATGCGGGGGTCACAGTGCCTCGGCGTGGGC
Source organism: Mesoplodon bidens (assembly GCF_964165515.1). NCBI lineage: Eukaryota > Metazoa > Chordata > Mammalia > Artiodactyla > Ziphiidae > Mesoplodon > Mesoplodon bidens. The sequence continues at coordinate 2,164,325 of NC_138177.1, forward strand.
TCCCCGGCCACAAAGCCCCTGGTCACAGAGACCCCAGGTTGTTCCAGAGTCAAAGGGTATAATCCCTAGCAGCTATGACCAAAGGATTATTTCAGACAAAAATTCTCCTCCACCCCACCCACCATCTGTCCCCAATCTCTTTAACCCTTCTCTTCTCCTTCCAACATCCAACTCATCTGGACGGCTTTCCTGACCCCACCCCCCGCCCCATCCTCCAGCCAATCATCACCATCGTCATCATCACCATCATCATCTTCATCCTCAGCTGTCGGGCACCTGCTCCATGCCAGGCGCTGCTCTGATGCTCTCAGGGCATTATCCCCCTGAATACCCTCCACGGCCTCACAAGGCAGCACTATTATATTTCTCACTTTTACAGATGAATAAACTGAGGCACAGCGCATGCCCAGTGGACTCCGTGGGCAGACCTGTACCCTCAGTGGGGCATTGGATGTGGCTCCCTGGACATCAGAAGGGGACACAGGAGGAGAGTGGTCTCTGCTTCCCTGGGGAGTGGCCTGGGGGGGCGGGTCCCAGGACAGCAGGTCCCGGCCCCTCCCTGCGTGAGACCCTACTTTCTGCTGACTGTGGAGGTGCAGCCCGTCCAGGCCAGGACAGACGTTAAGATCCAGCCCCACCCCTACTTGCCCCAGAGAGCAGGCTGCTTTAGGCCTGCAGGACCAGTGGCTAACACAGCTGTCCCAGGGTTCTGCCAGCCGAGTGGAGGCTGGGGACACCGGTCACAAAGGGGCACCATGTGTCAGGGAAGCAGGAGGATGGAATAGACCCTGAGCTGCCCCGGGGCCAGCAAAGGGCAGGGAGGTGAAGGCTGAGACCAGCACCCAGGGCGCTGGCCCCCAGCCCAGACCAGGACCCTGCAAGTCCAGCTCTGCCCCTCGAAGGGCTACCTGCTCCCTGAGACCTCAAGGAGCCCTGCTCCTGGGGGACCCCCTGACTGAATTAATTAAAGGAAACCTTTGGGAGGGTCTCCATTCCAGCCTGTGCCAGCCTGAGGGGACCCACGTGGAAAAATAACAGCCGTGACCAGAGTTACCAGTTCTTGGGACAGGCTAGAAATGATCTATCTATCACTCGCCCACAAACTAAAAGTAAAAACTGATTAAAATATAGAAGGAACGCATGTCAGAGGTTAATTCAACGCATAAGAGAACAAGGAGGAGGGTAGAATTGGCTCAAGGAGAATTTGAGAAACAGGAATCTCCGCTATTGGAGAAAAAGTGATAGGCTAGGACTGCCTGCCGGGTGGCACACTGAGCTAGCCACAGGGCAATGGAAGTGTGGCCATGGGATGACGGTTTCTATCAGGCAGAAACCATTTGTGTTTCTACTGGGCAGAATCCGGAGACTCAAACAAAGGTACAGCCCCGAAGGTCAGTGGTTTTCAGGGCGGGGCATTTGGCGGTGCCTGGGACTTGGGGAGGAGCCTGTGTCCTGAGCGCCTGTAGCAACTAGAGGGCAGAGGCCGGGGATGCTGCTACACCTCCCCCCCTGCAACTCACAGGACAGCCCCACGCCTGCCAACAAAGAGCCGTCCACCCCAAATACAGGGAGTGCTGAGGCTGAGAAACCCGCCCTAAACAGCCGAAGACTCCTTGGCCAGACCGGTTAGCAAAGGTTCCAGCAAGGACACGGTGCCTGATTTCCGAGTTCTAAATGATTTTTGGTGACACGGGTCAAGCTAGCCTTGGTGCTGCAGGCGCAGGGAGGCCGGCGGGACTGGATGGGCCTGTCTCCCCTCCGGGGCCTCCCTCCCTCCCTCCCAAGCCCGCCTGCCCTCAGACCGCAGCCCCCGCACATTCCTGGGGCTCTGGTTGCTGCTGTCTAAGCCTCTGGCATCCAGGGCGCTGTCTTTTTTTAGGGTCCGGAATGTGCCTGCTGAGGCCACAGCCCACTCCACCTCCCCTCGGACGGACCCCAGGTCTGGCCTGGCCCGTCAGAGACCCTGGACTTGCAGGGCACAGGCGTCCCAGCCGGGGCCACCGGACAAGCTTCTGGCAAAATGACAGGAGAGCCTGGCTTTTAGGCCCCGCTCGGAGCCTTCCCTCTCCCACCGAGGGGACTTAGAGCCCCCCACCCTCACCCGCACCCCTCACCCCAGGCACCGCGTAGGCACCGAGATGGTGGACGAACAAATCTTTCAGAGACGCCCTGAGCGCTTGGCCCAAGCCGGTCGGTCTCGGGGGAGCCCTGGCAAAGCACAGGCCTTCCATCAGCCACAGCGCCTCTGGCTGACTTTGGTGGCAGCTTTCTCCAGGCCGTAAGCCCCAGCGCCCTCCTCCGTGCCTGGGCGAGCAGGGGGCTGCCCTCCCAGGACCGTCACGGTGACAAGTGTCTGGCAGGCACACGGAGATGGCTGAGTAGGTGGCCATTCTGTCCCCTCTCTGCCCTCACAGTGCTCCTAGCCCACAGCCAAGCCCCTCTGAGCCCAGGCCTGGGGGGCGAGGGACAGGATCTGATGAGCCCCTCCAGGGGTCCCTGGGTGCCCTTTCTCCCCCTCCCAGCACGGCGTGGTTGAGGCCAGGGACCCTGGATTCACATTATGGCCCTGCCGCTCAGAAGCGATTCTGGAGAAATTACTTAACCTCTCTGTGGTTCAGTTTCCTCATCTGTTAAATGGGAGTAAGAGTGCCCCCCTTCAGGGTCCCTGTGAGGATGAACTGTGTGTGTGTGGCTAGAACAGGGCCTGGCACACAAGCTTAATGACCCACAGCCGTTGTCACCACCATTACCCAAGACAGTACCATCTCCCACCCTCTCCCAGGTGGGCTCCCCGCTTTCCCTCCTCCGCCATCACCAGCCACCCCAGGAGAAGAGGCTCCTCCTCTGTGACCCTCAGCTCCGCTGGCTCCCTTGTCTGGACTGCCCCGCACGCCTGACCCGCCTGGACCCCTGGGAGCTGGTCTCCTTGCGGGAAGAGAAGGGGAAGGCAGGGTGGTGGGGAAGCCTGCTCAGACCGCATCCATTTGTGTGAGAGTTCACCGGGATAAATATAGCCACTTCCCTCACTCCAACAGGTCATTTTCCAGACCTGGAGGCTCAGGTGGTCATGCAGACAGATGCCAGGGCCCGGGACACCTGTGGGCGGTGCGGTCACAGGACGCCCGGCCAGCTTCCCCGAGACGCTGTTGGCCAAGTCGGGGCAGGTGGGCTGGAGCCCCACTCCCCTCCGAGCCCCACCTCCCTCAGCTGCACGTAGGAAAAGCAGCAGAGTAGGGATGAAGCTCAACCCACCACTGGGGTGCCCAAGAAGTACCATCTTTATTCCTAGAAACTAACTTCGTTTGGGTCCTAAGCCCACACCCGTCTGGGATGGAGGGAACGTCAGTCAGGGCTGTTCTCTGGTCATCCGGCTGCCCCAGGCCCGGGTCTCAGGCAGCACCAAGAGGCAGGGGCTGTAGGGCCTCGCCCAGCCGGGCCGAGGCCATGTTGTTCTGGCCATATGGCTCCCCAGGCCACCGTCCGCTGTCTCCACGTTCAGGAAGCAGGGGGCCTTGGAAAGGCTGGACCCTGCCTTCTCAGGGGTCCTCAGGGACCTCTCCCAGACCCAGCCACATCTTCAGGGTGATGTGAGGGAGCAGGCCCAAGGTCGATCTACCCTTGAACCTCCAAACCCTGGGGTGAGTCTCTGTTTTGCTGGGGAGACGCCTCCACCATGCCTCCCACACCAGGGTCGGGCCTCAGGAAACCACCGTCTGGGACTTACCTCCAAACCTCTCCCGAGGCACAGGGCCCAGCATCTGCTTAAGGGGTGAGACAGGGGATGACTCCAGGAGGGAAACAGTCACTGACTTGTAAAAGCATCTCATGGCAGCTGTGCCCGCCAGCCTGCTCCGAGCGCTGGCTGTGAGGACCACCATGGGCCACCCCACTACAGGCACCAGCTCCCCGTCCCTCAAACAAGCCCACTTTGGCTCATTGAAGCAGACGTGCCTTAAAGAGTTAACAAATAGAGTGGAATGCCACTCCCCTCCCCCCCCCCCCAGTAAGATTTGTATCCTAACAGGTCACAGTGCCTTGACCCTAAGGAAGGAGCCTCAGCCCTGGGATGGGTCGGCCGCCTTCCCAGGACCTGTGACCACAGCTGCCTGTGGCTTCTCTGCAGCCCAGCTTGTTAGGGTCTTTCTGTGGACCCTGCAGATCCCAGAGCCCTCCAAGGGGCTGCCGGGGGCTGGGAGGCTGGGGCCCAGGCCAGCTGTCGGGCAAGCCCCAGTGCCTGGGACAGGAGTGCGGTCCCTCTGCAGTCAGACAGGGACACTGAGGCCGAGCAGGCCCCCTGGAGGGAGCCCAGCCCACTCCCACCCCCTCCCCACAGAGCCCGGGGCCTGCCAGGGCGGGTGAGCAGTCAGGCCGGGGTAGCTGACGCTTGGAGAGGGAGGACTCAGCCCGAAAATAGAGGCAGTGAGAGGGGGGGATGCGGCCTGAGCCCTGCTGTTTCCAGCCCAGGACTTTGGGAGGGTCTGGCTCCAGCGCCCCCAGAAGCAGGTGCAAGGCCTGCGGGTCAGGGTCACATACCAGGCCCACCTCTGGCCAAGCGTGGCCCCAGGGGCCCAGTGAGAGGCCTGTCTGTGGAGGGACGTTTGGTAATTAAGGTCCTCCCTTCTAGGGAGCTGGTATCGGAGCCCTCGCCTCAGAGACAGACAGGCTTATGGTCCTCCCCCGAGGTCGGGGGCCAGGGGGGCCGGGGCAGGCGTGTCTTCCCTGCTCTGGAGCCAGAGCCTGGGGGCTAACGAACCTTCTCAGGAATAGAGATTGTGAGGCTACACCTGCTTTTTTTTTTTTTTTTTTTTTTTTCGCGGTACGCGGGCCTCTCACTGTTGTGGCCTCTCCCGTTGCGGAGCACAGGCTCCGGACGCGCAGGCTCAGCGGCCATGGCTCACGGGCCCAGCCGCTCCGCGGCATGTGGGATCTTCCCGGACCGGGGCATGAACCCGTGTCCCCTGCATTGGCAGGCGGACTCTCAACCACTGCGCCACCAGGGAAACCCCACACCTGCTTTTGAGGTATGTGGTGGCAGAGGTTAAATTTTCCATTGTGCATTCATTCAGCAAACATTTCTGGAGCACCTACTGTGTGCCAGGCAGTACTGTGTGCCCCAGAGCAGAGCTCCGCAGACAATCTGTGAGGAAAGACCAGTTTGTTGCTGTTAAATCTCATCCAGCCATGGGCTGACCAGCTGTCCTCCCACGCGGGACCACGTCACAGCATGTGCCGTGTGGGACTCAGAGCCCACGTTGGTCTGTGATCCACCCACGTGCTTGGAGGTTGTGGCACGTTGCTCTGATGGTTCCCAAGTGCTGCTTCTCAGAGGCTCCACGTCGCTCATCCCAGGGTGATGACCCAGCGCCAGGGACACTGACACATCAGACACCCGCGTGGCTGGTGTGGTTCTAGATGCCGGTGACACAGCAAAGGCTCTGGACTGTACATTCAGGCCGGGGGGGACAGTCAAAGGAAGCAGAGAAACAGAGCATGGCAAGCAGTGACAGCTGCTGACAAAGAACCCAAGCAGGGGAAGAAGACAGCTGGGGGAGGGGAGGAGGGGTCCGGAGGGCCTCAGTGGCAACTTTGGAGTTGGGGTCCTAAAGAAAGAAGACAGCAGCTGTGGGGGTCTCTGGGAAGGAGCTTCCAGGCAGAGGGAACAGCAAGGGCAAAAGCCCTGAACCCCAGAGATCTTCGGGGTTGGGAGGGGAGCCGTGCCCAGGGTGAGCATCAGAATTGCCTGGTGGGCTGGGGGAGTCCTGCCACAGGCCTCCCCTTAGCCACCACCAACAGAGACTCAGGGAAGCGGCCCGTGGGTGCCCCTGGCCCCCGCCCAACTCCCATTGCCGTTGGGGGAATGTCACCTCTTCTGTCCTGTGGCAGAGAAACCAGGGGGACCCTCGCTCTTGGGGCCCCCGCTCGTGGTCTCGGGGGGCTGCAGTTTGGCGGAGGGTGGTGGAGAGCAACACAGTGGTACGGGGACTGCGGGACACACAGGGGGAGATCGCCCTGCGGGCCCCGAGGGATCTGGGCAGATGACAGGTCTGCTGGGTGACGGACCTGGGGACACAGGCAGAGGGGCCGCTGTGGTCAGGAGCGACGGGACCGGGGCAGCGGGAGAGCCGGGGCCTGGACATCACACGGGGGCTGTCAGGGGGTCGTGCAGGCCGGGGAGGCATGGGGACCCAGGCTGTGCGAGTTTGGGGGACAGGCCGGCCGGTGCAGAGTGCAGGCGGATCCAGCAAATGTTCGGGTGCAGGAAGGCCTGGGCTGGGTGGGTGGAGGTGCCCAGGGCAGAGCCACGGGAGGGGTCCGGAAAGACCCCGGCTGTCCCCACTGGGCAACTCAGTGCCACTGGCCAAGACAGAGACCCCTCGGAGGAGCAGGCTCTGGGGCAGGGAGTGCCTGGTTGGGTTAGAGGTGGGCCGGACAGAGCCCAGGCCCGTGAGCCGCCCCCAGACAAGACCTCGGACCACAGCTCCGCGAGAACCAGTGCATGCAGTGCGGAAAGGCTGTCACCCCCTGAGCATCAGGAGGGGCCCGGCGAGGCGGACGCTCCCACACGACGGTCTCCTGTCCTCCGCTGATTCTGGCAGGGGGCAATCGTCATCTCTGTTTTACAGATGAGGAAACAGAGGTTCACGGAGGCTTAGGCACTCACCCAGAGAAACAGCTGCCGAGAGGACCCCAGAAACCCCCTGCTTCTCTCTGCCCGCTGGAGGGGGAGCCTAAGGGAGCGGGGATGGGAGGTGGGGGGTTGGGAAGGCTGATGACGTGGATCTCGGACAGGTAGCCAGGGAAAGAGCCCAGGCCGGAGGGGCTTGGAGGCCACCCAAGGTGACATCGGTGGCACAGTTTCTGTGACACAGGAAGGACCACGTCCCCCTGCCTCTCCTAGGGCGGGGGCGTGGGGTGTGCGCACTCAGGGCTCCCACACAGACTGCTCTAATTACAAGTCCTCCAGGGTCGGGCCGGGGGAGCTATCGGGCCGCGGAACCTGCGGGACCCCAGGGCCCTCGACGAGCTCCCTGGGAGCCAGGCGGCAGCGGGACAGGCAGGGGCAGGTGCGGGAGGCCCTCCGGGTACGTGGCTGGCCGCCTGGCCTGTGAGCACGGCAGCTATTTTGGGCTCTGTTTTCCCTCCCCTCAAGCCCACTTCTGCCTTGCCCCTGGGGTGGCAGCCACTTGGGCATGTACACGCTGACTCAACTTCACTCTGCGCCTCCTGCCTCTCTCCTGATGCTGTGTCTGCCTCCCGGGCAGCCTGCCCTGCGGGGGAATGGACCCCCGCCCCCCTCAGCCCTGCCGTGGCCGTGCTGCGCCCACCCCCTCGCAGGGGCCACCCGGACGCCCTTGGCAGGGCCTCTCCGTGGAGCGATTGCCCCAATTCCCACCGGTGGCCCTACACAGGCCCTTGAAGGGAACGGTGCTGCTTTGCATTCTAACCCTACCTTACTGTTTTCTGGAGGAAGGAGAAAGCTTTGGAACTACAAGTTGGTGGAAGGAATTAGGGTCCACGTTAAGGAAAGCAGGCTTAGCCCATATATGCCTCAGTTTCCCCCTCAACATACAAAGGGAGACCTTGCTTTCAGGAAAAGGCTCTGAATACCAAGTTGGGAGGGTTCTGGGACCAGATCCATAGTAATGAGCCGTTGGCGACCTCTTCCCTTGCTTTCCACATCTACCCACTTGGACATTAAAGTAAATTCCCTTCCAGGTCACTAGCAGGGTGGCCCCAATACAGTGATGGCTCCCTAGTGTGCTGGCCCGGTGGTGGCGGGCTTTCTGGGGTGGGGGTGGGTGACTGACAGTGATACGGGCTTGGGTTGTGAGGTCCAGAGCACGGTGGTCCAGTTCTCTCTACGTGCTCCTGTGGTCCTGCAGGGCTGCAGCCCGGTCTGGGACGGGGCGGGCTTAGGGAGGGCTCGCTGGTGAGGGTGCGTGTGCAGGGCTCTCAGAAGCCGCCAACCTGGCTGGGATGGCTGCAAGGACAGTGGCGTCAGCCTGGAGCTCTGACGGAGTGACCTGCTTCTCCAGAAATAGCTCTCTCCTGGGCCCAGAGGACAGGGCAGGGTGACCGGGCCAGGATGGGAGGCTGAGAGAGCTGGCCAACAGGGGAGGGCCTGGGGGAGTGGGCAAGGCCTTCTGCAGGGGGCACTAAGCCGAAGCCCTTGGCCTCCGACCTGTGGGGCCTCGTCCAGGCACAGTGACCCCCAACACCCACCGGCGTGATGGTGCTCGTGCCCTTTAAGTGGCTGCCTGCAGGCCGCAGCGGGTGTGGGCAGCTGGGGTGGGCCGGGGGTTACAGAAAAGTACATGAGAGGTAAGACCCTGACCAGCCAGGGAGGCCCAGCTGGAGTCCCGAGGACTGCCCCCCACCTCCTACTGTGAGTCCTCGGGATGAGGGAGGAGAAAGCCACCCAAACAGGAGCCATCTGGGGGCCTTCACTCTGGGGGCCGCCCTGACCGTTCATTTATTCGTCCAGTTCTAGGCCTGAGAAGTGAAGTCATTAAAAAAAAAATAACAAAAATCCCCACACCTCATGAAGCTTATACTGCAGTGAGTAAGATAGGAAATGAACCAGATGGAAATATATATGGCATTTTCAGCTAGGGATCAGCTAAGAAGATGAGGTGGGAGGAGGAACACAAAATGGCAGAGGCCCCCTGGGGAGGGACCACGCGCGGGGGGGGGGGGGGAGCTGGCGGTGGGGGACGCTGTGGATAAGGCCGCAGAGTGGCCAGAGCAGAGCGCGGAGGTCGGGGAGCCGTGGTGTGACTGCCTCGCCCCGCAGGAGAAGCTGGAGTACTTCTTCCTCATCATCTTCTCCATTGAGGCCGCCATGAAGATCATCGCCTACGGCTTCCTGTTCCACCAGGACGCCTACCTGCGCAATGGCTGGAATGTGCTAGACTTCATCATCGTCTTCCTGGGGTGAGTGAGGCTTGCGGGTGGGGTTGAGCTCAGCGGGCTGCCCGAGGGCCCGGAGGCAGGTGCGGCAGTGCAGGGGTGTGGGCGGGGGGGCAGCGGGGGCGCCCACGGGTCACACCCTCCCCAGCCAGGCACCGCCGGTCTCCTTATTCTCTCTCTCTTTTTTTAAAAAATAAATAAATTTATTTATTTATTTTTGGCTGCGTCGGGTCTTCGATGCTGCGTGCGGGCTTTCTCTAGTTGCGGCGAGCGAGGGCTACTCTTTGTTGCGGTGCAGGGGCTTCTCACTGCGGTGGCTTCTCTTGTTGTGGAGCACGGGCTCTAGGTGCGCAGGCTTCAGTAGTTGTGTCACGTGGGCTCAGTAGTTGTGGCTCGCGGGCTCTAGAGCACAGGCTCAGTAGTTGTGGCGCACGGGCTTAGGTGCTCCACGGCATGTGGGATCTTCCCGGACCAGGGCTGGAACCCGTGTCCCCTGCATTGGCAGGAGGATTCTTAACCACTGTGCCACCAGGGAATTCCCTCCTTATTCTCTTCACACAAAACTGGAAATGTGTGAGTGGCTCCAGTGCCCAGCAGTTTCTGGACGTTCATAAATTTCTCATGCTTTATTATCGTCTATTCATTTATTCCATGGACCTGTGTTGAGCACCTGTTATTTGGGTCCATGAGAACAGACGTTTAATAACCTGTATGAGCCTGCTTGGGCTGCCATAACACGATGCCACAGACTGGGGGGCTGAGACCACAAAAATGTATTTTCTGACTGTTCTGGAGGCTGGAAGTCCAAGATCAAGGTGTGGCCAGGTCTGGATTCTCCTGAGGTCTCCCTCCTTGGCTTGCTGACGGCCGCCTTCTCGCTGTGTCCCCACGTGGCCTTTCCTCCATCCACACGCACCCTTGGTGTGTGCCCAAGTTCCCTCTTCTTCCAAGGACACCAGTCAGATTGAATTAGGGCCCGCCTGAACAGCCTCGTTTTCACTGAATCACCGCTTTAAAGGTCCTATCTCCAAATACTGCCACATTCTGAGGCCCCAAAAGTCAGGGCTTCAACATATGCATTTGGAGTGGGGGGAGCATGGTTGAGCCCATAACATAAGGTTTGGTAGCCACGACCTAATTATAACAGCAGCGTTTATCATACACTTACTATGCGCTTTACATGTACCATCTCATTTGATTCTCCCAACAATCCTCTTATTTTCTCCATTTAAGGAAGGTAAGGCGCAGAGAAGTCAAGCAACCCACCCAAAGCCACACAGCCAGCCAGTGGCAGTGCCAGGATTTAAACCGAGGCACTCTTGCTCCAGAGGCTGCTCTCTTAACCACTAGGCTGCCCGTCCACTCAATAAAAATTATATCGCTTATCTACTAATTGCCCAGTGCTGCTTCAGGCACAGCAGGGAAAAGAGAACTCTGTGAATCAGCTTCTGCCCTTGACGGACTGCCTGGCTGGAGGCCACGAGTCTGTGCAGAACAAGGCCACACAGCGCACCGCTGTTGCACACGCGGTGCAGCCCAGGGGGCTCCAGATGTCAGCAGAAGGATTCATAAAGAAGGACTTGAGATAGGCCTCAATGGATAATGGCAAAATCTGAGTAACCTGAGCTCAGGAAGGACCGTAAGGGGCTTTGTCAGCAATGCGGTGAAGCAGAGCCCGAGGGAGAACCAGCTCCGGGCCCTCTCCTCCGCGTTTCCCCTTCCTCCCACCGTGAGCGTGGGCCGCTGGAACCCTCCACCCAGCACGGGGTGTGCTCAGCCCCCGGCCTGACCGTAGCTGCCCGCGGCGCCAGCATCTCAGCCACCTTCAGGACCCAGAGTGGCCATCACAAATGGACCCAACACTCTTCTTACTGAGCCTGAACATGGCCTCGGGATTTTTTCTAAAACTCCCCAGACGGGCGTCACCAAACCAGAGCTAGCGGCTGATGAACTGTACCTTCCCGCCTTCCCCGAGTCTTTCCACCGGTACCTTGAGCATGGATGGGACCCAGGGCCCCTGACCCCTGGGGCAGAGGCTTAGCTGACCACTGGGTCGTCTTCTCTCCCTCTCGTCCTCCTCAGGGTCTTCACCGTGATTCTGGAGCAGGTCAACCTCATCCAGAGCCACACAGCCCCGATGAGCAGCAAAGGCGCAGGCTTGGACGTCAAGGCTCTGAGGGCCTTCCGCGTGCTCAGACCGCTCCGGCTGGTGTCCGGGGTGCCCAGTGGGTGGCAGACCCCCTCCCCCTCGCCCCAGTTCTGGGCCCCCTCCTACCTTGGTGTCCCAGAGGCTTCAAGGGAGGGCCAGGAGGCCAAGAGGGGGGCTAAGTCCGCCTTCTCCCCCCACAGGCCTGCAGGTGGTCCTCAACTCCATCTTCAAGGCCATGCTGCCGCTGTTCCACATCGCCCTGCTCGTGCTCTTCATGGTCATCATCTATGCCATCATCGGGCTGGAGCTTTTCAAGGGCAAGATGCACAAGACCTGCTACTTCATCGGGACGGGTGAGCTTCCCAGGCCGGGGTGTCGGGAAGGGCTGGGGACATCTCCAGAGAGGGATTCACCCAGCCGTGGAGAAGCCCTAGGACTAGGTCGTTGCTTCCCCCATCCACTGACCTTGGGGATGGGTTTCTCCTGGACAAGGGAGATTGGGGGAAAAACAGCTCTGCTGGGGTCAGGGGGCAAGGGGAGTGAGCGGTCAGGTTCTTGCTCTGAAGCACCCCTGCCCCAGATAAGGCTGGTGTCCTTGGGCTTTCTGGCCACTTGTGGATTGAGATGTAGGCTCAAGATCAGCCCGAATTTCTGTCTGTACTTGCCTTGTAACTGGAGTCTTAGCTTTAGTCCAGGGCCCACAGGGTGGGGATCCTCCCCACTTCCCTGCGCTCCCCCAAGGGGACAGGCAACCCAGCTCCAACGACAGCTCTCACGGCGTTTTCGCTGGTCCTGTTCCTAATCTGCCCTGTCTCAGCCTCCTCCTGTCCCCATAACAATCTCTGTCCTCTCATAGCCATTATCAGGGCAGAGAGGAGGGGGCTTTCTAGCACAACCTTCAAACGAAATTCGAGGGTCTCGCCTGGTGTTCACACGAGTTCTTGACCAGTGCTGACCAGTAGCACTACCAAGCCGCTCTGGGATGGGGGCTACCCAGCTTCGTGGGGCTGGGGACCACACGCCAAGCTCAGGACCATCTGTGCCCCCTATCCCACCTCCTGAGGATTGAGCCCTCTGGTGACATGGTTAAGGAAGGGCCACTCGATCTCTCACGGGCTGACCTCTCTGAACAGAAAAGGAGACCAAACCTACCCAGGGGAAAAGGGGACCCAGATGTCATCCACATTGCAGGCTTTAGAGACAATAAGAGCCCCATTCATGGGCCCCCTGGATGCTAAGGCCTGCTGGGGACGCCCCCTAAGAGCAGACCCACCCCAGTCTGGATGTCTGTCCAGCGCATCCCAGCATCGGGGTGCATCCCCACTTCTGTATCCCAGACAGAGCTCTCAAGCCGGAGTGTGAGGCCCGGTCCACACCTCCGCCCCAGGCCAGGCTGCTGCTTCCTTTTACAAAGCTCTGTGGGTACAAACGATACATCACATCTGCTACGTCGGTTGTGGTCCCTAGAAGCCGCGCCTCCAGTGAGGCCCTGGGCCCGAGCTCCTGCCTGCAGACGCCTGTATCCCTGTCCGTATCCGTGTAGCCGTAGCCGTATCTGTATCCGTGCCCTCGGCCCAGCCCCCATGGTCTGAACCACACTCTCCCAGCAAGGCCACGTCCCCGACTTTAAACTGATGTTGAGACCCGCACCCTGCTGCCCCCTTACTGCCCCTCCGCCGGTGCTTACCACCCCCGCCCGCCCACAGACATCGTGGCCACGGTGGAGAACGAGAAGCCGTCGCCCTGCGCCCGGACGGGTTCAGGGCGCCACTGCACCATCAACGGCAGCGAGTGCCGGAGCGGCTGGCCAGGCCCCAACCACGGCATCACCCACTTCGACAACTTCGGCTTCTCCATGCTCACCGTGTACCAGTGCATCACCATGGAGGGCTGGACCGACGTCCTCTACTGGGTGGGTCTGGGCCCGAGCCCGCCGGCTGTCTCCCCACCACAGGCTCACCGGGAGCGGGTGGGGCCTGCCAGTGCCGGGCTGAGGGTCTGCTGCTTCTCCTCGCCCCTCCCCGGGGAGCCCTTCTGGGCCTCAGGTGTGTGTCCTAGCATCCTTGGGGGCGGCCGAGGTACCACCTGTGTCCGCAGCCCCAAGAGCACGTGAGGGATGGAAACCAGGAGCTCGGCGGGTTCTGGTCTCCTCTCCTAACTTGTCCTAAGCCTGGCTGTGAGTGACTTGCTCCTGATGGCCTGGAATCTCAGATTTCCTGAGGAAGGAAGGGCCCTTTGAGTCTCTCTTCTCGCTGCTGGGCAAGATTGCTTTCCCATAAAAATATGATTGGATATCAGGTTCCTCATCTGCATCATAGGGTAGTTACGATGGGGGCATTAACTGAATTACCACAGTGCGGGCACCTAGTGCTGTAGAAGTTCCCTTGTTGGAGAAGGTCACTTGTTTGGTGTTACAAGAGTTAGGTTGCGTTTCTTTTTTGATCCTCCAACAATGGGAGGCATTGATCCCATTTTCCAGATAAGGAAACCGAGGCTCAGAGACGTTCAGTAACTTGGCCACTCTTGGACTAGTGAGCGACACGACCAAGAATTGACCTCTAACCTTCCGGCTCCAACCCCGGAGCTCAGCCGCGGGGTGACACTGCCTATGGGGGACGCTTGTAAACCCATCAAATGCTTTGCAAATATAAAGGATTAGTGTGAGTAGCTCTCGTAAACTCGGATTATGGGAGCCAATTACTAAACGTTCCAAAGGACGGTCACGCGTGTTGTTTCGCCCGTGAGCAGCCTGTGAGGAACGAGCTCAGGAGGCAGATGGAACGATGCTCAGAGATGTCGGCGCCTCATCCAGGGTCACAGACGTGCTTCCTTGAAGGAGCCGGCCAAGTGCAGGCCAAGGCTTTTTAGTGCTTCTTCCTGTGAGAAATCTCGGTTGTAAAGAGGCCGACTGGAGGTGGCCGGCATGACAGGGTCAGGCAGGGAGCCCGGGGGCTGGAGAGAGGCAGGCGTCAGTCCCACCGGCCAGGTAGCCATCAGCAAGGCCCAGTCCCAGGTCCTCAGGCTAGAAGAGGCTTCCTCTCTGGACCCAGATGGCCTCTTTCCTTGCCCCCACGGTCGGGTGCAGTGCGTGGGCCAGCTTGACAAGGGGGCCTAAGCCCTCACATCGGGGATGGGGCTCACACCTGCGTCTGGACCAGGTCAACGATGCCATTGGGAACGAGTGGCCCTGGATCTACTTTGTCACCCTGATCCTGCTGGGCTCCTTCTTCATCCTCAACTTGGTGCTGGGCGTCCTGAGCGGGTAAGGGGCTCAAAGACAGCTGGGAGAGAGGGGAGGAAGAAGCGGGGGGCGGGGAAAGGAGGGGGAGGGGGAGGAGGGGAGGCAGTGGGCGGAGAGATGTGGCTTAGAACCCCCGCTCATCCCTGGCTCCCCTTTGGCCAGAAGCGTGCTCCCTGTTAGCCAGGAAGAGAACAGGTGCAGGCAGGAGCCCCTCCAGTCTTCACCTTTCTCCCTTCTCCTCAAGCCTTCTCCCATCCTCACTTCCTTCTGTCCACGTGAAGCCCCGAGACCCCAGCCTCCTGTCCCTGGAGGTGCTTGGGCTGAAGCTCGGCACTGAGCATGGCCTTCGGGCTAAGCACACAGACTCTGGAGCAAGAGGCCCAACTTTAAACCCTTGCACTACTGCTTGGTGGCTGTGTGACCTTTGACTAATTACCTAACCTCTCTGTGCCTCGTGAGCCACATCTGTCACATAGGAATAATTTCAGTGCCTGTTTCACAGGGCTGTTGGGAGGATTAAATGAGTTAATACCTATAAAGTACTTAGAATGGAGGCCAGCACATCAGAAGTGCTGAGCACTCATGGTCATTATTTCTCTGTGACGGCTCCACCCAGCTACGGTGGGCAGCCTGGAAGTGGCCATCGGCCCCGTTGTGCCTCACCATCACCCACCACAGGAGCTTCCCTCCAGGCACTCTGGACATAGAATTCAGGGGGTCCATGGACTAGGATAGGAAGAACTTGCCTTTATTTTTTGAGTCTAACTGAAATGCAGCGCTTCCTTTCATGAAGTGGTACCAGCTCTGCCCATGACTTGTCCCAACAGGAAGCCCTTGTCATATCACAGGTGTTGCAAATATTACTACTTCAAAATTATGACAGTTATTAGACTGCGGCTGATCTTGCTAGTTAATGATTCAATAAAGAAGCATATATGTTACTTTATCACCACTTTATAGTTCAACAACTATGTTTTAACTCATCGGTTCCTTTGTCAAGCTATGGTTTCATTTGGAGCATTTTACAGCGTTGTTCTGAGGAGTGACCCATAGGTTCACCGGACCCCCAAAGGGGCCAGGGCACAGAATGGTCAAGAGCCCCTCCTGCCCTGGGCAGTGCTGAGGGTGCAGGCGGTGCGAGCCGACCCTGCTGCCCCCAGCCCACCCCTCAGAGCCCAGTGAGGGGGGACCGGGCTGGATTCCCCTCCTCACCCTGCGTGGGGGCTGAGGGCTCCCCCTGCTGCTCTGAACCCTCGCTGACCCTCGGGTCCTTTCCTTCCAGTGCTGCTGCCTGGTTTCTTCCAGGCCCAGGAGCATGTCCCCCAGGGCCTTAAGTCTGCAAGCAGAGCTAAATTCCTCAGGCAGCCTAAAGGGTCAGGGCAGCACAGAAAATCGGAGGGTCCATGGCAAATCTGTTAGGGCAATGGACGGTCATGTCATTAACCCATATGTCCAGGGTCACCCAAGACAAGGCGGGAGAAATGAGATGGGAGGAAAAGAAGGAACGGGGCGGGGGAGGGGCCCTGGAGGGCGGGGCTGGTGAAGGGGAGAGGGCTGCCCCTCAGCCTCCCTAAAGGGCCCCGGACCCCAGGCGACACTGGGCCAGCGGGGGCACGTCCGGCCGCAGAACGGGCTCCCTCGCCCCAGGAAGCTCCATCCCTCCCACTGCGGTCTTCCTCCCCGTCCCCTGCCCCCCTGCAGGGAATTCACCAAGGAGCGGGAGAAGGCCAAGTCCAGGGGAACCTTCCAGAAGCTGCGGGAGAAGCAGCAGCTGGATGAGGACCTCCGGGGCTACCTGAGCTGGATCACGCAGGGCGAGGTCATGGATGTGGACGACTTGAGAGAAGGTTGGAGCCACGGGCCGAGGTCGGCAGCCCCCCCAGAGCTGCCCTCGCGGTCAGCTCCCACACGGGCACCTCCACACCCGACCCCCCCGCTGCAGCCCCAGGGGGCCCATTGGGCAGGAACAGCATCACCACTTTGCAGATAAGAAAACCCAGCCCCTAGAGGCCTAGCCTGACACCTTGCGATGGAGGCGGCCTGCTGTGCCCTGGGCCCTCCAGGAGCGCGAAGTACCAAAGTGCTGCACTGCCCCTTGGTGACCCGCCCTCCCCGCCGATGCGGGCTCTCTAGGGCTCAGGAAAGCGCAGAGGGAGGGGTCCAGGCCCACCCAGGGTCGCTGTCACAGGTGTCCCCAGTCAGCGGGCCCTTTCCAGGTGTGTCCAGCCCAGAGGGGCCCGGAAGCCTGGCCAACTGTACCTGTCTGTCCCCAGGGAAGCTGGCTTTGGATGAAGGTGGCTCTGACACAGAGAGCCTGTATGAAATCGCAGGCTTGAACAAAGTCATCCAGTTTATGTGAGTATCTGCCCAGCTGCGGGTCCTCCCAGCCCGCAACTCCCTGAGACATGTAGTTAGACCCCGGTCACCTCCCTAGGTGGCTTTTGGGTCGCTTTCCCTTAGCGCAGTTGGAGGGCACTGGGCAGATGACCTATTTACTCACCACGTAAGGAAGAAACTGGGAGCTGGTGGGATAATTAGTCCTGGAAACCTCTGCTCCGGACGGGGAGTTAGCCTGTGGGCACCATGAGCTGGAGGCAGGAAGCTGGAGAGGACAGTGTGTTCTGTTTGGCCACTTCCTTTTCCAAATTCATACATGACTGTGATTTTGAAAGATCCAACAATAGAGAAATACTTCAAAGAAACGACGAAGGTCTTCTCTGCCCTTTAAAGAGGTAACCATGGTAACAGTTAGATTTGTATCCCTCTGAAGCCTCTTGTACGCTTTCCTTTCTCTTACACGCACACGCGCACGCACACACACACCCCGGTGGTTTTTGGTTTTGTCTTCACGTTTTACACGATGAGGTTTTCTCATATTAACCACTGCCACCTCAGAACCAAACACAGTGCCCAGCACACGGGAGGGCTCGTCGGATAAATGAATGCGATCCACACGTAAACTAGCAACTGACATTTTAAATTTAGAATGTTCTATTGAGGGCAACTATATGCAGACACAAACCTTTTTTTATTTTTCTAAGACTTTCTTTTTTCAGAGCAGTTTCAGATTCGCAGCAAAATTGAGCTGACGGTGCTGAGATTTCCTGCCTGCCCGTCCCCCCGCCACGCCCAGCGCCCCCCACCATCAACATCCCCAGCAGGTGGTCCATTTGTTACAACTGATGAACCTGCATCGTCCGAGTGCATAGTTTACGTTGGGGCGCACTCTTGGTGTTGCACGTTCTGTGGGTTTGGGCGAACGTATAATTTACACGTACCCACCGTTATAGCGTCGTATAGAGTATTTTTGCTGCCCTAAAAATCCTCTGTTTCTGCCTGTTCACACCCCACCTCCCAGCCCTGGCAACCAACCGCTGATCTTCCTGTCTCCATGGTCTTGCCTTTCCCAGAACGTCGTCGTTTAATTGGACTCACACAGTGTGTGTGTGGTCTTCTCAGATCAGCTTTTCTTACTTAGTGACATGCGTTTAAGGTCGCTCCACATCTTTGCAAGGGGGGAGAGCTCACACGCCGTCTTTGGATGTATCGTTGGATGTCAGGCGTTCCACAGTGTGCATACGTTGTAGTCTGTTTATGTAATCTGTCCAGTTTGGGGCAATACACACAGTGCCACAGGGAACCGTTGTGCATAAGGGTGAACCTGTCTGCCGGGCAGATCCCTAGAAACAGGCTTGCTGGGCCAAAGGGCGCGCAGGTTCTAACCTTGGTGAGCGCTGCACAAGGTGGATCCGACAGGGGAGGTGCCTTTCTGCCTCCCCTACACCAGGTATGACCACGTCGTTCACGAATTGCCTTTATGACGGGCAAAACGGGGCAGTGTTGCTTTAATTAAGGTGGAAACGCACGGAGCCCTGCTCTGCGCCGGGCACCGTCTCTAATTCCCTCCGGGGTCGGCACCATCACTATTCTCCTTTGAAAGGTGAAGACGTTTGCTCTAAGAGGCAAGATTTGCAATCTGTCTCTGCAGCTCACGTCCTTGGCCCTCTCATGTGGCTGGAGGAGGGAGTGGGTGGTGAGACTAAGTGTGGCTGGAGCCGCCTGAAGGCGGCCTTGGGGAGGGGCTGGATGTAGCCCAGCCTTGGCCCCGCCCCCCGCCTTCTCAGCCGACAGTGGAGGCGGTGGAACCGCGTCTTCCGCTGGAAGTGCCACGATGCGGTGAAGTCCAGGGTCTTCTACTGGCTGGTCATCCTGATCGTCGCCCTCAACACCCTGTCGATTGCCTCGGAGCACCACCACCAGCCTCTCTGGTTGACCCACCTGCAAGGTGAGACACGCGGCTGATGGCCAGTGCTGGCCAATGGCACCTCAGGTTTTGCAGAAGAAGTCATTAGATGTCGACATTGTTTTCTAGAACTTCTAGGCAGTGGCACTCTTTTCCTCGTGGCATTACCAGGGGCCATAACAGCAACAAGTTGGAGACACCTCAGGTGCTCGCCAGATGTCTGGGCAAATTATCACAGACACTGGACATACAGATGACCAGTAATTGAGCATGTCATGCATCCAAGTTCAAGTTCTACTCCAGAAACAGCAATCTCTCACCAACTATGTATTACAAACATACCCTGGGTAAGGCCCAGAAAAGAACGCAGGGCACACGGAGAAGGAATGTACCTCTCTTGCCACCAAGGAGCTTCCTGAGCCGGAGGAAAAGGCAGATATTGATAAGTGATGTCAGGTCAATATAGGGAGGGCAAGAGTGGAGGTAGATATAAGGTAACAGGAGGATTACAGAGGAAGGGAGGCTGGATAGTAGGAAGACACTATGTTTAAAATGATGCAAGAGGGAATTCCCTGGCGGTCCAGTGGTTAGGACTCAGCGCTTTCACTGCTGTGGCCTGGGTTCACTCCCTGGTCAGGGAACTAAGATCCTGCAAGCCACACAGTGTGACCTAGAATAAAATAAAATAAAATAATGAAAGAGATAAAAGAAGGAAAATAGAAAAGAAGATTGTCTTCTTCTATGGAAAGGAGATAGGAAACAATGCTACAGATCAGATGCCTTCATGCATGCATCCATCCATCCACTGATCCATGCATCCATCTATTCATCCATCCATCCATCCATCCATCTATTCATCCATCCATCCATCCATCCATCTAACCATCCAGGCATGCATCTATCCATCCATGCATCCATTCCTTCTTTCATGCATGCATCCATCCACCCACTCATCTATCTATCCATCCACGCATCCATTCCTGCATCCATCCATCCATCCATCCATTTATTCCTTGCAACCAGTCTTCCTGAGAGTCCCTCGAATGTGCCAAGCATTGTCAATGCGCCGTCAATGACCAAATGTGGACAAGATGTGAACAGTGCCCGCCGAGAACAGTCAGAGATGAATTTGAGGTTCCTGGCCTATGCAGATAGATGGATGATAGTGCCACTTGCTGAGATGGGGAAGTCAGTCAGTGACCAGGCATTTTGGGGGGATGGAGGAGGATGGGCAGTACCTATCAGCTTAGACTTGAGCATGTTGAGTTTGAGGTGCCTCTGAGACATCCCAGTGAGATGTTGAGGAGACAGATGGAAAGTAGGTCTGGGACCCAGTGGAGAAGTCTGGGCTGAAGAGTCAAAATCCGGAGTCATTGGCAGGTATGGCAATCGAAGCTGTGGTCTTAGAAGACATCACCAGATCCCCAGAGGACGGTGTGTACTCATGTGCACAGCTCAAGTCCAGCACTCAGGGGTGAGGTGGGGGTGCATCTGCAGAGAGGGTGCAGGAGAAACAGGAGAAGCAGGAGAAATGCAGAAGGATGTGGCATCCTGGAAGCCAAGGAAAGAGAACGTTTGAAAAAGCAAGAGGGGACTTCCCTGGCGGTCCAGAGGTTAGGACTCTGCACTTCCACGGCAGGGGGAACAGGTTCGATCCCTGGTCAGGGAACTGAGATCCCGCAAGTTTAAAAAAAAAAAAGCAATAGGCTGATCAACAGTGTCAGCGCTTCTGGGAGATCAGGGAAATGGGGTTAAAATGCTCACGGTTGATCGGTGGAGTGAGGAGGGTGGACCTACCGAACACAGTGTCGTTTAGTTTCTTAGAAATCTAGACTGTGTTCCTCCAATGGTGAAAATTCACCAGGTTTTCCTGGATCTGGAGGGCAGGGAAAGGAAGATGCCCTGAAAATGCAGGGAGGGTGTCCAGGGTGGAGGGCTTGGCCAAGGCAGGCGGGGCAGGGAGGAGAGTGACACCGAGCTGCGTGGCCCACCCTGCAGAAGTCGCCAACCGGGTGCTGCTGGCCCTGTTCACCGTGGAGATGCTGATGAAGATGTATGGGCTGGGCCTGCGCCAGTACTTCATGTCCATCTTCAACCGCTTCGACTGCTTCGTGGTGTGCAGCGGCCTCCTGGAGATCCTGCTGGTGGAGTCGGGGGCCATGACACCCCTCGGCATCTCCGTGCTGCGCTGCATCCGCCTCCTCAGGATCTTCAAGATCACCAAGTGAGCGCCCGCCTGCCCGCACTGCCCCATCCTGCGCCTCTGCAGGAGAAAGCACCTTCCGCCTTCCGCCTCGGGCGTCTCGGGTCTTCTTACCTCTCACCATTGTCTGTGGTGTGGAAAAGAGGGAAGAAAGGGGAAAAGAAGAGCCTGGGAGCGGGAGGGAGGAAAGGAAGATGCAAGGGGAGCAGAGAAGGGGGCAGTGGTGGGGCGGCCGCCCGGGCCGGGGCTGCACAGGAAGGGGTGGTCCTCACCCCCGTGGGGTTCAGAGTCTAGTGGTGGCACCAGCAGCTAAATGGCCGTCCTACTAACGGAATGAAATGACAGACCAAGATCTGTGCTCTGGCGGAGGGAAGCTGGGTGTGCAGCCCGGATCCAGGCAGCCCTGCCGGCCCACGCCTCCCACCAGCCCCCAGCCTCCCCCACGCCGCCCCCACTGCAGGGACGCCGGGGGGTGCTGCCCGTCTCCTCCAGGTACTGGACGTCCCTGAGCAACCTGGTGGCCTCGCTGCTCAACTCCATCCACTCCATCGCCTCCCTGCTGCTGCTGCTCTTCCTCTTCATCATCATCTTCGCCCTCCTGGGCATGCAGCTCTTCGGGGGCAGGTACGACTTTGAGGACACAGAGGTGCGGCGCAGCAACTTCGACAACTTCCCGCAGGCCCTCATCAGCGTCTTCCAGGTAGGCAAAAAAAAAAAGCCCGCTGCCTGCGGTTGGAGATCGGGCATCACCTCCTCCAGGAAGCCTTCCCTGATCTGACGTCACCCTCTGGGCCCCCGCATCCCCTCCAGGCCATAGTCGCGTGTCTGTCTCCTCCACGCTCTGGAGGCTGGGCGCTGTGCCCAGGGTGTCCTGTGTGTCTTCGTCCCTTCACCCAGCAGAGCCCTGGCCCACAGTAGGGCAGCCGTTAATGAGTGGAGTTGGGTGGGCAGGGAGCTTTCTCTCCCACATGCTACTAGAATCTCTGAGCACAAGGTCAGACAAGGCGGGCTGTCCTTCCCCAAGGCTGCAAAAGCCGCAGAGGAGCACAAACCACTTCCCACTGCGGGGACAAGGCTCAGCCAACGCTCACTAAAGCCACAGCTGGCCTCCAGAATGAGCTGCCTGAGCGCAGAGCAGACACATGCTCCTCTCTGTCGGGCCAGGACTCAGGGGACGCCACCTCGGTGTTGCCGGTGGGAAGGCAGTTGTGACAACCGGCCGGCCCTACACATGGTGTCACCCTCGTTCTTCCAGTCACCCCACCGGCGGGTCGGGCATCCTGTCTTTCAAGGCACCTGGCTTTTCACACTCTTTCTGGGGGCCGGAAGGGCAGGGGTCCAGTGTGGGCAGCACCGCTAAGCCTGGGCCTTAGGAACAGAGCTTGGGGAAGCCCTGACGCCACAATCAAGCTCCTTGGCCCCGAAGAGCCAACGATAAGGTTTTCAGCCCCCCGGAAGAGGTTCAGGAGGGCAGGGACTTTCACCCTGGATGAAGAGAGGACCGGCCTGGGGGCAGAGTTGGAAGGGGACTTTCGGACAGTGCAGTCCCCAGAGAAGACCCTCAAGTCCCTCTGCATCGCCCACCCTCCCTCCCCTTCCAGGTGCTGACAGGTGAGGACTGGAACTCCGTGATGTACAACGGAATCATGGCCTACGGCGGCCCGACCTACCCCGGGATGCTCGTCAGCATCTATTTCATCATCCTGTTCGTCTGCGGCAACTGTATCCCCCCAGACGCAGGGCACAGAAAAGGGCCTGGGGAGGGGGCTTGGGCGTAAAGCGGGGTCAAGGTGCCCAGGCCTTCTGCTGGGGAGCTCCTGGGGGTGGGGAGGTGGGACACAGCAGGTGGCAGTGCGGGTAGAGCTGTAGGACACTTCCTTCCGGCAGGAGGTTAGAGAAACACAGGGTGACTGGTGACAGGTGGGTGGAATCAGTCCCAGAAAGATGGGGAGCCTGGAGCACGGGAGGAGGCAGGTCCTGCCAAGCCCCCACCCCCGAGGCGTCCCTCCGCACCAGCTGAGCTCCTTAGCGGGCCGCCCCAGACATCCTGCTCAACGTCTTCCTGGCCATCGCGGTAGACAACCTGGCGGAGGCGGAGAGCCTGACATCGGCCCAGAAAGCCAAGGCCGAGGAGCGGAGGCGCAGGAAGATGTCCAGGTGAGTGGGGCGCGCCCGGCAGGAGGGACCTACCGGGTTCTGCCCACTCTGGGCAAGGAGCTCCCTGAGGAGCAGACGCCAAACCACTGCAGCGGCTGCCGGCTGAGTCTCTTGAGGTGTCCCCGGGGCAGGACGGGAGGCCAGTCGGCAGGCGGGACCCAGAGGGCAGAGCCAGGCAGGCTGGGCCTCCGCCCTGTCACCACGCTTCCTGCAGGGAGTCCCTTCCCTCTGCTGAGCCTCAGGCACCTGTGACTTTGCCGTTTAACCCTCTGTGGCCTGGGACCCTCCTCTGGGACCGGCCAACGGCCCCTGGGTTTGCGCGGCCGCGGGCGGACGCCTGTCCTGCTCCCCCGTTGCGGAGGGAAGATGCGATGCACCCGGCCCGTGGGCACGGGGTCAGCCTGCAGTGTCCTCAGGCTGGGCGGGTCCCCCAGAACCTTGCAGTTGGGCCTCCACTTTGGCCTTTCTTGGTTTTCCAACCCAGGGGGCTCCCAGACAAGTCAGAGGAGGAGAAGTCGATGGTGGCCAAGAAGTTGGAGCAGAAACCCAAGGGGGAGGGCATCCCCACCACGGCCAAGGTGAGCCCGTCATGGGGGGCGCTCTCAGGGGCCGCACAGGGAGGGGCCTCTGAAAGTCCCCTGTTCGCCTGGTGCCTTAGGATGCTGGGGGGCAGGGGGAGGCAGGAGAGGGGCTGTCTGCCTGGGTATCAGCCAGCTGAGGGCACCAGCCAGGTGAGGGCAGCTCCGTCTCACGGAATCCTTTGTATTGAGGACACAGACGCCCCGATCCAGGAACCAGACTTCCTTTGAGTCCCAGCTTTCCGCCCCAGTCAGGGTGTCCCCCTCCCCACAGACCTGCCCAGACCAGCCTCCCCCGCCCCCCGTTTCTAGCCCTGCCCCGCTTGTCAGCCTGGCCCTGCTCCGCATTCCTGGAGCCAAGGAAGCAAGAGCTCAGAGGGGCAGGAACTGGCCCCCAGAGCAGGAGTCCTGGCCTGGGGCAGTCCACTCTCCTCTCAAGAACTAAGCAGGGGTGAGGGGCTCAGGCTCAGACAAGCTGGGGTCCTGGTAGCTTGGGCAGCCTGGCTGACCTTTCTGCGCCTGGCTTCTCCTTTGTAAGACGGGAATGACCATAATAGCACCCACTGCCTCACCCCGCCCTGAGCCATAGGGAGGCTTAGGTGAGCTGACACCTACATGGCCCTCCAGTCAATGTTCATTAGGTGGGAACCACAGCTTGGGTTTTCACCTTCATCGTGTTCCTTCCTCCAGCTGAAGATCGATGAGTTTGAATCCAATGTCAATGAGGTGAAGGACCCCTACCCGTCAGCCGACTTCCCAGGTGAGAGTCCTGGGACCCGGGGTGGGTGTGCTGGGGTGACTTCTCCCCAGGGACGAGATCTCTCCTGTATGTCCCCTACCTGGACCCATCCATGAGGAGATCGGGACTCAGACATCCCTTGTGTACCTCGTATTGCAAATGAGCCGTCTGCCAGCCTGCCTCTCCTTACAATACACACAGTGCGAAAAGGTACACATTTTATTTTCAATTAATTCAGCCAGTATTTACTGAGTACTGGCTGTGTGCTTCAGGGCTAAGGACCTGGTTTTCAAGGAGCCCAGAGACTCGTGGGCACACACGTCTTCTGTTCCAGCCCCTCCAGCCACACAGGATAGCTCACAGAGGGGGGTGTAGCCACCTGTGTGGTGCAGGAGGTGGGCAGGCTGCTCACGGTCCGTGTCCCGCAGGGGATGACGAGGAAGATCCACATGGAGGAGACCAGGGTGGAGGGGAGGGGGATGGATGGTGCACAGCCACGAATGCACTACACACGTCTCGTAGGTGCAAACAGCCTGCGGCTGCAGCAGAAATCCTCTTGGTCGGTGCCAAGGAGGGAACACTTGAAGGGAGCACCCAAGCCGGTGAAGGTTAAAAGGCCACCTGGGAGAGGCTGGTGCCCAAGAGCTGTCGATCTCTCTCAGCTCACTCCTGGGTCCTTCCAGACCTGGGTCACTGGTGCAATTTCATGTCTACTTGTGGAATCAGCTGATTAGCATCTGTTTGCGCCAGTGACTCTAAGCTCCAGGGGGACCCTTTGTGCTCCAAATAGCAGTGTTGGCACCCGATAGGCAATCAATAGATAGAATGAAGGTTTACCATAGAACACTGAATATAGTTCCCTGTGCTCTACAGTAGAATCTTGTTGTTTATCTATTCTATATATAAAAGCTCACATCTGCTCACCTCAAACTCCCACTCCATCCCAACCCCCTCTCCCTTGGCAACCACCGGTCTGTTTTCTATGTCTGAGAGTCTGTTTCTGTTTCATAGATAGGTTCATTTGTGTCATATTTTAGATTCCACAGATAAGTGATATCATATGGTATTTGTCTTTCTCTTTCTGACTTACTTCACTTAGCATGATAATCTCTAGCTGTATCCATGTTGCTGCAAATGGCATTATTGTGTTCTTTTTTATGGCTGAGTAGTATTCCATTGTGTGTGTGTGTCTGTCTGTGTGTATCACATCTTCTTTATCCATTCATCAATATCCTGTGATAAACCATAATGGAAGAATATAAAAAAGAAAGAATGTGTATATATGTATAACTGAACACTTTGCTGTACAGCAGAAATTAACACAACATTGTAAATCAACTACACTTCAATAAAAAAATATTAAAACTGAAAAAAAAGCCTTATAGAAATGCACAAAAAAAAAAAAAAAAGAAGAAGAAGAAGAAGAAAGGAAAATATGCAAGGATTTTGCCAAGTAAAATGTGGGGAGGATGGAGCTGGTATAGATAAGACTAATGATAATTCTTCCAATACCTGCCAGAAGGGACATTTGGGTTTTAGAATAATTCGACTTGATCTGTTTCATCTAATAACCATCTCCTAGTAGATGGGAGTGGCCGCTGTGCAGGTGGGAGATGCTGAGCCAGGAAACCTGAGGTGGGGGAGGGGCAGGGGCTGGGGAGAAGGGGGTGGTGGGGGAGGGGCGGCGGGGCGGGCTGCGGAGGAGCGTTCTTACCAAGGGGGCTGAATGTGTTTATCTTGCTTCTTTCCAAAAATAATCTGAAATGGCTGACAATGAAAGATATGCACAACGAAGTTAACACAGTGCGCGTGGACGGAGAAAATCAGAATTAAGGCAGAGAAAGAAAGCAAATACGCGAGTTCTAAGAATTAACAGCCTCTGCGATTAAGCATAAAATGTGTCTCTGGGGCCCTTGGTCCCAGGCGAGGCAGGAAATGTCCCGTGAGGATGCTCTTTGGGAGGAAGAAGTGGGGTCTCGGGAGGAGACCCTGCAGGGGCCGCCGTGTGGAGAGAGCAGGAGAACCCTGCCAGGCGCCGGCAGGAGACAGCTGTGGGTGAGGGGACAAAGGAAAGGGCACCCCAACTTCCCACAGTGCCCCCAGTCTGCAGCCGAGGACTTCGGGGGACAGCTCCCTCTCACAAGGCCCTGAGACTCAGCAAATGAGCCCGAGGGGCCCTCTCCCCCTCCCAGCCCCTCCCACCCCACACCTGCCCCGGAAGAAAAGAGCAGTGATTTCTTTTCAGGCTGGCGGTTCCTCCCTGAATGATGATTTTTGGAACCCGGCCCCAGGAGAGAAGCTCCGAGTCCATTGACCTCAACAGGCCTCCTGCCCCTCGTCAATGTCGCGAGCTGAGGGTCTCACACTCAGGAGGCACAGAAGCCTGCCTGGCGTGAGAGTCAGGGGCGGAGCCGGGCCCAGCACTCTGGCCTCGTGCCAAGCAGGGCCCCCCCACACCCCCAGCTTGTGAGCATTCGAGGTGGTGCGTCCAGCCCCGAGACAGGAGATGCAACAGCAAGGCTCCCAGACCTTGCTCCTGGCCCGACGTCTGGGAGGTTCTGAGCCTGACGGCTGTCTGGACAGTTCAGCCCCTTGTGCTGCAAGGAAGGGAGGTGCCCGGCTGGACTCTGCTGGCGCCCTTGTGCCCCGTGTTGCTTGTTGGCTGCTGGGGGTTCACGGTTGGGTTCAGAGCACAGGAGCCAGGGGAGCAGTGAAACGTGGAAAGACACCCCGACCTCTCTCTCCCCTCCCCCACAGGAGATGATGAGGAAGACGAGCCCGAGATTCCGCTAAGCCCACGACCCCGCCCGCTGGCCGAGTTGCAGCTGAAGGAGAAGGCGGTGCCCATTCCAGAAGCCAGCGCCTTCTTCATCTTCAGCCCCACCAATAAGTGAGTGGCCCCTCGGTGGCGGGGCAGGGTGGTTGGTGGGGCTCTCAGAGAGGGCTGTTTCCTGCTCTGAGAAGGCCCCCTTCTCCTGACTCCCTGGGCCTACAATTACACCGTGAGAAAGTCATTTCTTTAGCTTAAGACCTTGTGCCCAGTTGAAAGTGCTAGAATCTCTGGGAGAAGTAACGCTTTAAGCCTTATCAGTTACTTACTCCTAAGCGGGGGGGTCACATCTCTGGGCTCCTTTCCAAGAGCAGGACAAGGGGATAAGCTGTAGCTCTCACAGGCTTCGCAATTTTACACCTTTAAAATACAGACTGTAGTCCCCATGGAGTTTCAGCTGTCGGCCTCAGGGATGGAGATGGGCCTGTCCCGTCGTCTTGGTGGGGATGCCGCAGGATGGGGTGGAGCGTTGGGGGAGGGCTTGTGCGGGATGGGACTGGGGCTGCAGGAACAGAAGGTGGGACAGGGCCCTGCAAGGCCAGCCAGAGACCACCCGGTTGCAGGCTGTCCTTCTCCACTGACCAGGAGGGAGGGATCCAGCGACGGAGGCCGGTGAGGCCTGAACGCCCGGCTCACAGCCTCCCGACCCTCCCCCGCCCCCCGCAGGATCCGCGTCCTGTGCCACCGCATGGTCAACGCCACCTGGTTCACCAACTTCATCCTGCTCTTCATCCTGCTCAGCAGTGCCGCGCTGGCTGCTGAGGACCCCATCCGGACTGAGTCCGTGCGGAACCAGGTGACGGCAGCCAGCTCGGCACCCGCCCCCATCCAGCCTCAGTCACCCGCACGGCTCACCCTGATGCCCAGAGCTCACTGTGTCCTCTCTGTGGCTACAGGGACCAGAGCGGCTTAGAGTTTAAATCCCTGGGGGGCCAAGGCTGCCCACCCCCTCTTTCTGGACAGTGTTTTCACAGGGCTCTGGGTGCTGGATATTAGCAGTGATGGGGGTGGGGGTGGGGGTGGGGACGGTGGGGATGGTGGTGGGGGTGGTGATGATGATGATGATGGCGATGGTGGTGGGGGTGGTGCTGGCCGTAGTGATGGTGGTGGTGATGGTGGTGATGGTGGTGGCAATGGTGATGTTGGGGATGGTGGTGGTGGTGGGGATGGGGATGGGGATGGTGGTGGTGATGGTGGTGGGGGTGGGGATGGTGGGGATGGGGATGGTGGGGATGATGATGGTGGTGATGGTGGTTGTGGTGATGATGATGATGGTGGTGATGGTGGTGATGGTGGTGATGGTGGTGATAGTGGTGATGGTGGTGGTGGTGGTGTTGGTGGTGTTGGCCGTAGTGATGGTGGTGGTGATGATAGTGATGGTGGTGATGGTGGTGTTGGCTGTAGTGATGGTGGTGGTGATGGTGGTGATGGTAGTGGCCATGGTGATGGTGGTGATGGTGGTGGGGGTGGTGAGACGGGGATGCGGATGGTGGTGGTGATGGTGGTGATGGTGGTGACACTATCACTGCTCTGCCCCTCCTCTCACTGACCTCTGCCCTGTCACCAGATCCTTGGGTATTTTGACATCGTGTTCACCTCTGTCTTCACTGTGGAGATTGTGCTCAAGGTGAGTGAAGGCTGTGAGCAGAAGGGCATCTCCAGGCCAGGGGCCAGACCTGCCGTGGCTGCTGCTTACACAGGCTGTGCTCACCAGGGGCTGGGCTGCAGGGAGGAGGGACAAGCAAGAAGGTGGTGGAGAGCAGCAGGGAAAGGTTCACAGGACCCAGGAGGCCGGGCGGTCTCAGCTCATGAGCTGCTGTGAGCGGGCAAGCAGGTGGGGATGTGGAGGCATGAGGTACAGTCAGCCCGCGGCCCGTGGGGCTCTCAGCAGAGCGCCCTGCGTGTCTCTGAAGCCTTGGGCACGTCCTTCCACAGTCAAGGCACAACTAGCCTAAGCATGGACCCGGGAGCTGTGATCTGTTCCCGGACCTTTGTTGCCAGCGACTGAAAGGCATCCCCTAGGATCCCAGAGAAGCGGCTGTCGCCCTGGGTGGGTTTCTGGCAGCTCCGCCCTCTCACGGCCCTCCCACCCCTTGTCCATAGCACACCGCTGCCCTCCCATTCTCAAGGTGGACACACTGGGCTCACACCATCATTGGTGGGGGATGGGGTCTGGGGGCAGAGACCTCCCATCTGTGACTGGAACCCATAACCCCAGCCTTCACCTCCATGGACCAGGAGGGGAGAGGGGAGCCGTGAGGGGAGAGCAGGCCCAGAGCCGGCTGCATGTGAAGTGAGGACCGTCCTTTCTTTCAGGGCCCCGATTATTAAAGGAATTGATCAGAGGGAGATGGTGGCTTCTCTGAGGTCCAGGAGGACTTCCTGGAGGTGGTGACCTTGGAGTTAGGCCTTGAAATTGGACAAGACTTCATTAGAGAGAGAGCAGGGGCAGTCAAGGAGGACAATACAATGCAAACGCATTGTACAGCGATGTCTGGGATGTGCTCAGAGAGGAGAAAGTGGCCCGTCTGGGCTGAGATACAGCACGCGTGCAGGGGTGGCTGCCTGGGCAAGGCCTTCAGTCCTTGACGGGCTGTTCAGCCTGACCCAGCCATGCCTAGGATGCTTTCCAGGGAGGAGGAGGAGGGAGAGGAGGAGGAGGAGGAAGAATTGTATCATTCTGCAGAGCAGAGGGCAGGGCATCCCCCTGTGGCTGGGTAAGGAAGGAGACCCAGGGCTCCCTTGGCCTCGCTGCCTGTGAGAGGTGCCAGTGCTCCCAGAAGCGGGTGCAGAGAACAGGGCAGTGCCCTGAGGACCCAGCAAGGAGTGTCCCCAGGGTCCTCCCCACCCAGGATGCCACCTCTCTCCCCAGATGACCACCTACGGGGCCTTCCTGCACAAGGGCTCTTTCTGCCGCAACTACTTCAACATCCTGGACCTGGTGGTGGTGGCTGTGTCCCTCATCTCCGTGGGACTCGAGTGAGCGGGGCAGCCGGGGCCCCAGAGCGGCAGCCCAGCCGCTGTTGGTCGGTGGGCACTGAGCCACAAGGGGACGGTCTCTCGGGACCACTGGCCAGGATGCGGGGTCCCTTGGGTTGTCACCACCTGGACTGAGTGACAAGGCTAGGTGGGCAGAGCATGCTGGAGACCAGGGGGCATGCGGACAGGAGCAGGGAGTCCCCTCCACGGCCCCACGGGGAGCACAGCCCCGGTGCCCAGGGCGCTCCAGTCTGATGGGAGAGACAGGGTCTGTGGGCAGCCCTGGAGGAAACCAGCCCAGGGGCCGGGAGGCGCCTCTATCCTGGGGCGGAGCTTAAGGGGAGCTGGGGTAGGCAGGCGTGGGTGCGGAGAGCTGGGGGCAGGCGGAGGGCTGAGCAGGCTGCCCCCCAGGTCTAGCACCATCTCCGTGGTGAAAATCCTGAGGGTGCTGAGGGTTCTCCGACCGCTCCGGGCCATCAACAGAGCCAAAGGGCTGAAGGTGAGAGGGGCCGGCGGGACCCCGGGGGGAGAACAGGGCTGCCAGGCCTCACTCAGACAGTCAGCCCGGCCATTGCCGGGCCCATCCCATCCCCTCTGCCCAATGGGAGTGGGGTGTGGCTGGGCAGCTGTGCCCCCATGAGCCCCCTCTCTGCCCCCAATAAGCCGGGAGGTGACTAGGCTTGCGCCCTGGGGGCCCCTTGGCTGGCACGGGCCAGCGAGGGGATGGGGAGAGGTGCCGACCGGGCCTCCCTCCCCAGCATGTGGTGCAGTGCGTGTTCGTGGCCATCCGCACCATCGGGAACATCGTCCTGGTCACCACCCTCCTGCAGTTCATGTTCGCCTGCATCGGCGTCCAGCTCTTCAAGGTGAGCCCCTCCTGCCCTCACTCCCCCAGTTCTGGCTCCAGCTCTTGGGCCGAGGCAAGAGCCCGTCTGTTTCCCTCTAAACGAGGGGAGCCCCAGACCGTGAAGGCAGATGTCCTGAATGCATAGGGGTAAGGCTAAGCTGTGGAGAGCCTGAGTTTGGCTCCTAGGTGACACCCCACCTGGCCCCCGGGGCCCTGCGGGCCACCTGCTGTCTTGCTGGCTCTCCAGGATGAAGGCCCCCACCTGCCGGGCCTGCCAGCACCCAGCCCACTGTCATGCTCTCCACCCCCTCCAGGACACGCCCGCCCCAGCCTCTGCACCCCCTGAGCCAGCAGGTGTGTCTCCCGCAAGCTTCCGCGGGTGGGGGTCCGTCGTGTCACACTGGGAGCCACCCCTCTTCTGTTCTCACTTTCCTGGGAGAACTCCGCTATTCGTTCCCGCATGGCAATCGGCTTCTCCTGTGCAGCCGACCTCTGGATGCCTCTGGCTCTTAGATCACCTGCAGGACACAGACGCGGACACCTGAGGGCACCACCCACATTCATGACACTTCCTTCCATGACCCTGTGCTCCCACCTGCAAAGCACCACCACGATTATGTAACCTCAGTCATTCTTAGACATACAATGGCATCATCTTACAATCACTCATTCATTCAACAAACATTTATGGAGCATTTCCTCTGGGCCCGGGCCTCTGCTAGGGCTTGAGGGGGCCATGGAGCGAACCCCACAAGGCCCTCTCCGTGGGCAGGGGCAGGCTTTGGCGAGGGCCATCAGGGTGGGGCTCCCAGAGGACCTATAGGGGACCGGGTCCTGTTGGTCTCTGGCCTGGAGGGGCGGGAGGGGTGTCTGGACGGAGGCAGCTTAGCCGCTTACAGTGGCCTGCACTCGGCCCTATCCCACAGCTCCAGCCTGGGCCGCCCCCCGCCCCGTCCCCAGCCTCTGCTTCTGCAGCCTGGGGGCCCTGGGATCCCCTCAGGGCAGAGTCTCTGCAGGACTCATCCTCACCCTGGAACCCATCCGGGCCCCCAAGACGCACTCCCCGAAAGAATGAGTGAGCAGCTGCTCCCCCACCCCCAACCCCCTGTGTGTGTTAGGCTCTGGTTCCTGCCCAGACCATAGTCAAACGCCAGGTACAGGTGGCATTTACATCACATTTGTAATGCACTGGTCACGTGTGTCCGTACTATATTTGCTTTCCGTACTAGATTGGGCGTTTGGTTTCAAGTGCCCCAAAACCTGCCCAGCGGCAGCAGTGTCCCCTGTCAGCTCCTCCCCCAACGCCCCCTGCCTCACCTCCACCCTCTGCTCCGTGACATTAGGGGGAGGTGGTCGGGACGGCAAGAGCCTGCAGTGACAGGGTGGCCGCGCTTGCAGCTGCTCCTGTGTCCCTGGCCAAGGCATTTCCCTCTCCTGACCTTTGAGGGACCCGGACCAGCATCTATGGATTCAAACAATTTAGCCACAGTCAGACCTAGCCATCAACTCCTTTTGTTGAAACAAAATCTTCCGTGGGCGCCCAATATGTGACGTAAATCAAAGGAGAGACTGCTTGGGCTGCAGTCAGCAGAGAGGGTCACAGAGCTCCCCTACTCAGCCTTGGGGGAGCGGGCGTGCCGGGACCCCTGGTCAACTTTGAGATAAGATGTGTCATCCGGGCCCAGCTGGGCTCCATCCCTGCACCGCCGCAGGGCCTGAGAAGGAAGCGGGGGGCAGCCCTCTTCTTGCTCCATGATGGGGGGCCCCAGCAGTGCGGGCAGGGGCGGGGGCTCCTGAGCGGGAGGCAGAGGCCAAGCTGGCTCCGTACTTCCCTTCTCAGGCCCAGCCTGGGGCACCCAGCAAAGCTCATCGTCTGAGGAGCTGGCCCCCAGCCTCACAGCTGTCTGCCTGGCGGGGAGCCCGCGGGTGGCTGAGGGAACGGTGACCTGATGGAGACTGTCCTGGGGCCCTGCCTTCCCTCCTCCCTTCCACCCCATCTTTCCATCCTGTTTCCATGACAACCTGTCTCCCTCCCTCCCTCCTGGATGCAGGGGAAATTCTTCAGCTGCAATGACTTGTCCAAGATGACAGAGGAGGAGTGCAGGTATGTGGGGGGGCAGGGGGCGGGCAGGGTGGCCCTTCCGCGGGGGGTACTGGGAAGCCGAGCCCCTCAGGCTCACAGAAGCCCCTTCCTCGAGTGACCTCGGGAGGGGTCCCCGGTCCAGACCTGCCCTCCTCCCCCACACTCACCGCCCGGGGCCCAGAGGACGTGGAGGGGTACCCGCGAGCACAGTGCGGTGACCGTGCCTCCCCGCCTCAGGGGCTACTACTATGTATACAAGGATGGGGACCCCACGCAGATCGAGCTGCGTCCCCGCCAGTGGACACACAACAACTTCCACTTCGACAATGTGTTCTCGGCCATGATGTCACTCTTCACGGTGTCCACCTTCGAGGGGTGGCCTGAGTGAGTGAGGGCGGGGCCCAGAGACGCGGCCACAGGCCGGGGAGGGGCCTGGGAGCCACCCGTGCCCCTGCAGCACGCCGGGCGTCGCGGGGGCTCAGCAGCCACCCTGGCTCTCGTGGCGTGTGCACGGGACCGGGGTGCTGAGCGCTCGCTCCAGAGACAGCCCGACCAGGGGTGGCACAGTGTGGGCCTCTCTGCCCGAGTGATTGGGGGAAGCCAGCGCATCCCGCGGAGGATGGAAGGCAGGCCCCTTCCACCTGCTCAGCCTTTCTGGGCAGGCCCCTACCTTCTCCTCCATCCCGTGACTGTCCAGAGGGCCCCCTGGCTCCCCACGGCCGGTAGGACCGAGCCCGCCCTTGCCAGCCTGGCTCTGCCTGGCCGCCCCGCCCAGCACACCTGTGCCCTCTGCCCACCCCAGGCTGCTGTACAGGGCCATTGACGCTCACGAGGAGGACAAGGGCCCCGTGTACAACAACCGCGTGGAGATGGCCATCTTCTTCATCATCTACATCATCCTCATTGCCTTCTTCATGATGAACATCTTCGTGGGCTTCGTCATCGTCACCTTCCAGGAGCAGGGGGAGACGGAGTACAAGAACTGCGAGCTGGACAAGAACCAGGTGCTGGGCCACCTGCTCCGGGCCTCCCGCCCACCGGGCCGAGGCTCAGGCCAGGGAAAAGGGCCCTTGGGCAGGGGGTGATCCCAGACCCTCCACTGGATGCCCAGCCCCACCTCCAACCCATCTCCCACCTGAAGCAGCACACGGTGGTCGGGTGGGGTCTCCTGTGGACCCGCCGTGATGCCCAGAGCCCCTGGGCTGGCTGAGAGCCGTGCTAGAGATGGGCTGTGATGGTTCCAGGGGAACCCCGGCCCAGTGGAACTCTTCCCCTCAACGGCCCAGCAGAGGCCCTTGGCCACAGCTGCCCTTGGCCTGCTGAATTCAGGGCCTCTCCAGCCTGTGGGCGTGGACATGGAAGGGGGAGAGGTGGCCCTGGGCACTGACCTGCCCATCGTGTCCCGTCTCAGCGCCAGTGCGTGCAGTACGCCCTGAAGGCCCGCCCCCTGAGGTGCTACATCCCCAAAAACCCGTACCAGTACCAGGTGTGGTACGTCGTCACCTCCTCCTACTTCGAATACCTGATGTTCGCCCTCATCATGCTCAACACCATCTGCCTGGGCATGCAGGTAAGGCCCCCGGGGTCCAGGCCCCCCGAGATCAGCGCCCAGCGGGCCAGGGCCTGGGCAGGGTAGGGGGAGCGGGGCTCCAGGCTGACTACCCCCAGTAGACTCTTCCTGGCACCTGCTCTGTGCCAGGCACTGTGCTGAGGTGCCACGTGGGGCAGGGAGGTGGACTGGACGCAGGCCCGGGTGCCAGGCACTCAGCGGTTCATTACGGCCATAATTCAAGCGCACACGCGGCTGTGGCTGTTCTGGAGCCAGGAGACGGCTGCGCGGGAGGACGGGGCTGTGTGGGAAGCACAGAGCATCTTCTCTGTTCTCCTCTGCTGTTGCTCATCTGGACGGTGCAGATGGCTGCAGTGTCAGCTTCAGTCCCAAGAAAAGGGGAGCAGGTGCCTCTGAGGAGATGAGCACACTTTACAGACAAGTCATATCAGCAGCGTCGTTATCAAGCCTTAATCAAGCATCTGATCCCTACCGCCCCACATAAATGGGGTCACACAGCAAGGCTCCCTGGCCCTGGAGCCCCAGCCACTGGCAATGACACGACCACATGTTGCCGGTGGGGAGGGTCTGGGAAGGGAGTCGCGGAGCCAACGGGCCCAGCGTGGACAGGGGCTCACAAGCCACGGCTCACGTGGGGGCCTGAGGTGGGCAGCTGAATCAGGCAGCCTTGCCAAGACGGGGTGGGGCAGGGGAGACGCCAGATCCTTCTACTACCTGGGAAGGTTTTGTGGAGGAAGTGGGGTCGTGTCAACTTTATTTTAAGAAGGGTGAGAGATTCCTGGGAAATGTTACAAGGACATCGATTTCAGGAGGGTCACAGGGGAGGCTCAAGGCGGCTGAGGGCGTTGCTTGGGGCTGCCTCGGGGTCCCGGGGTAGCTTGCAGGCACGGGAGCCTGGTGATCTCAGGTGCCACCTGCAGGTGGTGGCGGTCCCAGCCTCAAACCAGGGGTCTTCCCTCCTGGTCCTGTACCCAAACGGCTCGGGGGAGCCGCTCACAGAGCCCTGCTGAGGGGCCTCCCTCCTGGCCTCCAGGAACAGACGTGGGTGGGTAACCCTGCTCACAAGACCAGGGTCGGCCCCCTCCGCCTCCCCTCACGGCCCTTCGAGGGCAGAGGGCGTAGCCATGGACCTGGTAGGATTCTGCACGTTGCCAGAGCGGGCTCTAGTGTTCTGAGGTTAAAGGAAGGTGGGCAGGGGCCCCGAGGAAGAAAGCAGGGCTCTGGGGGTGTCTCCCCAAGGGGCAGAGCCGGCCCCCAGCCCCTCCCTGTGCCTCCACAGCACTACAACCAGTCAGAGCAGATGGACCACATCTCAGACATCCTCAACGTGGCCTTCACCACCATCTTCACGCTGGAGATGGTCCTCAAGCTCATGGCGTTCAAGGCCAGGGTGAGTCCTGCGGCAGGACGAGGCCTTCCCATGGAGCCCTCACGGCCTCGTCCTACAGGACGCCCTGCCTCCGGCATTTCTGCGCCCAACCTGCTCAGCCCGGGGCAGGCAGGCCGCTCAGGCCGCCAGAACTGGCCGCAGGACTAGATGCGGTGGCCCCTCCCCCGCCCCTTCCTTGAGCCTGTCTTGTGGCCCCCTTTCCCTTAAGCCGCTGAAGAGCAGCCCCCCGGGGCCAGGGAGCATCCTGCTGTGTCCTGGGTTCCACGTCCACTCCCCACCCGCGACCCCCGTGTCAGGTCTGCCTGTGAGGCCCAGACTGGACTGGGCTTCAAGCGGGGGATGAAGGACTTCCCCGTGTGGACCAGGACCCCAGATCCTGAGTTCCCAGGCACACTGCCCTCCCCTTGGACCACTTTATGCTCTGGAGGGAGGGGAGCGGGAGTGGGTGGGGCCCCGGAACACCCGTGGGAAGTGGCATCTTGGCCCAGCCCTGCCTGGCCCTGCAGTTCTGCATCCCCCCGACAGGGACCACTGCACTCTGCTGGCCTCTGAGCCCCTCCCCTCCGCAGCTCACCCCAGGCCCCTCCCCCCAGGGCTATTTTGGGGACCCCAGCCCCTCCCTGCACAGCTCACCCCGGGCCCCTCCCCCAGGGCTATTTTGGGGACCCCTGGAATGTGTTTGACTTCCTGATTGTCATCGGCAGCATCATCGACGTCATCCTCAGTGAGATTGACGTGAGTACCGGGCGGGCACAGCCATCGCGGGGGTGGGGCTGAGGCCACAGACCCTTGCGGGGTACCCGCTGCGCGTGCAGCCCATCACCCCGGGTTACAAGTCCTGTAGAGCAGACAGACACCTCAGATTCCAGGCGCAATGAGTGCGCCGGGCAACCCACAGCAAGCGCCACAGTGGAAGGGAGAGGTCGTCCCTGGGTGGCGTGGTCAGGGAAGGCTTCATGGAGGTGGCACCATCTGAAGGGGTTCCTGAAGGAAAAGGAGGTGGGAGCAAGCAACACAGGCAGGGCTGCTGCCGGAAGGGCGCGGGTGGGAGACAAATAAACAGAAGGTTCGGGGCACGCGGAGAGGTCCGGTTAGTAGAAGCACAGGAGCGTGCAGACCTCGTGTCGCCGGCAGTGTGGGCGCCGCCGGAGGTCTGTGAACAGGGCCGTGGAAGGGTGAAAGCTACGCTTCTAAAGCGTTACCCTGGAGGCGGAGGGCGGAGGTGAGAGCGGCTGCAAGCAGGGGGCACAGTTTGGGAGGCGGTGGGTCATCGACTCCTCAAGTACTGAGCGCCTCCCACGGGCTAGAGGGACAGCAAGGGACAAGAGCCCCGGGGCGGGGCGGGGGGGGTGCGAACGGACAGTGCAAGTGAATCTGTCGCGTGTCGCGTGGCCGGTGTGGCCAGCGCGTGTAATGAAGAAAACTCAAGCAGGTGGAGCCTTTGAGAGAAGGGAATGGGAGGTAGCATCGGGTGGTACTGAGCACAGCCCTGCATGAAGCACAGGGTGGGCTGCGCGGGGTGGGGGGTGAGATGGGGAGTGCGCAGGCCTGGGTAGGGAGCTCGGAGCACGTGGGCCGGCTGAGGACCAGCGGGAGGCCTGGCGGCTGGGTGAGGAGTGAGCGGTGAGGTGAGCTCAGAGAGAGGGCGGGGGCCCTGGAGAGCCACACTTCTGACCCTGGGGGGAGACGAGAGCCCCGGGGGTGTTTACACCTTGTCTGACCTCAGTTCTCAGAGGATCCCTTGGGCTGCTGTGCTGACAGCAAGCTGTAGGGGACACTAAGGGCCACCCGGGGGGCGGTCAGGGGAGGAGACGTAGCCAGCAGCTGGATCTGTTTGCAGCCCTGAGCTGATAGGATTTGCTGATGAACTTGATTCAGGGTGAGAGGAAAACTAATCCACGGTGAGTACAAGGATTTTGCCCAAGAAACTGAGCTTCCATTTGCTGTGACGTGCCAACTCCCAGAGGAGCAGGCGTGGGGCGGACACCAAGAGTCCTGCTTGGGGCGTGACCACTCAGGACGCTTGCAGGGCATCCAGATGGAGACACCGCAGCAGGCTTGGATTTATGATCCTGGCGCGCAGAGGCTGCTCAGGCTGGGGATCTAAGTCGGAGAACACTGGAGGAACTGGCATTTAGAGTCGTGGGAGGGGGTGAGACCAGCCACGGAGAGAAGAGGGTATTTAGAGAGCGGAGGTCCGGAGGCCGCGCCCGTCGGTGTCCCTCCCGGGAGCCCGGCCGACAGTCACCCGGGAATCTCGGGGAAGGACGCCCGGCTGGAGTGGGCCGAGGAGAGGCAGGGTAGGCTGTGAGCCTGGACAGTTCTCTCTTTTTGCTACAGAGAGAAATGGCTTAGAAGGTGGAGGAGAGCGTGCAGCCTAGGAGAGTCTTCTTGAAAATGGGAGAAATTAGAGCACGCCCTGGGCTCATGGGAGGATCAGGCAGTACAGGGGCGACTGCAGGAGCTAAGCCCTTGGGTGAGAGGGCAGGAGACCCTGTGTCCCGGGGAGGGCTGGCTCTGGGAACGGCAGTTCACCCCTGGAGCACGAGGGGTTCCATGAGAGTCGGGGTGGACGTGAGGACGGGCAGGAGAGCCCACGGCTCCGGGAGGTGCAGCGGGGCGAGGGGAGTGCCGCCCCGGGCCCCGGGAAGGAAGGCGCCGAGGAGAAGAAGGATGGGGGGCCACCTCCACGATTCTGCTCTGGTGCTGGGGTTTGGGTGCTGGTGTGCGTGTGCGGACGAGCCGCGCATCATTGGAAACAGGCCAGGAACCGAGGGTCACCGACTCCAGAAGGTGGCAGCCGCCCCATCAAGGAAGGGAGGGGGTGGCCGAAGCCTGGGGGGTTGAGGCTCCGCAGCATTCCAGCTGGCAAGGCCACGGGGCTTGGGACCAGAGAGCCATCCGTGAGCTGCGGGGTGACAGACAGCAGACTGGGGGACTGGAGCCAGTTACAAGGATGGAGCAGGGCTGCAGGGCCAGGAAATCAAGGCGGCCAGTTCAGGAAACAGCTTCGCCGGAGTCTGGGGGGAGGCGGTTACTAGAGGGTAGCAGACCCCCTTCAGTTTCTTTCTTTTTTAACATCTTTATTGGAGTATAATTGCTTTACAATGATGTGTTAGTTTTTGCTTTCTAACAAAGTGAATCAGCTATACGTAAACAATCTCCCCATATCTCCTCCCTCTTGCGTCTCCCTCCCACCCTCCCTTTCCCATCCCTCTAGGTGCTCACAAAGCACCGAGCTGATCTCCCTGTGCTATGCTGCTGCTTTCCCACTAGCTATCTGTTTTACATTTGGTAGTGTATATATGTCCATGCCACTCTCTCACTTTGTCCCAGCTTACCCTTCCCCCTCCCCGTGTCCTCAAGTCCATTCTCTACATGTGCATCTTTATTCCTGTCCTGCCCCTAGGTTCTTCAGAACCATTTTTTTTATATATAAGATTCCATATATGTGTGTTAGCATACGGTATTTGTTTTTCTCTTTCTGACTTACTTTACTTTGTATGACAGACTCTAGGGCCAACCACCTCATGACAAATAACTCAATTTCATTTCTTTTTACGGCTGAGTAATATTCCATTGTATATATGTGCCACATCTTCTTTACCCATTCATCTGTCGATGGACACTTAGGTTGCTTCCATGTCCTGGCTATTGTAAATAGAGCTGCAATGAACATTGTGGTACATGACTCTTTTTGAATTATGGTTTTCTCAGGGTATATGCCCAGTAGTGGGATTGCTGGGTCGAATGGTAATTCTATTTTTAGTTTTTTAAGGAACCTCCATACTGTTCTCCATAGCGGTTGTATCAATTTACATTCCCACCAACAGTGCAAGAGGGTTCCCTTTTCTCCACACCCTCTCCAGCATTTACTGTTTGTAGATTTTTTGATGATGGCCCTTCTGACCAGTGTCAGGTGATACCTCATTGTAATTTTGATTTGCATTTCTCTAATGATTAGTGATGTAGAGTATCCTTTCATGTGTTTGTTGGCCATCTGTATGTCTTCTTTGGAGAAATGTCTGTTTAGGTCTTCTGCCCATTTTTGGATTGGGTTGTTTGTTTTTTTGATATTGAGCTGCATGAGCTGCCTGTATATTTTGGAGATTGATCCTTGGTCAGTTGCTTTGTTTGCAAATATTTTCTCCCATTCATTTTGAGGAAACGGAGGCTGTGGGTGGAGCCAGCATGGAGGAGGGAAGAGACCGATGAGGAAACTGTTAGGGTCTCACAGGAGGTAGAAAAGGATGCGATTCAGAGCCCTGGGAAAAGATGAGTGTAAGACAGAAGCCGTGAGGAATGCAAAGTGTGAAAGGGGGCAGGGTGTGGGGGACGAGGGCAGGCGGCGTCCATGCTGGGTGCCTCGAGGGCATCTGAGGAGCAGGCAGAGTCCTTGGGGAGGGAGGGCAGTGGGTGTGACAGTGTGACTTGCCTCTGAGGGACAGCTGCTGTCATGAACCCACCGCAGGAAGCTGATGGGGCTGCCACACTGCCAGGAGGCAGGGGTCTGAGTCTGGGCGGGGGGGATGGGGGTGGTGGTGAGTGCCCAGTTTCTCCCTGGAGTCATGCTTGGCAGCCCTCAGGCCTGGAACAAGGGGTCAGATACCAGGATCGTTGTGGTCTTGAGGGCCGGCTCGTTGGGTCTCAGTACAAGTAGCCAGTATGTGAGCCCAGGAGCTGGCCCAGGAGAGACAGAGGGGATGAGGCCTGGGGGTGGGATGAAAAGCAGCAGGGTGTGGGCGGGGGGGTTCTGCCAGAGGGCAGGATCCCAGAGGTGGAGCCCTGCAGGGTGGCCTCGCTGAGGATCTGAAGCTGAGGTGGCTGCCGGGTGAAGGAGGGGAGCAGGGGACAGGGAGGGGCAGGTCCCAGAGCCAGAGGTTGAAGTCCCAAGGCGTTCCCCTCCCCCCACCCCCAGAGTGCCTGCCAGGGGCAGCCGGGAGGAGAGGCGTGGGGAAGAGCATCCTGTATCCAAGCAGGCCCGGAGGGGGCGGGCCGAGGGGGGCAGGCTGCCTTCTGGGCAAACCAGGGCACCTGCTGGGAAATAGCCCCCAAAGGCCCCAGAGTCTGAGAGCAGCACTTCTCACCAGCGCAGTCTCAGCTCAAATTACAAATTACTTCTTGGAGTTTTGAGGTCTGTGATGGGGAGTCTGGGGTACATCAGAGCAGTGTCTTTGGTGCAGGAGGGCCGAGGGCGTTGTTGGTCACCTTTTGGTTTTTAGGGACAGCAGATGCTCCTAACCAGGACTGTTTGCTTGAAGTCATGTTAATACTTTGAATTAAAATACTGATTTATATTCCTGTCGTATATACCGGGGAGCAGACTAGGGCGGCACCATCCGTTAGCACTCTCTGCAATCCCGGTTCTGCTCCGTCCAGTGCAGTAGCCACAAGCTGCAAGTGTCTACTGGTCACTTGAAATGTGGCCAGTGCAACTGAGGAGATGAATTTCTAAGTCTATGTAATTTTCACTGTAACCCAAAGAGCCACGTGTGGCTGGTGGTACCATGTTGGCTGCACAGGCCTGGAACGTGGCTTGTCACCCCTGGCTGCATATGAAATCACCTGGGGTGCATTTACACCCGGAAGCCAGGCCCAGGCCCCAGGAGCTGACTTACTCGGCCGGGGTGGGGACCCAGCATTCTGATGCCCAGCCTGGGCCGAGAACCAGTGTTCCAGGTGAAAGCTGCCCTGGAGAACGCTGCTTGGTGGGGAAATAGCATACTGGGAACCAGTCCCCCCACAAGTAATTAGGAGATAAAGCAATGATTCCCCATCCCAGGACTCCAGAAACAGGGCTTCTCCTGAAATGTGGCCCAAGGGAGGAGCTCAGAGTAAACAGGAACAAAGGCCACTCCCCGCACCCCGTGCCCACCCTTTAAGGGCCCGGCCCTGAGATGGAAGCCTAGGTCCTGCTCCCAGGTGGGGAGCTGGGGCGTGTGGGCAGAGATGCATCTGCTGGGGGGTCTCAGACTCCCCCAGAGGGCCTTTGCCACAGAGGATGGGACCCCGGTAAGGGCCTCAGCAGCACAAGGGAGCTGGCCAGCACCCCTGGACTCAGGAGACAGGGGTGTGACTCCCCTTGTGACCATGAGCAGGTACTTTCCCACGTGCCGCCCCCCATATGGCCCCAGCATCACAGACCCCAGACACACAGGTTGCATCTTGGAGGCGAGAAGGGACCTGCCCGTCTTCGGTCTTCCCTCCTCTCCTTGCTCCCTTGCCCCCAGCCTGTGGCCTCACTGTCCCCACAGCTTCGTCCTCAACACCCACCCGCCCGACCCTGACTGGCAGCCGCTAGGGGCCTCTCACCCCCTGCCTCTCTGCCTTGTTCTCTCTTTAACTCTTATGTGGTCTGTCCTCTCTGACGCCTCTCCTCACCGCCCTCCCACCGTGTCCCTCCTCTCTCTCCTCCCCCCACCCCTCCTCTCTCTCTCCACAGACTTTCCTGGCCTCCAGCGGGGGACTGTATTGCCTGGGTGGCAGCTGCGGGAACGTTGTAATTCCAGGCTGCATGAGCCTGCAGGGCTCGCCCGCCAGCTCTGCCCTGCAGCGTGCATGCTCGGGCCTGGCTGCTGGACTGCATGGGGCAGACGCACTCAGGGCCCCCTGCCCCAAGCAGGCCCCAGAGGGTCCGGGTGGGGACGGGTGGGAGCTCTGTGCTACTAGAATGTGCATGGATGCAGTGGCTTTCTCGGAGCCCTGGGAAACAGGGCCTCTGTGCTGTTGGGAACATCCAGAGAGAACTGGGTGATACAGAACCTTAGTGACAGGTCACCAGCATCAAGCCTGTGGGGACACGGGACGCCGGGCAGGGGGCTCTCCCTGGCGGAGTCATCCAGTGTCTAAGGCTGGCACGTGGGCAGAGGCCTCCCGGCTTGGGACAGCCCTGTGTGGGGCAGGGTGTGGCCACTGAATTGATGACCGCAGAGCAGCTGAGCTTCTGGGAGGCACTGGGTGGACACTAGGGGAGGGACAGGAGAGCTGCCAGGGTCCTCGGCTGAGTGGCAGCTCGGGGAGGAGGTGGGATGAGGCAGGAGCCCCAGAAGAGCGGGCGCCGGGCCTGGCCGCCGCCTCCCCGGGGGCAGAATCGCTGTCCACGCCACGCACTGCTTGGCGCCCAGCCCGCCTCACCACCAGCAGAGCAGGCCCGGGGCCCTGAGCGCCCCCGGGAGGGCCAGCACGAGTGCTCAGCAGGGGCCGCGGGGCGGGCTGGGAGTCCCCCACCACGACTCTACCGCGCACTCTGCCCCGCCCTGCCTGCCTGCCGTCACCCCCTGCCCCGGCCCCAGACTGATCCTGGGGCTGCGCCCCGCAGGACCCCGACGAGAGCGCCCGCATCTCCAGCGCCTTCTTCCGCCTGTTCCGCGTCATGAGGCTGATCAAGCTGCTGAGCCGCGCGGAGGGCGTGCGCACGCTGCTGTGGACCTTCATCAAGTCCTTCCAGGTGTGTGGCCCCGCCCACCCATGGGGTTTGCTCTGCGGGGGCCGCGGGGTCCCGGTGAACATGAACGAAGGCAGGGCAGGGCTGCGGGGCAGGCGGTGGAGCCCTGCGCCCTGAGCCTCCGTCGTCGCCCGCAGGCCCTGCCCTACGTGGCTCTGCTCATCGTCATGCTCTTCTTTATCTACGCGGTCATCGGCATGCAGGTGAGTGAGGGGCGGGGCGGGGAGCCTCCGGAGGCCTGGCCGGCGTGCAGCCTGGACCCTTCCCCCGTCCGGCCTCCCGGCAGCCCTGGGCTTAGCTGCAGGACCAGAGAAGGAGGTGGTCCCCAGATGGCGCAGCGTTAGTCAAGCAGAAGCAGTGCGGGGCGTGGAGCGGGGGGAGGCTTTGTGGGCAGACGGACAAGGGCCCGATGGCTCTCCAAGGCCCCGTCAGAGGTTCGG
This sequence comes from Mesoplodon bidens, assembly GCF_964165515.1. Lineage (NCBI taxonomy): Eukaryota > Metazoa > Chordata > Mammalia > Artiodactyla > Ziphiidae > Mesoplodon > Mesoplodon bidens. The sequence goes on from NC_138177.1 coordinate 2,208,128, forward strand.
GTGGTCTCGGCCTGCGTTCTCCTGGAGCACCCTGCTCCCCACATTGTGTCCCTGACTGGCTTTTGGTTAGGAGAACTGGCCACCCCTCCAGATTTCTTTGGCTTGAGGGGAAGAACTTCACCCAACCTTGATAATACAGGTGACCCTTGAACAGCACAGGCTTCAACTGCGCGTGTCCACGTATACGCGATTGTTTTGGTAAATACGTACTACAGTACCACACGATTTGCGGTTGTTTGAACCGTGGATGCGGAGCCCCGGATACGGAGGGCCCAAGGGCTGACTGTAAAGTTATATCCCTGCGATGTGCAAGGGCCAACTGCAGCCCAGTTCGTCTGGCTTCAGGTCTGATGGGGCCTGAAGTGGAGGGGATTTGGAGGAAGTAGGGGGCAGTGGGAGACGGGCTGGGGGAGACCTGTGCGGGTACCACTGTCGCGGGCTTCCTGATCTGCAGATGCTCGGGAAGATTGCCCTGGTGGACGGGACCCAGATCAACCGGAACAACAACTTCCAGACCTTCCCGCAGGCCGTGCTGCTGCTGTTCAGGCAAGAGGCCCCAGCTGTCCCTGCCCCTCCTCTAGTCCGGGGGGCAGGCTGGCTTCATGTGTGTGGGCCCAGCGCGCCGAAGCGCCAAGGCTCTGCTGTCCTTTTCGGAGGCTCACCCCCGTACAGCCAGAGCCACTGTTTAAATCGTTTTTGCGCGAGTGGCCCTCATCTTCACTGTGCCCTGGGGGTCGAAAAGGAGGCAGCCGGTCCTGAGTGGGTCCTGCAGATCTCCCCACCCTCATTGCACCAAGGCGGGAGACGGAGCTCGAATGTCCCTTGGGGGGAGGGGGAGGGGGAGGCCTCGCCGACCCCGAGTCAGCTCTCTTGCTCTCTTGCTGCCCCAGCGGTGACTTGAGTCCTGGACTGATTTTGCCCCTCTGTCCAGGAAGCCCCCTTTCTTTGTTCAGTTCCTGCCTGTGGTGCCCCACGAAGGGTAGAGTTGGGGGGGACCACACGCAGCCCAGGAGGGCAGTGGGGCCTGGCTCACACTGGGCAGCACGTGAACCCGGGGTCCTCAGGGGCGCCCGGCCTGCTCCCCACGGCGCCCTGCTCCCTGCCGCTGCCCAGAGTGAGTGGCCCACGGCGCCCTGCCTTCCAGGTGTGCCACGGGTGAGGCGTGGCAGGAGATCCTGCTGGCCTGCAGCTACGGGCAGCTGTGCGACCCTGAGTCGGACTACGCCCCGGGGGAGGAGCGCACCTGCGGCACCGACTTCGCCTACTACTACTTCATCAGCTTCTACATGCTCTGTGCCTTCCTGGTGAGGCCCGAGGGCGGGGCGGCCGGGCTGCAGGGAGATGCGCTGAGGCAGGGTGACACACACACACACCCCCTCCCGCCTCCCGTCGCCTCTCTCTCTCCAGGGACCTAGCTCAGGGACTCAGGAGACGGGACTCTGGCTAGGGTGTCCCTGTTCTGGTCATCCTGGGTGTGGCTTCGTTTTCTGAGTGCGTTTGCATGCTCCAGAGGAGTTGCTAAGAGCTTGGCCCTTTTTTGCTGTTGTTGTTAGCGATTAGTAATCAAAAGAATTTAGTGAGGCTCTACCCTAAAACAGAGTAAAGTCTATTCCAGTAAAGCCAGTAAATTCCAGTAAAGCCGTTTGCCCCTCCCTCTTCCCTGGAAGAGGCGGTTGCCCCCCAGTGAGGAGGCTGAGACTCTGGAAACGAGGTCCCGAAGGAGGTAGCAGTGAGCTCGGAAACAGAGCACAGGTGGCTTTGAGGCTCCAGGGCTGCTGTCTGCACTCGTGGGAGACAGAGAGCCCCCAGCCCCAGGCCCTCGCTCTGCACTCTTTTTCTTTTCTATGTTCACTAAGACGCTTGCTTGAGCGTCTAACGTTCCCTGGGCTCAGTGCAGGGGACAGAAAGGTGAGCAGGACACAGCCGTAGCCCTGAAGGCGCTCACTGAGTGCCACCTTGCATTTCAAAGGGACACCCAACAATACAGAACAGGCAAGAGCAGCACAGGGGCGTTGATGGCGGGGGGAGACCAGCGTCCCTCTGGGGGGCAGACGAGAGGATGAGGTTGGGATTTTTAAGGATGAGCCCCAGGAGCCCCGGCAGAGGACACCGCGTGGGCCGGAGCAGAGTGACACAGGCTGCTCATGTGTGGGATGTAGTCGCCAGAAGGGCTCGGAGGCAGGGCCCAGGCAGGGAGAAGCTACAGACCCCAGACCCCGTGGACACCCCCATTCCCCCCTGCCCCGTGCCACCTGGCTTTCCGAGCAGGGAGCCCACGGTTCTCCTCCTGCAGATCATCAACCTCTTTGTGGCGGTCATCATGGACAACTTTGACTACCTCACACGGGACTGGTCCATCCTGGGCCCTCATCACCTGGACGAGTTCAAGGCCATCTGGGCAGAGTATGACCCAGAGGCTAAGTGAGTCCCTCCTGCAGGCTCTGTGCTGGGCCCTCCCTCAACCCTCCACTCCTGTGGTCTAGACCCCATCCTGGAGTCCGACAGCAAGTCCCTCTCCAGTCTAACGAGAAGGAGAGGGCTGCCCCTCCCTTTATTATCCGAGGGCCCGGATCAGAGACTTGGAGTTCCTCAGGGTTGGGAGGGATCCTACAGCCTCCCAGGGCAGAAGCCCCCTTGCCTTTATTGGGAGATGGTCATCCAACTTCGCTTGGATGCTTCTAGGAGCAGGGAACTCACTACCTCCCCAGGCAGTTTAGGCCCCGGCTACTCAGAGTGTGGTCCACTGACCAAGAAGCTGAGCTCTATAAAGATGCAGAGCCTCCCCACCACCTCCCCAGCCTCACCCCAGAATGACGGAATCAGAATCTGCGTTGCTGTTAACCTGGCCCTCGGGGCATTCGGGTGCATTTTAACACTGGGAAGCACAGCTGCCTTACCTTCTTTCTAAGAAGGTAGTAAGCTCACATTCGATGACTGTTTCCCAGGTGTCAGGTGCTGTGCTGACCACTACATGCATTATCTCACTTAATCTCCCAACCTATGACACGGTCTCCAGCTCCCTACCAGTCCCTGGAAGTGAGCTTCCACCTCCCTTGATCCATACCCTCTACTTCTATTAATACATCCCAAGAGCCCCCAGGCAGCTTGACTAAAACCCAGCGAAAGCTCCACCACGGGAGAAATGAGGTCCGGATTCCAGCCCGGAGATCCCATGTCTGAGGGGATTCTGGCCTCTTACCACCCCCCAAAAAAGAGAGCCCATTCCTGGTGGTGGGCAACAGTGAATTCAAACATCGTTTCTTCTTTAAAACGGCCACTCAGCTTCCACTCCCTAAGCATGGTTGGAAATCAGGAAGTGTCCCCGTCTCCTGGCTCCCCTGCCCTCGGCCCTTTGCTGAGCAGGAAGGGAGGTCGGGGTGGGGCTGCCAGGTGCACGGGTCTGGTGTCCTCCCTCAGGGGCAGAATCAAACACCTGGACGTGGTGACCCTGCTGCGAAGGATCCAGCCCCCTCTGGGCTTCGGGAAGTTCTGCCCCCACAGGGTAGCATGTAAGGTAACCAGAGCTGCCAGCGATGGGTGCCCCCCACCTGGCCTACACCCCCGGGAGGAAGAGGCACAGGGGCCCTGGGGCAGGGACACTGGCGAGGGCCCGACTGGGTGAATCATTTTAGAGCAGCCGTCTCCTGGGTCCCCGCATCCCTGGGACCTAAACTCTCAACAGTGTCTCCAATTCATCCTCCCCTCTGTCACGGAGGGCGTCCTGCTCATCCTCACCCCAGCGCCCGGTCCCCTCCCCTGCCGGGCCCCAGACCGGGTGAGGATGACCCCCTGGCTCAGGGGTCCCGGCCTGGTAGTGAGACCCCTCTCTGCACAGCGGCTGGTGGGCATGAACATGCCTCTGAACAGCGATGGCACCGTCACCTTCAACGCCACTCTCTTCGCCCTGGTCCGCACAGCGCTCAAGATCAAGACGGAAGGTGCGGGCAGTCCCCTCCTCTCAGGGGCTGAGTTTTCTAGCGGATTCTACCAGAATCTGAGCTAAAGGTCGGAATCAAGAGTCACGGGGAGAAGCAGAGGGGGGACCCAGGCCATGGCCACAACGTTCTCATGCCCCTCAGGGCACAGCGGGAGCCCCCAAATTCTGCAGGGCAAAGGTCACCAAGGCTCTGTTCCCACACAGCCGGGTCTGATGCGGGTGGGCCAGGGAGTGGCGGGGTGAGCACGGGGATGGGACCCCCCGGGATCTGCTGGACCGCCGCTGGGTTCGCACGGGGCCCCACTGAACCTGCAGGCCCCCCTGCCGGGAGGACAGACGGGATGGGAGGGGGGAGGAGATGGGGGTGTCCCTCACGCAGGGACCCAGCGGCATCGGAGCTACCGCCCAGGTGAGCAGGACCATCGCAGGCATGCAGCAGAGGAGCAGGAAGGCTGCCTGGAGGAGGCGGGACAGACCACGGGGTGTGGGGGATGGAGGGCTGCTGGGAGGGTGGAGGGGAGGATGGGAGGCGAGAGCCTCTGCAATCAGCCACTCCAGGTGCTGGGAGCCGAGGCCTGTGGGGAGTGCGTATGTGACCCGAGGGTCGGGCCGCCCCAGGGGAACAGCGATGCCCTCCCCACAAAGCAGCCGCCACAAGGGAAAACCCAGCCAACGTTTGCTGAGCGAGAGGTTCGGGGAGTGCTGGTGGCTTTGTCAAGCGCGGTTGGCTTGGCCTGTCCCTTGCCCCCAGGTAACTTCGAACAGGCCAATGAGGAGCTGCGGACCATCATCAAGAAGATCTGGAAGAGGACCAGCATGAAGCTCCTGGACCAGCTCATCCCTCCCATAGGAGGTGGGTGCCGCTTTGGGAGACCAGAGGCGGCCGAGGACAGGGGAAAGGTCGCTTCCAGGGAGCCCCATGGGAGTCTGAGAGCAGCCTGGCCCTCCGTGAATGCCTTGGGTGGATCCCATGGCAGCCATCGGGGTCACATTGGCAAGCAGAGGAGGGGGTGTGAGGGGCACCTGGACCCGGCTATGTTTGGCCTGCACGCTGACCCCAGCCTCAGATGCCCACCAGCCCCTGTTGCCCCCCCTTGCAGATGACGAGGTGACGGTGGGGAAGTTCTACGCCACGTTTCTCATCCAGGAGCACTTCCGGAAGTTCATGAGGCGCCAGGAGGAATATTATGGGTACCGGCCCAAGAAGGACACCGTGCAGATCCAGGTAAGCCCATGCCGAGCACCAGGGAGCTCCACTGCTGAGATGGTCTCGAGACTCCAGCTCCTTCTCTGTGTCCTTGGGGGCAGTGGTGGAGGCAGAGAGGGCAGGACGGAGCCGGGATGAGTAGGGGGAGAGATGACGGCTCTGGATGGAAGATGCTTCGACCTCAAGGGAAGAACCAGGAGCCCTTCCAGCCCTGGCTGCTACGACCCAAAACCCTGGTCCTGTCCCCTGAACACAAGGGAGAGATTTAGGTTAGATGAAAGCAGTGGTCTCCAAAGAGGACAGGCTTCCCGGGGGAGGGGAGGTGCTTGAGAGGACCCATTGGGTCCGCAAAGAAACGTAGAGCTTTGGGTCATCTTGCCTGTTTTTAATTTCAATTTTTTATGTTAAGTATAACGCACCTAAAGGATACATTCACAAAATATTCACGTATTTGGGCTGTGTGTTCAAAAACGTATCTCAATTTTTACTTTGAAACGATCTCACAATTTTAAAAGTTGCATGTATGATACAAAAAAAATTTCCTTTCCGAACCGTTTGAGAGTCATTCCCATCAACCCAGAACAGGTCAGCGTGTATTTCCTGCCAACAAGGGCCTTCTCCTCCATAACCCTCCTACGTAACCACGATGCAGCCACTAAAATCAGGAAACTGAGGCATTAGTCCCATGGAATCCTCAGGCCCCATGCAAGTTGCACCAGTGGTCCCAATAATGTCTTTTATGGCAAAAGGATCGGATCCAGAATCACACAGTGCGTTTAGTTGTCACGTCTCTTTAGTCTGTAGTCCCTCAGTGTTTCCTTGAAATGACCTTGACACTTTGAAGAGTCCCAGCCAGCGCGTCCCTCGGTCTGGGTTTGTGCAGTGTTGCCTCGTGACAGATTGAGGGCTTGCATCTTGGACAGGAATGTCCCAGAAGTGATGCTGCGTTGTCATTGCAAACTGTCAGGTGACACCTATCTTGCTTTGTCCCGTTGCTGGTGATATGAACTTTGATCAGCTCAAAAAATGATATAAATGTCACGTGCCATCGGAAGAGATCATTCGTCTAAAAGACTGTACTGATGAGAGGATTTCCCAGCCTGGAGGCCTAGGCGGGGGATGAAACCCCCTGTGAGGCCTAGAGAAGATGCCTTGGGAGCCATCAGGGTTTGGACTATCCCGGCGGCCAGAGCAGGAGCCCAGGGGGATCAAATGGGCAGGAGGGGGTGGGGCGGAGCTGGGCCTTCAGGGAAGCCCTGGTTGCCGGGATTAGAAACGGGGGAGGCCGTGAGAAGCAGTGCGTCCTCCCCTCCTGGCCTGGAGGGGCCACTGAGTCCCTCTCTGTCCCCAGGCCGGACTGCGGACCCTTGAGGAAGAAGCAGCCCCTGAGATCCGCCGCACCATCTCGGGAGACCTGACGGCCGAGGAGGAGCTGGAGAGAGCCATGGCGGAGGCCGCGATGGAGGAAGGGATATTCCGGGTGAGTGAGGCCCTGGCCACGCCAGTGCGTGTGCCTTCCAGGCCAGGGAGCGTAAAGGCCGCCCAGAACGGGGGGCTGAGGATACCCGCCTCGCACACCTCCCAGGACTCTGAACCAACAACCCACCTACTTGAGGTGTCACATCCTCCCCACCTTCCTCTGCCCAGCCTCCCCGGCCTCCCCTCCCCACAAGCCTGAGGCAACGTCCATCCATCCGAAGCCCCGGTTATCAGATGCCCCAGCTGCTTCCTGTCTCACCGTCCTCCCTCCTAGAGCTGGAGGGTCCCTCACGACCACCCAGCTGAACCTTCTGGGTTATTCATGAGGAAATGGAGGCCCAGAGAGACCGTCTGAATCCAGTACCACTCAGCAAGTTACTTTCGGAAGTGGGACTAGAGCCCGTCCTCCAGACTGCCTGGTTCCAGGCTCCCCGACACCCTGCATTTCCCGTCCTGGTGTCTGGTCCCCATACACTTCTTAGGGGTGTCCCATGTACCCCATCAAACTGAGAACGCCCTGAGGGCGATGGTCTCTTCTCCGGCCTCACAGCCCGCTCTGTTCTCCTCTGGCCTTGTTCCCGGCGCTGTCTGTCGTCCAGGGTGGCAGCCCCCGCGCATCCATCCCTGGTCCCTGGTCTCAGTCCCTCCCCTGTCCTCCTCGCCCCCAGAGGACCGGAGGCCTGTTTGGCCAGGTGGACAACTTCCTGGAAAGGACCAACTCCCTGCCTCCACACATGGCCAACCAGAGACCCCTCCAGTTTACTGAAACAGAGATGCAGGAGCTGGAGTCGCCCGTCTTCTTGGAGGACTTCCCTCAACATCCAAGCACCAACCCTCTTGCTCATGCCAACACCAACAATGCCAACGCCAACGTTGCCGGTGGCAACAGCAACCATGGCAACAGCCCAGCATTTTCCAGGTAGTGGTGGCAACCATCAGCCTGGCATGTAGGGGCTGGGGTGAGACTGGGCAGACATGGTTAGTGGGCTCCGGGCCTTTGGGGGCACCCCGAACTGTGGAGGGTGTGCTTTGCTTGCCTTGCGCCCTTTGGGGTCCAGCCCCCGCCTTGCTGCGCAGGAGGCCGGCCTGGACGGCAGAGACGTGTATAGCCAGCAGGGGGCAGCCTCGGGTCGGTGTCGGTCAGTGCCCAGAGGTGCTTTTCTTCCGTGGCCTTGGCGGGTCCCGGAAAGGCACACGTTGGGTTAGAAGGAGAGGGCACATCCTACGAAACCTGAATTAAGATTCAACCCTTGGCTCTGGGTTCCAGGTGGATCCCATGTCGCCAACCCAGGGCTGAATATAATCTGTGATTACATGAGTGTCAGGAAAAACAGCAGGATGAGCAGAGAGGGTCTCGGCCATAGTGGCCTATGGCCTGGGCTCCAAGCAGAGCTTCTATTCTAGACAGAGGGCCCAGGGACTGGGCGTCTCCTTGGCCCGGAGAGGCTGGGTTCCCCCGCCTCAGGAATGGGCGGGACAGGGGAGAGGCCAGGGGAACCACTACTTCCCAGGCTGGGGCTGCCTGCACCCCCTTCTGGCCTGAGACCCCTCAAATTCAGCCCACAAGTCTTGGAGGGCGCCTGCACGTGGGGTCACCGCGGTGCTGGGTGCTGTGGACGTGCAGACCCAGCCCAGCCCCCAGAGGATCGCAGTCTTGTCGGGAGAACGTGCCATGTGATCCGACTGTGACCAAATGATGTCAAAGAGTAGGTCCTGAGCAGGCAGAGGGCCCAGGACCTAACTGGTTAGGGGCATGGAGGAAGCTTCCAGAACTGTGGGCTCTGGGCGGGACACCCCGCGACCAGATGTCAGGGCTCCCGGGTGACCCACGTGCAACCGAGGTTGAGACGCAGTGTCCTCAGGGGTGTGAGGCCCGAGCTGGGCAGGTGTGGGAGGGGCCAGAGAGCAAAGGGGTGCACATCGGAGGAGAGGAGGCTGGCCACTCCACAGCGATGGTCCTAGACCCTGAGGGAAAGGGTGTGGGGACCACAGAGGGCAGGGGTGGGGGAGCCCGTAGCCCCATCAGCCGTGCTTCCATTTCAGCGTCCACTCTGAAGGGGAGCTCCCAGGGGGCACAGAGACGCCTGCCACCAGAGGAGGAGCCTCCGGCCGGCCCCAGGGGGCCCTGGGTCAGTCTCTCCTGTGCTCCCGAGGGGCTGACCTTCTCCCAGGAAGGCCTGGGGAGCCGCTCTTCCGTCCAGTTGGGGAGCCTGCGGCCGGGAGGGCTGGGGGCCTGTGGCGATGGGAACCAGCTCCTCACCCAGGCAGAGGAAGGGGGCCACCCAGGTGACTGAGGGAGCCGGGGGCGGGTGGTGCACTGTGAAAGGGCCCTCCCTGGCACGCCAGGAAGCTCGGACCCCTCCACCCCGGCTGAAGACAGCCCTGGACACACTGACACCTCAGCTCTGCCTTTCAGCAGATGACTTGGCAGCCTCTCAGTGGGTCCTGGACCGCTGTGTGTGACAGTGGGGGCCTGAGGAGGCTGGAGTTCACAGGAGACGAGGGTGCTTGTTGTGTGTACACACATGCACACACACACGCACAGTCACACGCACACACGCACAGTCACACACACGCACAGTCACATGCACACAAACACAAGATCAGCTTGGCCAAAGCTGGTCAGGCTCTGGCCCTGATCCCCTCCCAAACCCACAAGGACAGGGACCAGGGCACGTAGAGTTGGGGGGATGGGCAGTGGGGAGTCCTGCCAGGCCTGGGGTGGGCTGGGCCTCGGCATGTGTCACCCTCTAGGACCCCGAGGATCTCAGGGCGGGGCTGACTGGCCAAGGGGAGCTCTGTGGACCCAGGGCTCCCAGCAGGAGTCAGCAGCCCCTCTGGCCCTCGGCCCACCGTGCCCACAGGACCCCACAGCAAGTCCCATGGGGAGAGGCTGGAGGGACAGCTGCCCCGGAGGGCGATACCCGGAGCTCAGGCACCTGCCGCCCCCCGCCAGGTACTGGGCCAGAGGCCGGGGAGCTTTCAGTGGTAATTCAACAGCAGAAGGGACGGGACCCCTGGTCCCCCACTTCCTGGGGGTCTTGGCTGGGGCTCCCTCTGAAGAGCCGGGGCTTCCTGATCCCAGTGGGCTCCGGCATTCCTGAGGGGTCTTTGCTTCTGTGCACCTGGAACAGCTTGTGGGGACAGAGTCTCTGGTGCCCGAGGAGAGGAGCCCCACCCCAGGGTCCCTGCCCGAGGAAGCGCCCCCCAAGGATGGTTCTCCCGGGTGCCCGGCCCCAGCCATGGCCCAGCTGATCCGAGAGGTGAGGGGGGCTAGGAAGGCACTGGACTGCATCCTGGGGTGGCCCTACAATGGCCTGGGGTGGAGAGGGACTGAGGCTCCGCGGGAAGACCCACCCGGCCGCCTTTCGCGTCTGCAGGCTCTGGTTCGAGGGGGCCTGGACACCTTGGCGGCTGATGCTAACTTCGTCATGGCAACGGGCCACACCCTGGTGGAAGCCTGCCAGATGGAACTGCAGGAAGTGGAGGTGGCAGCCGCCGAGCTTCTGAAGGGACGAGAGACCCTGAAGGGTGTGGCCGGTGCCCAGGGGTGTTGGAGCCTCGCGTCCTCCCTGGGGAGCCTCGACCAGCATCAGGGCTCCCAGGAGACCCTCATTCCCTGCAGGCTGTGAAGGCCACGGGCTTAGAGCCAGCGTGGCCAAGGGTGGGGGGCTGGCGCGGGAGGGTGGGCCCAGCACGGCAGCCCCCCGTCTCAGCAACTAGACGGACAAACGGACAGGAACCACCCGCAAGGTCTGGAGGTAGATGGACAGGCCCTTCTCCTCCCCAGCAAGAGGCGTGATGGGATGGAGCTTCTGGGGTCATTCAAAGAGGCCTGATCAGTGCCAGCAGGACATTAAAGCCTCCAGGCCTGCAACAGGGCACCTGTCTCTGCTCATCTCTTTTGGGGGCCCTTCCACACCCTCCACACGTCCCCCCCCCCCGCTCCACGGAGGCCCGTCTGCGTCGTCCTCCTGCAGGAGCAGAGGGGCCACCGTGGAGGAGGCGGTGCTCCTGGACGTCCCCGGGCAGCCCCCCGGCAGGTCCCCTGCAGCCACCCTTCCCCACCGTCCTGGCCAGAGTCCACGGCCTGCCCGGCCCCAGAGCCTCAGGGGGGCCCTGCTCTCCGCCTGGGGGAGCAGGGCCCGCAGTGCCCGTCTCCCCTCCCCCCACCACCGAGGAGCAGTGAGTAACAGGATGAGGCACGGGCTGTGGCCCCCACTCCCTCCTGTGTGCCGGCTGCAGACACATCCTAGCCCCAGAGCACGGTCGCACACGGTACCCGCTCGTTCTCCAGCAGCGGGAGAGGCCAGGTTGAAGATGCCACATTGGAGGCCCAGAGAGGTGGCTCACGTGCCTGTGTCACACAGCCAGCCAGGGGCAGAGTTAGCACTGGGGTCCCACCGGGGCCCTCCCCTCTTCCCTGGGCAGACGCTCCCCCCACCATCAGCTCTCCCATTGGCCTCCCGTGCGCCTCCTGGCAACCCCGCCGCCCAGACTGGGAGCCGCACGGGGCAGGGGGATGACCCCCCTGGTGCCCTGCAGACCCAGGGTCTCCGTCAGAGGAGCCATTTCCACTTGTCTCCTCCTCAAACCTCAGCACCAGGGACCCGCCCCCACTCCACCCTCAGCAAGGCTTTGTTCCCTCCTGCACAGAGATGCCCCCAGAAGATCCCTCCCACAGCTCCCATCACCAGCCTGATGGACAGCCCGCTGTGCCCCTCACTCCCCGCCCGGCCCCCTGACCCAGCGGAAGCCCGCTCTCCTGCAGCCGGCCCTCGGCCAGCCCAGACACCGTCCGCCCCTCCTCGCTGCCCTCCTCCACCTGCACGTCCGTCCTGGCCGTCCCCCGCCGTCCAGCTACCTGCTGTCTACCTGCCGTCTCTCACCAGACTGAGGCCAAGTTCCACGAAAGCAGGAGCAGGTCCACCAGGCTGGCCCTTAACCCCAGAGCTGAGCACTTTTCAACACAGACGAGAGGCTCAATCACTGTCAGATAAATGCAGGGAAATGCTGAGAAGTGTGGCCCTGCCCTGGCTGACAGCCCGCCCGCCCAGGGTCACCTGCTCAGGGTGCAGCCTCGCGCCCTCACTGCCCAGTCCCCGGGGAGGCGGGGCAGGAATCGGCCTGCAGAGGTGCAGGCTGACTCCTCAGTTTCAGCCGCACCCAGCCAGCCGCTCAAACTGTCCCCTCCAATGCCTCCTCTTGGCGGGGAGCTGAAATAATCCACCTCGCAGCATGGCTGAAAAACTAGATAACCTGGGGCACACGTGAAAGGGCTTCGTACGCTGCAAAGGTCTATAGAAGGATGTTTCCATTTACAAGTGGGACCGGAGCATCTTATATCAATACCTAACGTGTACAGAATACCAACAATACAGCAGGCCCTGCTCCAAGCCTTCTGCATAGATTAATTATTTAATCCTCTTGATACCGAGGAAGTATCATCCTCCTTTTGCAAGTATGACACGGAGAGGACAGGTAACGTGCCCAGGGCCCCGCAGCGGGTAGGAGGGCCAAGGCGCGATTCAGCTCAGGCGACGTGGCTCCAGCCCCACAGCCCTAATGGCTGCGCCATTTGGCACGTCTGTGCGGGGCCTCCCAGCCCACGTGGCAGGTGTCCACGTGCACACGGGCTCTGAGGAAGCTTCCAGCTCTCACCCTTTCCGAGAGTTCAGGCAGTTTCCTCTGCACCGTGCAGGACATTCTAACTTGTCAGAATGTACAGAATCTTGCCTCTCCCCAGCGCCCCTTCAAATAATCGCTGGGTTTCTCCATAGAGGGCCACCAGGCCACTCAGATAAAGTACAAAAGGAACACGGGTGTGGAAGGCTGAGGGCCAGGGGCCATGGGGGGAGCAGGCAGGCCCCTCCTGTCAGCCGGGCCATCCGACAGAGCCAGTGTCCAGAGGGGCTGGTAGGCCACCTTCTGTCGCCTGGGGGCACTGGCCAGGGCGCTGTCTGCTGCACGCCTAGCTTCTCTTGGCCAGTTCCCTGCAGACTTGGGATCCCGCTGCTGGTGGGTGGGGGCAGGGGGAATCTGTCAAACGGGGTGGGGTGCAGCTTGGGGGAGGGGTGGGCACTGAGCCTCATGCCAGGTGTGGGGACCGGGGGAGCCATCCTTGCCTTCTGGAAGGTGCGGAGCTCAGTTGGAGCATCTCTGGACCAAGGAGGCTGGGCTCGGTTCCAGGCCCTCCTCAGAGCAGGGGGTGCCCCAGCTGTGGCCCCAGTGCGTTTCCAGGCCCGGCTCTGGATGGGGCCGAGAGGTCCCTGAAGCAGGGGCGTGGCTGCCCTCTGCAAGGTGAAGGAGCACCGCCTTGGAGCTGGACCCGTGCGGCCCCCAGTCCCTCCACCTGCCTCCGTGCTCCGATGCGAGGCGCTCACAGACCCTTTCAAGCTTCTGCCCGTCCTCCTGTACAATGGGGATAAACTCCTACGTGCAGGCTGCTGGAAGGTGTGAAAGTGACCTTGGAAGGGCCCAGCCCTCGGTGAGCAGCTGCTGTTTTGATTCTGTCAGATGCTGGCTGCAGAAAAAGCCAGAGGTTACGACGGCAGGAGGCTGAGTGTCTCACAGGATGCCGGGCAGCTCGGCTCTCAGCCCAGCATCTCAGCGTCGGGCCTGGTCCCCCCACAGGCCCTGCAGTTCTTAGCCGTAACCCTCGGGTGTGGAGGCTGGCTCCACGGGTCACTAGAAAAGGCACCGACAACCCAGAGCTAACCTTGACCCCTTTTCTGGCATCTGATCCCAGTAACACACCACTCCTGCCTTGGGACTGACAGCTTATGGTGGCAAGTGACACTCTCCACTGCACCAAGGTTCCTGCTGCCGTTTTACTGATGAGGTGCCTGAGGGGCAGGGTCTCCCAGCTGGAAGGGGCAGGGCTGGATTTGTCCCCAAGCTTTCTCATCCCATTGCTTCTTTTTCCTGTGCCATGCTGCCGTCTCCTAAATGGAACTTAAATCCAGTTTAGTAAGCCAGGGAACAGAAGCATTTTAAAAGAAGCCTGCCATAAATACATAGGGCAAAATAATAATTCTCGTGTCGAACACGAATTCAAAACGCTAGGATGTCAGAGCAGCATGTGGAGGGTCAGATGCAGGGATTTGGAGGATTCAGAGGAGGGAGAGCTGAGGGCTGTTTGTTTAAATAAAATGATCAGCAGAGGAGATTCCACCGTGTTAAGAAAGGAAACCAAGACCCAGAGGAGGAAAGGGCCGTGGAGCCCAGCGTCCGAGTCCGTGCGAGGAGCCCGGTTCCAGAAGGAGGCCAGTGAGACCTGCAGACCCAGCCCAGCCCACTTCTAGTCGTGGGCCCTTTAAAATATCTCCACCAGGGCTTCCCTGGTGGCGCAGTGGTTGAGAGTCCGCCTGCCGATGCAGGGGACGCAGGTTCGTGCCCTGGTCCGAGGATCCCACATGCCGCGGAGCGGCTGGGCCCGTGAGCCATGGCCGCCGAGCCTGCGCGTCCCGAGCCTGTGCTCCGCAGCGGGAGAGGCCACAACAGTGAGAGGCCCGCGTACCGCAAAAAAAAAAATTAAAAAATAAAATAAAATATCTCCACCAGCGGTGTCCTCATGCAGAGAATGGTAACAGCTGACATCATCAAGGCCGGTTCATGCCGTGCCTGAAGGACGCAATATCACATTTAGCCTTCGCAACACCGTCCAGGAAGTGGGTATTGCTGTTGAGCCCATTCCGGGAAAAGCCAAGTCAATTACCCACTAAGAAGCAGTGAGGCCAGGTGTCCCACAGGGGCCTACACGCTGCTCTTGAGCTGCCGGCGCCCCGTAGTATCAGGAGGATCGCAGGACAATCCCTGACCCAATCCCACCCCTTCCGCTACCGATCTGGCCCAAGCCCCTTCCCACACCCTGCCAAGCGCCCGTCCAAGCCCACGCAGCCCGACGCGCTCAGCTCCCCTCTGCACCCGGTGGCCCTCCGTCCTCCGCCTCAGCCGGGCCCCTCTGATGGCCCCAGGAAACTCTGCCAACTAGAGAAGGCCACTCGCCACCCGGTTCCACAAGAATGAAGTCACTGATGCTGCGTCGCCGACCTTCGACCTTCGACACCCCCTGAAAGGAGATCAGAGCCATGAGGCTCTCCCTGCTTTGTGAGGAACCGGCAGAACAGGCCTTCAGAGAGTTATGTAGTTTCAGATTTGATGAGCCCAACTTCGTGCATCTTCTCATACCTAGAAAAGCACTAAAATCATCATTGGAAACATCCGTTCCTGGTGACCAGCAGCCCCTAACCGAGAGGTGTGCCTGAGTGCACGGCCCCCTTTTCCAGATCACATACATGCTGACTCCCCCCTACAGAGCTATGGAGAGCCTGTCTCCCGGGCTGCAGTCCTCAGTAAGTCCCCAAACAAAACTGAGCTCACAGCTCCCACATCGTGTGCTTTTTTATTCAGTTGATGACTCTAAGCACTCCCTTTTAGTGTAGCACTTGTTACATTGTATCATAACTAGGACACTACAGCTTGTTTTCTTCCAAGTATACAGTGTTTCCCAAAGGTAGTAGATTTCTTTATCAACTTTGTATCCCCAGCAAGGAAAAAAGGAAGGAAGGAAGAAAGGAAGAGAGGGAGGGGGGAGGGGGGGAGGGCAACCGCCAGAGACACACTAAGTAAACTGCTAGACAACAGGCATTAGATGAATCGCTTGAAATGGCCAACATTCTGCCCCTTTGGTCTACAAATCGGCCATCTGACAATATTTAACCTACTACAATGAGGGTGGGTTTCCCCACTGCCCAGCACCACAAGCCCACCCCTGCCCCTCTGGGGAACAGAGCCCCGCCTTTCTCTTGGGGGCTGTGTATATGTGTCCTGACGTCCTGATCACACACATCGGTTGGGAGAGAGTCTCACAAGGTGGGCGCCAGGTCAGGGCTGTTCTCGAGCAGCGTGCAGGCCCAAACTGAGGGGGGCGCTCCGGCACCTGTCACCACTGAGGGGCCCCCTCTGAGAGGGGGCCATGAGGAGAGTCTGCAGGGGGGCCCAGCGGCTTCTGCACCAGGCACTGTGAGTTTAACTGTCTCTCTGGGAGGCACCCCTCCTCTGCCAGACCCAGGGGCACTCATCAGTCTGGCCTGGGGGTGGGAGGCAGACCTGGGCGCCCCTCCCCTCCGCATTCGTGCTAGTTCAGGTCCTGACTTAGATCCCCGAAGGCCCCCCAGGGCGGGCCTTCTCCTGGGATCCTCCAACCCAGGTTGGAAGTCAAAGAGGAAGGAAGTTCTTTCAGGCTCTCCACGCCCTCCCTCCTCCCTAATCCCCTCGAGGCAAAGAGTCCCCACTGTCAACTGGCACAGGAGTCAGGAATGGGGGGTGCCCCCCCAGGGACTCAAGAGATAATTTCACCTCAGGCCGATGCAGGCTGTCACGGTCAAAGGGCCTTTGAAATTCCCCTAAAATTGTCCTGTGAGATTCAGCACACACACCACCTGGGGCGCTGGCACCCAAGACTGTCCACAAAATCCTCCATCTGGCTGCATGTTTGGCGAGCTGGCACTTTAGAGGTTAATCCTGCGTGATCGTCCTCCACCACCTCCTCTCCTATTTTTAATGTGCTAAATGCTCCTTTGCTGGCCACTGGCTCTGCAGCTTTTGGGTGAAGCAAATATCTATTAAAACCCAGGGAAAGGATGCTCCGTCTGGGACAGAAATCCATAGCTCCCGGGCAGGGTGGGGTTATCTGTTAATTTCACGAGAGGAAGCGGGAGGGGATGGCTCCTCTCGGGCCCTGGCTAGGGCCGTCTCCCCCTCCTCACCAGGTGGGGCGGGGGGGTCCACCCCCACGCCTCGTCTCTCCGGGTCCCCAGGCCTGTGGCGTCACCTGGTCTCTGGCTCCCCCAGCGCGGCTTCTGGCTGGTGTCCACCCTCCTTCTCTACATCCACCTTCCCTCTCTGTGCTCCTAATTCCCCACCACTGTCCTCCTGCTGGCGGAGGGGGACCCTCAGTGAGCCCACAGGCCACATGGGGCCAGGCAGAGGGCTCAGCTAACCTTCAGGTGGCCAGGACTCCAGGTGACTGTCCTAGTGACCCGGGTAAGTCACCAGCCGCTCTGCATCTCTGTGTGAGCAATGAAGTCAGAGCAAGTGACCTCTTTTAAAGTCAGTTTGTTGAGTGATAATTAACTTATAATAAACTGAACATAAAGTACACAGCTGGATTGTTTCTGAAAAATGTCTACCCCCGTGGCGCTGCCAGCGCCACCAGGATAATAGCTATGCCCACCACCCCCATGATTTCTCGGCGCCTGTTGGTGACCTCTCCCCCGCCCCTCCCGACTCTGTTAGAGACCTTCCCCCAACCAGGCACCCGCTGGGCCGCTCGACGGCTCGGGTTGCACTTTCTAGATTTTCACTTCACTGGACATACAAGGCACGGGCTCTTCTGGGGCTGGCGTCTGCCACTCAGCACAGTTATCCTGCGGTTCATCCGCGCCCTATCATGTACCGGTGGTCCTGTCCCTTTCATTGCTGAGTAGCGTCCATTGTGCGATACTCCACATTTACCCTTTCATCCCAGTTTGGCGCCGCAAAAAGCTGCTAGAACATCCACATCCGAGTCTTTGCGGCAGGTGGCAGCTCCGCAGCTGCCGAGGCCCCACCATCCTTTTCCTCCACAGGGATCCGACTCAGGAGGAAGCAGGAAACCAGCTTGCTTGGGTTTGAACCCCGCTCTGCCCCTTGGCTCTGCCCTTGTGGTGCGACCTTGGGCAACTCTCGGTGTCCTTCGTTTTACGGGGATGATAGCTGCTCCCAGCGCCCTGGGGAGCTGTGAGCCGTACAGGTTGGCCCAGCTCTGAAGCGCTCTGCATGGCACCAGGCACCACATTCAGAAACGGCAGCTGTTGGTACACTGCCTCTGACAAGTTGGATCTGTCTGGGGTCTCTGGGCAGTTACCCAACCCTTTGCGGCAGCCTTATTTCAGTGAGGGCTGAGGGAAAGAGTGACTTGAGCAGGGCCAGGCTTCACGACCGTTCCTCGGCAGGCAATGGGCAGTGGTACTGAAAGGCCCTGGGATTTTTCTAATTGCTTTTCTTAGTGGTTCCTGAGGACCGCTGAGGGAAGCTCAGCACAGCGGCCAGAGGTGGATGGGAAACCACGCTCCTTTGGTGAGTCCCCAGGAGCCAGTAATCTGCAAACATCATGGGGGTGGAGACAGGTGGAGCAGAGAGGCTGCTACCCCCTTCTACCTGCCCACAAGGCTCCGTGCAGCACGGAGACCAGAAGCCCAAAGGGGCATCTGTGAGTCCGAGGTGGGCAGCTAGAGCCCTGGGAGGCTCTGGGCCCTCAGGCATCTTTCCAGGCCAGAATTCTGGCTCTGTGCCTTACTAAGGACATTAGTTCGGGTAGGGTGGGCTTTGCCAAGGTAACACGCAAGCTCGTAATTTCAGTGGCTCAACACAATGAAAGTTCATTCCTCGCGTGCGCTCTAAACAACGTCAACTTGTGTGCTGTGCCAGGGGCGCAGAAAGCTTCCACCTACAAGCGATACATGTGAGTTCTGCTCACATTTCATTGGTCAAAGGAAGTCACAGGGCCACGGCTAACACCAGAGTGAGGACATGCCGGCCTGCCCTGTGCCAGAGGCAGAGGGCCGGAAATATGTGGTCGAGGCGCTAATGACCACGACACTAGCCAAGTGACCTCTGAGCCCATTTCCTCTTCTGCAAAATGAGGACAATGACGGTATTTGCCTCACAGACTGTTGTGAGGATTATAAAAAGCACATGTAACCCCCTCGGCACAGGGCAGCCCTGGGGTGAGTAAAATGAAATTCAGATGCCAGGTGGCCCCCAGGGAGGCTGAGCCCAGGGGCATCCATGCTCTGCAGAGGGCTCCCACCTCTGCAGACACGTACCCGGCTCCCGGTGCCCCTCCACTGAGCAGCCTGCAGAGGCTGGAAACTCTCCTCCTCCCAGATCAACAAGGACCCCCTTGGGTAGGCAGACCTCACCGCCACACCCCCTGCTCCCAGCCTCACCCACACTCATCTCTGACTTCCTGTCAGTCTTTATGACAAATTCGCCTTCTGTCCAGTCAGAGGACAGGGGCACATAAAACAAGGGATGGAGATTCTACTGGAAATGAAGGAAATTCATTTCTATCCTGTGCAGGGCCTTGTGCTGGGTGCTCCACCCAGGTTACCCCTTTTTGACCTCATAATAGACCACGATGAGGGGGTGTGTGACCGTCCTCGTTTTGAGCTTAGGGAACTTGCCCAGGTCACACAGCTTCAAGTGGCAGAGCTGGACCTGAACCCAGATCTCTGTGACTCTGGCTTCCGGGCTGTCTTCTGTTATTTTGTGCAGACTTTACTTTTACGCAAATCATGAGCTCACACACAGCCCAGGCTCGGGTGTTCGGCCTTCGGGTCCTATCACTCTGTGGTGGAAACTGCCCCCTCTGCGGCTTTTAGTGCCAGATCAGAGGCTTGCTGTGTGACTCTGGACAAGTTTCTTCACCTCTCTGGGCCTCAGTTTCCTCACCTGAAGATGACGCTGTTGAACTAGATGACCTTAGGGACCCTAGGATTCTGGGACATTGAGGCTGCCCATACCTGCTCCCGCCTTTGGCTCTAACACCGTATTAGAAAGCACTGCAGAGAGGAATGGACGAAGATCCCGTATTTGAGGTTACGTGGTGTATTAAACCCTCACCAACATCTGAAACCAAAAATAGTGTGTTGCTGTTGTTGTTTTTTAAAAAGACTGTCGGGTATTTGTAATCCACAGCAGTTCTCTCTTTCTTGCTATTTATAACAAATTCTGGTTTCCTCTATGGCTAAGTCTGTCTCCTTCCATAACAGAGGAAGTCAGGCTGCGCCCTCGCTGAGCAGAGGTCCCCACGTCTGCACCCCAGTAGGCCCTCTCTGGGGTTCGGAGCTCCTGCTGGCTAGCAGGACTGGGCTCTGTCTCTGGCTGGGCCACCTGCCAGCAGGGTGGGCTAAGGCCTTATCTCCCAGGAACCCAGCCGGGCAAGGCTGGGGGCTGCAGCTGGAGGCCGGGAGCTCTGCATCCTGCACGCCCAGAACTCCAGGTCAACGCTCAGATACTTCCTCCAAATGCCAATGCCTGGTGCTAATGCTAAAGAAGAACCACAGAAAGGGACTCAAGTAAAGGCCACCATCAGGGAGCTTTCTAGGGCTTAAGGGTATCTCTTAGGTGTTTTGATTTGTTACTGTAGGGTTGAGAACCAGGCCGACCTGAGAGATCTGGGCCAGATGGCTGCCCCCAGGTGCTGCCGGAGTATTGTCACCGCAGTAGCTTGGGAGCCTCCTGCCGCGGAGCTCCCCTCACAACTCCCCAGGGTCCCATCTGCCCAGACGCCCACTGCTCCCATGAGGAGAGAAGATGGAGGCCCAAGACGCCTGGGGGAGGGCCTCGGCTCGGGACAAGAGCTGAGGCTCAAACTGCAGTCCAGTAGGGGGTAGGATGGGGCCAAACACAGGGGAGCGCGTGCGTGCGTGCGTGCGTGCGTGCGTGTGTGTGTGTGTGTGTGTGTGTGTATAAGAGGGGGGAGATACGCATGCAGGCAGCTGATGCGGAGAAGCCTCAGGGTTTGGGAAGGAGGGAAGGGAAGAGGGGCAGCGGGAGGAGGGGGTGGGGTGAGAACACACCTGAGGAGGAAGCACGGCTGTGCTGAGGCTGGACACCCACTAAGAGGGCGGGCGCCCTCCTAGGCTTCCCCTGACCCTGTAACTAAATCTGCCCAGGCTGTGGTTTAGGCCTCTTTACTACCCCTTGGATCCCCATCTGACCTCCTCGCCTCGGGACAGCAGCTCCAGGAGTCTGGACATCTAGCTGCCCTGTTGCTCCCTGGTGGCCCAGGAGGGAGCTGCCCTGAGGCCCTGACCTCTAGGAGGCCTGACCTTCCATCCCATGTGCCTCCCTGCTCCTCCTGGCTCGACACCCTGTGACCTGGAGGGATGGGGGGGTGGGGGTGGGGAGACAGCGGCTCTGGCGCCATTTCCCAGCAGTGAAACTGTGAGTCAGAAGGTCACCTACTCTCGGAAATCAGAGGGGACCTCTGGAGGCAGGAAACCAGAGTTGGGCCCCGGAGAAGCCCAGAGTCTGGTGGGCAGGAGAGCAGCTTTGCAAAATGCAACGTTGTCAAAAAGAAAAAAAATGCAACGTTGTCATCCTAGAGCACAAGCCTGGAACACAAGCTGGGGAGCTGTGCTCCCTGGGCAGCTGCTCGGAGGTGATCTGGGAGCCTGGAACCGGACACATGAGGTCAAATCCTGGGTCTGTTGCTTATATGCTGGGTGAGATTCAGTGTCCCTGTCGGCAAAACTGGAAAAGAATAAAGCCTAGCTCACAAGGCGATGAGCGTGAAATGAGAACGTGCATGAAAAGTACCTCGTCTGTGTAGCTGGTCCCTAAAGGTTAGTCTCCTCCCCACCTTATCTTGGTTGGAAGAGAACGTGCAGGATCTCACTCAGCACCCTGCTGGCCTCCTGCTCTGGCAGGAGTAACCTACTGGCCCCAGAAAGACCTTCCTCTAGGTTCAAATGCTAGTGAAAGGTGCAGGATCCCCCCAGACCTCCCCCATTCCCCTGCCCCTCCTCCACCCTGGGGCACTGCTGGTGGCGCTGCTCTTTTCCATCAGGACTGGGTAGGGAGTAGGCGGTGTTGATTTGCTGTTGAAATGTGCCCTAGAAATTATCTTTATTTTTTGGTTTGACCATAGTAGGTCAAACCAAACTGGGATCTGGGCTACAGACGGAGCAGTTATCTGTGGGTTGGTTGGGGGAGGGAAAGAAAGGGGGATGGCACCAAAGATGCATCCTCAGCCCCTAACCCGTACCCTTTCCAAAATCTCTGGCATGGTTTCATCATCTGTGGGTGATGCAAGAGGCTTAGAGTCAGACTCCCCTTCCTCCCCCGCCGCCCCCCCCGCCCCCCTAGAGCGCTCCTTCCACATCTGGAGCTGCAGCTGGGTCCTCCTCTTGGGCTCTTTCCAGGGAGGGAGCTGGTTGAAGTGGGCGGGGGCGGGGACGGCAGCTGGTGAGGGGCCCCGTGAATGGCCCCAATGTTGGGAGCTGGGGGGCAGGGAGAAGGGGCCGGGCTCAGATGGAGGGCAGAGGGACTGGAAAGGCCGCTGTGACTTCCCACGGCACTGGCCACCCCCAGCACTGCCCCGTGTGTCAACTTCCCGGGGCTCCCCGTGTCCTTTACACCCTCCACACCCCCTTCCCACTCACCTCCGCACAACCTCTACCCAGGTGCCCGGAGCTGAGTGCCCCCTTTGTTCCCTGTCTCCCTGGGGCAGATCAGGCCTCCCACATTGACCCTCTGCCCCCATGGCCACTACAAGCGGAGTGTGAGCCAGCCGGGGAGAGGGGTTATCTGTGGGTCACAAAGGTCACTGGAGCCTCCGTGGTCTCACAGAAGGGACGGTCCGTCTGGCCGGGGATCAACCCAAAGATGAACTTTAAAACGCTGCAGGGTGTAGGTGGAGGGAATTTTAGTTAGACACTAGCAAGAATCCCCCTCAATAAAGGTTGGCAAATTCACTGGAATAAATGCAGAAGGGAGGCTTTCTGGGTGCTTTCAGAATACAAACCGCCAGGCGCTGTGGGACCCTTTGCAGAGAAGTGCTGGGCCCCGAGACCCGGGTTCTTACCCTGGCTTAGCCACTAACTCCTGTGTAACCTCGGTAGTTCCCCTCTCTGCGTCCCGGCTTCCGCATTAATGGGCTGGGGTCCCACCGAGGCTGAGGGTCTGCGGCTCCGGGGTCCGAGGCTCCGGCGCGGTCAGCTCCTCGGCCCGCGTCCCTCCGCGACCCCCAGGCCACCCAGCCAGGCCCCCAGCAAACGCGTGGACATGAGGCGAGGGGTTCCTTTAAAGGCTTCCGCCCCGCCCCTGCTGCCAGCTCGGGCTTTCGATTGGTGCAGCAGGCTCGGGGGTGGAGCTAGGGGCGGAACCGGGGCTGGTTCGGGGCGGAGCCTCCTCCGGGCCGGCCCCCGCCCCCTTTGTTCGTGCGGCGGCGGGAGGCGCTGCGGGGCTGGAGGTGCGCGCGCGGGAGCCGCGCCGTGGGGAGCGGGTCGCGCCCGGGCTGTCAGCTGGCTCCGCGCCGCCGCCCGATGGCTCGAGGGGGCGCGCGGGCCCGGCCCCGGGGATCCTCCGCCGGCCGCGGGTGAGCCCTCCGCCGGCCGCCCGCGAGCATGTCACCTCCAGCCGCCGCAGCCTCCGTCCGCAGCGCCCGCGCCCTCGCCTCTCGCAGCCGCAGCCGCAGCCGCAGCCGCCGCCCGGGACATTGGCCCCCAAGCCCCCGCCCCTGATCGACGCGGGACCCGGCGCCGAAGCACCATGGCGGGCCAGGGGGACTGCTGCGTCAAGGTGGCCGTCAGGTAGGACGGGCGGGGCGCGTGCGCGGAGGACTCGGCTTTGTCTCGCGTGGGCGCGGGGCGGGGGTCCGGGGGTCCCGGGGAGCCGCTCGACCCGCAGTCGGCGTCCGTGGAGGTCGGGCTGGCCAGGCTGGAGGGCGCCGCGTGCTGGCCCGGCCCCCGCAGGGATCGGCGGCCCCGCGGGCGGCTGGAGGTGGCTTTGTTTGGGTGGTAATTTCGGGTCCCTCTTGGGAGCCCTTAATGATCAGAAAATCGAATAAACAAGGAAATCCGGTATTTCACACCCAGCCCTGGCCCAGGCCGGAGCGTCTGTGTGTTTCCTCTTCGCCTCCCCACAGGCTGCTGTCTAATGCGGGCACATTGGATGGGGGGAAATTTCCCTGCATCCACCCTAGCCGGCTGGTCCTGCGCTCTTGGTCCAGCTGGGGAGGCAGCACGTCGCCCCCGGGCCGGTTCCGCAGACAAAGATCGAGTGCTGCACGGATGGAAGGGCTGGGATGGGGCCTTGGCCCTCCTTGGGGAGTCCAACGCTTTGGAGAGAAGCCTGCCGGCCCTGTCCCAAGAGGGGCTGCGTCTGGGGAGGGAGGATGGGGTGTCTCCGAGGTTCTACCTCTGAGAGGGCAGGATGCTGTGACGCTGATGCCCATACTTAGGCCTTCAGACAGAACTGAGTGGGACAGGGCCACATGGACTTACTTGAGACTTGAAGGGACATAGAGGCAGAAGTGAGGTGGGCAGAGGACAGGGCACCTGGAGGTGCGGGGCTTTGTGTTGGGTGGGGACACTTCACGCCATGTCACTCCTCCATTTTTGATTTGGACTTTTCTCTTTGAGGGGGTCTGATGGTGGGAGAGTGCCAGTCTGGGACTGGTCACCAATGAAGGGATGGTGGAGGACATCATTCAGCCCTGTGTGATGGGGGTGGGAGTCTGAGTCCGGGTCTAGGGTGGGTCTGAGCAGGTCTCTGGTTTCCCTGGGTTGTAGATGACCCAGATTCCAGGATTCCAGGGCAGTCACTCGGAGATGACTATGGAAAACACCCCAGGGCAGGTGCCGTCACCCCACCCCCCCCACTAGCCACCTGGCCAGCCCTCTGCAGCCCGGAGAGGGTCCGGGGACTGCTGACCACAGCTCTAGGGTTGCGGGAGGGAGACCGAGGTGCCCTCCTCCCACGTCCCTGGCTGCACTTAGAGCATCACTGGGCACAGGCTTGTTGGCTCCGGACAGCCTGAGACAAAGAGGAGCCCCAAAGGTGCCTGGTGGGCTGGCTGGGCGGGGCCAGGCTGCTGCGTGGCTGACTGTGCAGCAGGATCCTCTGGGGGGGCGAGGGCGAGGGCACGGTGTGGGTGGGAGTGTGGGAGTGGGAAATGTAAATAAGACAGCTGCAGCAGAGTGGGAGAGCCTGGGAGCATCATAAAAGGAAACTGTGAACCGGGGCTGGGAAGGAGGGCACTTGGGGCGCCCCTCCCAGGGGGCTTTCCTTTAGACTCCATCTTACCCGAGAGAGCCAAACAAAGCCCCCCGCCCCCCGCCAGCAGGGCCCCCAGGCTAGACTGGGGCAGCGTAAGATGTGGGAAAGCCCATGGCCTTGGCACCTTGTGCAGAGTGAGGAAGAGCTGGTGCTCCTTTGCCACCACCGCCAGAAGTTCCCGGGACCCTTCCCGCCCAGAGGGCACTGTGCCTGCCCACTGCTCCGGCTCTGCTTCCACGGAGATTGCCCTGGGGGCAGCCGGACGCCCCCACTCCTTGCCTCTGTGGCTGATCTGGATGGAGGGGTGGAGAGATTTGAGCATCAGAAGAGCCGGGCTTTCAGGGCCTCCTGGAAGGTGAAGGCCCCACCCACTCCTCCCCTCCCACCCCAGCCCAAGCGCCCAGCCAGGCACACGCCAGACCTCCATGCGCAGCTGGCCGTGGAGGGCAGACAATGCCTGGACAGAGCCCAGTTTCTAATCACAAAGCTGAGGACAGGACCTGGCTTGGGCTGGGGCTGGGACGGGGAGCAGATGGTGCCACTGGGGGGCTGTAGGGGAGAATTCTCCGGGCTTTGGGGTCCCCTTCAACCCCCCACTCCCACCCTCGGCAATCGCTTGTCCCACTTAAAGGACTGGGTGGTGGGCTGGAGTAGCGTAGAGCGTTGCTGGGAAGAGCCAAGGCTTTGGAACTGCCAAGAGTCTAGCCCAGCACCGCGCTGAGCTGTCTTTTTGGAAACCCTTTCTTATATCTAACTGAGAATAACTAAGGGCAAGCCCTGGGTCCAACTGTTGAGACAGGGAGGCCGGGAAAGAGACAGACTTGGTCTGGGCAGGGTGGGGGGGTTGTGTGTATGTGTAAGGGTGGAGGTCCGGGAGCTGCCAGACTAGGTAAGAAGTGCCAGGCCCAGGGCTCTTGGCCCTGTAATCTCTCCAGATGAGGATCAAAGCTGGCTTGTCTGCAGAGCCACGGAGAAGGCCAAGGGGGTACAGAGCCAGAGGAGGCGACTTTCAGGACCTGGGGCTGTGGGATAAGGGGAGAAGGTGTACATGTGAGCAGACCCCAGAGCCCCACCCCAGGCCACCCTGGAGTCTGGCCCATCTGCCCCTGAGCTCCGCACCGAGACTCCCAACCTGCCCCGTGATACGTTTCTCCATAAATCCCCTCGTACGATAAGGACTCCCTCAGCTCCGAGGCTGGCCTAGGGGCCCGCTTCTACCTGGGGCCGAGGTTTGGGGGGGACCCTGGGGAGAGCTGACCTGCCCCAGGCTGCAGAAATATAGGCCTGACTAGTGGGGGGAGAAGGGGAAGGGATGGCTGTTAAGAAATGCCAGTTGGCAAAGTTGAGATTGGGGAAGGAAGCCAAGTCACGTGGTGCATTTATTTAAGACCCTTTCAAGCCCCCAGCTCTGAGCCCCCAGCCCGAGAGGAGCCCTCAGTGTGGCCTAACCCCCCTTCCCCTTTATCTTTGCCTGGTTTCCTTAAGCTTCCTTCCTTAGTCTGCTAGGGTGGGGATGGGGGCTCTGCCGGTTCCACATCCATCCCTGGACATTGCAGGGTCAGGCAGGGGCTGGAAAGGGCATGGGGAGCACCAGCCAGGGGCCCAGGGACAGTCAGATGGCACCCCTGCTCTCTCCCTTGGGTTCTCTAGCTGCAGTTATTCCCCTGGATTCAGGCTCCTCTGAAGTCTTAGTCAGTGTCTGTCTAAATTTTGAATCAAGAGAATTGGTGGTTTGGGACAAAGACACTGAAGACAGAAAAAACTGAGTGAGGGTGGGGATGCCGTGCCTTCAGAACCCCCCTTCCCCGCCCCCTGCCCCGACTCTGGCGGAGTCCAAGCCCAGTCAGGGCCAACCAGTGCCCCCTGCGGCCCCTCCTGTCCAGTTCACAGATCTGGGAAACTGAGGCCCAGGCAGGGCCTCCTGTGGCCAGTGGAGACCTGAGAGTCCTGGTGGCGGGCTTCTGCTGCAGAAATAGGGCTTACGTCATCACCAGGAAGTGCAGTGTGGTAACCGCAGGCCCCGGAAGTGTGCCCCCCACCCCGCCCCAGCCGGCCTGCCTGATTGGCTCTCAGCTTTTGAAGACCTCAGAGAGGGGGGTGGGGGCAGGGGCTGAGGAAGTGGCAGAGGTGACATGGGCCCGGCACCCTTATTCCTACAGCTCTGCGGGCAGAGGGCAGGGCTGGGGCCCACGAAGTCGGTTACTGGCTGGGTCATGGGGCCCCATTTCTGTTTCTCCTTCTGGGCCTCAGTTTTACCCACTGTAGAATGGGATCAGCGCTTTGTTCTGGTTTGGCCATTTGTGAAGAGGAGCGGTTTGGATGCAGTAGAAGGTGGCCCGTCCTTAAAGGGTGACTCTTGAGAAGCTAAGTGTGAATAAAATGTTTTAAAAATAAGCCCTTACAGTGTATCTAAGCGGTGTCTCTCTGGGTTAAGCCACAGTGACTGTTAGGTAAAGAGAGGAATTCACCTCCAGCCCTTGGATTGATTGATTGATGGTTGATTGCAGGAAGCTCGCTGTGATGGAAGGACTGAGCGGGGAGGGAGGGGCTGGGCGCTGCCGTTTCCTGCATGCTCACTGAGCGCCAGGTGTCACGCCTGCGTTGTCCCACGGGGGCCCGCGAGGTGGCGATGTCACGCGCATGGTAGAGATGGGCACAGGCTCACAGCAGTAAGTGGAGGCGTCTGAATTTGGACCCGGGGCACCCTTGCTTCCAAACACGTCCTCCTCACCCTGCTCCATGTGGCCTCGTCATCCGGCTGCTGATTCGCTCTTTCTGGGCACCTCTGTGCCTCTGTTTCCTCCAGCCCTTTCCGCACGTCATGGCCGTGACCGCGAACGCGGGAAGGTACTCGGGGAGGCACACAGGGCTGCGCAGATGTGGCAGGTGAGGCCGGCTGGGCCTTCTTTGTGGGCTGCCTGTCCCCACGTGCTCCTCGTTTGGGGGAGTCCCCCCCCCCCACTGGGTGGGAGCCGCCTTTCTCCCTTTCCTGAGATTCACGCAGCTGCCCCTGGAATTTGTTTTCCTGCCTGAGTGCCACCTCGCCGCCCTCTAGGGAAGTTCCAGGACAGCCAAGTCTACACCCACCCCCACCCCCACCCCCAAGTGTCCTTGGGCTCCCATCTCTCTCCTTTAACCTCTAGCCCAGCAGCTCCTTAGGAGAAGGCGGGGCCCTGAGAGGCTGCTGGGCTCCCTGCTGGGGCGGGGATGCTCGGCCTTGGCCTTGACCCCGGGGGCTAATTCTCTGTCCTAGGGGGATGGGGCCGTGGAGTTCAGTGGCAGGGGCCACGGAGCCCACAGCACGTGGCAGCGCTGTTGGCTGCAGTGTCCTGTCCTCTGGAGCACTCCCTCTCTCCCCTCGGCTGCTCTGCAGGTGGAAGGGATTGAGGGTTCCCCATCCCCAGACCCCCAGATGCCTGAGCCCCTATCCCTCTGCCATCCTCGGTGGAAGCCCGCCATCAGAGTGGTGGCAGAGGCCACCAGTCCTTCCTCCAGGCCGGACTGGTCCTTCCTGAGGCTGGAGTTAAGGTGCCCCGAGGAGAGCCTGGCCGGGCGGCTGGGGACCAGGGCCAGCGGGCTGGGGAGAGGCTCAGGCCAGGCGCCTGTTGCTGTGCATTCCTCAGCAGGGGAGTGTCCCCAGGGCCCAGTCCCCACTGAGCTGTCCCCCACCAGATGCAGATGCCGGCACAGCTCTGGGCTCTGCCGCGTCTCCTGGGAGGTCATGGGAAACCCCTGCCAGATGCCCTGGGATGCCGGAGCACAGCTGAGCGGGCTTCCCTGAGCTGGAAACGCCCTCTGGCCAGGCCCTGAGCTGCCACTCATAGGCTCACAGTCCTGCAGGCTCGAGTGGCCAACAGCAGGCAGGGGCCTGGGAAGCTCAGGATCGGAACTGGCCACCCTCAGCCCCTCCTCACTCCAGCTCCTGCCCTCCCAGCCCCTCTGCCCGCCTGCTTCCTCCCCCGTGCCGGCTTCGGCCATTCTGGGGGTGCCTGGGCCCAGCTGAGATCCCGATGCCCTGGGGGGGTGTGGATAAGACTCCCCGCACCCTCCCCCATTGGACGGCCTGTCCGGGCATTCCTCAGAAGTCAGTGGCCAGAACCCCGGGATGAACGGTGGGGGGGTAAGGGCGTCCTCCGGAGGGAGTAGGGTCGGTGTGCAGAACCCCAGGTCTCCTGTAGTTTCCCTCTGAGTGTCTGCACCACTCCCTGCGCTCCCGGGAAGATGTGTGAGGGCAGAAGTAGGCAGAGGGGGCTGACAGACCCCTTTCCCCAGGCTGAGCCCTGTAAACCCATGCCCTTTGACCCCGCCGTACAAAGCCTTCTTGTTTGGGGGTTCAGAGCCAGTCTTTTCCCTGCGGCAGCCTCAGGAAGGCTGGGCTGGGGAGGGTCTGGGAGGCCAGGAGAAGGGCCGGTGGGAGGACACCAGGGTCCTCTGGCTGTCACGGGGCTCCCCACACTGCACCCCTGCAGCTGAAAGGGCCAGCACCCCAGGCTGGACCTGCCACCCTGCTTCAGAGAGGACTGGCCCCCACGGGAAGACGCTTTCTCTGCGCTAAGTCGGCTAAAGCCCCCCGGGTGTCTGGGAGCCAGACTCCCCAGAGAGAGCAGGGATTTTGCTTCCAGCCGCCTTCCCGGAGCTGGCAGGCTGCCACGGTGGGAGGAGGAGGGGGAGGAGAGGACGCCTGGTAAAGTGGGTGCGGGTGTCCTCTTTCTGCGGCGGAGGGAGGTGGGCGGCGTGCTCACGCAGGGAAGCAGCCTTCTGCGTCCTCAGCCCCCTGCTTCCCCTGCCCAGGCCTTGGCTTTCTTCACTACAGAATGGGAAAATGCTTCCCCAGCAGACAGCTCTCAGCCCTGCTGGCAGCTGGCAGCAGGATCATCTTTCTCCAGCCCACCTCTCTCCGCGCCAGGGCTGCTTAGAGGGTGAGGCCAGACTGGGCACAGTCAGGCTTGGTTTGAATTTCACCTCCACCATTAGGGGTGTGTGACTTCGGGCTTGCTCAGATTCTCCTTTCTGAGCCTCAGTAGAGAGGGGTCTTTACACATGACATGTGTTCATGCATGTAAAGGAGCTCCACACATAGGTTCTCAAAAGATATTACGTACTGTCCTTATCAGATGAGGCTCGGGTGGTATCAGTGACCATGATTCCAGAGGAGGAAGGTTGCACAGCCTCCCGAGCTCCCCTTCCCAGGGCTCCACAGCCTTTGCAGGCAGGAAGTTCCTTCTGCCAGCTTATCTGAATCCCTCCCGCTGTAGCTGATTTCCCCTTTGGTCTGGCTGTGTCACTGACGGGGATGAGGTGATCCCTGGCAGGTCATGGCATGGCTGAGTGGTTTGGTGTGCCAGGCAGACAGGAGGTCCTGGGGCTCCTCTCGGTGTCCCCTGCCACACACACACACACACACACACACACACACACACACTTCCACGACGGAGGCCACGACAGCCCAGCTCCAGATGAAGCCAGGCACGCCGACTGTGGGCTGGCCTGAGGAGGGGAGGCCGTGAAATCTGGGCCACCCTGGGAGCAGCACACCCCGAGACGGGGCGCTGGGCGTCCTTCCTTCTCTGGGCCTCCCTGGGCTGTCCCACTTGCCCAGGGGCTCCTATTCAGGGTTCCAGAAAGGTGTTAGGGGGTCCTGAAGGAGAAAAGAACAGATAGGCTTATATCCCTGGGGCTTTTTCCAAAAGGACTAACTAGTTACATGGGTGGCCGTGGCCATCTGAGGGGAGATTCTAGTCCGGGTCTGTGGTTCTTCTCAAAGACCTCAAGGTGAGGCCTGAGAGGGTGTCTCCCAGCCTGGAAGCCCCCAGAGTGACATTACTCACAGGTGGGCAGCTGCATGCAGGCTGGTTCTCCCTCCTTCTGCACTGAATCTTCAGGCCCACAGCCAGGAAAGATGGTCTTCCTAGAAGACGTTGTTACTAATTAGCTATGTGACCTTGAGCTGCGTTAATTTCTCTCTGAGCCCTCGTTTGTAAATTGGGGCGGGCGGGGGGATACCCTCCTTAGAACGTGTGCAAAGTGTGGTAGGTACAGAGACCAGCAGAGAGGCATCTTGCTCCCTAAGTGCGGGGTTATTACCTACTGGGGAATTGAGTCAGCAGAGATGTAACGGGGTTCCAGGTACCAGCAGAAAAGGGTGTCAGGAATCAGACCGTACACCACAGCTGTAAGAATCTTATGGGATTCTGGAACAGTTCTTGGTTACCTGTTACCTCTTGGAGAAAAGTAAGACTTCTTCGAGGGGAAAGAGCCTGGGGGCCGCATCCCTAGGAATTTTGGGCAAAGATTTGGGGGCAGGTCAATGAGGGAGCAAAGGAAGGACCGGAGGCAGCTGATTGGGCAGGACGGATTTCACCTGAGAAGCTGAGCGACACCCACCGCCCCTCCCCCAGCCCAAGGTTACTGGGCGGAGCCCTGGGCGATGATTGGCCGGCTTTGTGCGATGTCACCGAGGACGGGGTGGGGTGTGGGGCTCCGGCCGGCTACCCTTTGAGGGAGGGACTTTTCCTCCTGGGCGGTATCAGCATCCCCGGGGCCTGCCTGTCTCCCCTGTCCGCTCCTTCCGCCCTGTGCCGGCTCCCCGAAGAGCCCAGGGACCGCCGAGCTCAGTGGCTGCCGCAGGCCTGGGCTCGGGCTGGCGGCCTCTGTCCCCCGCCTGGAGCACCAGCCCGTGAGGGGGCGGCCACGAGCGCCCGCAGTCCCTCTGCGCCAGCGTGTGTGGACAGATACTAAAATCACCAGCCACAGCACCCCAGCTCCCGCCCCGTTGCGCACCGAGGACCCTGGGCCAGATCCCGCCTCCGAAGCGCTAGCGCCGCCCCTTTCTCCGCGACCCCGTCCCCGCCCCCGCCCCCTCCCACCGCCCTCTCTGCGGGTTGCCGAGTGGCGAGTAGACCGGTCTCTGTTCTGGGAGATTCCGGGCCTTTCTTAGTGGGGCCGTCCGCCCGCCCTCCCCATGCAGGACCTGGAGAAGGGATGGGGGAGGTTTTGGGGGGGATGGGGCTCGGGGTGAGGTGCCCGTGGGTGACATTCAGGGGGGTCTCTGGATAGAAATGATACTGGACGTTGGGTCCACAAAACTTTGACAAAAACAGGCAGCACGGTTTGCCAATTTGAGTTTCCAAACATTGCATTAAATCATGATTTATCTTGATTACTGAGTGAGTTTTTTTCATGCTCCCTTAAATTTTGCACTTGAGGCGAATACCTCACTCACCTCACCCCGGCCCTGCATCTGGTCCACAGCACCCAGCGTCCATGGTTTATTGGCAAGACCCTGGAACCTGGTTCCCACCGCTGACCTCCCGCCCGCGCCCCAAAGGAGGAACAGGGCTGGGAGTGGTGCCATCCTGCCACCGTGCATAGCCGGAAGCAGCCTCCTTCCCCTCATCTGGGGCAGTGATGCTGGCGGAGGGCCACTAGCTCTCAGGGCAGCCCACAGAAGTGACCTCACCCCAGGCGGGGCCGGGACAGGAGCTGCCGGAGGGAAGGGCGATGGAGTTCTTAGAAAGTTAAAGCTGGGAAGAGGTCGTCCAGATGACACAGGAGGAAGCGGGGGCTCCTGGACCACAGGAGGAGGGGACAGGGGCTTGTCCAGGGACCGTCTTTATCTCCTGTCTTCAGGGCCTGGGTTCAGATTGTCCACTGGGCAGCGTGTGGTGGGCAGGCGCCCCAGGATGCCCACCCCCGCTGGACTGTGCCCTGAAGGCTGGGCGCCGGAGCCCAGCCTGGCGCATGTGTGAGCCTGTGGTAGGACTCCCCCGGGCTGCCTCCTACCCCTAATGGTGATGCGTGGAGGAAGTTTATGTACCCATCTAGACATTGAGCTTCCCGGGCAGGAGGCAGCTGGACAAGTGGAGAACCCGCAGGCTTCAGACTCCCAGCTTCCCTGTATTTACTGTGTGTGACTCAACTGCTTCAGGCCTCGACTTTCCTCTCTGGACAGTGGGCGTTGAAATCCCTAGCTCATCACCTCTCTTAAGTGAGGTGGTCCGTGGCCGGTGCCTGGCCCAGCACCTGCACATGGAAAGCATCCCTGCAATCTTCATTGGCTCTGCTGCCATCTCCAGTTACTCATTCAAGGCCCATTCCTGGGACTAACACGCTCCCCTCCTCATCCAGGTCAGTGGCTTTGGTAACTAGTGACTCACCCTGGGCCCGTGTCCTCTGTCTCCCAGCTGGTACCCCATTCTCTGCGTAGCAGTACTCACCCATCATACCTGCCAAGCACACTGGTGCGTAGAATGGGCCCCCAGCCAGAATGGGGCTGGCTCTCTGACCCCAGAGGACCCCACACCAGGATGTGCCAGGCTCTGGAGGGTCCCAGGGTGAATGCCTGGCTGACCCCGTGACACCTGGGGTCCCTCCTTTACGCCCTGTCTCCTAGGCTGCTCTTCTGGCCGCCCTCTTGGTCTGGGGGCTGGTGGGTGGGGCGGAAGCTGGTCCCTTGTCAACCGGCTCTGCCCGGCAGGGCTGCTGCTCCCCTCCCCGCTCCCACTGGCTCCCGGGACCCTAATTCGATTTCCTCCAATCACCAGCATTGCCATCTGCTTGTGGTAATTAAATGGTGTTTGAACTGGATCCAGAAATCCCATCGCAAGCAGCCCATGTGGCAGGGAGGGCGTCTGTGGGAGCTGGTGCCGGCCAGCAGAGTTGGAGGGGCCTCAGAGGCTGCCCCCCGCCAGGCCCCTGGTCCCCCTGGGAGCCCTGGACACCCTGGGCCCCCCGGGCCCGAGCTCCTGATTGCCCGCCTGAGGCCCGGTCCCCTCTGAGGTCACTGGCTGGCACGCTGGGCCCTGCCCCTCAGCCACGTGAAGCACAGGAGCATCGAAGCAGCAGAGCACGCCCCGCCTGGCCTCAGATCCTGCTGCCTGTGACTGGCCGGGCACCATCCATTTCCTCGTCCACGGTGGGGACCACAGCGTCCCCCTCGGTGTGGTCGTGCGTGTCGGCTGCCACCACCGGCGGTCCAGGTGGGAGCGCTGCAGCCTGGGCATCTTACTGGCAGGTCAGGTTTCTGGTCTGCAGGTGCAGAAAGGATGGGTGGAATCCACAGCTCCCTTCCCAGCCAGAAACCAGTCTGGGGGAGACTGAGAAGCTAGATTCTCACTTCAGCCTGGCCCGGAGCAGCTGGATGGGGGGAGGGGGTGGTAGCCTCCTTGGACGTCCGGACCTGGCAGCCTCCATGGTGTGAGGACCTGTCCACACCTCAGGGGAAAGGCTGCTGAAGGAAGGCCACCGTCCATGGGTGTGGACTGGACCTGGGGTTCTAACCACCTGCTCCCCCGGCCTCTTTAACCCCCTCGCGGCAAAGTGCAGGTAGCAGGCCCAGGTGAGCACCTCACCTGGCCTGCAGCTCTGAGGGGCCTCGGGGGCTGGACAGCCGGGGACAGGGACAGGATGGCGGCTTGGAGGGCCCGCCTCTGCGGCGAGGCGCCCCAAGGTCCTGGACGCCTGCCGGCCTGGCCCTCGCACTCTTTTCTTCTCTTAGTAAATGTTGGCTTAGGGAGAGGGATGCTGACAAGCAGTTCATTGTGAGAGGCCGGCAGAGGGGCTGGCTTTGTGAGCCCATGAGCGGCGGAGCCCACCCCCCGCCTTACTTTGGGCATCAGGAGGTGCTCCCTGCCAATCCCGACATACACGCATGCTCACTGACTCCCACTTGGTTGTCATGGGGACCTCCTCCGGCAGTGGCCGCTTAGAAGAGGGGAAGGGGCGGCGCATGGAGACGGCCCTGTCCAAGGCTGCGCCCCCCCTTAGCCCTGATGCCACTTGCCTTCCTCTTTACCGGGGTGCCCCCAGGGTCTGGGATGTGGCCCCTCCTGTGGCTGGTGCCCCTGCTGGAGGTCCCTGCCTTTCTCCACCTTTTGCCTGGACCTGCTCTGCAGGGCTGTGCCTAGTCTGGTGGCCCCCTTGGCTCCCTGAGAGGAAGGAGCTTGTGCCTGAGACTGTTCCTCCGGCATCTCGTAGAGGGGGGCGGGTCCTGAGCTGGGGGTCCCTGCAGACCCTGCAGGCCTGGGCAGAGACGCTGGTCTCCTGCGGAATGGAGCCCCGGGAGGAGCAGCCAGGGCTCGCCCTTCCTTCTCCTGCCTGGTCTTGGGCTTTGCCTCCCCAGAAGGGGGCCAGCTGCCTTCTCTCCCCCGCTCTGTGACAGACTCACACGCTCCAGTTGGGAGCATGTGCTTAATGTCAGTCAGACCTGTCACGGTCCGTTACACAACCTTGGGCAAGTCATTTAAACTCTCCCAGCTTCTGTTTCCTCCTCTGTAAAATCAGGCAAATAATACTTACCTCGCCGGTTTACGGTAAAGAATACATGAACTCATTTAGGTAAAATACCTTTAACATAGATTGGATACATGGAGTGCTCATAAAATGTTAGCAGCTGCTGCTTTGGGGGGTGCTACTTATTGTTAGCGTAGTATTACAAAGCTGCCCTCATCCTAGGTTTCCTTCCTTCTCCTCCCGCTTGTGGGGCAGGAGGGGCCTGGGGGAGGTGGACGCTGGGTGGCAGGACGGGGAGGACGGTGGCTGCAGTCCCCCCGCAGCTGGGTCTGACCCAGGACTCCCCCCACCCCGGGCAGGATCCGGCCCCAGCTGTCAAAAGAGAAGATTGAGGGCTGCCACATCTGTACCTCGGTCACCCCGGGGGAGCCCCAGGTCCTCCTGGGGAAGGACAAGGCCTTCACCTATGACTTTGTCTTCGACCTGGACACCTGGCAGGAGCAGGTTTATTCTACCTGTGTGAGCAAGCTCGTGGAGGGCTGCTTTGAGGGCTACAATGCCACGGTGCTGGCCTACGGGCAGGTAAGCTACCTCCTCCCACCTACAGCCCCTGCAACCCCGGGCTCCCCGTCTGATGGGAGAGAGAGCCACCCTCAGAGCAGCTGAGACGCAGCTGCAGTTTTGTCTGTGGTCCGAGGGTGCTGCTGCGTTGCTGGCTGTGGCTTTGGGACCAGGCCGGGCAGGGACCCAGGCTGGGAGGTAAATGAGGGGGACGCAGCCAGGGTGCGGGGCTCGCTGGCGCCCCCAGGGTGCTGGGTAACGCCCTCCTTCCATCTTTGCCAACGCAGACGGGAGCTGGGAAGACGTACACTATGGGCACCGGTTTCGACGTGGCGATGGCGGAGGAGGAGCAGGGCATCATCCCGAGGGCCATCGCGCACCTCTTCGGGGGCATCGCTGAGCGCAAGCGGCGGGCACAGGAGCAGGGTGTGGCCGGGCCTGAGTTCAAAGTCAGCGCCCAGTTCCTGGAGGTACCGTGGCCTCGTGGGAAGGCTGGAGGGAGATGGGGGTGGCAAGACCTGGAAGCTGGGCTCCCCGCCAGGGCCGCAGGCATAGCCTGGGGAGCCAGGGAGGCATCTGCATGTGAGGAGGTTCCCGCTGCTGGAAGTATCCCCGCCAGAGCCGGAGGACCACCTGGTGGGACACTGAAGGGGCTCCCTGCCTCAGACGGAGCTTGAGTCAGTGAGAACCTGTAGGATCTCTTCAAACCCTGACTGATTACAGCTCCAACACGTACCAGATGTGTGACCTTGGGCAAGTCATTTCACCACTCTGCAAAATGGGGGTGATGACACCTATTTCCTAGGGGTTTCAGGGGATGATGAGGAAGCACAAGCCCAGCACACAGTGAGACTCTAGTTCTCGCCCCTGCTGGCCTCTGCTGGGTCCTCCCCAGCCTCAGAGCAGCCTGCCCTGTCCCTTTCTGGTTGAGGTCCTTCCTGACCCTCTGAGCCTTCTCTAACCCCAGGGCAGGAAGGTCCTCCTGAGGGGCCTTTCTGGCATCTGGCCCTGCCTCTCCCTGGGAGGATGTCCGGGTGCCGAGCCCAGGGACCGTGGCAGCTAGGGGCTTTGTGGGTGGGGAGAGGGGACCTCTGGCCTGCCAAGGGGCCTCTCAGATGCATCTCCAGGAAGGCCGGTGGGCCTGGGTACTTCTCATGAGGCCCGGTGTCACCAGGCTCCTGCTCTAGCACACCTGGACCGGGCAGCTCCAGTCCCCAGTGTCCAAACTCCAGCCCACGGACCCCCAGCCCTGGGATGTTTGCTGGGTGTGGAGCCACCCTGGGCTCAGACTGCACCCAGGTTGTCCTCGGGGGGAGAGATGTGGCCCCAGCCCTCCCCAGGTCTCGTGTGTCCCCCCCCACACGCCCCGACCCTGGCCCCAGCGTGGCTCCCTCCTGGGCCTGCAGCGTGGCTGCTTTCCCCTTAGGGGACCTATACTGTAGACTTGAGGGTTTCTCTTTATTCTTCTAGACTTTTGCTTCTGATAAAGAGTCTGCCTCTGTGTGTGTATATGTGCATATATGTGTATGTGTGTGTATGTGTAGGCATGTGTGTGTGTCTGTGTCTGTGTGTCTGTCTGTGTGTATATGTATGTGTAGATGTGTGTAGGTGCATGTTTGTGTATGTGTGTAGGCATGTGTATATGTGTCTGTGTATGTCTGCATGTGTTCGTGCCTATGTGTATGTGTGTAGGTATATGTGTGCGTATATGTGTATGTGTGTGTATATGTGTGTGTGTATATGTGTGTGTGTGTCTGTATATGTGTTTGTGTGTATGCATGTTCTATGCTGTGTATTTCTATAAGCTTCCTCATCTCTTTGTTTTTTCCTTTCTCCATCCTTTTGCCATAGAGAGCCCCAAAGAGCAGTTCAGTACCTAGAAAACCCATGCCAGAGGGTGACCCACAAGGGGTTAAACAATGCCATGCGTCTGTCCCAGCAGACAGACAGACACCAAGGCCCCCACGTCTGCACCGGTCCCTGCCATTTCCTCTTCCCCTTCCTGTGGGGTATTTCTGTCCCTTTAAGGCCATCAAAGCCTCGGATGTCCGAGGGCTGTGGCCTCCCCCCTCCCCCCACGGGATTCTGTTGGCCGCTGACCGGCTGCCCCGTCCCTCCAGCTCCCTGCATGGTGAAAATGCCAGCAGGTGAAACTTTCCCTGCCAGCAACTCTAAACACAAGAGTCAGCAAGCCGGAGACCATCTGAAATGGGGTGATGCCCCTGGCCAGGCCACCTCCCATGGTGGCATCCCCAGACTGCCCTCCATCCCACATTCCTCAGTCCCCAGGGACCATAGGGATCGGATAGGGCGCTTCTCGGCTCTCCACTGAGTTCCACCCCCCTCCCTCCTGGAGCCACCCCCCACCCCCCTTTCCTGCCCTGTAACATCCCAGGCTCTGCCCCAACCACGGTCACATGCTGTTCGTCCACGTGAGGACTCGAGTCCCCTTGTCCCCACCAGGTCCTTAGCCCCCCACCAGGGCTGAGCGCTGGGTGCCACCTCCTTGGGGAGTGGGAGGGCTCTCAGGATAGCTCTCCCTGGGGCCCAGCTGCCCTACCCTGTCCAGGGGAAAGATCCCGGAGCCAGAGCCCAGAGAGGACCGGGGTGGCCAGGTAGCCTCCCAGAGCCTGGTTTCCACACCTGCAAAGCAGAGCTGGCCTGTGACACGAGAGCGAGCCCCGGGGGCCCCTCCGCCCCCACCTGCGCCCAGCGGCTGTCTTCCGCCCGCACAGCTCTACAACGAGGAGATCCTCGACCTCTTCGACAGCGCCCGCGACCCTGACGCCCGCCACCGCAGGTCCAACATCAAGATCCACGAGGACGCCAACGGTGGCATCTACACCACGGGCGTCACCTCCCGCCTCGTCAGCTCCCAGGAGGAGGTGAGCATCTGAGGAGCCGCCCGGGGGCTGGGGGCTGGGGGCCGGGCTCTGCAGCCAGCTGGTCCTCACGTCTGCCCTCCCCAGCTGATCCAGTGCCTGAAGCAGGGCGCCCTGTCGCGCACCACGGCCAGCACCCAGATGAACGTGCAGAGCTCCCGCTCCCACGCCATCTTCACCATCCACGTGTGCCAGATGCGCCTGTGCACCCGGCCCGACCTGGTGAGGAGCCTGTGGCGGCGTGTCGGAGGGCGGGGTGGGGGCGGAGCCCGGGCTCTGGGGGTGCGGGATCACCCTGCCGGCTTGCGGACCTTTCTTTTTCTCAGGGGGGGAGAACCGGCACATGCACGCAGTCAGGTGCGCTGTGTGTGTGAGCCCCCAGCCACGCTGCACCCGAATCCCGAGGGCAGGGGCTGAGAGCACAGGAGCCCAAGGTGGACGGGGGCCGGGAGTCACACGCCCGCTTCCCTGCAGGTGAACGAGGCCGTGACCGTGACCGGGCTTCCCGACGGCGCCGCTCCCTCGGGCGAGTATGAGACGCTCACCGCCAAGTTTCACTTTGTGGACCTGGCCGGCTCAGAGCGGCTGAAGCGGACGGGGGCCACAGGCGAGCGGGCCAAGGAGGGCATCTCCATCAACTGTGGCCTGGTAGGCACGCGGCGGCCAGCACGGCTCAGCCTCAGACCCTCCCCAGGCCCCCCTGGGGCCGACTACTGGCCGGAGCCCCATATGTCACTACTGGCTGGCCTCTGGACCCTCCCTCTCCCCCTGTCCCCAACTGCCTGACCTCACCAACCATCACACATCTGCCTTTAAACCCTCAGGGAGCCTGAGGGCTGCTGGGGTCAGCGGGGCAGGTCCTGCGGCTCACGAGTCGCTGGTCCCACCCCCCTCTCCCGCAGCTGGCCTTGGGCAATGTGATCAGCGCCTTGGGGGACCAGAGCAAGAAAGTGGTGCA
Source organism: Mesoplodon bidens (assembly GCF_964165515.1). Classification (NCBI taxonomy): domain Eukaryota; kingdom Metazoa; phylum Chordata; class Mammalia; order Artiodactyla; family Ziphiidae; genus Mesoplodon; species Mesoplodon bidens. The sequence continues at coordinate 2,247,214 of NC_138177.1, forward strand.
CGTGCCCTACAGGGACTCCAAGCTCACCCGGCTCCTCCAGGACTCGCTGGGCGGCAACAGGTACCTGCCCACCACCCCAGGGAGGGGCAGGGGTGAAGGTGCAGGGGCACGCTGGTGGGAGGGTTGGAGCCAGAGGCCCAGCGGACAGGGGGCCCTCCCGCCCCTGTGGGCCGCAGGCCTCGAGGTGCCCGTCGGCCACTACGGTCGGACCCAGCTTTCTCGTCTGCACAGCAGGGAGGGATAGTCCTAAAGGAGGTGCTAGAGCCCAAAGGGGAAAATAAACGGGGACGCTAAGGACACACACAGGGCCATGATTTCGGCGATGACACATCACGGCCTCCCTCGCTGTGGTCACCCCTGTTGGAGTGGTGGAGTCACCACCGGGCTACGTAGTCCGGATCCCCACGTCCCAGCCTCTGCCCAGGTCCTCAGGGCTTCCAGGCGGGAGCGGGATCTGCTCCGAAGTGATGCTCCTGGGCCGGCCATGCCTTCGTCCATCACTCCCCACCCCCCTCCCCCATGCTCCCCAGCCAGACCATCATGATCGCCTGCGTGAGCCCCTCTGACCGGGACTTCATGGAGACGCTCAACACGCTCAAATACGCCAACCGAGCCCGCAACATCAAGAACAAGGTGGTGGTGAACCAGGACAAGACCAGCCAGCAGATCAGCGCGCTGCGGGCCGAGATTGCGCGCCTGCAGATGGAGCTGATGGAGTACAAGGCGGTGAGCGGGCCCCCCCCCCAACCCGGCCTCCGTGCGCCCTGGGCATCGCCATGTGCCAACCACGGCAGCCAGTGCCAGGCTCACCTGGTGGGTGACCTGTGCATACGAAGTCGTAGCCCTCAGGGCTTAGAATATAAGAGAAGGAAGAGCACACCCCTGGTTGCATAGATCTCATGTGTAGGGCAGACGCTCTGCTGGGGTTTCCCGTCTGCTGAATATGCCGTGTTGGACCAGGTAAGACTCTGGGCTGCGGCACAGAGTGAGGAGAGTTGATGGGGACCACGTGAGTGGTCCAGCGTGCCTGGGGGATGCTGCAGGGGAGAGGGTTGGCCCTCCTTGCTCAGGTGGTCAGGGAGGGCCTCATGGAGGAGGGGACCTTTTATATGGATCTTGAGGAATGAATGAGATACCAGCAAAAGGAAGTGGAGCAGGTGTCTTAGGATGCCGACAAGCCACGTGCAAAGGAACAGAGACAGGAAAAACGAGTGCCTTTGGGGGAGCATCCCATTCTGTGTGACTAAGGCAAAAGTCACCAGCTATGGCCCCTGGCCCAAACCTAGCACACAAGTGGGTTTTGGTTTGACTCGCCCTTTGCTTTAAAAGAATGCAACGTAGTTACCACGCTTTCTGAAAATCAGGGAGTTTCCGTTTTCCTTTAAAAATCTGAAGATGTAACGATCTGGCGCTGAGCTGGCAGGAGTGGCCCGAGTGGCTGTGCCTTTCAGACTGCGGGCGACCCTGGGCTCCAGTCCCCGCCCCACCCCGTGGTCTCACCCAGACTGCCGCCCTCCCTCGTGCCGCCCACCGGGCCCTTTGGGTTCCGACCCTCGGGTTCGTGTCTGGGGAGACGGGAAGGTGAGCGGTGGAGAGGGAGGTGGAGTGAGAACACAGTGGCCTGCAGTGGCTGGTCACAAAATGTGGACTTTTTGTTGTCACTGGGGCCACGGCAGGTTTCTGAGCACTGGGAGGTTGGCAGGGCCGCCTCGCCGAGGGAGGGGCCGGGGCGGGGGTGGTGGGGAAGCGTATCCTCCCCCCCTCCCCGCCCCTGACCCCGCACCCCGCCCCTGACCCCTCGCCCTGCCCCTCCTCCCAGGGCAAGAGGGTGATCGGGGAGGATGGCGCCGAGGGCTACAGTGACCTGTTCCGGGAGAACGCGATGCTGCAGAAGGAGAACGGGGCGCTGCGCCTGCGGGTCAAGGCCATGCAGGAGGCCATCGACGCCATCAACAGCCGCGTCACGCAGCTCATGAGCCAGGAGGCCAACCTGCTCCTGGCCAAGGCCGGTGAGTTAGCGCCAGGAGGCCAACCTGCTCCTGGCCAAGGCCGGTGAGTTAGCGCCAGGCTGGCTCCGGGCGCGGGCGGGCTGGGCCCTCCGCCCCACACTAGCCCGGGACGTGGGGTGTGCAGGGCGGCGTTTTCTTTCTCTGAAAATGCGATCATATGTACTGTCCTGTGACTCCCTTTCCACTTAGCATTACGCCGTAGGAATCTTTCTGTATTTTTCTAAAATTATTATTTTTGGCTGCGTTGGGTCCTTGTTGCTGCACGCGGGCTTTCTCTAGTTGCGGCGAGCGGGGACTAGGCTTCGTTGCGGTGCGTGGGCTTCTCATCGCGGTGGCTTCTCTTGTTGCGGAGCATGGGCTCTAGGCGCACAGGCTTCAGTAGTTGTGGCACGGGGGCTCAGCTGTTGTGGCTCGCGGGCTCTAGAGCGCAGGCTCTGTAGTTGTGGCGCACAGGCTTCGTTGCTCCGTGGCATGTAGGATCTCCCTGAACCAGGGATCGAACCCGTGTCCCCTGCATTGGCAGGCGGATTCTTGACCACTGCGCCACCAGGGAAGTCCCGGGATCTTTCCATATTAAAAACATACAAGCCTACTTAGTTCTCTTCAGCTGCACAGGGTTCCATATGTGATGGCGACGAATAATTTATCATAACAGCCTCTATTGATGGATATTTGCTTGTTTCCCGTCTCGCTGTTAGCAGCTGCGCCTGTGTGTCTCTGCGCCCACAGACAAGTCCTTCTTTGATAGATTCCTCCCTGAAAAAGGCCCTGCTGAAGGAGGCACTGATACAAGACCACCAGCTCAGAGCTAAGGTCCTCGCTGAACTTATTATCCTCTTAACTGTTCTTCCTCCCTGCCACCCCCTCAGGAGACGGCAACGAGGCCATCGGCGCTCTGATCCAGAACTACATCCGGGAGATTGAGGACCTGCGGTGAGTGAGCCCCTGCGCACCTGGGCGCCCGGGGGCCGAGGCAGTGCCGCTCACCTGCCCCCCACGTTCCCTTCCGCAGGACCAAGCTCCTGGAGAGCGAGGCCATGAACGAGTCCCTGCGTCGCAGCCTCTCTCGGGCCTCGACCCGGGGTCCCTACTCCCTGGGCGCGTCCCCGGTCGTCCCGACCAGCTCCATGGAGGATGCCGCGGAGGTCATCCGCCGAGCCAAGCAGGACCTGGAGAGGCTCAAGAAGAAGGAGGTCAGGCAGCGGAGAAAGAGGTGAGGGGAGGCTCCCCCCAGGCGGCCCCCAGGACCCTGTGCCCAGCAGGGGCTGTGCGTACCCCGGGTGACCTGGGGACTCAGTGGGCAGGTCTCGTTTGTGGGCAGAAGGCTCCCACCTTCCTCTGACGCTGGGCTTTCCCCGAGCAAAGGGAGGGTGGAGTCCACCCAGGGTTCATTCTGAGTTGGGGGCCAGGGAAGAGCAGTGGATCCCTGCAGAACCGGAGCCCAGCCCCATACAGGGCCCTAGAGACGAGGCGCTCTTGCCTCCCCATCCCCCCCCGCCCCACCCACACACCGAAGGCAGGTCAGTCCCCTAACCGGTCCACCCTTCACTCCTGGGCAGCCCAGAGAAGGAAGCCTTCAAAAAGAGGGCAAAACTCCAACAGGAGAACAGCGAGGAGACCGATGACAATGAGGCCGAGGAGGTGAGGGTCCCCCGCCCACCTCGGGCCGCCCCCATGTCCCTGCCGGGGTGCAGGTCCCCGTGACGTCCTTGCGTCCTTATGCCTCCCGGTATCTGTTCACCATGGTGACGTCCCTCCTCCCAGCTGGGGGATGGGGGCCGGAGGCTTCCACAGAGGGGCTCTGCCCAGGCTGTTGGGAGGAGTGGGTGGGAGGCGCCCCTAGCACCACGACCCCCCCACTCCCCACCCCTCCTGACGGCGCCTGGTGCCCAGGAGGATGAGGAGCCGGAGGAGAGCGGCCGTGAGGACGAGGACGAGGACTCGGGCAGCGAGGAGAGCCTGGTGGACTCGGACTCCGACCCCGAGGACAAGGGTGCGTGCTCCTGGGCGGGGCTGCCTGGGGTGGGGCTGCCTGCCACGCAGGCCCAGAGAAACTGCTCGGGGCAGCGGGTGTCCCGGCTGAACTCAGACGTGAAACCAGCAGTAGCAGAAACAACAGGGACGCAATGGCAGCAGCAAACTCTCACTGAGCGCCCACGGGTGCCGGGCACTGAGGTGAGCCCTACCCTTCACGTGCCTGGCCTCTGCATCCTCACAACCACCCTGGATGGAGGTGTTAGGTCTCCTCCCTTTGTCACCACTTTGATGCCACATGCCGCGGAGCAACTAAGCCCGTGGGCCACAGCTACTGAGCCTGCGCTCTAGAGCCCGTGAGCCACAACTACTGAGCCCACGTGCCACAACTACTGAGCCCTCGCGCCTAGAGCCCATGCTCTGCAACAAGAGAAGCCACGGCAATGAGAAGCCCACGCACCGCAGCGAAGAGTAGCCCCTGCTCGCCGCAACTAGAGAAAGCCCACACACAGTAACAAAGACCCAACACAGCCAAAAATAAATATAAATTTTAAAATATATATTTAAAAAAATAATAAAAATAATAAATAAAATTTAAAAAAAGAGCAAGCTTGCGAGGGTTGGTGGCCTCCGCCAGTGTGGGAGATGCAGAGCTGGGCCTTGGACCTAGGTCTGGCTGGTCTGCAGCCCACTCCTCTAAACCGGACGGGTGTCCCTCAGCTCTGCTCTGACCCAGAGTCCTGCTGGCTGCTCTGGGTCCTTCCCTCCTCCAGCCCTGCTGGCTCCCAGGTCGTCCACGGCGAGTAGGCATCAGCCTCTGGGGCACAGCAGAGGTGGGTGGGACGCCTGGTTCCCCAGCCCCCCAGCTCCCTGGCCCAGGCCCGCACTTCCCGGGCAGCTCTTTAAGGGTGTTGCCACCTGGCAGCACCTTCCCACCATGGGATGTGTCACTTCCTCTCACCACTGGTCACCGAGTGGTCACGGCTGGCCAGGGGAAGGCCCGTCCCCTCCACCACACCCCTGGCCCCTGGCCCCCGGTCCAGCCTGTCTCTGCCCCCACAGAGGTGAACTACCAGGCTGACCTGGCCGACCTGACATGCGAGATCGAAATCAAGCAGAAGCTGATTGACGAGCTGGAGAACAGCCAGCGGCGGCTCCAGACGCTCAAGCACCAGTACGAGGAGAAGCTGATCCTGCTGCAGAACAAGATCCGGGACACGCAGCTGGAGCGGGACCGCGTGCTGCAGAACCTCAGTGAGGCCCCGCCCCCGCGAAGCCCCACCCCATACCCGCCACACACCCCCTCCCCGAGCCCCTCCCCGTCAGAAGGGCACCACCAGGTTACCTGGGCCTCTGGGCGGGGCATTCTGACCTTGGACTGTGCACTTAGACCCACAGTCAGAAAGTTCTGGTCCCTTTGCTACGTTCTCAGTTTATCATTTCTGTTATTTTTACCATCGCCTCAAGTATTAGCATCCTGTCTCCAGGCCCGGGAAGGTGAACTCCCTCAGCCTTTCTTCCTGAATTTTTTGCTCCTTGGGTGTTTCCTTTGATCGCGTTTACAAGTCTGCTTCTCACAGTGTTACCTTCCTCACATGGCTCTCGGCCCCTTCATCCCATGACGCACTCACTCATCCCCTCACTTGTTCACTTACTCAGCAAACATGCATTGAGTGCGTCTTGCAGAGCGGTCCTTGTTCTAGATGCTCGAGATTTTGGAACCCACGTTCTACTGGGGAAAGACAGACATAAATAAGATAAGTGGCAGCTCCTATAGCATGTCAGGGGGTGATAAGTGTCATGGAAGAATGCAGCAGGGAAGTGGGCAAGGTGTGCTGGGGAGGGGGTGGGCGTGTTGAGAAGGATGGTCGTGGGAGACTTTGCTGAGAGGCTGGCATCTGAGCAAAGACTTGAAGGCGGTGAGATAGTGCTGGAGAGAATGAGCGAGGGGAAGAGCATTGCAGGCAGAGGGAACAGAAGATGCCAAGGCCCCGAGGCAGGTGTGCACCGGGCATGTTGGTGGCATGCCGAGGGCCCCGATGGCTGGAGCACGGTGAGAGGGGACACTAGCAGTGAAGGAGATCTGAGGAGGAATGTCGGACCAGGTGTGTCAGTCATTTTAAGGATTTTTGTCTTATTCTCTGAGGGACACGGGAAGTGTGGGGTTTTAAGGGGTGTGATGTAAGTCTTGTAAGCATTCTGGCAAGATCACTTTGGCTGCTGTCAGGGAAGCAAAAGTGGAAGCTTGAGGCCAGTTAGGAAACTCTTATAAAGGTCCTGGTGAGAGATGGTTTGGGCAGGAGGAAGTGAGAAGTGGTCGTATTCTGGATCCATTTTGAAGGTGGAAATGAAAGCCTTTGTTGATTGGTTGGTGGGGGAGCCAGAGATGCCTCCAGGGAGGGAGCTTCTGGAAGGACGTGATGAGATACTGAGGTGGGGAGGACTGCGGGGGGGGGGGGTGGAGGTCGAGGAGGTGGGTTTGCACCGCTAGCTTGCCATGTCTGTTAGACGCTGCAGTTCAGGTAGGCAAGGTCAAGGGTGGAGACCCAGGCCGCTCCTCCCCCCCACGCCCACCCACTCTGTCTTCTCTGGCTAACGCTTCCCCTTCCCCCTGGTCCCGGCCCTTTCCTCCAATCACGGGTCGGAACCGAGCCAGCGGGAGTGGTCCTCAGGCCCCTCATGGCAAGCTGACGGGCAGGGGCTCAGAGATCTCAGGATGAAATCACCCCTTCAAGGTCCCTAGAATGCCCTTGGGTGTCTAGTCCGAGCCCCTCCTTGTTCACACGAAGGAACGGGCGGAGGAGGGTGTGACTCGCACACGTCACGCGCCGACACTGGAGCCCAGGCTGCCCGGGCACTGGGGCCCAGGGACCTGCGCAGACCCTGCCCCGCTGCACGCAGGTACCATGGAGTGCTACACGGAGGAGAAGGCCAACAAGATCAAGGCGGACTATGAGAAGAGGCTGCGGGAGATGAATCGGGACCTGCAGAAGCTGCAGGCTGCGCAGAAGGAGCACGCGCGGCTGCTCAAGAACCAGTCTCGCTACGAGAGGGAGCTCAAGAAGCTGCAGGCCGAGGTGGCCGAGATGAAGAAGGCCAAGGTGGGGTCCGGGGCGGGGGTGGGGGGTGGGGGGTGGGGCTGGGCCGGGGGCGGCGCCAAGGTGGGAGCGGGGGCGGCGCCGAGATGAAGAAAACCTAGGTAGGGGCGGGGCTGGGTGACGCCAAGTCGGGGGCGGGGCCTAGATGAAGGCGGCAAAAGGGGGCTGGGCGGGGCAGGGGTGTAGTTTCAGACCCACTTACTGTGTTTAAAATACTCATTGCTGTCAGCGTGGCTGCTTGTCTTGACACACGACATTGCCTGTTTCAGCCCCATCCTGGTCCTGGACCCGGTCCTCTTAGTGCGTTGTCCAGGGTGAAAGCACCTTCCCCCCTGGAGGGGCAGGAGAGGGTCCCCAGGGACCCCACCCCACCACCGTGGCCTCCAGTCCACACGCAGTGCACGCGAGGCCTCCCACCTGGGCCACGTTTGCCTATACTCATAATAATAATAATTACGTAGTGACGACTGGATGTGGCTCTCCGCCAGTCCCCCAGCACCACGACCCGCATGCGGTCCCGAGGTGGAGCTGGAGAAAGCAGCTCAGGTGTCACTGCCACTTCCTCGGAGAGTGACTCCCGCCTCCTGGGGCAGCGCTGGGATTCAGACTCAGTTCTCTGCTGCCCCCCTTTTCCAGTTGCCGTCGTCTGAGGCGCTCGAGTCTGGCTCCTGGCTCTAATGCCTCCCCGTCGGTCCGGCTGGGTCCTCATTCCCGCCTGGGCCCGCAGATCCGCGCTGCCTTTACGTCCTCCATCCCCTTGGCTGCCTGGTCCGCGTTTCTGCCCTGGCCCCAGCCCCCCGTGTACCCCAGCTCCCCGCAGCCCTGCGCCAGGCCCTGGGACAGGACCCCAGTGAGCTGCAGACAGCTGGCCTTGGGAACAGGTCCCACAGAGGGAAGCACCCGGGGCCATAGTAACTGTGTCCTCACTGCCCGACTGGGCTGGCGTTAACCAGTGTGCAGCGGAGAGAGGTGATGCTGTGATGATGCAGATTCTGACAGGTGGACGGACCCTCAGCCATCGGGCTAGCCACCTCCCCTGGGCAGGCTCTGTCCCCAGCCACGCCTGGGCCACACATCCAGGGCCCATCAGCCTGTCCAGGGTGGAGAAGGGCCAGTCTCGCTCTGCTCAGACTGTCTGTCCTGCACTGGCCCCAGGGAGCCAGTTTGCCCGTGGGACCTCCACCAGCAGATGCTGATCCGGGCTGCAGGAGGAAGAGGGGGACTTGGGTCGGCGGGCGCCCTCTGGTGGTAGGAGGGAGGGACCAAGGCCTTGGCTGTCCGCATTTGGGGGCTGCACTGCACACCCTGCAGCTCCTGGAGCGTTCTGGGGGCTCTGCCTGCACCCTAACTCTGTCTCCCTGGAGGCTCCCTGACTAACACCTCTCGAGGCCGTCCTGGCTGGTGCCGGCCGGCCGTCATCTCAGCGGGAGGTGACCCTACTGTAGAGCCCTATGAGGGAGAACCCTTCTATGGCTCTGAAGCTTGGAAAAATAATATAATAACGCCCAGGATCTGTGTGAAGGACAGATGGTCCCTGCGTGCTCCCGGGTTTCAGTCTCAGCTTGCTCAGCCCTTCAGCCGGGGGCCCCGCCCTGCCCGGCTTAACTGTGCTCTTGTGAGCCTAGGAAAGAGGCTGAAAAGAGCACCCTTGGGCTGTCCCAGGGTGCCCAGCAGGGGCCCCGGGTTTCTGTCCGAAGCACCGAGGGCAGCAGTCAAGGATTCTAACCAGATGCCGCGAGAACCAGTGCCCAGGACCCTCCCACCACAGTCCAGGGGCTGGCCCTGCGGTTTACAGAGGTGTCCTACGGCGAGGGGCCACTCAGAACAGTGCTGGCCTCGGGTGCTGTGCTGTCAAATGCCTGGAATGTTCCCACCCGTTCTGAGCCCACCACCCCTGTGATGACCTCCCTGGGACTCGGCCACACAGGCAGAGTTGGACAGATGGACCTTTGTCCAGAGAGACACGTTCCTCGCCAGGAAGGCTCTGGCCCCGGCTCCACATGAGGGCCGCCGTCTCAGTGTGTATGTAGCTCCCTGTGGGCGGGGCTTGGGTCTGCTTCCAGCCCAGGCTTGGCTTCTCTTGTCAGCCCCAGCCCTTTGGGGGAGCATTTGTTCTGGACCCCCAAAGGCCCAGCAGCAGGGAGCCCTCCTCCTCTCTGTAGCTTCCCCCCCGCCAGCCTGCCTTCTGAGGCAGAAGCCAGTGCAGTCCTTCCAGCCTCCCTCCGGGGCCATTTCCTCTCTTAACTGTCCTCAGGGCAGGCTGGTGACATTCCTGGGGTGTCTGAGGCCTCAGTGGCAGAGGAGGGACAGCCCGCACCTGATTCTCATGGTGCCGTCACACGGAAGGAGTCTGACCCTTGTGCACTTTGCACTCTGTGCTCTGGGGCCAGGGGGGTGCATGCTACAAGGACCCAGCGCACGGCTCCCGTTGTGCTGGGTCACCTCTGGCCTCCCGGATGATGCTCTCTGAGCCTTTGGCCAGCCCTCCGAGAACTCAGCTCCAGGCTCTGTGCTTGGTCGCCAGCTCTGCTCTGACCTGCCCTGGTGCCATCCCCACGGCCGTAGTAAGAGCTGGATTTTGAAGCAAAGCGACCTGGGCCAGGAGTCTGGCCACCTATTACTGATTTTCTGACTTTAAGTCATTTTGTCTCTCTGAGGCTCCTTTCTTATTTATAAAATAAGAGTGATAATGCCTGTCACGTATGATTATCTCAAGGACGGGGCTGGGCATGTAGTGTGGGCTCAGTAAATGATGCTGGTTTTTATGTCGTCCTCGTGAGAACCTGGCCTGGGAACGCGCCCCGTCGGCAGCTCAGCTGTGGGTGGGAGAGAGAACACTGCTCCATCCAGGCAGGACCACTTGCCTCTAGCAACTTAGGCTGGTCCCAGAATGTCTGGGCACTGGCAGGGGCTCTGCCTGAGGACCGCCAGGGGCTGTGAGCAGAGCCCTGGGGGCCGTGGCTGGACCCTGCAGAGTGGTCTCCCCTGCACGGCTGGGCTGGTGGTAAGGCCGCTCCTTTCGGTAGGTTGCCCAGGTGGTGGGACATCTTCAACTCCTGTGGACAAGGTGGGCCCAGACCCCCTGAGGCACTGCCACCTGGTGGCTTCCACCCCTGCCTGGCATCCTCCGAGCCAGCCCCTCCGCGCAGGCCTCGGGCCTCCCCTCAACACCCACCTCCCCTCCCCGTCCCAGGTGGCCTTGATGAAGCAGATGCGGGAGGAGCAACAGCGGCGGCGGCTGGCGGAGACCAAGCGGAACCGGGAGATCGCGCAGCTCAAGAAGGAGCAGCGGAGGCAGGAGGTGAGGGCGGCCCCGGGCCCCCGGCCCCCCTGCATGCCCGGCCGCCCCTCCTGACCACACAGGCCTAAGCGGTGACGGTGGCGCTTAGAGGAGAGGGGCGGCCGTACGCGGGAGGGCAGGACGGCTGCAGGAGCCCAGCCCGGTCCTTGTGGGCTTCCGAGCCAGGCCTCGAGCCCACCGCGGGGTAGCACCCCGCCCAGGTCACCAGCAGCTTCCAGCCCTCCGCTCCAGGCTCCCCGCCCATGGTGGGGAGAAGAGGCCGAGAGACGTGTCCCTGTGGAGAAAGGGACCCAAACGCTGGGTCCCCTTTACCGGCGAGTTCTAGCTGCACAAGGCGCTCACCTCCAGGGCCAGCCCGGGTGGAACGGGCTCAGGGCCCGAGCGTAGACCCCAGCCTCTCCTCTCACCCGCAGTTTCAGATCCGAGCTCTGGAGTCCCAGAAACGGCAGCAGGAAATGGTCCTGAGGAGGAAAACCCAGGAGGTGAGCCCGGCCCCCCCCCGCGGCCCCGGCCCTGCCCCCCTGTCCTGAGAGCAGCCCCCCTGTGGCCCCGGCTCCCCCGGCCACGTGCTGACTTGGGGAGGCCCCCGTGGGAGGGCCTTTCTCAGCTAGAGTGCTGAGGCTGGGGGTGGGCTGCAGGCTCTGGTCCAGCTGCCTGCCGCAGTGGTTAACTTTTAAAAAGGACGGGGAGCCTCTTGTGTGTCCATTTCACGTTGGAGACCCTTTGGACCTTTCTCAGTCCCAAACCCAGGCCAGGACGGAGCGGCCCTGTATTCTCCCTGCCCCGCGCCCCAACCTGGGCCTTTCCGCGGGCTGGGGGCACCCTGTCCACTGGGTCCCGCTCCTCTGGGCCCCCAGGTTACTGCACTGAGGCGTCTGGCCAAGCCTATGTCTGAGCGGGTGGCAGGCCGAGTGGGACCAAAGCCACCCATGCTGGACTCGGGCGCCGAGGTGTCGGCCAGCACCACCTCATCCGAGGCCGAATCGGGGGCGCGCTCCGTCTCCAGCATCGTGCGCCAGTGGGACCACAAATTCAGCCACTTCTTGGGGAACCACCCCATGCCCACCGTGTCTGGCGGCCGCCCTGCGAGGTAAGGCGGCCGGGAGCACCTGGGAGGGGCAAGCGCCAGGGTCCCCTTGGCCATCGGCTCTGGGTCGGGGTCTCCACGCAGCTGCAGGGGCTGAGGGTGGTCCTGCCCCCGCCCCTTTGCCTCTGCCCCCCAGAAAGAAATTCCAGAAGAAGGGGGCCAGCCAGAGCTTCAGTAAGGCTGCCAGGCTCAAGTGGCAGTCGCTGGAGCGGAGGATCGTCGACATCGTCATGCAGAGGATGACCATCGTCAACCTGGAGGCTGACATGGAGCGGCTCATCAAGGTGGGCCCCCCCCCCGCCTGGCTGTGTCCCCCCCCACCCCCCACCCCTTCTCCCTGCGGTCAGGGCCTGCCCCGCCGGCGCAGCAGCCTGAGGCCTCCTCCCTCCCCCCAGAAAAGGGAGGAGCTGTCCCTCCTGCAGGAGGCCTTGAGGAGGAAGCGGGAGCGGCTGCAGGCGGAGAGCCCAGAGGAGGAGAAGGGGCTGCAGGAGCTGGCAGAGGAGATCGAGGTGCTGGCGGCCAACATCGACTACATCAACGACAGCATTGGCGACTGCCAGGCCACCATCGTGCAGCTGGAAGAGACCAAGGTGCCCGTGGGCGGGGCAGCAGGAGGGCGCCGGGGCCCGGGGCGGGGCAGCCCTGCTGACGCGGGCCCCCCGCCTCCCGGTCCAGGAGGAGCTGGACTCCACAGACACGTCGGTGGTCATCAGCTCCTGTTCCCTGGCCGAAGCCCGCCTCCTGCTAGACAACTTCCTCAAGGCGTCCATCGACAAGGTAGGCCGTGGCTCGCCTCCTGCCGGGCCGGTGGGCAGGCAGCCCCGGGACCCGTCCCTGAGGTGAAGCACAGGGCCCGGCCGGGCGCCCGGCAGCGTCCCTTACAGGCGCCGGTGAGCGCCGAGGCTGTAAAGCGGGGTGACGGCTTGCTGCGCGCGCGGCTTTAACGAGATGACGGGGCCAGAGGCTTGACGTGGCGCCTGGTACACAGCAGGGCCTCCGTCGGGGGCGACCCTGGCGTCTGGTGTGAGCCCATCCAGAGCAGGGCCGGGCCTGAGCCCGCGGAGGTGGAGGGGGCAGCGTGTGTGTGTGTGTGTGTGTGTGTGTGTGTGTGTGTGGGTGGGCGCGCGCGCGCGCGCGTTTCCGGTGGGGCAACAGGAACAGATAGACATGCTCCACCCAGGAGTGGAGCCAGTGGCATCGTGCAGGAGCAGAAGGCATCCCTTGGCCTGTGTCGGTCCCCTGTCCCCTCTGCCCGACAGAGCGCTGGCCGTGGGGACTTCCTTCCCCCGGGGTCTGTGCCTGTGGGGCAACTCGGGGAAGGGGCAGGGGCCTGGCCTCCTTGACCCCTCACCCGCCCAGGGAGCCCTTGCAGCTCTGCGTCGCCACACAGGGGAGCGTGTTCCTCTGCCGGGGCTGCCGTGGCCAGCACCGTGGACAGGGGGCCTAAACAGCAGACGTTTACTGCTCCCGGTCCTGGAGGCTGGGGTCAGAGATCGAGGTGTAGGCGGAGCGGGTCCCTCTGAGCCTCTCTCCTGGCCCTGTACACTCGGCCTCTCCCTTCCTGAGGTCCTCCCTCTGTGTGTGTCTGTGTCCTGATTTCCTCCTCTTATATAAGGACACCGGTCGCAGGGATTAGGGCCCCCTCTAGAGACTTCGTTTTAACTTAATGATCTCCTAAAGACCCCATCTCCAAACACAGTCACGTTCTGAGGTCCTGGAGGTTACAGCATCTGCCTATGCGTTTTGGGGACACGATTCTGCCCATAACAGGGAGTGTGTCCCACAGCGTGGATGGGGGGTAGGTTAAGGGGGCTGGGGTGCATCGCAGGTCTGTGATGGGCACAGGCTGGGGCCTGGGAGCTAGCAGGGAGGCGTCTGGTTGGAAGCAGATCCTGGGAGGGCAGTGACGGGGCCCCCCCAGCCCCAGGCCGGGAGGGGTAACGCCAGGCCTCCTCGCTCCCCGCCCTCAGGGGCTGCAGGTGGCCCAGAAGGAGGCCCAGATCCGGCTGCTGGAGGGACGGCTGAGGCAGACAGACATAGCGGGCCCCTCCCAGAACAACTTGCTGCTCGACGCCCTGCGCGAGAGGGCCGAGGCCCATCCCGAGCTGCAGGCCCTCATCCACAACGTGCAGCAGGGTACAGGGCGGGGGGCTGGCCTTGGGGCCCCCAGGGACCCCCAGGGCTCCCTGCCTCCCGCCTAATAGACCCTCCCTCCCCGAGGCTCCCCGGGAGCCACGATCCGATCCCAGAGGGTGAGGGGGGGAGGGAGGGTGAGGGGTCGGGGCTTCACCCCTCGGCTCCCTCCTCCCCGGCAGAGAACGGCTATGCCAGCACAGATGAGGAGGTGTCTGAGTTCTCGGAGGGGAGGTGAGTTTCCAGGTTGGGAGCGAGCACGTGCCTGGGGCTGGATTGGGGGGTTGCCGGAGGGTCGAGGGCTGAGCCTGGGCTTGGGGGCTCTTTGGGACCACGAACCTAAGTCCCAGGGAGCCGGGACATCAGCTGTCGGCATCCTGACCCTCGTCTGCTTTTTCCTTAGCTTCTCCCAGTCGTTCAGCATGAAAGGCTCCACCAGCCATGACGACTTCAAGTTCAAGGTGAGCCCCGCCAGAAGGCGGCCGGGGTGGGGGGTGGGCTCCACCTTCCTGGGGCTCTACCCCTACCCTCGGCCCCAACCCAGTATCGCCTCCAGCTGGGATGAGGCGGCCAAGAAGGGTCTAACCTGGAAAGGGTCGGGGTGCCCACATGTGTGACCCGTTACAGCCCATTCCTTTTGAAGTGGGTGTAGTGACATCACCATAGCCCGAGGCCTCGTTGTCAGAACTCACCCTCTTCCCCACCAAGACTTTGCCTCCGGATCTGAGTCAAAGACCAGCCCTGGATGTCTAGTTACTGTGTGTGCGGATTACTGACTCAGCAAGGAGGGAGTCTGCCTGACACTGAGGGAGCAGCTACTAGACTAGACAGAACCACGAAACAGGACTCACTAAAGAGAGAGGGGAGAGCCCTGCAGGCTGGGAGCGGTGCCCTGTGCACAGCCTCTGAGTAACTGATTAGCTGGTGAGCAGCAGAGGTCGGCCTGGCATTCCGTTTGCGACGTCTAAAGAAAGGCAGCAGAGGCATCTCCTGTTGGTCTGGCTTCTCCAGAAGCCTCGGGAGACGTGCCTGGGTCGTGTCTGCCGGGGCCGTTCCATCACCTCCTCCGCCTCAGGCCGGCGGCACGTCTCCCCGCTGGAATTCCCCCAGCTCCCCGTTCTGTGCCATCGTGTTTGGGCAGTGGGCCCACCCAGCCCTTCCTGTCTCAGGGTGAGCCCAAGCTGTCCGCCCAGATGAAGGCCGTGTCTGCCGAGTGCCTGGGCCCCCCTCTGGACGTGTCCACCAAGAACATCACTAAGTCCCTGGCCTCCCTCGTGGAGATCAAAGAGGACGCAGTGGGCTTCTCCGTCCGAGACCCCTACTACCGGGACAAGGTCTCTCGGACCATCAGCCTGCCCACCAGAGGGAGCACTTTGTAAGGAGGGCGCCGAGTGGTGGGGGGATGGGTGGGACCGGGAGGTGGGCCTGGGCCTCACTGGACCCTGCATTCCAGCCCCCGGCAGTCTCGAGGAGCGGAGACGTCCCCTCTGACCCGGAGGAAGTCATATGACCGAGGGCAGCCCGTCAGGTGAGGACGTGTTCTAGACCCTGGGGGCGGGAATCGCTGGGAGGCCCACTGTAGACCGTCGTGTACACTTTCATCTGGCCCCGCTCGGCTCCCCTCACGGCCCCTTCCTCACTTTGTCAGCTGCAGCTCAGGAAACAATCTCTCCATAAGCACCTGAGCTGGTGGCCAAGGCCGCTGCTAAAAGCTGCTGGCTGCCGTGAGCTCAGCGTGGGTGGATTTGCAGTGGCCTGGACTGGTCACGGGACCAGTGGGCTTCAGCCCCGTTCACGGCCAGGGGTCCTTGGAAGGCCTCAGCCCCTTTCAAGGTCTTGTTCTGTGGGCGGAGTGTAGGTGAGTAAGGACAGTCCCGGGAGGGGACGCAGGACCGAGGACAGTCCCCAGCCGGCCAGCCACTCATGGGGCCCCACGGGCTTCTTCGGGTATCCCGATGCCTCTCAGGGTCACCTTAATTTTCAGAGATGTTTGGTGGCCTCCCCAGGTCACACAGCGAAGCAGTAAAAGGGCAGGGGCTCAGGATGACCTCATGCACCTGCCTTGTCGGGAGGGGGACATGCTCCTGTCCCTCCCTCCAGTCCAGCCGCCCATGCCCGTGGCTGCACATGGGCCTGTGATGGGAGGAGTTGCAAGGGCATCTGCGCACCCGGGGCCCCACAGACTGTCCCGCCCCCCGTGACAGAGAGAACACACTGAGTTGCAATTGGGGGGAATGTAGGCTGGACTCGTGAGGACCCTCCAAAGGGAAGGAGGATGGGCTGAACCTGAGAACCACCTTCCAAAGGGCAGGGTCATGGGTGCTGGAAGGGGTGGCGCCCTGAGGCCTCGGCCTCTTCCCTGGAGATCGGGTCACGCTGTTTGTGGCAGTTGTGTTGTCAAGGCACTGTGAACACGACTTAGCGAATCCTGAGCCGTTGTTCCTGGGAAATACAGGGCTGGGCTCCTGGGGGCCTCTGGTCCCAGCGTTTTCATCAACCCGTCATGTGAGTTTCTGTTTAAAGACACCTAATCCAATATGTACCGTTGACTCATTAACATTGAACTCAGGGCCAACAGCCCTAGAACTCACGCCTGAATGAAGCTCATCTAACACGTATTTTCTCTGTAAATCACGTCCCAGCTTCCTTGAGCTCAGGATGCCAGGTGGCCCTGCATCACCATCTTCGGGGCCATTTTAAACACTGAAATCACCAACCAAAAGCACAAAAATATGAAAAGCAGGACACTAAATAGACTGCAAAAGGCGCTGTGTGCACTGTGAAGGAGGTAGGGCCACCGCTTTTGACCTCAGCTGGGAAGATGTGCGCTTGGGTCCTCATACCCTGCGGGTACTGTTTGGGGCTGACAGATAGGCTTTGGTGAGCAGGTGAATTAATTCCCAAATGTGGAACCCACGGATCACCAGGACCAGCCCCTGGGGGCTAAGCAGGAGCTGGGCCGTAGGACCCCCTGCCCTGCAGGCCTTACAACCAGACGGAAGGTGGTGCAGGTGACCCCGCGTGTGCATGCCCCTGGGCAGAGGTGCGGTTACTAACGGATGCTGCTCTGTCCTGCTCACCTGCCAGGTCCACAGACGTGGGGTTCACGCCCCCCTCGTCCCCTCCCACTCGGCCCCGGAATGACCGAAACGTCTTCTCTCGTCTCACCAGTAACCAGAGCCAAGGGTCAGCGCTGGACAAGTAAGAGCCGGGCACCGGGGGGCGGGGGGTGCAGAGGGGACAGGGAGGCTGCGGGCGGGTCCTCGCCGCAGGCAGGCGGGCAGCGGGGAGACACTAGGCATGCTGCGCTGGCCCCGCTCCCGGCACTTCTGCCCTTTCTGTGCTGACCGTGGACCCCTCCCGTCCCCTGAGTGTGTGGGGACCGCAGGAGAGGGCACGAAGGAAGCCACGGGGCCAAGCCCGGGCAGTCGGGCACCCCATGGGCCTACCCAGAGCTGCCCCTGCCTCCTCTGCTGATTCTGATTCTTCTCTGAAGCCCCTTCCTTCAGCTTCAGTCACGCACAGCCCCCACCCCCACCCCCGCTAATGCTCAGGCCATGCCCCAGCGCCCTTGTGAAGGGTCCCTGCAGAAGGAGACCCCGTTTCTGTCACATGGTGGGGCCAGCTCACCCCTACTGCCCACTCTCGCTGGACACTCACCTCCCAGTGCGGTGGGCACCGCCCCCCAGCGCCGCCCCAGGCTTGCACACACGTGATTCTGCTGGAAGTATATAAACCAGCCGTGAGGACTGCCTTCCCTGCTTTACAAAGAGGAGATGAGGCTCAGAGGCCCCGGGACACCTAGAAAGCGGTCGAGTTGGGCCCAAACCTGGGATCTCTGACTTGTGGGCCTCCGCGTGGGCGAAGGGAGAGGCCCCGCCCTCCTGTGCTCCCCTCCGGGCCCCCCACACTGCTGGGCACCCCCGACGCCCAACTTCCTGCAGCCCCCGGAGGGCTCCCCTTGGCCCTAACGCTCCTCTGTCCTTCGGCGGAGCCCAGGCTACAAAGCGCTAGGCCTTGCCTGCACCACCTCTCCTCACAGAGGCAAAACATCGCTCCTGCCCCAAACCTGCCGTGGCCCCCCTTGTGGGAGGACAGCACTGAGCCCGGCCCATGCCAGCCAGGGGCCCTTCACACCAGCCAGGGTGCCCCCTATGCCAGCCAGGGGACCCCCTTGCCAGCCAGGGGCCCTTCACACCTTGACAGTCACAGGTCCCTCTCAGCAGCTCTGGGTGGGGCCCTGGTATCCCAGCCCCGGGGGCTTCCAGACCCCGGTCCTGCCCGGTGGCCGGGGTGTCGGGCCCATGTGTGTGCAGAGGCAGCTCCCGGGCACCGTCCAGCGGCTCGTGGGGCCAGTGCTTGGGGATCAGCAGGTCCCTGAAGCACTGCTGGGAGAGGCCTGCTCCTGGGAGGGGTGGGAGGAGGCACAGCGTCGCTCAGGGGGCAGGGGGCCCCCAGCTTGTGCAGTGAGGCAGCCCAGATCCTGGGACCAGCCAGGCCCGTCTCCCCCCTGCCCTGCCCGTCCCCCTCCCCGCCCCGAGCTCCCCGGCCCGCCCGCCTCCTCTCCGCCACCCTCTCCTCTCTCCGCTCCCCTGCAGAGCATAACCGCCCTCTGACCTCCCCACGCCGCTGCCGCCTCTGCTCCCTCGTGTGTGTCCCTCTCTCCCCCTAATCCAGCTAATTTTCTGCCCCCAGGTCTGATGACAGCGACTCCTCTTTGTCGGAGGTCCTGAGGTACACAGAACGGCTCGCTGCTCCCTGTCTGTCCCCCTCCCCACACCCTGGCCTCAGCATGCGGCCCCTCCTCTCCGTGGCTCCCCCAGACCCCGTCCTGCCCTCTCACCCCTGGTTCCTCTCTCGTGGGTGCTTCGTGGCCTCTGACTGCGCCAGGCTGGAGCTGGGGGCTCGGGAGGGTATGGCTGCTGGTGGCTTGTCACTGGGTGGGAGTGGGGGGCACGGGAGCCTGGGGGCCCGGACCCCTGGAGAAAGGCTGCTGGAGGGTCGCGCGTGCTCAGTGTCCCGGCTTTTACTCAGCTGTGTCGGGGGCTCCCTCACCGACCTTGGCTCTGAACGAGAAGTGGCCCTGCCCACGTCTCCTGGCCCGAAGGCCAGGAGTACCAGGAGACCTCTCTCCCCTCAGCCAGCCCCGCGCACACGCGCATGCACACACACACCCCTCCCGCTGCCCATAACAAGGGGCAAGTCCCAGGACCTGGTGGGCCTGAGCCCTGGCTGGGAAAGGGCCACCCTGGGCTGAGGGCTCCCCCTGCTCTTCCGGGGCGACCGCCACTCACTGTCCCTGTCCCCGGGGGTGACGCCCCTGGCTGCAAGGCTGCCAGCCACGCCCCCACCCCCTGGCCCCTCCCATGGGCGGAGGGTTATCCTTTTAACTTGGGGTCTTCCCACTGCTGTCTTGGGCTCCTTCCCCGGCTCCTTCCCCTGGGCCCAAGCCATCGTCAGAAGCGGGGAGCTGGGGAGTGGGGCTGTTTGTGTGCCTGCGACACCGGGGACAGCTGGGCCTGTCCCACCGCCGTCCTTGGGGATGCCGGTGGAGTCCGGGGGCTCTTGAGCAGCTGCGGGCAGGGCAGGACATTGGTCACGTCAGACGCTCTCGACCACGGGGGCGGCGCTATCTTTGGAAAGAATCGGCCATGTTTCAGACGTGCACGTGGCTTGGCCAGGGGCTCGTTCCCAGAGACCCTCAGTGGGGAAAAAATCCTCATCCTCAGGCCCTCCAGGAGGCTGGTGTGTAGCGAAGTCCTCAGGTCCGCTCAGGACAGGCGTCCTTGGTCTCTGAGTGTTCGTGCGGAGTGGGGGGGGCCATACCAGCTCCACTCCCCACAGGGGCCTGCACTTTCTTCCCACAGAGCTGAGCAGGGCTCCCCAGAGGGACTTAGTCCTTTGTAGATGGCAGTCACAGATCTGACCACACTGGTCCAAAGGGGCCCAGGTGGAGGTGACGTGCACGCCTGCATGCGCGCGTCTCTGCCCCGGCGTGGCGGCCTGGGCGCCCTCCCTCTCTGCACTCCTCCACCCTCCCTGTGGACACCGAGGTGCCGGAGGAGCCCATCCAGCTCTGGGGCCTCTGCCCCGCCCGGCTGGGGCCTGGGGGCGTGTGCGTCTTGGGTTCTGGGTCAGGCAGGCGTCAGAGGGGACTCCCGCGTGTTCTGGGCCCCCGGCCGTACCTGGCCGGGCTTGCTCCCCAGAAGTGCTCAGGATGGCGACGGAGAGGCTGCACCACAGGCCCCTGTCTGCGCGGCTCTCGGACCTGGGGGGCTGTGGCTGGAGCCCCTGCCACAGCCCGAGTGCCCCTGTGCCTGTCCCTCACCCGGGAGCCTCGCTCAGCCTGGCCGCGGTCCCGGGCTGACGGGCGCCTCTCTCCCTCTCTCCCGGGAAGGGGCATCATCACCCCAGTCGGAGGAGCCAGGGGCGCGCGGACGGCCCCGCTGCAGTGTGTCTCCATGGCCGAGGGCCACACCAAGCCCATCCTCTGCCTGGACGCCACGGATGAGCTGCTCTTCACAGGGTCCAAAGGTGGGCGGAACCCGCACCGGCCAGGTGGGGTCAGGGCCTCCCGCCCTCCCGCTCCCTTTGCCAGAGCGGGCAAAGCCGCCAGGTTGAGGAGGTGGGGTCTCCTGCCGGGGCTCAGGGCTCCCCACCCCGGGCCTCTCCTCCTAGCTGGCTCTGGGGTCTCCATCCAGTACCTCCTTCCAGACCTGCCTCTGGAACTCCAGGAAGCGTGTCAGGTGCCCCGCCTTTGCTCATCTCAGCCCCTCCCCGACCCCAGCACTTAGGACTGTGCACTTCCTACGATTCCTTAATCCCAGCGACAGCCAGAAAACGTTACCTTCCGTCAGGGAGAGCAGCTGTGCAGGAGGCACAGCTAATAGAGAAACGGGAAATGTGTGTACACATACCTGCGAGGCAGGAGGGAGAGGGCTGTGAATCTAGGTGAGGTTGACTGGGTCCAGGTTTTCCCCCGAGACTTGCTTGCCATCGCTTGTTCATTTGGTCAGCGATGGGCAGGCACGGGAGCTTTACTCCAGCCCCTGCGCCCTGGCGATGCTCCGGGAACCTGGCGTTGGTGGGCGTTTGCCCGAGAAGCCCTGGTGGGAAGTGCCGGGCTCGTCCGTGCACCACGGGAGCGGGCAGGAGCACGTTTTCGCCCCCAGACCCCGTCCCCTGGGCAACCCTGGACCACCTCCCCTGGCCTTGGCGGCCCCGGTGGCTGTGGGGACGGGAGTTCCCCGGGCCCCGGCCATGACGACCGTCCCCTGCTCATGCCCGCTTTCTCGCAGACCGCAGCTGTAAGATGTGGAACTTGGTGACGGGGCAGGAGATCGCGGCTCTGAAGGGTCACCCCAGCAACGTGGTCTCCATCAAGTACTGCAGCCTGTCTGGGCTCGTGTTCTCCGTGTCCACCTCCTACATCAAGGTGTGGGACATCCGAGACTCGGCCAAGTGCGTCCGGACCCTCACGTGAGTCGTCCCGCCCGGCTCGCACTGGTGGCAGGGCAGGAGCCGGGACCCAGCTCAGGAGACCCGCGAGCGACAGCCCAGCCCTTACCTCTGACCCTGCCTCTCTCCCTCACGGGCAGGTCCTCAGGCCAGGTGGTCTCAGGGGACGCCTGTGCGGCTGCGTCCACCCGCACCATCACCAGCGCCCAGGGAGAGCACCAGATCAACCAGATTGCCCTCAGCCCCTCGGGCAGCATGCTGTATGCCGCCTCGGGCAACGCCGTCCGCATCTGGGAGCTCAACAGGTCGGGGAGGGGCCCGGGCAGGGGCGGGGGACCCCCGGGGCGGCCCCGGGCTGCAGGCGGCTCGTGCCTGGGTCTCGATCTTGCTCTGAGGGGGGATAGTCCCCTGGCTGGCGTATTCACCCCAGGGTGGACCCCCAACCCCACCCCAGGGTCCCCCCGATCCAACACCCCCCCGCCTGGGCCTCTCCTCCCCTACAGGTTCCAGCCGGTCGGCAAGCTGACTGGCCACATCGGCCCTGTGATGTGCCTGACGGTCGCCCAGACCACCAGCCAGCACGACCTGGTGGTGACCGGCTCCAAGGACCACTACGTTAAGGTATGGACAAGTCCTTGACCTTGACCTTGAGGCCGGGCTCGGTGGCGGCTCTGTTCTCCTCCTACTCTCCTTACCTTGGCCCTCTCCCTCCACTGCCTTGGGACTCATGGAAAATAATGAGACCCCTGGGGATTTATGCTGAAAAATCACCCCCAAGGAGCCAGGTCTGTGCAGAAGGTCAAGATTGCAGCGTGATTTTGTACATGCTGAAAAATCAGAAAGAACCTAAATGTCTACGGGTAGTAAAAAACAGTCAAGTAAATTAGGGAAAACCCATAGGATGGGATGCAGTACAAGTGATTACACAATAAATATGAAAAAAAACCACAAAGCACAAGTCAGCACTGATGCTGTTTGCTCCCTGGTTGTGTCATTGCAAGTGTAGGTACAGGGTCGGAGGCTGGGAAGCAGTGGATAAAAAAAGGGAAAGAGGGTAGTGGGGTTATGATGAATGTTTTTATTTAAAGTACAAGTAGTGTTATATTTATTTATTAAAAAATTAAAAAATTTTAATAGGAGGCTCACACCCCAAACCCACCTTGAGTCAGCCTCCCTGCCCCTAGTTCCTGTCCCCCGGGAAGCTCACCCCCAGCCTGGTGAGGCGCCCGGCCTCCCTCCTGCCCCTCTTCCGCAGATGTTTCAGTTGGGTGAGTGTGTGACGGGCACCGTCAGCCCCACCCACAACTTCGAACCCCCGCACTACGATGGCATCGAGTGTCTGGCCATCCAGGGGGACGTCCTGTTCAGCGGCTCCCGGGATAATGGCATCAAGAAGTGGGACCTGGCGCAGCAGGAGCTCATGCAGGTGCAGAGGGGGCGGGAGGGGTGGGCTGCGGAGAGGCGGTCCCTGGGCAGGGCTTGGGGGCCCTGTGTCCTGGGCCAGAGCTCCCCAAGCCTGCCAGTTCTGCAGCCTCTTCCCCACCTGTGTTTATGCCCCTGGCCGGCACCCTCTTCCCCCACGTGCCCCCCCAGCCGGCACCCTCTTCCCCCCTGTTCCCCACCCCAGCCGGCACCCTCTCCTGCCTCCACCATCTGCCTTCAGGCAGCAGCTCTCAGGAAGGGTCTGCTCTCAGCCCCCGGTCTGACCAGTCGCCCCCTTCTCTTCCGACCCCTCTGAGGGCTGAAGGGCTCTGTACCAGTGTAGGGTCTCAGGGTGGAGCATGGGAGCAGGAATGAGGGACTCATCTCTAGAGCCTGGGGCAGGGCCCCCGCTTCCCGCCCTCACGGCTCGCTCCTCCCGCAGCAAATCCCTACGGCGCACAAGGACTGGGTGTGCGCCCTGGCCTTCGTCCCGGGCCGCCCCATGCTGCTGAGCGCCTGCCGCGCAGGCGTCATCAAGGTCTGGAACGTCGACAACTTCACGCCCATTGGCGAGATCAAGGGCCACGACAGCCCCATCAATGCCATGTGTACCAACACCAGGCACATCTTCAGCGCCTCCAGGTGGGTGCCGGGCAGAGAGCTCCGCTCCTGTTCCCCACCCTGTCCCGGGCACTGTCCCCGCGGCCAGGGCGTGGAGCAGACCCCACTGCGCCCCTGGCCTGAGCCCGCCTTCACGGAGCGCCCACGGGGGATGCTGGGCCCCAGGCTGGGACCACCCGCTGTGTCCCAGCCCCTCCTGCCCCGACACAGCAGCCCTGACCCCTGTGCAGGTATCTCAGACCACAGAGCAGCCCGCCTCCCTCAGCCCCAGCTCCGGTCCCATCCGGGGACGCCCAGGCCCTCTGTCCCAGGGGCAGCTGCTCAGACGGCCTCTTCTTTTTCCTTCTTGTTCCGACCTCGCTCCCTGTCTCCGCCTCCCCTCTCTCCGCCTCCCCCTGCCTCTCCCCACGCAGTGACTGCCGGGTAAAGGTGTGGAATTACGTTCCTGGACTCACCCCCTGCCTTCCTCGCCGAGTCCTGGCCATAAAGGGCCGAGCCACCACCCTGCCCTGACCCCCGCGCCCCCTCCGCTCTCCTCTCCGCCCCCCACCCTCCCCGCCCCCATCTCCTCTCTCATCCTCCCCCTTTCCTCTCCCCTCTTTCTCCACTTCGATCTGAGCTGCTTCTTAACGGTACGAGATTATTTTACTCCTCCTCCCTCCTCTCCCTCCCCGTATCCCGCCTGCCCCGAGAGTGCCCCGCCTGCCCTCTTCTTCCGAGCATGGACGGGGGACAGACCCCCAG
The DNA here is from genome assembly GCF_964165515.1 of Mesoplodon bidens. Classification (NCBI taxonomy): domain Eukaryota; kingdom Metazoa; phylum Chordata; class Mammalia; order Artiodactyla; family Ziphiidae; genus Mesoplodon; species Mesoplodon bidens. The sequence continues at coordinate 2,271,061 of NC_138177.1, forward strand.
GAGAGGGGTGCCAGGTGGCAGAGAGCAGAGGGGGAGCATTCAGGCCTGGACAAGACAAAACAAAATAGCAGCAACGGAGAGAACCCGTGCTAAGAATCCTGGGGGGCCTTGGTGACCACAGGCCTCTCCCTCTGCCCAGCACCCCTCCACCCCCGCAGCCGCCCTCGGCCTAAGCAGTGCTTGCCCCTGGGCCCCAGCCCTGCCTGGCAAGTTGGGGAATCTGGCCCATGCTTCATTCGGGGGTGGCCAGCCGTGCCCTCTTCAAGAATTGACCCGTCCTCTCTTGCTCCGCCCAGTGACCGGACAGTGAAGTTCTGGAGTGCCCGGCGCCTGGTACCCAGCGGCCCCCACTAGGAGTGAGCTCAGAGGACAGCCTGGCCCTCGGCCCAGCAGCCGGGATGCACAGAGGGGAAGCTGGGGCCAGCGGGGCGGCGCCCGGGGGCCAGAGGCTGTGGCCCTCCTGCCCGCCTTCCTCTCCCTGACCTTCCCACGGGATACTGCCCCCTCCCCCTCCCCCCTCTTGGGGACAGGGAGGTCGGGGAGTTAATTAAGCTGTGAAGCCAAAGGGCGTTTCCCCTCCTTTCTCTCCCTGCAGCCTGCCCCCCCCCCAACCTGTCCCTGTGTTCTCTTGCCGAGCTGGCCACGCCCTTCCTCCAGCCTTGGCCCGGGGGGCCTGTCCTGGAGGTGGGGCAGCCCTCGCCATGCCCGTCTGGCCAGCAGGCCTCCCCTACATCCTCTGGCCCAGCCACTGCACCTGCCTCTGAGCCCAGAAAGATAGCCCTCAGGTAACCATGGAAACCAGGTGTAGGCAGCTGGCCCTGCAGCTGACCTTAGCCCCGCGGCCACCAGTGGCCACTCCTCGTGGACCCCAGTAATTCCTTGGGTCCCTTTCTGACGGGGCCACGGTGGAGCTGCTAGAAAGATTCCTTTGGGGAGATGGTCAGTGTCCTTCAGTTATTTATTTTTTATTTTTATTTTTGCTGTTGCCTCCTGGAAACTGACTTGAAGTTTCTTCCCACAAGCTTGTTCCTTCAGCTCTTAGGGGCCAGGGGTCCCGGAGGGGGGATCCACCCCCCGCCCTCCAGGGCCGCCCCCCCATTTGCTTTGCAGAGGAGGGTGGCGCCCCTTTGACTCTGCAGCCTGGGCCCGTCCCCGACCTCACCCGGGGGCCGCTCTAGTGCCCCCGCCTCCGGCCGCTTGGCGCGTCAGTGCCTTCCTACGCCGGGGCCTGGCACCCGCCCCGGGCAGCCTTACACCAGCCATGCCCGCAGAGCCACATGTGTCTTCTCACCCGCGGGGTCTCCTGCCCGCTGTCCCCACTCCCAGAGCCCCGGGTGGGCCACGTAGGAAGCAGCTCGGAAGACTGTCCACCATGAAGGGGCTTGGACGGCACGCCCGGCCGGGCCCCTCCCCAGTCCCCCTGCATCTCACCCCGGCCAGGCAGAGCCCCCGGCGTCTTTCCCTGGTTATTCAGGAGACTTGCGTTCAAGCCTTAACTGGCACGGGCCAGGGTCTCTCCCTGTAGGGCCAGCGGTGAGGATGGACTCCACTGAGTTTCTCCTTTCCTTGGGGCCGTGGACTCCCCGCTCCCAGGATGCTGTTAAATCGGCATTCTTTTTCTTTTTCTTTTTATACACTTTCTCTGATGCTTAACTGGTCTTGTGCTTCCTGGCCTCACTCAGTCTGAGCGCCGGGAGCCCCAGCTCTGTTCAGAGGACGCAGTGACTTTTGGATCTTCCGGAGGTGGCCCTGTGCTCTCCCCTCGGTGCCCCTCCCCACTGCTCCGAGCTGCCCCCCAGCTCAGAAAGCCGTCCTGCTGTGAGGGCCCCTGCTGGACTTGGGGTCGACACTGGGGGAGCAGACGTGCAGCAGGGACACGCCCAGAGCCGGGACAGTGTCTTCAGGACTGGAAATCCCTCCTGCTGGGCCATCCCAGGGGTGCCAGGAGCCCCCTCAGCCACTCGAAGTGGGTACAATTCTCTTCTTGGGCCCCAGCCCTCCACCCACCTCAACAGAAATCTTCAACCTTGCCTCCTGTAAGAAAGAATCTGCATGACTGTTTACAAACTGTAGAAACACAAAAGACTGGAGGCCTCAGCCTGGGGCCACTGGGCAGCGGCTGCAGGCCTGTCCTTGCACAAGATGGGCCCTTTGGCCCGCGAGAGGTGCTCAGCGTCCCTGCCCCTTTTCTGCTGTTTCTTATGGGTCAGCTACCTCATGGCAGGCTGGCTCTGCTGTCCTGGCGGGAAGCACTGACTCTCAACTTGAGGTCTCTGGAGCCTTTCCCAGCTGTGCTCCAGAGCACTGAAGTCTGCCTGCTCCTTCGGGAATGGGTTGGGTCCATGGTTAGGGGGCCCCCAGCGCCCCTCGATGCACAAGCGTCCTCAATGTGGAAGCACAAAATGGTTGTGATTTGAGCACAAGGCAGGGCTGGTGGCAGGCGGCCTGGGCAAACCCGGCCAGGAGGCTCTGCCCAGCGGGAGACCGAGGACGCCCACTTCAGGGGCCGCCCTCGCTCCGACAGGGCTCGGCCCGCAGCCTGTCCTAATTCCGGGACTCGTCCTACTACTTCTGCCCTGCTGTGCCCACCCAAAGGCTTGAGGCTGGCCCTGCAGGCAGGCCACATTGGAGGGCTGGGGGCCCCGGAGTGGCACCCTTTTCCCCCGACATCCCAAATTGTTGAGTGCTCGATCCCAGGTCCATCCCAGCCCCACTGACCCATATCCTGTTCCGGGGCTGAGCCCCGGGAAGGCTCTCAAGCTGGCTGGCAAGCTCCCCTGACGGGACCATCTTCCGGCCACTGCCCGTGGCCTTCTCGGCGCGGTCCGGGGCCAGGCCTCTGCTCTCAGCATTAGCCAGGCCAGTGTTTGCTTCCATCTGCAGGGCTGGCTCCTCCGAGGCACCTGGAGTTGACTCTGGAGCTTGCCAAGGAGAGAGGAAGGCTGAGAGAGGCCAGCACGCCCGAGCCTTTGAGGCGGTCAGGGTGCCGCCTTCCACCCCTTGGGGGGCCATCTGTGGGTCCAGGCATGGTCCGGCCCTGCTGCCCGCCAGGGGCCGGGTGGCTTGGGCGGAGGGAGTTTAAAGCACAAACCACTGGAGGGAGGACTGTCACCAGGACCTGCTCACGCCACCCGGTGTGGCGGAGACGCTGGCAGCCTGCTGTACGGCCGGGGATTCCTGGCCTCTCCCACCGTTGCGGGGCCTGGCTCCCGGGCATCCTCTGAAGCGGTCTGGGCTGGGTGCGGGCACACCCCCTGGTCGTTCTTCCCCACGTCGCCCGGTGCGCTCACCACCGTGTTGTGTGGCCAGGGCCTGCCCTGCCAGAGCGCTGAGCTCCTTCCCACCAAGTGGCCCAAACCCAGCACATCCGCCCCTTTGCACCCCAAGCAGCCAGGGCTTGGCTGCTGCCCCCCACAACCCCTCCTCTTTTGGCTCCCAACCCCTTCCCAACCCTCTGATGTGCAAAGATAGAGTTGACAGGGAAAGTTCTGATTCTAAGGCATCTTTGTTCCACTCCCCCTTCCCCAGTGCTCAGAGGAGCTCCCAGCTGCACCACAGCCCAGTCCAGCCCTTGGAACTCCTGTCCCGAGGGCCTTGCAGGGAAGCAGGGACAGTTCCGGGAAGAGCCGGGGGTCAGAGAAGACCCCTGCTGTGAAGCCCTGCCCTGCCCACCAGCTCTTTTCTAGCTATCCCCTGCCTGGGCGCAGGGTTGCATTTGGTTCAGCTCCTCTGCTGGGTGGTAGCACAGGTGTATATATGTTTTGTATGTCTGCCGATGACTGTACATAGTGTATGAAAGTTATTTAAGCCTCATGCTGTACATTTCTGTTCCCGGACCGGATGTGAGTGTTCTAAGAAGCTGTCATAAATAAAACGCGAATGACCCTTGTCTGTGGTGTGTGGTGTGACCCTGAGGGCTGCAGATGTTGGGCTGGCGGTCCTCCCTGGGGCAGGGGTGGGGGGAAGGGGCTGGTGGCGGGCAGGGGCAGGCATCTGGGCCAGGCCCAGCATGAGGGTCAATACAGGCCGTAAGTTGGGAGCAGGCCTACTCACTGAGGGAGCCGAGTTCCCTCCAGCCTCCCTGCGTCCCCTCCTGGGACACGTACGCAGCTGGAGGCGAGGGCACCAGTGTCTCCCGAGCGCCTGCTCCATTCCAGACACTGTTCCAGGCGGCGTCCATCGGGTTTTCACTACCTGTGTGACAGGCGGTGTTTGCATTTTCTGAAATGAGAAACATCTCAGAGGAAGCGGCTTTCCAGCATCCCAGCTGCTAAGGGCGGAGTCACGGTTGACACCCGTTCCTGTCACTCCATCAGGCGCCGTTCGGGTTACGCCCCCCAGATGCGGTTCTGTTCCTCGTGGCTTAGGAGGAGGGTACAGAAACACAAACGGTCACACGTGCCAACGGCTCCACCGAAGGCGTGATGTTTGGTTCCAGATCACGGCTTCTCAGTCTTAAAAACTCGTATTCCCTTTTCTTTTTCCCACCGCCTTAAAAATCCTGTGCTCTGCCTATACGTCCCATTATTTTGAACATAAAAGACCCATTTTAACATAAAAACGTCTCCGAGATGCCGAGCGACCCTGTAACGTGCTCTTCAGCCCGGAAGACACAGAGTTGTTACTGTAAAACGGAGCTGCTCTTGTGCTTGTAACTCACTAGATCCTGTTCGTTACCGCGGTTTTCCAGGCATCAGTGATGCTCATATAACTTAGGGTTGTATGCACTTCAGGGTCCGTAGCGTCCCGATGCTCTGCACCAGCTGTGTGTGCAAATCTCCACTTTGTCGGGTTTAGCTCTATCAAAGAAAACATTTTCATAACAGTTTTATTGAGATGTAATTCCCATACCATACAATTTACCCTCTTTTGGCGGGGTGTGGGGGGGGTGGGTACTGACTTCATTTTGTTTCTTTCTGTATTCCCTCAGTGCCTTGTGGCCACAGATGCTGAGCAAACACTTAAAGAGGGAGAGTGGGAGTGAATGAAGAAAGAAAGAACAGCAATCCTGGCGGGTCGAGTGATGAGCTGTCAGCAACTATCTAAACCTGCCTTTGCCTTTTGAAACCCCCCCCCACCCCCGCCCCTGCACCACCACCTCGGGGGCCAGCCTGCACCTTCTTGCCTCCCCCGACCACTCTGAAGCTTTCCTTTCTGATGTCCATATTAAGAAGACAATTGGGTCTCTCTTCGCTTTGTTTTCCTAATACAAAAGCAAGCTGCTTCGTCAGCCTGCACAGGCCCTACTGCTGATCTGGACCCACAGCTGGTGACAGGTGATGGCACCGGTGGGGTTGCCATGGGCAGAGGAAGGGTCCTCCCCAGAGCGTCCCGGTCCTCACAAGGGGCTTGGCAAGTTGGGGGACCCTGAGCCAGTGACGGAGATGCATCCCCCCAGCCCCGCAGTGGGCACGGGAGCCTCCCAGCCCTGGGGAGCAGCGGTGGGTCCTGAGCCCGGTTGTTTTTGGCTGGTTGACCGAGCCCCACCCACGCCACCTCCCACCCGGTCTCACCCCACCCTTGCCTCCCACAGGCCATCTTTCACATAGGATTGTGCCATTCAGGACAGAGCCTGCTGTCGACTGCGGGAAGTGACAACGGGGCATCGCCAGCTGTGGACCAGCGGGGAAACGTGTGGATGAAACCAGAAGACGGAGGGCCTGGAGCTGACTGCACCCAGCGGACTCCCCCTCGGCCCCCGACTTTGGCTCCAAAAGGTGGTTTTTCCAAATTCAAGTCTTGACGAAGCCAAGGCACTTAGGGGTGGGGAGGCAGGAATAGCGAGTTAAGGGACATTGCTTTTTATTCTTTTAATGTGGGATTTTTCTCTCCAGATTATAAGAGTAATAACTGCTTATTATGGCCTCTTTTTAAAAAATTTTTGGCCACACCCCACGGCATGTGGGACCTTAGTTCCCCGACCAGGGATCGAACCCATGCCCCCTGCCCTGGAAGGCAGAGTCTTAACCACTGGACGGCCGTGGAAGTCCAATAACTGTTTATTATGGAAAACTTGGAAAACAAATGAGGATGAAGAAGAGAAATTCCGTTTAGGATATAAGTTCCCAGGCGGCTTTCCCAGGCAAGAAATTTGCACTTCTTGGAATCTGGCATGAGCCATTCATTGCCAGGGCTGGGTGGCATCTTAAAAGATAGTTTTTTCCAAACCTCTCAATTTACAGATGAAAGGAACTGAGGCCCAGACGCCGACAGATGTGGCCAAGATCATCCCAGGACAAGAGGGCCCTAGAATCCATTTCCTGGGCTGGTCTCTGCCTATTGAGTCCCTTAACTTGGCTTGACCAAGGCAAGGAGCGTGATTGTCTCTGAAGCGGCTCCTATACCAATGCACTCGACCTGCTGATAGGTTATAATACGATAAATCCTTTGTCATTGCTTGTAGCAAAGCAGGATTGTGCTTTGGAGGGCGAGGCAGGGACCATGAATGTATACTGAGTCTTGTGACTCTCCCCGAGCACCACCACCTATATAACAGGTGCGGCCGGAAAGGCCCCCAGTGCCAGCTGGTGACAAAGGCGGTGGGTGGAAGAGGCTTCTGGCCAGTGCCGGGTTAGCGCGAGATTCAGCGCTGCCTCTGAGGTCTGTTTGCAACCATGGCAGTGACTCCCGCCGCTCCCCAGGCCCAGATAACCCAGGGAGCATGGCCACTGCTGAGAGGGAGGCGTGGAAGGTGGAGACGGCCACTGAGCAGGAGCTCCACACGTCCCCGGGGGCTGGGGTGTGGGTGACAGAGGCCAGACGCTGCAGGGCCAGAGCCAGAGCCAGGCCGGGCGTCCGCCTCGCTGTGGCCAGAGTTTGGGCCGTGGGGTCCCTGCTCTGTAGGACATGGGGTCACTGTCCCTGTATCCAGAGCTCTGCCCAGGGCCCAGCTGACTGAGGTCGGGGGTAACAGGTGACACCCCAGCTCCGAGGGGTGGCGGGGTGGTGGCGATGGGAACAGCCAGTGGCCCCGCGTGGACGGAGACCTGCCCCGGGACGGTGGGACGGCCCCCCGCAGGGCCGGTTCCAGCAGGGCAGTGGCAGATGGTAGGTGCTCACCCCGCTGACCCGTCGGCGTGGCAGGAGGGACAGTGGCCAAGTTTTCCATGCCCAGGCCTGAGCGCTGTCACCTGGGCCGGGGTGTGCTGAGCCAAGGGACCGCCACAGTGGTGCTCTGTGGAGCCGCCTTGTGCCCGGAGCTGACGGATGCCCTTTAATAAGCGGCTTTCCGGCGTAAACCAGCCAGAGTGCACTCTGTTGCCTACGGCCAGGAGCCCTGCCCACACCCCCTGTATCCCAACACCGCTTTCCTCCCAGTTCACAGTTCAAGCTGAGGTTCCGGAGTCCCCGCACTCTGGCCTCAGGACCCTGGCTGAGTGAGGGCGGGGCTGGGAGGGGCCTGGACCCAGAGGTTCGCTGCAGAGAAGGCAGCTCTACCCCACGGGCGGGAATGGGCTCCAGGGGAAAGACAAGGAAACACCTCCTGCTCGGACGTTCCCTCTTTCTCCTTTTATTTTTAATTAAAAAAAAAAATTTGTTTTTGACCATGCTGCACGGCTTATGGGATCTCAGTTCCCCAACCAGGGACTGAACCCAGGCCATGGCAGTGAGAGGCCGGAATCCTAGCCACTAGGTCACCAGCGGTCCCTCTCCCTTTATTATAGAGGCTTTGCAGGGACGCCCCCCCCCCCCCCGTCTAGAGCAGGGCTCAGAAGCCCAGCCGCAGTCACTGCCGCCACCATCTTGTCTGCCCTGGACGCAGGCTCAGCAACGGGCCTTTCTCGGCTTCCTGCAACAGAAGCAGGAGCTGGGGGTGGTGACCTTCATCTTCTCCTTGGCTTCCAGGACGTAGGAGGTCTGCGCGGCCAGGCAGCTGACCGCGGGGTCGGGGTCTTCCTGCATGCACTTCAGGGCTGTAACACAGACACAGAGGTGCTGAGCAGGAGGGCCTGGGCCTGGGGGACGGGGGCTCGTGGGCAGGGGGGCGGTGCTGTGCAGCAAGGGGCAGGACAGCTTGTAGAATGTAAGCAAGAGTTCCTCCTGAGGGTGCACACACCCCGGTCACAAGCAGGACCACACCTGCCGGGCTCCAGGAGACGCGTCTGAGGCTCCCCGTCCAGCCCGGGACCAGCCCTGGAGGTCCTGCCCACTTTCCCCTCCCCGGCTCTGCCCTGCTCGCCCCAGAGCATAGCTGTGAGCGATGTTCTCTGACTACAGGGACTCAGCCAGCGGCCGGGAGCCCCGCCAGGCAGGGATGCGGTGCTTGGGAGAGGGGAGGGCGGGAGGGAGGGGTGTCTCCATGGATGGGCGGGGGACACAGGGTGGTGACCCGGGCAGGAGGGAGGCGCTGAGAGCCCCCGCGTGGCCCCACGTGAGAAGAGGCCGGTGTCCCTCCCGCAAAGAGGTCCAGGAACCGTCCCGGCCGATGAACGGCTGGAGCTCAGCTGGAGCTCAGCGGGGTGAGGGACGGTGAGTGACCTGGGGGATGGGAGGGCCCCAACCAGAGCCCCAAAGCTAATGCCTCGGAGACAAGCTCCTTCCTCAGTCCTCCCCAGTGGTGAGTTCTGTGAGCCCGTCTGCCCATTTTCCCTCATTTCTGAGCCTACCCCACCAACCCCAGCTCCACATCTGACAGCCAGGGGCGGTGTGCCGCGGGGCCGCACTGACCTGCGTAGGTTTCCTCCACCTCGCTGGCCTCCTCCTCGCTCAGGGTCTGGATGATCTGGCCTGCGGGGGGCACAGAGGACCGATGGGGCCCCGGCTGCACCTGCTCCATGCCTCTGCCCCAAACCGCCGGCATTCCCGCCTTCTGTTTGTCTGGCCCTCCCACAACTGGCCTCGGGTCCAGACTTTCCCCCTGAAGTCGAAGTGACCTCGTCCCTGCTTCTCTGAAGGGTCCCAAGCAGATGGGGCTGGGGAGGGGGAGGGGAGCCTCTGCCTTGAAGATGCTTTTCCTCGGGTGATCGAACTGACCCCTCCAGTCTCTGAGCCTCCCTGCCCGGCCACAAGTACGTGGCTTAGCCCAGGCAGGAGCTTCCTACAGGGGGTGGGGGTCAGGGGCAGACAGTCCTCCGCCCCCCAAGGTCACAACCCCAGGCCCTATCTGCCCGCTGTCCCGGCTCCTCGGGCTGTTTGAAGGACCCCAGGACAGGGACACGGTGGCTCCAGGAAGAGGGAAGGCCCACCATACCTGCAAACCACACGGCTGCCTGGCGGATGTGGGCCTGCGGGCTCTTGAAAAGCATCACACTCTGCTTCAGGAACCACAGGGCTTTGCTTTCCTCCTGCTTCAGCTGTAGGAAGAGGTGCCGGCGTGGGCAACGTGCCCACTGCTGGTTCTGTGGCCCCGCCCCCTTCCCCCACCCCCGACAGTCTTGAGTACAGTGGAGTCATCCTCTCAGTGTAACATCTGTGACAACATTCTAACCTGCATCCCCTCCCGCCCAGCTCCTAAGGACTGATCTACTCGGTGAAGGCTTCCCGGACGGATGGAGCCCCGGCGACCACTTTCCCTGGAGGAGGCATGAAACTCACACAGAATCACCCCAATCTCTGGCTCACACATTTTCCCCTCCAATTCCATTGTTTCTATATCGTTTATTTACATCTCGGCTTAAAAGCTTCAATCTCCACGTCACCTGCCTCAGGAGGCAAGAGAACCCATGGTGTCTACACCACTGTTTAAACAGGGCCCCACAGTGCCGTGTGCAGTTAAGGGTTTCACTATCTTCCTTCCGCGCCTGGGAAGGCGCCACCTCTGTGTGTATCCTCCCTTGAAGGTTGCGAGGGTGACGCGTCTTCCCTTTGCAAAGACCACCAGCCCCGACCCCGTCTCCTGCTTTTCCTTCCTGGCTACACCCGACGCTCTTTTTCACTCTGTACTCTGCATCCAAGTTCTTAAACGAGGAGGCTACATCCATGGTTTTTCAGATTTTTTTGGCAGTAGAACCTTTTCTTCAAATAAAAACCCTAACTGGAAATCCTACATCCCAAACCGACAAAGGTGGGACCGCACTGGTTGAAGGTGTGGTGAAGCTGAGCCGCCCCAAGGAACCCTTGGGTTCCTGCTCCCTGGGCCCCTCCCTCCACCACGCCCCCCACTGACCCTGCACCTGCGAAGGTCACAGCATCCCCTGTGGTCCAAACCCAACGGGCCCCCGCAGCGGCTCTCTTCCTACACTCGTGCTGCGGTCACCATCACTCCCTGAAGCTTCTCCTCTTGGGGGACCGTGACGCTCCTCCCTTCTCGTCCCTCTTCCACTCCTCTGCCGGATTCTCTTTCCTAGACTCTGCCTGGGTCCTGGAAGCCCGATGCTGACTACGTGCCTGTCCCGCTGTGCGAGTCCAGGCTCAGGGCTGCAGCTTCCACCTGCCGTTCAAGTGCACGTCCCTGCCCACGGCCCAGCCCGCTCTCCCTGCGTCAGTGACCCATGTCTGACGTCCAGTGGGACAGACCCCACAGGCCTTACTGACTCCACGTGTACAAGTCGAGCCACTGGAGTCCCCTCCACACCTGCTCCTACCTCTGGATTCTCCCCTCAGCCTCCAACGCCAGCACTCACCTGTGTTAGGAGCCCGGGGGTCCACCCTTACCTGCACGCTCCACATCAAATCAGCCTCCAAGACTGGCTAACCCGCCCGTCTTCGTCTCCATGACCCCATCCCCTCTCCCTGGCCCCCGGCCCAGACCCAGTCGTGTCCCGGGAACTTATCCTCCGACCTGCTGCCAGGCGGTCTGTCAAAAATGCGCGGCCATTCGACCACGTGACCCTTGCTTAGTGCTTCGATGGTTCCCCGTTTCCTACAGCGTCAAGTCCTGCTCTTGTGTCCCAACCTCCACCAAACCGTATGACCCAGCCTCCTGCTTCCTGCTCTGTGGTCCTGTACCAGGACGGCACCCCGGCAGCCATGAGCCAAGCCAGCCCGCAGATGTTTCCATCTGCTCCGCACACTGTTTCAAACATTCTTACTTAGTTGCCAATATAAACGTGGGAAATTGCACCTAAAATCAGGATTTCCACTTCCTACAGCGAAGTGGAAGATGGAGCGACCCTGAGCCCACGTTTTCTCATGGACGCAATCAGCGGGTCTCAGCCTTCTCAGCTGGGGGCTGTGCCATCCCCAGAGGGATGGATGGAACTATTGAGAGGATGAGGGGAAGGACACAGTTCCTCATGTCCCATTGATACCTGTGCAATCAAAACCTTCTTTCTAATCATCTGTGCCCAGAACTTGACTCTGTCTTTTATAGAAACACAGAGTACTTTTTATGGTTCAGATACACACTGGATTTTCTAGGGACGCAGGTACAATATAGATCAAAGCAAGACTGTAATTCACATTTTCAGAACTTCACCAAAAATTGTCCATCACTTTGGAAGTCACATCACCAGCGGCAACACTTGTTGGGTCTCTATTTGCGTCCCCAACACACGACCTGCATTTGTAGCCGGTCCATCCACAGGCAGGAGGCCCCACATCACGTCTCCTAGAGGCGCTGGGCCGGGCACGGCCATGCTTATATCACGGTCACATCCTGCCACGTTATCACGTCGTGTTATGTTACATTCTATGAAAAAGTACTTTCATTTCTCCTCTGGAGCTAGGGTTTTATATCTCTTTACTTTGGGAATCTGTATAGGCGGTGATGTTACCCACACATTTCACTTCAGGATAGTAAGGGGCTGTTATCGAACACGTGCTCTAACGAGGCGGAGAAGCACTGCCGGAGCTGGACCACAACCCTCAGCCCCTCCAGACCCGCCCGGCCTGCTTCTCTGGTTGATGTTCCCTGTGTGGCCCGGAGGCATTTGAGTTTTCTGCTCCTGCTTTAATGATTCCAGCCACTTGCAGCTCCCCACATGCTGGGCTCTCCTGCCCTTATTTCCCATTAGCAAATCCTATCAGATGAGGTGGACCAGGCCCTGGGGACAGAGTGGGAGCCCTGCCCCACTGCTGCACGCCCCCCTGTAGGGCGGCACCTCACCTGCACTCCTGAGCCCAGCCCTTTGCCGCAGTGTTACCTCGCCCTCCACTCCCCACTGCCCCCAGGGAACACCTCTGCAGGAAGCCTTCCTTCAACTCCCAGACTGGGCTGAGCGCGCCCCCTTGCACTACGAAGTACATTCCTCTCTTTCAGCCTTTACTTGACTGCTCAAAAATGATCCATTTGTGTGCCTAGTTCCCCAACTAAGACAGGAAGAAATGGGAGCGGCGTGGGGCAGGAGCCACATGTAGGTGCTGGGCACAGAGTGGACGGCCAGTGGGCATCTCATCACCGCACCACTGCAAACCCAGAAGCTGCAGGAAAAACACCCACACGGCTGGGTGCCCCGGCCTCCCTGCCCAGGAGCAGGCGCCGCGCGAGCCACGACTTACCAGGGCTCTGAGGATGGTCCAGACGTCTTTCCCGGCAAATATTGCTTTGAGCTTTGACCAGCCCATCAAGGTGGCCGTACAGCAGAGGGCGGGCCGGGCAATCTGGAGAGACGGGGAGGCTCAGTGCAAGGTGTTACAGGGCAGGGCAGGGAGGAGACCCCAAGGGGCATGGAGAGAGGAGACGGACGGCGGTGAGGTCAGCCCTGGGGGCACGGGACTCAGCGAACCCCGAGGGACCCAGGGTGGGAGGGAAGCCGGGCCGTCCTTTGGCTGTACCTGCACCCTTTCTCCTACCAATAAGAAGTTGAAAAATCAGGGTGGTAATGATTTTCCCAGTTGCTATGTTACTGTACGGAGACCCACCCAGCCCCCAAAACAGTTTCTCAGAGAAGAGTTTTCCCTGAAGTCTGGATCCTCCAAGTGGGTGGTCACTCCTCTCATCAGGGTCGGCTCTGCCAGAAACTCCACGCGGAGTTCCCTGGGAAGGCGCCCCCCCGCCCCCGACAAAGATAACGTCCCAGCTCAGGTGCTGGTTCAGCGCATCCTCACACGCGCCTGTCAGAGCCTCGCCGGGCAAAGGAGCCGGGTGCGTGCAAGCCGGTGTCAGCACTTCTCAGCTGCAGTTCACACGCCCAGGCTCCCGGGCTCGGAGCCAGGATACCCACTGCAGAACATGGAGCCGTCCAGGGCCCTCTCTGCACTGGACGCCGTGCCGCCTCCAATGGGGGCCTCCCCGCCCTGGGAGCCCATCTCTGGTCAGTGGCAAAGGGCAGAGAGCGGCTTGGAGAGAAGGCCAGTGATGCCCGGGGCAGGGAACCACGGGGCCCTCCTGGGAAAGGAAGTGTCACACCCACAGCTTTCCACCGTGCACTGGTGGCTGGCCAGGGAGCCGGGGCTGCAGAAAAGCCCGGTGCAAGCGTCGGGTCACCTCAAGCCTCTAAGTGCCACCCTCCAAGGTCAGAGACGGGAGCCTCCTTCAGCGCCCCCCCCAGCGCCCGCTCACACCCTGCTAGCATCCCCCCACCTCTGCCCCACGGCCTCTCACCTGAGCCACGCTGACATTCACATCCTCCAGGTGGAGCACCAGGTGGACGAGCAAGTTGAGCACCTGGTGCCTCAAGGGGAAGACGAGGAAGCGCCTGTTGACCTTGGCCAGGAGGGCCCCATAGATCTCAAAGGCCGGCAAGCGCAGACTCTCGGTCTCCTGGGTGAGAACACACGCACATGCATGCGCACGCGTGGGGCACGCAGCCCCGAGCCCCCCACCATCCGCAGGCCCCCGACGATGTGCCCCGGCCCCGTGGCGTCACGACTCTGCCAGTGCCCCCTGGACCCTCCCCAGGCCGGGGGACGCGGCAGGCAGCCCCACAGCAGGTTCCACCTCCCAGTCGGGGGCCTTGGAGACGGTTCTGGCAGCTCTCTTACGTGACCGACAGCCCAGAAGGGAGACGGGCCCTCAGGAGACTCACCTCCTCCAGGAAGGGCCCGAGCGTGAAGGCAAAGCTGGATGAGGAAGGCGGCGGCGTGCCGCCAACTCAGCTGTTCCACCAGGCCCTGCAGCACCTGGAGGGTCTCGGCCACGCCGCCGCCGTCCGCCGAGTAGCAGCAGTTGAGCACGTAGGGCTGCAGGGCCCGGAGCTGCTTCCCCTGCGGGGCCAGGCGACAGGGGGACAGTCTTACCACCGCGCACGACAGCGGTGCCGGCACACCCCCTCCTGCCCTGGACCTGGGGCAGCGGCGGAGGTGGTGCCGGCAGAGGGGGCCTCCCCGGAAGGCGTCGGGCAGCACCCCTGTCCTCGTGGGGAAGGGAGAAGACAGAGGACAGCCCCTCACCACCGCCTCCCCCAAGGCCCCATCTGCACCTCCTTCTCATCCCTGGTAAGGACGCCCAACTCCAGGAGACGCAGCTGGCTGGGGCGACCCTGGGGCTGGCTCAGGAGGGTCTCCTGTTTCCTTCCCTGGCAGGGTGGGAGCGGCAGGGGCGCACGTCCCGACCCCTGTCCTCAGCGGGAGGCTTCACGAGGGCCTCCTCGGTCTGACCCTGAGAGTGGGGCCCACCCCGTCCACAACTGGACACTCTGGGCCTCCAGGTCTCCTGGGGTCCCGCCCGCGGCCCGGCCGGCTCACCGTGTGCTCGTGCCTCGCGAGGACCTCCACCGCCCGCAGGAGCAGCTTCACAGAGGCCAGCTCCTCGCGCTGGAACCAGCTGGCCAGAGTCCCGACCGTGACCTCGTCCACGACGGCCGCCACGACCGGGGACCGCAGCAGCTGCACGAGGACACGAAGAGGGTCAGAAACCACGGGCCGGGAGGAAAAGTCCTCAACGACCTTGCATCCAGGCTCCTGCTCGTGAGTAAAGATACGCTCTTCAGGATTTGGAAGAAGGGCCTGAAGAGGCCAACGCCCAGCTGAAGGGTCACGTCACACGCTGTGATTCCAGAAGGCGTCCCGCCATCCTGCAAGTCTTCCTGACGCTTTTTTTTTTTTTTTTTTTTTTTGCGGTACGCGGGCCTCTCACTGTTGTGGCCTTTCCCGTTGCCGAGCACAGGCTCCGGACGTGCAGGCTCAGCAGCCATGGCTCACGGGCCCAGCCGCTCAGCGGCATGTGGGATCTTCCCAGACCGGGGCACGAACCCGTGTCCCCTGCATCGGCAGGCGGACCCCCAACCACTGCGCCACCAGGGAAGCCCCTGAGGCATCTTTGACAAGGGGAACTGCAGGGGATAAAAGTAAGAAATGCACCGATGTGCATATAGATATGTATACATGGAAGGAGCGCATATTTGGCTGTTCACGTATGAGACGCGTGGGTCCAGGACTGGTGAGGTCAGAAGGAGAGGCAAAAATGGGAAAGAAAAAAGGCTACAATTAAAAGAAAATAGCAAAGATGATTTTATTCACATATTTATGTGAATTATATGTGTATCTTTGTTATTTAAAATAGAATTGAAGAAGACAAAAGCTAATCAGATGCATTTAACCACTATGGGCTTGCTTTGCGTGCATGCACGTGTGAGGTATGCGTATCTATGTCCCCACGTGTGGTCCTCGGCACTTCCCACCATCTCCAACAGGCGGCCACGCAGACCCACCCCCCCGGACTTACTAGCCGAGCAGGTTTCTTAGATTCTTTGAACCTCAGTTTCATCCTCTGCAAAATAGAGGTAATAACACCTTTTTCACAGAGTTACAGGGAGAACTAAAATAACTGAGCATCCTGTTCTCTAAGAACCCTGAACAAAAGCTCACGGCCCTGACGGTTTTACATATTTCTGCTGTGGTCATGCCCGGGCAACGGATGAGGATAACCAAACAACAGACAGGGCAGGTGCAAAGTGCTGTGAAGCATTAGAAACGTCCACAGCCATTCACTCTCTGTCATAGACCTTGACCCACTCTCTTAGCTGGCACCTAAATCCCCACTGGTTTTCGAGTTTAAATCAACTGGGTCTCCCTTTAATTGCTGGGAGTGAGGTCCGTCCATACCCCTAACCTTTTCCCCAGCATGCTGACCCCTCCCTTCCCCCTTCTCAGCCTGAAAGTCCAAAAAGGGAGGCAGATGAGTGAAGGCCCATTCCCACTGTTTTCAACGGATATTACACATTTTGGGGAAATTCTAAAGAGGTTCTCAATCGTAGCTGTGTTTTTAGAAGACAGCTTTAAACTTGGGAACTTCTCAAACAAACTGATACCTGTACCCCATCCCAGACCAATTCAAAAAGAACGTACAGGCAGGGAGCAGGGAGAGGGGTGAAGTGGTGGTCTGGCATCAGCATTTTTCAAAGCTCCCCAGAGGATTCTAAGATGCAGCCAGAGTCCAGAACTCCTGCCCTCAGGAGAGCAGCCTCCATCCAGGGTGGTCCCCCCTGCCACCCAGCATGTGCCTTGTACCGGTTCTCAAAGCTGGGTCCAAGGACTACCTGGACAACAACCACTGGGGTATTTCCAAAAAAGAACGACTCCAGGCTTTCCCCGAGGGCCGTGGAGTCCAAGTCTCTGCAGACAGGGCCCAGGAACCTGCATGGAAGCAGCTTCCCCAAAGAAACTAGGTGCTCTAATGCTTGCCTGTCACTGAGCTAGGAGTCCCCTTCTGTTCAGGGTTCTGGTCCTACATGTCCACACTCCCCATCCTTAGCAGGAGTTCTGCCAACACAACATACGTCCCTGAATGCATGGATCAGCACGCCACCCCGACGTGCACACATTAGCTCTTGGTTCAAGGTGGAGGCACCCTCAGACAAGACACCAATGCCCTGGAACCTACACAAAAACACACCGCTACACACTAGGATAATATCTGTTTATATTCTAGGATTAGCACTGTGTAATCTTCTATCTCTGCTATTTCACAAGTAATCCACTCATATTAAAAAAAAATCAGGTGGCTTGAAATTTTAAAAGGAGCTTATTTAAAGCTGTGGTGAGTCAGAAATCCTGAAACTCCTTTTGGACACTGCCTGTGGAAGTATCAATGTAAATTGGTACAACTTTACTGGAATGCAATTTGGCATTAGTCTCAAAAGTTATAGAAGACACTCATATTTTTTGAACCAAGACTTCACTTATTATATTCAGTATTTAAGGAAATAATCCGGAATATGGGCAAAGTCTTTCACACAGAGATGTTCATTACAGTGTTATTTACAATAGTGTAAAATTCGAAACTGAATGTCCAATTATAAAACATCTTCGTGATGAAATATTACATCCCCATTAAAATTTATGTTTACCAAAAACACCACGTAATGACGTAGAAGATGCTTAAAGAGAACAGGATACAGAATATGAATAGAGAATGATTTCAACCATGATAAGCACACACACGCCCCCTCCACTCAGACCAAAAAGTGGTTTCCTGCAGGCATCACGATTCTTCATGGTTTTGTCATTTTTAAGATTCTTTTCCATTTTTTCTAAATTTTTATGCCTTTTTTCTGCCAGGTGGCTGAAATACGTTGAGCCAGTCAGTGGAGCTGAGCAGAGAGTGACTTTATTTATTTCTGCTTTTTATTTAGTTTAACGTTTTTATTTGGTGGCACCGGGTCTTAGTTGCGGCATGCAAACTCTTAGTTGCGGCATGCGTGTGAGATCTAGTTCCCTGACCTGGGCCCCTGCATTGGAAGCACAGAGTCTTAACCACTGCACCAGCAGGGAAGTCCCGAGAGTGACTTTAAAAGGCGGAGGTGGCTGCAGGGAGGAGCCGGCTTGTCCCATAAAGTCAGAGCGGAGCCGAGATTCAATCGCACCCGGTAAACTCAAGGCCTGTGACTCCAGATAACCAACCAGGCGTCCTGAGCAATGTCCCCCAGCCCAATGTGAGGCCACGGCCCCCTGGAGTGACTGTTCCCGGAGGGGCCGCCCTCACCTGCCCGCCAGCCACTCACCTCGGTGATGAACACGAGGGCCGTCAAGTGAGTGTCTTGGTCCGGTTCCTGGAGGATCCTGACGGTGAGGCTGAAGACGGCGCAGACGTGCCAGCAGGTCTTGATGATCGTGGCCCTGCGGGGGGAGCACAGCGCCCAGGGTCAGGCCTGAGTGTGGAGGGGCCCCAGGACAGGTGGGTCCCCAGCCAGGTGCGGCCCAGTCTCACCTGGCCAGCAGGGCCACACCCTCGTGGTATCTTTCAGGCCTGGTGAGCAGCTCCCAGCCACCCAGTTCCTGAACATAAGACACGTGGTCGCTGTACCCCGTGCTCCTCATCAAGGTCTTCAGGGCCTCCATGGTGGAGCTGGGGGAGGGGGACAGAGAGCAGGAGGGGAGGTCGTCCTCTCCCTCACCTGCGACCTGCTTGTCCACCCAACCTCACTCACGGCCACGGTCTGCTGGTGACGGGGCAGCCCTCAGAGACCCCGGCGACATTTCACAAACGAGGCACCCAAGGCCGAGACAGACGTGGCACCCAGGGGACACGGGAGGCTGTGACGGCACGGGGCGGGGCCCAGGTCTACGGATGCAGGTGCACTGTGTCACCTGCTGCACTGATTTCGCGGTGGGACAGGATTCCTGCGTCAGCCAAGAAAGCCAGACTTAAGAAAGAGTCTTTTCTAAAAAGCCCAGCAAGAGCTGTTGAAGGATGCGTGCGGAGCACACCCGGGCCCGGCAGAGGGGAGAAGGGGCCGGGTCGGGCGCCGGGGGTCAGGGGGGCGACGGACAAGGGCCCCGAGAGACGGCCCCGGAGCACCGTTCCTCGCAGCCCCGGCCGAGGCCCAGGGTACCTGACGGGGTCCGTCCACTGGGTCACGTGGTGCTGCTCCTGGGCGGCCTCCGTGGCCCCTTCCACTGTGAGGAGGGGGATCTGGAACAGCAGGGCCGTGAACAGGGCGGGGAAGAAGGCCTGCGCCTCCAGCCTCCAGCTCGGCTCCAGCAGCAGCTCGTGGAGGGCCCTGGTGGCCTGCAGTGGGAGGAAGGCGGGGCCATCGTCACCTACATCTCCAACCCTCGGGCCCTGATGCCAGGCAGCCTCGGAGCACAAGCAGCCACCCGGTCGGGCTGGCCGGGAACCCCACGCCTCTGAGCGTGGAGGATGAGTCAGCGTGAGCCAGGAAAGCAGAGGGCGACGTCTGGGCTGTCACCCGTCTAAAGTGCTCTTGTAACTGCGCTGGTGGTTCTCTTCTCTCGCCACCCTTGAGAGGTCAGGGGGGCTGGGGGGCTGGTCTCACCCAATCCCACCCAGGAGAACTAGAAGCCAGTCCTTCTGTTTCCCTACAAGGCAGAGTCCCGGGGAGAACCCTCCCTCCCAGCCCTCCCGAGACTCTGCCGTGAGGACATTCAACCTCCTCTGTAAAAGGCAGAGGCCCGAGAGCTCAGGACAGCCTAGGATGGGCACCAGGGCGTGCCCTCCCAGCCCCCGGCCCCCTCCTCGGGCCCTCTTACGATCAGCGGAGAGATCTCTGTTCTGCAGCTGGGCTCCTGGCCCCTTGACTTCTGCTGTGGAGTCAGCCTCTGCAGGAGATGCTCCATGATCACTTCGTAGCCTTTGGGGAACGATGCCAGGACTTCCCAGGGCTTGCGAGCCCCCCTGCAGAGGGGAAGCCCACCCACAAGGTCACGGTCTGGGGAAGAGCTCGGGGCTGCTTCGCCCAGCTCCCCAGCCCCCTTCCTCCTTCCCTTCTCCCCACCTGTCTCTCTCCCTTCTCCCGTCTCTCCCTCCTTCTATGCCTTTCATCTTTGCATCACCTCCAGACCTCCCTCTTCTCTGCCATCTCACACAGAGGCGACTCTGAAAATGTTCACACGACCTAGGAACTTGACATGAGAAAATATCTGAGGCCAGAGCTTTTGGGCCCGACTTCAACGTGTCCGATCAGTCAGAAGACCCTCTTCTCTGTGGCCGTGTCCAAGCTCTCATTATGCACTCAGCCCCCGGACCTCAGATGTCATGTCCAGTCCGTAATCCACGAGCCAGCTCGTCACTCTCCAGGCCCGGTCTGGCCACCTCCCCCGACAAGGCCCTTCCAGCCTTGCCTGATGCGCTGACTTATGTTTGTCCTTTGCCTGGAGTATCTTCCCTACTCCTCTTGACCTGACAAATTCACACTCAGAGGAAAAGGAGAGATCTGCAAATTATCTTCTACAAATAACATAATGCAATTTCAGGAGAATCCGCTTGGTGTCCTCAAGAAGCCATGACCTTTGTGAAACAGGAGAGAGCAAAGAGGACATGAAGGACAGATGAAAGGCGAAGATGAAGACACTGTCCCTGCTGGCAACGTGGCATCTTGGGGGACAAAGACGAAGGGAAGAACCCAAAGAGAAAAAAGTGGGTGCTTGACCAGGGTTTTGAGTGTTAATCAGTGGAAGAGAGAGACTGCAGTGGGCTTGCTCTGTTCTGGCCATCACAGCACTGCAAGTACATCATTTCTCGATAGGAAAATGAAGACTGCTTGTTAATTTCTGATAAATACTCTTCATCACGATAAGGAAGGTTTTTTTCCCATTCTATATTTGCTGAGGTTTTCTTTAAATTAGTAATAACTTTTGAATTCTTTTACCAAATTCCTTGACAGCTTCCAATGATACGTTTAAAAACATGTATAACTGTTAAAGTAAAAATTATAACTTTTTTGGTGGTGTTTCTTCAGTGTGTATAGACATAATACATGTGGCAACTATACCACGAAGTAAGGAAGATAAAGGAAGCTACGCGTTGAAAGCATCTGCACTTTCTTGAGGTTGTAAAATATTAATTCTACTTAGACTATGACAGTTTAGGTATGTCAGTATACTACAAAAATTTAGGTTGTAAGTCCCTAAGAACCCACTAAAAATTGATACAGAGTCGAAATCCAGTGGATAAATTAACATGGAATGCCTAAAAAACCTCAAACAATCCAAAATAATTCAGGAAATTGGAAACATAGGAGCAAACAATGGAGGAGACAAACAGAAAACAAGTCATGAAACGACAGACTTAAATCCAACCATATCTATGTCATCTATATATCTATACACGTACACACACATACATATACAATGAAATATTATTCAGCAATAAAAAAAGGATATTCTAACATTTGTGACAACATAGATGGACCTTGAGGGCGCTGTGCTAAGTGAAATAAGTCACACAGAGAAAGACAAATACTGTATGATCTCACTTATACACAGAATCTAAAAACAAAAACAAAAACAGAAAACCTCCAAGAAAAAGAGATCAGAGTGGTGGTTACCAAAGATGGTGGATGGGAGCAAAATTGGAGAAAGGTGGTCAAAAGGTACACACTTCCAGTTAGAAGATAAGTAAGTACTATGGGTATAATGTACAACATGATGACTCTATAGTTACCACTGCTATATGATATACATATATGTACATGAAAGTTGTTAGGAGTAAATCCTGAGTTCTCATCACAGTGATAAAAACTTTTTTCTTTTTTTGCTTTCTCTTTTTATTGTATCTATATGAGATGATGGATGCTAACTAAACTTATTGCAGCAATCATTTCACAATACTTGTAAGTCAAACCACTATTCTACACACCTTCAACTTATACAGTGATGTACGTCAATTATATCTCAATAAAACTCGGGAAAAATCCAACCACATCATTAATTACATTAAATGTAAATAGCCTAAATGTACCTACTGAAAGCTAGAGATTGTCAAATCGGATAAAAATACAAAACCCAACTTTATGCTGTATACAAGAATCCCGTTTTAAATATAATGATACAGAATAGTTTAAAAGAATGAAAAAAAGATATACCATGCCAACACAAATCAAAGGAAAGAAAAAGTGGACATATTAATATTAGACAAAGTAAACTTCAGGACAAAGAATATTAACAAGTACGAAGAGGGAATTAACCGATGATAAAAAAAAAAGTCAGTTCACTGATGAGATGCAGTCATCCTTAATGTGTATCCACCTAACAAAACAATGAAGCAAGAAGAGTTAGAACTGAAGGACAAAATAAACAAATCCATAATTACACTTGAAGGCTTCAGCACTTTTCTTTCAGTGATTGATATGCTAAGTAGACAGAAAATCAGCAAGAATACAGAAGTCTTAAACAACACTATCAATCAACTTGACAATCTATAGAACCCTCCACCCAATAACAGCAGAAAACGTATTCTTTTCAGGATACTGAATCACTTTGCTGTACACCTGAAACTAACACAATATTGTAATCAACTATAATTCAATAAAGAAAGAAATAAGAATGCCATATAAATTTTTATATGGTGAAGCAAAGGAAATAGAATAGCCAAAGCAATTTTGAAACAGGATTTTAAAAATTGGAGGACAGGGCTTCCCTGGTGGCGCAGTGGTTGGGAGTCCGCCTGCCGATGCAGGGGATACGGGTTCGTGCCCTGGTCCGGGAGGATCCCACATGCCACAGAGCGGCTGGGCCTGTGAGCCATGGCCGCTGGGCCTGTGCGTCTGGAGCCTGTGCTCCACGGCGGGAGAGGCCACAACAGTGAGAAGCCCGCGTACTGCAAAAAAAAAAAAATTGGAGGACATACTATGTGCTTTCGAGACTTAATATAAAGTTACACTATTCAAGACAGTGTGGTAATGGTGAAAGAATTGAAAATAGATCAGTAGAGCAGAATAGAGAGCCCATAAATAGATACACACAAAAATGGTCAACTGAGTTTTGATAAAGGTGCAACGGCAATTCAATGGAGAAAGGCGAGTCTGTTCAACAAATGGTGCTGGGAACAGGTGTCTGTATGCAACAAGCTGAGCCTAGACTCGTCCATCAGACCTGGTAAAGTTAATAAAAGTAAGTCATACACTTAAATATAAAACATAAAAGTATAACACTTCTGGAGGAAAACATGAGTGGTAAACCTGTGAACTTAGACACCATGAGAGAAAAAAAAAAGATAAATTGGACTTCATCAAATTAAAAACTTTGTTCTGCAAAAGATAATCTTAAGAGAATGAAAAGATAATCCACAACACGGGAGAAATATTTGAAAATCATATGTCTGGAAAACGACTTGTATTCAGAATACATAAAGAACTCTCAAAATTCAACGAGAAGAGCAACAACCCAATCAAGAAATGGGTAGAAGATTTGGACACTTGACCAAAGCAGATACATGGATGGCAAATAAATACATGAACCCATGCTAGCACCATCAGTTGTAATTAAATGAGGGAAACGCAAATAAAAACGACACTGAGATGCCACTGCACACTTGTTAGAATGGCTAAATCTTTCTTAATGACAATACCAAGTGTGGACAAGGATTTAAGCCACCAGAACTTTCATATGCTGCTGGTAGTAATGTAGATGCTACAGCCATGGTGGAAAAGTTTGGTGGTTTCTTTCAAAGTTAAGTACACAGCTCCCATATTGCCCAGAAATGCAACCCTTAGGAATTTATCCAAGAAAGATGAAAGCTAATATTTACACAAACACCTATGCACAAATATTTATGGTGGTATTATTTGTAATGACCCAGAACTGGAAAGAACACAGAAGGTGACTGATAAACAAACTGTGGTCTATGCACACAATGGGAAGGGACGCACTGCTGACACACACAGCCACCTGGATGAATCCCAAAAGCCCCAAGTAAGTGAGAGAAGCCAGACTCAAAGTACGATTCTGTTTTGTACAGTATGACTGGTTCTGCGTGATTCTACTTCTCGGACGTTCTGGGAAAGGCAAAACAATAGGGGTGGAGAAGAGATCAGGGGCTGCCAGGGCTTGGGGTGGGGAGTGGAGTTGACTCCAGCACGAGGGGATTTTGGGGAGTGATGGAAATAATTTGTACCTTGATTGTGGTGGTGATGATTGTGATTATACATTTGAGAAAACTGGTAGCACTGTGTAGCCAAAGGGTGAATTTTACCGCATGTAAATTTTTACATTTTTTAAGTTAAAAAAAAATTATAGCATAGTACATCCATAGAATATAATACCAGGCGGCCATTAAAATTATGTTTACAAAAGGGTTTTAATTTGGGAAAACCCTATGATAAAGTGTTAAATGAAAAAGTGTGCAAATTGGTATGTACGGTATGAGTGTGACCGTACATTTTTTTAAACCTTTTTTATGTGTGTTTTTCGTTTTGTTTGTAAAAATTGAAAAAAATCATTTTTAAAAGGTAGACAAGTTATAAATTATACCTAAGAGATAGCAGAGGTTGCCTTGGGGTGAGATTTAATTTTTTGTCTTTTTCAAAAATGTATATGCTTTCCAAACTTTCTGCAATAAGCCCATATTACCTTTACAATCACTTTGCCCCAAGTAAGTATGCAACTTACTTGTGCTAAAAATTGGGTATATTTTAAGAATAAGCAGATCAAGAGAGTGCTGGGGCCTTGTCCGTCTGGCACCGAGAGCCTCACCTACCTCTGGGACTGGTCGTCTATCTTGAACAGCGTCAGGATAACCTCGTCGGGGTAGGTCTGGGCCAGCAGGTGAAGGACCTTCTTTATGGTCTCCTGGGCCATGGCTTCCGTGATGCTGTCCGTATTGTGGTAAATGTACTCAGTGAGCTCGGCCACCTGCAGGGGAGGGTGGGGGGCGCTGCTTTCTGGATGTTCAACACCAGCTCGGCAGAAGTGTCAGATCCAGGCGCCCACATCAAGCTGCGGCCACACACGGATGCAAGGCTGGCGGCTGTGCTGCCCCCCTGGTTTAAGAGGCACAGAGGAGAGGGCAGCAGGGAAGGGAGAGTGGAGTCGTGTCTGGAAGCGTGATAACGATCAGATCAGGAATCTGGGGGTGAGGGACGGAGCAGGGAGGACGGGACAGAGAGACTGTTACAGAGGGAGGGCGGGCCGGTCGTCCCCGCCCACTGGCCGCGTGGACAGCAGGCAGTGCGGGCCCTGGAGTTGCTCTGCCTGGATTCAAATCTCTCCTCCCTACCGACGGGCTGTGTGGCCTTGGCAAGTGTTCCAGCCTCTCTGAGCTCTATTCCTTCATACAGAAAATGAGAACAAGTTTACCCTCCTCACGGGTCCGAGTGAACACGTGTAGGGTGTGTCACACTCGTGCTCAATAAACACCAGTTATCCAGGCCACGCCCTCCTTGAGCTTTTCTCCATCTTCAAAAAGAAAACAGTGACTTCCCTGCAGACTTGCTGTAAGAGCTAAATAAAATAACATGTGGCTGAGGCCAGCCCAGGGCGTGGCACCTGGTACTGGTAATACCTGAATAGTTATTGAATTCTGCATAACCCCAGCAAGCCAACTTGCGTCAGGGCCTGGAAGCCATGGGGATGCGGGTTCCAGTTCACTGCAGGGACAAGGTTCTAATAACGAACAGGGTGCAGGAAGGAACATGAGCTACGTGTAGGGTCGTGAGCTTCCTAACGGTGCTTCCAGCAGAGTCTGGCTGCCCAGGGGTCAGGGGCGCCAGCAGGGATTCCTCGCATGTGTGGGAGTTGGGGGGCTGGCCTCTGGGGAGCCCTTTGACCCTAAGAGCATTCAGATGGCGCTCCAGGCCAGGGAAAAAAGGAGAGTCCAGGAACTGCTCAGAGGGCCTGCTGTTGGTGTCAGGGGTGAGAGAGGGGATCAGGTTAGGCCATTAAAATGACAGTGAATCCATCCATCGGTCCATAAGAGCTTTCAAAGTGGTGTAATAGAAAGGACAGGTACAGAGACACCATGCTGGCTTAATTTTACCGAGAACCAGTCCCACCTCCGACAAAGGGTCTGTATTCCATCTCTAGTTCACGTCAGTGTCTCCTAGGTTTACGTATATAGATATACAGATACACATATGCGTACAGATATAGATATAGATATAGATACAGATATATCCTTGTCTTGCTGTGCATTCTTCCACCTGTGTGAAGAAGCACTCACAGGCCTGACAGAGTGTCTGGACACAGGAGGGATGTCTGAGGTCTCTCCTGGTCCTGGGAGCCCACGGGAGGCTCCTGCTGTAGCTCTGACCCTATTCTTCCCTTCCCAGTGGATATGGAGGCCAGGTGGTCACCCCTCCCCAAGGTGGGGCCCTCCACCCAATTGCAAACCACATCTCCTTTAACTTTTTCTCCTCTGGATTAAAGGATTGCAATTCCTTAACCCCAACCAGTAGGAAGTGAAAGAGAGCAAGTTCCACAACAGAACAAAAAGGAAGAATCCCGAAATTGCCCTTGAACCATGAAGTCCCCCAGAAAGGCTACCTTCCCAATGTCAGGCAGAGAGAACTTGAGGATCATCCTCAACATCCTGGAAGCCGCCCGGACGTCGTGCCTGCTGGTGTTGGTCATGGCCTCCATCGACAACATCATCACATCCGCCCTCTCCTGGGGGGTCAGGTACTTCCTGAAGAACTGCGGACAGAGGAACCAGCGCTATCTCCGCAGCGTCAGGTACCACCCTGGGTGTCCCCACAGTCTCTGGACCCCGGAGAGGCCAGCCAGCCAGGGCCCAGTGCAGGCGGCCCCGGCCAGCACCTGGCTACCCCATGGCGTGAGGCCAAGCTGAGTGAACAGAGGGAAAGCCGGGCTGCAAAGAGAGGCGCGTGGAGAAGAGGGTGGACTGCACCTTATTTTAAAAACCCTCTCAGTGACCTCAAACTTCAACCCACCCAGGTGCAGCGAGGGAGATGGGCGTTCCCCTCCAGCATTCTGTCCGTGAGACCGTGAACTTTGGGGGCCCTTCCCCGCACCGGGGATTACCCCTCTGCGCCCCAGCCCTCTTCCTCCCCTGCCAAGGCTCCTCATCTGGGCATCCCATACTCGGTGGAGGCCGAGGGTTACCATTGTGAGATCCTGTATGTTGGCAAACCATTCCGCTCGGAAATGCTTCTGCAGACCCTTCAGGATGTTCTCTGTCTCGTGTTTCATACCTCGGATCCAAAACCAACAGTTAGGGGCAGGGCCTTAACAGGGGAAAAGGAACACGCCCTGCCCTCTTCCCCTGCAAACGTCACAGAAGATCAAGAGGGTTTATAGGTGGAATGACGTTTGCCCAGCAGAACAGGGAGGGTTCCCTGGTCCCTAGTGCCAGGCCAATGCGTGGAGGGGGAGTGTGGCGGTGAGGTGCCTGGTCCTCTAGCCGCTGCTGCTCCTGTACCGCGTTCCCCCCCAACCCGCTGCTAAGCAACCGGGAAATACACCCTATTCAATCACAAAAAGTCAAGTTTCTAGGGCTTCCCTGGTGGCGCAGTGGTTGAGAGTCCGCCTGCCAATGCAGGGGACGTGGGTTCGTGTCCCGGTCCAGGAAGATCCCACGTGCCGCGGAGCGGCTGGGCCCGTGAGCCACGGCGGCTGAGCCTGCGCGTCCGGAGACTGTGCTCCACAACGGGAGAGGCCACAGCAGTGAGAGGCCCGCGTACAGCAAAAAAAAAAAAGAAAGTCAAGTTTCGGAAACTCCCTTTGCGGGAGACTTGCAAGTTCCTCTGGCACCTCTGTAAGTGTGTGTGGTGGTCTGCATCTTTGGTTTTCCTGGGGCAGAGAAAGCCTAGTTCAGGGACATCCAAGTTTGTTCTGTGAGAAAGGAGCCTCCTTTTCCCAGCTTCACACGTCACAGCAGCCGTGGGATAGCTAGGAAACACTGAGGATTCAAGCTGATCTCACAGGTGGCTGCAAGCCTAGCTCCCTGTTCTCCCAAGAATCTCCTGGAACCTCTGAAAAGAGGGCACTGCATCAGCACTGCACTTCGGGTTCATCCAGATAAAGCACATGTACAGCACTGCAGCTGCGAGGGACGCAGGCCCCTTGATGCCCCCAGCACCACATGGGGTCTCCACGGTCGTCCTTGTCACTCCTACGAACCAGAGGGTCCCACGGCCACGGCCACGAGGCAATCCAGGCCCATAACACTTACTTCTATGAAGCACGAGGATTTTGGACAGGTAGTGCAGGGCCTCTGAGGCCCCCATGCTGATCTCCTGGTTGGGGTTCATGCAGAAGAGGCCTAGGGTGCCCATGAGCTGCCCGGCCATCGAGAACTCTGCCATGTGCTGCAGGAAGAGGACACTGGCTGCACCCAGCCGTCCACAAGGGGGTTCCTCCCCCCACCCCCCGGGGCCACCAGTCCCTCCCCGCCCATATCGCTCAACATCTGCTGTAGGTGCCCGCCCACCAGCTCCGCACTGTACTGGCAAAGGAGACCTTCCAAGTCAGCACCCAGGGGAGAGGAGCGGCCAGAACCCTGAGACACGCTAGCCAACGGGAGCTGTGGACCCAGCCCGGCTCTCTAGGCCAAGGTCCCCCACCAGGGCTGAGGTGTGTGTGCCCGATCGGAGCTCACAGGAGCCGGGGTGGGGGAGAAAAAGGTGCTCTGACCACCCTCCAGGGCCCCCTGCAGAGCCCCAGTCGGTGTGCCATGTGCACAGAGGCAGGGGTCAGCCTTCCGCCGCCTCAGGCACTCACCGACAGCTCAGGGAAATTGCAGATAAACCTCAGCAGGTGGGAAATGGCCCCCAAGGCCCGGGACTGTTCGTGCACTTTCTCCGACTGTACCAAGCAAGGCAGGATGATCTGGAAAGAGAGCGAGGAAACCCCATCCACACACATGGGAGCACCGCCCCCTCCCTTCTTAGTCTTTTTAGTGAGCGGGGACCACTCTCCATTGCGGTGTGCGGGCCTATTGCGGTGGCTTCTCTTGTTGCGGAGCACGGGCTCTAGGCACATGTGCCGCGCGGGCTCAGTAGTTGAGCTTTATGGGCTCTAGAGCACAGGCTCAGTAGCTGTGGCTCACGGGCTTAGCTGCTCCGCGGCATGTGGGATCTTCCCAGACCAGGGCTCGAACCCGTGTCCCCTGACTTTGCAGGCGGATTCTTAACCACTGCGCCACCAGGGAAGTCCCTCCCTTCTTAGTCTTGAGTCCACACCCCCGACCCCCTTAAAGACAAACAGGAGCCTCCTGCCGCAGCATGGAGGCCAGAGAAACGACAGGGAGGGAGGCCTCAGCTGGCAGCAATTTATGTCTTTCTAGTTTTCTGTAATGAACATGCTTTGCTTGTAAAATTGAAAGAAAACAATAAACATCATTAAAAATGAAAAAAATACAAGAAATGATACATTCCAAAAGAACGATGTCCCAACGTGGACACAGTTCCTCTCTAGATACGGCCCTCGTCACAGTTCTTTAGTAAGATATCTGGGCAGGGACTTCCCTGGCGGTCCAGGGGGTAAGACTCCGCACTCCCAATGCAGGGGGCCCAGGTTCGATCCCTGGTCGGGAAACTTAGATCCCACATGCCACAACTAAACCCGCGCACTGCAACTGCTGAGCCCACGTGCCGCAACTAGAGAAGCACGGGCGCTGCAACAAAGACCCAGTGCAACCAAAATTAATTAATTAAAAAAATCAGATATCTGGGCAATCTTGTCTCCTTATCTTTAGTCACACCTAATATTATATCCAAAATTATATTATCCTAATTAATTCCCATCTTGCTCATGAAAGTTGGCTTCAAGTGACTCCGGGCTATTTCTCAAATTCACACTCACCCCTACGGGTGACAATTTATCGTAACTGAGAATATTCCAGAGACTCTATGAAGACAGTGGGAGATACAGGAACCTGTCTCCGGGTGACAGTCACACCTGCGGAGATTTGAGGACCGATGGCCTTTGGCTGGAGCGGCCCCCAGACTGTCCTAACGTTCCTTTCCTCCCCCCAACACACCAGATTTAACACAGGACTTCAATTTCCCTGACTGCTGTGGACACTCACCTCCAGGAAGCTCTGCAGGATGACCATGCTGGGCTCCAGACGCTCCAGCACAAGAGCCTGTAACATATCATCTAAGGCCTGGATGGTCTGGCAAGTGGGGGACGTGGGGTGTCAGAGGATGGACAGCCCCCTGGGGCACCCTGTCCCCCTCAGACCCCTCCCCACGGGGAAGGGAGCCAGGCCAGCTCTGCCGCCACATTCCCATCTTCCCAAGCGCTGGCCTTTCTTGACCTCACTGAAGCCCGGACCTACTCCACTGGCAGGCCAGAGAGCAGCAGTAGGCACTGGGCAGTTCTCGCCAACAAACACAGCCCCATGGGGCCCTCACCGTCAGAGATTCGTTCTCTAACGTTTTCGATCAAGGAAACTTCCAGCTTTAAAACTGAAAATTCTCAGGAAGATTTGGCCAAGTCTATTGGCCAGTAATTCCATAGAATCTGTGGGTTTATCGCCAGACTGTCTCCTCCTGAGACTGGGGCTGTCACGGAACTAAAGAAACGTAGCCCTCGTGAGAGGAGGACGTGGGCTGCGTGCGAGCAGGAACCAACCCCGGGGGAGATGGGGACGCTGAGCAGCCCAGGGAGGAGGGGAGGGAGGCCTGGAGAAAAGAGGACGGTGGGTGGGTGGGCTCCTCGGGGGCAGACCAGCCCCTGCAGATGGGCCAAGGTGGGTACCTACCTGCATGTAGAGACTAGCACTGTCCTTGCGGTCCAGACTGGGCGTGATGGGTGGCAGGGGTATGATGCTGGAGAGGCCGGCCTTGGCCAGGTCGAGCTTCTGGGACAGGTGGAGCGGCGGGTTCACCTGGCTGGAGGGGAGGGAGGGAGCCACGGGAGGGCCTTGGAGGACAGGTTAGTGTCGAGGGCCCCGGGGGAGACTCTGCTCTGCCCTCTCCCTGAGGCACGGGAAACAGTGGGACCTGAGTCCCGCACACTTCCCTTCCAGGGAAGGGGGCCCCGGCTTCTTGGGGAGCCTTCCCCACACTGATGTCCTAACAGCTTTCTAACAGTGAAAGCTGGGGGGCATCCCACCCCAGGAGGCTGGGAGACCAGGTGGCGGTCATGGGCCCTGCTACCCACAACCCAGAACTCAAGTCCCCAAGCCTTGCCCTCCTCCCAGCCCCAATGCTCCCGCAGCAGAGACCCTGGGGCTCGGGGGAGGGAACGGCCTGGGGAACCTCAGGGCCGCGATGCAGAGCATGGCTTGCAGATGCACGGTGCTGACCAAGGCCTCCGTGGATTCTTCAAGGATTAATGTCTGGAAGGGCCAGGAGAATTCCCCGGAGAGAGGGACGCCGGCCCCGGGGCTGGGACTCATCCTCCTCATCCCCGAAGGACCAAAGCCGAGAAAGAGTGGGCTTGTTTCACCTCAATTTTCTTGGCCAGGACGGTTAGGGGAAAGTAATCGTCCATGTTGTCATTTGCCTGGGCGTGGACAACGCCACTCATGGTGTCCACCGCCCTCAGGAACTTCAGCTTGTCGACGTCGAACTAGGATGGAGGGACATGCAAACCTCTGCCCGCGGCCCCCCTGCCGCCTGCCCCCAGACCCTGCCCCACGCCGGGCCCAGGCCCTGCCCTGGTGTTCACCGTGGCCCGGCCCCTCTGTAGGCGTCCGGGGATGGGGGCCCATGAGGCAGATACTTTCGTCCGGCACCTGTCCGGTGGCCTGGCCGCCTAAGAGGCCCAGTCAGGCAGCTTCCAAGCCAGGGCTAATATCCAAAACCCAAGGAAGCGTGAGCCCTCGTTTCTCCCTGCTTTCCTCCGCAGCTCTCAAAAAGCTCCAGAGAATTTCCTTACCACCTCTTCTTGTCCCAGAAATTCCAGAATACACTCATAGGCTTCTCTTTCCGACTGGCGCAATCCTGCAGTTGGGAGGTCTGGCTGATTCTCTCGGTGCAACAGGAAAGCAGAAACCCCCTTCCCCCCACCCTCGGCCAAGAGGGCTCAGCAGCCGTCGGGGTCCAGGGTGGGTGCCCCAGCTCCAAGAACTAGCTTCTCCAGGCCTGTGGCCGAGGGTGGACCTCAGGAGCCTCCGTGGAAAGACAACTACATGGGGACTTGGTTAAGAGATTTACGGCCGAGATAGGACAGCAAGGAAATAGAGAGTCCTTTAAGTTGCCCCCAGGGGCCACAGATAGAAAGCCCTGAACGGGAGGGAACTGGAAACCCCAAATCAGCCTCAGCGTCTCCCTTGACGACTGGGCTGGCGTGACCCTCGGGAGAGTCTCTCTGAGCAGGGACCCAGGTGTGGACACAGAGACCGGGGGTGGGGGGGTGAGGCTAAGAATAGGCCTGTCCACCCACGGCCGTCGGGAGCGGGTGAAGCAAGAGGACGGAGGTGGGGGCAGCCCTGGGACCCGAAGCAACACTGGCCACTAAGCCTGAGGTCAGGCCATTTCTCACTGCCCTGCCGCAGAGCGCCCTGGGCGTGCGGGTGGGGTTAAAGGCACAGCACAGCCGTTACATTTCAAGTGCCTGAATTCGGGGCCCTGCTCCTGTGCTCTACGAGCCCCGTGACCTTCCTGAGCTAAAGCCCCTCAGCTCGTTTCCCCGTCTGTACAGTGGGGAGGATGACCGTCCCTATCATTGTTGTGAGGATTAAATGAACGAAAGCATGATAATGATAAATAATAAATGATGATAATAATTAGCACATGACAATGATAAATAAAGGAGAAACCTTGAGCAAATTAAATTCTCCTTTAACTCGGGGATGATCATCAGTGTCTATCACTGTTATGATGTTTAAATTAATTCATTCACATAAAAAATTTAGAATGACCCCTGGCCCACAGCAGGAACTCAATAAGTGCCTTCTTCTTCACACGTTTCATTGAGCAGCTTTTATGTGAAATGCGCGCTTTCAGGCAGAGCTTACAGACATAGTGTGGACATACCAACAGGTCCCTTCACGGGACATTGTTTCGTGTCCTTGTGAAGGAGTTACTTTTGCATCTGCTCGTACAGTTTTGTGTGTATGCATATACACACATATATGTATATGTATGTACACACAGGAGGTCAGAGAAAATCTCATTGACTGAATCTGAGCGGCCCTGGAGGCCATGAGGAGCAAGCCCTAGGCTAGAAGAGCAGCCCTTGCAAAGGCCCTGGGGCAGGACCACGCCTGATATGTTCCTGGAACAGCCCGGAGGCCTGGAGCCTGGAGCTGGGGGAGCAGGGAGAGTGGCCAGCCATGAAGGCAGAGCGGTCAGGGCACAGGTCAGAAGGGCCTCGTGAGGCCACTGTAAGGATGGCTGTAGGGACCCTGGCTTTTGCTCTATAAGGGACGGAGCCCTGGGTAGGTTCCCGGTAAAACAGTGGCAGGTGGTCTGCTTTGTTTAACAGAATCACCCTGGCCGTTGGGTTGAGACTAGAGAGATGGGGGGATGGTGTGGAGTGTGGCTGGGGGTGCACGGTAGTAACCCAAGGGAGGGGTGATGGGGGCTGGGACCAGGGCAGGAGAAAGCGCTCAGACTCTGTATGTATGTGGAAGGCAGGACCAAGAAGGGTGAGCAGTGAGCTGGGTGTGAGAGAAAACAGAAGTGCAGATGTGGAGCCTGAGGGACTGCACTAGTGGGCGGGGCAAGTCTGGGGCTGGCTGGCAGCGGAGTCCAGAGGGAGCGCAGCTGGGACGCCTACGAGGCATCAAAGTGGAAATATCACAGGGTAGCTGGATTTAAGAGTCGGGAATTCAGGGGTGGGACCTGGGACTTGCTGACACCGGTGGGTCCAGAGGTCTGCCGTGGCTCTCCTGAACGGCCAAGAGCCCCAGACAATGTCCTGGTCCCCATCCAGCTCCAGGCCCCTCAGGGAGGCAGGTCTCAAAAGGGACAGGCATTCAGAGACCAGAGCTGCGACTGGGCAGCCAGAAGTGGGCAGACTCATGCCGATGAATGAGTCCCCAGTGAGGGATGGGCAACCAAGCACCGTCACGTCTGAGCCGCTGGGAGCTGAGACACAGCCCCTTCCTGGGCTAACTCACCTGCCAAGTTAGGGTTCCAAGAGACACGGTCAGCCAATGGTGAAAAGGTGACCTTTAATTTTCGCTTGTTGGGAGGTGAATCCATCTGCACACTCGGGGTGGCAGCCAGGGCAGGCTGCGGAAAAGGAAAGGCAACTGGCTGAGCGGTGCCAGCTCCGGTCCCACTGCCGGCTCCCCGCTCCCTCCCCCTGGGAAGTGGGGACCCTCTGAAGGTCCCTGCTTCCTCCCCACCTCTCTGCATGGGGATGGTTCAGACTCAGAGGTGGCCTCCCATCCCTCTGCCTTGGGAGGCTCACTGCTGAAATCCTGAAGCCCCCAACCCTTTGTCCAATACATAATCCCATTCTGCCCTGCGGCTGGGGGGCTAACAGCCCCCAGGTGTCTGCCCAGGTCCTGCCTGGGAGCAGGAGGAAGGCGCTGCCTGGCCGCATCTCCCACGCTGGACACAGGGTCCCCAGCTGGGGTGCCCACTGCCCCTGCCCCCATAGGACCCTCCAGGGACCCGTCTCCTCCTGCCGCACCGTCCTGCTCGCTGGACTTGGTTGCTCCCTTTGCTGGGGAGCTTCGCCCTCGGCATGCACCCTGGGGACACTGGTTACGGTTTCCCTGGGCCTCACTCCTTATAATCATCTAAAACACCGAATCCACAAAATCTGGGCCGTGATCCACGACTCAGTTTGGTGGAAGAAGTTCAGGTCTGAGATCAGGATGCTCACACTTTTCCAGAGACCCTGGGCTGTGTCCCCTCAGAGCCCACCCCAGAATGGAGCACCCTGGCCCCCAAAGCCGCAGTCCCTGGAGCCCAGGGCAGGCAGAGGACACAGTGCGGCCAGCCCACCCATGGGCATCTGCCCAGCCTCACACCCTGCCCCGGGGCTGCTGGACGCCTCACCTGACACTTGGTGCCTCAGCTCTGGGGCCCACGCCCGTCCTGGGCATCGAGGTTCCAGGGGGCGCCGCGCTGGGTTCCAGAGCGGCCCCTGCAGGGCAGGCATGGAGGTAGCCCATGCGAGCTGCCCGCCCCACCCGGTGGTGGCCTGGGCAGTGCCCCCCGGCCCCTGACCTCATCCAGCTTTGGAGAAGAGGGGGTTTCTCCCCCCAGAACGCCTCCGAGGCGGCTCAGCCCCTCCCATCACTGAGCACAGTCTCAGGACCCCCAGGGGCTGCCGCGGCCCTGGGTCCTTCTCAGGGAGGGACCCCCAGAGCCCAGCTCCTCGGGCCCTGGGCGTAGGGGGACCAAGGAGCTTCAACTCCTGCTTCCATCCTGCCCGGGGATGCAGAAAGCTTCCCCCCACCACAGCCAGACCTCCCTGCCACCGCCCCCCAGGGACCTGGCCAGACCCTCTGCTCGGGAAATTCAGCACAAAAGAACCTTCCTCACCAGCTCGGCCTCACAAAGACAAACTTTATTGGACTATCTGGGACGGAAACCCCACCGCTCCAGCCCCACAGCCGAGGACACAGCCACTTCTCAGGTGCACCAGGCATCACACAGGACCAGTAAGTTAACGCGAAGGACTCGCAGGCATGGAGGGCGCACTCCGCGAGGACCCGGGGAGGCGGGGGGCAGAGGCTGTGCCCGCGGGCAACGGGCTCAGACACCCACCGCAACGGAACAGCGCCCAAAGTCAACACGACGGGGCAGGTGCACCCAGAGCCAGGATGCTGCGGGCCAGGAGCACAGAGATGCAGGCTTCCCCTCAGGCCCCTCCCTCTCGCGACCCCTCAGCCGGGCCCCCCTGCCCCGGGCAGTGGGAGAACTGTGCCTCGTCTGGGTCAGGCTTCAAAGTTCTCAGAGCCTCGAGCTGTCTCTGTAGCCCCTGTCCTACAGACAGAGGGCGCCACGTGGGGAAGATCAGCGCTTGGTGCGTCCAGCCCCTCCCAGCCTCAGCTCAGCCGCTCTCTCCTGGGAGCAGGACCCCTATTCGGGGATCTGACCCGGCAGCAAAGGCCCAAGGATGACAGCCCGGGACCACGGACGGTCTTAGCACGGCCAGCTTCCAGGCCTCAAGTCTCAGCACTAGGATGATTCATTAACACCCTGCAAGGCGGGTGTCCCCATGCCTGTAAAAACAAGGACTTGCCCTCCTTCAAGGAAATCCGGTCTCAGGGCAGAAGCACAGCCGAGTGCGGGAAGGAGCACTGACACCCCTGGCCCTGGGAACGCGCCGCAGGGGGCGCCCCCAAAAGCACGTGTAAAGCGCTCGTTTTTAGGATGATGACGAAAAGACATCAGAAGAACGGGGGGTGGCCTGCAAGCCCTCAAGAGGCCCAGAGAAGGTGGTCAGCTCCTGGCCAGGGCCTCCTGATGCTCCAATCTGGAGGCCTCCAACCCAAGGCTCCTGGGTCTGGGTCGATGCTGGGAGCCTCAGGACAAGGGCGCACACAGTGACAGGGGCCCCTACAAGGAAGTCACGGAGTCAGGAAAAGAGCAGGGCCCAGGAAGACAAGACTCCGCCAGGACACACTGACCTTTAACCTAGCTCTTGGTGCGTGCATCACAGAGCACATTATAGAGGGGAGGACTCGCCCCCAGCCCGGGCACCCCTGCAGCCTGAGAGCTGGGAAATGGGGCATAGAGGTGCAGCCCCCAGCAGCAGTGGGGCAGGAGGGCCAGGGGCTGTTCTCTGGGGATGTGTCCCCTACCACATGTCTTGCACACGGAGACAGATGCTGTTAGTCAGAGGCAAGGCCTCAAGTCCGGTAGGCCTGTCTCTGGGGAATAAAGCATTGTCATATTACAGGGATCTTGGGGACAAACCACAAATATAAATCCTTAGGCCAGAGCTTCTGAACAAAAACTGGTAAAAAAAAAAAGTCTCAGCTCCAGGTCATCGACCTGCGATGGGGGAGGGGTGCCGAAGAGGGCTTCAAGGGTGGGCGGTCTCAGCCCCAGCCCCGCTGGGAAGCAGTCTCTTCGGCCAGCCGGCTGCGGTGTCCGGAGCCCAGGGTCACACCTGGCTGATGATCTCCCCATTCTCAGGTACAAACACTTGCACGGGGGCCCCCTCAGGCGATCTCCGGAGCACACACACGGTGGGCACCTGCCCGGGCCAGGGGTAAAGGAGAGGTGGGTGAACAAAGCAGGTAGAGACATCAGGACAGCAAGCCCGGCCACACCATCCTTGTCCCTTAAGGACGCTGACCAGTGGCAGCACCGGCACAGCCACTCAGCCCTTGCCTCCCCAGCAGGCTCTCTGTGCCCTTGTCCATTTCCACTCCAGCTTTCTTTGGGGTGTGACAGGCACCCTGACCTTTGCTCCACCCCCACCCCCACCCAGCTCACTTCTCATCACCCTCCCCGTCTGGCAGGTTGGGCTGGGCTGGGCCCGGGCCAAGGACAGGTCCAATCTCGCAGGCATGGAAAGGCACGTCAGCTGGAGGGTGCGGCCTGGGACTGCGGCCAGGGTGCTGCCAGGCCCAGGATGCCAGCTGCAGCCCAGAGAACTGGGGGCGGGGGAGGGAGGTGCAGCTGGGCCCTGCCAGAATCTTGGGTCTCAAAGAGGCAGCCTGTTGGGGACTCCTGGAGCACACCCCCTGCAGAGGCCTCCTTACCAGGGAGCAAGAGTAAAGAAAGGCTCACTCAGCACTTCCCTGGTGGTCCAGCGGTTAAGACTCAGCGCTCCCAATGCAGGGGGCATGGGTCCGATCCCTGGTCGGGAAACCAAGATCACACATGCCATGCAGCCAAAAAAAAAAAAAAGCTCAGGCACGGTCCCCCTCTTCCAGAAAGAAAAAACTGGGCACAGAAATCAGGGTGGCCGTGCTACCTCGTGTCGGGGCGCTCCACCTATATGCTGCCCACCAACTCGGTCCCTGACCTCGGGGGCCCCAGGTGATAATAACACTACGTATTAGTACTTACTATGCATTGCGCTAATCATTTCACACCTAGTAACTCATTTAAAGTTCTTACTGCCCCTCTGTGATGGGTCCTTTAAGACTCCCATTTTACAGAAAGAGTGACAGAGGATCAGAGGAGTTAATAAACCTGCCCAGCGCTGGCAGGGCTGAGACTTGAACCGGGGCCTGCGCACTTAGCCATCAGCCACCCTGTTTCTCAGCTGGGTGGGGGGCGGGAGCTGGCTGACAGGCAGTCACAGGTTCTGGCTCCTGCATACACACTGCCAGACTCTCCCTCAGTCCTGGGCGCTCAAGTCGGGAGACTGGGGGGTGATGTGGATTGGCCTTATGGTTATAAATAGAGGCCTATCTGTTTTGTAGATCATCGGTGGAGCCATTAGGAAAAAAGGTCTTAGGTGTCTGGGAGGGTCACCTCCACTGGCGCACGTGGACACGCGCTCTAGAACAAAACATGCAGGCCAACTTAGGAGGCCCCCAGGGGAGTCTTCCTGGTAGCCTTCCAGAGCCGCGAGGAAACGCTCTGGGGCCCATTTCTCCGAGCTGAAAGCTGCCCGGCCACCGTACTGCAGGATCTGCGCCTGCGCCCCGCTGCCGGATCACGGGACCTGGGAGGGCCGGACCCGTGCGCGTACCTGTGTGCGTGCGAAGCTTTCGGCGCCAGGCGGCAGGCTGCGCACGCGGAAAGCCCCCTGGCGGTCCAGCGAGTGGGGGCGTGAGCTCCGGAGCCGGGCCCGCTCGTGCCACGACTTGAGCTCCTCGGACACGGCCGCCTTGCTGAGCCCGCGGCCCGCGGGGCTGTCGCGCAGCGAGGGCGTCCGGGCCACGCGGCCGTGGGCGGGCAGTGGGCGCTGCCAGCGCGGGGCGGCCGCGTCCTCGCCACGGCCCGGGCCCCACTCGCCCCACTGGCCGGGCGGCGGGCGGCCCTCGGCCAGCACCAGGTAGCGCGCGGCCCTCAGGCAGGCGGGGGGAGGCCGGAGTCGGGGGCCGCGGGGCACGCGCGGCCGGGGCGGCGCGGGCGGGGACAGTGGCCGCAGGAAGGAGATGTCGGGGCTGCTGCTGCCGGGCGGCGTCGGGTGCGACAGGCTGGAGGCGTCGGAGCCGCTGTCCTCGGAGCACGAGTGGCAGGCGGGGCACGGCATGGGCGCGGGTGCCGTCACCGTGTAGTAAGTGGGGCGGCGGCGTGGGAGGGCGCTGCGACCCCTACCGTCGGGGCCTGTGCGGAAGTGGTCGGTCCTATGGAGAGAAGAGGGGGCGCTGAGCCAGCCCTGCCTGGGCCGCGGGGAATGCATTGCGCATGCGCGGCCTCGGCCACGCCTCCCCACGTGCGCACCGCCTCCTGGCCCGGCGCACCCTACACGCCCCTCCTGCACCCCACACCACTGCTCCACTGCACGCTGGGGTTTGGGTCACGGAGGCCACAGCTGGCTCCTGTTCTTAGCCATCTCAGGTGCGGGGCGTCCAGTGGCATTTCATCCACACAATCTGAACGGGCGACACCATCAAGCATCCGAGGTGAAGGCGTGAAGCTGGCGTGTGGCCCGCCCCGAGGTCACAACCACATGAAGGGAGGAGAGGGCGGGCCCCTCTACAGCCAAGGGCAGAGGCCTCAGGAGAAACCGCCCTGGGGCACCTGCATCCTGGACTTGCCGCCTCTCAGTCTGGAGGCGGTGGTTTCTGTCCAGCTGCGCTGCTCTGTACGGCAGCCCCAGCCGACTAGGACAGGGTGGCCGCACGCAGGTGGCCCTGCCCAGGGCACCAGCTCCGGACAGCCAGCGGGGCTGGAATCCAGCCTCCCTCTGCCAGCACCCCGGGAGCGGGCCTGTCCGTCCAGAGGGGGCGCCTTTCACTAATCTGCACAAAGGCCCTGTGTGTAAAAAAGGCCCCCCAGTATGTAAACTATAAAATGCATTGCTGGACTCCAGCCCAGCGCTGCCCAGAAGCAAAGTTAACCTGACGGAAGAACCCAGCAACGTCCTGAAGGTACCCTGGGCTGTCGGACGGTGTGGCCGACACTGCCTGTCATAACTCGGTCACCGAAACAAGCACCAAACAGGGAACTTGGAAAGGAGCATTTAGTGGATTCTCATTATTCATGGGTTCTGTATTTGCAGATTCACCTGCTGCTCAAATTGATTTGTGGCCTCAAAATCAACACTCCCGGCGCTTTTGTGGTCATGTGTGGACACACGCAGGTGAAAATTCTGAGTTGCCCAGCAGGCTTTCCCAGCTGAGGCTCTGAGTTCTGGGTTCAGCTCTCATACTATTCCCACAGTCTATTTAGTATCATGCTTTTCATATTTTTGTGCGTTTTGTTGGTGATTTCAGTGTTTAAAATGGCCCCAAAGCTGGTGCTGCAGGACCGTCTGGTGTCCTGAGCTCAAGGAAGCTGGGACGTGATTTACGGAGAAAATAACGTGTTAGATGAGCTTCGTTCAGGCGTGAGATCTAGGGCTGTTGGCCCTGAGTTCAATGTTAATGAGTCGATGGTACGTATTAGATAAGGTGTCTTTAAACAGAAACCCCATAAAACAAGGTTACGTATTGATCAGTTTACAGACACGTTGTGACCAGAAGCTGTAACCCTGTGTGTCCCCAGGAGCAGTGGTTCAGCGTTTGCACTTCACAGGACATAACTACCCAAGTAATGAGAATCAACTATATGTCAGTTGAAAACGTGACCCGTCCATCGTCAAGAGACCAATAATAAAACAATCACAGACAACTGCAAAAGTATCTTCTAAGATACACTCCTGCTCCCGCAGGAGAGTCTGCAGGGACAGGGAGAAAAGTGGAATCCGGTTGTGCAGAGACAAAACCAGAGTCTTTGGAAGAAAACACCTTGCTTCACAAGTGACTCGCCCTTGGCTTTGCTGGTTGGGGCGCAGCCTCTATTGAGAGGTGCTTAAGAAAAGATCCCAAGGAGAAGCCACTGCACAAGCCATGTGTCACCCACGGGTGTCCCACATAATTCTGGAAGCCACCACCCTCCGAACGTAAATTCTCAATGGT
Organism: Mesoplodon bidens; assembly: GCF_964165515.1. Taxonomy (NCBI): domain Eukaryota; kingdom Metazoa; phylum Chordata; class Mammalia; order Artiodactyla; family Ziphiidae; genus Mesoplodon; species Mesoplodon bidens. Next base: position 2,311,406 of record NC_138177.1, read on the forward strand.
GGGTCTCACCCCCTGCATTACTGGGGTGGCCTGTCTCTTACCTCAGGGGCTGTGACTGGCCCCTCCTGCCCTGCATCTCAGGGGTGGCCGGGGCACTGATGCGGCCCTGCCGCTGCTCGGGAACATTGCGGATGGGGACCACGTAGCAGGAGGCAGGGCTGGGGGTGCTGGGCCCATCCTGCGGGGTGCTGGCTGGGCTGCTGGAGATTGGAGGGATTGGAGACAGGTCAGCAGCAGGAATGCCTCCATCCAGGGGCTCCGGTGTGCAGAGGGTTGGACTCACGCCTCCCACCATCACACGCAGGATGGGGGTCTCCTGCGCTGTGCACCCCCCCCATATCCCGCCTGCTCCTGGCCCTCCCTTTCCCCCTCCTGACCTGGACTCGCTTCCGGGATCGGAAGACTTCCTGGGCTTCTCGTAGGGGTGGTCCAGGCTTGTCTCCTTCCAGGGGCTGTTCTGGATGGGCGCCCGCTCCAGGCCCCCCGTGTCAAGGCCTGCTGGCTGCAGCCCCTCGAGGGTTTGGGGCGGGAGAGGGCGGGAAGGCGCATCTGGGGACTCTGGGGGAGGTTTTGGCACTTGAGATGCCTCTGCAGGTGAAGGAAGCCCGGGAGGGCAGTGGGGTGGGGGGAACCCGCCCAACTAGAACCTCCGTGGCCTGCGCCTGGCTCGCCCTCCCGTGGCTGCTGGTCCGGCTGTGCCAGGCCATGGCTCTGGGCCCAGATGCTTCTAAACACTTTATTCTCCTTTCAGACTTACACCTTACAGCTCCATTTTATACCTGCCTCCTACAGGAAGCCTCCCCAGATTGACTCTCCTGGCTCACATGACTCCCCTTTCTAACCTTTACTCCTGATGCCAGGTCTGCAGCTAACCTCCTGTTTCCCTATTTTTCCTCTCACGCTGTGCCCACGTGTGCTGTTTCCTTACTGGCCTGGGCCTTCCCCTGGGCAGGACCTCACCACCCTCTTGGTCCACCTTGACCCCTCAGCATCGTTAGGGTTTGTCACCAGGGTTCTCAATCTATGAACTTGTGGTTTCTCCCTCAGTGCTACCCTGTTTTCACAAAGGGCAATGACCGTGGCCCGATGGCTGAGGCTCTGACGGGTGGGTATTGAAGTAAAGGCTAAGTCCCAGGCAGAGGCAGGGAGGCCCGGGGCCCAAGGCTCTGCTGGATTCACCTTCCCCTCCCGGTCACGATGACTGAGCACCTGGACCAGCAAAGCGTCAGCACATCCCCCCTCTCACCCATGCACAGGGCGCACAGGCATCGGCATCCCCGGCGGAGCGGACGCTGAGCCCAGCCCGGCTCCCACCTCCTTTAGCTTGCTGAGAACTCACAGCAAACGCCGCCCAAGCCCCGAGTTTTCGCGGAGGAGCCCAGCGCTCACAACAGCCCCTAAACCGCCCTCTCACCTTCCTCACGGAGCAGCCCGTCCAACAGGGAGCTGTCATCTGAGGCGCCGAGCTCTGGGGAGGCCAAAGGAGAGAGGAGGAGGTGAGGAGATGCCCCCGCAGAGCTGGGGCATCCGCAGTGCTGAGCAGCTGCCCCGCCCCCTTCCAGACGGCATCCCTAACCGTGTGTCCAGTACTGTGCTAGGTGTGAATTTATCACTTGGAAGGAGAAAATAAAAATCAGTAAATAGGAGTGAGGAGACAGGAAACTCCATTTTAATCCTGGCTCTGCCATTAGCTTTGTAACCTCGAATAAGCCATTTTAATGCTCTGGGCCTCTGTTTCCCCATCTATTTAAAAAAAAAAAAAAAAAGGCAGGCCTTCCTCTGGCAGGGTTTCCAGGCAGTGGAGGGGAAGGCAAAGAGTCACTTCGGAAGGCCCCTGGGGTAAAGAGATTTTTGCTCACTTTTGTATAGTCTTCTGATACCATAAATACAACTCAAGCCCCCCAGATCTGAGAACCCCTGCATTCCCAGCATCAAGAGCAGTGAGACTGGGAACCGCAGCTGTGGGGTCGTGGGGTCTCACAACTCGAGTGAGAGTCTGGCCGTCTGGGTCGGGAAGGTCCTTCCCTGGTGACAGGACAGCCACCTGAGGCCGTGGCGGGTGGCCCTTCTGCACGGGCAGCAGCAGTCTGCGCCGGGACCCAGGAAGTCGGAGGACTCAGATTTGCCATTGTCCTTAAAACACTGAAACCTCAGATACTCGGTCTACACCTAACATGACCCGGATGGAACTCACAAAGCATTTTCAACTACATTTGAGAACACGGATGAGGGCAAACTAACAATAGCTAATCATTTCTCTCGGGCTTTTCTAAGTGCCTTATATACATGAATTCACGTGACCCTCATAACAACCGTGTAAGGTAAGATTACCATCTCCATGTAGCAGCTCAGGACACAGAGGCTTGGAGGAGCTGGTAACATAGCTTAGGTCAAACCGCCGGAAGGTGGCTGAGTCAGGTTCACTCCCAGACAGTCCGACCAGAGCCTGACTCTTCACCACCACCATTTATGGGCTCTCCTGTTAGCTGGCCTTTCATGCAGAGGTCATTAACCAGAAAATTCTAAGAAAAGTAGATTCAGATTCCAGCCATCCGAAAATCCTCTATAACAGGGATTGGCTGGTGGCAGGCCTGTGGGACAAATCCAGTTAACTGGCTGCCTTTTTTTTTTGGCCACACCGCGAGGCATGCAGTATCTTAGTTCCCTGACCCGTGCCCCCTGCAGTTGAAGCAGAGTCTTAACCACTGGATCACCAGCGAAGTCCCTTTAAAACATTTTTTTTTTCCTGGCTGCTTTTATAAATAAAGTTGTATTGAAACACAACTATGGGTTTGTTTACGTAATGTCTGGCTGCTTTCATGATACGATGGCCAAGCTGAGTAGTAATGACTGAGACCACATGGCCCACGAGCCTAAAACATTTACTCCCTGGACCTTTACAGAATTTTGTCAACGCTTGCTCAATTTAAATGAAACAGAACCTTTACACAGACGGAGCAGTTTGTAAACCATGCAGGGTCAGCTGCCCACGGAGCAGCCCGGGCTTCGCTCAGCTCACACCAGCCTGTGCTTTAAGGTTCAACTGGGGAGACTCTTACCTAATGCTGGTTCCCAGCCTCTGATCTTTTACAAAAAGCTGGGGAACCGAGATGTTTATTTTTCACAAATGTCAACTTGAAGAAATTGTGGGACTGTTACTGTCACGGTCCAGGGATGCCGGGGTCGGGGGCTGGGTATAGTCATGTGTTTTGGGTTTGAATATGTGGTCTGGGAAGACAGCCATCACCCCCGGCTGTTTAATCACAGGTGGTTCATGAGGGCTGCTCACTGTCTTGGCCACGCTGCCCCACAGCCCTGCTGAACTCCGCCCGGCCCTCGGCCCAGCAGCGGCAGGGGGACACCCCAGGCAGAGGCCATACTCACAAACGCTGGGCATCCTCAAAGGCTGCACCATCCAGTGCGGCAGCCACTAGCCGCATGTGGCTATTTTAAATTAAATTAAATTAAAACTTTAGTTCCTCAGCCACACGGGTCACAATCCAAGTGCTCAACAGTCCCATGCAGTGAGTGCCTGCCATATTGGACAGCACAGATCTGGAACATTTCATCATGGAAGAACTTCTACCAGCGTTGCCAGCACGGGTGCTGCTTAATCAACAAATACGTCCTGAGCACCTGTTACATCAGCTCGGTGCTGGGGGACATTTCTCATCAGGCTCCCTGTGGTCAATTAGTCCCGCAGCTGACCGCTCCCCACCACCTGCAGAGGACAAGCTAATGACTTGTCACCTGGTATAATTAGGTTCCAAATTGAGTAACCTTTGGGCGGAGACCAAGAGGGTGGGTGGATTTTTCTAACTTTTTTTTGGTTAGTTTGTTTGCTTTTTTTTTCCTCTTTAATTCAAAACACCTTTCAGCTACTAATTATTTTTTCATACATCTTTATTGCTAGTTAATTATTAATCCCTCTCTACTTCCTGCTCTCAGGGCGAGCCCAGCTGGGCAGATGAGCCAAGAGCAGGAATTACCCGTCTAGAGCCACCTCCTCCTGGGCTCCCAGGAGAAGACATTGCAACCAGGACCTCAGGCCTCATCGACACAGGACACTAGACGCAGGACCTCAGTCCTCATCAACACAAGACATCAGACCCAGGACCTCGCCTGGTCAGGACAGGACATTAGACCCAGGACCTCGCCTGGTCAGGCCAGGGCTGCAGGTGGAGAGCAAGCCTGCCTCTCTGATCAGGAGGGTGAAAGCAGTCGCATGGCCAGGCCCCTTCCCCACAGCTCTATTTCCCCTGGACTACGTGCCCCGTCCCGGGGATGGTTGGCCAAGCCCCAGGCGTGTCCTGGCTTGCTCCCCACTACCAACAAGCAGCCTCATCGTCGCAATGATAGCAGCAGAGCCACAGCCCCACACCGTCCACCACCCCACACCGCAGGCCTGTAGTCAGAGGAGCCCACAGGGCGGTGTGAGGCCAGACGGGACACAAGAGCGGCTGAGACACACAGATGGGGCACAGTCCCCCGGCCCCCTGACACCAGGACAGCAACGAGCCCTCAGGGGCTTCCGTGTCCAAGTCAGCAGCTGCCTTTCAAGGGGAGGTGGCATCCTGGGCCCTGTCAGGAACGGAGGGGGACGGAGGCCCCTCTCCACTGGAGCCGGTCGGCCAGGGGGTCGGCCGTCCTGCCTGGGTCCCCCTGTCGCCCGGGGTTACTGGGTCAGCTCCTCCCTCATCCTTCACTGCTGGCTGCCGGGGAGGACCTGGGAGGCGTCTGGACTCACCCTAAATTAGAGGCCACGTGCCCAACCGGGGCAGGAGGCGGCCTTGGCACAAAACTGACCTGAGGGGTAGGGGTGGGAGCTGGGCAGCCCAGGTGGAGGCCCCAAATCCAGCTCAGCCCAGGGCCCAACTCCCTGTGCCAGCTCCCTCACATGCACGGGAGGCCTGGGACCCAGGAGAGGCCTGGGGGAGGGCGAGCCCCATGCCCTGGGACCAGAACTGAAGGGAGGCCTCCAAGGACTGACCTGACAAGTTGGGCTCGGGTCAGGAGAAAGAAAAAGCCACACGCAAGGGCCCAGAACCACTTGCTGGAAGAGGAACCGGCCTGGACGCATGATGTCCACTGATACCTGGGCCTGGACGACTCATTAGATGCCGCACAGTCAGTGGGCGCTGGCCCCCGGGCTCAGGGACTAGACTAAGAGGCACAGTAACTAGAGAACAGAGCGCGGGGCCCTAGTCCTAACTGGGTGGTTCTAGATACTTCAGGGACGATGGGTGTGGACTTCACCAGAGCATCCACCGGCAGCCATGGGCCCTGCAGCAGTTCAGCGAGCAGATATGCACAGAATGCGGGCCCTCGGCTGAGCTCACAGGACCACCTGCCCTGTGGGCCTGGGATCAGAAGGGCTGGACAAGCCCTCGAGATAAGCTGAGGTCAGCCTGGGGTCCGGGAGGTCTCCTGCAGGGCGTGGATTTCGAGGGAGGAGTGGGTTGTTTTCTAAGGAAATGGGGAGGGTCTCAGGGGAAGGGCGATGACTGGGCTGAGGCTTGTGGGGTTGCCACGGGTCAGGATGGGGTGGGGCGGACCAGGGAAGCAGGTTTCCCCCTACGACGGGACGGATGGGTCTGGGACCAGATGGGTCTGGGACCAGCTGCTGCTCACCTGGGCCTGGGGCCAGGGCGGCAGGGGCCCCGTTGCCTCGCTGCCACTCCCCCAGGCAGCGCTGCAGGTCCCGCAGCTTCTTCTCTTCCTGCTGCACCGCGTGCTTCCGCTGCCGGCGTGCCTGGCGGCCCAGGTTCCCCTCCCGGCACAGGCGCCGCGCGGCCTCCGCAATCTGCAGCTGCAGGGCCAGCTCCCTCTCCAGGCTGCTCAGTGGGTCCTGGGGGAGGATGCAGTGAGCGACACCGAACGGCCCAGACCCCCAGCAGACGGCGGCGTCCAGGGCCCAGGCCCCCGAGCCACTGGCCCGGGACCCACGCAGCAGCCTGACCCCGAGCCAGGCGGGGAGGGACTGAGGTGGACACTTCCCCCCCACCGGGGGGACCGGGCAGACGAGCCACCCGTCACACCACGGGGAGGGACCCAAGGGCCCAAGCCACCCCACGGCCCCCCTCCCGTGCTGAGAAAGGGGAGGACGGTCCCAGGAGCCGGAGTGACCTGTCCGCACAGGCCACTGCCTCTCCGGGCCAGCTGCGCTCTCGGCTGGCCTTCTGCCCACAGGGGACTGAGCCCCATGGCCTCCCTTGAGGGCCCAGCCCTCCCGGTTCCGGCGCTGGCACGGCTTCCCTGAGGCCACGTGGGCTACACGTTGGCGGGTGCCCCTCGTCCACGCGGGGCCAAGCGGCCCGAGCTGTGTGATGCTAGAGCAGAGACCCCTGCAGAGGAGAAGCAAGGCCTGGGGACCGCGGCCGCCAGCCTCGGGGAGCAGGGACGGCGCCCTGCAGCGCCTCACCTCTCTGTGCAAGGCCCACTCGTCCAGTTTGTAAGCGGCTCCGATCCTGCGGCGGACCTTGGGGGCCTTCTCCCCCGGCCTGAAGGGGTACTCTGCGGGCAAGATGCCCGTCAGCTCCTGCGGGGGAAGTGAGTTCATGCCAAGCCGCTCTCCACCTACCCAGCCCTTGGCCGAGCAGGAACAGCCCGTCCGGCGGGCCCTGGGTGACCTGTGTCCGCCCTTCCCCAGAGGCCCCTGACCACCTCCGCGCGTCCCAGCGTCCAGGGCTGTCCCTCGTCTGGGGATCTGCCCTGGCCTGGCACCTCCCTGCAGCCCCTCCTCTGCCCGGCCATATGCCTGGGCCCTGCCAGGGAGAGCTGTCCCCTTGCTGTGCCACCCGGTGCCCCGTCTGACCCCCGGAAGTCTCTCAGGACTGGGGCTCCCATTCCTCGGCACCCACAGCCCAGCACGCGGCTCCAGCCCCTGGGGTTAAGCCCGCGCTTGTGTGCAGCAGGGGCCCAGCCTCACCGCTTCCCGCAGGCAGATCCTCCTCAGCTCCTCCAGGCAGGCCTCCAGCCGCTCCTCCAGGGCCCTCTGCTGCTTGCGCACAGCGTGGGTCAGCTCCTTCGCGGGGGCCACCGGGCTGTCGGGGCCTGCGGCGGGGCAGGGGCGCACGCTCAGGGGAGCCTGTCCCGGGCGCCGCAGGACGCTCCCTGGGCTGATGGTGCACACGCGCGCTCAGACGGCCTCACGCCCGCTCAGGCTGCAGGCCGGCTGCCACAGCAGGCCGTGTCACACCCGAAAGACGGCATGTCCCCCGGCGGCCCGACGGCACCGTTACGGCTCGGAGGAACGGGCTGCCCCTCGGCCGTGTGCGGTGGGGGCCAGGCTGCGGTCAGAGCCCCGTCCTCCCCGCCCGTCCCTTCCCAGCCGCCACCCGCGGCAGGTGCCTTCTTCCTTGTCTGCTCCTCCTCTTCCTCCTTCTCTCTCTCTCTCTCTCTCACACACACACACACACACACAAACATACACACACATACACTCACATACACTCACACATGCACTCTCACACACACACATATACACACACATGCACACATACACATACTCACACACACACACACACACTGCACGTGCCTCTTCTCCCTCTGTCCAAACCAGCCCACCAGCTCGGGCCAACCTGAGCCACAGCCCCTTTACGGGAACCAGGTAAGAGTTTTCAGCTTCTTAGGAATCATGGGGCCAGAGCTGAACACGGCAGGTAGCTGTTCAGATAGGATCGACACTCCAGGCCAGACCCCCACCCCGGGAGGAAAACTCTCAGCCCTTCCAGGGTCTGCACCCCCCTTCGCCGCACAGTGGCCTCCCTCCCGCGCCCCGCTTGGGCCCCTCAGCCTGGCTGGGCCTGGAGCCTGGGGCTCGAGGAGTTGGTGGGGTCAGGGGGCCCGAAGCCCTCACCAGACTGCAGGATGACGCCGCTGTCGGTGTCGCTGACCTCATCCTTGCTGTCCATGGTGGACTTCTGGGAGGAGGGGCCACAGAGGAGGAGGGGCCGACACCCTTCCCAGCCTGGGCCAGGATGTGCAGGTGGCCTGGAGTTTCCCCAGCTGTTAAAAGAACAACAAAAAATGATACATGTAAATCCCCTTGCCTCCAAACAGAGCTGTTGAGTCAGGAGGGTGAGGGCGGGAGATGTGGCGTGAGGCCCGTGCTTCCAAGGGAGTGAGTCTGGGATGGGGGTGTCAGTGCTAGGGGCGCTGCGGACAGAAGGCTCTGTGGGCCTCTCCAGCACACCTGCCCTGGGCCCAGCCTGGCCCCCTGCCGCCTCCTTCCCAGAGAGGCCTCCAAGCCCAGGGGTTGACAGCAGTGGTGGCCACAGGGACCACGACACTGGGGAGAAAGACCATGAGGACAGGAGCAAAGAGAGGATGAAAAGGAGGGGACAAGAAAAAGGTGGGAGGACAAGTCAAGGAGGAAGGGAAGGAGAGGAGGGAGGGGAAACGTCTGTGCCAGGAGGGAGGCGCGGCTGACGGTCCTCAGCCCGAGACCCATCCCGCCGCCCCCCGTGGGTGAGGGCACTGGGCACTCAGCCAGGCCCTGTCCCGAGGCCCACAGCCCAGGCTGCCTGCTGTCTGTCTGCACCAGGCGGTCCACCCGAGGGCAGGTGCCCAAAGCCGTGAGCCAACTCCCGGGCCACCAGCTATGCCTGGGAGGCCCCTCGAAGGGGAGGGGGCCCGGACCCCACACCCCATAGCCGGGAGCGAGGCGGCGCGCACGTGCGTGTGTGTTGGGCGCGTGCTGCCGGGCCTGGAGGGGTGACCAGAGCCGAAGCTGCCCGAAGGTGGGAAGGAGACCACGGCCACTCTGCTTGCCCGGGCTGGGCGCACGTGTGCAGCTCAGGTAGAGTTCCAGGTGTGCGTCTGCCGGCAGCAGTCACCCCAGCCGCACCCGCTGGCGCCCCCTCTCTCCTCGCCAAGTCTGCACCCCTGCTCAGGGTCCCAACTGGCCGGGGCCTGGCGGCGGCTGGCTAGAACCAGAGTGGGGAGCGCGGGCGGGGCCCAGGCAGGAGGCCTGGAAGGAAAGCCCAGCCACCTCCTCCCTGAGTCAGCCAAAAGTCCTTCGGAGTCTCTGTCTGGAGCTTATCCTGCTTCTCCTCAGGGCACCACTGCTGGGTGGGGGAGGTGGGCTCCTCAGCCAGTGGGAGAGAAGCTGAGCCCGCAGCCAGGCCCCTGGCGGAGGGACCGCTGACGGCCAGGCCCCAGGAGCACCTCTCTGCCCATGGACAGCTTTACAGACCTCCATAAACAGCACAGCCTATCAGAGCACCTTGGGCCTCAGTTAAAAACCTCGCCCTGAAAACAATAGGTACCTGCACTTTGGAGTTTCAGTTCTCCAAGGAAGTCTAGGGAGTGGAGGGTAGGATTTTTTTTTTTTTTTTTACAGTTTATATGGGGCCTTTGCAAAGATGCCAAGGAGAGAGCCTGGCCACATGTTCTGGGAACCGAGACCAGGGTACTTGGTGTGAGTTAGCTCTGCCTGGTCCACCCTCCCAAACCCTCATCCCTCCCGGGGATGGAGCCGGACAGAGGACAGGCAGCTCCCCCGCCGCCTGCTGCAGAGCCCTGGGCAGCCTGTGGGCACCCCCAGCAGCCAGGGGCAGGGCCCCGCCAGAGCCAGGAAGCAAGGCCGTCCTAGCACGTCTGCTTGGACGAGGGAGGGGGTGACGTGGGAGGGGAGCCATCAATTACTCACACTTACTAATTAATTATTAACCATTAAGGAGTTGCCTTGGGAAGCTCTGACAACTCAGCCCTGCTCTCATGCCTGTTGCAGAGTGAGCAGGAATTGCGGGGACCGAGGGGTGGCCCGGCAGAACGGCCCCCTCAGCTCCTTCCTCCCTCTGGCCAGGCTCGGGGGCAGGCCTGCTCCAAGTAGGGCAGAGGGCGCGGACCGGAGGTTGGAGGCCCCAGATCCCAGCCTGGATCCTGCCGTCACCTGTATGATCTTAGGGGAGCTCACCTCACCTCAGCTGGCTGGGCCTCCCGTCCTCACAGGCACGGTGAAAACTGGACGGTACCTGGGGCCCCGGCCAGTCCCCATACTGAATCTGGAGAGCGCCAGGCTGAGCAGGAAGGACCCACACATGTGCAGCCCGCGCGTCTGCCCCTCCGGAGGTGGCCCTCCGGCGTCGGGGACCCTGTCCCAGGGGCCGCAGGCTCCCGTGGGTGTTGAAGGCATGGCTTTCAGATAAAGGCAGTTCCGGGAACATCCCCGCCCCTCCGCATGGGAACCCCTCCGTGCCCTCCAGACCCGCAGCCCCAGGTGGCAAGCCCCGTCCCTCCACCCCAGAGAACAGAGAACAAGCGAACGAATGCAACGACGTCCCCAGGAAAAGGCAGAGGAGGACAGGAGGGGAGGAAGGAGAGCGCCGTGCACTTTCCCTCCGGCTGAGCCACGGGGACCCTGTCCCGTCACAAGTGTGGCCCCAAAGAGAGGCCCTGGGACTCTCTCGTCCCAGCCTTCCCCGCGCCCGTGGAAACTGCAGCCTCGGAACTACAGCGCCGGGTCCTCATCCGAGCCCACCATCACCCCCCATCACCCCTGTGCCCTGCGGCTGACGGCCACTGCTGGGCCCCCCACCCCTAGGCCGGCTTGCCCTCGACCCAAAGACCCGCTCCAGCTGCCCCGCCCTCACCTGCTTCCAGCTCTTAGTCCAGGAGTCCGGGAAACGCCCCCTGGTCCCAAGTCAGGGGACCGAGGGGCCTGGCATGTCTCCTCAGGGTGTCCCAGGCCACCCTGTGCTCTCTGACCAGGTTCCGCCCCTCACGCCGAGGGCCGGTGGCTGTCCCTCCCCTGGTCCCGCCTGTGTCCCTCCCAGGCTGCCCGGCCAGGGGAGCCAGGTTACTTGTTCCGACTTGAGTCAGAGGGCGGAGCGGGTGAGCAAGCCCTTCCCAGAACAAATCCTGCCCCACAGGCAGCCCGGGCCTCTGCACTTCCGGGGGCCGCAGGGGGCGGGAGAAAGGGGCTCCCCTTGTAGGAACCTCAGAAGAAGGCAGCGGGGATCAGGGCTTCACGGCCTCAAGGGCCCCCGTGCCCTGTGCTGAGCCGCCCAACGCCCCAGATTCCGGCTCCGCGCAGCGCCCAGAGCGGGCGAAGGTTCTGGCGCGTGGGGAGCACCAGCGAGAAACCTACATGCTGACAAGGAGGGTCCAGTGAGAAACCTAGACGCTGACAAGGAGGGTCCCTGCTCCCCAGACCCTGAAGCGGGGCCAAGGCCAGATCAGATTAGAAACTCCCGGGCCGGGCTGTGACCCCAGAGCTCCACACGGGGCGGCTCTGGGGGCCCAGAACAGGCCAGGCTGCTGTGATCACACACATTTCCCTCCAGGACCATAATGGCCGCCACCTCCCTGTTTATCATTTACAACCATCCCTCCACAGGGCCCAGGGCGCATTGACCTGGACCCCAGTCCTCTCCCTAGTCCGCAGGAGGGCCACTGGGACCCCGGGGTCTAAGCTCACTCGCCAACCACCGGGGGCCAGAGACCAAATTGGAACTTGTTCCCTACAAGAAATGAGCCTCTGGGTCTCCGCGCCACTGACCTCCAAGCAAAACCAACAGTTTGCAATTCAGCCTGTTTCACTGGGGGAAGCAAGGGCCAAAGACACTGGTACCCATCACCAGGATGCAAGAAAACAGACAGTGCTGCACACAAAGGAGACCACTCAAGGCTTAACGCCACCTCCTTTTCTCACCACGCCCCTCACCTTGGGATTCCAGCATTCACAAGTCTCCAATTGCTCCCCTCCCCCAAGCCCAAGATGACCTCGCCAGCCCCTAGACCACCTGCCCATCCCCAAGACCACCTCCCCAGCCCCAAGACCACCTCCTGAGGCTGTAGACCACCTCCCCAGCCCCAAAGATCACCTCCACAGCCCAAAAGACTACCTCCCCAGCCCCAAGACCACCACCCCATCCCCAAACACCACCTCCCCAGATGCAAAACCACCTCCGCAGCCCCTAGACCACCTCCCCAGCTCCTAGTCCACCACCCCATCCCCAAAGACCCCCTCCCCAGCAACTAGACAACATCCCCAGCCCCAAAGACGACCTCCACAGGTCCAAAGACCACCTCCCCTGCCTCTAGACCACATCCCGAGCCCCAAGACCACCTCCGCAGCCCCTAGACCACATCCTGAGCTGCAAGACCACCTCCGCAGCCCCTAGTCCACCTCCCCAGCACCAAGACCACGTCCCCAGCCCCTAGACCACCTCACCAGCCCCAAGACCACTTCCCCAGCCCCAAAGACCACCTCCCCAGCCTCTAGACCACCTCCCCAGGCCCTAGACCACCTCCCCATCCCCAAGACCATCTCCCAGGCCCCTAGACCACCTCCCAGGCCCCTAGACCACCTCTCCAGCCCCTGGACCAACTCCCCAGCCCCTAGACCACCTCCCCAGCCCCTAGACCACCCCCAGCCCCTAGACCAACTCCCCAGCCCCTAGACAACCTCCCCAGCCACAGGACCACCTCCTCAGCCCCTAATCCACATCCGCAGCCCCTAGACCACCTCCCCAGCCCCAAGACCAACTCCCCAGCCCCTAGACCACCTCCCCAGCCCCTAGACCACCCCCAGCCCCAGGCCCACCTCCCCAGCCCCTAGATCACATCCTGAGCCCCTAGACCACCTCCCCAGCCCCAAGACCAACTCCCCAGCCCCTAGACCACCTCCCCAGCCCCTAGACCACCCCTCAGCCCCAGGCCCACCTCCCCAGCCACTAGACCACATCCCGAGCCCCAAGACCACTTCCCCAGACCCTAGACCACCCCCCAGCAAAAAGACAACCTCCCCAGCCCCTACACCACTTCCCAACCCCAAAGACCACCTCCCCAGCCCCAAAGACCACCCCTCCAGCAAAAAGACAACCTCCCCAGCCCCTAGACCACTTCCCAACCCCAAAGACCACCTCCCCAGCCCCTAGACCACATCCCCAGCCCCAAAGACCACCTCTCCATCAACAAGACCACCTCCCCAGCCCCAAGACCACTTCCCCAGCCCCAAGACCACCTCCCCAGCCCTTTGTCACCTCCCCAGCCCCAAAGACCACCTCCCCAGCCCCTAGTCCACGTCCCCAGCCCCAAAGACCACTTCCCCAGCCCCTGGAACACATCCCCAGCCCCAAAGACCACTTCGCCAGCCCCTAATCCACCTCCCAAGCCCCTAGACCACCTCCCCAGCCCGTAGACCACCTTCCCAGCCCCTAGTCCACGTCCCCAGCCCCTGGATCACCTCCCCAGCCCCAAAGACCACTTCCCCAGCCCCAAAGACCACCTCCCCAGCCCCTAGATCACCTCCTCAGCCCCAGCCCCCGGGGCAGGGATGACAGAGGAAGTCACCCCCCTCAACCACCTTCTGTGGAGCTGTGTCACCAAGACAGGCAGTCTCCTCACTCCCCCTGCACACACACCCATCTCCCCTCACATTCCTGTGCACACCCTCTGTCCAAACAATGTGAGCCCTGAGCCCTCCAGGCTGACCACCCCCTTCTTTCCCTAGGCTGAGGCTGAGGGGCCCCAACAGGGGACAGCCCCCCTGTGCTGGAGGGCCTACTCTGGGTCTCCCAAAGAGCCGGCAGCCCTTCCCTTCCCCCCTACAGGTTTGTCCCAGTCTTCCCACAACAAACAGAGGAGTTGACTCTGAAGCTGGCACCCAGCCTCCACCTTGCCCATCCCCCAGCTCCAGGGGTGGGGGAGTGATGGAAGTTTCTAGAATCAACTCATAGCATATGTTTTAATGCATAAAATAAGATGAAGAGAATCACTAAGATAATGGATTATATTAAATACAGTTCTAAAAACAGTAAAACATAGTAATCTATATATGTATCTTAATTAACATTAAACAGGATCTAGTAGTGGGCAATTCCGTGGCAATGACGATGGTAAACGATGTTTCATGACCGATGGTAAACCAGGTTTCAAGACAGCTATCACAACTGCACTGTGATATGAAGCCCTCTGTGGTGTCTATTAATGGCAAATCACAGGTACTACCAATGGTTTCAAGGCAATGCTAAATTTCAGTAAAGGTTAGTGAAAAATAAACCCTTCCCATCCGAGTACACGACCCTCTGAATGCTATCCACAGATGCTTGGGTGCCCATGGACCCCGTTAAGAATCCCGCCCTCAGGTAACCACCCCCATCTCTGAGCTCAGGGAGAGAAGGACGGAGGACCGACCAATCTCCGCGTTGATCCTCTGGGATCCTGAAAGACCCCTTGCTCCCTCAATTTCACATGCAGCTTTTCCCAGCCCAGCAGAATCTGAGGCTTGGAGTGGGACCAGCCAACCAACTCTCCCAAGAACCCCAAGGCCATGGATCTCCCTGGCCGCCATGCCCTTCAATTCAAACTATCCAGAGTGGGCATTCCAGAGGCCTGCTGAGAAGGTGGGGTTCCGCCCCCTGCTCCCAGCCAGTGCCCCAAACCCCAACTCCACAGCATCATCACCAAGACCACCAGTTGGTGAGGAAGTGGGGTTTCCCCACACACTTGGAATCTGACCTTTGAAAGAAGGAAAAACACTGCATCTCTTTAGGGTTTTCATCTCCTAAGGAAAAGTCCTGAATCAGAGAACTCTTGCACCTCCTGCATCCATCCACTCTCCATTATTTTTTTTTTAAGTTCCTCCTTTAAGTTTCCTGTGATACATGAGATCGGAAGTCAAAGCAAGGGCCCGACCTGACGCCCCAACCAGCACCCAGCAAAGAAGAGTCTCAGGCGCTCCTACAATTTCACTTAAACAATTAAGGAGCCAATGGTCGGCTGCTCGAGCCAAAACAGTGAAAAGAGAAAGGAGGGAAATACCCCGGGACCCTCCAGGCGAGGGGGGCGGGAGATGGTTCCTTAAACTGTTTTCTTTCCCCTCTCCTCCCTTCCCAGTGGGAAAGGTGCTCGCCTCCAGCGAGCGATGGTGGAGCGGGCTGGGACAGGGGACTCCGCGACGGCCTGGAATGCGCCCTGGAATCAGACCTCTAGGCTCTCCTCAAAAAGCCCCTTTGTCCGGTCCACCCTGCTCCCCTCCCCCACCGCGCCCTCCGCGTCCAGGCGGCCCGAGACTCGGCTCCTTTTGTCTGCCTTCCCGGAACCTGCCAGGGGATCCACAGGCGTGGGGAAGGTCGGAGGAGAAAGGTCGAGGAGACGGAAACATGCATTTTCGGTAGGAACTCGGAATTCCCACCCCCCGGCAAATTCCCCCCATTCCCCGCAGGGGCCCCCTCCTCTAAGGCGGAAGACCGTGGGTTAGGGGCTCGATCCCCCCGGCTCCCGCGTCGCGCCCCGGCGCTCCCCCTTACCTGTCCCATGGAGATCCCTCGCCGCCCGCCTGCCCCCGCGCCCCCAGCGCGCGCCTCGCAGCCTCGGGACCTGCTCGTCCAGGCCAGCTCTCCTCCCCCCACGACTCCTCCCGGCCTCCCCTCCCCGGAGGTATTTCATTTAACTTCGGCATTTGCAGCATCCCAAATGTTAAAGATCCCAAGACATCTGTCCCCTGGGGCGTACCAAGGCCCAGAGGAAAGAGGGGAAAGACGCAGGAAGGGACCCGGGAGTCCGATCCGGGAGCCGGGGCGGGGCCGCGCGTCGGGGCGGGGAGGTGCCCGCGGGGGTGGGCGTCCCGCGGGGACCCGGGCGCGGGGCGAGGCCGGCCCCCTCTTCCCGCTTCCGGACGCGCGCGCGGCGGGACCCCCCCCGCGCCGCCACTTCCCGCGGCCCGGCGGGGGAGGCTCCTCCCGGACCCGGGCCGCCTTCCCTCCGCGCGCTCCGGCCGGCCCGGCGGCTTCCGCGCCTGGAGACCCGGACTGAGCGGAGGGGGTGCCGCGCCCACCCCCAAGGGCGCTCTCCGCACCCCCACCCCCACCTTGCCGAGGCCCCGCCGCCTCCCGGCCCCCCTGCGGCCCCGACCGGGCCCCCTCCCGCCGCTCGCGGCCGCGGCGGGAGAGGGAGGCGCGCGCTCCGAGGGGGCGCCTCCTGCAGCGAACCGCGAGCCGGCGCCCCGCCCGTCATTCATTCACTCACCCGCTGGTTCAGGGAACACACTGAGCACCTACTGTGCCCGTCCCGGCGGATCAAAGTTAAAGGGCCTCGGGGATCCCCAAGATAGCCGAGCAACCACTTGGCAAGAGGGTCAGAGAGAGAAGGCCGACAGCACCCAGGCGGGGGCGGGGTGGGGGGGCCTGACCGAGCTGAGGACCGCACAGCCTGCCCGAGGAGGCCATGCCGGGGAAACTGGGGGTCGGGGCGCGAGGAGGAGCCCAAGGCAGCAGCGACGGGATGCGCAAAAGCAAAATGGCAAAGGAGCTCAGGAGGGTCTAGGCGCTGAGGGGACTTGGGGTGTGGGGCGAGGAGGGGCAAGGGACTAGAAGACTGGAGCCGCAGGCAGGGGGCCGGCAGGAAGCAAGGCCGCCCCGTGTGGTTGTCCAGGTTGTGCACCAAACTAAGAGGGAAAGCTCACCCAGGCTCCACCCACCAAGCCGTGGGCCTTGGCCAGAGCCGCATCTGCCCAGAGGCGGTGGCTTTTTCCAATTTGTACTGAGGCGCTAGGTGAGCTAAGTTGGCTGAAGAGTCATGTGGGCTGACTAAGGATTTCAGATTTTTATCTTGAAATTGAGGAAGAGCTCCCAGGAAACAGAACCAATAGGGGATCCCCCATGTGTGTGTGTGTGTGTGTGTGTGTGTGTGTGTGTGTGTGTACACACAAAGAGAGGGGAATTGGTCCACGCTATTCCTATTCCAAAGGCTGACAGGTCCGCAACCTGCAGGGTGGGGCTGGCAGTCTGGAGACCCGGCGGAGTTGCAGTCCGAGCCCAGAGGCCGTCTGCTTGCCCAGCTCCCTCTTTATTAAAGTCAGTCTTTTTGCTATTCAGGCCTTCACCTGAGTGGGTGCGGCCCACCGCCATTATGGCAGGCCATCTGCTTCACTCAGAGTCTACTGTTTATTTCAATGTTCATCTCATCTAAAAAAAAATACTTTCGCAGAAACATCTGGAATAATGTTTGACCAAATAGCTGGGTACCGTGGCCTAGCCAAGTTGACACATACACTTAGCCATCACACTACCGAAGACCGTCCATCCGAGGACAAGCTGGGCAGACTCACGTTCCCGTCACTTTGGTGTGTGAGCCATTGGCGCGGGGAGAGTTGCAAAACAGGGGAACCGTGGAGAGACGGCATCCAGACAAGGGGTGAATTCACGCTGTGGCATTGGGGGGACCGGGGGAGTCAAGAGCTATTTGGGAGCAAGACCTAGTCCGACTCTGTAAGTGATTGACTAAAGTGTTGGCAGAGAGGAAGGGGAGGACCCGGGGGTTCCCGGGTCTGCTTGAGTTCAGGGTAACGTGTGTTCATTTTAGGGCATGGATTATAATGTCCTGAGAACAGCCAGGCTGCAGGGAGGGCTCGGGAGCCGCGGCAGGGCCGCAGCTCCGGGACCCGGTGAGATCCGGGAAGGGTGTGCAGGATGAGAAAGGATGGGGGCGGGGAGAGGAAATTCTGGGAGCACTTAAGGGGTGGACAGGTCGTAAAGTACCTCCAAAGGTAAGCATTATTATTATTACTCATGCGATGGAATAATTTGTTGAAATGTTGATTTGTAGCCCCTCCCCCTCCCAGTCACCCCTGCCTTTTCTCTGGATGGGAGGCAGTGGCTTCCTGAAGTCCTCAGCCCTGGGCCCACTGAGACAATGCCAGGGGGCCTGAGGAGCAAGGGTAGGGATGTGGCTTTGAGGGCCCGGACACAGAGGGGAGATAGACTGGGAACGGGAAAGAAGACGACCCGAGGTGACTCGGGAGGTGATGAGACCTCAGTAGGGATGGGGGTTGGGATGCGGGGCCCCACATTTCTGGCCTTGACAGATTCTTTCACTGCATGCGTCCAGGGGGCAGGAGCCCTGGCGACAAGAGACCCCCGGGGGCCAGAGCAACTAGGATGGCTGCCTTCCGGCCTCCTTTAAGCCTTCAAGGATACTGCATGAGAAAATGCAATTTTTTGCCATCCCAGCAGGCCCAGGACAGAATCAAACTGATTTAAAATAAATTAAGTAATATATGTGTCTTGCAAGCCTGAGCTTGTAGGTTGAGATTTGCAGCAACACTGTTACCTTCATTTACAGGTAAGGAAACTGAGGCCCAGAGAAGCTCAAGCTGGGTTAAAGGCACACAACCAGTAAGGGACTGATGTGCTTTTGCGAGGTAGACCTTTCTGATTCCATAGCCCTAACCTGTGGCCGAAAAACTCCAGACACGTAAAGGGACCAGACGGACACGGTGAAGGGATGAAGCATGTCAGGGACAAGAGTTCTAGTCACTGCAGCTCTCACCCGGCCTTGCTGTGTATGGCAGGGGCGGGGCAGCTGTGGAGGGCTTGATGGAGGCAAAGTTCACACACTCAGGCTCTGTCTCAAGGGGCCATCACTGCAAATGTGGTCATAAGAAAAAGGCGTCTGTTTCAAAGACGAAGCTGGAAATCCACATTTTCTATGTGAAATCAGATTGGTACACCTTCGATTTTCTTGTTAAAAATTCAGAAGCGCCTGGGCTTCCCTGGTGGCGCAGTGGTTAAGAATCTGCCTGCCAATGCAGGGGACACGGGTTTGATCCCTGGTCCGGGAAGATCCCACATGCCGCGGAGCAACTAAGCCTGTGCCACAACTACGGAGCCTGCACTCTAGAGCCCACGAGCCACAACTACTGAGCCCGCGTGCCACAACGACTGAAGCCCTCACGCCTAGAGCCCGTGCTCGCAACAAGAGAAGCCACCGCAGTGAGAAGCCTCTGCACCGCAACAAAGAGTAGCCCCCTCTCGCTGCAACTAGAGAAAGCCCGCATGCAGCAACGAAGACCCAACGTAGCCAAAAATAAATGAATTTAATATAAAATTTTTTAAAAAGATATAGTTAAAAAAAAATTCAGAGGGGTCAAGCAAACCATGTCTACGTGCGTTGGGCTGTAGTGCAAGGTGCTGCTCCAGGACCCGCCACCTCTAAGAGCCCGAGTCGGAAACTGGTTTGGACAGGAGGCCCGGGGCACTGGAAGTTGCTGGGCTTGGAAACAGAAGCCGGGCCCTCACTGGGGACTGACTGGCTCAGACCGTGGAGGGAGGGGTGGGTGCAGTTTGGGAGAGACCACCAAGCCCGGATCAGCCTTCCCTCCTGCGCACTTTGGCTGAAGGGGGCAAGGGCGTGCCTCCATCAGCCATCAGAGGGGCTTTTGGTGGCTGGGCAGCGGCCTCTCTGCACCCTGAACCCACCCACTCACACCCCTGCCCCAGTGGAGGGGGCTCACCCAGACCTCTCCCTGCCCAGTGGGAGCTGCCCTGGTCCCGCTGACTCGTCCCCTGGGGCCACAGGCCCGGCAGAAAGGATGCGGCTCCCCTTGCCCACCCCTCCCCCTGCTCTGTGGCCCAGACGGTGCCCTGTCGGCGCCCTCGGCCAGAAGCACTTTGGAGACTCCAGGATGACTCGGAGCTGAGGCCCTGCTTCCTCTCCTGACCGCATCCTGCAGCTCGCAGCGGGGGCAGGTGCAGGGGAGGCACTGCCCCGGGCCTCTGTCTTGGTTGCCAGAAGCTAGAACAGTCCGGACGACCGCAGACTGGTGAGTAGCTCTGCGAAACGCAGACAACTGACTTTGGGGCCAAGCCAGGGGACTTCATTCCACTTCTTCTCAAGGGAAGGGAACCCCGACACTGGGGACAGACAGGAGTCACAGCTGCTTGCAGTGCAGGGCAGCTCTGCTGCCTGGGGCTCAGGCTCAGGGCGGGGAAAGGACCCACCGCCCAAGAGGCCGGCATCCTCCAGGCCGGCGGCTCTCGCTGGTTTCTCTCCAGAGTTTAGGGTCCCGCCCCGCACCCTCCCCGCCTGCCCTCTCTCTCCTCTTTCATTTTTCCTGTGCCTTCTCTCTTCCTTCTCTGCTTCATCTCCAGCCCCTCCATCCCGGCCTGCGCACTGCCTGGACCAGGATCCCCGGCCCTGCTCCCCCCGCCGCGACCACCAGGGGGCGACAGTTCCCGGCGGAGCCTCCGGTCTCCGTGCGCCGGCTGGGGGACAGGGATGGAGAGCCAGCCGGGGCCTGGGGCTCTAATCCATCAGGGTCTCTGCCTCGCCTCCCGCCCGCGAGGCCCCTGG
The DNA here is from genome assembly GCF_964165515.1 of Mesoplodon bidens. NCBI lineage: Eukaryota > Metazoa > Chordata > Mammalia > Artiodactyla > Ziphiidae > Mesoplodon > Mesoplodon bidens. The sequence continues at coordinate 2,331,485 of NC_138177.1, forward strand.
CCCCGCTTCCCCTGCGTCCGCCGTGGGACCACGTGTCCAGCCTGCCCCACCGCCCTGGCCTCTCTGGCCGGACCCCCTTTCCTTTCTGGAGACGCAAAGAGAACTGGGAACTTAAGAAAAGGTAGTGAATGGTGTTAAACATAATACAACTGCAGAGATAAAGCTAAATACCAGAACAAGGGGAGACAGGCATTTTGGGAGCTTTCCACCGTGGCAGAGACCAGCATCCAGACCAGAAGACACCCGGGTCCTGAGGGTGGGTCCAGAGGGCGGCTCTGCCCCAAGCTCCCCACCCGGAAAGCATGTCTGCTTGTCAGATGGCAAGTAGTGGTCACTGTCCACCCGGCCCCCACCCATGTGGCCCCTGGGTGGGCAGGTGTGATGGAGAATCCCAGGCCCCGGGAGCAGACCCACCCGCAGGACCCCATGGTGCTGCCCCCGGAAAAGGCTGAGAACTGGGCAGCTGGGGGTGGTGTGCCCTGCCCAGGGCTGGCTTATCGCCAGTACTCCAGTAACCCCTGCCCTTTTCAAAGGCCTGGGCTGGAGGTGCTTCTGAAATAGCGCTGGAGGCCCCCGGGGCCCTTGCATCCCTTTACCTGGCAGGTGCGAGCGTGCAGAGTGGCTCAGGTTCATCATTTAGGAGAGATGTTAAAACACATGTGTTTTGGAGTCAAACAGCCTCGGTTTCTTCATCTGTAAAATGGTGGTGATGGGATCACGCGTGTGGCCGTGATGAGGCTAATGAAACCGCGCAGGTAGAATGTCCTCTGCACAGAGTGAGCTCTCAGGAAGGCGGTGATTTGTTAGAAGATGTTTTTCGACATTCCTCGTCTTAAAAAAAAAAAAAGGTTTTCTTCTTTCTCACACTCAATTCTCAGGAAAAAATAATAATATTTCTGCACGATAATTGCATCTTTCATGTTCCAAACCTGTTACCGGTGACCAAGTTCCACTTCCTGTGGTTCAGCAGCTTTAGGCTTCAGAAGGCAAACCTCCTCCTGTGACCAGGCCGCCGGGCCTGCGGCCTGGGCACTGGTTAACTGAAAACAAACTAGTGCCTCACATCTTTGGCATCTCTTAAACTCCTCAGTGATGAGCATGGAAGGGAAGGGAGTGTTTTGAAGGGAAGTTGGTTTAAATTGAGGTCAGATGCTGCCGAAATGGTCCATAAACGCCGCTGCGTGTGACCTTTCGGCACCTGCCTCAGAGCACTGGTTCCAGCCACTCCTGCCCCCACCCCCTGTGACCTGGCGACTTAGGTCAATGCATTTCCACTGATTTGTTCATAAATGCACTCACCAAAGTGTTCTAGGTGCTCTGAGCACTCTGTAGGGGGTGGGTGGGTTCCGTGGAGTGGCCGAGAGGCCCCAGGGGGAGCTCAGGCTGGCTGGGCCCTTGTGACGGGACGGGCAGAAGGTCCCAGGCTGGAATCGGGGGGAGATGCCACCTGGTTTGTTCAAGGAACGTCAAAACTTCACTGTTGTCTTGGAGGCTGGAAATTGGGTGATTTCCATAATGTTACCCACTGTTAAGAGCTGGGATTTCCAGCAGGAGTAGGTAAGAAATTGAGAAGCCATTAATATGCACCCACAGGGTAACAGGGCGGGGGGGACGGTGAGAGAACAGAGGGACGTAAGCTTTACCACTTCTCTGTGAGCTTTTCGTTGTGAAAATGCATTCCCTGTGTATGTGCAATTTCTGTCACTAAAATAGTGTAAAACGTAATATGAAGACTTTCCAACATTAGTAAAAGCAGAGTCTAGTATAGTGAACTCCCATTTTATCCATCACCTAGACTTAGTAATTATCAACATTTCCCTGTATTTCCATAGTTTATTTTTTCTTTAGTGAAATATTTTAAAGAAAAATCCCAGGCCTGGTAACCTATCACTTCTAAATGTTTCAGAACGCATCTCAGAAAAACAAAAAAAAACTGCACCTTTTTCTTATATAAACATGTGGCCGTTATCACAATAATTCCTTAATATTACCTAATACCAAGTCCCTTCAGAGTCCTCCCGTTGTCCCAACACTGTCTTTTAAAGTCAGTCTGTTTGTATCTGGATCCAGTAAGGCCTACACGTTGCATTCTGCTCTTTTAATCTTGTGTGGGTCCCCTCCCCACCCTGATTTTTTTTTTAATTGTGTCAGTGACTTTTTGAAATTGGGTTAGTTGCCTCGTGAAATGGCCTACATTCTGTGTTTCATCTGCTGCGTTTAACTTGCTCCTAACCCCACATTTCCTGCAACCTGGAAGTTATCGGCAAAGCCTTGATTGGGATTCTGGCTTCTGTTTTGGGTGAGAACACTTCACAGATGGTGTCGGATGCTCCATCCCCCTCCTCTCCCAGAGGCAGGTAACCTCTGGTTGCCTCTCTTACAGCAATGATATGGAGCTGACATGGGATTCCGGGTGACAGCGATCCTCCACCATCAGACTGTGTTTTCCCCTTGGCACTAGGAGATAATCTGTGAGGTGACATGTCCAGCCCCCATCAGCTCCCATTCCAGTGGTTCTAGTATCTTTTTATCTAACAAACGCCCATCACTGTGGCCTGAGTCAGTTATTGTACTGAGGCTGCAAAAGGAGATTTTCTATGTCTAATTAAAATATTTTTTTCTCTTAAAAAGCAATACATTTCATATGATGTGAGCAATTTACTTCTTAGTGATCCATTTTCCCAACTCAGATTGTGACACAAGAAAACCCCCAGAAGACGTCCACACTGGTTTATTAGATTTTACAATAACCTCCCTATTTATACCACATGCTGCGGAGCCCTCGGCAGGCTCTGCTCACGTGTCTTTCCTGGTAGAACGTCGGAGAGCACAGAGTATATGTGGCTCTCTCCATGTAGGACCCAGAGAAACAGGCTCTTACAAAAAGCATTTATGAAGTGGCTGACAAATGAATTTTACTTGCAGATTTGATGTCAGTCGTTTGTCTTTGGCCTCCTGTTGATGGGTTTGTTCGTATAGCAACGGATGGCATGGTTGAGTTTGTGTGTATGTGGATGGTTTTGCCTTGACTTTAATTTTTAATTGATGGATACATGCTTCTAGCCTTTGATGGGTGCATTTTATAAGATATTTTAAATATTTTTAAAAAGCAATAAACTAGATTAGTCTCTGGAGAACAGGCTGGGCCCCCAATCATGGGGTTGTGGACTCTTTGGACTGACAGGGGCCAGAGAGGCCCCGTCTCCCAAGCCCACCCAGTGCTGGGGTCTTGCCTGCAGCTGCCCGACTGTCCAGCACTGGATACAGCGCCTCAGCAGAGTGGTGACCGTGGGTGAGGCTCTCAGCCCCTCCCACTGCAGGGAATGCTCTGGCCTCTGCAGGACATTCCCCGGACGGAGGGACCAAATGTCCTGGGTCTACTCATAGGCTTTCACTGAAGGGTCCATGGGATTAACTGACACCCTGGAAATCAGTGATGTGCAAAAGCGACTCAGTCACAAGACAGAACGCTGTGTGTGATTTTCAGTTTCAAGAAAATAGAACTAGGAAAAGAAAAATAAAGCTTTACCGAAATTAAAGGTCCACATGGCTTTATTTCCTTCTTTGATGCCAGTGAGGCTACCATCCCCATCTTTTTTTTTTTTTACATCTTTATTGGAGTATAATTGCTTTACAATGGTGTGTTAGTTTCTGCTTTATAACAAAGTGAATCAGTTATACATATACATCTGTGCCCATATCTCCTCCCTCTTGCGTCTCTCTCCCTCCCACCCTCCCTATCCCACCCCTCTAGGTGGTCACACAGCACCGAGCTGATCTCCCTGTGCTATGCGGCTGCTTTTTATGTCGCGGATGAAGGCAAGCTGGTAGTCTTTTTCATTTCTGTAGTCCTGTGGCCTTGCACACTGACTGGCACACAGTAAACTCAAAATGAAAATGAGTTGAATCAGTGATTTTGAGAAGAGAAATCCAAAACGATGGTATGACTCAATTCCATTTAACGAATGTCTTTCTTGGGTTTTTTACTCCCAATAATTACAGCAAACATACACTGCTTTTTTAATATGTGTCAGATAGTCCCGAGCACTTCACATATTACCACATCTCACTCTTTCACATTCCCTTTGTGATAAGAAGCATGATTCCCATTTTAGGATGAGGATTTTGAGGTGAATAACAGGGCAAAGACGGGGAGAAAGCAGCTGAGAGCTGTTGGCGTGTTTCACAATCAGCGCCTAGGGTCTAAAAGAATCATGGTAATTCTGTCAAAAACCTGGTTACATAGTTGTTGTGCTACTTTTCAAAGTGCTTTGTCCCCGAAGCTGATGCTCCCTGAGAAGGTGAGGCAGCCCCCAGAGGCCATGGGTCACACAGGGCCCGAGGGCGGGGAGCCCCGAGGAGGGCCGGCTGGCAGGGGGTTTGGGACCCACGTTCAAACCAGCCCTGTACCAGGAGGAGGAGGTGATCACCGCACACACCGACCAGAGTGGGGGTGCAAGGTCTTGACAGCGGAGCCCCGCTAGTTACACGCAGCCTGGCCCCGGACGGAGCCTTCAAAAGGACCACTGTGACATCTACGTGGTGGCCAAGAAAAGTGCTTCTAATACCTTCCGGGGAAAAAAAGCAGAGTACCTTGTGATTGCAGTAACGGAACACGGGACCATGACAGGAGAAGGGCTGGGGAGAGGAGGTCAGAAAAGGAAAATGAGTGCACTTAGGCTGCAGGATCCGGAGCTGTTCTACTCTGAATGGGGCCTTGTCTCTCTTTATAGTAATCACAGTTTTAGAAAATGAGACCCGAGAAGGTCCGAGGCAGTGGCTTACATAAAAACCGAAACTTTGTTTGAAAAGATAGAAAGAATTGGGCGAACTTGCGACCCTACCCGGGGCTGTGACTTTGCGGGCACGGGATCTGGTGTAGGGACAGCCCGGGCGTGAGCTGCTTGTTTTAGGGTATCTGTGTGGCAGGGGAAACGGGGAGGATGCACACCCGAAGACAGTCATTTTCAGAGCAGGGCGAGCTAGATTAATCACCCCTCGTCTGGCACCTCTTCCTGGGCAATCCACAGCTTCCCAGACACTGCAGCTGCTTCAGTTGCTTCGCGGGCCAGTGCCTGAGGCTTCTGCCCAGCAGAGCCCAGCACCTTCCACCCGCCTGTGGGGTTGCCCAGGCAGCCCTGGGGGTGGGCTTTAGCACTGCTTCTCCCCATCCTGGCCCCGAGCCCAGCACGCCTGGGAAGAGCCCCCTTCCCCCTCTTAACCGGATGCCCGAACTTCATCTCCTGAGGGGACCCTGGTTGTATTAGTTTGGGTTCTTCAGAGAAACAGAATATATATAAAGACGTTTATTATAAGAAATTGGCCCAGCCTTCCTTGGCAGTCCGGTTGTTAAGACTCTGTGCTCCCAATGCAGGGGGCACGGGTTTGACCCCTGGTCAGGGAACTAAGATCCCACATGCTCATCACAGCCACTGCCCCCCACCCCAAACACAACAAAACAAAGAAACTGGCCCCCGTGGTTATGGAGGTTGAGAGGTCCCGGATCTGCACTAGGCAAGCTGGAGGCCCCGGAGAGCCGATGTTAGGGGTCCCAGTGCCAGTCTGAGTCCGAAGGGAGGAGAAGCCTGACGTCCCCGCTCAGCTGGTCGGTGGAGAGTGGGTTCTCCCTGACTCTGCCTTTGTGCTCTAGTGAGGCCTTGAGTGGAAGCACGAGGCTACCTCTGTGAGGGAGGGCCGTCTGCTCTGCTCAGTGTCTGATTCAAATGTTAATCTCATCCCCAAACACCCAGAATAATATTTGACCGAGCACCCAGGCGCCCGGTGGCCCAGTCAAGCTGACACATGAAGTTAAGCATCGCCCTGATCTTTTGAGAACAGAAGCAGGGCCAGTGATGGTGGCCTTCACCCCAGGGCGCCCTTTGGTTTAGGGCTAATTGGTGAGAAACAGGGTAAGCCAGGCACTAGCAAACTAGAGGAGGTGGAGGATGGCTTGAGCTGTGGACCAGGATATGGGCTTTTCTAAGTCCTGCCCTGTGCGTGACCTCGGCAAGTCAACAGACCTTGGTGTTTGAGTTCCCATCTATCAAGTGGGGGTAATAACACAAGTCTTTAAGGCAAGTTACATGAACTCTCAAGGCTCAAGTTTTTCATCTGGTGAACAGGGAGAATAATATACATGCCATAAAGTTGTTGTGAGGATTAATAAGATAGTAGATATAAAACCCTTAGGTCAGCACCTCTCATATAGTATGTGCTCAATAAATATTAGCCATTATTTTAACACCTACTTCAGAGAGATATTGTAATAATATGTTGTATAAAAAAGGTATTTGAAATAACATAATAAGATGGTAATATTGTATTCTTTTAAACTTGGGCAGATACCAAATTGGCAAATATTTTTTTACGATAATAACGCCTGGTGTTTTTTCAGTGTGTGGTGAACGGGCACCCGCATACCTCCAGAGAGAATGTAAATTTTTCAACATTTTTGGCACAGTGTACCAAAGTCTTAAATTGTTCATAATCTCTGAAGAATAATTTCACTTCTAGGAATTTGTCCTGAACAAAGAATCAGAAGTGAATATAAAGATTTTTGTCCAAGGATGTTCATCACAGAATTACGTAAAAGAATGAAAACCTGAAAAAAAAGTTTAGGGGCTTAGTTAAATAAATGCGGTTACATTTCATATAATGATGTAATGTAACCTTAAAAAGATGTTTAGAATAATATTTAACGACCTGATAAAATATGGCATTTTGCAAGGGAAGGAAGCAGGCCACAAAATAACGTATATAACATATATTCAACAAACTGTTACTGAATGCCAAGTTTGTGCCAGGCACTGGGTACACACTTGGGAACACAACAGACTCAGTTTTTGGTCTCATACAGATTGACCCCAATTTACTTGTTTATTTATTTTAATTTGATTTACTTTATTTACTTACTCATTTATTTTTGGCCATGTGGCAGGCAGGATCTTAGTTCCCTGACCAGGGGTTGAACCCATGCCCCCTGCAGTGGAAGCGCAGAGTCTTAACCCTGGACCACCAGGGAAGACCCCAATTTAGCTGGGAAACAATGTACGTGTGTATTATTATATACACAGAAAAAGAAGGTATCTTCACGGTGGAATAACGGATGTTTTCCATATTTTTCTTTATATTTTCCTGTAATTTCCTTTTTTTAAAAAAACAAAGAACCTGCATTACTTAAACAATCAGGGGGGGAAACTTACAATTTGTAAGAGAGAGCCTGGGCCTCGGCATCCCTGGGCATGAGCTGGGTGTCACACGGGAGTGGGTGACAGGGTCCAGAGAAGTCGGGAGGGAGAGACAGAGGCTTAAGCTGCACTGTTGCTGGTCTGCGACCCTGACCAGGCTGCTTCCAAGCCCAGCCCCATCATCAATAAAATGAACGGATCATTCCTGCCTGCCCCAGGGTCATGAGGACCAAGGAAAGCATGTCTATGTGCCTTTTACAAACGTGTGCTGTGCTGCAGAGATGCAAGCGGTCGCTGTTACCTTAAGCAGGTGACTTCCTGGGTCTGGTCCTCCCTGTCCTCCTCTTGGAATGAGCAAAACGGGCCTCCAGCTCTGCAGGCCTGTGATGGACGTACATAGGGGTCTCACACGGCGCCCACTCTCGTGAGAGATGCAATGGCACACTCAGCCAACACTCTGGTGACAACAGGAGGAGAGTGGTTTCACCTCCTCGCTTCCTCCTTCCCTCCCGCGAGCCCAGCGTCCCTGCCCTTTGGCTCCCGGGTCTTTCCATCCTTTGCCCCACTGGACTGAGCGGGGGTCTTGATGGGGGCGGGGGTGGTGAGTAGCTTCCTGCAGGCCACCCAGCCAAGGCAGGGCACCATTTAGACCCCATGAGCTCTGACAAACGAGATGTCCTCCCCATGTCCAGAGTGACAGTGGGGCTGAGTCATCTCACTAAGCATGGCTTCACCCGCTCTGCCATTCCCATGAACTCCCCAGATCACTCACCCAGGGGCCTGGGTGACAACACGGTGCCCTGAGAAAGGGCCCAAGAAAGCCCAGAATTAGTCACAAGTTCAAATCAGAGTCACACAGGCCGATGTGCCCAGCCTTTGCCCAGATGTTGACCTTTAAACAACGCAGAGCAGCTCCACCCCGTCCTCCTCTTCAGGCCACTGACTCGGGCAAGGGGAGGGGGCAGCCTCGGAAGGGGAGGGGCGAGGGGAGCCAGGCCTGGACCCAGCTAATCCTGAGGGTGGGTCTCCCGTGATTTCTCTTGGACGGCTGAGTCCCTTCGCTGGGCACCTGAAACTACCATGTCGTTAATCGGCTATCCTCCAATACAGAATAGTTTAAAGAAAAGAATGTGATTTCCCTTGATCTGTGAGGTGCCTGAGCAAAATAGATAGAACCACCTCCATCCTTCAGATGAAGAACCAGAGGCTGGAGGGAGCTGGCAGAGATGCCCAAGGAAGGCCCCGCCGGGACTGAGCCAGGTCAGGACCGGCTCCGTCTTCACCTCCAGCACTGGGCACTGTGACTGCTCTTTGTTCACTGACCTTAAAAGAAGCTCACAGAAAATTTCATGACACAGAAATGGAGGGGAAGGGGCTACCACTCCCTCACTCCTACAGCCCTTTCCTGTGTGCCCTTTTTGTAGATCATTAATACCATGCAACAGACCCCGCTTTTACCCTTCGCGTTATTTCTTATCTCGGATGACGATGGGGTCCCGATGATCATTCCCTCCACAGGGGGTTCATGCGTGTCCCCTTCCCCACCAGGCACTGGGGACACAGCCTCAAACCAAACAGACATACCCCCTTGGCTTATGGAGCTCGCATTCTCAAGGAAGGGACAACAAAAACAGGGAGAAACCGGACGGCTTCCCGTTAGTTGAGAAGAGACGCCTGTGGCGTTTAACTGGGGCTAGAGAAAGCAAAGCACAGAAGGTAGTTTTTACCCAAAGCACTCTGTGGTTCCTAATGTTTTGCTTCAACAACACCAAGGCTAACAATTATTTTATATCCTCCAGCCTTGAAGTGTGTGGGTGTTTATTTAACACAAGCAACTCTGTTACCCCTTTTTTCTTTTCACTTATCAGCATTTTCCAATCTCCCAGCAGCGGGAGGGAAATGCTGAGTTTTGATAACCGCTGTGCTGGGGGGAGATGGAGGAGTTTTCTGTCTGTCTGTCTGTCTTCAGGGAACTCAGTTCATCAGCAAGTCGGGAGAAGCAGGGTGACAGGGGTCCAGGTAGGGGCTCCGTCAGAACAGCCCAGAAAAGTGCTTCTGCTGTAAGCTGAGGTCTCATCATATGAAACGGTCATCTCTTGCCTCGGAGGGCGATGGGGTGAGGATGGGGGGAGCCCCGATGTACCGAGGGCTTCAAGGTTAAAGTGTCTGGACTCGGTCCTGCCAGCCCGGCGACCCCACAGGCTGCAAGGCCTGCCTCCCTCGGGTGCATGGGGAGGACGTGCCCAGGTGAGCTTCTTCCCAGCTTGGCCTCCCAGGGCCGCTGACAGGCGGGTTTGAACTGCTCTAACCCATGAGCCCCGAAGACTGGACTCCACGCCTGCCCGGGGGTCTGGCAGAGAGGGGGGCCCTCAGAGAGAAGTTCTGAGCTCCTTTCCGCAACGACTGACACTTCTTCAGGCCAAATCCTCTTAAAAGTAGAAACACTGAAATTTCAACCCCTCCAGAAACCTCAAACGATGTCACAGAGTCAGAAAATGGACACCCTCAACATTTGTACTGGATGGTCTCAAAAGGGGTAGGAAAAAAAGCCCTGTGCTGATCTGAGAATCACAATGACACATTTCCTCTTTGAAGTGCCACCTGGCTGGCAGATGACCTTAAATCTTTTATTTTTTATTTTTTCTCTTCTCTCTCTGAAACCTTCAAACTGTGAAGCATCCTTTAAAATAATGAGAATAAAAAGAGACGCCGCCCTCCTGGGGGACTGCTGTGCCCACGGTGAGATCAACTCTCTCGGTCCCTGACTTCACTCCAAATCCCGATCACTTTGAGGTCAACCTCAACTCCTGGGTTGAGTTTTGTCTGACCCAGTGTTCCGTTCGCCTCTGCTCAAGTAGAGACAGACACAGCTGTCAGGCGAGGCCAGCGAGAACGTTTATTGAGAAAGGGGAACTCACACTGAAGGGCCTGGTGTCCGGGCTGGGGGAGAGAGAATCCAAACACCTGACGAGAGATGCCGGAACCTTGTGTCCAGAGGGAAGGTCCAGGATAACTTCCAGGGTGAGTCCTGCTGCTTGCTGGGAGTGGGGAGAAGATACAGAACCGGGGCAGGCCCGGGCTCCTGGGGAAACTCAGGAGGAATGGCTGGGGGGGCCGACAGCAGGGCTGGCTCCCACGCTTGGGCGAGCTTCGAAAATGAAGATCTGAACTGATGGTGACTAATGATTCAGCAAACTCTGCACCAAGACCGCTGAGTATAAAGGGCTGTCGGTTTCACAGTCTGTAGGAGTTTTTGGAAAGTGAGGGGCGAGAGGGTCTGGCTTGGAGGAGGTATTTCTCAGAAGGCAATGGCGATTGCAGGGACCAAAGGTAACAGAGCCCAAGACAAGAATGGCTTCTGGGGGCCCTGGCCAGTGCTCCCACCCACGGGGCAGAGAAGGGAGGCCCACTTCCCTTCCCCCTACTTGGCGGACCCTGCGGTGTCCGGGCTGCCGTCGGCTCCATCTCTCAGGACTTTTCTTGGGCTGGAGACAAAGAGCCCAGGTGCCCACGGGGCCGAGCGGGAGAAGAGTTGGTCTCAGAGGCCTGGCGTGGGGGGAGTTCGAAACGCTGAGGTTCTGGAAAAGCTGGTGAAGGAGACCCGGGGGGTCTAGGCGGTGCCGGCGGAGCCGCTCTCCGCGCTCGCTCGGGAAGGCAGGTCCGGGGAAGGCAGGTAGGGTGTTGGGGGCGGCCCACCTCGCTATGCCTCCTGCCCCTCTCCGCGCGCTCCTCCGGGCTGGCCAGCTATGGGCCCACGGCCGAGGAGGCGTTCGTCGTCTGGGCTCGGCCCGCACTGCGGGCCGGGCTCCGGAACGGGGAGCCGTAGTCCTGGGAGAGCGAGGACGCCGAGCTGCCCCCGCGCGCCGCGCGCTCCGCGCGCCAGCAGGCCCCGCGCCGCCGCAGCTGCGCGCGGAACGAGCGGTCGAGCAGCAGGTAGATGAGCGGGTTGGCGCAGCTGTTGACGAAGGCCAGGCAGGTGGCGACGGAGAGGCCCCAGCGCAGCGCCAGCAGCAGGCGGCAGGGCAGCGGCAGCGCGCGCAGGCTCGCCAGGTGGAAGACGGCGCGCAGCGCGCAGAAGGGCAGCCAGGAGCCCACGAAGGCGCCCTCGACGGCGAAGATGATGCGCAGCGAGCGGCTCCGGGCGCGGCCCAGGTGCGCCGGCCCGCGCAGGCGGCGCGACACGCGGCAGTAGCAGACGACGGTGACGGCCAGGGGCAGCGCCAGGGTCAGCAGCAGCGACAGCAGGCTCAGGACCTGGAAGGCGTCGGACGGCTCCTCGGCGCACTGGCTGCCGCGGCCCCCGGGGAGCGGCCGCAGGCGGCGGAAGGCCAGCGAGGGCAGGCCGGCCGCCAGCGCCGTGGCCCACACACCCGCGCACACGGCCAGAGCGCAGCGCCGGGTGCAGCGGGCGCGCGCGGCCAGCGGGCGGCCCACGGCCAGGTAGCGGTCCACGCTGAGGCCGGCGAGCAGCAGGGCTCCCGCGCAGCGCGTGCCGGCTATGGCGAAGCTGCTGAGCTTGCACAGGCCCTCGCCGAAGGGCCAGAGGCCATCCCGCGCCGCCGCCGCGGCCCACAGCGGCAGCGTGAGCACGAAGCCCAGGTCGGCGGCCGCCAGGTGCTGCACGAAGGTGTCCACGAGCCGCCGCGGGCCGCGCCGCCCGACCAGCAGCCAAAGCACGAAGGCGTTGCCCGGCAGGCCCACGGCGAAGGCCGCCAGGTAGAGCGCGGGGATGTAGGCGTAGCCGTAGGGCAGGTCCCGGGCCGCGCACAGCTCCTCCTCCAGCGCCAGCTCCTCCGGGGCGCCCGACCCTGAGTAGTCCCAGGACGCCGTCCCCGGGCTGGGGCTCCAGGGCTCGGTGGGGCGCATGGCCGGCGAGGCCCAGGCGGACGCGGCGTCGAGAGGGAAGGTGGCTCTTCACGGCCGGTGCCCAGCACCTCCCTTCCTGTCACCCCCGGGCCGAGGCGACTGGGTGGGCAGGAAGGGGTGGGGGAGGAGGGGGGAGGAGGGGGAGGAAGAGGGGAGGGGAGGGGAGGGGAGCAGGGGGGACGGGGAGGGGAGGGGAGGGAGGGGCGAGAGGCAGGCTCCTGGGGAGGAGACGGTGGCCGATGATTGGGGGCGGGGGGCTTCCCAGCTGGGTCCTTGGAGGAAAAGCCCCCAGGGCTGGGACACCGCCCTGCCTCCCTTGGGAGCCTAGCCTGCCCCACTCCATAAGTCGCTCGGTTTCTTTGTTCATGAGCCAAGACCGGCAACCGTCTCAGGGGTCTGGCGGCCGGGTGAAGGGGCGCTCAGAGCCCCAGGCGGTCCTCATCCCCGCTTGGCCCCTGCTCCCCGCTGCTGTCTGTCTCTGTGAGGAGACAGGACCAGGGGTGAGGATTTTATCTGGGGAGGAGTCTCCCGCCGCGGTTCCCCTGCCTTCTAGGAAAGAGGGGTTCTGCCATCTGTGCACAGCGGGCATGTTGCGGGGAGCCTGCCCTTGGGGGGCCTACCTACTATCAGGGACTGGCCACCAGGCCCTCAAATGGTGTTAGCTCCCCGAGATGCTGGGCCGCGTGCCTTAGCCCAAAGAGTGGCTTTTCTGACCAACTCAGGCTCCCAGGGAGCCACAAGGGAGGGTTTGACCCTGGAGAGGGAGGGTCAGACTGTCCAGATGAAAGCAGCAGAGCCTGGAATCCAAATCCCAGGTCTCCCCCCCACCTTCCTGCATCGGCAAAACCTACCTGTTAAGCCAGACACAGATGTAAGTTCAGTACAAAAGATGACACGAGATGGTACCTGACTCAGCAGCAGATTAGTTGTCCTAAATCAGGAGTCAGGAGCTTAGAAGGAGGGCGAGATCCCGAGATCCCTCGTGGACTGAGAGAGGTGGGGAAGGATACACGGAGAAGGGTGGGCGTGAAGCCTGGCCTTGAAGGAGGTGGTGGGGCCAGGGAGGGGATGGGGAAGGGTGCGCGGGGATGCTGACGACTCGTTAGGCCCCAACTCTTCTTAGCAGACTTCCTCCCATGAGCTGCTGTGTAGCAACTGATGTCACAGTGTGTGTGTCCCCCCAGAGCTCCCGCCCCATCGTCACCAGGAATGAATGAACTGTTGGGCCATGTGGCGTTAAAACTTTGAGGTGGATTATTTATGCATTTTATAGCCTGCCGTCCCGTTACAGCGAGCTCCTCCGTGTGCAAGGCCCTGTTTGGGCGTCGCAGAGATGCCGTTCTTGACCTTGGAGGGTCACTGATTAGGAGGCAAGGGAGACAGATCCATGTGCAGGACGTGCAGTGGCCAGCGTGCTAGAGGTCAGATGGCCTGGAGGGAATGGTAAAGTCCCCCTGGAGCCCAGACGAGGGAGGGAGCAGCGGCCTCTGATGGGAAGAGTGAGTGAGGTCAGTTCCAGAAAGGAGCTGAAAGGTGAATTCTTCGAGCAGCAGAGCCCAGGTGGGAGGGGGGTGGCAGGAGGGGACGCAGGAGAAGCAGCAGGGGACTTGGATGTCACCCGTAGGAGCCACCGGACATGTTGAGGAGGGCAGTCCCCCCATCTGCTTTGCACAGGTCAGTGCAGAACGGTGGACTGGACGGGGGGAAGCTCCAGCCGGGGGACCCCACCGTGGGCTGTTGTCATTGTTTGTGTTGGGGAGAGGGAGGGTCAGACATTGGGAACTGGAGGAGGGGACAGAAAGGAGAGGATCCGTTCAAGAAAACTGTGGCATCGAGGACCTCAGCGCAGAGGAGCCGGCTGGGCCTGGACAGCCAGTGGGGAGCGCCACGGGCGCTGCCCGTCCACTGAGGTCGGGGCCACGGGGAGGCTTGTGTGTGCATTCCGTTTCATGTTGATTTGAGGTGGGGTGATGGAATAATTCTTGATCCACAACAGGCACTTCTGAGAGTGAAAGAAGCATTATCACGATCAACCTGGGCCATCAACCTGGCCCGTTCTGCACAAATGGGGACATGAGGTCATCCTAGCTGTGGCCCCTCTGGTCCATGGAGATCCCTGGGGCGGCAAAGCCTAAGGAGGGGTGGGCGTGCGTGTCCACGCCGTTCTGGTCAGGAATTTCTCTCCTGGGCCAGTTACAAGACGGGAAAGGCAAGCAAGGGAAGAGGCCGGGGAATGGATGGCTCTGGCCCAGCCCTCCACAGCATCCCAGCCCCCAAGCCTGGGTTTTTCCTGAAGACCCACATACAGCGTGGACACCTGAGGGGCCACGGGAGATGTGGAGCGGTTTTTCTGATGTTTTTTCATGTGGTTGCTGGCGAGGGACGCTCTCGTCCTGGGGTGGCTGGGGGCCACAGCCTCCTTCCCCAGAAGGCCAGCAGAGGTGGTGCTGCCTTGCAGGAGCCCGGGACAGTCAGGGACAGGCCCAGAGCTGCCCGGGCGCCTCTCAGCCTGGGGCATAGATGGGGCATGATTCTGAAAGCTCGAGATGAACGGCCGGAAACCTCCAGGTGAAAGAGAATAGGGCAAGGGGACCAAGAGGGGCATGGAGGCAGGGGGTGGAGGGGAGGCACAGTGGGTTGTTTATTAAAAACACAGAGATTCTTGTTTCCTGGGCTGTGGCCTTGTGGTCCCGAGCACATGGCGTATTTTCTCTGCCAGGGCCTGGGCGTTGGGCCTTTCCGCACGTCTCTTGGTGGCAGGAAGCAGCTCAGGCCAGAGCTGGGTGCGCCGCTCTGGGCCTGGCCTGCCACGTGTCCAGCCTGGCTTCAGTGACTAAGGCCAACTCCATGACACTGGTCTCTCCTCCCCCACTCAGGGGACCCCCCGCAGGGTTAGAAACAGTCCATTAATGGAAACTCATCGCGGTCAGCTGAGAATCCAGGCCACTGCTGATGGGTGTCAACACAGCAGAGAGGAAATGGTCCTCCCTCTCTCCATCCCACCCGGGGGCCTTCCTACACCAACGGGCCCTCCTCCCTCTGCACGGCTGGAGCCCGGGTGGCCTGGTCACCTGGGTCAGCCTCACCCTGCCCGTGGGATTATCAGCTCCCGGGGTGAGGGAGGCTCGCCATCACCGCGACTGGTACAAGCCTGAGATCAGAGGAGATACTTAATAAGTAAAATATCCAATGCTTTGAACTAGATGGCTTCCAGGAGTATTTTTATTTTATTTCTGGCCCTTTATGGGCTGTATATTTAAGTTCTTACCACTTTCCCCCTCAATGTTAAATTTTCTGTACAAATAATCATCTTAACTCTTTCAGAAAAATTTTGAAAGTTATCTCGCCTTTTTCATCATAAAAACCACAGTCACGTCGCAGAACGTGGAATAAGAAAAGGCGTCCCAGCCCCCGTGAAGCGTGACGTGGTGGTGCATTTCTTTCCTACCAGTGAAAGACATTTTCAGAAGTGGAGAATTCGTCTGTAATCCCATTGTTCTTGGGTTTTCTATTTTGTCAACCTTCCATTTCAGATGCTCTCCACGTACATATATTTTACACAACTGTTTCAGAGGCATGTATGTAATCACAATGTGCCCTGTTCTATAGTCTGCTTTTCTCAATTCATGCAAATTCACATTTTTCTATGTTGCTGAATTTTCTAATCCCTTAATTTTGGACATTTAGGTTGTTTGCAGTCATTTTTGCTGTTATAGAGATTTGTAATGAATAACTGCACTTAGGGCTTTGTTCTCCTTTCACACTGTTTTCAGGGTATAAATGCCCTCGTGAACGTCAAAGGCTATGAGCATTTTCTTGGCTTGATACAAATGCTTGCAGTGATCAGTCATTATCTGGCATTGTAGGAGGGTACGGGTTCAGTGCAATCTTGTTAGAGATATTCATCAGTAAAATATATTTTTCCACTTTAATAGGTAATGAGGTCAAATGGTACCTCATTTTAATCTACATTTTTTTGAAAACAACAAGACTGAAAATCTTTCTAGATGTAATTCCTCTTATGTGAACTGCCTAATTACGTCTTTCAGACATGTATTATAATCTTTTGTATTTCTTATTAATGTGTATGAACTATTTATTTAGGATAAACCGTTGTCCCATTTGGTTCAAATATTTTTCCAGACCTTTTTCTTAGCGATTTTTAATTTTTTGTTTTACATTTCCATAGTCATGTGTTGCTTTTAGCAGTTTCAGAGTTTAGGATGTTATTTTCTCTCTGATGATCTAAAAACATTCAATTCTATTCTTGTTAAAATTTTGTACCTTTTAAAATCCACCTAGAGTGTAATCATTCTTTTTAGATTTCTGTTGAACTTTCCCAACACCATTAAATTAAAAATATTTTTTAAAACCCTGCTGTGTTGTGATGTCAAGTTCATTATGTACACGCCTCACATGCTGTGTCCGAGTGTCTGCTTCTGGCCAGTGAACAAACAGGTCAGGCTGTTACTGACCTGAGTTTGGCTCCCACGTCAGTTTTATAACTTGACAGCTGTGTGCAGCTGGGCTCCAGTTCCCGTGTCTTAGAGCGGGTGGGAGAGGGTCTCCCTGAGCGGGTGAGGATTACATTAGAGAGCCCTGGGGAAGGCCCCCGCTCCAGCAGGGTCTGAGCAGGGGGGTCAAGGGCTCCCCGCCACCCGGAGCTGCCAGGCTCAGCTGCCCCCCAGCCCCAGCCCCTCTTTGCTTTCTGTGCACACAGTGGGTGGTGGGTAATGATTTGGAATTGCTCTGGGAAACTACCAAGGGATCATCCCCATCTGGGGGCTTCTAGACCCGACCACCACAGGTCCCTGGGCCTGGGCTCATGGGTGGTGAACTCCACGGGGTGAGGGGGCTTCTGCTGCAGATGCTGACAGGTCTGAGGCACAGACAGGTGGCATTTTGCCAGTTGTGTGGTCGACGGGTTAACGGCCCGTGTGTGCACCTGTGTATGCATTGTGCGTGGGCGTGTGTGCATCCGAGCATGTGTGCCTGTGTGCGTGTGCAGGGCAGGGAGGGGTGTCCAGGGAAGGAAGGCGGCGGTCCTGCCCCTGCCCTGCAGCCTGCCCAGCCGAGGGGTGGGGCCCCACCCTGGCTGCCAGGGCGAGCAGTGTGTCACATGCTCGACTGTTTCAGACACTCTCGGGAACTAAACCTGGGTGGCTGGGAAGGGGCATCAGTGTACCCCAGGTGCGCCGAGGTGACTCAGAGTGAAAGCGCCTCAGGGCTGCGACCTTACTGCCGGCCTGGGGGTGAGGGTGGGGGGGTCGGGGGCAGAGGGTGGCTTTCAAGGAAAGGGAGACTCCATCCCCTCCACGGCCGGGGCGCACACAAGGCAGCAGGAACCTGACAGTGGGCGGCAGGGAAGTCCCTCGGCAGGACCAGGACCCCAGAACGTGTTTGGAAAGGAAGTCACAGCTGTTGGTAGCGATTACTCAGCCCACGCAGGCTGCTCGCTAGGACCTGCCATTACTTTCCAGTGATTTCACTGAAAGCTGGGGTGGGAAAGTGGGTGCACATTTCTAGTCATTTCAGTAGGAACTGGAGCGGGGTGGGGGTGGGGGGGCGGCTCTCCTGGTGCTGTGACCCTGCCCTTCCCACCCCGTCCTGCCCTCGACCCTGCCCTTCCCACCCCATCCTGCCCTTGACCCTGCCCTTCCCACCCCGTCCTGCCCCTGGCCCTGCCCTGTCGACCCCGTCCTGCCCTTCCCACCTGCCCTTCCCACCCCATCCTGCCCCTCCTACCACGGGGTGGATGCCCCACCTGTCAGGTAACAAAAGACAAGAAGAAAATGACGCACTGCTTCCTTGAGAACCGCCCTCACGTTACCAGAGAGGATGAATTCTACCACACGAACCAGCATGACCTGAGGCACCGTGGCATCCTGTCCCGGGTGCGGGCAGCGGGGCGGCCTCGCAGAGAAGAGGACTGTGTCGCGGGGCAACGTGATAAGCGGGGTGATGTCCTGAGTGGCCTCAGCGCCGAGGGGTCAGTCACCCGAGCACCATCCTCCCCGCAGCTCGACAGACACAAGAGGAGCCATTAAGATAAGCCCAAGCCCGTCCTTAACAGTTTGACCTTTTCTACGACTACCTTGACGACTTACCTCGGAATGTCAGACTGTGTTATTTTCGCGGTGTCTACTGGGGATCTCCTGCCGGTTGCTGTGACGGTGACCTGACCGTGCCGGCTGGGGAGGGCTCCCGAGGCGAGGTCCGGGCCCAGGCGAGGCGGCCCCGCGGTTGTCGGGGGGCGACACTCGAGATGCATCGGGACCCGAGGCTCACCTCCGAGAGCCACCCAACGTGAGACTGGGGGCAGAGGGAGGTGAGGATGGGACACGTGATGGGGGTCAGGGCCTGGGTGCCTTCTGTGCTGCACGGGGGAAGGAGGAAAGGACGCTCTTGAAGGTTTCGGCCTTGGTGGCTGGAGGCTGCCAGGAGGGAGTTGGTTCCACTGGGAGGTTGCTGTTTGGTTCCTGAGCAGGTTGAGCTGGGGATGGCCGTGAACTTCTAGGGGACAGGTCAGGCGCATGGTGGTGGCGGTCGCAGCGCGGGGGGCCGGGACCCTGAGAGGGCAGGGGGTGACCAGGGCCTGGGGTGGGCGTCGGGGAGAGCGGAGCTCTGAGACAGGCCCATAACTCGCGGGGGGAGATGGGGGCCCAGAGAGAAGGTCAGAAGGTCACTGTCGTGATGACCCAGCAGTTTGGAATTTCGAGCTACCCCTGGGTCCCAGGGAATGGTGTGTGAACCGGAGGGGTCAGAGCAGGAAAGCCAACACGGGGTTCTTATTTTGAGGGCAGAAATATCTTTAGTAGGAAAGCAGGGGTGGCCCAGCAGAGACCAGACTAAGTCTGTGTCTGATTTTCAATTCTGGGCCTCCACTGACTCATCTGGTGAATACTGACTCAGCACTGTTATGTTTATACACGGATCGCAGGGTCAGGGATGCAAGCACAGACTTCCAATATCCGCAGACACAGCTGTGCGCTCCCCCGGGACCCCGCGCTCCACCGCCTTCACACCCTGTGGGACGTAGGACGGACAACACAGTGGCTGCCTCTGGCCCCAAGGCAAGAGGGTGCAGTTTACAAGCCGCTACCTTGCTGAAGTGCTGTGGTCGTAAAAATAGGCCCTTACGGCGACTCAAAATTCAGGTCTGAGTCCACGTTGCACGTGCGTCCTACCAGCTGATACTGTAGGACCGTCTTATGTTTCTTACAAAACCGGCTTTCATGAGACTGAACTTGTTGCCCGTTAAGGAGAGAAGGACTTACTTGCCCCCATCACAGCAGAGACTCTACCAGCTGTTTTCAAGGCCTGAGTGCGTCTGCCTGAAGGCAGTCGAGTTCCCTGATGGAAGGGACCCTGCCGTGGTGACCCTCGCATCCGACGACTCTCCTCGATACGTGTAGTCCACCTGTTGGCAGGCTTCGTTGATCTCCAGTACACTTGCAAGCTCTCCATCTTCCCATCCTTGTGGATCTAGGTGTTCAAGGCCACGGGAACACACCAGCCTGGTTTTAGCTGCTGCTGCTGTGTGGATGTTGTTTAGAGAACTGGGCGCCAGAGGGAAGCCCACCTCAACCCTAAGGGCTGTTTCCCACCGCTGGTGAATGCGTGACCGCCTTTTGCAGCTGTCAGACTCCCTTGTCTTTTCATGCCACAGCACCTACGGCCGCGGGACATGCTGCCCCGCGTGGCCCGGGCGGGGGGGGGATCTGAAATCCGCAGGCGGACACGCTGGCTGGGACGCTGTCATTTCTTAGCTTTGTGTCCCTGACGGTCACTAACCTTCCAAGGCCTCATCACCCTCGTCTGTGAAATGGAGATGTCGATGCTCGCGTCTCCACAGACAGCGAATCAGAGAACCTTTTAAGTCCTCAGGCGACGTGAAAGGGGACGGTTTCTGTTTGGTCGGGGCTGAGGGCCACGTTTCCTTTCTCACATCGACGTGCACACCCCGAAGAACGAACCACTGCAGCCGAGTGTAACTGTCAACGACACACGCCATCCTGTGCGTCTTCAGCCTGCGATGCTTTGCACCCCAGCAGGTGCTCCTGAAGGAAGGCGAGGATTCAGCCACCTCAAGTCACAGACTGGGGCGAAGCAGAATAAAATACACCAGGAGCTGAGGTTCCACAGTGGCTTTGCTTAATATGGTAAAAAAAAAAAAAAAAACCCTTAGTGGGCCTTAAAATATTTTTTTGTTAACTCAATTGCCTTTACCCTCTTCAATGGAAAGTAAAAAAATCCTTCTTTTCTTTCTTTCCGACATAAATAGGAACTCACTCTTGTCGGGGCATGGGGTAGGGAACCCGGGGGTGCACAGGGCGGGCCACCGAGACGAGTTTCTAGAGCCCCGATGTGAAGAGCAGCTGACGTACCCCCCGAATGACACAAATAGTTAATTTCTCATTTGTCTCTCTGAAAAGCCAAACTTCCATTTTAAGGAGATGCAGGTCTAGTTTTTAAGCTCCCGTAGCTTCTGAGGGAGGGCAGAATTTCAAACTCACGCCCGATTCCTAGGTCAGAGCCTCACAGCTGTGTTCCCTCTGCTGTTCTCTCTCCGTGTGGACAGGTTACGAAATAAAGGCGCCTGTTCCTATCCACCAGGCTACCTTCCTCTGCCCTAAGCAAGGACTCCCAATGAGCCAGGCCAGGGGGCACACTCCCGGGCGCCACAGTTTGCGCATGCTTCTCTAGTGTCGCCTGAGTCTCATGGTTAAATACTTTCAGTTTTGAAAATGGAAGTGCCACTCTGTGCTGAGGCCTGAGTGTCCTGTCAAAGGACCAAAGGCGGAGAACACACTCGGGCTTGGCAACTGCAGACACTTCTTCAGCTGTGGAATTGTGCAGGAAGGATTTCTGTTGCTGGTAACCAGTTGTTAGATTTTTCTTTTCTTTTTGTTAAGTGCTGTGCTCTGAATGAGGAGAATCAGCAAAATCAAAGTGAAACTTATAGAACAATGACCAAGACCTGCTTTCCCACTGCTGCCAGAGACGGCGGGGTAGGGGGTGAGGGGGTCGCCTCGGCAGCCGTTCAATTCCAAAGGTACAGACGGTTAGTTCTGACACAATTGAATGACTAACTCACCAGAAGAAAGTGAAGCAACACGGACAAAATTAGTGCAGGATGAGCACAAACATTTACACACCACCACACAGACCGTCTGAGCCAAGCACAGGAGGCAACAGACTTTTAGCATTGCCTAAGTCAGGGTTCAAACGATATCTAGTATTAGTTACCTCTTATGAATATCTAAACTGTTCAATTTAAACAGAGGTTAAGAGATAGGAAAAATGATATGATGAGTTTGCCCACGTTCAAATATGACCAAAAAACTCATATTTTATTCAAGAAACAGAAAAGGTCATTTGGTGCCATGCTTTTATTCAAATGAAAGGGGAAAAACTACACTGTACCAGGAAGTAGCAAATATGACAGTATTTTACAGCACAGCATCGTAAAAAAACCTGTAAGCAATGCTCCAGAGTGGACAGTAAGCACACCAGACACTGTACACCACCCAAAGTGTCCATGAAACCACAATTAAAAAGCTGAATTTGGCTTTAAAAACAGCCAAATAAAAACTGTAACAGTCATTCTAAAACAAAACTGAAAAGCTGAGAGGAATGAAAAGCTTTCCAAAGCTGTGTCACATGGCAGAATTTGACAGGCCGCACTGGTAGCCATGACAAGTTTGTTTGGCAAACTTAATTGAATAATTATCCTAACAATGTGACCCTCCAATGATGAGAAGCACCAGTGTGTTTCAATAAGGTTGATGAATATCTCCAGACTTTATGAAATAGCATAATTTTCATTTGTATAATTTTAAAAACATAATTTAAAAAAATCTGCAGACTTAAATATATCCATATTCTTTCTGCATGAAGAAAGTAAAACATCATACTGAGAGCAAGGAACTTTTGTGGCAATATTCACATTCTACCTTTAGACATTGTGGACATTGTTGGACACACACACATTTGAGAATAAAGGGTGGTCCCGTCTGGTTTTACATAGTTAGTTCCTCCAATGTCTGGCAGCCAATTTAAAAAAATTTAATGGCCAAGTAATATCACCAAGAAGATTGCTTTGATAAAGGAAATTTAATTGATTGAAAAGAAGAAATTTAGTAATGTAGAACACTTATTAATTCTCCTTTTGACTCTATTATTTACCACATTTTGATTAGATTCACTTACTTTTTTTTTTAAACTAGTCAATCTAAGCATGTATTTGACAATCATTTCCTTCTCATTGTGATAGAAACGGTTGTCTGAAAGGTAAAATGTGCAGTCCCCCAGTTTAAATCTCCATATATTATATACACGATATGTATACACTTAAAATATAAGAGTTACATATATCCTGGTCTCTTACATGCAAACAGTAGATCACAAATAGTTCTGAGCTACACATATATCTTGCACAGGTACTGGAAAAAATCTGTGAAATATTTTTTTACAGTTTTAACAAATATACATAAATATAAGAACATAAATTACAGTAAAATATTGACAGCATTTGAGAAAATGTTGATAATCCAGATGCACTGATGCCTAAAGGCCTTATAATAATAGAAAAGTACAGTTCAGGGACATCTCATTCCTACTCTTTTTAAAAAATAAGTAAATACATCATATGAGATATTAGTTATTTCTCTAAGCAACTCAATTAGAGAAATGTATATATTTTAGTCTCTACTTCCCGTGAAAGAAAACAGACTACACATCTCATATATGCTACAATACTGTCTTTCCCTCTAAGTTTACACGGTTGTCACAACACTGAAACATAACAGGGTCACAGAATCATTCAAGTCTTTTCCTGAGAATGAAGTTTTTCCCCAACTAACCCTCTGGTATACACTGTTAAAGGAACAAAGACCACATAGAGAAGATTTCAAGTGTGTACTTAATCTAAGCTGAACCACCGGAAAAGGATAAAGAAGAAGAAAAACTCAACTTAAGCAAAAGAATGTGAAGCTCTTTTAAAATTAAAATGTAGCCCTTTGTACATGTTTAAAAATTCTAAATATAATTTTTTATATCAGTTATAAATATAATGTAAAGACCTCTTGAGAACTCACGGCAGGAAGTCTTACATCCTCAGATTCCGAGACTATTCTCCAAGTGTCCTTCACTTCTGCCAGCTTATAAAGTGACATACTTTAAAAGAGATAGAAAGCCTTTTTGTTAAAAGAACAATCCAAATTATTCTGAGTTGGCCAGAAGTGGTGTAAAAACAGCACTGATTTAATCAGCAACTTCTTATAACATCTTCTTGGTTAAGCTCATGTGGTTTAAGTGAACCTATAGCAGCTCTTCACAACTTCTCCTCTTATTTAATAGAGAAACATTAATACTTGAGTGAATAATAAATATGGAATTGTAAATACTTAGCAGAATAATTCTTGCAAATGCTCTAACACCATTAAAACATGAGGGTTACTGTAAAACTAAACACTAGTGTTTCTCTCAGCATCGTAAGAAAGATGCAAGTTACCTCTGAAGGCCTATTTCCTACTCGCATGATCTCCACATGAAACAAAATACAAAGGTATCTTGGAACAAACCCCCAGGAGAGAAAAACAGCAAAATAAACCATCTGAAGACAGGCATGTACGTTAAAAAGTTTTTTTAAAAAAGCAACAAACAAAACACACAATTCGTAATCTTAGCCGTATTTCAACTAGTGTCCGTGAGAACTCAGTGCTTCGATGTATCGAATACCAAGCAGGCGCACCTCCACCCGTAAGCCGGACAGCGCGTCACCACCGCCTGGCCTATCACCCAGGTGAATCTCCTGCACTCCAAACACTGCGGTCTACATTCCAGTTGTCATGACAACAGAGCTGGATGTCCAGTTTCAATTAATAAAAGTCTGTTGGCAATTAGAAAGGTTTTCTATAGGCAGGAAAGATGAAGTGCAAATTTAGCATGAATGTTCTGAAGCAAATATTTCCCGGTTCCTATGCTTTAGTGGGTAAAAGTTTCTTGGGCGTCACTGGTCTCTTGGTCTGCCATAAATGGCTGTGAATGGTAATTGCATCAACACTGGCAGATAAAGTTTTAGCGGGGATGTGGCTGAACTGTTTCCTGTCAGAATTATATTTGTAAAGGCCCTCGATCATCTTTTTAGTGATAGATTTAGGGCCTATCCCAGTCAGCTTATTAATCTCTTCAGTCTCTGGGCAGTAAGTATACAAAGACCTGAACTGGCAGCCTGAATCCCGGAACAAGATTAGGAAGTTGTTGGCATCTGACTTCTCCATTTCCTTTAGGATAAGAAACAAAAATAAAAGCCCTTAAACATTTTGCTGAATATAATTTATATAACTGTGTTACATTTCTTGGCCAGTTTTATGACATGTAATTTAAAATATAAATTCTTAGTAGCCAAAATGAGGCATGCGATCCACGTCCAGCACACGGGGATTGAGATGTGTGCAGAGACCTTACCGCTGAGGTCCTGTTGGCTGTGCCGGAATTGTAATCCCCGAGGGACTTAAAGGGCTGCAGGGTCTGCTAACTCTCTGTCTCAGTCAAACTGTCTCTACCACTAACAACCAGGCACTGGCGATCTCCTTCGCAACAGAGCTCCATTTTAAAAAAGGCAGATCATGTTATCTACATTTATGAAACGTGAACGAGTGACCCTGGGCAAGAAAATAATTTATAATTTTATATTATCATCTTAAGTCTATGCCTAGTCTTTAATAAAATCTGCGGTCTTCCAGAATCCCTTTTGAAAGTAAACTCAGTCTAACAATGAGAACATAGTTACAGATCTTTCATATGCTGTTGAAATTCTAGGAGTCCCCTGAAGAGTATTTCCTCCTGAACTGAAAGAGAAAACTCCTACAGTTTCACAATGTTGCCAAATCTAATTTTCATGCAAACATGCTTACCTCCAGTATTTTTTTCTTCTGACCTTCATTTACTTTTCCAGCCAAACAGCAATGAGCTAAAGCATTTTGTATTATGTGCTTATTGGATTTTGCACTGGGTTCTTTGAAGAGCTTTGGTCCTATGGCAGAATTTAATAACAGTAATAAAACAAAAACAGCATTCCTAAGTCAGAAATACGACTGTGTTTAAACGATGCGACCGTCCCTACACTGATTAAACTCTGTAACAGAAAACCACATTCTGTGCCTGAGGGCCTCTGGCTGCTCTGCAGCGGTCAGAGCACTGTTGCATCCGCAGGGACACCCCTGGGGGCCTTCGCTGGCCTCCCCAGGCCAGGCGGCTCTCAGGCCTTGCTGTCACACTGCCTGTTTCTCCTCTTTCTCGGGTTTGGTAAGGTTCCTGGTGAGCTTAATGCATAAGGGGACGCGAGTAATTTTAGCTTTTAAAAGACAAGAAAAAGCTTCATCTTTTTCTTCTTCCACACCTCTGGGGTTTTTTCTTAGCATTTTTTTTTCACAACGGTGTCTGTAAAGCACAGAAGCCCTTTTTGCCACTTTGCTGGGACATTCGCGCTCGTGAAGGGCCGTGTGCTGGCAGGCTCCCTCCCCCTCCCACTAACTCAGCTCTGCCCCAAGAGGCCCTCGGTAGTGTGCCGAGAAACTGGTTCTTCGGGAAAGAAAAAACATGAGCCCTGATTTTTACCTATTTCTAGAGTAAACTACTCCTACCATGGCTGACTCAGGGCCAGCAATTCTGCAGCCGCATAATTCCTGGAATTTTAACAGTCAGCCCGTGAGCTGGTCTGAGCTGGTCAGGTGCACGCCGCAGCCCTGCAGCTCTGGGCTCCCAGCGGTGCCGCAACACGGCCCTGAAGCTGGCCTTAAAGGCTGACACGCTGCTGAAGGAGGCTGTCTTAGAAGCCACAGAACAGGAAGGAAAAGCTCACACCAAGTCAGCAAGGTCTGCCTCCTTGGGCCTTTGGGGGCCACTTCCAGGGCCAAACGGACGCGGGCGGGCAGGAGGCGGGCGGTCTCTGTTCCTCCCCACTGTTCTTCTGCTGTCCTCCCACCTACCTCTCCACGGCGCTCACATTTCCTCTCCTGCTTCTTTTCTTTAGTTCTTACCTACTTTCCATTCTATGAGCTTTTCCTTCAATAACACCTCTGCAAACAGAGGCTGGAGGAGGGCCTGATGGGGACGTGCAAGGCCGGGTGCCCTCCTAGACCCAATGCATTCCCATGTCTTTTAGAGCCTCTCGACACTTTTTCAAGACGCACTGTTCCAGACACTGAAATCCCAACGTTAGAGGAGGGGCTCGGTGGACTCTAGCTGCTCCCAGTACTCAGGACCAATGCACTGCTGAGGGACCCGCTCTAACACTTCTTCAACCCAAACTACAACACAGAAACGGCCTGCATTTTTAAGGGAGAAGTAGAGGAATGAGGTGTAAGTGGTACTACTGCTTTTTAGAAACTTACCTTAATTCTTCGGGGACAAACCATATCACTGAAACCCACTTACCTGAAAGTGACCACCTGCGTTCACTGTTTCGGATCAGTCTTCCGTGTTTAGAACGAGAGGCAAGTCAGTGAACCTTTCTTAGCACAGCCTGCAGCTAGTCTCGGCCCCATGTTAAACTGTTTCCCTAAAGACGCACAGGCACTGACCTGTGTACTCTGTTCCAGAAGCCACAGAAGAAGTGGTCGAAGCGTTCTCCCAGTCCTTTTCGCCATTTCTACTGCCACAGCGGCTTGGAGATAAGAAGCCTTCTACAGACTCTGATCTAAATAATAAATAACATTTTATGCCTCAGATAGAGAAAAACATTTGGGGCTCAGAAGGGTATATGTGAGCACCAACCAAACTCAACCTAGAGGCTTTAAAACAAGAAGACGGTGATAACTTTGTCTCATTCACAGCTATACATCCAAGTCCTGAGAACTCAGCAGGCACTCCATAAGTGTCTGCCGAATGACAGAATGAATGGTTTGTCCACATGACAATCGGCAATGAATGCAGTAGGGTGGTAATGCAAAGATTAGAGCTCGGAGCTGATGACTGTCACTAGAAACGTTCTTTTCTTTATATGGGTATTATAGTATAAAATAATGAAATACTGACTTTTAGCTTCTAAGGTACATATATCCTAGAGAAAGAAAGAGACAGCGTACAAAAGAGATCTTTCCTAAGTCACAAGCAATAATTCCTTACTTTGGAATTATTCTAATGGAGAAGAAAACTAGAGGCCGGCACTATACAGATGAGGTACTTTCTGTTTTTACCATGATTGTATCACAACCGTAGTGGCAACGACTGATGTACAATTACGGTTAATGTCTTATTGGTGTCATAATTCTAAAATGCTAAAAGATAAAAAACTGAAAGATGAATAG
Source organism: Mesoplodon bidens (assembly GCF_964165515.1). Taxonomy (NCBI): domain Eukaryota; kingdom Metazoa; phylum Chordata; class Mammalia; order Artiodactyla; family Ziphiidae; genus Mesoplodon; species Mesoplodon bidens. Next base: position 2,358,852 of record NC_138177.1, read on the forward strand.
ACCTCTTTACATATAAATTTCTTTTAACAGAAACCCAAACTGTCCTAGTGAGCAACACTTATAAACATTTGTGACTATGGTTCATTCACTGGGAAATATAAAATAACGTCTTCTATGAAAACGCTTATGCTACAACTTACCTCGGGGTCCTCCTGCCTGAATGCACACTCTCGCTGTCGCCTGTGTTCAGTGACGCCAAAGAAAGGCTAGAGACTGAAAAGACACGATAAATCCGTGATCCTGAATAAAAACAAGATTAGAAATTCAAAAGGAACAAGTAGAAAAGAGTCTGCTCATTAGGCAACACCAGCATATGAGAATGGAGCTCACGTAGTTTCTTTTCCTTTTTAGATGCATAATATGTTTGCATGCATATATGCATAATTTATTCAAAATTAGCAAGGAACTACTTTTGAGAAATAACGAAATAAGTGAGGAATTAAGAGGTACAAACTTCCAGTTAGAAGATAAATGAGTCACGGGGATGAAATGTACAGGGTGGGGAACATACTCAGTAACTGTGTAATATCTCTGTACAGTGACAGGTGGTACTAGACTAACCCCGGTGATCATTTTGAAATGTATGGAAACATCAAATGAATCACTATGTTGTGTAACAGGAACTAACACAGTGTTGTAGGTCAATTATACTTCAACAAACAAACCAACTCATAGAAAAAGAGATCAGATTTGCGGTTACCAGAGGTGGGGGGAGGGAGGGAGAACTGGAAGAAGGTGGTGGAAAGGTACAACTTCCAGTTATAAGACAAATAGTCCTGGGGATGTGATGTACAGCAAGACGATTACAGTTTATAATTGATCTGACACTGCTGTGTGATATATGACACAAAAACTGCTAAGAGTAAATCCTAGGAGTTCTCATCACAAGGAACAAATATGTTTTTCTTTTCCTTTAATGATGTTATCGATACGAGATGAGATGACGGATGTTCAGTAAATTTACTGTGGTCATCATTTCATGATGTATGTAAGTCAGACCATTATACTGTACATCTTAAACGTATACAGTGTTGTACGCTAATTATATCTCAATAAAGCTGGAAGAAAAAAAAAGAAATAATGACAAAATTAATTGCTGTTAGGATTTAGTCCAGAAACAACGTGGTAATACAAGATATAATACAGTGATTATAAGAAAAAAGTTAACAATAAGAAAAATTAACAAAGAAATTAAGAAGAATAAAATATATTTAGGAATATCTAATTACCCGGTAGAAAATTAATTTATTAATTTCAGCCAATACCGGGTATCAAAAATTTTCACTGACTAGAAAAGGTAGAGTTCTCTTTATTTTTTGAATTGAAGTATAGTTAATTTACAATGTTGTGTTAGTTTCTGGTGTATAGCAAAGTGATTCAGTTACATATAATATATATATATTTATACACATTCTTTTTCAGATTCTTTTCCATTATAAGTCTATTACAAGATACTGAATATAGTTCCCTGTGCTGTACAGTAGGTCCTTGTTGGTTCTCTATTTTATATATAGTAGTGTGTACCTGCTAATCCCAAACTCTTAATTTATCTCACCCACCCCGCCCCTTTTCCCCTTCGGTAACCATAAGTTTGCTTTCTATGTCTGTGAGCATTAGAGGTCTCTTTAAACAGTCAATGTTCTGTTATTTTCCTTCAGTTTTAAAATTACTCTAGGAATTCTCTAAAATTTTCCATGGCATTTAGTTTTAATAAAGTAAACATTAAAAAAAATAAGAGTATGCATGTTGAATTTAGAAAAAAAATATTATCTCAACTCCAGAAATTATACATTTGGATTTTTGACCATTTATATCTTAAAGGAGGGACTCATGAACTCCTGATCTTATATTCCTGGTTATACTGACATGTTCTATACACATTCCAGGCACACAACGCTTATCCTTAAATTTACCAGTACAGAAAGGGCAGTTAATGATCCAGGGAGCTGACGTCTGAGGGTGAGCTCCCTGCCAGGTTAGTGTTTAAGTTGGATGTTCAGCCCCCGTGTTTGCTCTGTTGGCCATATGCATGCACTCATAATACACTCAAGTCACCGGAACCATCCTCTGCTCGTTCTGGTTCTGCACACAGGGAGTGTGCACTTCAGCTCCGAGCACCCCCAGCCAGTGTGACTGCCCAGGCTGCTGTGGCTATGAACAGACTCCTCACAATGCACGTGTTACCTGGAGGACCTTTTATGGGTGTTTTGGGGGATTCAATGTGGTCTCTGTGGATAGACTTCGGCCGCTGCTTTTTCTGCTTTGCTCCCTGAGGCCGAGGCTTGATGACCGTGTCCATGTCTTCCATGAGCTTCAGCTGCTTGCGCCTCAGGTACTCCTGCCGGATGAACTCCCGGCGGGCTCGCTCATCTTCCTTCTTCTGACGTTCTTCCTCGGTTTTACGCCTAGGAAACAAGCGGGTACATTTCTTTGTGCACAACACTGTCAGGTGTGCGCTTACGTGAGAAGGAAGAATGATTCAGCCCCTGGGAAATTGGTTCATTTAAAATGTACTTGAGATAATTTAGGTCACTTAAATATACCATTAATAAGTAACTACTTAAAAAATGTGTGTGTGTGTGTGTGTGTGTGTGTGTGTGTAAAACCCAGGGAAATTACTTTCAATTAATGTTTCTGGAGAACTTTAAGATGCCTCAAACTCAAGATAAAAACATGCAATCAAGTAACACTTTGGAAAATAACTTCTAAAAAGCACCCCAAATCAGCATTGTCTCTATATTCTGAAAAGGTCCCTAAACACCGTTAACAAGAGTCAGGGGGACGCCACCTCCCACGGACCCCGCGCAGCGGCCCCCACCTCGTCTCCTCTTTCTTGTGCTCCATCTCAGCTTCCAGCTGTTGCTTCCGCAGCTGGGTCTCTTTCTCCCTTCTTAATCGTTTCTCCAACAAAGCTGCCCGTTTCATTGCCATATCATTTTCTGCTTTTTGATCATCCTAAGAGTGAATGTCATTGAGAAAGAGGAAACATCTGAGGCACCAATATCCTCATGTTCAATGCTTGTGGCCACTTGGAGGGGTCACTCTTAATAACTGAAAATCCAAACTGTCTAGTGAAGCTCACTCCAACCTCACCATAGATGGACATGTTCCAAAATTATGAGGGAAGAAATGAATTAAAGTGGTAATACTTTTATCTAGTAACAAAGGACACAAACTTCTTTGATTACATGTTTTCAAAACTTAGGAAGTTAGCAAAAAACAACATAAAAAGGGGAAAAAAAAGACAAAGTTTTTTTGGGCCCTTATAAATAACTGATAGAGTGGAGAGTTTCCCCACAATTTTTAAAACTGCATTTAAATTGTATTTAAATACATGCTTAATACAGAAAACTCAAGTAAAAGCATCAAAAAAAATTAGCTACCCAAAGCTGTATCACATAAGTGAAGCTATTGCTGCATGATTTTTTTAAAAAAGTTGAGGTTCTGACAGTTTGCTTGCTGGGTTCTGAACTATACCACAGGTTTTTCCTTTGAAGAGAAGACGGGCATACTTATACTCCTAACCCCAGAGCTAGTTCATGACCTGTAGGTGTCCTGAGCCTGCCCCAGCTTCTACCTGAACGCTCAGGGAGCTCAAAAGTCAGGAAAGTAACCAGCTGTAGAAGTGGTTCCCTGTCGTAACGATGCCTTGCTTATTAATTCAACAAGTGTTTCCTGCGTGTCTAATACACTCACAACATAGTGTCAGACATTACAGATACTAAAATATGAAAAAGATAGGGCACCTTAGGTTAAGGAGCTTCTAGATCCCACGGGGAAGAGGTACAAACAAGGTGCTTTGCACAGAAACCCAGAGAGAGATGAACTCTGAATGGAGAAAGTCAGAAGATACCATTCAAACAGTCAGTCCAAACATTCACACGTCTGTGTCAAACAAACTACACACACTTCAATTTGCCAGGCACTTTACTATGTTCTGGGGATAAGGAGATGCAGTGTCTCTAGGAGTTCACAGTCCAAGAGAAATTGTAACAGAAGCAAATCACAAGGTAATTGGAAATTCTGGGTCAGCAGCATTACTATGAGGATGTTTAGGATACAAGAGACACAGAGAACATATTCACATCTACCCAAGGAATCATGAAAGGCTGCAGCAAACAGATGAGGCCTGAAGTTAGTCTTACAAAACATTCCAAACAGAGTTATGGGGGGAGAGGGTGGACCAACAGGCTTGGATCAGTCTGTGAAAGGCCCCTGAATACATGCTGAGGGGTTTAAGTTTATCCAACAGGCAACTTTAAGAGACTCCGTCAAGTTATGCTACCAAGTGGCAGTGTGACGAATGGGACCATGACAGAGGCAGGGAGCCCCGTGAATGAGCTATGACCACGGTCCAAGGGGGGAGTACTGGGCAGTGAAAACTGAAGTGAGGAAACGAGGGTAGAGATGGACGGTACGTTTTACACCCAAGGATGCCCCTCTGTTCTCCTTTCTCTGCAGGAGCAGAGGTAGCAAGGTCTCTAAAATTAAACACATCTATTACTGTCTACAGTAGCAGCCTATTAAAAAAAAATAGTACTTTTACACGGTTAAGAGACAAAACACAACCCACATTCAAAATTTTAAACATTAAAAAGGGCCGAGAGGGCCATCTCTCTATGACCAACTTCAAAGTAAGTTACCAGGTTCCAATATTTAATAATCCTAAGTAAAACTAGCGATTGTAACCACTTCAGTATTCGCGGGTTTTAACCCCAATAGGACTGCTGTACGTTTCATTTAAAACCCGAAATTATAAACTGTTGCCACTGAGTGCTGTCTTTCTATCTATATTCTTAATTGTGGAGCTATTCAGGATCACAAACTATCTACTTTAGTCTCTTAACTAAAAAAATAAACATGAGTAGCACACATATACATGTTTCTGATTATAAAAAACCATATTATTCCCTAGAGGGAATTTGGAAAAATATAAAAATGAAAAAAGGGATGACAGGAGAAACATTTTTAAATAGTATTAGGCTCTCTGGTTCTAATATCTATGATAAATTTCAAGATCTTACCATCACGAGGTGATACTGTTCAGTATCCATGTTAGTTGGCTGTAGTACTGTTTAAACACATGTCATATCCAACACCGATCCTGAGATTAGGGGTCATATGCTACACCTTCGCCAATGCTTCTAGAGAAGCTATTTCAAGGACAACTGCTCCAATTATATACTTTTAAATGTTTCACCTTGCAAGAGTCTGTCTGGTCAGTTTTCAAAAGATTTTTAAAAAAACAATACATATAAGGGGAGATGGTCAATATTAAGAAAATAAACTAAAACAGACTTACATGCAATGCCAAGTTAGGAGCTTTTTACAAAGTGGCCACTGAACATCTTTTGGAAGAGTGTGAATCACCTGGTTTTCAAAAGGCTTTGGTGAAAGTGAGAGAGAGTCAGAGGGACAAAAACAGCACGTCTAAACATGTACCACGATGTGATGAAAGGAGGGCTGTTCTAGAAACCAATGTGCCTGAACAGAACTGCAGTCCACAAGGGGCGGGCCAGAATACATTTTAGGATTAAAGGCAGATCTGTAACGAGAAGGGCTGCTGCCAAAGAAGCAAGCGCGCCGACAGAAAACACCCACCAGCGAAGAGGCCTAGGACCACGCGGGTTAGCTTTACCTTAAAGAAGAATCCACAGCATACTTTCTGGTCGTCATCAACTTGTTCTTTATCACTTTCTCCGTCATATTTTTCAACAGATACATCAGCCTTTTCAGGGGCTTTCAAATCTGAGAGGGAGACTTCAATCAGATTGGCACTTTTAGGAGCAGCAGGTGGGAAAGCAGGTCTGCAAGGAGGCTCTGCAGGTTGACTCACGCAGTCCTCACTCCGGGTGGGCCACGTGGTCTCCGTGGCGGGCTGCGCCAGGCCCTCGGGAGCCGCAGGGCGCAGGGCCCGCGCCTCCTCGTCCTCCGGGATGTGTCCACGCTGCTCCCGAGGGCCCGTGGACCCCTCCCCCTCCTCCTCCCCCTCCTCGTCCTCCGCTCCCTCCTTGCGTCCGGACTCCTTCGCTTCCGGCTCTCCGCCGCCCCCCAAGCACACGAAGGACCTGGTCTGAATGGGGACCTGACTCGGGGAGAACCTCCTGAGCCGAGGGAGGCTGTCCACAGACCGAGGGGGCGTCAGCGTTCGGTGCAAGGGCGTGAGTTTTAATTCATTTGGCCTGGGAGTCCTCTGAGTTTTCACGGAGAAGGAGGTGCTCTTCCTGGCAGCGGGCTGCGGAGACGGGTGGGCGGGGCGGGGGGCTTCGGCCGGTGGCCGGTGGGGCTTCCCTGCGCGGGCCTGCCGGTGGGGAGAGGGCGGGGGCGGGGAGATGACCCAGGCCTGCTGCTCGCGCATGTGCATCAGCAGCTCCTGCTGCAGCGCCAGGCGCTGCATCTCCCGCTGCAGGACGAGCAAGGAGGCGTTGAGCCTCTCGATGGAGCGCGTGTGCTCCAGCAGCTCGCCGTCCTGCGGCGGCTCCTCCGAGGGGCCGGCCGGGCTCCACGGCCCCTCGGGGTCGCCGGGCGCGCTCGGGGACGGCGGCCACCTGCCCACGGGGCTCTCCGCGCCCTCCTTGGGGTCCACCGGGGACCCGCTCCTCGGCCCGTTTGCCTTGTGCGGCTCCTTCTCCGGCGGCCGCTCCGTGTACACTTTCCCGTCCTCCGCGCCGGCCGCCTCCTCCCGGGCCGGGGAGGGGCCGTCCCCTTTCCTTTTCACCACGGTGAGAAAGGCCGTCCGTCCCATCTTCTGCCTCTGCTTGGTGAACGCGGCCTCCATCTTCTTCTTCTGGGCCTCGATGGCCCGCCGTTTCTCCTCCAGCTTCATCCTGAGATGCACCACCTCGGAGGCCAGCAGCTGCGTGGTGTCCCGGCCGTGCGGAAGGCCCGTGTCCTCCGGGGTCTGTGCCCAGGCCACCACGTGAGGGATGTTGAGCTCCGAGCCCTCTGGCGTGGTCTTCTGAGAACTGCTGCCGCTGCTTTTTCCGTCGGTGTGATTCAGCTTCCTGAATTTCTGTTCGGCAAAGCTGGTCATCTTCACGCCGGAACTGGAGGAGGCGCTGCTACCGGGCTGGGACTTGGTGCTGACGGTGCTGGGACAGGGACTCAAGGCATCTCTGGGGTTGTAGTCCTGGAGGAATTTGGACGTGTCGTCCACGTCAGAGTCCAGACTCACGGTGTAGTCTCTCAGGGAAGAGTCTTCATCCAGAGTTTCCGGAATGTCCTCTGAAGGGACGTGGATCCCCGTGTCCACCTCCGTGTTGTCAGTGACAGGGCTCGAGCCACCTTTCGTGTCCGCCATGCTCTCGGGACTGGACTGGCTGCGCGGGAGGCTGGAGTTCAGGACGCCCATCTCCTGGCTGTGGAGGAAGAAGCCGTTGGCAAGCTGGTCCGGCCGAGGGGTGTGGGCAGGCTTCTCGGTGTCGTGGATTATCTGTAAGGCTTCTTCGATGCTGGGGGTCCCGACCTGACTGCCGAACTCATCAAAGAGCACTCTGTTCTGCAGAGCTCCATTCGGAAGCCTGGGATGCACGTTCTGCTTAGAGCCTAGTTCGTTTGTGTTCAGGGGCACGTAGGCCGTCAGGTGGCCCTGAGAGCCCACGTGAAGTTCCTCTTCAATGCTTCCTGCTCCCTCCTCCCCATTTACTGGCTTGAAGGACAGATTTTTCCTGATGTTCTTGGATACACGGCTGTTGTTCAGAGTGAGTCCTTCATTACTAATGGACCGAGTGATTCCTTGGTTTGGAGCGGATCTCTGTAAACTACTTTCTTTATCAAAAGAAATGTCAAATGAAACGCCATGCACTGATGATCTAAAAAAAAATTAAAGAGAAAATCTTTAAATAATATAAAATTAAAATTTCTCTTTCAAAAATTAAAGAGAAAAATCTTTAAATAATAATCTTTAAATAATTTCTTTGTCGACGTTTTCAGAAAGGAAACAATCTGATATCACTGAACAACAGTTATTTGAAATTATGCTTCCTTTCTTTCCCATTTCTCATAGTCACATTGTCCTCAAGGCGAGGGTAAGGCTGTCGGGCCACCCGTCACATTTGGCCCCTTTGGTCACTCTATCATCAGCCCACGTTGCCCTTTTCAAATGCAGGTACTAATTAAATTGCAATCTGGCTAACAAGGGTGGGGGGCGGAGGATGGGCAGTTCTTGAGAACGTGAGTACACGAAAAATAAGTCTCTGTGTACCTTTTCTCCTTGGGCCATGTCCCTATGAAGCCGTCAACATAGGACATAGATGAAGACCTTCTTATTCCTCCTTCAAATGCATAAAAGTAGAAGTCATTGAAATCATGTCAAAAAAATTTAACTTACAACAATTTAACAGATTTCACATAAGGTAAGTACATGTGGAGAAATAAAGATCATTTTGTTAAGAAGAGCAAGCAGAGAGAAACAGAGCCCTTTTAGCGTGTCATATGTAACACTTTTTAGAAAAAAGAACTGGATACTTTTATTTACATTTATTCTCAATCATTTTCTAGTTAACCACTTAAATGGCATTTTCCTAGGCTTTTTCAAATACATTACCTGAGGCTGAAGGATGAGCTTGGGGACGTGAGTGTCTAGAAGGCAAATGAGGACGAGAGTGTGTAAGCGCAGCTCCTTCCCCACTGCAACGTAAAATACTGGTCACTCAAATGTCATAAAATGTCTAGCTCTTGCATATAAATTTTAGATACAACAGCTGAGGTCGGAAACAACACTGTGACTTCCGACTCTCCATCCTAAGTGAAAAAAAAGAATAAGGAAACATAATATGGTGCTTAAACCAAAGAGTGGCAGCGATTATATGTGTCTCTATGTATTTTATGTCTTTTAGCCCAAGAGCTTGAAACACTACTTTCATATACAGCTCAATGTCCTTGTGAGCTAAGATACGGCACATTATTTTCATTTTACAAATAGAAACAGAGAATTAAAGAAAGTGAAGTTGTCAACTTGCAATATTCTGGTCGAATCTCAATCTCTAAAAGTACAGGAATGATGAATCCTTGTGGAAGAGCCTGGCACCTCCTGCTCGTGGGCACTCTGTACATCTTTAACACTTATATTTTTTCTGATTTAACTCCACCCTGTTCCAATTAATGCAGCGGATTACACAGTCTACTTCTCGGTTTCTGATGACATTTGGCCACAATTTAGTTTTTCTTTTTCTGCGTTTTCAGTCCACCACGGCCTACCTTGTAGCAGGCGAAACTAAGCATCCTGACCCCAAAGGGCTGAGAATAAGCTGGGAGCAGGATGCAGTGACCTCTGCAGCTCTCTGCGACCACACTAGCTCTCGGCTGATGCAAACTGCGAAGATGAACAAGCAACTAAAGGATACAAAGGTAAACCACAATGCTGCATTCTTATGATTTAATGAAAGCTTAACTCACGAGCTTTCCAAAAGCAACAACACCCGGAGCACGTGTATACCTTTGCTTGTCGCTTAACCCCCCCCAGCCCCCGCCCCTGCACGGCACATCAGTGTCCTCTCACTCGCGTCCCCAGTCGTTTCCTGGGAAACCCGAGGGAGAGGACCCCACGCTGCTCCGTCACGTCCGTCTCTCTCATCCCTCCTCCAGTAGCCTTTCCACAGCCTCTACCCTTCCTACATCTACAACAGGAGTGTAATCCTGAAGAGATGCAAGTTCAGTTATTAAAATAGGTTCACTCTTTTCTTCTTCCCCAAGTAATGGCTAAACTGTTGTACCTTCCTACAGTTGCCTTACTTCACGCCTGCATAGAGGATTTTGATGTGGGGTGATTCCTGTACAGGTTAGTAGCCAAGCATGTGCAGTAGCTGCTACAAATGTCTTGCTTTACTGTCTTCTTCCTTTGGCTTTTTTTCCTCATAAGGTCACCACTCAGGTGCGATAACATTTGTAGATGTGGCTGCATTATTCTCAGGAAGAGTAGAAATCCTTGAATCCTTCCCCAAAAGTTCTACAATGGGAGAACTACAAATGGACCATATGGAAACTCATAGAAATGAAAGGATTACACAATGACTCTTCAAGGAAAAGGATTCAGACATCCATCTGGTTATAGGAAGTTCTTCTGCTGGGAGAAAGGAAAAAGGTAGCCACTCAGATATCTGAGAGACAGAGAAGAGATGAGTCTTCCAGAGGATCTTAAGACATTTCCCAGTGTCAGAAAGGTGGAAGATCGTCCACTCAAGTTCCTAGAAATAATAATCATGGAATAACCTAGTCTTTAACTGGAAAGTTTCAGAGGTTTTAAAGATTTAACAGTACGAGAGTTACGACCTAGAATATTGAGTGTTTTCTAAATTTTCAGGGAAGGAAATGCCGCTATCTGACCAACCCAGGAAAGCACTGAGGAAATAGCGTGTACAAAGAAGTTTCCGACGGGATAAAACAGAGACGCTCCTAGATCAGCCACAGTCTAACCTAATCTCTTTGTGGTACATCTCAGGGGTGGTTACGAAATAGAAAACTTAGTGGAAGTAGGAAAATTTATAGGAGTAAATCAGAGGGTAAGGGAAGGAAAATGTGTTCTTAATCTGAAGGAAACACTTAGCGAGATCAGAAGTTCACGGAGCTGAGAAGCCCTGTTACAGACGCAGTAAGAGTACTGTAAGGGTTCTGTCTATGCTCATTAGCACACAGTAGAGAGAGAAACTTCTTAGATGTGAGGAGGGGGTGACAACTTCAGTACAAGCTCATACTTCATGCAGAAAGAACTTTCAATTTCTTACTCATAATTTTTAAAATGTATTTTTAATAGATCTGCTTGAATTTCTAAAAAAAAATAATCCCCCAATACATCCGTTTTAAACTTAAAATAAAAATCAGGTAAGTTAGGGAGCCCAGAGTCAATACACATTTTAGGTTCTAAAAAATAGGCATTAGAAGTGCTTATATGGGCTTCCCTGGTGGCGCAGTGGTTGAGAGTCCGCCTGCCGATGCAGGGGACGCGGGTTTGTGCCCTGGTCTGGGAAGACCCCACATGCCGCGGAGCGGCTGGGCCCATGAGCCCTGGCCGCTGAGCCTGCGCGTCCGGAGCCTGTGCTCCGCAGCGGGAGAGGCCACAACAGTGAGAGGCCCGCATACCGCAAAAAAAAAAAAAAAAAAAAAGTGCTTATAGGATCTGCTGAAAGACATTTTTAAACAAATTAATGTCTCTATCACATACTTGGGTCAGAAGTCAGGATTATCTTGCTATTAAATGTTTACTTTGCTTCCAATTCAGTTCCCAATACTAAGAACTAAAGCATTAGATAAAGATTCAACAGTACAATAAATATTCCACTGTGCTCTATGCATAGCTACAGTAACCGGCAAACAAAACAGTAGGGAAAACTGCCTCAAAGATTAAAAAATTATTAAAAAATTGAAAAATTAAAAATTTCCCCCTGGCCTAAGAGTTACCTATCATTTAACCATCATATAATCTCAATTATAAACAAGTTATCCAGCAAAAGTTTAGTTTTAGGCTGATTATTTGGACCTTCGGATAATATTCCCCCACTTTTCAGTGTGATTCATAAAAGCCTATTTATGAAACATTCATTTCCGTGTAAATTTCAATTACGGTGATGTTAAAACAGGCTTTAATAGGGTAAGTTAATTGAAAAATTTATTTAGTTCAAAGTCCAACTGAAACTTTAAAAACTCTAATGTAATAAAATTTTGATTTCCTTAGTGAATGGAATCGATGTTCTGGACTCTACCTTGGGGTGAAGTCAGAGCTGTCCAAGGCGTTTCTCTGGTCAGCAGTTAAGACAGGAACTGAGGGCAGATCGTCCACAGGTTCAGCTACAGGAAAGGAAAAAAAACCTCAGAATTACATAGTTAGCATGTTTCCAACACTGCTTCAAGAATTATGAGCCACAAATAAATGTTTAAGTTTAACCGCAATTTTCCTTATTATAGAGAAATCTTAGCATATTTAGTTTTCTCCTTAAATAATTTTCAAAAGGACAAATTTTCTTTAAACTGTTCTTGGAAGTGTTCTGGCTTAAAAAATCCACGTGATTGGGGCTTCCCTGGTGGCACGGTGGTTAAGAATCCGCCTGCCAATGCAGGGGACACAGGTTTCAGCCCTGGTCTGGGAAGATCCCACACACCACGGAGCAAGTAAGCCTGTGCACCACAACTACTGAGCCTGTGCTCTAGAGCCCGCAAGCCACAACTACTGAGCCCACATGCCACAACTACTGAAGCCCACGTGCCCTAGAGCCTGTGCTCTGAAGCAAGAGAAGCCACCGCAATGAGAAGCCCGCGCACCGCAACAAAGAGTAGCCCCCGCTCGCCACAGCTAGAGAAAGCCCGCGTGCAGCAACCAAGACCCAAAGCAGCCAAAAATAAATAAATGAATAAAAAAAAATCCACTTGATTAAGGCTAATTGGGAGAAAAAAAGGCATAATATACGATGAATACACATATTTAAAATAAAAATAAACGAGTGTCTAATTTTGCTAAAAGCTTTCACAGAACTTCAGTTACACGCGGTCACTTTTACGTCTATGAAATAGTTGGTATTTTGGTAATCAATTAGAGACAGAATTTCATTGGTTGGCAATTAAAACCACTGGTATAGTTTACATTTGTGTAAATAACGCTCATTTATTTTTTGCTTTGGAGACCTAATATAACAGCTGTTGAATATTTTGAACAGTGGGCTTCACAGATGAGATCATACAAGGCAACGTACATGAAAACTCTAGGTTAACGGTGCAAAGCTGTACAGTATCGTTTGTGGTAACTACTGAAGACACCTGGCTTTAGGCAGTGGCCTTCAGGAAAGGCCTCAGCTGCTCTCTAGGTCTGCCTCGTTACATGACAGCTCTGCCCTAAGCAGCTCAGAGACACAACAGGTTAAACACTCATTTCCCGCATGTTTTACAGTATCTGGCCTGGGACGCAGTGGGCCAGCTGACGGAAGGCAGCTCATTCTACTCACCAGAGTGGTATCGCCCTCCCACATCCCTTACCCACTGCCGCCTCAGTACGTAGTTTTCCCTCCTTCTTGATCTCTTTCTCTTCTCTCATATTTTTTGAGGGAAGGGGTGGGGATGGGGAGAAATGAGGGAAAATACAAAAACGTGGCACCAAGGAAAGCAGCTGGCGAGCTGGGAGGCACAGTGATCCCACTTCGTGCTGGGCAGGGCGCTGGCAGCAGGCAGAGCCCAGAGTTGTGATGGAGGCAGGTTCTCTAGTGGGCCCTCACTTAGCATGTGGGATTGATTTTCCCCTACAGAAATGAAACTCTGGTTTTATAATGGAAGCCGGTGGAAAATTTGTTCTGCTTTAGAGAAAATAGAGAAAGATTTTTTTTGTTCTTCATTTCCAGAGATCTTTATAGTAACATACCCCTGTATTTCTTATCAGTGTCCTTATTATGAGCAATCAATAGATCGTGGTACTGTAACAATCACAAAACCTACTAGGTTTAAAAAGAAAGATAACAAGCCCCTTTATGGTTTAAGGGCAAGTTCAAATTACAGATTAAAGCCAAGCCATAATTTGAGTGGCTTCTGGGCAACAATGTTAAAAAACTCAGACTCTAACAGGGAACAAAAGCTAGGGATGGGGGTAAAAGATGCAGAGAGAGGAAAGTGGGCAAACAGTCAAAGCTAAAAGGTCCATAGCATAAGCCGCGGGATGCAGGGCTGTTCTCGCCACCTCCTTTTCCTCCCCTACACCACGTCTGTCACGGAGAATTTAGTGGCTTTAAACGTTGAGAGAGAATTTATCAAGGCTAGACTAGGAAACAGCAACAGGCTTTCCTGTAAAAGAATAACCAGGTGAGGCTATCTGAACGCTCCATCCTGCTTGTTTACGGGAACACTGATCACCTCCTTGCGGACGAGCATCGCGGGGCTGGACGAAGGAGGGCTTCACGACCTCAAACCACCAGAAGAGCTCCGCCATGAACACCAGGTAGTTACTCTGTGCGAGAGGCAAGAAGTTAGGAGAGAAAGCAGGTAACGCCCGACCAGAAAGCAATGACAGAGAGTTACCTATTAAAACACAGCTCGATATAGCATTCACCCATCAAAATCTGTGGGTTTTTTTTTTTTAAAGAAATGATAAAGCTTATAATCCCTAAGGCTGTGCTGTGGGTTCCTTCTCAGAAGCTTTCCATTCTCAGTTATATTTCTTTCTCCTATACGTTTATTCTTCTCCTCAGCTGAGTCCTTCGCGCTTGGCTTGTACACGTGCTCAAACCTCTGCCACTGAACGCAGCCGAAACCGGCACGCGATCCTTCATCCTCCGGCTTCCGTCCACCCGGCCTGCTCGTCGCTTCAGACTTCTGTAACACCGGCCTCTCCCAGCAACCTGCTCTCGGCCCTCCTCTCCCTAATCCACTCCGGTCTGGCACTCAGGCGCCCTCGCTCTAAGCCAGCATTTGCTTAAGTCACCAATGTCTGTGTCACTAAATGAAACAGATTTTTTCGTCTTCATCGCCCCCAAGCCCTCAGCAGCATTCAATACTCCTGATGTCTGAACACCGCCGCCCATACCCACCAGCTATCAAAGGGCCCCCAAAGGCACGACTGCACTTGCACATGCACTTTCTATTTCTCTGTGCCAGGCGTCTTCCCCGCAAGTCTGATCAGACCCCATCCTTACTTCCCTGAACGGCAGCCACCTTCCCAGTGCACAAAGCAAACCTGGGAGTCACCGCGACACCAGCCTCTTTCTCCCCTCATACCCGATTTGCCGCCGAGGCCTGCAGGTTCTGCGCCTCAGCAGCCCTGGAATCCACCCACTTCTCTCCACCTGCATCCTAACTACCCTCACTCAAACTGTTTCCGCCTCTTGGTTAGCACACGGTCATTTCTTCTTCGGCTTATGAAGCCAAACTTTTCAAAATGCAACACCCCTTCCCCCGCTTGCCCCTGCCCTTGGGAGACTGACTGTAGCTTACAAGCGGGTACCTGATTGGGTCCCTTTTCAATTTCTCCAGCTTCATCTAATACCATATTCTCCAGGGTTCCTCATCTTACCCATCAGACTATATGGTCAAAAGGACAAAGCTGTGCTCACCACTACATCTTCAGTGTTTAAGACAGTGCCTGGTACATAATAGATGTCCAATAAATATTTATTGAACGAACATATAAATGAATGAATAAACATATCATAAGAAAGGCCAGTCACTGGCAAAGCGTTGAAATGTTGATACGGAATATCTCTGGGCAGTAAGATGATTGTGATTTATAGTTTTTCTTTATACTTATCTCACAGTATACTTTCTAAAACCAAAGTATAAAATTATATTTAAAGCATTGGTGCTAGGTTCCAGCTCTACTAGTACAGTTCACTGAAAGCTATGTATATCTTTTGGAAAAACAGTGTTTAAGTTCCCCATAATTGTCTGTTGATAGGAAATTAATTACTATCTTAAGGACCCCGGAGCTCAACATCACTAATCATCAGGGAAACGCAAATCAAAACCACAAGGAGAGACCACCTCACACCTGTCAGAATGGCCATCGTCAAAAAGATAAGCGATAACAAGCGCTGATGAGGGTGTGGAGAAAAGGGAACCCTTGTGCATTGTTGGTGGGGATGTAAAATGGTGCAGCCGCTATGGAAAACAGTATGCAGATTCCTCAAAAAATTAAAAATAGAACCACCATATGATCCAGCAATCCTATCTGGGTACCTAAGCAAGGAAAATGAAAACAGATCTCTTGAAGAGATATCTGCACTTCCATGTTCACTGCAGCCAAGACATGGAAATGACCCGAGTGTCCACCAGCAGATGAATGGATAAAGATGCGGTGTACGTGCAGCCATGAGAAACAAGGGAAGTCTGCCATTTGCAACCACACAGGCGGATCTTGAAGGCACTGTGTGAAGTGAAATTAAGTCAGACGGAGAAACACAGTTGTATGTGGAATCTGAAAAAGCCAGACCCACAGAAACAGAACAGAACAGAGCGGTGGTTCCCAGGGACTGGGGTAGGGGAGATGTGGGAGTACTGGTCAAGGGTGCAAACTCCCAATTATAAAATGAATACGTTCTGGGGATCAACTAATTATAGTTCATGATAACTGTATTATATACATGAACATTGCTGAAAGAGTAGATCTTAAATGTTCACAACAAAAATGGTAATTATGTGACGTGATGAGGGTGTTGACTGACACTACGGTGATAATCATTCTGCTGTATGTAAGTGAATCAAATCAACACACTGTACACCTTAAACTTATACAATGTTATATGTCAATTATATCTCAATAAAGCTGGAAAAAATTTAGTTTAAGCACCTTGGTAAGATAACTGTCCTAATAACATAATTGTACTGTGTTTGGCCACTAGATGTCAGCATAGTAAGAAATAATTTTCCCAGTGACTAGTTTATGAAGAGAATTTCTTTCTGAATTTACGATGATTAAACAGCAATAAATCTGTCACCATATTCCTGGAATGGTACCAGATTAATTTCTTCTTTCCTTCTTTCAGTTAAGACAGTCATGCAGCTATACATTAACGTTCTTAAACACTGTAAACGATATCAAAGAATACAAATACACAGAACATAGAATAAAAAGTAAAAGTATACTTTAAACTCCTCTCCCTCACATCCTAATACTGCACTCAGAAGAAACCACTGTTAACAGTTCTGTGCTTATCTCTCTACAGACCTCTTCCCATGCATCTGTATGTGTGTAGATGTGCATACAAACAGAAAAAGGATTTTTAAAATATATGTAAATTGCATCAGGCCGTATATAACGTGTGCTCCCCGCGCGCTTCCCTTAGTAACTCCTAGCGAGCTTTCCGCATCAGTAAGATACCCCTGCCTCCTTCAAACAGCTACTTTACAAGACATTTCAAGTGCGGCCCTCCCGAGGTGAACTGCCGCCAACTCTTCACCACCACGAGCAATCCTTATACGTCCTTCTGTGTGCTTTAAATGTGGTTAGAGAATGCCCATCTGCCCTCTAAAAAGAGCACACCAGTGTACAAGTCCACCACGAGGGGAAAAGAGGGCTCACTCCCTATTCCCCACAAACAGTTGTTACTCAAGTTAACAAATGACAAGGTGGCCAGCACCGTGGACCGAGCAACCTCTGGCAGGCTTGGAGTCTTAAAACACTCACTTGAGGTCAAAACTGTGGTTCTAATAATTTAGCAGAGAGCCCAGAAAGTGACCAAAGTCTTCTCTGCAGATAATTTTCTATTTTTAAAGTGCCTGATTTAAGAAAATGTCTTTGTATCTGGATCATGCCCAGACTAAGCTAATCTAAACATCAGGGATATATGTTATTTATTGGAAGTCCAAGGTATACAACTTAAGCAAATGTAACCTTACAACTCAATGCATTTAATGAGGTCATTTTTTTTCTTTGAGATCTCAGTAGAAGTATTTAAAATTTTTAATAGGAAGCGCCAGAAAAAGTATTAAGATAAATATGAAAATATCTCCTAACTTCCATTTTGGTAAAAATGGCAAAGTGTAAACATTCAAAATCAGTCAAGGTTTTTCTTCTGATGTGCTGGACAGTGGGGAATGGGCACTATTCTGGTCAACAGGGGCAGTGGCTTATTTTGGAAACGCCGTTACCCCTGGCTCCGTCAATCTGCCTTGCGGTAAACGAGAAACGGGTACAGGAGAAAGAGAGAGACCAGAGGACAAGAATTTCAAGCATCACAAGGCACTAGCATTACGCTGGGAGGGGTCCTTTAGCAGCTTCTATGAAGGTGGGCATCGCAAAGACAATTAGGACTGACATAAAGCTGTTCCTCTCAGACTTCAAACAAATCTATTTTAAGATCACGTATTCCTAAAGCCTTCAGACCGAAGTGTTAACTTCAGGCAGGTGTACGAGAGCCGTGAAGGAATTCTGCAGCTGCAGCTGCCGGTAACAACAAGGCAACGTTCCCACCATGAAGTTCTGGAACCTGCAGCTCAGAAGCCATCACGCCTGAGACACGCATCTGTCTTCACCACTAGAAAGAACGCCCTAAAAGGACTGGGCGGGGGGGGTGTCTTTGTGTTGTCTGCTGATTTATCCCAACCACCTAGAACACTGTGAGGCACTCAATAAACATTTCTTGAAAGAAAGGCACTAAGCAACGGCCCGAAGCTAAGAGGTCGTGTGACGTCCTGAAGCAAGGGACAAGTGTATGGCTAATAAATGCGATTCCTTCCTAAAAGGTTCATTTCCAGATGAACGTAACGTTTCCTTCCCTCTTCCCTTCGCAAGGCTTTGCCTCAAGTTCTGGGACCTGAGGGGCCCTTCTTCCCAGAGTCCACAGTCCTGCTGAGTGTCCACAGCGGCCACACCTCCTGCACGCTCCCCACAAGCGGCAGCAGCCGTCCAGGACCCAGAAACGCTTACTGGCTTATCCTCTGTTTTGCTAACAACGTGAGAACAACGGTTTAGTTCTGTACTATGACATTAACTTTAGCTTTGTACTATACAAGGAACCTGTAGCTAACAGTGTAGGTTTTTTAAAAATAAAATAAAATCAGCAGAAAAATCAAACAATAACTATTTTTTCAAGAGTTCTTTTGTCTGAAATTACAGTTAATTTTGTAAGCTTAAAGCAGCTATACTGTTTATGTACCTAGTTATATGTTTTTTCAACAAACTTGAACAAAGGGGAAAAGGGTGATCGAAGTACCTTTATGGAGGAAGCAGCGTAGAGCATGTCTTCCAGGGTGAAATGGCAACACTGGTTCAAATATTCTTGGCAAAATTCTTGAATCAGCTGCAGATTATAGAGGCTATCCGCCAAAGACATGGTTTCTTTCAAGCAAATATCTTCAAACAGGAAAAGAGCAAGGGTTAATTCTGATAATGTACATTTCATATTCATTTTGTAAGTATTACCTTAATACAGATACACAACTACGTAGAATCTGTCTGACCCACACGTATAATGGCAGTGATCACTACACAGGGGCTTAGAGACCAAGCCCTCCTTTACTCAGCTACTTCCTAGAATTATACATAAATGTTCTTCTTAAAAAAAGCCGTCATTACTTACTAAATTTACTGTCTTAACTATTTCTTACCAGCTATCCACAGTTTAGAAACATGTCAATGGAACACTTACCTTCTAATCTGACGACGCCAGGACAGTAAAAATGAATAAGGGCAGCTAACGCACAGCCATCTGAGCCGTCTTTCAACAAATTTTCTACCAGCGGAATGCAAGGCAGTTGCTTAAGCAACGTCTGCTCTTTCCTGTAACGAGCCTACATTAAAAAAAAAGAGGTAAAAATGAATAAGTACTAAGCAACATACAGGAAAAAAACAGTCCTGTAGATTCCAGTGTATCAGTAACAAAATATAAGTCACGAGAAATGAGAACTACTCACCAACATCCTCCTTTTCTAGACGTTACCACTAGACCTCACTTAACCAACAGCACTTTGGTTCTGAAGCTAAGTACTTAACATAATATTACAGCGCTCATTTATGTGAAATGCACTTAGCCTAAGAATTTACATGTGAAAGCATCCCAAAATGGATTTTGAACATTTGTTATCCAAATCATTAGTTCTGCTCTTTTGCAGATGATGAAATTTGTTCACTTTAAGGTTAGACTTCGCTTAGACCACACGTTCTTATATGGAAACAGTGAGACTCGAGCTGAACGTATGAGGAGAGGCATCAGAGCTGGGAACAGGCAGAGGAATGTGAAACTGTCCTTAAAGGAAATGTGGCGATAAGAAACATCACTCTGAGGAACTGGAATAATATTCAATACCATGAAGATATTCTGGCTTCTCATCTGAATGCTGAGACAAGGCAAATAAAGTGTAATGACTTTGAAGCTGAAAAAAAACCCTCCTGGCTGAGGTTTCACTAACCAGTAACAGAGCACGTATGAGGGTTTCTGCTCCCTCTCAGAAAAACAGATGAAGTTCTTGTTTTTGAAACACTGGCTGGTGTGAGTGGATACAAACTTGTAAGGTGGTTCTCTAGACATGAGACATGCTGTAAAACTCAGAGGTTACGAGAACGAGCTCTTAAGTCAGATCACCTAGGCTCAAATCCTGGTTCTGCCACTTCTCAGCTCTGTGATCTTGGACAAGGTACTTGAGTGCTCATGTCTCGGTTTCCCCATCTGTGAAATGGGGATGATCGCAGTACCTACTTCACAGCAGCACGGAGGGTTACAGAAGATGATGGACGTAAAGTGCGATGCACGCACGGGCGCACAGCTGGTAACCGCCAGAGGCCAACGGCTATGAGCTCTCCTCAGGCCAAGAAAAATAATGCTGGAGGCTTCATGAAGATGCACACTGAAGTACTTTATTAGCAAAATGTACAATCATGGTGGTTACTGATATTTAAATACGGGTTTTTTTTTAAAGTAATCAAAACTAATTTTTCTTCTAATTCCATCTAAACTGATTATATTTCATAATTAAAATACAATTATGAAATATAATACTTTCGTGAGAATAAGAGAAAAATATTATGATTTACTGAAAGAGAAAATTTACTATGTGGTGGTGATGTCACATTTCCTCTAAATGATGCCCCTCAGAAGAGCGCACACATTCAAGGAGACATGTATCCCTATTTCCCTGTCACTGGCTACTCAAGAACAAGATTCATGGAACATCTTTTCCTCTGAAGATTTTCAGAGGAGCTTGTTCTTATGAATCAGTGGGGACTGGACATCTGTGTTTAATGGTATGTTCCAAACTCATAGACTACCTATATTCAGGAAAAGAGTCACATAGATACACTACATAAATTCTTTAACTGATTACTGACTTTTACATAATCCTTAGAAAACTTCCTCATTTTGCTGCTGGCAGACAGTTTAAAAATCAGCCACGAGAAAAGAGGAGAGAGGAGGGGAGGAAGGGAGAGAGAGAAAGAACTCAGCCAGTGGCCTCTTCTGGCCTTACACTGCCCCTCACACTTCCAGGTCCTCCTCCTCCTTTCTAGGGCCAGCTAGAAACAAAATAGCCACCTCTTGGGAATCCCCTACATGGGCTGGGCTCAGGGCCAAACTTCCCAGAGCTCCAGGTCTACCCTTGTTTTCAGCCCATGGTCTGAACTGGGCTGAGCTCAGTGCCCAGAGTCATGGAACAAAGAACTGAATTGTGTGCTGTGTTGTACTGCACCCTGCCAAGGAGCACTGCTGCACAAGGTACACACAGACACATACACACGGAGCTTCGTAAGGCTGCAGCCACAGAGGCCCACGGCTTAGACCAATCAGAGATTTATACGTGGCATGCCGAAACACCTTCCTGAAGATTTTATCCTAGAAGAGGCCTCAGGTAAACCAACTTTTAATCTTGAAGTCATGTGGGACTCCCCGAAAGTTCATCTGCAGTTCACAAAGGTTACAGAGTCTTTTTTTACTTGAACGTGCTCTATGCTTTACAAACTTACTGCTCTTTCTACAAATGGAGAAATCTGGCATTTAAAAGGGACATACTTTCTATCTTTCAACATTATGGTGCACTTCTAAGTTACATTTCTGTTTCTGAGGGTGTAAAATACTTAAGTGGTCTAACCCCCAGATGTCACCATGAAAGATCAACTCTTCCAGTCAAACCAGAATTGAATCTAGCTCAGGTCCAATACTGGGAGCGACACAGAATCCGTCACTTCTTTATTATACAAAAAAGTATCCTCCACAGTTCAGGCCAAAAGGAAATGATCCTTTCAAAAAGATGACTTTACAAGACAAATAATTCACATGTGCAATTCATATTCACTTTTATTAACATTATTAAAACTAATGCAAATCTATATCCATACTTTTTTTGTTACCTAGTTACTGATGGTCTCGGAGTACTGACAGACTAGCTTAAAATTATTTTTAAAGCTTCGAATCCAAATTTTGGCTATATTTTTAAAATCCTTCTGTTTTACATTATGATCAAAAACACCTTAAAATCCAATCTCTACTTGTGACTAATAGAATTATATGTAATGACCATATCGGCAAGACATAAACGATACCGTTCTACAATTACACTTCTGGAGAGCAAGTTGAAGAAGCTGTGCAAACTTACTGGAACCAATTTCCAAAACCATTTGGAAGGAGACTTCGGAGGAAGCAGCAGGAAAAAAGGGGAAGCAAAAGGTAAAGGGAAAATTCATCAGAAGTTTTTAAAATTAACAAGGTATAGTAAAGCTTCTGTTAGTGGAGTTCCAAGTTTATAGTTCTCAGAACATTTTTTAAATGTTAATACTTGACAATTTAGCTTAAACTATAGAGGTTCCTAATGATAAAGACCACCACCTTCCCTCCTCCCCTCACTCCTCTCCCAACATGGATGTGCGTTTTTAGGGTACCCAGGACATGCTGTGCACTTCGGCAGCAAAGAATTTTACCTCCCAGTTCTGGGATCACACATCACATTAGAAACTAAATTTATATCACAAGAGGGAGTAGAAAGATTCTAGGGCTGGACTTGCAATCATTAATTCTCAGACATTAGGAGGCCAAGTCTGATAAGGTAGTCTTCTTCCCAGAAGGAAAAGAAGACTGTTTCGTAAGTGCATGAATAAAAGCAAATAACAATGTAGAATTGAACACAATGATCATTCCTTTTAATGACATACAGAATTTCTTTCAATTAATGGGGGATAAAAAACCAGTTGGCAATTCTCACCAGTTAGTATTTTTATAGAGTCTCTAAGGCAAGTAGCTACTAACACAAAGAGAATATAAATGTTATTAATTTTACTATCTAGGGGTGTTCCAAAGAATATAATTTTATGTCTTTAAGAAGATGAATATACAATAAGCCCATAATTTCAGATAATATGAGAATAATTTGTAACTGTTTATCTTTGTATTTTCTAGCACAGTTTTTTGGCAGCCCTAAATAAATATTTGTTGAAGTGAACCAAACTAAATGGGGTCTGAGTTAAAACTCATATTCAACATCTATGTAGAAAGTTTTTCCTATAGAAATTAATAGTAAAAATAACATTATTTGGAAAAATAATACAAATGAGGTCTTTTTCAAGAACTTCAAAAATCAGAAAAATGTCATCTCAAGAATCAGAAAAATACCAGCTTCCCACAAAAAGATAATATTTCCAATAAGTTTTTCTTACTGCATCAGGAAGAATAACCCTAATAATTTTTTTGCATGTATTTGAATCTCTCGTTTAACCAAAAGTTTTTGGCAGCTGCAGTTACAATAGCCATGAAAAGTGCAAAAGCAGGACCGAAGAGCAGGAAGCCCCTGTGAATGCGTCGGGGCTCCCAATGAATAACAGAAATTTCAAAAACAGGAGTTTTCTTGTTTTGAGACCAGAAGAATCCATAACACAGCAACTGATGATAATAAGAAATTGCTATGGATTATACAAAACAGGAGATGAGCAAAGGAGCCTCTCGTGGTTCAAATCAGTCTGCATTTCTTGCAAAATATTCCATACTTGAACTTTTTACTAATTCAGACAACTCTGGAAGAGCTCCCAATGGCTGCAGCTGGAAAAACTGAGCAACAAGTCAATACCACAGACTGGATTGTAACCCAAACTATACAGTACATACACAGGAGTCCATATCAATACAAGTTAACACAGACTGCACTGTAACCCCAAGTACAGAGCACATACACACCCATCCATATTGATACAAATAAGCGGCTGAAGGATATAAATAAATGGAGAAAGTACAAATCTCACTTACAGAAGAATTCCAGATGGTATATATACGCTTCCCTTCGGGGAGGGAGCTTAACTTCCCTCTCCTGGAACGTGGGGTGGGTTTAGTGACCCACTTCCGAAGAAAAGAGCATCAGAGAGGGAAAGAGAAACTTTACAATGAAGGAGACCACTTCAACCAAGTGATCAAGGTGGACACCATCAGTGACAAATCGTGTTCACGTCACGTGCTCCCTGATGTAATGTGATGAGACGTGAAGCCACCTCTGTGATGTTCTTCTCAAAAGGCCCACAGGCCCAATCTCATCACAGGACACAGGAGACAAACCCCAATTCAGGGACACTGTACAACACCTGGTCAGTACACAAACTGGTGTAATCTAAATAAAGTCTGTAGTGTTGTCAATGATAACGCACCAGTGTTATTTTCCTGGTGTTCCCAAATGGGCCACGATTATGTAAGATGTTAACATTGGGGGAAACTGGATGAAGCTGTACTATCTTTGGAGCTTCTCTGTAAATCTAAAATTATTCCACAATACAGTTGACTTCAAAAATAAATACACACGAAATTAGGTGAAGGTGGTCAAAAGGCACAGACCTCCAGTTACAAGATAGTAAGTACTAGGGATGTGATGTGCAGTGTACTGTCAACACTGCTGCATGTTATATAGGAAAGCTGCGAAGGGGGTAAATCCCAAGGGTTCTCATCACAAGGAACAAATATGCTTTTCTATTTCTTTAATGCTGTATCTATACAAGATGATGAATGTTCACTAAACCTATTGTGGTCATCATTTCATCATGTATGTAAGTCAAATCGTTATGGCGCACACCCTAAATTTACACAGGGCTGTATGTCAATTAGATCTCAATAAAACTGGGAATGAACGAATCAATGAACACATGAATAATGATGGAGAGAAACAGATTATAACCCATTAAATAAAATAAGGATCCATCAGTTCATACAGATAATAAAGACATGATAGGTAGACTGATAAATAGATGAGGTCAGATTTGCTTATAACAGAATCCTAACTAATAAACGTAGAAGAAATGATAAAGTTAGAGAATTGCCATTTTGTAACCACCATAGTAAAAAGCAACTGAAGTAGGTATCATCAATAAATGCTAAATCTAGGAGGTGGGGAAACACTGAAGAGGAACAGGATGTTTACAGTCTCAAAGTAGCCTCCTCTCAAATTACTTATAACGAAAGGAAAAATAATAATCATGCAGTCAAAAAACCCAAACAATATCTTAACCAACTGATCAAAATTAGTATCACCTAGTAGGGGCAAATGGATATCACATGCCTCTGGATACAATACTGTGAAAAGGACACACTTTACATAGTATTCTAGGCTAAAAAAAGCACAACTTAATCTAACTATGAGGAAATATCAGAAGAACTGAAATTGAGGGATATTCTATGAAAATGACCTGTATTCTTAAAAAATGTCAAGGTCACGAATGAAAAAGAAAAGCTGAGGACTGTTCCAGTTTAAAGAAGATGAGAGACACAACAACTAAATACCTTACATGACCCTGGACTAGATCCTGGACTAGAAAAATATATAAAGTTCAGTTGGGATGACTGACAAAACTGGAACATAGGCTGTAAGTCTGATCAAAGCACTTTATTGACATTAAGTTACCTATCGTGTGGTCGTGTAAATGAATAGCTTTCTTCCTAGGAAATATACATTGAAATATTAAGGGGTGAAGGGGTATGATACATGCAACCTTCTTTCAAATGTTTCAGAAAAATTTACACATATATACGTCTGTATGTGCAACATGTAATGCACAGAGCACACAAAATGTTACACTGATGAATCTGGGTAAAGAACATATAAGGGTTCTTTGAACTATCCTTGCAACTTTTTGTTAAATTCCAAGTATTTCAAAATAAATGTTCTTAACAAGTTATATTAAATCCATACCAATCCAAATCTTTGTAGGGTCTTGTATCCAAATGCACAAGACTATTGATCTATGAAGCTGCTGAAGAAATCTAATGTTTATAGTACTCTCAGGCAAAGATTAAAATCACGGTACTAGGATATCTAACTAATATATGTTTCTTCAGACCAAATCATCTTTATAAAATATTGCTTCGAGAAAAAAAAGTTATGGTACCATCTCTGAATTTAAAAAATGTTTAAATATATACATAAATGTGAAAGTTTATAATGAAGAATTTTGTTTTTACAAGAATGTAAATCAAGAATAAAATGATTATATTTCTAGCCAAACCAAATAGTTCAAATGCCAAAAATCCCACGGTTGGGTAACAGAGCAAGACTCCATAACCTACTCTGTGCTTGGCAGTGTGTTCTTCATGAGGACCCCTGTACTTTACAGACTATGTGAAATGAACACTGACTTTCACAAAGATTTTAACAATGAGAAAAAGGATAGAATTCATTTGAAAATGAAGGTATTGAATCTCAAACATGACACAGATGAACTTATCTATGAAACAGAAGGAGACTCACAGACTTAGAGAACAGACTTGTGGTTGCCAAGGGGGAGGGGAGATGGGGGAGGGACAGACTGGGAGTTTGCCATTAGCAGATGCAAACTATTGCATACAGGATGGATAAACCGCAAGGTCGTACTGTACAGCACAGGGAACTCTATTCAATATCCTGGGATAAACCGTATGGAAAAGAGTATGAATAAGAATGTATATATGTGTATAACTGAGTCACTCTGCTGTACAGCAGAAATTAACACAACATTTTATAAATCAACTATACTTCAATAAAAAAGTAAATGAAAAAAATAATAAAAGAGGAAAAAAAGAAAATGAAGGTATAAATGCTATGTCTGTGCTAAAATAAAAACGTGCACTAACCCAAATATGTAAGTGAAGCACACGCATTCATTCATTTCCTCAATCACTCACTCAGCAAATCCTGGTTGTGAGGTTAGTATGTACAATTCCATGGGCCAAGTGCCATGAAAAAGTCAGAGTGACATGATCCAGTAGTGTCTGGATACCATACAGTTTGTTTTTCTTAAAGGTCACTTAATCTGCAGTCGTTTGGAACACAAATAGCACTTTTTTCCATAGAAACAAGGTTTACTGGATCCTATGTCAGCATATAAAACCCCCATTTAGTTCATAATGTGTATGCAAAACTACAGAATTACATCATATATATAATAAACGAGGTTTCCATGGAAATCCTGTAACTTAGGCTGATGCTGAATCTTATTCCTGATTAGAGCCAGGAGCAAAATGGGGGGCGGGGGGGGCAGAATTAAATCCATCTCCAAAGCAAGGGTTTCTACTACTACAGGGAGGGAAAGAGCAAGTGGGGAAACTGGAAGGAAAGGGCTGGGGGACTCGAGGGACAAGGCGGGGGCAGAGGTGGGGGAAGCAAGGAAGTGGGGGCAGATATCCACTGGGGAAGGGGGTCAACAGAGACAAGAACCAAGCCCAGGGAAACCACTGTCACCCCAAGCACCAGATCCAGACAGAAGTGCAGGTGGTCTCCGCACAACTTGCCTGGTGAAGCTGGTGACGCACAAACCAGCTTCTCCCCTTTCCCTCCTCTGGTCTCCTCTCTTACAGAGTATCAGTGACTAGCAGCATTGGCCCAAAAGGAACAGAAGTGCTGTGTAATAATGAAGATACTTAAAATAACCCAGATGGAAAATAAAGTCTCTGCATAAGGTAATTTCTTATACCTCAATTCAAATGCTAGACAACATGTTTAAAGGGCTCTCGTTATATTTTAAAAGATGTAGGAAATATACTTTAGGTTGTAGTATATGACAAACACAAACACACAAGTGTTTGGAGAAAAAAAACTCTAAAAGCCTGTTCAAGAAGTTTAAAGAATTAATCCATGTTCATGTTTCTTCTTCCTTCACAAAATAACCATATGTACAACTTATAATTCCTGGAATGTAATTTTAGAGGCTGGTCTTACTACAAGTCATTATGAGGCTGATACATTGAAAACTGTTTTCCCGTTTCATATATTTTACCAAACAAAGGCAAACACATTATTTTTTGCCAAAAGAATGTCAGAAGCTGAGCTCTAGTCATTAACAATTTTTCCTAAACACCATCATCCAATTAACCTTCATTTTGCACTGCTACTTACTTGGTATTTATGGAAAGGCTTTCTAGGGTACAGTTAAGATCACCAAAAAATAATTTGATGAACACACTATTAACGCTTCCCCAAACAGCACACACATATGAACACAGGGTCTCACAAAGGCACCTTTTTTTCTTAAGAACATGTACCTTTTGACCTCCTGAAGCTTCCACTGTGTGGTGGTCTTTCAATTTCTGTTCTTGTTCCATTATGTCTTTCAAATGTTCATTTACCTTAAAATATAAAAACATTAATTTGAATTTATAGTCAAATATAACAGTAAAATAACACGTACCTTAAAATGCCTGTGTTCAGGTCTCTGATGTCAAATACCAGTACCACGCAAATGAACAGAATTCCATTTTCGCAACCAGAAAAAAGTATTTTACAGGTGTTTTGTTTGAAATTCTAAAATTCATGACTTTACCAAATACTTGTTGAGTACCTAGTACATGTCAGGTACTAGTTGGAGTGCTAGGGGGAAAAAAAGGTACCTGATAACTTCCGTTATAATGCTTGGGAAACAATAAAACTATTTTCAGTAAAAAGTTTACAATCTCTTTTAGGACTACTAAGTGGGGCTTCCCTGGTGGCGCAGTGGTTCAGAGTCCGCCTGCCGATGCAGGGGACGTGAGTTCGTGCCCCGGTCTGGGAAGATCCCACATGCCGCGGAGCGGCTGGGTCCGTGAGCCATGGCCGCTGAGCCTGCACGTCCGGAGCCTGTGCTCCGCAATGGGAGAGGCCACAACGGTGAGAGGTCCGCGTACCGCAAAAAAAAAAAAAAAAAAAAAAAGTACTACTAAGTGAAAATTATTTTCCTCAAAACCACTCTGAATCAAATTCTTTTTTTAAAATGTCTTCCATGTCTTTTATTCTTTTCTTTAAAATAAATTTATTTATTTATTTATTTTTGGCTGCATTGGGTCTTCGTTGCTGTACGTGGGCTTTCTCTAGTTGCAGTGAGCAGGGGCTACTCTACATTGCGGTGAGCAGGCTTCTCATTGCAATGGCTTCTCTTGTTGCAGAGCAGGGGCTCTAAGTGCCCAGGCTTCAGTAGTTGTGGCATGCGGGCTCAGTAGTCGTGGCTTGGGGGCTCTAGAGTGCAGGCTCAGTAGCTGTGGCACGTAGGCTCAGTGGCTCCGCGGCATGTGGGATCTCTGAGCTGGACCAGGGCTCGAACCCGTGTCCCCTGCATTGGCAGGCGGATTCTTAACCACTGCGCCACCAGGGAAGCACTGAATCAAATTCTTAGGTCTGTCCCTGGATCATGAGTGGGTTTTAGTGTGGTCATAAGGCCACAGTTAAAATACATAAAAAATGTTTGCATATGGGAACTTCTCAGGGAGAAGGTCTGATTTATCTATCAGATTGTTCAAACAGCCCATAATTCAAGATGATTAAGAAACAATCTGTCGGGCTTCCCTGGTGGCGCAGTGGTTGAGAATCTGCCTGCCAATGCAGGGGACACGGGTTCGAGCCCTGGTCTGGGAAGATCCCACATGCCGCGGAGCAACTAGGCCCGTGAGCCACAACTACAGAGCCTGCGCGTCTGGAGCCTGTGCTCCGCAACAAGAGAGCCGCGACAGTGAGAGGCCCACACACCGTGATGAAGAGTGGCCCCTGCTCGCCGCAACTAGAGAAAGCCCTCACACAGAAACGAAGACCCAACACAGCCAAAAATAAATATAAATAAATAAAGATACATATAAAGTTTGAATAAACTATTTAAAAAAAAAAAGAAAAGAAACAATCTGTCTAGTGCAAAAGTATTTCTTCAGAATAGTTTAGACAATTTTGGATTCTGAGTTACTGACTTTAAGGTCAGTCTAGTAATAATAAGCAAACGTTCAAGTTAATTAATAATGGCATTCTGGAAAATCTGAATGGTATTATCAACCACTGTAACTCTAAACTAAATCAATAATTTTCTAACCTCTTCTGTTGCTTAAAATTCAGTTCAGTGCCTAAGAAAAAAAGACTGAAGAATTTGAATTTATGAGAAATTTAACTAACAGTTACGACACGCTCCGAGGCGTTAGAAGGAATTTAACCAACACACAGATTCATCTTGGTTGGTACTGCCAAGTAGGCTGCCGTGCTCTAAGACCTTAGGGCACCGACTTGGCGGTGTAAAACACTCTTCCAAAGAGACAGCAGAAGCAGAAGCGACCCGGCTCTGACTCAAAACCCCCACTCCCAAGCCATGACCTGAATAATTTCCTGATACCTGAGCCTTCGTTGCCAGCTGGAATACAACCTACTTCACAAGAGGTTTGGAGACTATGGCTCTAAGACGGTCCCCAGAATACAGCTAAGGGGATGGGATACCACTGTGGCACTTATGTCTCGCACACTAAGCCCCACTCTCTCCTGCTGGCTTTGAGGAAGCACACAGCCATCCCTCGAGCTGCCCTACGGAGAGGCCTGCGTGGTAAGGAGCTGGGGGCAGCCTCCGGCCAGCAGCCAGTAAGGAAGCGAGGCTCTCCGTCCAACTGCTGGACCTAAGCCCTGCCAACAACCACGTGGGCTTGGAGTGGACCCTCCACACCCAAACTTTCCAGTAAGACCCCAGGCCTGGGCAACACCTTGACCCAACCTAGTGACAGACCCTGAAGATGGAGCATGCAGGTAAGCAAGGTCTGGATCCCTGACCCACAGAAACTGGTAACACTGAGATGATTATAATAAGTAAATAACTGAGCTAACAGAAGTTTTAAGCAGTTAAGTTTGTGGTAATTATTATGGCAAAACAACTAATACAGAGAATAAAAGAGATAATGTATAAAATGTACCAAGTAAACTGCATAATACAGAGCACAGACTCCATAAATAGAAACTACTGCCATTACTTAGAAACAATATACCCCCAATGTAATTCCCGATAGTTAAATGTCTGTAAGGGCTTTAACAAATCCTACTCAAAATACTTTAAGTTGATGTAATGGCATAAATCATCCAAAATACCAAACTCATGATTATAAGAAAATTTTACCTGTTGATAATTCATTAACTTTCATAACAGGGAAACGACACAAAAAGTACAAGACATGGTCACTTCAAGTTATTTAACCTACCTGGGTACACAAGACAGACAAAGGAGATAATTAGCTTAGTAATTCTTAAGCCAGTTCCCAGATGCTGGTTAGAAAGTTCTAGCACTAAAGTTGAGTCATGACATTCTTTGCACAACTCACGGATAAAAGTTAAAGATGTGTGTGTACCAGAGAGCCCGCCATGACTTGGAGGCAGTTCACCACTGGAACCAGCACTGAGGACCAGTGAACTAGAGAACATACAACAAACAGCTGGCGCTGGCACATGAATTAAAAATAAATGTGCTAGAACGTCACATGCATTTTTACATATCCATTAATGTAAAAATGTACACTAGCTTTTATTTAGTTTTTTTCATGTAAAAATACAAAATAGTCACGTGTATCCTTGCCCTGATGTAAGTCTAAAGTCAGTCAATATTTTTTCCTTCCTCCTGAAGAATACAAAAACCTTAGAAAGGCTCTAATTCAGATCACCTCCTCTCACCCCTCATGTTACTTTAACCTAGCAACATAGTTCTTCCTTTTCAAGGGCCTCAGAACTAGGCACGATGATGATTTTTTAATAACACTTGCTTAGCTTTACCCATGTGCACACCAACTCCCCTTTTTATCATTGCTTCCTACACCCCACCTTTTCCTCTAGGTTCCACTTCTTTCTTCCTGAAGTACAACCTTTCAGTACTTCTTTCTGCAAAGGTCTGAGTGATAAACCACCTCTGTCTGAACAAATCTCGATTACAACTTTAGTCCTGGGCAAAAGTACAGAACTCTAGGTTCATCGTTATTTTTCTTCGGCACTTTGATGATTTTGCTGCACTGTCTTCTGGCTCAGCTATTACTGCTGAGATGTCTACTATCGTGTTCCTTTGAGAGAGACTGTCTTTTATCTTTGGATCCTGCCGTTTCATTGCTATATATGTAGGCGTGGATTTATTTTCATTTATCCTGCTTCAAATTCACGATGATTCCTGAATTTCAGTATCTATACTTTTCATCTATTGTAAAACATTTTTTTTCTTTTTTTTTAAAGAAGATGTTGCGGGTAGGAGTTTAGTAATTTATTTATTTATTTCTGCTGTGTTAGGTCTTCGTTTCTGTGCGAGGGCTTTCTCTAGTTGCGGCAAGTGGGGGCCACTCTTCATCGCGGTGCGCGGGCCTCTCACCATCACGGCCTCTCTCGTTGCAGAGCACAGGCTCCAGACGTGCAGGCTCAGTAGTTGTGGCCCATGGGCTCAGTTGCTCCGCGGCATGTGGGATCCTCCCAGACCAGGGCTCGAACCCGTGTCCCCTGCATTAGCAGGCAGATTCTCAACCACTGTGCCACCAGGGAAGCCCCGTAAAACATTTTTATCCATTGTCTCTTCAATTATTCTCTCCCCAGCCTACCCACTCCCTGTTAACTCCTTTTGGAATTCTAATCAGGCCTCTAGGCAAGTCTGTTAACCTCAATGTCATATATCCCATCTCATCTCTCTGGGCTGATTCTGGGTAATTTCTTCTCATTAATTAACTCCCCTCTTCAACTACGTCTAATCTTCTGTTTAATCTTTTTATTTCAATGACTAAAATTTTCCATTTCTAAAGTTATATTTTATTCTTTTTCCAATATACCCTCCATGCTGCCTTATTCTCTCCTATGGCCTTTATTCCGTGTTTTATTTTCAGCCACTCAAGCATTTATTTTTGTCTTTTCAGACTGTTCTGCTCTCTGCAGCTCTCGGCATGTGGGCCTTGTTTGTCAGGTTTGCTGACTCTCCCGTGTACGTGACGGCATCTTCATCATTTCCTAAACACTGGTTGTTGGTACTTCTGCATCTGCGAGAAGAGTATCCCTCCCCCACTGCTGGGGACTGTCACAGTTTGGGTGTAGAAGTGACCTTCAGAGTAACTTTACCTCTGCTGGTCTGCCAGGTGCCAGGAAGATACCACTGGCCTGGCACTGGGCTTTCTGGTCATCTGTTGCCCCCCACCCCACGTTCAGTCCAGGAGGCCTCCTCCCCAGACCTGGAGGGAGACGCAAAGTCAGCCCACGATGACCCGACAGGCCGTGTCTTCTCGCCAGGGGGTGGTTTAGGTGTGGGCCTGAGAACCACTCTCCTGGGGGAGACCTTCTGGGGGAAGGTTCCTTCGCTAATAGCAGCGCCCAGAAGACCCTAGTCTCATCTTTGCCAGACACCGTTATGACTGCACGTGTACGACCTCTGGAATCACCGCAGCCATCGTAAAACCACGCATGGAAGTAGCCTCGTGGCAAAGCTGGAACCCCTGCATTCCTGATGACACTAACACCGACACGGCCCACCTCCAGGTGGCACTTAAGAGCAAAGACATTGCGGCTGGTGTGCTGTTTCCACCGAGGGCGCGAGCTCTTGGTGGGTCTACGTAGAGGTCACGGTTCCAACTTCCCGTAACCGGCAAAACCCACGGCCTCATCTGGCATTTAGCGACTCTCAAGCCCCGGCAGAGGCTCAACGGCCCCTGAGAGGCCACCAAAGCCTGCAGCCCCGCTTTGTTTCTGGCACCCGACGGTTTCCTTTTCTGTCTCTGATGCTCAGCTCTGTAGCATAAACCTTTCCAACTGCATTTTATCAAACATGTCCAGGAGTGTGTAACAGGAAGGGCCACCGCTGAACCTGACACGCTGCCAAAATAACTAAAATGTTCTGTTCTGGCAACACGTGTTACAAGGCGTCATAACGTCCATGCATCTTGAAGCATTTTGACGGATTTACCAATTATGGGGGGTAGGGGTTGACAGGGCCCAAACCTGGGAAAGTTTATAACTTTTTCTGGGTTTTTGGTTTGGTTCTTTTTCTTAGCATTTTCTTTTCTCTTCTAAGTTAAAAAAGAAACACTTTCGAATTCAATATCAGGTAGTTGTAACTGATCTGTCGGTTTAGAAGTATCTTCATGATTTTTTAAAAAGTCCTTAACTGATTCTCTCCGAAAAGCAAACTGGTCACACGTGAACATTCTGAGCCACACTATTCCTTCACTTACTCATCCACACAGTCAACAGCTATTTACTGAACTCCGGACATTATATTAAGAGGCTAGGGACGCAATGGTGCATAAATACAGTCTAGTCCCTGTCCTCACGGAATAAGGGAGACACAACAAAAAAAGAAAAAATGGTAAAAAACTCCCCCCCACAAAAGCACTCTGTGAGGAGTGGTACAAATCAATAAAGAGGGGAGTAGAAAATCACAGGAGTGGGGAGACCTATGTTGGCAGGGACGCTGTCCCAGAGGCGGCCTCTGAGGCCACAGCCACGACACAGAGAGGAGGATGAAACACAAGCAAAGGCCCTGTGGTGGGAAAACCTGGTGTGTTCGGGGGAGTGAAAGACAGTATGGCTGGAGCCTGGTGACCCCAAGGGCAGCTACAGATGGAACTACAGAGAGAGGCCGGGCCAAGTGACATAAGGTTCCTGTATTCATAACTCTGGGGCACCCCGCCTGACTTGGCCATTACGATCTTGTCCTCCGTGATCTCGCTTTTCTTAAGTTTAAACTCATTTACGGCCCACAATGCTGATAACTATTCTAGCCACGTAATTCCCATTTTTCTATGGTAGCTTGTTTTTTTTTTTAAAAAATACTTGCATTATCCAGAAGAAAAGGCAACTAGGTCAGGATGAGCCAAAATAAGAGCCAGAAGAAGCAGTACAGACTCCACTGGAGAGCGGAGGGTGATGTCACAACCAGAGAATAGACGCCGACGCCGGGGCTGGTGGAACAAGCGAGAAGAAGCTACTCTGAGCTACTCTGAGGTGCAGGTTCAATCAACTGGTTCCAATCATGATCTGAAAACTGAAGAGGGTGGACACGGCTGCCTAAAGGTATTGGACGCTCCTAATTAGGTGATCTCCTTATCTTTCCGTAGACTCCCAAGGTTCTACAGTGCCGAGCCTGATTCTGTGGCTTCAACTCCCTCTTCGATGTATTAAACACCATCGCTTTGCCAAACACTGCACTAGCCCAGGCACTAGCACTAAAAAAAAGAAAGATGGGCACAGTACTTATCCTCATATCGATTATTCTAGCTTGTTTAAATGATTAAACTCTGAAAAGTGCTATAAAGGAAACAGAGCATCACAGTAGAAAATAAGACTTGCCAGGTGCCTACTTTATTTATTTATTTATTGTTTTGTTTTGTGGGTGTGTTTTTTTGTTTTTGTTTTTGTTTTTCTGTACGCAGGCCTCTCACTGTTGTGGCCTCTCCCGTTGCGGAGCACAGGCTCCGGACGCGCAGGCTCAGCGGCCATGGCTCACGGGCCCAGCCGCTCCGTGGCATGTGGGATCCTCCCGGACCGGGGCACGAACCCGTGTCCCCTGCATCCCAACCACTGCACCACCAGGGAAGCCCATCCCAGGAGATTCTTATACACATTAAAGTGTATTAAAGAAAAACTGAAGCTGAGGACCAGTGGCTGTGAAGAAGGCAAGAGAGAGGAGGAGTTCTAGAGCAATAAGTAGGGGGGACTGGCCTTTGACAGGAAGGGGACACTCTCCACTGAGAGAGCCGCAAAAGAAAGACAATGATGCTGATGAGGAAAGGTCTACAGATTCGGCAGCAAGAACAGGGACTTCCCACCGGATGCCTTCCCGTCTCTACGCTACGAGACAAGCACTCGTGATGTCCTGGGCTGACGGCGATGGGGGAAGGGCTGGGGAAGGTCCCAGGAGCAGAGGACGGGTGGTCACGCTGAAGTGCGGGAAAGGGACCTGCTCAGGGACACGCCTGTCGGGCTGGCAGTGAGCGCTGCGGGTCCGCCTGAAGCTGGTGCTCAGGAATGTCCACTAGCCTCCCCGTGTGAATTCCTCCAGCAGTGTTAACCTCACAGGTGCATCTATGGGGTAAGGTGGTAGCTGGGCTCAGCTGGCGTTTTATCAGACGAGCACAAGGGAAGGAGAAGGATGCAGAACTGACCGCCCAGGCAAGAATCTAAGTTCAGAGAGGAGAAATGTGAAGTCAGGTGAGACCGGGAGAATTAAAGGGCTCGGTGGTTTGGGACTCCCGATAAAGGCGAGCATTTTTAATAGTGGGGGTGTGGGAGGGAGGGAAAAGAACTAATCAAGAACGGGGGGTCTGCGGCGGGTTGTGAAGGCCACGTGGTTGCTGACGATGAGTGGGTCCAGGATAGGACCGGGATCCCTACAGCTTACGAGGGAGGGCAGAGCGCCACACGGGCCTTTGGCACGGACGCTGATGTTACGGACCACGACGGCAGGCGCAGGCGTCTTCACACTTAGCTTCTTCTTACAAGCTCCACGCAAGCATTCAAGGGAGGGCACCTGAAGATGTAACTTCTTTTAAATCCCTTCAGGTTTTGCTCACCGATAAGGTTTAATTTTCTCTGGGGTTACAGTTGTAAACGAAAGAGAATCAAGAGGAATTAACTATTCAAATTGGTAAAGGGAGCGATAAATTGACAATTTAAGCATCTTCAGAGCACAAATAACGAATCACAGTTCTATAAAAACTTCCAAGAGGAGGAATCTACAATCTGTATAGTCTTATGCAAGTCAGTCAAGCAAACCTAAAAATCATCTAGTTGGAAATGAGAAACTTATTTCATTCCTGGATGCAAAGAATACTTACTGAGCACCCGCAGTGTATAGTTAGTTCCCTGCTTGGAGTGCTCTGAATTTTGTAATAATCTAATATGAACTAGATTAATCAGTAAATGTAACTACAGATATTGTGGAATACATAAAATCGATTTCCATCATTTTAACAGTATATATATTTTTTTAAGTCTAAAGGTAATGGGAAATTTCAAGTAAGATCGCACAACTTTAGTTTTCACTTTGATTTAAAACAAGAAGAGTAATGGAATCTGTCTTAGTCCGTTCAGGCTGCTACAACAAAAATACCACAGACTGGGTGGTCTGTAAGCAACAGAAATGTACTTCTCAGAGTTCTGGAGGCTGGGAAGTCCGAGATCAAGGCGCCAGCAGACTGTGTCTGGTGAGCCTGCTTTGTCACACGGCAGAAGGGGCGAGGGAGTTCTCTGGGGTCTCTTTATAAAGACAGTGGCACAGGTCTCACACATGAGGGCCAGGCCCTCACGACCTCCTAACACCACCACATTGGGGCTCAGGACTTCAACATATGAATTGGGGGGCAGGGGGACACAAACATTCAGTGTGCAGCAGAGTGGGGATATGATGTTTTCTGGTTCTGAGACTCTTTTTACCCGAGGGAGCATATCCCTACCTTATTTATCCAGTACATGACGGCATCCTCAATGTCATAGGGCAGATCTGTGGCTTGGAAGAAAGCCGAGTACTGCTGAGCACACGCGGCCACCTTCTCCACACTGACCATCTCCACGGTGTAGGCCATCATGAGGGTGTCCATCATGGCCAGGTGAGCACTCTGGAAACAGAAACCGAGAACAACTGTTAGAAATTGCTGCTTATATATGTTTACATATTAATAATATTTCCTAACAAACAGGAGCAGAACTAAAGGCTATGGAAGACAAGCCTTGATAAGAAAGCATAAATGGGGCTTCCCTGGTGGCGCAGTGGTTGAGAGTCCGCCTGCCGATGCAGGGGACACGGGTTCGTGTCCCGGTCCAGGAAGATCCCACGTGCTGCGGAGCGGCTGGGCCCGTGAGCCATGGCCGCTGAGCCTGCGTGTCCGGAGCCTGTGCTCCGCAACGGGAGAGGCCACAACAGTGAGAGGCCCGCGTACCGAAAAAAAAAAAAAAAAACCTAAGCTAATTTCTACTCATTTCTTTAGGTCTTGGACTAACATGGCATCACCCAGAAAGGTTTCCCTGATCACTACTCCCCCACCTCTGACTGGATTAGGCTTAGGTGCCTCTCTGGGAGGCTCCCCAGCACCTAGCAGCAGCAGGTACCATGAAGCAGTTGCCTCTTCCTTGTCTGTGACTCTAAGTGTTCCCATCGTGTAGCTCTGTATTAATACACATTAGGTGATCGACAGAGAAGTGCCTGCCGAATGAATGAGCGTGCAAGAAACACACCGTGTAACACTGACTGGAAGAACCAGTCCCCTCAGGACACACCCTAGAGAACTGAAAACAGGAATTCCAACAAAAACTTGCAAATGAATAGCCACAGCAGTATTGTTCATAGTAACCAAAAAGTAGAAACCACCTAAATGTCCATCAATTTATGAATGGATAAATAGAATGTGTTCTATCCCTACAATAGAATGCTTGTTGGCAATAAAAAGGAATGAAGTATGGCTATGTGCATAGAAGAACCTTGAAAGTATTATGCAAAGTAAAGGCGCCAATCA
Source organism: Mesoplodon bidens (assembly GCF_964165515.1). NCBI lineage: Eukaryota > Metazoa > Chordata > Mammalia > Artiodactyla > Ziphiidae > Mesoplodon > Mesoplodon bidens. The sequence goes on from NC_138177.1 coordinate 2,396,909, forward strand.
AAAGAAGGCCACATATTGTATGAGTCCATTTATATAAAATGTCAAGAATGAACAAATCTACAGAGACAGAAAGGAGACTGATGGTTGCTGTGGGCTGTGGCAATGCAGTGGGGAGGTTCGGGAGTAACTGTTGATGGGCATAGGCTTTCAGGTGTGTGGTGGAAAGTTCTGGAGCTAAGTAATGGCGATGACTGCACAACACTGTACTTAATGCCACTGAACTGTACTCTTTAAAATGGTAAGTTCTATGTTTTATATATTTTATGACAAACAGATAAATAGATAAATAAACTGGTCATACAACCAAAAAACCCCCAAGATGTTTCCATTATTAATGAAAGATTTCAACCCATAGAACCAAAAATTTAAGTGAGCCCTTTGCAGAATATATATAAAGAAAAACGCACATAGGCATCTCATAGTCAAACTTCTGAAAAAAGGGGAAATCTTGAAAGAAGCCAAAATATTAATATATGAAGAAAAACAGAATTAAAAAGAGAAATCCACAATTAGTTGAAGTTTTTAATACTTCTTTTTCAAAAACCAGTAGAATAACTGAACAGAAAATCAGAAGGGGTATGGAAGACTTGAAAAGCATCAAGCAAAATGACCTGATGTTTACAGAACACGATACCAAAGAACAGTTCTTTTCAAGTACACATAAACACTCACCAAGACAGATTCAAATGCTGAGCCATAAAACAGTCTCAACGTATTTAAAAGGACTGAAATCATACGAAGTATGTTCTCTAACTACAACAGATGTAAATTAGAAATCAATAATAAAAAAAAGGTATCTGGAAAACATCTAGGTACTTGGAAATTAAATCATCTGAATTTCTATGAGGCAAAGAAGAAATCACCAGGGAATTCAGAAAATATTTTGAACTGAATGGTAATGAACAACATTCATTGGTTTTTGACTCCATGTCAAAATTTGCAGGTTGCAGCTAAACCAGAGCTTAGAGGGCAACTTATGGCTTTCAGTGTTTATAACAGAAAAGAATACTTTTAAATCAATTACCTATGATTCCATCCTTAAAAAGCTAGAAAAAGAGGAGCAAATTGAATCAAAATAAGGAGAAGAAAGGAAATAATAAAACTAAGAGCAGAAATTAATGAAACAGTAAAAAAGCAAAAAAAAAAATGAAATGAAAGCTGGTTCTTGGAAAAGATTAATAGACTTGATAAACCTCTACACAAATTAATAATATCAGACAAGAAAAAGGGGGCATCACTACAGGTTCTACAGATATTAAAAGGATAATAAGGGAATATTATGAACAACCTAGTGCTAGTAAATTTGACAAATTTAGCTGAAATGAACAAAGTCCTTGAAAAGACACAAAATAACCAAAATTGACGTAGAAACAAAAAAAATTTATAGCTGTAAATATAATTTACAGCATTTATAGCATTCACCACCCACTTAAACCTATTTTTTTTAACGAAGTTGTAATTTTAAAACTTTCCCGCAAAGAAAACATCAAGCCCTGATGGTTCACTGGTGAATTCTATCAAACATTTAAGGAAGAAACAATGCCAATCTTAGACAAAGTCTTTCAGAAAACAGAAGAGTTATATTTTGCAACTCAACATGTAAGGTCAGTATTACTCTGATTCTGAAACCAGACAAAGAAATTAGAAGAAAAATATCTTTCATAAAAATGGCTGCAAATATCCTTGAGAAAATATTAACAAATGAAATCCACCAATATATAAAGGAGATAATACATCATGACCAAATGAATTTAACTCCAGGAATTCAAGACTGGTATAATATTTGAGAATCAATCAATGTAATTCACATGTTAACAGAATAAATGAGGAAGCCATATGATCATATCAACAGAGGCAAAAAAGGCAGTTGACAAAATATAGCACCTATTCATGATGTAAAACACACACATACACAGAATTCTTAGCAAACCAGGAATAGAAGAGAACCTCCTAAACCTGATAAAGAACATCCTACAGATATCCAGAATTCCTACAGATAACATCATGCTTAACAATGAGAACCAAATACACTCTCCTTAAGACCAGGAGTAAGACAAGGATGTCTGGTCTCACCACTTTTATTTAACATTGTCTGGAAATCTCAGGAAGTTCAATAAGAGAAGGAAAAAGAAGGCAAACATACTGGACAGGAAGAAGTAAGTCTGTTTATTCATGAACAACAGGATTGTGCATGTAGGGAATTCTGACTACTCCACAAAAAACCTACCGGCAACAAATGCAAGGTTGCAACATACAAAAATCAATGTTCAGGGGGCTCCCCTGGTGGCGCAGTGGTTGAGAGTCCACCTGCCGATGCAGGGGACACGGGTTCGTGCCCCGGTCCGGGAAGATCCCACGTGCCGCGGAGCGGCTGGGCCCGTGAGCCATGGCCGCTGAGTCTGCGCGTCCGGAGCCTGTGCTCCCCAACGGGAGAGGCCACAACAGTGAGAGGCCCGCGTACCGCAAAAAAATATATATATACCGGCTGAGTGAACTGGTCCACTGCTGGATCTGTGTTCATGCCGTCTCTGTACTACTCACTATCATAACACGCAGTACAGACCCCAGAAGGGAGGCATTTGTGTTGCAACCATACCTCCCTGTAGATGTTTTATCTGGACGATGGATGGGTGCTACGCCACGGTTGGCCAGGTGCATGCATGGTGGATGGGAGTTATTCAGAGCTATAGTCAAGGCCTGTCCACATGTCTGGTCCGAACGCTCAGAAATGAAGGACTGACACCTGGTTACCAACAGACTAAAAGGACATATTGCTGATAAGAAAAAAGTACCCGTGTGCTCATCTGTCCTGAAGGAGCTCGCATGAGCGATACTGCAGTCATGATGTTTAAAAGGGAAGCTTTAAAACTGGAGGAACCACACATCCAGCTGCAATTAAGTATAATCCTTAGTGTGCTGATGCATTTTGGAACAGCAGTAAATACAACACGGTGAGCTACCTGCTTTGAGTGATGACCAGCTGGGCCACTGTCTGTGCTGTGTGGTACACGCCCCCCATGACCAGAGAGAAAGGAGAAGATGCAGTCCAGTTTGCTACTAGGGTTAAGCCTGCTATTGCTGAACAAGGAGGG